>NC_087519.1:3604166-4840833 GCF_963921805.1 Phalacrocorax carbo | reverse complement strand
TGTTGTGATTAGTAGTGCTTATGGGACTCTAAGACAGTAAATACTGTATTCTTCCAGAAGGGCATAGGTCACTGGTAAAAGCCGCTTATCTGTAAATCAGGGAATTACTGAAACTGATAAAGTAGTTTGATTTACATGTATGGTCCAGTTGTCAGTCTTCAGCTGGGTAGAGAGTTTTGTTTTCCAATTACTATTGTATAATTGGGTAGGATTCTTGTTTGTAACTCAGTGCCTTCACTTCCAATATCTGTAATGGTCAGAAATCTCTCCTTCAGTAGAGGAATGAACTAAAATAGAAAATGCTACCTGTGGAAAGCAGTTGCCTTTTGTTAATGGAAATCAATTTATACATATGAGTCTGTAGCAAACTGGTAACTTTAAATTAATATATAGTCTGGATTTATTATGTTATCCTGACTTGTGAGACAGTTGATGACAGATGTAGCATTGCTGCTGTTATCTAAATCTAGATGACATAGTAATGACTAGAATTTTGGTTATACATGAAAAACAAGCTAAATAAAGTCTGGTTTCAGATACGAGTCAAATTTTAATTTGTCTTCATACATTTGTTTTCTGGTTTTGAAACTGTCAGTTAAAGCTTGACATTTAGTTCTTTCTGGTTTTATTTTTAGTAAAGAGACCAGAAAATCTGCTGTCACATCTAGCTCTCTATAAATTCTCTTGCTGTAAGTTTCAGATTTCTCATATCTTAGTTTATTATTTTAAAATGGCCTTACTGGCTGTCTACCCTCAGTATCTCTTCCAACTGATAAATTCTTCTGGTAGTTTTATATGGGAAACCTTAACAAACTTTCATTGCATTTTGTCATTCTGACTTCAAAGCTACATGAAGGCATTTTAGTCATCTGAAGATAAGAAGTCCTCTAATAAATCATGCATTTTTCTTATCTGCAGATTCTTCTTTTAGCACACTTGACAGAATAGATGTAGGACATCAATAATGGTTAGCAGAGAGAAGGGTTTTGGGGTCGGTGTGTTTTGGTGGTATGTGGTTTGTGGTTTGTTTTTTTTTTTTGGTTGCAACTTTGGCAAAATTATCTGACAGGTCCATGGAAAAGGGATTGAAAAAAAGCATTATGTATACCCTAAGCTTTTGTTATTACTGCTCTGAAAACATGCTGAAACTCCATCCAGACAATAGTCAAAGTCTTCCTTCCAACATATCTTATGGTGTGAATGTTCTGGGTACTTTATGTATTAACTGGAGCAAGCGTGTTCAGCTAAATTATCAGATAATATGTAATAACTAATTCTTTCCACAAAAGAATGCATGTCATACACCTTGATAATGGGGTTTTTTTTGCTCTTTTTGTCTCTTAGAAATGGGTCTGCTTTCAGAAGATGCAATGCACTAGATGTGGTGCTGGAACAGGATTAGTCATGGCATCAGAACTATGTAAAACAATCTCTGAGGCAAAGCTGGAAAGGCACAAGAACTTGTTCTTAAATTACCGAAATCTCCATCACTTTCCTTTGGAGCTACTGAAAGATGAGGGGCTGCAGTACTTGGAGAGACTTTATATGAAAAGAAATTCCCTGACCACATTGGTACGACAACCTCTTTACTGTAATGTTTACTGTCTGTATGTTTAGGATTTAAAAAATTAACAATAATCTTACAGCAAATCTGATCCTGAATGATATAATCCATTGTGAAATATGAGTATTTGGTTGTATTATGTTTGAACTTGCACAGGTAATGTAGAGTGTAATAAATGAAAGTTTATGACATTTTATGATTACCCTTTTGAAGCTCTGTGAGGTCTGCTGGGGTGTTTCTCATGAGGTTTGTTGGTTTGGCTTTTTTTTTTTTAACTGCTGTAAATTTTGCTCACATCAGTGGTCGGGCCTTTCTGCTGTTAGGTGATACTGTGAGGTCTAGTCTACATTCCTTCATTAGGCTAAACAACTTTTACCTTGGCATGTACCTTACTTTAAAGGCATCATCAATCCTGGTGTCTAATTCAAAGCTTGCGCTTAAGGTGCCAGTGAGAACTTGTGTCTATGGGCTGCTGTTGATAGGAGAACAAACAGTTAATTTCAGGTTGTAGGATTTTCTGTTATGGTTTCTTCTTGTTCTGTTGTTTTCCCCTAAACTGAACAAATTCTCACCCTAAATGAATGTTGCAACCTCAGAATTCAGCGTGGGGTAGTTAAATAACTGTGCGAGAGATTCTAAGCTGTTAAGACTCTCTATAGGGAGTCAAAACTTGCCACTGTCAGTAGGCCCAAGTCTCCAAGTAATTAATTTGTTAGGATTTTTTAATTCTTTTTTTTTTTTTTCTTCCATGGTATGATAGGTAAAATAATAGCCAGGGTAGAGGAGCTGGAGGGCCTGACTACTTAAAATTCACTAAAATTATGTTTTTCAGTGCTTCCTAGAATAAGTTCAGTACTTGAGTTTAAGGAATAGTGTTTAAACCTGTAACAATGATACATTAGAAATCCTCAATAAAGGTTTCACTTTGTGGGCCAAAAGCTGAAGGGATTCTGAACACTTTATGCCTTTTCTTCATCTTGACTGAGTCACTGAAGTTTGCACGTAATGTAGAGAATTATTTCGGCAGTTTTTGGTTTTGGGCAAGTCCTTTACTTAGTAACTTAATGGGAGGATAGGATTCACAGTTACAAATTAAAGCTGCTTTAAAAATTAACCGAAGACTGTAAACAATTCTGCTTTGACATTTTGTGAAATTCAGTGGTTATTTAGTGGTGTAAGGTTCATGAATTTTGCACGGCTCAAAGGATGAAACAATACTGAGAGCTTTGCATATCACTTCTCTGCATGTGTATGTTAGAGCCTGGTTTTCTTTTTCTCAAAGCAATTCTAAAATAGAAACAAAAACAAAGTCTCATAAGTAACAGTTTAGTTCCATTTTCCTCTCAATATCTGTTAATACTACCAGGCAATGGACGTGTAAGATGGCATAAGAGTAATTACCCGTGGTTACTGTCAACAGAAGATATATCAAATGAGGGAGGCAGCTCTTGCCCGATACTGTTTGGTATTGTAATCAAGGCCTGGGATAAAGGAACTGAAGCAATATTTAAAATGTAGATCGTACCTAGGTAAACTGACTTGCAAACAGTGCAAAGAAGAACATTAGGATTCAAAACAATCGGGATAACTTGCTTGTAATATGACGTGGTGGAATCCCACTCAAGTGCAGAGCACTGTAGCTAGGAACTAGGCAAACAAAATTGGGCCTCATTCACTGAGCATCTGTTCAGCAGAATAGATGTTGGAAGTTGTAGTGGACCAAAATAGATCAAGTCAGCAGCGTGTTACAAAAAAAGGCAGATGTCTTTTTGGAACGTACAAAGTTACACAATCTCCATTAAAAGCAGAAGGAAATAATTATTGGCTACTGTTAAAGCATAAGCTGGAGCAAAGATTGAGCCTGGAATTTCATACTTACGAATAATCTAGGTAAATTAGAAAGAACTTAGAAAGCAGCAACAAGGGATTTGGAGAGAACATACCCTATGAGAGAAGGTTGAGAGATTTAGGTTAATTCTGCTTGCAAAAAGAGAAGAGAAGAAAAAATAGAAGAGGAGGAATGGGGGAGAGCAGAAGTCATAAGTATTTTTGCAAAGCAGTGTTTTCATAATGAATGTGTTTTTGCTGGTAGGACAAGTAATACTCCCAATTCCAGAGAAGAAGCAGTAAGTTAGTTACATGGTGGGGGAGGGGACCTCATCTGAGAATAGTTGAAAACAAATAGGTTATTGAAGGAAGCTGAATTCCTTTCACGGAGGCTTTCCAAAAGAGAAAAGTACGGATTTATTTGAGGGGTGAACCTGTCTGAGAAGAGTAATAGTAGTGTCTCTTTCAGCCTTGTGCTCCTTTGATTCTATGCAAAATGGTGAATGTTAGCGCCTCAGTAAATACTTTAAATTGCGTATGGATTATTAGCAATCATCAAAACCAAATTTGTACCACATTTCTTTAAAGTAAGGTGGTACTTCCATCCCACTGGTTCATTCCTTCAGAGTTCTGAAAAATATTGGCTAAATCAGCATTTGTTCTTTGCTTTTCTAAAATTAATCTAGTCCTTGACAGATGGCTCCTATGAAAATGTCTGGAATAGTTACACTGACAGAATTTGCATATACCTTCCCTAAGAGTAGTTTCATTTTTGTCTTTGTTGGCAAGATGGAAATGATGGAGGGCTATGACATAATGAATGGATCAAGAAACTATATAGCACATCTGTATCCCAGCATCAAGTCTTCGAACTACTTGTTTAATATTTGACTGATATCATTAGCTTTCCAGTAATCCTATTTCCCCATCTATTAAAAGGAGATATGAGTTTGCCTTGGTGGCACTGTCAGAAGCATGATGTAGCCACATCCGAGAACAATTGTTCTTCACTTGCAAACTCAGAATATGCAATGCTGTCCTGTTCAGACAGATCAGCAGGCTCACTTTTTGAAAAATGTCCAGAGGGCGTGAGAGCGAGGCAAGCTTCACTAAACCGGTGGCGGAATTGATGATTCATTTGTCGTTGTTTGCTGTCATGTCACCAGTAGAGACCAGAGTTAGTTTTACCTCTCAACTGATGGACCATGAATAGTGCTTTTTTTTAAACTTAATTTCATTGCAGGATGTTGTATTGAGTGACTTTGACTCAGACACATTGTTTTTGTGGCACTCGAAGATAAGCAGAATTTCTATTATAGACTTGCTCAACTGTAAAATTGTCTCTCTCCTGAGTTTAGCGCTCTTACTATATGTGGCAGTTAAAGCAAGAATAAGAGTATAACCTTCATGTATAATGTGAAAATAATTTGTGATTCAGGTTAGTATCCTTATTCTAATAAAGGGTTTAGAATGACAGTGAACTTGTTTTTTTCAGATTCTCTCTTCACTTTTTAAATTAAAGCTTGATTTTTTTTTTGTGCTCGAGCATGTTGCAGCCTTTGCATATTTTTCCAGTTTAAGCTTTTCTCTTTGGCCAGATAAAACCTGTGCCGAGAAGACAAATGCACTGTAGCAAACCATCCAGTAGATGGCAACAACCGATTAGTTATAGTCTGTTTCTTGGGTCTTGATGTCAACGGGTTCATTTATTGAGCCATCATTTGCTGCTCCATAGTTAAAAAAACCCTATTTTTTGTACTCAGATCTAGGATGTGGCATCTTTGCCACTTAAGAAAATTTTGATGCTACTTTCTCAGGTTAGCATATTTCTTCATAATAAATTTATAAACACAAAGTTAAGTATTTTAGATAATAATATACCTAAAATTTACATGACGGTGAAAATTGCTAATTTTTTTTAACAGGAAATTGAACATGTGATTGAGCTGCTCTTAAAATTTGTTTCTGCATATATGTGTATTGTAAAAACTTTTTCAATAAAACATATCTATGTTTGAAGTAGATTTATTTTTTTTAAGCAATAAAACTGTCTTAACCTTGAATAACTTGAGTACGGTTAACAACGTGACATATGAAATTTGTGAAGCTGATTTTGTGGTATATGTTCATGGTTATAAATGCCATCAAAAAACAGAATTGCAGCTAGGGATCAGTTAGTAGTTATAAAATTATATGCATGTTAATATGTAAATATAGTTTGATGGATTCAGCACTTCTGGCTTGGTGGAAATTGATTAAGCTACACAAAATTTGTAGGTCATTTCCCAATTCAGCAGCACTACAAAATAAAATCCGTTATGCTTAGACGTCTTGTAAAGTTCTTGTTCTGCTTTAAGTCTGTAAAGGCTGAAGCTTCTTGGCAGTCTCTTGGCTTCAACAACTCAATTATTTCAATATATTTTCAAAACTAAGGTTTTGGTAATCCATCTTTTCAGCCTCAGAAGTCTGACTACCATTTGGTTGAGGACATGTTAATGTTAATTCTAGTTTGTAGTTCTGTTTCAGTAGAGAATTGCTCACCCTTGATATATCCCAGATTGCACTGATGGAGAATGTGCGGGGATATGGAAATAGGGTATTGTATACAAGCCCCTTGTCGCCATTTTTTTCTGTGACTAGCTGCTGACATGTTTTAGTATGGTTATTAAAATGAGTTGCGTACACAATATGTGTGTGTCTGTTTTTTGTTTTGGAACCTAAAAAATCTCTAACTCTTTTTCAGCCAGAAAACCTTGCACAGAAGCTTCCAAACCTCGTGGAATTGTGAGTTTGTGTAGGAGTTCTAATATATTTTTATTATGCTCACCCATCTTATCTTAAAATAATTCTAGACTGTATTATTTGTGCATAACCTACCTCTTAAGTGTGAAGGGTTTTCTTGGAGGGTAAGAAAGCATCACTTTTGGGGTGGGGTGTATTTTTTTATAGGAGGTATATCCAGATGTATTCAGACCCATGCTAATACTTATTATAATATCTTGGTTTTTATATAACAAAAACTGCTATACAAATATCTACACTGTGAAAGGAAAGAATACTTACCACCCAACTCCTGTGTAGACTGTTGTCACCCTGGTAAAGCACTGGAACTTCCAAATCTAATGGTCAGGTGGTTGTAACTGAGCCAGAGTAACAGGTTACTGCCTCCAGCCCATCACTAGTTGCTTGTTTCCACCCCAGCTACCAGGGGTATTATGAACTCAGTTTTGCTGATTGTAGTAATGAGCTTTTTGGGAACCAAGTCACAGATTGTCAAACAGCAGCAGGAATGAGCAAGTAGAGGTAGTAACTTTAGTGATGATTGCTGTATACAGAGTAGTTTACCCAATCTTGTCCAAAGAACGGATGTCACATGAACTGTATTATTTTGGCAGTTACTTTATGCTGTAAGCCCTTGAGTCAATGTCGTCTTCCCTCCTATGTTCTTCTTGTAAGGTTATGATTTCCTTGTATGGTAGGATTGGCAGCAGGGGGCTTATAAGGGACATCCTCTTTTCCCCTTATAACTCATTTGGCTCACTTTCAGTTGAGTAACTGATGGACCATTGACTCTCTGTTTCTTTAAGGGAAGAGTCCAAGCAGGAGGCAGTGTATATCTGAGTAGTCTAATGCATTCAGCTGTCTGATCTTGGCATCTTAATTCGGCCCTTGAAACCACACCTTTCTGGTACACGCGACCACAATATAATTGAACTGTTCTGTAGGTCACTGCAGTCTCCAGCTTGCTTAAGACACAGTCTTGTCTCATCATGCCTGAGTCTTGAGAGCATGTTTATGCTCTGAAGCAGTGAAATAAATATTTTTTTATTAGATATACTTAGTATTTAATAATTATCCATGGGGCATCAGGAAATCTCCATGTTATCTGATGGTGCCTTTAGGAAAACCTGTATAAATTACAGCTTAAAATAAATTCTTACAAACACTGGATTGTAGGAGTGAAACCTAATTATTTGGGATTCAGCAAGCTTAGTTGTAATACCATTATCCCATGCATTCTGGTGGTCTAGAAAGAACTGCATTGGGCTTGTGGTTTGTGTAGCTCTAAAAGTAGAAGTGAATTTTTGATCAGACAGTAAGATTTTTTTCTTGACAGAGACCACAAAATAATTATTTAAAGAAAAATTTGTTACAGTAGCTTTAGATTTTGAAAGACAAACTTACCTGATTTTCATTTCCCTGAAAGTTATATCCTTAGCCATTTCACTATGTATTTTTAAAAAACTTCAGTATTTTCTGTTTCTTCTGTATGTGTGTTCCTCATGTGGGATACTAGGTGTAGATCCTCATAATACACATCTTTTTAGCTTGAGTGAAATAGTTCACAAGTATTTTTAAAAGCTGCAGCTGAAATTAGTAGAGAATTCTCATCCTGAGGTATATGTAAGGATGTCTACCATCACATCTGCTATCCTTTGTTTGTTATATTTTCAGTGATCTTTAAATGTCTGCAATTTTTTAAGAAATAGAGAAGGCTCAGGTGCTCCATGCAGTGGAAATGTTCATATGTCTCTTTCCTTGTTCTGCCTCTATCTCCCCAAAAAGACAGGTTCCTACTTTTGGAAACGCTGTTTGAATAGAATGGAAAAACATATTCTGTGCAAATAATTTCCATGTGTGCCTAAGCGATTGGACACTGAGTACTCAGTACACCTTTCCAATTAGATACCAATATTTTAAAACTTTGTTAATCTGAGAATAGTTTTTATGTTACTTGTAGTACTGGAAGTGCTCCTGCAGAGGGTGCTGAATACTCTTAGTGGGAGATCTGGCCATCCTCACTACCTACCTAAATGACTGTGTAAAATTGGGTTTTTCTTTTGAAAAAGGTACTCTAGGTTTGCAAACCCCACTTGCAGTGAGTAGATCATGTGCTTGTTTTTTCAGCCAGTAAAGCTGTAAGAGTTTATGTGCAGGGGAAAATGTTCATAGTTATGTAACTATGGTTTGGGCTCGTTTCTTTTCTTGCCCGGCATTTAGTGTGGAATAACCTGGTGATCAGATGTTGTTCATTCTGGTTATTCTCCACTTTATTCTTTTTCCTTTTTGTTTTCCTCTTATGACTCTCAACTAAAGCCCGTTATTGTAACTGTGAATGTTTTACTTCAGATAATTGTATGTAATTCTCTTTCATTTTTATGTTGAGTTTCACTTAGGCTATTAAATGATTAAGTACCTATCCATAGCCAGTTTATACAGTTTCCACAGCTTTTGTGGTGATAGAGAGGAATGGCTTTGAGGGTGCTCTTTCAGTCTGAAATCGGATATTTTGCAAACTGATTATGTAGCAGAAGTCCTTGAGGGTAACAGGTGGTGTCCTCTGCTTTTTTTCTCCTCCCCCCAGGTACCTTCATTCAAATAACATAGTTGTTGTACCTGAAGGTAAGTAATCTACCAGCTCACAATAAGTGGCAGGAATCATAAAATATTCATTTTTCTTCTTTGAAGAGGCTTATTTTTCCTTTATTTTCCCGTAAAACATTAAATATTTTCATACAAAATATACCCGTGCAGCTCTTAGCATAAACACAGATATTATCGACTATGTTAAATTCTTTTAACGAATTCTCAAATGCACCTAAATGCTGTTTGCTTCAGTTCTAATTGCAGAAAGTGAAAAGGCTAAATGGCACTCATCTAGAGAAATAAAAATCTGAAGTTTCTTCTGCTTTCAGCCAGTCACCATGCAGGATACGCTGCTGATTCAGGTCATGACAGATTTGAAACCTAAACTATCAAGAACTTGTATGAGTTTCTTGTCTTAATTGTAGAGTTGTGCCCAACTTTGGGAAAGCACTTTAAACTCTTTCTGAATATATAAATTGGACAGACTCAGAGCAAAATAAAGTTATTTCAGAGCAGAATTGTCTGTGGAGGATCTAGAAATGGGAGTATTCTATACACCACTATTATTTTCCTCCCCATCTCACTACCAGCAGTACTGTTTGTTAGATAGATAAGCATTTCCACAAACTGTCATTCAGTTGTGAGACTGGCTTTAATAAGTCAAAATCTGCTCAAACGTAGGTGTTAGGTACTGTGGCTTTTTATCTCCTCATAGTCCTATTAAGATTTTAACATTACTGTTGGGTCACATTCATGTTTTAATCTGTTCTCTCGCAAGCCATTGGCTCCCTGGTTAAACTGCAGTTTCTGGACCTAAGTGATAATGCCCTCGAAATTGTGTGTCCAGAGATTGGCCGCCTGAGATCTTTACGTCATCTTCGCTTGGCTAACAACCAGCTGAAATATTTACCTGCAGGTAAGTACAAATGCGTGAGGGATTAGAGCAGTGACAAATTCCATTTGAACTTAAATTGCATAGTGATCTGCTCTAGGTTTATTCGTGTCTTACAGCTGAAGCATGGTACGACTTGCATTTAAAGACTAGGCAGGGATTGTCATTGTATTTATTGTGCTAAATATGCTCTGTAGTTAGAAAAAAGCCAGACTGTATGTACTTAAGGTAACGAAAAGTCCTGAAAATGCTTCTGAAGTGGGGAAAATAATGTATCTGTTTAACAGTCTTTGCCATTGTATCAAGAAAAAATTGAGTTTCCTTGAGAAGACACAAAATGCCAGTGACAACTGGCATTATGAGAGAATGATATTTCTTGCAGTTTTCCAGAATATAAGGGACTGCAGTTCCTTCCCTTCTCTCTTTTCACCCAACAGCTCCATTCTTGTATTTTCTAAAAAGACATGTCTAGTAGGTTTGCCTATGGCAGTTCTACCTCACTATGACAGTAAATAACAAATGTTTGTCTTGCTAGTTTATAATAAAAAAGCAAAATTTATTCAAAGTAAATGTGACACAAAGTCAGAGAAAGTTGGCCATAGGCAGATTTGAGTGATTTTTTTTTTTGGGGGTCTTCTAAATACTTTGATAAGCAGACATAACTGATTATTCTTCTTCCATCACCCTTACATTTTTCCAGATAAGATGATGGTGATTTGTAACTATTTTTATTTCTTAAGCTTTCTATGGCATATTTGTATCTTCTGGTCTGCAGAGATGATTTTTAAAAAAAATGGCCAGCATTTCAAAAAACTGGTCTAACTTAATCTCACAAGATTAACTTTTGGCTCTAGTTTTAACTAACTTCTCAGTGTGACCTTCATGTGTCTGTAAGTTCACATTGCTTATTCTCAAGAAATATATTGCAATTGCTCCTTGAAGTTTTGGATGCAGAAATCTAGTTGCCCTTTCCTTGTACTTTTCTAGGCATAATAAGCTTAATAAGTCTAAGGATGATTATGATTAGAAAGAAAAAAATTATATGACTATGTAAATGCTCTGGAGTGAAATTAGATAAACCTGTTAAACATTATGACCCAAGGCCAATAAAATTTCCATCAGTTTTCAGATGTCCTATATTTAAAGAAAGGAGTGACTTGAGTGTGCTTTATGTTTCTCAAAGATAATTTACCTTATGGTGCTGTACCATGAAAGAAAGACTTGTTCAAAGAAAAAGTGACACATTTTCTGCAAAACTTCACACATTAACTTAAAAAGGTTCAAAAAAAGACTTTCAAAAGGATAATTTACATTACTGAAGGGTTGATTTCAAGTCTACCACATTTGATTAGGACCTGGTATCAGCCGCATAGGCACGCTGTGTTTAATTTCTCCAGAAGTTTACAAAATTTGGTACTGAGCGTTGTCCCAAAGCGCATTTAGTTTTGCGTGCATTAAAATTCTGCATGCTTACAATAATACTACTGTTGCCCACTTTTCAGCTGGAGAATCCAGTGGCGTTTGGTCTTTTCATTTTTGCTGGTAGTGTACCATCAGTTTATGCATATTCCATTACTGCTATCGTTACTAATCCTGTCTGTTCAGATGCTGTCACTATCAACATGACTGGGTGTCATACAACTTGAGTGTTATCGGTCTGAGCAAGATTAATCTTTCACTTACACTGGAGAGTTAATCTACTGCATTGAGTGTTTCCTAAACATAACACTTCCTGAAGAGGGCTTCCAAGCATATTTTCATAGTTTTTCTTTGTAAAATTGCATAGATGTCAAAGTATAACTACATCTTTGAGTCTGAAAATAACATTTATGTTCAGCAATGGAAAAAATAGAGCAAAATAGTAAGTTTTGATGAATTGTTTTATCCTTAATTATATTGGTAGCATGAATCTTCATAATAGTGTTAAATAGCATTCTGTCAGGAAAGCTAGTAAAATGAATCAAATTAACTAGGATGAGATGTGATTTCACTGCAGTACATCATTTTACTGTGTGTTAACTACTTTCTTTACAGCAGATACTGCATTGCAATGCTTTGTTAGGGAAAGACAGCTCTTAATTGCTCTTAATTTATAATTAACCATTGAAGATATAATTTAGCTTCTACTAGTGCAGCTTGTGCAGAATTTAAATATCTGCATTAAAAAAATAACTTTCAGGTATAGGTGATGGTCATTTATGGAAACAACTTCAAAAGTCATGACCATAACTTTCTTCCAGACTTAGTCCTGCACGCATCACACAAATGGCAGTGAACTGATTATCACAGCAGAGGATCGAGTTAAGAAAGGCTGATCAGTATTCACCTTGTGTAACCAGATAGGCCAACTTGCAGCATAATGATGTCATCATGTAAAAAGCTTACTTTAGAGTTATTGCCCTGTCACTCCTCTTGTGTCTCCCTTCCCAGTGTCTGGTGCTACAAGTACCCTCAGTTTTTGTTGAAACTACATGGATATCTGGAGGGATACTCTTAGTAATATCCCTAATCAATTGCTAAAAAAATCTCTTCGTTACAACTGCAGAACAGTTCGATGGTAAATATTTGCCATTAAGTGTCTGAACATCCATGCTTTTCTATTGCATTTTATATTTTAAGAATTATTTTCTGTTGTGTCTTCCTTAATTGTGATTAAGAACTGAAATAAACAATGCAATTAATAGCATGTGTTGACTCATTGTCCACTTTTAATGTTTTTGTTCCACAATTTGTGCTCTTAACGTTCATTTTTAGTATTTAAGATTTGCCTTACAGAAATCTAGCATAACTACTAATTTTAAACCACTTGAAATAGTATGCATGATACTATGGAAGCCCTATAAAGTATTATGTCTTCAGTCTGATTGTAGACATTCTTCAGACTCTAATAAGGGTTGAGCCTGTGCTGTGGTTTACCTTCAGTGTGATGGGCAAGACTTTAGTCTCTAAGTACCTGTTTTCATAAAGCTTGTGGGAATTGAATGATGAAGACCTATCTTCTAAGGTTTGGTCATGAAAGTCCAACTAGTTTTAAAAAGTTACTGTAAGGAGGAGGTGGGGGAGAAAGATGAAAATACATGCAGACAGCATGAATACATAAGCCTTTGTTTCCTGGAGACATCAGGAAATACAGGACCGATGAGGGCAAAAAGGGCATTAGGTGAAGCGTGAAAATTGTGTTCCTTGGCGATGAGAAAGCACTTTCTATGCTGTGGCGCTCTTGTAATGTAAATTATAATCTCACATTTGTGCTTAGCAAACGCTACCAAATCAGTGTCACCCATGGATAAGATCGTGTACTTTGGCCTCAAGGCACTTTGTTTAATTATGCGCTACCACTGAAACAACGGGACTTCCATTGCACATCATTAAATTGTGAGAATTGTTGAAAGAAAACAAAGCTAGACTTGATGAGAGGCAAAGGGAAAATTTTGTCCAGAATAAGCATGTTGAAATTGAAATATAATATAAAATGGCTGGAAAAAAATGCTTTGTAAAATTCTCTTGAAGTCATGTTTTGAATATACTTTGGGTATGGTTAATAAGTGGGCCAGCTTCTGCCTGATGCAGGGTCATCAGTATCTAGATTCTGGGGTAATCAGAATTGCTAACTGAGAGACTCCGTCTTTGAGATGAGAACTGATTAAAAGAATTGCAGATAAGTAAGAAGAGGAGATTTAATATAAAGTTCTCTTGAGTGCTTTCTTTTATTGAAATAGACAGCATTTTTGTTTTGTTCTGCAAACTGTAAATCCTGTAGCTTCAACAATTTCTTGGTTCTTTTATTTGGCTCTGGTACATGTAATTCTTGAAGTAAAGTTTTGTGAGGTTTTCTACTATTTAACTGTAGAACTTAAATAATCTAAATTCTTGAGGGTCAGTTGGAAATACGTAACACTGGAGATCTTGTTTGAAAAAAAAATTCTAGAGTTGCAGCTTAAACAAAAGATGGTATTTCATATTATTACATTAGTTCATGGATAAGCTTGACTTACAGAGTGGACGTGTTTACATAGTAGCTTAACTTTGTGGTTTTTTTTTTAGAGATTTGTCTTTATTCAGAGAATTCATGTCTCATTTTAATGTAGAATTGTGGAGTTAGTCCTATATGAATGTGTTCTCAGAAGTAAATTTTCTGAATCTTCTTACTTACAAATGACTAATTAGAAAGTTCCCATTTGTGATGTTTATAATGCATAGGATATTTCAACTCCTTTCCTGCTTGAGAAATTGTATTTATTATCTCTTTGTGTAAGAATTACTGCATCATTTGAAAAAAAAAAAAAAAGTAGTGAGATATACTGGAAAAATTATTCTTCAAGAGTCCAAGAGCCAACGCTCTCTCTCAGTTTTGCTGTGTTACCATTTAGATTTTATTTGACTTTGGACTTGTAAACTTCTGATGTGAAGTGATGGCTCTTCAGGTTTACTTTTTGGTCTTGTAGTTAGTGAATGCACGTTTGGACAACAGATGACTTAAGAGGGTGGCTTATACTCAAAGTTGGACTTACGTTTTGTGTTTGACAAGGATTAGATTTTTTTATTGCACATTACTTGAGAAATACTTCTCTTTAGAAATGGCAAGTTGTAGCATCTTATTCTAAGATTTAATTAAAAATGAGGTTATGTTTACTCAGCACATGTTGGAGTTAATTATAGATTTACTAAAATGAAAAGCTTAATGTTTTGCCAAGTCAAGAGCAAAAGCTAAGTAATTAAGCAAAGAACAGGGTATGGCTTATGATCCCAGCCCATCTTTTGGCAAAGTTTCCCCTTCTTGAAGGGAAAAAATATGTATTGGCAGTTGTCTTTACGTGGGCTAGACCAAGTTTCCCTATGTGTTGTCAGGGAACATTAAAAACCAACAGTTGAGCGCGTTGATCGGGCAAAAAAATTAAAATGCAGTCAGATAATACCAAACTTCATGTAAACTGTGCAGTGTGGTTTCTTTAATCTGCAAAGTGAAAGAGCAGGTGACTGGGGAGCACCAGCAGTTGCTGTTGCTGAAGGGGGGTACAGCTCTCTGCAAGAGTCAAAGGCAGGTTTAGCAAATGCCCTTTCTTCCCCATATAAGGAAATGTGTGGCTTCCATTTCAAATTGACATTTCCGTGTTGCCTCTGGAGACTTCTGCATATTGCATCCACTTGTTGCCATTTTGCTTCACTTAGATAGAATCCAAAGGAAAATTTATTCATCTGCCTTTTGTATTTTTAAAGTGCATACTACAATAATATTTAGGGGAGATAAACAGCACATATAGTCTTCATTTCATTTGTGTTCAAATCCTTTTCTTTTTTAAGGCAAATTGTTTTAGAAATATAGTCAGTTTAAACCTCATTAAAATACATTTGTAGGCTTATAAAACTTCATCTTCAAAGCATTTGAGAAAGATCCTGTGAAGCTGATAAGGGAGTGTTATCCTCATTTTGCAGAATGGAAAAAAGTGTTTTTAACAGAAGTGATTTGCTCCAGGCCACAGCAGGAGTCAGTGTTAGCCAGAAATAGAACTTGGGTGTTCCATTCCATTTGTTAAGACCACACCTTTTTGAGGTTGATCATATTTAATATTGGGGAGGATTGAGTCTTTCCACCCATTATTAGGAGATTAATAATTATCTCTCCATAATTAATCCTGTAAGTTAATAGGAAATTAATAGCGGTAAGGTGAGTGGGTTTTGTAACTGAAACAGCTTGCACTTCCAGAAGGCTAGAAGAGTTCATGCAGATGAATTCTGAAAAATGTAGCTTACAGGTAAATAAATAGATCATTTTCTGTTGCATAGGTAACTTCAGCGGTAATGACAAGAAGAATTCAATCATTATTAAAATTATAAATTGAACTATAATTTTTGTACTGCTTTGTCTATTTAAAAGTAACCCTTGGAATGTTAGCTGATTATTGCTAGGTCTGTTTTGCTTAGGAATTTGCTTTGCTAATTGGGGGCAAGAGAAACTTTGACATGCAAACTGCATATTCATTTCTCTCACCTTTTTTAAGTTGCTGTGAAGTACAATATCTGTATTTACTATTCATACCAGTATTTCACTGGTAAAAACGTCTTGAATACCCAACTTAGTAATTCTGAATAGGGCTCAATATAAGGTATTTCAGTAAATCTTAATTAAAGGGATATAAAACCAACTTCTTCCCTACCTTCTTTTCACAGTAGGTTTCCACAGATCATGGGTACAGCATGCCAATAACTCTATTCTTATTCTACACCCTGGTATTAAAATATGTAGTCCTAACTAATTTTTTAAACTTGTTTTCCGTACTTTGATTTAGAGCCTTCAAAATGGGGGGGAATAAATTTGGCGCTCCCCCCTCCGTTCCCCCTGTATTTCCCTTCTGCTTTTATTACTGCCTCTTGCTTAGGGTAGATTGCTTTGATATTTAATAAAGTTCAAAATTTTTAAATTATGATTGTGACTTTAAAAGCAAAGGCTCAAACTGATGCAGACCCTGTTCTTTTTTCAGAGTTGGCATAACCTTAGTCCACTCTGCTTTCCTAATTTAGTAACATGTATAAAAATATGCACGACGGGACAGGTTTGGTACGCCAGGCACCCATCCAGGAGTGTGGTGTTTTTAAGTAAATGGACTTGTGGGGATTTGAGGAAAACATAGATTAGGTTACATGAGCTTTGCACTCTGTAAGTATGTGACTATTTAAAGGAGCATGGACTCCTAAATAAAAATCTTTTTTCATTATTGTCATAACACATTGTTTTCCTTGAAGTAGGTTGATGCCTGATTATTAAAAATAAGTCTTTCTTGCACAAATCTCTAAAATACATGCTCTGTTTAATAATTCATTTCTAGATTCAGTTTACTGTATAAAACCATGAGTCAGTGTACTAAGGTTTACATTAGCTCTTATGTTCAACAACAACAAATATATATATATATTTTTTTTTTTAACCTAAATCAATACAAAACTTACCCACACTTGCTTGTAACTGTATTGGTTTTTTTCACATCAGGATTAATAAGGCTTCAGTAATCATGCTATATGAATGTAGAAGTGCAATAAAAATACCTGATAGTATCTTTAAGACATTCTTTGTATTTCTAGGAGGAAAAGACTTTTACATGTTTTGATCTTGTGTAAGCTCCAATACAGCCCTGTCCTGACAGCCTGTAAGGACTGAAATGTTTTATAAGAAAAATTTCCCCTAGGAAATTATAGCAGAGTCATCTCTGAAGAGTTAGGAAAAAAAGGGGAACATGGATTGTTACTGACTGTCATTGGAGTTTGTGACCTAATTAGAGGTGACCAAAGCACTGGGTAGTAACTGTACAAATGGTAGTCCTCACAGATTAGCTTTCATGCATGCCCAAACACAGTGGTACCTGTTTAATTAAAGGATATTGGTTGTGTGAGATTTTATAAGAGTCTACCTTGCTCAAACATTTGGTTTGGGTTAAATTCTCAGGAGAACTTCTAGGACTTCTGAGTGTTTTAAATTTATGGGAAGTGAAGACAGATAATAAAATTCCATTAAATACCTGGAAATTTTCATTAACTGAAGTTTTCCCTTTATACCCATACCTGTCAGAGTGAGTCATCTGTGCACATAGAGCTGCTCACTGTTCTTTATTTGTCTGCTTGCCCCTTCTTGGGGTTTTTTGTTTTTTTTTTTTCACTTCCCCACCCACCCCTTGAGGAGCTTTTAAAAACCTCTCTGTTAGTATCGTACAACATCTTCTAGTATACCGTGGAATGTCACTGGATGCTGGTAGCAAAACCAGAAAAATTCTAAAGCTATATTTGAAGCTTAAAATGTTGTTCTAATATATGCCTTCTTTGTTCCAGCACTTCTTCCAGATAGGCTTCTATTGGGCATACTGGAACTGAAATATTTCCTGTAACTGTAGCAGAAATGACGTTAAGAAACAAAAAAAAAAACCCCAACAAAACTATCTCTTTCAACAATGGCCTGTGGTATTCCTCGTGGTGACGCACAGCAGGTTCTCAAAAATGCATGTGCTAAGTATGTATGTGTTGTAATTCATTAATCTGAAAACTAATAGGAAACAGTTGGAAGAAGCCATCAGTGTCTTTCATTGTAACATTTAAATTATGTATTCAAATATTGCTTTGTGTACTAGGGTTATTGGACTAAAAAACTCCATCTAAAACTTTGCTATTGTAATTTAGCACAATCACTGGAAAAAGTATTTGGAAATTAAGCTATTTCAATGAGCATGTTTTTAGTTAAAAACAAATAAAAAAAACCCCCACCCAACAAAACCTGTGATAGGGCTTGCTGCATCATACCTCCAAGTACCTGCAATTTTATAAAACATAGATCTTAAAACAACTTCTGTGGTCATTATAGATTTGGAAAAGTGATCAGGGACAAACTGAAACTGGCATTGAGGTTTCATGTCAATAAATTGAAGGCTAAAATCCTATTGAAGCAAAAGCCTAATGGCCAAGTGTTTGAATTGTCTAACACAAGTTTTACAATATTTAAAAATGGCTCAAAATTGTAATTTAACTTTATGGATTTCAATTTTTTTCTTCTTTCTTACGTACTTTAGCAAGACGATAATGACTTTGGATCAATCACACTCTTTCTTAGGTCCCTACTTTGGTTTTGGTGATGCTTTAATCTGAAAAAATCTCTGCCTAGTTGAGGTTTTGCTGTATTTAAAACATGAACAGTGTGCTCATGTAATTACCAAGGTCATGAATAGATCCAAGAGTGTCTGAGAGTAGGGTGCTGTACATCAGTGTTTCAGACCACATTAATTTCATTTGAGTTCTTCATATGATCTGGGCAGAGATTGACCAGTAAAGGTTCCCTTTTCATGTGATAATTCTTACTGGCCACAGAATCTTAGTGAGAATTATGGTGGCATGACATGTCTGGAGAGAGACATCTCTGAACATGATACCATGTGAGTTCTAATCACTAAACCACTTTATTATTATATTGTATTCCTGTATGAACATCATTTTAGAGGGTACAGATATGTCAGTGTAAGGCTGCCTGTCATCTGCTGTTGCCCAATTCTTATTTTAATTTTTTTATTTCCTCTGAAGCATCAAAGTCCCAGATATCTATGTTTTTGTGCTTTGAAACTCATTTCTGAGAATGGGCCAATGTTGCCATTTGTTCCTTGCTGTTCCACGTGAAAGTCATCATGCATCAAACTGACAGAATCTGACCCCACGCTTTTTTCCTACTGTTCCCTTTTCTGCAAAGGAGTTACTAAGAAACCTGGTGAGGTGTAGGTGAAATCAGGACGGAGGAGAGAAGAGCCAACCTAATTATT
Organism: Phalacrocorax carbo; assembly: GCF_963921805.1. Classification (NCBI taxonomy): domain Eukaryota; kingdom Metazoa; phylum Chordata; class Aves; order Suliformes; family Phalacrocoracidae; genus Phalacrocorax; species Phalacrocorax carbo. The sequence goes on along the minus strand of NC_087519.1, from coordinate 4,821,896 downwards.
ACCAGTGGTGCTCTCAAGCCTGTTGTGCTTCTGGCTTTGCAGTACTCTGCTTGGGAAAATCAAAATCTTTGCATGAACACGTATGTTTTCTGAGCTGTGGGCCATGGGCTTTCCCCCTGGTAGCTGTCCCCCTCAAGGGCTTTTAGGTAGGAAATGAGGGAGTTGTGCCACGATAAAGGAGTTTCAGTGCTGCTTCTAATGTTGAGTTACTTGGATGATTTGCACATTCCTGAGCATATGGGAGCAGATTGAACCGGATTCTCTATTGTTAAGAGATTTGGTACTGCCTTTTGAATCCTGGCTCTTGCTTCTGTTTGGTAGTCCTTGATTTCTCAAGTCGCTGTAAGCCTTGTTTCTCCAGGGGTTTTCCTCTTGTCTGTGGGGGGCACACAGGAATTGTCAAGATGTTGAGAGTGCTTTAAGTAGTCATGAGAAGCATTCATCCGAAGCTTGAAATTTTATGGAGATATCAGAGATCTTAAATATAACTGTAGAAGCATGGTTGTTATATTGCACGTTCTTATGCATTTTTATTAAATAAGTCTGAACTACAACTCATTTCAACACATTTCACTAAACATAAAGTTGCATAATATTTTTCTAGTACACTCAGTTTGGGATTTCTCATTAAAATGTTAATACAGATTAAAAAAAAAATTTCATTTTGTCTTGCAAGTCTTCCAGACTTCCAGACTTCACTTAAAGTCTGTCTTTAAGTGACTTAAAATCACTTAAAGTGAGACAGTCACATGGCATATGCAAAATATTAAATGGAAGGAGATTGGAAGTGAAATACTGATTTCAATACTAGAGCGGGAAGAGATCTTTAGATGATAAAGAAATCAGTAGTAGAGCAGCATGGAAATGCTACTACCACATACAAATAGTTCATACAGTAATGTACAAAGTAGTCTTTCAAACATCTGACAGAAGAAATGACAACCTGAATTTTCTAGGGTATGTAAGAACAGAGCCCTGATGGAATTAATCTACCCCGCTCTACTCCCCACTCCTGCCATCATTAGAGCTGCCACTTGGGAACAGAGGGCTTCTGAAAGAGTGTCTCTTGACCTTTGAATGTACTCCCAATGACATGCTGAGCCGGAGGCCGCAAGACAAAAGTGGGAAGTTTATGCAGCAATATATAACTTTAAAGAACATTAAGTTGTCATTGCTGTTTTGATCAGTGGTAGAGTATACTTTGATAAAACTCGGATAGAGGGCTTCAGGCTGTAGCATCAAAACAATGCATTCTGCTCCTTTTAGTTTGAAAAATGTATTTCTACAGTCTGTGTTTTAGAAAGTGGAATGTGCTTATGAGAACTGATTAGACCTGGCACACAGACCTAAATAATGAAGGTCAAATAGAATTATTTGGTTCTTATGTTCTGATTGTTTGAAAACTTGGGCTTGAGATTTATGGAGAGGACTCATTGTGACACAGTTATATACCACAGAAAAAAATAACACTGGAAGTGGCCACGGTTGTGTTTGAATTCAGTAATTATTCCATTTGTGGTGTTTGTTTTATCGGAGTTTATTGACTGCATAGCAGAGGAGAGGAAAAAGTGGAGGGTCTTTGGTTGCTTTTGGTCAGTCTTATTCCTGTGGAGTAGAATCTTAAGATGATGAAAAGCAGATTACCAGGAATTTAATTTTGTACGTATCTAACACTGTGTTGTAGTCTTGCTCTGAATGTTTGAAGGTGTTAGTTATATAAACATATCTGAAAAGCCATAACGACTCCTAGTTTCTTTAGTTTTATGTATTACCTGCATAGGCTCTAAAGCTCTACAGTCATTACTCCATTCATAGCACTGGTAAATCCCCTCCTGCCCCCCAGATTCTTGGTGGCATCTCTGATAATCTTCATAACTGAGAAGGTATGATGCTTCATTGCTCGTCTGGCTGATTTGCTGTACAACTGTCTTCAGTGCTGTTGAAAATGAGTGTAATCACTGTTGTGTTTATTAAGACTGAACGTTTGGATCTATGTGAAGATATTGGGGGTGTGTGTGCATTGTCTGCTTTTGTACTTTTAAAAAAATCTAAACCAAAAAGGAACCTTTAGGATTTTTTCAATTTCATTTATAAAAAAAAACCACTACATTAAAATAAAATTAACAAAAATTACTGTAACTTTTTTAAGGTGTCATCTTGGAACTTCCTTTTGGAACTTCTTCCCTCAACATGCTGAATCCTCTACTGAGAGCACATTCTTTGGAATTTGATACAAGGGTTTTTCCATGTTATGGCTGGCAACGGTCACGTTCTGAGCAACATAGCTTGGGGCTGCCATGAGGCGGATTCTCCTTCTTGCGCAATGCATGTATTAACCTGTCTTTTTGAGAGGAAGAATATGGGGCTTCTAGTAAGTCTCTTTACTTTGACTGTCTGTTCCTATAAAAATCATCACTTATTATTGAGAGTTAACATATTTTGATAAATCAGCTGAACTTGAGTGATCATATAGTGCCTAATATCAGACTAGCTTCCTATGTAAAGGAATTACAAACCAACTTTTTCTGAAACTCATCTGTCGGCACTGAATGCTTCTGCTGATGATTCTGATAGTAAAGATCTGACTTTATGGATTGCCTGGTTAGGGCACATGTGATATACATGAAGTTCACTTCTGAAACTTAGGAACAGATGCTCTTTAAAATATTTCTAAAAGTCTTTCTTTTTAGAACTGTTACCCAAAATCAAAACTGAACTTAAAGAGGGTTTTAAGATGCTCAGGGCCTCTCTCATAAACATTTGCCAATACCTGTTCACATGGGTGAAGACAGATGTGTATTGGCAAGGCTGAGACTAAACCTCTGAGATGGAGAGGTGGATGTGTGCTGAGAAAGATGTTTCATATACGAATGGTGTTTGTGTTTCTGTAGGATGGAAACTTCTTTATTACAGACAATCTGTTCAATAGCATTTACTCAGGGTTTTAAAGAACCTCAGCTTTGAACAGATATTAAACTCTGCGTCTTTTCTGTGAAATTTTTCATCTGCTTGTAAATGTGTGAAAAAGGAAATGGTGGTAGTAACTGCTTTGCAAATTTCAGGTTTACATTAGAAATGCCTTACTGATTTCAGTATACTATACTGGCAAAGGACTCTAACTTTGTTTTGCTGCACTGACTTATTTCAGGAGGGTCCTAAGCAAACAGAAAGTAAGCCTTAGATGTAAAATCAGCTTTTCAGGAGGATTATGTCTGTGCTTACTGCCTTTACTGCCATTGTTTTAAAATAAATAAATGAATGCTGAAAACTGCAGTTCATTGTTTCCTTCACCACCATAATGAGGTAGGTAAAAGTTAAACAGTATGTATCTGCTAAGACAGCACACAGCTGCAGACTTGCTCATGATATTCAGTAGCTGTTAGTTCATAGCGCCTATTCAGCGCTTTAGTTTTCAGAAGAAAATTACCTGCTAACTAAAATAATTTGCTACTCATTTTAAATGTAAAACCTCTTATAATTTGAAAGTTTTTAAAAATTCTTATTTGTTGCAACAATTTAACATTTGTGACAAGAAAAAATTAGTTCTTGAAGCTTAGTTTTTGTAATTGTTAGGGTTGGGTGTTAAAAGTTAACTTGTTTTCCCTTGAAACTCTTAAGTCTTTACTTATAAAGTTATCCATTAATGTACTGTTGTCTCTTTGGTTCCCTTGGTGGTTTTTTTTGTTTTTGTTTTTTTTTTTTTTCTCTTTCCCTAAGCACTCTGTAACTTATATACAGTGATTAGCTGTATTAACGGGTAGTTGATTTTACTTGTGCATTAAGCAAATGCAGTTTACTAGTACGACTTGAGTGCTCAGGGAAGCTTGGAGAACAAAGTCATTCAGTCTTTGAAAAGTGAACAAACACAAATTGTTAGTGCTGTGCAATAGAAGAATTTTAGAATGTATTGATTTCCATTTTGACCTTGCTGGCCAAATACAATTTTCTTTTATACGTACCATTGTGAGAGAGTTAAAATACTACTTGTTATTGACATCCTTGTTTTTACGCAGCTAGTCTATTAAATAAGGCAAAATAAAATGCATCGTTTACTGGCACCGAGTCTAAATGGAAAAAGCTTTTAAAGAGAATGTGTAGAACTGGAGGTATTAGGCGAGATTAACTTTCATGTGGTTCATGTCACACATGCAGAGTTTAATACCTGTATTTCAGTTATTTTAATTTTATTGCAGTGGCATTTAAAATAAAGACCTGTGTTTAACTTACCATTGTCCAAATCTGCATTAGATTGTCATTCTTTATGGAAGGCTTTGATACCGAGCAACTACAAGTATACTCCAGTTGGTAATTGTTTAATGTTTGAGAGCTTTATGGACTAAAACTACTTATTTGTGTATCTAAAGGGATGCAGTTCAGAATGACTGAGTTAAGGGGATTTGGAGAATAACTGCAAGCCTTCCTTGTCTACTTTGTGCTGATTTGAAACACTGAACAGCAGTATCTTCCACTGACTAAGATGAGGCTTGCAGTTGCTCTCAGCATTTTGAAAATCAGGACATTGTTAGTGTTGTTTGAGGTCAGATATCTTATTTTTGGTGATAATCTTAGAAACTGTTAGTCGTTGGCCCATACCATTTTTCTCAGTAGTAGCTGCATCATTATAGTAGCTCCTGCTTACCCTGCTCAACTGGTGAATTAGCCATTCTGCTGGGTGGCCACACACACCCCAGCTGGGTGAGTGACGAGGAGCAAGAGAAGCTCCTGTTACTGCTGTTAGAAAAGAGCATCTGAATCCGTGATTCACATTTGAGAAAGATGCACCTCTATTATAGTGGGAATATTTCCTATGAATGTTTAGCCAGTCCCTCCCCTGTAATTACTGTTCCAATTTGTAGTAACTTCCAGTAGCCTGGAAGAGTTCTTACTTTCATAGGACTTCAGTTAAGACAATTCCATCCATTAGCATCCCTTTGAAAAACAAATATGGTGACTCCACTGCTGTAAGTGTGGTGCCAAACTAAAGATCTTTCTTTGTTTGGTTTGTGTTTTTTTTTCCTCTCCCCCATTTCCTCATCCCACTTGAATTTGTAGTTGTGTTTTTTTCTGTTACGGAGACAGAGCTTACCTGCAGGTAAGGGGGTTCTTTGGTATCTCCCAAAGCAAGATAAGTGAGCATAACTTGGCTTGATATAGCGTAATACTTTTCCAGTGAAAGATGAAAATCTAACCTGAACCTATTGCTTTTTTTTATGTATTTAGTTACTTCTCCAAGAGGAAGAATAAAAAGAACCCAGCTAACCTCAAGAAAAGGAAGAAAGATGCATCTGTTTCTAGTTGGTTGGGAACAGTTGATAGCAACAGTCATAACAGATAGGTCTTTGCTTGGATTATTTAGACACTAGTGTGGTAACGGGTTAGGAGCTACTAATCTCTGTTTGTCAGAGACCAGTCTGTTGTGTTGATCTGAAGCTTTTCCTCTGAAGAAGAAAGGAAAAAGCTGTCCTAGAATTTATACCCAGGCCTGGCCCTGTCTCTGTGGCTTCCTGAACTATCCTTAATCTCTCCTTAGGATGCTCATTTTGTTTGCCTTAGTTTTAGGCGATTACTGGTTTGTTGTACTTGATCAAAGCAGGGTATTTAAGTATCCATCTCTAGCTGGCTGGCATCTTGAGTACAAATTATTAGTTCTTTATTTTATGCACGGAGTTTTTCTGGAAGGCGTTCCCCCCACTTCCCATGTAGTGATATTAGTGCAAAGTGAATTGTAGATGATGTGCGGCAGTAAAGATGGCAAGACATAAACAAAACAAGAGAAACATAACAGGTCTCATGCTTTATTCATGACACATTTGTTTATATTCATATGGCCCAGGAACACCCAGAAAAAGGAAAACAGCTGTTCCTCAAGGAAAAGGCAACAGCAAAAATACATCACTTCTTAAATAATAGACTTTTCTGTAAAGTGCTAGCAGAATTTTTCATGCAATATACTTGACAAAGTACCATTCCGTATCTTCACGCTTCTCTATCTAAAATTTGGGATATCATTAAATAAAACCATAGAATAATATTCATATCTGCAGTTCACATCTGTTACTTACTTGTGTAGCAAGAGTACCTTGCTGTGGGGCAGGAAAGTACTAGGCAGAGTACACTAGAACAAACACTAGAACAAAATGAAAGGATGGGTTGTCGTCTTAAAAAAAAAAAACCAACAACCAAACCACCCAAAACCCACACACCCAGAAACCAGAAAACAAAAACAAAACAGAAAACCCTGCAACAACCAAACAAACAAAAAAACCAAAACCAAACAAAAAAAAAACCAGCAAACCTGATGGTTTCATGGCCTTGAGTTACCTTTGTTCATAAACAATTTTTTTCCTCCCTATCCTTCTTGCCCTTTCACCCACCTTTTCCACTTTTCTCATATATGTTAATTTCTGGTATTTTTATCATCTGATTTGTTCTAACTGTTCTCATTGAGACCATCGAATTACGGAAGAAAATGGAATTCTAAACCTGCATTGAGGGGGAATAATGGAGCACAACCTAGTAACCACTCTGGACCTGTGTTCTCTGCCTGGTACTTCAGTGCTGATGCTGAGGAAAGCACAGAGTGCTGGACCTGTGAGATACAGAAGGCTGCCAATTTTGTTAATTGAAGCTTAATTACAGTAAAAGACAGGGAACCACTGACCTTTAGAAGAGTTTTACTTAATGAGACCTTCATGCCTGATGTCTGTTTTCAGCCACTTTTAGCTGAACTAAAATTACTGTTTAGCAAGATTGGACTTCAGAAAGCCTTTTCTCACCTTTCCTTGTGAATGATGGTAGGAAATAAATAAGGTTGGGTACTAAGTTTGTGTGTGACATTTAGCAAGGTTGAGGAAAAAAAATATTCTATTTGTGTATGTTCAGAAGTATGTATTTTTCACTTGGTTTTGGGTTTTGTCTGCTGCTTAAATGTTTTGGACAAGAGTCAGGATAGTTTATGGCTGAAGTAGGTGAAACTGAGAATTGGGAACATCTTTGAAGTGTTACTTACATGACTGTGTTCATTCACAAAGACAATCCTGCCCCAGAAAATCCTTTTTCCTATTGTTTCCAGCCAGGATATGTGTGAAATGCAACCATAATATTGCTTTAAAAGTAATAGATTCAAGTTTGATCAGCTGGGATAAAGGCTTTTCTTCATAGAATTTTTATGGGTTTGAACTCATATTCAACACCTGATCTAAAACCAGGCTATTAATAAAATAGTTGCTGCAGTATCACGATGTCTCTTCCAGTCCCTCCTCTTTTTTTTTTTTCTTAAAATGAGCAAATATTAGCCTACATGAAAAAAATACAAGGAAAAAATCATCTTCAGGTCTGTTACGCTTGAGAAACGATACTTTTCAAGCTCTCTCACTAACGATACAGTAACAGATCTGCATAGAGCAGTGTCAAAATGTAAATGTGATTCGAATTGCCTCCCCCTTTCTTTGTCCTTAAATCTAATGATGCCAACTTTCAGCTATGGTCAAACTTCCGTGTTTGAAGATGGTACAGGTCTATCATAAGTGCCAATTTGTGCTAGAAAATTTAATTTTTATAGGCTATGAAGTGTGAACTGCATGGTAGGACAGTAAATGTAATGTAATATATAATAGGCTATTTAATTTGTTTTAACCATCTTAAAATCTGTTTAAGTTCTCCTGAGACATCCCAGATCGGATCTAAAGGAGATCTTTTCCGTCAAGCTCTTAGTGATTTAAACTTTTATTTCCTGTCCATTACAGTTTTAAACTGATAATAGTGTCACAATTCAAATTCACAGGCATGTATAGAGACTTGAATTTTTTTCCAATGGGACAGGTAATAAGCTTTGTAAGTATGAGAGACTTCAAACGTCTTTTACTCACCATTGCATGGTTTTACAGCTCTAATAGAAAAATGCATCTTGTACTCAGGTTCATGGAAGTTGATTAAAAGATTATTTTAAGGGTAAAGTATGGTAGCCACTTTTAGTACCTTCTATTCCTTTCCTGAAGCAACAACCCCAGGATATAGAGGGACCACTGGGTGCATGAAGTCCAGTGCTTCACAATCGCAGCCAGTCATCACAGCCCTTGATTCTGTAAGCATTCATAAGAATATGTCCCTCTGGGTACCACAAACTGGATAATGTTAGTCTATGGTGTATAGCAAAGATTTTTAGTACAGAGTGCTGCAGCTTTGGCACAGCGACATGCTGCTGATGTTGCAGGAGTAGATGGCAGACAAGAGAGGGGGTAGCCTCCATGTTAGAACCTTTTGGTAGCAGGGTGGTAGATGTAAAAGTTTGTATCATAATAGCAAGATCATTGTTGTTGCCCACGATACAAAGGTATATTAACATACTTTCTTGCTCATAATACAGTGCTGGATATAGATATTGAAGTTGCATTAGTTATTTTCACTGGTGGCTCATTATCCTTAGATGCTGAACCAGTATAGCCAGTCCTTCTCTTCCTTCATTGTTTCAAGCAGAGGCCTGACTCACAGCTCCTTATCGTCATGCTTATTTTGTTATTTTTCATTTCACTTCAATCACTTAAGTCTAAAAGGTCTTGCTCTTCTTCCTGTTGAATAATTTGGTTCTCTATCATATTAGCAAAACTTTAAATGCTTGTGTTGACAGCAAACCAAAAGCTAGTATTTTTTTTTACCCAGGTAGAAAAGGGAAATTCTAAACAAAGTAGACCCTTGAGGAACACCAACACCACCACTAGTAATGTCTTCTCCATCCCAGTAATTTGCTAAGAGATGTGATACTCATGTTATCATTAACCAAGGAATTGCATCAAAGGAAAATAAACCAGTATAACATGATTTACATTTGGAAAGATCTGGGTTGCGTTTTCATTCTGCTTTTTCTTCATGTTCTAGTTGTTGGTTATTCTTGGAAGAGCGCTGAGTTCATGTTACCAGGACTTTTTTGAATACAGGTTCTACATTTCTTCTCCAACCCTAGGCTGCTATCCCAGAAAATGTCTTATTCATTGAGAATCCTTGTGCCTGAGCTTGCAGTTTTGATCTATAACCTATTTTTCAGTATTCTGGGATGGAAATTTTTTAAGCAGCCTCATTTCATTTTGGTAATGGATGTGGTAATTTTCAGTGCTTTGTCCTTGTTCCCATGAGGTATTCTGTCTCTGTCCTCATACACAGCATTATTCTTACAGGAAAAAATGATGCAAAAAGCTAATTTAATATTTGGTCTGTCCTCCTAATTTCTACCCCTTGTTGACACCAGTTCCTGATTTCTTGTTCTTTATTTCTTATTGAGAAACCTTTTGTTTGTAAGTACCCATTTTCCTGGCCTCCTGGCAGTTCTCATTTAACTTCTGCCGCCTGACCTCTTAAGTGCCAGCTCTCTTTGCTGATCAGTCCTTTTTCCATTCTTGTAGGTTCTCTGCTTTCTCTTAATATCCTGCTTTGAGGTGCATTCTCATGCAGGTAGGTCTTCAGCCCTTTCCTGTGCCCTTTTTTTCCTTTATTTGGATGGAGAGACTCAAGATAGCGTTTGATTTAAAGTAAATCCATGCCTTCCATACATTCCAACTGTGTATGTGTTTCATATATCTTTGGATGAAATTTTGGGTTATGGCCCAACAGGGAAAGGTGGGATTGCTCTTGAAATGTAAAGAAAACTGTTAGTTATTTTTGAGTTACGCAGCTGGTGAGGCCTGTACCCCCAGAAGGTTAAGGAAGTTTGAATTGCCTTTGGCAATTATTATATGTTGTATAGGCTGCTTACTTCCAGATGGTTTTTTTCCTTCATGTAAAACCATGGGAATTAATTTTAACAACTGGCATTTAAACCACCTGAAACAGAAATAGATTTTTTTCTTTTTTTCCTGATGCTAGGTATCTTTATAAAAATGCAATCAGTTTTGTTAAAAGGTCAATAATTTTTGAAATCTCCTGCAATTCTTTCAAGTTTTCACTTTCTTAAAAAGGAAAAAAAAAGGTATGCTGGTGTTTCTTTTCTCTTTGTGTTGAGAAAAAACCTATTTGACAGTTTTTCTTTTAAAAACCCAAATGCGTATGATGACAGTTCACTTGTCCCTTTCTCCAAGTGGGTAGGAAAGCTATTACTGTGAATGCAAAGGCTGCTTTTTGGAGCCACAGTAATCGCTTCTGAATCTTCATGTTATCAAGGATGAAAAAGATGAATTAATTACTTAATCGCTCGCAGTTTTAGAATACAGTCTGAAGTATTTATGTGTATGTCTGTGTCTCAGAAACTACCTTCAGAAGGCTGTAGGCAGGACTCTGGGTATAAGCCTGTGTTTTAAGTTTCTGTGAAGTAAGGTGGTGTGGATTTTCAGTCTGTCAGCCACTTGGTGTGTAATACCCTGAGCCATAGAATTGCCCAGCTGTATGTGAAGGCAGTAATCGATGCATATGGACACTGCTGAAAGGCCTGGGTCCAAGAACCAGCACAGGAACTTCAAGTTTGGACTCGGGTCTTTCTGAGTTAGAGGTTAGCAAAGCTATTGAGGAGTTTTTTTCTGGCTTCTTATATCAAAATGGGGCTCAGGGCTCTGCCATGTTGATTTTGATAGTGTTAATCCTAGCACTAATATAAGTTTTAAATTTTACATTTATGAATTTAATTAAAGGTAATTGGAACTCCTCAATGTGGTTTAATGGTGATGTATAATGCTTGTCTCTCTTATCCTTGATGTCCTTATCTCTGGATAAAAGTCCCTTCTTTGTCAGTTCTTTTCATTGGGAAATAGCTATTTCCTTTTCTGGGTCTGCCTGAAATTTCCAAAGTCCACCTCTCATATGTGTCTTAGTGCTTGATGAGGTGATAGCAAGAGAGAGATTTGTAAGTCTTTCACTGTGTTTGTTAGCCAAGGCATCCTTCAGTATTTATGTTGCAAGATTTTAAAAGCATGGATAATAGTAGTTAGTAACTAAAAGTTTAAAAAACATAATGGACTGTTTATATTTTGTGTTATTCTTCGTTATTGTTTTCCTTTGCTTTAATGAGATTGAAACCAATTTAGTGTCATTAGTAAATGCCTGAGCATGTTCTTCAAAATGAGCTCTCAACACTGTGGTGGGGAGTCTGGGGGTTATATCTTTAATCTGATGGCACTTCGAGTCAGTTGATTTACTTTTTAATTTCATCATGGGTCAGTGGGTGTTTCTGTAACATATGGCACTGTATGTTGAAAGTGGACGTTTGCATCTGGTATGCATTGGAAGATTAAGGTAGAGAGGATGAAGTTTTGGGCAAGTATGTGTTTTTTTGGATGAAGGATAAAGTGAGAATACTTTTATTTCCTCTTAGATTTAAAACATATCATTCTAGCAATGCCTTTGAAACTCTGCCAGCTTTGCCAACCGTAACATTTATGGGATTTTGGACCTAAGCTGAATTAGAAAACTGTTTTTAGTGGCAGAGAAAAAGGTTAGTGCATGAAAAAAGCTAGGCCTATTATTGACTACGTGTGGTCAGTGGTTTGGCTGAATGTAGGTGGCTCTTTTCCTGTCACTGTTTTCAAGCATATGGCTTTGTTTGTGATGAATATAAAACTCTTTAAAAGCTACTTCTACTGCAGTTCTTTTGCACAGTAGTCTTTTGCTATTTAGTAGTGATTGTTTTGCTTTTGCCATTCATTTTCAATCTTGCAGTAAAAAAAAAACCCAACACTTTTAAAATAAAGCTTATGATTCCTGTTGACATCAAAACTGAGAGGTTTGAAGAATGTGATCATTTTTGTATAGGAGCTGCTTCTGTTGGTAATATTTTATAAAAGGATGGTGTTGATTGTTGTAGTTAATGCTGGGCTTGTTTGCAGTGGGCAGAAACTCCTTTTAAATGGGCACAGACATTTTGTTTAATTAGGACTTTTGTCTTTTGTGAAAATCTCTAATACTGAATTATAACTTCCCTTTTTTTCATTTTCATGTTTCACTCTGGAAAGTAACACATATAGCAGTTTCTCCTAAGGTCAACTTCAGATTTGCCATTTCTTTTTCCCATTGTGTAGAAGACAGCTTGAAATTAACTTGGTGTTTTGTTTTCTTCTTTGGGTGTAGTATACAAGGTGCTACCTCAGAGCTCAGGGAATAGCGAATTTTCTAGCTCCTGCTGCAGCAGAGAGCTTAAGGGCACAACAGGTTCTGTTTAGCTTTAACTTAAACAGTGTTACCCTATTTATATCTTTTTAAAAAAATCTGGCTGATAGAGCTGTAAATTGTGCAGATTGTGGATTGTGTAGATTGTCTGGTGTTTTCAGTGTAGAAAATTCTAGTGACTCTTGTTTGAGCAGCTATCAGATGCAAGAGCTGGTTTCATTCGACCGAGAGCAAAGTACATTTGGCTCTGCAAAATGCTGAGAACTGCAGTAAGAATTTGGGGCGCCGAGCACTTCACGAGTTGGTTCCATTGCTGTAAAGTATTTAAAAACAAAGCAAAAACTATTTATAGTTTCCCCATTTGGGGAAAATAATTTATAGAATTATCCAATTTTTAGAGTAACTGTGAAAGAATAACTAAATAAACAATGAGATAACCTGTAGAACTGCTTGGTGTGTTTGTCGGTCCTTAGAGAAGTGCATCCTGGTCCCACAGACCAGACATAAGGAAAATAACTCTGTTACGCAAGCGAGGCTGCTTGTGTGATCACATCTTGCAGACTTTTAAGAACTTAGTTTGTTACCTACATAAAAAAATTATACAGTACTACTTAAAACATAAAATTTGCTTTTAAAATTCTTATAATGTTAAAGAAAATCTCTAGAAGTTGTAACTATTGCAACTATAGATAGAGCTTACTGTAATATCTTCCTACAATATAACATAACAATATGTTATATTGTTAAGAAATACAGGTTAAGAAATATTTTTCTAATTTAAACCTGGTCTTTTGAATTGTATTATGAAGACGGAGCTGTTCCTAAGTGTGCTTGGTGAAAAACTGTCACTAAGCAAGAAGTGCTATGCATGTATTTGTGAGTTTCAGTACAAGAGAATCTTAAGTAAGGTGGATATAAGCATTGCATCATCAAACGTTTAAAAAAAAAATTACCTTGAATTTTCTTAAGTTTGGGGTCATGCAAAACACCCGCAATAACAGCAGGTTATGTAATGTGTTTTGGTTTGGGTTTGGGGTTTTTTTCTAGTTCTGATTTAGGACTGGGAAACTGCTTGATATTTTTGACAGCAGTAATTGTCACAATTCAGGAATGGTCTATCTTGAGAGATTTCATATTTAAATGTACTGCATAACAGATAACTGGTCCTCGTCAAAGAGATTTTAAATGTGAAGATGGAGATTATTAGTATCATTTCTGAACACGGATTGATAAAACAGTATTTTAAGAGAAAAGCAGCACACCTACTGATGACCTTTGTTTTCAATTTATGCAGGATTTTTTTTTGTTGTCTTGTTTGTGAAAATAATAATGATTCTCAATGCCCCCTGTTTGTATTGTAGAGGTTGGAGACCTGAGGGAGCTGCAAACGCTGGACATTTCAACCAATCGTTTGATAACATTACCTGAAAGGCTGCATATGTGCCTTTCGCTGCAGTACTTGACTGCAGACCGAAACCACCTGTGGTATGTTCCTCGGCACCTGTGCCAACTACCAAGCCTCAATGAGCTCTCCATGGCTGGAAACCGCCTTGCGTTTTTGCCGCTTGGTGAGTCACCACGGTCATTGGGCTGGGGGGTGGATCAGCGAAGAGACAGGAAAACAAACTTTCCATCCCAAGAAGAAAAAAAAGGCAACAAGTGATTTTCTTTGGTGGTCCCTGCAGACTCTGTTCATGGAGTTGCCACAGTGATCATATTGTTGGAAAGTAAGTTAATTAAAAAAAAATGCAGGTTAAGGTTTCATGTCGGTTTTGAAGCAGTAGGCCAGCTATCATATTTGCTTTATTTTTAGCTAAATGAGGGGGGAAAAAAAGTTTAAATGATGTTGTGTTTAAATATAGTACTGTGTCATCTGAGTTCCACTGCTTTGGGTAATGATCTGTTCCTGTTTGCTGGATCTGATGATTTAAGTAAGATTCTTCAGTTGGGGTTTAAAACCTGCTGTGGAATCCCAGTAACCCCACAGAAATTATTATTCATCATTAGGAATGTCAGTACTGCATAATCTAGCAAGAGTTTAGTTTGTACTGTGTACAGGTATCCATCAAAACTTCAACGGTAGTAGCACAGGAAAGAATTTATCTGCCTTTCTGAACCGTTTGGAGGTGTGGAAGCAGGTCTTCAAGTGTAGGTCAGGCAGTCAGTGCATGGTGGTTAGCTGTGGGAAGTGCACGCTCTATATTCTGTTGGTGAAAAGCAAGTCGTCTTCCACACGTGTGTTACTTTTTAGCCCTGCCATGGGCTAATCTCTGCTGAAATACAGACACACATGCAGATCTGTCATGTCATTTGAATAGCCATTAAGTTTTTCTAGAATACAGTCAGAGTTTTCTTTAATTAGGTGCAGATGAAGTTATGATAATCCCATTGAAAAAAAGCTGAAAGTTGAGGTTACTAAAAATGAGATAATTTTAAAATTAATTACATTATTTAACTTAATTTTTTCAGTACTAGCAATTTAGTCTTTAAATATGTTTATGATCTTACTGATTTTCTTAGCACCTTAGTTTATATTACTAGAAAGTAAGTGCAAATAATGTCTCCAGACATAGTGTTTTCGTTATGTCCCAACATATGTCATTATATAAATGAGAAAACAAGGTCCAGGATGCATCATCCAGATTCCACAGGACTAACTGAAACAAGCAAAGTAACTTCCCTATTTTGGCAAATATTTCCAACTCCATTTCATGAGACAGGAAGTTGAATCTTTTTAATTTTGCAAAAATAAGATGCTGCTCAGTAAGATGAGATGTGAAGTATTTAAGGGTAAAAGTTTTTGCTGCTTTTGTGCTAGTAGCTTTTCTGTGAGTGAGCTATGACCTGGATGAGCCATAGATCTGCTGAAGTGTTTTAAGTTCAAAAGGAGGAAATAAATCTCTAATATAATGACACACCTTCTTTTTTTCTTTATTTTTAGACTCAAATTCAAAACATTCAAAAGGAACTTTTAAAATAATGGGAAACATCAAAGACTGTCAATTGACCTTGTTCAGTAGTTCTTAGTAGTGACTCACTGGTGAACATTTGGAGATAATTTGCTATCTGTGGATATGAAACTGAATCATAAATCCTAGAGTTCAGAGGAAAAGCAGCACAGGATAAATGTAGATGTAAATCTCTGTAGCCTGAAGAATCAAGCTTCAGAGTGGTCAAGATGCGATGAAATAAAGTAGAAGAGTTAGCATGTTGAAAAGCAAAAAGATGACATTTATCTTCTGTTGCATGGGAGAATATTTTTCTTGGAGTGTTACTGAAGTTAAGGCATAATTGTAGCGTTATTTCTGCTAGCTGCACATGTTGGCTAATGGGGTTTTTTGTGTGTATTCTTACATCCAACTTCACTTTACTAGTTAACGGCTGAGTAAGGACATTAAATAATAATGAAAGATGCTGTAGAAATATCTACAAGTGATATTCAAGCAACAATTGTTGAATAAAATTTTCTTTTTTTTGCAGTTAGGGAGTTGGGTTGGAAAGCAGACATTTTATTCACGACCGAATGTGTTGGTTTTTTTTTCTTTTTTTATTAGGCTTGTCCATGTTAGAAGAAATACGTTTAGAACGTACTGCTTAATGCTTTTTAAAGTGTGATTTACTTTACCTATTTCATATGGTGGTTGACATCTACTATGCCAAGGAATCCATTCTTCCTCATCTATGTATGTCCCGTGTAGCTGCCAGTAGAGCCTCTTGTTAAGTGTAATGGAAATATGCATCTTCCTTTTCCTAGATTTATAGGGGTAAGATTTATTCCAGCAGTAGCACAGTACTTTCACAGCACTGCTGGATGGGTATTTTGTAGTTTTTTGCCCTGTACATTCTTTTAAGTTTGAGGGCATATGCATCTTAAGAAAAAAAAGTATAACACTATTAATCAATTTTACAAAATACAATAAAAATACTGGGCTCCACTCTCTACTTTCAGAACCAGTACATAAACAAGCAGATGGGTAAACAATAATAAATTACTCACTTGTTCTGCAGAATACATTTAATTCTTGGATATGCCAGTATTTTTAAAAAATTATTATTTTTCAGCAATAGAATTTTCCAGTTTGTATTCAAAGAAACAAGACTGCCTGAGCCTTTGAGCCTTCCTAATAAATTTATTTTTTAAAAAAACAACCCAAATTATGTGTGTAAGTTGAACTGGAAACTGCATTCTGGACAGCCCTGTTATTGTCAGGGTAGCTTTCATGCTGCCCTAATATATGGTCTTAGGAATTCTGTTCTTGA
Organism: Phalacrocorax carbo; assembly: GCF_963921805.1. Taxonomy (NCBI): domain Eukaryota; kingdom Metazoa; phylum Chordata; class Aves; order Suliformes; family Phalacrocoracidae; genus Phalacrocorax; species Phalacrocorax carbo. Next base: position 4,805,552 of record NC_087519.1, on the reverse strand, counting down.
ATGGCAGATGGAACTACTGACCATTCTATATCAATCTACTTAAAATACAAATTATCCTTTGATAGAAATTTTACCATTAGCAAATGCACCAATGCCCGAAAACGAATTCCATTGCGAGCAGAAATTTGAATCTGATGACATTGCAAAAATAAAAACTATTTATGTAATAAAGTACAAATATAATTAAAATAGGCCATAAATTCTCAAGCGTACTGGCAGTACAGGGGATGTTATGACAGCAAATACTCAGTGTTATATCACTTTATTGATGGTTTATGTGCACTTTTTGTTTAGAAAATGGGTCCAGTAATTATCAGTGCACAGTAAACAAAGGTCTTATTCTACCTCAGTATATGCTGCTTTTGTGTCCTTGCCCTCACAGTATGGTTAAAAGAGCATCAGTGCAGACACACAAGAGCTTTTGTTCCATCTTCAGCCATGTGGAATGCATATGCCAGGGCCCTAAGGTTAAAAAAAAAAAAAAGAAAAGAAAAAGGGAGAAAAAGGAAAAAGAACAAAAAATTAGAATTGGGGTTTGTTCAGGACTCATGGCATTTGGTCATTTCTGGGAGAAAGGTCTTTGATCTGGGAGCCTGGAAGGAGGAAAGTGGAAATGTTTCAGACATCGTACAGTGCTTGCAAAAGCCACATGAAAACCTTCTTTGTAGCTTTAGCCTTTTCATAGATGGACAGCTTCCTTATTTTACAAAGTTCTTCAGAAGTGTGTTTTTTAGAGAACTTTTAACAATATTTGTTGACTGATACAAGACATAAAAATTAATGTAGATGGGATACAAAGAGCTTTTTAAAGTGATGATTTATTTAAATTTAAACTTCATGGGTAGTGTTTGAAACTGGAAAGAAATCTTTCAGGGACTAGAAGATGCTTGGTTATTTAATGCAAAGAAACTATATCAAAGGAACAGTTATAGTTACAGGCTATTTGGCTTTGGGAATTGAATTTTTCCTACTGAGATATTTTGTCTAACATCCAAAAATTTGCTTTAATTACCTAGGAAATGCACTCAGCTCAGAACTTAGAATCTAAACATAGCATAAGATAAAGACAGAGGGAAGAGATGAGATGCAGCTGAACTCCCCCCTCAATGCATATGAAAAGAACAGCTTTAGGGCTTTTTTTGACTTGCCTGATTTTCAGCTCATTTGCATACATCTGTGTAGAAATGAGCAAGACGAGCCTCTTTTAAAAATTTTCCTCCATTCTCTAAATTAATAAGTTAAACAGTAGCACATTCAAGCTACCCCAGCAACCCATAGTTTTCTGCTCCTTTTTGTATAATTGGCTTCTGCAACATGAGGCGATATTCTCTCAGCGATAGGTGTACCATGCACGTGCTAGCTGCTTTAAATTTTATTGGCTGATTCTCTTCCAGCCTTACAATACTTTATGATGTTGTAGCGCTTCGGTATTGCAATATTTTTATTCATTGTAGGATAACAATGTTTTTGTTCCATCTAAAAATATCCCAGAACTTCACTAAACTATTTTCAGCCCTGCAATACTGAGCCAAAATAAATCATCTTTTTGAGGTGTTAGCTCATAACAGTGCAGAGCAGCATCTCACAGCAGTGCCCATCAGTCAGCAGAGATATTTGTGCTTGCTTCTTGGGGCAGGACAGTTGATGGATGCAGCAGATAGCTCTGTGAACTAGAATGTCTTTGGGACACGGTCAAAGAGGCATAGGATGGTTGAACGTGTCCCCTGATGTCCAGCAACTGGTTTGAACAAAGCCCAAATTATGGTCTCTGAAACCTCCATAGACTGTTGCAGGGCAAGGGCCTGTAATAAAAGAAAAAAAACAAATCTCAGTTTTTCTATGTTAACATTTTTATTTCAGAACAGGAATCTCTTCTGTTGGTGTCATCACTTGTTCTTTATATCCAGGGTTTGATAATGTGACACTCTCTGAAGCTGCTCCTCAGTGTGAGCTTTTAAGGCTTCTGGTGTTTACAGCTGCCATTCAAGTGGGTGACAGCTGAAAGCATTCAGTGTATTTTAAGATGGCCAGACGTTTTGGGGGGATCACTCAAAATATAATTTGCTTTTTCTGCACTAAGTGGTGTCCAGAGCTCTTGTGTACAATGAAACTATTCAAAAATAAAGAAGGGATTGTATTACCTATTGTCATAGTAGGAAATTATAAGAGATCATTATTCCAAGTAGAATTTCTGAATAGAAATATAATGGAAGTTGTGTTAGTTTTTATTCTGTTCTTGGCCACGATTACACAAGGGACAAGAAGCTATGCTAATTTCTCTGGTTATCTTTATGCCAACCAAGGTAATTGGCAGTTGATAAAGATGGGAAGTCAGAATTGGTCGATATTAGTATCATCTTGCAATATGGCTGATTCAGCCAAATGCCTGTTTGTCTTGCTTAGTTTCTATAACATACTCATAAAAGTTTAAGAAGGTGAGAGGCATACAGATTTTTATTATTATTTTTTTTTCATAATGCAATTCGTCTGGGCTGCAGCTATCCCCTCCCAGGCAGAGAGGGTTTCAAACATTGTTCATTTGGGTTGTGCCTTGTATTAAATGCATATGTCTCTTCCTAACCCAGTATCTCGAATAGCCTAGGAGTTGCAGATGAAATGGGCTGCCCAGATGATCCTACGTGTTGGCTTTCTTGCCAGTTCAAAACTCTTTTAGACTATTCTTTTTAGTTCACTATTTGGTTCGTCTTTTTAAATGTCTCATATTAGCATGTTTTTAATTTCTTTTTGTAGCAGACAATTTTACCACTGACTAGATCTTGCTGATAAGCAAAATTCTTGTTTCTGAGAATCTTCCTAGAAGCCTAAATTTTCCCTTTTCAGTTTGCTCCATTTTACCACTTTAATTTTCTAAACAAAAAAAAATTATTCCATAGCTCTATGCTCTGATCTGGAGGTATGTTAATATCTCTCTATTCTGTAAAGGCATTGCTTAAACGTGCTGTACTTTCTTCTCTTGGCTGCCAGCCATGAATATTTCAACAGAAATAATGTAAGAAGCACACCTTCAGATGTATTGATCATTTACTTGTAGCTACAACTTTTGTATAATATTCTGCAGTTTAATGCTTGTATATTTTCTTATGTACTGTAATTTACTGCATCACACAGACTTGTTTCTGAACGATTACTAGTTGTATTTGGTTATGGCTGATGTAATTAAACAAGTATCTCTTCTTGGAGAAAAGAAAGAGTGGGACAGCCCACATTCTTGTTTGTCTTTACCACTTCACCAAACATAGTGAAGCTGATTTCAAAGACATGAGGCCAGTTAATGAAAGCAGGTTTGACCTTATGAACTTGAAGTATGCACCATAGACTTGAAATGAGTTGTCCCTTTGCTTCTTCAAACTGACTTCAGAGTTTGTCAATGTCAAAATTTAATTATTTATAAAGGAACTTTCAGGGCTACTGAAAATGGGGTTTGTTTTGCTTTCGTAATTTTGAATGCTATTTTCCAAACAGCTTTTCAGCTCATCCACAGTAAAGTCAGTGGCTGAAATTTTACAACTGAGAAGTCTAGTTAAAAGTCTAATTTACATTTGCTTACATTGAGTCCGATTAGCTTATTTATAATTAAAGAGAATTGCTTTGCTTATACTTGTCACTATGTCGTCCCTTCTCCCTCTGACTTCTTTCTTGTTTTCTAAACCCAGATTTAGGTCGTTCTCGGGAGCTACAATATGTTTATGTGGATAACAATATTCATCTGAAAGGTCTCCCATCTTACCTGTATAATAAAGTCATTGGTTGCAGTGGGTAGGTATGAATTAATTCAGATGTCTTCCATACCTGTTCCTTGTAAAATTTCTCATAAATATCTGCATGTATGATACAGCTGGTTTTGGTTGGTTGTTTTTTTTTTTTTTTTATGTGTGTGTGATTGCTTCAGAAATGATGTTTCTTGGAGGGGATTACTGCAGCTCCCAGTTCGGTTTCCTTTTTGTAATAAATATTCTGTGTTAATTGCTGACTTGGAATATTTTAGTATTAAGCTGTAACAGACAGTGCAGGTATTCTGAAGGAATTTTTTATGATAATGTGAGGCCTAAAGCTGAATCCTAGTTGCTTTTAAAGGTTGGCCAAAAATGTAGGCTTCACAGAAGTTCCAGAACTAAAGAATGAACAAAATGGTTTTTTTTTAATGTGTTGCAGCATCTATCTAGTTCTTCAGTACTCACATTTCTGTAAGTTATGGACCATATCTTGGAATGTTACATGCAGCTCCTTCACTCATTTTACAGCCCAGTATCAGCTTCTTGTACGTCTCGGTACCTAGTAACTAAAATAAGTCACTTTTTTTAGGAATTACGGATTGACAGGTATAATTTTACATGTGCATTTTAAAAATATCCTAGCCTGTCTCATGTTTGTGGTTAGGATGTGAGAAAAAAGTGGTCTGTCTAGGACACTAGCTTAATTCTTTCTGCACTGACACTAGCATAAATTAGGATCAGCACCACTGATGAATGGAGCCTTACTGGAGTAAAACTGATCAGAAGAGGATTGTCCCCATTACCATCTAATTATAAATTTCTGGTATGCTCACTCTCAGCAAATCTTGCATTAAATATAAATTCCCTCTCTACAGCTTGCACTCTACTTCAATATGCGAGATGCTGAGTCTTGGCATTTTAAGGTTTTTCGAATATTCCCGTGTCAGCTGGTTGTGTGATATTTAAATACTTGCAGTTGGATTATAATTCTGCTGAACTACGTGCAGTCTCAAGTTTCTACTGATTTTGTTTTTCAGGAAAAATAATTTCTAGCCTTTATTCTTTCAGAACTGTAAATTGTAAGACAGACATTAAATTGACCCTGAAAGCAATAAAACTGTATTGATTGTGACCAAAAACACTAGTGACAGTGAATGAAATGTTCCAACAAGTTTGATGCAACTGTCCTGCCAGTTTCTGGTGATTTTAAAGAACCATGTCTTTTTAAAACTTATTTATTTAATACGCACTCAAAATAATTTCATCTTTGCACTGACCTTTTGTGGAGATATTATCGGTTCTTGTCTTTATGTTGTAAAACATCTTGAAACATCATAGAATTTTTTTTTTTAAGGAAAATTTTCAACATAGGAAGAGCGCTTGTATATATTATTAAGAAACCAAAGGTTTTATTTGGTAACATGCTGAATGACATTAAAATCATGTTAGAACGGTGATGTGAAGAATTATGTGTTCTTTCCAAGAAAGCGCTAGTAACCGATGCAGGGTTTTCATGGGTCAGGCAAGAGTTGAAGATCCAGGCTTTAGTGCTCTGTCTGGTCATCCGCTGGAGAATAAAATCTGATCTGCTACTGTTACTAACATAAAGCTAGATTTCTGAAAATAGAATATAAATTGCATTGTGTAAGTAATGAATCTCTGTCTGGGAATCCTGCAGTCAGACTGACTGAAAAAGTCTTTTATGTAAGAGGTGATGATCTCAGCACTCAAAATAAATTTTGATCTTATTTTTTGTAGATTGTATTTCATAGTCTCCAGCTAGGTATCTGTCAGTCTTGTTGAAGGCGGCCAATAGGTGGTCACAGCTTTTTTTCCCCAGTTATTTATTCACCAGCGTTCTTCTGCAGCTGCATTTTTTCCCAGCTAGTTAGACCATCCTCTGTTCCAGTCTTTAACCTCCATGGATTTTGTGTAGAGTTTGGGTTTTTTTAATCCTTTGTTCTTGCACCCAGTGTTACTCATAGGTTGAGGTTCATTCCCTGATGCATCCTGATTTAAGGGTGTATATCTCTTAGATCATTCCTCTTGATGGTCTGTTTTGCTTGTTTATTTTGTTTTTCAGTGTTGTGGTCAGGCATTAACAGCCTCACCCTTTTTTACATATAGCAGACCAAATGGCCCAGCTCTGAACTGCAGAAACTGTAGTGAGTTTATGGGCGTGTCTTCTAGCTAGGTTGGTGCAGGGTTAATGAGCTTGAAAATACAACATTATAGTTTTATTTGTTGTGATAGCTAACTCATTGGGCATGGATTGCTGGGGAACGGATTGTTGGAATACTGGATCTCTGAATTCCCAATTATATTTTAACTCCATTAATGGTTTGTGGGAAAGTATTAAATATTTAACAAGAGGCTTATTGACTTGCTGTTGATGCTGCTCTTTTTTGCTTGTTTCTCCAGGCTGTTTTTCCTTTAATCAGAGGAGATGAGATTCTTTGTTATCAGAGAAATACTAGGATATTTCTCTCACATCTGATAAGGTTGGGTGTAGTTACCTCAGTTTTAGGTCCAATATCTGGGAAGGCTGACAAATTTGTGCTTCTGTTCCATTTGTTAGGACTGGCCCTAACAAGTTGCTCTTGGCTTCAAATTTAAGTTGTCATAAACAATTCCAATTCCCCTCTTGACTTCCCCAACCTCTTAGTAGAATTTTCCTATGCGTGTCTCTTTGGTATGCTAGCTTGCAACAGGGATCATGTAAAGAGTTATTGTTTTTACTACAAGCTAAGTTTCTCTCTTTGGATCCAAATAACCTTCCTTTTCCTTATATGATTTGGGGAAGGACAAGGCTTGTAGACTTACTAGGGTATCTTCCCACTACAGCTTAGGCTGCTCTTTCTACTTTTCTTTCACTCACAACCCCCACCCTCAAGGGAGCTCTGTGGATGGGGAAAGGTACAATACAGAATCACCCAGTGGCACTTAAATGATACTTTTTTTTGGTGGTTGTAATTTGCCAATCTCAGCTGGTTCATCCAAGACACAGGAAGCCAACTGTTAGGTATGAAACTGCTCCTCTATGTAAAATATTTAGTAATAATGGTATTCAGAGGTTAAAACAGAGGTTAAAAGAGATCAGTGCATTGGCAAAGTAAGGGACACACAGTGCAGTTGGTTCACCAGGGTGCTGCACTGAAGAACCATGTCAGCCATGCTTGGGGTTGGTCATCTGGGTTTCCCCCTAAAGTTATGTTTGTTGTTTTTTTTTTTTTTCTTTCTTTCTTCTCTAACCAGTTTCTAAATGTCTTCTGTCCTAGTTGTGGTTCTCCAATTCAAGTTTCAGAGGTGAAACTGCTCTCTTTTTCATCAGGCCAGTTAACTGTGTTCTTGCCAGCAGAGGTGAAATCTATAGGGACAGAAATGGATCATGTGCTGCCTTTGCAAGAACTGGCCATGAGGACCCTCTATAACACCTACTACAGGTTTTTAAAAGGTATGAAATTTCTGCATTATTTAGATTACAGAAAGAGTGGAAGTACTTTTCTGACAGTGATAGGAACATTTCAAATAGCTCTTCAAAGAGCTGTGCAATGAGTAATATTTTAAAAGATTTATTTAATCAAATTATGTTTGAAATGCTGTATGAGAACAAAAATGTCCCATATGGAAAAACAGAGATCCAAAGACCATTTCTAAGGTTGAGTGGTGCTTACAAATAGTTTCTTTCTTGAGGACTGCATAAAGAAGGATGCTTTTTGCAGGAGAAACTTTAATGGAAATAGGAGATGAGAAATACAGTTCCTGGGGCAAGATGAGATGCATCAGCCAACAATGCAACTTCTTGCCAGGCAACACACTCCTAAACTGGCAGACTTCTTGTACATAAGGCAAAAGAAATGCTAGCAGCCCTTGGCCATTTCAGTACAGCGTGACAGCTGAGCTGTTTTAGTTCTGCCCCAGTTCAGACCCATTGCCATAAAGTGGCCCTTGGCTCATCTGGTTATGCATCATGCCATCACATGAGTTAGCAATATCTGATAATAACCTGCAGATTCAGATTTTGTCAGATTTAGATGTATTGTGACTTTTCCCCTGTTTGTGGCATCTTGGGAATTCGTCAGGTTTAGAGGTGCAAGTAGAAAGCAGAAGGGTAGAGAGTTATAAGGGAAAGATTAGAGGGTTTATGACAAGGGGTTACTTGTACCATGGCCACTGGAGTAAATCATAACTGCTAAATTATTGTTTTGCCAGGAAAAGTGTACATGGAGGTCTGCAGCAAATATGCTGTAGGGAAGAAGCTTCATGTTGAGGTGTGGGATAAGCGTGAAAGCCTGTGTTCACAGGAAACGGCACTACTTTGTGGACAATGTATTTACTGACATAGAGAACATACAAATTGACCGGTTTGCAGTTGCGTATTTTTTATATTTCTGCCTATGGAGAGGAGAGGTTTTCAGTTGTTTAGTATCAGGATATCAGCTGCATCAAATTTACTCAGTGACAAATGATTTTTCATTTTGATTTGCAAAATTCTAGTCTTCAAAAAGGAGTTTGAGAACATCAAGTACAAGAACTTTTAAATCATCGGTAACTACTTTTCTCACCCGGTTGTGACTTGCACAGTAATTTCTGGCATATGACTGTGAATGTGGTTCCTGAAGATGCTGGTGGAGTTTGGTTTGTGAGCAGCAAGACAGCATTGCAAAATCAGTTTAAGAAATGGTTTGTAGATGGTTTAAACAAGGCTATGAGAATTGTATCTAGTTGCAGCTAAGGTGCAGAACCTGAAAAAGATGGTGAAACATTTTTTTATTATTATCTTGCCTACTTCTAGTTTGCTACACTGTACTGTGTAGTCTTTTTATATATTTATATATACATATACGCAACACACACACCTCTCTTATTCTGAGTGACCTTATTAAAGACTATGTCTTACCACTGGTGACAGCCACACTTCAGTGAAGTAGGAGTAATACATAGTTCAGACAGGTTTAAGATAATGGTGTGCTGGGGAAGGAGGTGGCACATATGATTAAAGTAGCAGATTTGATCTATCATTGCCTAAATCTGCAGTTTCAAAGGTGCTGTTAAATACTTGGTGGCTGCTAGGTAAGTATGACAGAAGCGACTGGACTACTTTTCCGCAATCTTTGCTTGACTTACAGAACGTGACCTTTTCCTTCTGGTGCAAATGTCCTATCCATCATGCTTGTTATCTCAATTGAAGCTGTTGTGGTACACTGTATCGAGTTAAACTTTACGGTGTTTGAAAGCTGAAACTAGCGTGATATCGCAAAACTGATTTATCAGGCACTGCATCTTGTCTTGATTACTCAGCACCTAAACTCATTCACCTGTCTTGGCTGTCTCTCAGTTTCTAGATGGAGATTAGCATGTTGGTTTTAAATTATAAATTATAAAATACTATGTGGCTTGGCCCAAGCTGGAGAAAAAGATTGCTCATTCCCATGAAATGACCCTGGCATCTTTTTAACTGTGGGGGCACACTTAAGAGATTATGAATGTATTGATCTTTTTAGAGTGGTCTTTTTGGTTGGACCTGTGAGAATGATGCTGGGCGGGATTGTATTTCAAGTAATTCTAAATATTTGAGATCCCTTTTTGCTGATGGTGGAGTTTGGGTTTTTTGGTAAGTTTAGTGATCCTGCTGGATTGGTTGCTGGAATATTTTACTAAAATAATACTGATGTCCTTTTCAAAATATTATATTGTTATTAACTACTAAATACCTTTCTAGATCATCTTTGTGTCTAAAAATGCTGTATGATATATTACTGGGTTTCATTATCGGCTTGATCTATAATACTTTCACCTGGGTATTTGGGCCCAGTTGATCTATGCCCACAGATGCTAAACTTACACATTTAACTTCAATATTTTGAACTTACACATGGAAAGCATCACATGCTTCACCTTAATTGTGGTACTTTGCATTATCCTGCTGTTCTTTTGACTAAGTCTTAAGAATATGAGACAGCTGATTTCCTGAATTGTTCATGGATCACACTTGTTGTGTTTGAGTTTATCATGGAATTGTTTTGTGACAAGCCTTTTTTGCTTCTTTTCTTCTCTAGATTTGAACTTTCTGACTCCAATCTCACTACCCAAAAGCCTCTTGGAATTGCTGCACTGTCCCTTGGGACACTGCCACCGCTGCAGCCAGCCTATGTTTACCATTGTCTACCCAAAGCTCTTTCCCTTGAGGGAAACTCCAATGGCAGGATTGCATCAAGGGTAATTATACAGGAAATTACAGTGCGGTTTCATTTAGGAAGAAAAACACCTTATGGAGCAAAGCATTTTCTTAAGGATTTATTTTTAACTTAGCAGCCTGTCAGATCTAAAGCCCCCGTCCTAAGATTGCTTGTAAAAGTTAACAAATCTTTTATCTGTAAGACAACCAGAATACTGCTGTTAGACTGTTTAACAAGAGCTACCTCACTTGCCTGTTTCAGACTGCTGTAAGGTAATGATGGGATTGACTCGTTTGTGGTAGTGCAGCGCATGCGTTGCTAGGAAGCACTGCCTGACACCAATACTTCCCCTGGTGGTCTCAACCCTGACTTCAGGAGAATGCTACCACCAAATATAATTGCTGTACGATTATAGATGGAAAAAAGCTCTAAATCCAGAGCTTAATTAAAACATTCTGCAGCAAAATACTCTTGCTTTTCTTTCCAGGCTAATTAACTTGAGATATGCTGTGGAAGCATTCTGCATTGTAACATATGTTTCGTAGCAATACATCTTTTCAAAAATATTCCAGTTTTTATGGTTGTAGCACTTGTGAATGTGTCTGCAGGAATCACAAGTCAAACAGACAAGCCTATAGAGACTTCCTGACCTGCTGGACAGTAGAGTCATAGAAGGGACTCAAAACTGGCGTGTTGTTCAGGGAATAGTGCCCTCACATAGATAAAGATTTAAAATATCTTTAAGGTGAGCACTAATTGGTTTGCAGTGATTCTTTCCCTAACCCCTCTTAGTCTGAGTTGATACTGTAGCCTACCATGAGCCATATTATCGACGAACGCACTTCTGCAATGGAAAAGCATCATCAGAGAAATTTCAGCTAGTTCTACTTGGACAAAAGTACAGTACTGTAAGGTTTAAAGAAAAGTCACTTGGAGTTAAAAAAGCAAATGTGATGTTCAGGCTCTTTTTAGAGAATTCAAGTCAAGCCTTTGGTTAAAAAAGCGTATGTCTAAAGGTGGGGAGCAGAAAAGAAAGGTGCTTTAAAAAGGAATGTTTCTGAAATTACTTGTTGGTAGATCTAATGCACACATGAGAATGCCACTTAGTTCTCCTCCTCCTGAAATTCATTGATTTGGTAGTTATCTTCCATAAAAAACAGAAACTGCTTTTCAATAGGAAGATCTTTAAGAAAAAAGAAGGGACTTACTTGGTGATTCAGGTTGATGGTACCTATTTTCCACAGTTGTATCACAGGTTACTTTGCTGTGAGTTTGTGGCATAAAAGGTATCTGATTTGTAAGCAATTCAACTTTATGAAATAAAAACAACGCAGGTATGCCAAATCTGGACAGCAGCCAGAAGGCTGCATAAACACTATTTTGGAAAAGTCATCTTTCTTAGAAAGATCTGGTTGTAGAGATTGTGTACTTGCGATTCTGTTACACTTCGGTCGTATGTTGAAATTCAATGGATTTCATGTTGAATAAGATAAATTGCTTTCACATTACAGTCTTAATATTGAGTGGCATAAGATCTTATATTCACGCTATAAAGAATTTCTTTCAAGCATGGAACAGTATAATTTTCTAAGAAAATTATGGAAAAGTACCTGCTGGTCACTACATCCTTACATTATCTGAGTGTGGAAGAGTTTGGACTAGAGAGCTGTACTTTCTAATTAATTCCTAAGCATTGCTTATTGTAGGACTTAGAATTACGAGATGGACAGTAGACACCCTTAGGAATTATTGAAGTTACGACTCAAAAAACCCCATACTTTAGGGCTATTTTGGAAGAACACTGTATTAACATTCTAAAATATATTCATTGAAAAAATATATTTCTGCATGGTTTTCACTTGTTTAAAAAATGGCTATCATTCCTTCCCTAGACAAGAATGTACTGTGTTCCACAAAATGCCTTAATACAGTCTTAAGTAGCTGACATTTGATGCAAATCCACAGAAAATGAGATCTAAACAGAGCAGCCTGTCATCCTTATCTCTATAGCTTGTGCACTTGACACGGTAAGATTTATGGAATTGTAGAGGTGTGATAGCTGGTTTAGAAGGATGTGAAGGACAGGGTTTCTGTTCTAAAGAGTTTACAGTGACCATGAAAACACACAGGGTAGGGATCCTGAATGTTTGAACAGCACTGATTAGCACATGCCACATCCATGCCAGTAATTCTGTCTGGATTTCCATATTACATTCTGTATCCTCTTATAGGAAAGGATAGTTAAGTGTTGAACTGGATTTCCATATCCAAAAAAGCCAGATGACATGAGCACTGGGCAAAGTGTGATTTCTACTTTAGTAAAACCAAGATGTTATAATTTTTAAAGCAGATATCTAGGTCCCTGCCAGGATGGGGGCAGGAGGAGGGTCACAGTGAGGCTAGCATCACGCTTTCTTGTTGCCACCCTGCTGTAGTACCAGGCACAATGAGAGAGCACTGCCTGCCGATCGTCCTTTCTGAAGATCTGGGCCCAGTTTGTTCACTCGGCTACACCAAAGGAGGACACTGGACTTCAGTTATTTCATGCCTACAAGCAGTAATTTAAGAAACACATGAGCAAAGCTGAAGCAAAGAATTACCCAGCTATTTTCCTTTTAGCTGTGCAACCTACTGGCTATAACACCCAGCCACACCCTCCACAGAAAGAAAAACCACACGCTGGTTCTTTAAACCAAATACATAAATAGGAAACCAGGAAGGTTTTTGAGAACCCCTGCAGTGTTGCCCTGCCTTTGTGTCAGGCACTCATACAGAGCAAATGAACCTTCTTTTTTCTGAAGTGTCGAGATCAGCTAATCCTGTATTTTACAAACCAGCATATTGTCTGTTGTTGAATGGGGCCGGGAGCTTTAATCTTTACTGACAACTGTTTCTCCCCGTTTTTTTTTCTAGGAGGACAACTGTTAGTTTTGTGGCATACTGCTGCTCCACCCAATGTCTGCAGACTTTTGACCTACTGAGTTGATAAACATTTAAAACTACTCAGGAGTGCTGCCAGTTTAAAGCTGCATTAGGCGTCATATCCCATTGGTACTGGAATACTGTGTGCGTGCGTGTGTGCCAAAGCAGCAGAAGTGCCCAGTCGGGAGCACTAAGAGGCACTTAAATCCTGCCCTATCAAGTTTGGATGAACTGCAGAAACTTTTCGGAAGTGTAAATACCAAGCTTTTAAAAGTATTAACTTCTCTCTCCTCCAAGACAGCATACAAACCAAACAAATTTGCAAGCTCTGACTTCAGGATTTCCAGTATTTTTCAAACGTGGCTGTCTTCAGGTTGACCCATTGCATCACTTGAGGCAGTTTTCATTCTTCTAATGGGATAAAAAAAGGTTCAGTTATGACAAATGAGTTTTCACTTACTCCCCCATCTTCTTCACCCCTAGAGCTGGATTCAGGTGTATAGACCTAAGCCTACAGAAACCTTGGTGGATCCCGGTGGCTTTCCCACAGAATTTAACTTTATTTTCTCCCTCTCATCTTAATATTTTCGCCAGCAGAATTATCCCAGTTGTATACCAAGTCTTTGACAGTTAACTCTGGTGTTTAAATCCACACATTAAAAGCAAAACTTTCTGGTATCATTAGAAGCCACACTGATTTAGTTGGAATAACTAGGATATGTCTGGAGACGAAAGATCTTGCTCCAGTAAAGAAAGCTGGTACTGATGCCTGCACTAAGTGGTCTTGCTCCAGCATGTTCAAAGGTGTGTTTATTTTCATCACTCAAGTTTTTATTTCTAAAAACACTTCCCCTTTTGCTTCTTTGAGTTCTTCAGGAAGATGATGATTTTAAGTATTGATTTCCTTTGAAAAAAACCATGGTAATAGGATAGTAAATATTTATCTATATTATATTTTTACAGTTGCAGACTGTAGTTCTGCAAAGAGTTGGTCTTCATCTTTTTCTAGGTTCAGCATTTGGCTGATTTGTGGAAGTGTGTCAGTGGAGTGTGTTAATCTCAGAGAAGGCTGGAAGTCTGGGGGGGAGGTATGTGTACCTCCATGCATAGGTATATATGCATACATAGATATCTTCACAGAAGGGCTGTAATTGTTTTCATATATTAATGGCAGATTTAGCCCAAATTTCCACTATCATATTTGTGGAACTCCGTTTTTGTTAGAACGTTTTCATTTTAAATAAAGGACGAAGGATGGAAAAAGGCCCAAAATGCCTGCATGACTTAAATTTTTGATTTTACACTGAAACACTTTCTACAAAATTAGCCCCTCTTGATTTGTTTTGGAATATATAAATTTTTAAATTTTTTTTTTAGCTTAGGTATAAACTACTTGTTGATTTAGCACAGCATGCTACTCGGTGCAGTAGGCAGTTACCAGCTGAAATAGATATGAATGAAACAGTTTGTTATAAAAATGGCAAGATAAAGAGACTTATTTGGTAGTATATTAGCATATGTTGTGGTGAGGTGTGCATACTTTGAAGGGAGGAGGCACTAAAATGTTTTCCTTTTGCCAAAGAAGCATTTGTTCCCGCTGCAGGATTCCTGGCATCTCTTCAATAAATAGAGTATCTTAAGAACTTAAAAGAGTACCAAAAAGGCAGTTTTTGAGGGTGGGATTTTTAGGTTGTACATGTTACTTGTAAAATCTTTGCTGGTTTTGTTGGGTGGTTTGAGAGAGTTGAATTAGCATTAAGAAATGTAGAACTTAATCCTTCAGGAATGCAAGTATCATCTACTGTTTAAGAATTGTGAAACTTTCTAAAATAAATCCTGTTTAGTAAATCTGCTTTGCAGTAGGGGAAAGAGCCATGTCCAAGCAAACTTTGTACTATTGGATTTCAGACTGTCATTTCACTAATTTGTTTCAATGTTGGTATCCCCAGCAGGCCTTCCCACCCAGCAGGGTTTACCACTGATGCAGCAAAATGAATCTTCAGCTTTTTTTCTTTTCCTTTAGTACCACACAGTTGAGATGTAAATTGCCTATGTACAACTATACCTATATCAGAAATATGCGAGTCTAGTACAAAATCTTTTTTTTTAAACGGACGGTAGAAGAACTATGGTAGTGTTACAAATAGTAATTTTTTATACAATACTCTGATCAGGAATTTTCAGTGTTATTTCCACTGTGGCTTCTTCTGTTTTTGAAGGAGATGTTTTGCTGGCAGTTCGTCCTCTTTTTATAGTCACTTATAGACTTTAAAACACAGTTGATTTCTGAATTCAGTCTGTAAATATTATTTTGGAGTTAAATCTTTTGATAAGCTAAAAGGCATTGGCGTATGTTTTCTTAGGAGTCAGATAGTAAAAGAGGAGCTTGATTTTGTAATTATTATTTATTTTTTATTTTCTTTCTTCTTCCCATAGTGATTTTTTATTGAGTTCATATCAGTCTCTTTATTAGTCTCTACAAGTGCAGTTCAGAAGAAATTTAGTCTGTTCTATAAGCAGGATGAATCTTAACTAATACTTTAATAGATGATATTTCAAGAATGGAATGTTCAATGAATAAATGACTTAAACACGCAATTGAAGCTGAAATGTCATACCCTATTTTTATAAAACAAGGAAGAGAAAAGCCAAAATATAGACTGAAAATGCACTTAAATTCATGTTTCTCTGATGTTTTTTTGATACGAACAGTGTTTGTATTCATCTGTATCTTTGGGTGATATTGTTCTAGATTAAAATAACTCCATTCTCACTTGTCCAAATTTTTCTAAAGTTGTTCTACTGTAAGAGTATTTCATAACGAGCCAACATGAGAGCCAGCTATGCAAGTTGCTGGGGGGAGAGGGAGCGTCTGTTGCTGATTGAACTGCGCATCACTTGTTTTTCAATACAAGGTGTCACAATAGTTGGACTTCTCCTTAATACATTTATTTCTAGGTAATTTTTGATTGCTTGCTCTTGTTCGTCAAAGTGAATAGTTAATTCACATTGAGATAATTTTTTCCTGGTACTGCAAAAAATCTGGTTCCAGGAGGTTTTTTTTTAAAAGCGCTTTTTTTTTTGTCATAACAGTAGATCTTGACTCTTCACTTAGGGTGGGAGTAGTAGAAGTTTCTGGGGTCTTTTTCTAGGTGTATAAAGAGAAGGGTGCAGGAGAGAAATGAGACAAGATGTCTTTAACCCACTGATATTGGTATAATTTTTTTCTGAGTACAGATTAACTCCTAATGTGATTAGGGAGCACAGGCATGATTTTTGTTTATGTTGTGATAACAGGCACCATGTTAATGAAATCTGGACCCTACTGCTTTTAGAGATAACTTTTTGTTCTGCCATAAAGGAAACAGAGGAATCTCTGGCTTTGTTTAAAAACACTACTTGAGCAATTTTACTGTGGACACTGTCACATGTGGAGCACTGTTCTTAGGAGCCTTCCTGTTACTCCTCTGGAGGATCAAAAATACAAATGTCCTTTCCTGTGCGAAGAACAAGGCCTAATATCAAGAAGCACATATTTTTTCTGCTTTGGCCTGATGCTTCTCTTGGGCTGTTACTGAGTTCATTACAAACCTTCCACTTATTTTGTTGCAGTGAGGTTAAGATCTTACACTGAGCAGAGCCGAGCTGTTTATGGTCAGGTTGGCTTCCATTCTTATATATCGAATTCTGCTGAATCCCTTTTTCTGGCATGAAGGGAGGATGAGACTCTTGTAACCCCCGTGTGGTGGCAGCGTGTCAGGTTTTACTGACATCATAGCCAAGGTGAAGACTGGCAAGTGACAAACCTTTCACCAGAGAGGACTTTTTTGAAGGCCACCATGGCCCCATCAGAGTACTGCTGATAACAGAGGAACTTTTGCCTTGATGTCAGTGGAGGATGGATCGAGTTTTAATTTATGAGAGAATAAAGTGTTTTATCATCTTCGTATTTCTTGCAAAACCTGGGACAATGACACTGAATTCCATGCCTGCTGCTAGGCAGCCTCTCTATCTGCAGCTGAATTTACGTAATTCCAAGACGTAACTATCTTTGCCTCTTACCTCCCTCTTAATACTACTCACATTGTTGCAAAATGTTATCATTAACTTGTGATGGAAGAGGCTGAGTAAATTGAATCCAGGGTTTTTATTACTTTTTGTATTACAGACCTATTTTGTAAGAGAACAAAGGTCTGGTGGAAAGAAATGGCAAGGTTCATGTGAAGTCTTCATTGCTTTTGCTTTTATGTGCCCTTCTTTGGATTACAACTTGAACTTGGATTGCAACTGAGTTCATTCTATGTCTGTTGAAAGCATATGTGTATTGCATTTTTCCTCTGTATTGACCAAATGTCACTTAGTGTGAAGGTGAGCTTGCTAGATGTTTTATTTAAAGTTAGTGGTGCGATTTATTGTATGTGCTTGTTAATAAACTATATTTTTGGATAGAATTACAGTCCATTAGAGTTAACTAAATTCTTGTTCCTGGGGCTATTAAGCTATGTTAGGATGTAGCATTTAATTTACATTTCAGTTCATTTGCAGAGTAATTAGCTAATAATAAGTTTCTTGTCCCAAGGCTGAAGAGGTGGGGTGAAGGCACTTCCTAAAACACTACCAAGCCCAAAACACCCCTTCAGTTCACTTATTGCCTTTGTCTCAGACAATGTAATTCACCAGATCTTGCATATCAGGAACAAAAACCGTCTGGAAACATTACTCTAGACCCTTCTATGGATTGATCAAAAGAAAAAAATAACTGTTGATAGGGCTGTATTAACTGCCACCCTGATAGTCTATAGATGTGGCTGTGGTTCATGTATTATTTACTAAGCAGATTCAGCAGCTTTTTCCCCCTCATCTAACAGATATCATAGGAACAATGTTGCCAGAAATAAGTAAAAATTAAGCATCTGTTTTGCAGTTACTTCACTCCTTGCTGTGCAGCATTTTGCTTCAGTCAAAGCTGCTACTCCCTATCTGTTCTGATGAGCTCTTTGAGTTGGATGCTTTCTGAATTATTGTACATGCATTGAGTGAATACTAGCCTATCCATTCTTAGATGGGACCTATGTTGGTCAGGGTGACTCTGAACATCAGTTATAATGGGTGCCTTGAAGGGTATAGATACCATTCAGGCTTCCCGGATGCTTCATTGCTAGTAAATTTACAGGGATGTGCCATTTTAATATTTTATAAATGACAAGGTACATTTTCCTGCCCTTGCAATGTAGTAACCTCTGTTTGCCAGGCAGCAGGAGGAGGATGCAAGTCCCTTAGTAAGTGAGATGGTGGCGGGGGGAGAACAACCCTTAACCTATAACTTTTACCAGCCACTGCTGTGTCCCTTATGAATTAGAAAGAAACAAATGGGAGAGCTTAACATCCTTTTCCTTTGCAATTAAAAGTACTTGGCATAAATGCAAGCTAAGTGGAAACTTCAGTGGCTGAATAATGCTATTGTATGCAGGAAATGAGAGGAGCCGAGATCTCACTTGGAAAGGCACTGGATGTTTTGTGACTTCTAAGCCAAGATTTAGGGCTCTTCTCTGCAGTGACATTTTGGAAACTTGCAAGCCGAATTGAATGACTGAATCTGCATCTCCCAGCTTCAGCGATCACTTCATATTACAGTAGAGCCCTCTCTGTTCTGCACTGAAGGATCCTACCGGTATTCCCTGTAGCTGGCTCGGGAGCCTGGGAGTGGCCATTTGTAACTATCAGATTTCTGTCTGTTACTGCAGCAAGAAAGAGAGCAAGGGTTGACCAAATGCTTTCTTTATCTTTTGACATTTTATATAATAAAACCCTCGCAGCATGCTTTTTCAGCACCCATTATGCCCTTCAGACACCTCCCGCTCCCCGGCAAAAGACCTTGACACATCTGTGAGAGATCTTGAGACTCAAGAATGAAAGCAGTTCTGTTGCTGGAGGTGCTGAAGTGATTTGACTTTCTGATGATGCCTTCCAAGTGGCAATCAAGGGCTAATTTCTCAAGTACCCTGATGCTCTTTTGTATGTTCATGAGGAATGTAAATATTGACTGGCTCTTTCTGGCAAAGAAAGCTGTCAGTCACGGATGCCTGTTCTGTTGCTAAATGTGACTGCAGCTGTGGTATGAGGACCAGTGCCTTGAAGGTGTTCTGCTGTCATTTTCTGTGATCCTCACGAAATTATGAGGTTCAAATTTTTTTCTTCAGATCCACTGGGAAACCTTTCTTGTAATGAAAAATGCAATACTGAGTTTATTTATTGATTGGTGCTATGAATGTTCTCTAAGTGCACTATTATAACAGCAAATCAAGCTATTCTAGTGAGAAAGTTAAAATGCATTGTTAAATTCCATTTTGGTGCAGATAAGGTCCACTGGAAAGCTAATGTTTTGTTTAAGAATGCGAAACAGCTAGGGCATGTAATTCATGATATAGTGAAGATATGGTCTGAAGATGCTGACGACATTGCCTAGATCTTGTGAAAAAATACGTTTAGAAGGATAACCAGTGTTCCTTCTGGGGCAAGTATTAACTAATGGTGGTATCAAACATGCCCCCATACTGCTTTTGTTGATCCACCTCCTGGCTCCTATAATTCTGCACTTACAGCTATTACGTTAATCTTATTAGGTTTCCTTTATACTTTATAGTAAAAACCATTGGTTTTTATTGTTAAAGCAATTAGAAGGATCAAGCTGAATATTCTTGGGTCAGTTTGTGATAACTGTGATTGCTTCGCTGGCACTGAAGTTTCGAAACAGTTTGAGCATGGACTTGATTTTGGCTGCCTTTGCTTTTGCTTTGTCTCTGTTGGCTCTCTAATTTCATTTTGCGAAAAACCAGATCAATGGAGATGATACTTGAAGAGAAGAATGACCAAGAAAAACAGCCTTAACTTTCTTTGGAAAGCCTAGCTTGGAAATAGGGCTGGCAAGGTCTCCTATATGAATTCCAGGTAAGTGCTCCCTTTAGACTAGGATGAAAAACAGGGAGTTGTCCAGGCAGTAGAGAACCGCATGTCTAAAAGTATCAGGCTTAATTATTTTGTATATTCACGTCTCACTGTTCTATATCATTGTTTCTATAAAAACTGAGTAACTGTCATGGTAGGGAGTTAGTTTGTATCTTACACCTTTGTAGAATTAAGATTGATTTTCTACTTCTACTCATACACTCATTACTCTCCCAGTGTAAAACCTCTTTTGTTTCTCTTCCTGTATAGTTGCAAATAACAGCCCTTCTTTCCTCTCTCAGTCCTCACTCCGGACTAGATGATGCTTCGTTCTCTAGTCAGTACACAAACTCTTGATGTGGGCCCATTTTCACTATTATTAAAGCATTGTGCTGCTTGCACGGTGACACAGGTTTGTTCTTCATCAGGCAAAAGCACCTAACCACATTTCTCTAAAATTATCTTGATCACAAATACGCATTCTGTTCTGACAGTGGATGAATAGAGGACATCTAACTTAAAGGATTCATTTCTATTAAATCAGTACTTCGTATCAGATTTTTAGATCTAGCACTATCTAACCCTGGCTCTAAAGCCTGCGTTATGAAACATGGGAGCTTGAATTTCTCCAGTAGCTCTACCTAAACCGTAGCCAAACTTACGTCTGATTCCTATAAGGATACCTGGGAGAGGGTTTGAATTGAAAACCTCTGTTTAATTATCTCCTTTTTTCCTCCTCCCTCAAGGAAGCTCAAATGATGCAGGAACTGATACCTACTCCTAGAAATTTCTTTCCAGGTCAGTGCTGAGCCAGTTCCCCTCCCTGCGCTGTCGGGTGGCACGCTGTCACATCCCTGTGCAACTCGCTGCTCTCTGGCCCCGAGCTGCAAAGATGAAAACTATTGATTCCCGTCCATCTCATTGAAGTATTATCATGAGGTGTTCACAGACATGCCAGGACTAGTCTTTTACTTATAGAAGCATTTATCCAGGGGGATCTAGTGTGTTATGTGGCAAGACACTGCAAGAGGGAGAATGAATTTACTGTTTTAATTTACAGTGAGTAGCCTGAGACCTTACTGTGGCTTTAGCTATTCTTGATTAATTTCATATGTGGATGCTCTTATTCCAGAATAAAAGTGCCTTGTTACTAAAGAATTCAGTTCCTTTAATTTCATGTGGGAATAAGTGCATCCACACACCTGGTACTTAAATCTGAGATAGCTCTTTCTTTAAGAACTTACACCCTGCTCTGTTCTGGATCAGATCTCATGTGTAGCTAAATCCTTGTATTCATTTAACAAGACCTGATTTATTGTTTAAAATTCTTTCTTTTGGGGAGTGCTTGATTGGAAAATAAAAATTCCTCTTCAAGGATAAGATTGGGGCAGTGTGAAATATAAAAATTCTGAAAACAATTGGTTTGGAAGCACTGTGTTGGAAAACCTTGTTACATGTCAGATCTTTTTCTACTATTTTATTCTGAAACATCTGTCTTTTGACACTTAAAATTATTTTTATATAATATTTCAAATTGAGAAATACGTCTTTGAACATGGCTTGGAATATTTAAGTTTTCAGCTGTGAAAATTAGGGTGGGTTGTCTCCTCCGTCTCATCATCTGATGAAAACACAACTGGCAGGAATGGTTTGGACTGACTTTGCCCAAGTGTCAAGGTGAGAAGCTGCACTCAGAAGTCACTCTCTTACGCAGCCCTCCTTGCTGGATGTGGTTTGAGTTCCCTCGACACAACCCAAGGCTGCCGCGGGGTCTCAGTAACCGCCGTTAGCTCGGTGTCCCTTGTGAGGTTGCTAAGGGAGTATCTGGCTGGGGGTTTTCCTCTCTGACCTGTCTTCCTCCTCTGGCTCCGTAAAGCACGGAGTCCTCGGGCTGGTGGAGTGATGCGCGGTGGTGTCACTAATGTGTTCCCCCTTGTTGTGTGTTTCGCAGTATGACTCGCTGCTCTGGTGCAATGCTTTAGTTTAAAGCTTACTGCTTTTTAGCTGCATGGATCTGGTTCAGCTGCCAGAGGGGTCTTGCTGGCAAAGGAAGGATGTGCACTTCCATAGTGCAGCATGTGCACTGCAAATGCATAAGCACAGGGGAGAGCTTTCCTGAAGATGTATTACTAAGCTCTTTAAGATTTAATACTCTCTTGAAGTTCAAACCAGTGTGAGGGAAGGCATAAGCAGCTTAATGGGTTAAAATGATCCATGACTGTGTCCTTCAGACAGTTTAAAGACCCTGCAGCAGCCCAAGCGGGCCACCTGTTCCTCTCCCAGACAAACAGGTTACCCTCCTGACCTTTATTCTGCCACCCTTCAGTTTTGCCTGGCCTGGCTCCATGTGTGGAGTGATTGTTCTGAAGTTTGTCATTGTTCAAAATGCCACTTGCCAGAGTTTAATGTGCACAGCTGCAACCTGAGCCGTCGCCGTGTGTTAATAAGACTAAAACCGTTGGACTGACACCAAAAGATCTGCTTGCACTTGGCATGTCATAAATTAACATCATTCTTACCTGCCAGGGATGATTCACTGCTGGCTCAAAGAATATTTAAACTTTAGAGGATGCCAACAAACTGGGCGGTGGTTTGACCTGCCACGTGGCCCAAGACTGCTGCTTTTCTCTCTGCCTCCGCCTTCCCTCTGTTGCAGTGTGTCGGGAAACAGAAGTTCTTTATGGCATTATGAGAGCGTGTGTGCCGCCCTGGCCCTCTTGCCCCCATCTGCCAAAGGGCTGGCCTGTTTGTGGGAAGATCTTCGCTGGCTTTCAAATTCTGTTACTGCCGGTTTTGGGAGTGGTCCTGGGGGTTAATGCTTAACTACACTGTAGCCTGTCATTGCAGCAGCTTCAGAAGGCTTTCTTCCCACAAATCCTGCCTACCCTAGGCAGGCAGGGTTGTGACGGCCTCTTAGCATCCAGAAACTGCATATAAATTTCATGTTAGTGGAGTACACTTGACCAACTAACAGCCCACAGCAGGTGGGTCAAGCTGGTGCCCATGCTCAGCAGCGTAGGAGGCGGAAAGGGATGCCCCATGTGGAAATGACGGAGATCGTATTGCAGGGTTATATGCCAGAGGTTGAACGTGCTCCTCGGAGACCAGACTCTTGGGCTCCAGCGTCACAGCGAGTGCCCAGCAGTGGGGTGCTGGTCTGTCCTGAGGGACTTGCTGAGAAGGGGGCAGTGCTGCCCTCATGTTTATTCATTTGCTTCCCTGCTGCATCCAGGGAACTGCAGGGTCAGAGACTGCAGTGCTGCCCTGGGAGTGGGATGGTCCCCCTGGGCTGTTGCAGGGCAGAGCGAAATAGGAAATAAGAAGGGATGGGAAACAGTTAAAGATGTTTTTGCCCTTCCTCACTGAAGTCCATGGATGGTGGGAGAATGTGGTGGACTGGGGAGAAATTCATCTATCTCCTAATAGAGACCAGGTTTTTTTTATAATCACTCCAGATTTGTCTCCTCACACTTTTCTCTCAGGGCTAATGTGTTTCTCATAAAATAATGTGAAGGCATAATGTGTTCCTTCAGTTAAAACTGCTCCTTTGCCTTCCATACATTGCCTATTTACCTTGGCTCATCCAAATCATTTGTTAAATACCAAGTTTGCATAAGCAGTCCTGTGTGGACTTTGAACCCTTGAAGTCTCGCTATAGACATCAGGAGGGATAGAAATTGGCCCTGTATCTGTCTGAGATGTGTTTGAATCTGGAAGTCCAACATCCAACAGGGTGTAACCATGATTTGGTTAGGGGTAATTATGGTAGGCAATGCCAACAGCAGGCTGCAGTCCTTCTCATGTTCCCCACCACAACTGCACACAGGCTGGCAATTTAACCCTGGTGTAGCTATTTCATTGTAGTCATCACTGTATTCACTACCTTTATTTTTTTCCCTTTTCCAGCAGAAAAAAAATACAAATGGTCCGCTCTGTACAGGTAAGAAATGAGGAATCCTAGAAAGGGATCGTCCTATTCAGCAGGACGGACAGGAGACGTGACCCTGTGGCCCCAGCTTACTTAATGACACGATTCGGACCGCAGCATGCTCACCTCCTGCATCAGCACCACTGAAGCACATTCAGAGCAGGAGCAGAGGTTAGACAGTGTCTAGGACAAGGACTGCAGCTCTCCTCTGCTCAGCTTATAGACACACGGTGATTGCTGCCTGAGCTGCGTAAAGGCTTATGCTGTCTTCTGTATTCTATTTTGTGGGTAGTGCGGGTTGTTGGGTTTTATTATTTTCTCTTTATGTGAGGCTAACATGGAGTGTAGAGCTGGTTGCTGGGCAGTGGGGATTGCAGCTGGTAATAAAGGTCTGTTTTCTCACTTTCTCTATTTTTGTCTCTGGGCAGGATGAGGCACATCAGGGGAAAATCTGACTTGAAACAGAAGCTCAATTTTAAGTTGGGAGTTAGACAGTCCTGCCGAGAGAGGTTTGCTTACACCACAGCTGTCCGTCATCTCAGGGCACACCGCTGTGACTACTCATGCAATGGCAGCCCCTGGGGTTCGGTGCCACTTTTCTCCTGGACAATAGGGTTAAAGTAGGGTACAGTATTACACCAAACCCCGATCCCCTCATAGGTGTGCAAAGTGGTGTTTTGATGCCTGGGGCAGGAAGTCTGCCTGGTTGTCCCCCAGCTCCCACAGGTTCTGTGATCATACTGAAAAGGTGATGTATGTCCTCCTGTGCTGGGGGAATGGTCTTTATCAGGCACTGGAGTCGGGACTCCTGGGTCTCACACCTTTTCGTCCTGTTTCGGGCACCTACAGAAATTCTATATATCCTTTCAGCACAGAGGTGTGTCTCTGTGTATGAGACCCCGCTGGTGGTTTGTTATTTGCAGGATTTTTTGCTTGCAAGGAGAATTTTTCAATCACCAAGTGAAAACTGCTCTTTGGAAGAACTCTGGTTTTGGTACAAGCTTCTGAATCTCTCCAGGTGAGTCTGTTTTCAACAAGGTCACCGGATATCCTCACATCTGCTCAGATGAGGAGATGAGTGAATCCAGCTGAGCTGCATTTTGTGTGTGCCTGCTCTAAAATGAACTGCAGAGCTGATGAATTCTTTACCCGTTGCCCCTACCAGGTCTGCGAATTGCAGCTTCTTTCAAAGCTCAAGTGAAAAGCGCAGAGGCCGGACTGCCACTGCGCCATTGCAAGTGTCAGCTGAGAGACAGGCTGCAGCAAACCTAGGCATGTACTGGAGTCATCGCCCAGTCTGGGAGGGGGGATGCCAGCCACACTGCTCCATGGACAGCCCTGGGATGTTTTTCTCTTGTAAATTCATTTTGAAGCAAGGGAGAATCAGTGCTCAGGAGGAAGGGCTTGCCCCCTCTGAATTCCTGGTCAGGAGATGTTGCAGCAAGAGGCTGTAGCTGATATTACTAGATTTTGGCTTTTGGTGGTATAAAGATCAGAATCTGGCCTAGGGTGAGGGTGTTTGTGCTTTGGCAGTGGGTGTGAAAGGAGAAACTCTAGAGGGTTGGGCGGCAACATGCTAGTTCTGTTCTCTTCCGTAGATGGCCTTCCGGAGACATGCTGGGTGAGTGGAAAATGTAATGAAATTCCCAGAGCCTCCTGGTGTACTACCAAGGTATTCTTTGCCAGCTTTCCAGTCCGAGATGTTGGTGCAGCTGTAGGGGCCAACTCCACAGATAGAGCTGATCACAGATTAACCCCCACCATAGCAGGAGAATTACTGAGAGAGATGTTTTCTTCACCTGTGAAATAGCACACACCATAGCCGTGATTGCCTTTTGGGTAAAATTAGCTGAATAAAGGGCTTGCAGTAGATCAAGCTCTTTTCAAACTGCCTTTCTTTTTTTTGAAAGCTCATTTGTTTATTCTGGTTCACAAACTGAGCAGTACAAATGGCAGTAAAAATGTGATGCATCCCAAATTCTAGCTGTGAGGATGCGTTTCATGACCACTGCAGTCTGCACAAGGTCTTTGAGATCCAAACCATCTGTGGGGCTCAGAGTATGCAAACTATTCATGCTGTCTTAAAGATTTACCAGGGAGCAGGGCCTTAACGTGCCAGAATATGTAAGAAAACAGAGACCTGCACCGCTGACAGTCCTGAGGGTCTTGTTTTAAGCTTCTATTGAATAGATTGATCATTGTCCTGCAGCATTTAGTGGTGGAGAAAAAAGCAGGAAGGGGATTTAACAAGTGTCTCATATGGTTTGTGTTGTCTCTGCTATGCTGAACCTCTCTTTCTGCTCACACAGCAGGGTTTTTCTTTGCCTCTGTTTCCTTTGTGCAGATGGTAGCAATAGGTTTCGTTTCCCCCCCAGCTGTCAACTTAACAGCCTTGGCGAGCTTTCATTTGCTGGCTAGTTATGGGTGGTGCTGGAGGATTGCTCCACTCAGTACATTTCCAAGACTGGCTTTTTAACCCAAGCTCTGTAAAAACAAACTTTTTTTTTTTGTTTATTTGTTTGAGAGAAGGGACCTTGGGAAAGCAGATATAAAATTTGCTCTGGCTGTATTTTGTCCGCTGAAGGAGTTGGCTTTGAGTTGCTTTAGGATAGCAGATTGGCTTCTTGCACAAATCTCCCACAAGCAATGGGCTGAATTGGGAAAAGCTGGTGGGCAGAGGTACTGGAAACAATCTTCTGCTGTGTTAAAGCATCCACAGGAGGGACTAATGAAAACTCTAGCCTCGTATCTCCAGACTCCACAGCAAAGCTTTCCAATCCATCCAGTTGCACAGATCAGCTTCACAATACGATATCCTAAGCTTGTGAATTTGCAACATGATTTTCTCTTCTTTCCTGCAGTCACAGCAATCCAATATGATATCAAAGAGCAGTTGTAGCATGGCAACCCCTCACCATTCTCCAGCAGCGCTAGTAGCAATATTTAGCTTGCAGCGGAATTAGTGGTCTGAACTGCTCCGTTGGTACAGATGCTGATGCAAGTGGATTCTAACCAGAAACAGGTGAAGAATTACCATTTTTTGGTTTATAAATATAACAACTCAACCAAGAAACAGATGGTCACTAGGTTTCCTAAACCTTTACAGAAAGCCTGTGGGAGGGACATAAACTGAGCCAAGTGCTCCTGAGTCGGGGTCCTTGTGCCTTTACTGTTCTATGTTTTTATATATATATGTGTGTATATATAAAAATATATATAATATATATAGTGTGTGTATATATGTTCAGTATATACAGTTTGTATGTTAAGGGAACTTAGCACAAATTTCAAGTTCTTTCATTGCCTGCCTGCATGGCTTCTAACTCAAAAGCTTTGCACTTGGCACCTTTCTGTAGTAAAGCAGCACGTGTGGCCACATTTAGATTGGCAGCTTTGTGCGTACGTGGTGCATCTTCACCTTTTGGGGTTTATGCTGTGGCAGAGACATGTAATGTGCTAGAGACTGTAGGACCCAGGCTTTTGGTTACCTCCTCTATCTTTAGGATGTAGTTTGAAATATTCACTCATCAGGTGTTTCATTTAAACTTGGTTCTACTTGAAAAAGAACCTGTATATCCAACATACTGCCATGCCAGGAACAACAAAAGATAGAGCCACTGCTCAGCCCTGCATTTGTTTCTCACATGTGTTCTAGGACTGCTCTCCTCAAACCTCCCCACTGGTTGTTTTCATCTGTTGCTAGAGCCGTATGTCTCCAAAGGAAGGACCAGCTCTGCCATTTGAACAATCCTCCTCCATCTGCTGCTACTGCTCCTATTACTGTAGCTCTGTGTGAAGTGGCAAATCTGTGACGCCAGGCTTGCAGACACTTCATCAGTCTATCTGTCATTGCTTGTGTGTTTCCAATAACCCGTGCGAGGTGAGGTCATCACAAACTTGCATTTTAGTGCTGGGCTTCAATGGTTTAAGTTTGCTAGGAACAAGACCACTGCCATCGGCAGTTAGGCTAGCTAGGATAAAAATTCACTGGGCGTTCAGACCTGCTATTCCTGGGGAAACAGCAAACTGCTGTTGCTGTGGATTGGCTCCCAAATGTGGTCTTTACAAGCCTGCCCTCACCATGAGGGATTAGACTGTGGACAAAAACTAGTCAGATCTATTCCACAGTTTCAGTTCTCTGTAGGTTAAACCTATGCTCTAGGTTTAATTCCGACCTCCAGCTAGACACGTATTTCAGTGGAAGCTGTAGTCTGCACAGCTGGCCTCAGATATCCTGGGGGTGGTGGTGGTGGGGTGGTGTGTGTAAGAAAAAAGGAGTCAGAGGTGCTGATGAAGTCTTATATCCTTATCAATGTGAAATACTAAGGGTAAAACCAGTCCTCTCTCAGAGCATCGGAGAGGCCAGAAGGTCTCCTTTGCTTTGAGTGGGGTTTTTACTGAGGTGGATGTGGACTGCACAGCCTGTAACACAAGTTGTTTGTTTTAATTTACAAATTAAAAATAAAACCATGTTTATTTGCATCAGTTGAGGGGTCTTTTTCTCACAGCTGCTTGAAAAGTGAGCTCTAGTTGCCAAGTAAAATAAGGTTTAATGTTACAACGTGCTCTGGGAGGGAAAGAGCTGGTGGTTACTCTGCAGGCAGCAAGACACTACTAGGTACAATATATAGAAATCCACGTGAAGCTCAGAACCCGGCCGTGGCTTGTGGCAGACATGGCACTGAGCTGCAGGAAGGTGCTGCAAAGTGGCAGCCACCTACGGCGAGTAATCCCCGTGACTGTAGGTAAGGAAGCCATGTCCTCAGGGAGGCTTTTAGGAGCAGTTCTCTCTTGCCACACACCAGCTGCCAACCCATGTCTGGCATTCCTGTTACGGAAAGCTAGTCGGGAGGTGGCTAGAATCCCTGCTTTCCTTTTAGTCCTCTCTTGTCAAGCTTTGTGCTCTGGCAAACACTGGAAAACATGCTTGTTATGTTGGGCAGTGGTTTGCTCCTAAAAATTGATGAGGAGAAAGCTCATCTTCCCAGGTCTGCTTTCTCCTTTTGCTGTGTGGACGTGTACAGTCTCTGTGAGGTCTGTGTGGGCTCAGTGTTGGGGACTGCTCTTTGCTTGCGAGACGCCCACAAGCCTGCAGGGAGGACAGTTGTCAGATGGGGATCTGGTTTTTTTCATCTCTGTTCAATGCCGATGAAGTGGTTTGCAGGGCAGTGATGGCTGGTGTGGTCTCAGCTGTGTTTCATCTGACTCATCTGGTACAGTGGAATAAATGACCGGGATCTAAATGTTGGTTTACTGTGGCTGAATCTGAAAGCCTGAGTATCAGTACAAACAGTGTGGTGCTAGGTACCGTATTTATTTACAGACAGAGACTTCCCCTGCCTTTAGGGGATAAATGCAGGAAAAAGAGAGTAGGCAAGGCAGAGGAGGCTCAGAGAGGCCGGACTGTTTGACAGCTACATGCAGGAGGCAGAAATTCAAGTCAGATCTTTTGAGGGCAACCAGAAAGACTGTCTTTCCTCTTGTTAATACCAAGGCAACATGAAGGAGTCTGACTGATAGCCCAGAACACATGGAGACAGCGTCCTTTCAAACTGCCAGAGGGTCTCAGGCTGGTTGTGTTGACTGGACTGAATGAGAAGGGCTGCCTGCAGAGCAGCTTGCAGTTATTACCTGTGTCTTGTAGCATGACAAGGCATACGCCTGTTCTGTGTTGGGGCAGCCAGAAGCCTTCTGTTGCTGGCCCTCCTCAACTCTGGACTGCTCTGTGACCAGAATTTAACAAGGCAGTTTACAATGGCTTTGACACCATCTGGGCAGATGAAGCTGGCTCAAAAAGCACCCACCCACTTGCTAAACAATGCCTCGGGCTCTGAACACATTAAACTGTTGCTCTGCCTCGTACATGCAGCTTTCCAGGTGGAGTTTGTTTTTGATGTTATCCATCCCCCTTGATGGCTTGTGAGCTGGCTAACTCTGACTCCACCTCCCATCTTTCCTGGCTATAATTTGTATTATAATTTTTTGGAGCCTGCTTGTTGCAAAGTCTTGTACAGACAAAGAACAGCCTTCATTTCAGAAAGCATCTCTGCCCTTTCAGTTGGTCAGTGAGCAAAAAAAACAGGAGCGAGACTTTAATAAAAAAACCAAAGGACATGTTGGAAAACTCCAAGTCCAGTTAAGCACTCATCTCACAGGGATGCTAAGATGGTCAGGCTTATTGCAAATTCTATCACTGTTTTGTTTAAGAATCGGTGATTTAGTGCTGGATTTGAGTTATTGGAATTGCAGAGACCTGAAATTTTGGAGAAACCTTGATTTCAGTTCAGTTTGATGTGCTGGAGATTCCAGTTCTGAGTCAAGCTTTTAAAAAAGACCCAACAATCATCCCACCAACAACTACTTTCTTTTTTTAACCAGAAGCATATAATCTTCCTTGCAACTCTTAAGTGCCAGAAGGGCGAAGAGGTAGATACTGTGAGCTAGCACAACTGGTGGCAAGGATCATGCTTTTTTAGACTTTACTAATGCAGATCAACCTGTGTATATGAAACTTAGAGTGAGTAAAGAACCAACAGCTGCCTGCAATATTGCCACAGTTGGCTGGGAAATGGCCCAAACACAGAAAAGTTTTTTCTTTTTTCTCTTTTTTTTTTTTTTTAAAAAAAAAAGGGAGAGAAAAAAAAGTAGCTGTCTTCAAGTATGTTTGAAATAATGAAAAGAACTGATGTGCAAAGCGATTAAGAGATCTTTGAGGATCAAAAGCCTTGATTCAGTTTTGCCAATGGAACAAAACTTTTCATCTGTTCTTATGTGGACCTTAAAGTAGGGCAGAAGGGTGTAGTTTTTAAATGATTTCATTTCAAAATTTACTTTGGGCAGGGGGAAAGGGTTCTTTCTGTTTGTTCTTGCTCTTGTTATTCAGTGTCCTTAACACAAAAGGCCAGCCTGGCTCTGAAATGAAGAGCAGGGTCGTTCTATGAACTGGTGGTTCATTAGTCTCCTTTTGATATGTCAGAACAGTAAGGGACCCTTTTATTTTTTTTCCCTTTCTAGTAATGTCTGTGTTCTTAAATCAAGACATCTTCCCTCATCATGCTGCAGTGGCTGAATCTTTTTCAGAGATTTCCTAAGTGGGTTGTACCAATAACGCTAATCTAGTGCAGACAGAGCACACAGTCAAAAGCTAGATGCATAAGGAAGCCAAAACCAAAGATTTTCAATGCTCCATGACCCAGCTTTGTGTTTATTTGGAGCTGGATGCCCCCCAGCAGGGTAAATCTGTGTTTGTTTTCCCGGGTAGCTCCTTGCCAGCAGGACCATAGAGCAAGTGTAGCCTTGGGAAGGTGTGAGAAGGGAGGCTCAGAGCGCAAATTACTGGATTCCAGCACTGCTAGCTCATGAGCAGCGTGCCCTTTCTTGGGGAAGGGGTGATGGCAGTAGCAATAGAAGAAGTTGAAGGGATTGAGAGCAAAGACAAAAGATTGGGAAGGAGAGGACAAAACTCAGGAATACCCTTGCCTTTGGGTCTCTGCAGGGGACAGTGTAAGAGCTCCCTCTTCCTGTTTCAGCCTGCTCTAACCATTAAAGAGCCTTCGTTGCCGGCTGGAGTACCTCAGTGGTCCCATCAGCCACAAGAAAGTATATTTCTTTCAGCGTGGTTTTGCATACTGGAGAATCCACAGGACAGCATGGATTTGCTCTATAAGTTCCCCCGACCAGCTCTGCTACATCATACACTGCCACTAAAGGGTTAGTTCTCAGAGCGTTCACGGCTGAGCTGCAGGATTGTTGAGTTTCATGACAGAAATTGCCTCGATGGTGGAGGCTGTGTGTTGGTCCTGTCTCCTTGCAAAAGAATTGGTGACAGCAGAGCTTATGTGTTTCTGTTGCCATTGCAGAGACTTTACTGAGTAGGCATCTGGTGCCACGGCAGCACAGGTGCTTCCTGTGGCCCGGAGCTAATGTACTTCTGGTGTGTGCTTTCCTGATCTGTCCTAACTCAGGTCAGATGGTAGGTGTGCCCTAACCTATTCAGTAGGGCATTTGTGATATGCTGGTTTAAAGCCCGATCTCTCCTCTAAAACTTAATTAGTACAAGTCATATTTTGTCACCACATGTGCAGCAGAGATGGGAACTCCCATTTATGCTCTTAGGGGAACCACATCCGTATGCTACGCAAACTCTGTCATGCTCTAGTGACATACCAACAGCAATAGTGGAAACCTGCAGCAAAAGCTGAAAACTCTGTATTCCCGTGACAGAGCAACATTGTTCGTTGCAGGCTGGGAAAGTTTTGCCAG
Organism: Phalacrocorax carbo; assembly: GCF_963921805.1. NCBI lineage: Eukaryota > Metazoa > Chordata > Aves > Suliformes > Phalacrocoracidae > Phalacrocorax > Phalacrocorax carbo. Next base: position 4,773,582 of record NC_087519.1, on the reverse strand, counting down.
TGAAAATTTCTAGGAAGGTGTGGACTGCAGAGTGAATTAATCTGCTTTCTTCTTTGGCCTGTTTCTAGATTAGCTCTTTCTGCCTGTTCCTAGCACTCCTATGTCCATATCAGTGGCAGGAGTGAAACGTCGCCATTGATACGAGCCCATTGTAAAAGTTTGTAATCAGAAGCCATTTTGTGAGCAACATGATGGGTGAAAAAATTAACTCCTATGGGCTGGTGATCTCCACCCCTCTAGGACTTGAAAGCAGGCATACATTAATTTACTGCATTTTTTTTTATACTGCTCTAACATCATAAGCATGTGTCATTTCAGCATATTATCAATTCTAATACAGTTGTGAACAGCAAAAAAGAGTAAAGAAGACAGTCCTCGTGCCTGCCTTTGGGGTTGAGGGGTGGAGATTAGATTATCCATGTATTATGTTTTGGCAGTAGCTTCTCTCCTGATGTTCACGTAAATAGTTATTTTTAGGAAGATCATATATTTCGCAGTAATTGTTTTAAATGCATCAAAGAGCGCACTGATATAAAGCCTGTGATTTATGGGTTCCCGCTACTTTTTAATAGCTGAACTTAAATCCTGGATTCACTGAAGCCATTTGGAAAATTGGGATTATTCCAAGCTGGAGCAAAGGGAGGGAGACTGGTATTTTGCCAAGATCAGCAGTGATTCATTCCCACATTCATGCTCAGCATCCAGTGAAGGGCAGAAGCTGGGAATGCTGTAAGGAGAGCTAGCAGGAGATTACCATGTTGAAGGTGAATCTGCCCTACTCACTCCCTCTGCTGCTAGATAAGGTCTTTTGAATGAGGAGGACCAAATTCTGTCATGTTTTTCTTTCATCCACTCTAAAAGCTGATTTATTCATAGAAGCCCCCAGCCAACTAACTCACCTCCTTTCTGCATAGAGAGAACTGAATATTGACTGTCCTGAAGAATATCCCTGTAGGGGTGAAGGACTGGAGAACACCTCAGGATAAATATACTTTGGAAATCCCTTACAAAGAGATGTTTTAGTGACTGCTCGGAATGAAGCAATGTCTGTATCAGGTTAGCCCAGCAGTCTCTGGCAGTGTGAGTTGGAGCCCTGAGGGACCTTTAAAGGGCCAGGGTGGACCCAGGACTCATTGCTGGCACATTCTGTCACGCTCCAGTGATATTTGGCCCCTGGACACCCCGAGTGAGAGGTGATCACAGAATAAATTAGATTGGTGATAGTGTAATTTAGATTAGGTAATACAGCTTGAAGTCACGTAAAAAGTAGAAACTTGGTCTGGCCTAAGATTTACTTGATTTTGTTTAGCCTGAGCACATTTATACTTTTGGTGCCTGCACCAGGGTTCAGACTTCATTGCCTAGGACAACCAGCTAGACAAATAGTCATTGATACATGGGGGTGAGGAATGAAAGGGGCTGCCTGTCCTTCCAGGAGTCTGTCCTTGCTCTGTCCCTCCCTTGTCTGTGCAGCTCACAGGGGCTGTGCTCCAGCTGCACGTCCAGTAGCTGCGGCTGTACTTATGGGGAGAGCGAGGCTTTTACAGCAGCACAGCAGAAATACTTCTTGGTTGTGAGCCTCTTGGGAACTCTCTTTCCTCAGAGAGATCTGTCCTCCTTGTCCTCGGGCCAGCTGACAGCGGAGTAAAATTTCTCATCATCTTTCAGCTCTCCCAGCCCTGGGAGAGAAGCACAGGGAGATGGTAAAGTAAATGGAGCCAAGTATCCCAGCATGGTTCAGTCCCAGCAGAAAGGAAAGGACTTTTTTTTTTTTTCCTCTTTTGCAGAGCAGGGGCACAGCCAAAACAGTGTTTTCTTCTTTTCCTGACGTGATCATCCCTGTTGCATGTGTTTGAAACATAATAATTCTGAGAGCACTACTGTCATGATCAGGAGGCAAAAATAAGCAAATAGATATTTACGGATAAGAGGAGTAATAAATCCCTGAAGTTCCAAACACATAGAAGAGCATTGACTCCTAAATACCAGAAATTCTAAGTCCTTACCTTGCTAATTCATGTGGCATTTGGAGGGGCTGTGGACTTTTATTTCATCCTGGTATTTGTGGCATTTCCTGCCATTACTATAGGAAAACCCTTGTGTGGTAAATGCTGGCTTTTTCCTCCGTTGGTGGCAGCCACTGGAACTTGGGTTCATGAAAGGCAAACTATCCATTTCAGTACCGAAGGATCTCAGAGGTAGCTGGGAAGGAAAATCTCATCGGGGTTGAATAAGGATTTTGGCACTGTGATTGAGTGCCAGCTGAATGGATCTGAGCAGAATAAATCTGATCTTGAAATCCAAGGGTCTGGGGCTTAAAATTCATTGGGTAGTTTCAAAAGGTGTAGCTTGGAAATACTATTGGTAGTAATTTTATCACAACCTCTTAAAAGCAATCTGCGTATAAAGGTTTCAGGTACAAGTGTTGGCCCTAAGTCAGTAACCCAGCCTTCAGAAATTGCTGGTTTTATTGCAGATTAAACTGTAGATTGGGCTGTTTAGATTTGTAATGGAAAAATATTAGCCAACGTACTTTCTTCCCCTCCACCCTCTATCATCAGGGCATATATCAAATTGCACTATCTGGCAGGGAGTTCCAAATGTTATTTGAGAAGAGAGAGGAATGCAAGCGATGTCAGCAGAAAACAGCTGAGTAGCGGTTAAATTTCTTTGGCCTGAACCTGCTCCACAGGGAAAAAGAAACGCAACAACTGGACTTGGTTCATTTCACCCCAGCACAAACCATCCTTTGGAAACAGATGATGTTTGTGAGCAACTTCTCTACAGAAGCTGGGGTTTTGTGATGCTGCTAGGTGGACAAATCCGGCTTTGCTGTGGATGTGGCAGGTCGAGCTCAACGGGGCCAGCACTGGCTGTGCTCCCTCAGTGAAGGCACTGGACCTCACGGGGCACTGGCTATTACTGTTCCCTCAGGCGGCTGGAGCCTGTTACTTTAGAGGGGCAGCTTTAGGTTGCATCTCCGAGGCTTGTTACACTTTTTATCTACTTTGGCTTTAAAGATAAAAGTCTTAAGAGCTGGCTCAAGTGAACTTGCCCAGTGCTGCAAAAGAGCAGTGGAGGTGCGTGCAAGCATACTGTTAGCTGAGAAGCTGGACTGAGTTAAATGGTACCCTTAATCCCCTCGATACTGGCAGAGTCAAGTTAAAAGGTCTTCCCCACTTGGGGTGAAGGCTTTGCACGTGTAGATGCCAGTTCACTTAAGGGCAACACTGCCTCTGCAATGAGAGAGGCCTCTTCTCTGCTGGCATTTGCTTTATTGCTGAGGGAAGAAGTCACTTCTGCAGCGTCTCACATCACAAGCTGAGGACGTGTGTTGAATTTTTGGTCCATGGAGGCTTTTAAAATAAACAACAATGGAGCCAGCAAACAGCTAGAAACAGAATGGCTGAACAGGAGAAGAAAACTACAGTAAATATAGCCCTTGTTTTTCTTCTGCCAGTCAGTCTACAGCGTCATCTGATTTCTTTGCCTTGCACTCCCTATTTTAGCTGGATTTTGCCTGGTTAATCACATAGCAGAGATCCACATTTGTCTTCTCATCCTCACAGCTGTTGCAAGCAACAGGAGATTGCAGTCCCCTGACATGATACTCCTTGGGATTTGGAGTTCTTCTTCATATCTTTCTTGTCTGACAGGGGTTTAGGGTTCCTTCCCTTGCTGTGTTTTTATTTTTGCCCATCTCCTGCTTCTGGACCACTCTGATGGGACAGCTTGGTCTCCTCTAGGATGAAAACCCAAGAAAGCAAGGGAACAGGAGCTGGCTTTTCTCTGATCCCCTCCCCAGCTTTGTTATGGCTCCCGGAGGGAGATTTTCACCAACAGCTACACAACAGTCCTACTTAGATACCCGAGTCAGATTTTTTTTTTCCTAGTCCCTGATCTTCAGGGTTGCCTCTAGCCTAAACCAGTGTTTGTGTTTCACAAATGTTTTGTATTGAAATATTTTCCAGGTGAAGTGCACAAAGTGCATCAGGTACTTGGGCCTACTTCCCACTGACTTCAGTAGGAGGTATGCAACTATCGTTGCAGAAAGTGTGGACAGGTGTTAAGATCACTTTTGGGAGTTTTTATAACTGGATGCAAGAGGAGCAAAACAGGCCAAAGGAAGACATGGTTCCTGCAATCCTACTTCTATTGCAGTCAAAGGAAGGTCCTCCATTAATTTCAATAGAAGAAAAAAATAAAGTATAAATATGGAAATCAGAGAAAATGAGAGAATTTGCCCATGAGTTCATTGGGGGTTTTTTGAGGGATACAGAAAAATTTCATAAACTGAGCAAATATTCCTGATAGTAGAGATCTTCATTCTACACTAGAAATAGTGTGGCTGGATATTTTTGCATGTAAAATTAAATTTTTCAAAACGTTGTATGAATAGTTTTTCATAAGTGATTGCACGAATGACACTGATGTATTGAAACAGTATATTCAAGATCCTAAACAACATTCTATTTAATGCTCTGAATCTTTTGTCTTTGTATGTGTTCCCTTTCTTCCTGAAGTTGTCGATGCGCTAGTTATATTGCCTAGTACAGCCTTCTAAAACAGATATTTTTATTTGCATGTAAATTGGTAGGAGGCAGCTTGCCTGTAAATACTGTGCTAATCATTACAGGTTCCATGGTTCATCAGGACTCTGATGCCTAATTGGCTGCGGGATTGCCTATAACTCTCGGTAGCCTGATTCAGAGCAATAGGAATTGTTGAATCTACATAATAAAGCAAGTGTGATGAAAGGTGAGTGCACACCTACTTTATATGTGTGTTATCATTCTCATCAAGGTCAAAGCATTTTTTTATCCTTCTAGATATACATATTCATAGAGCCTGTGCACAACTAATGAGTCGGAAGATTAAATGGTTGTGGATTAAGAACAAACCCTACTGTTCTCCTAATTAGATTGAAAGTTACTTAGTTCATCTGATTAGAATTCTGAATTCCAACCAGCTAACGCATCGGCACAGTGCTCCTCAGCTACTTGCAAAATCTGAGTTGAAGAGTCACTGGAACAGATTAACAGTGTGTTTCATCCTTTCCCCCCAAATCTCAGAGGCCAGTGCCACCTCCAAAGGATGACTGGAATCTCCCCTGAATTTCCACAGGGGGAGATTGACCCAGGGCTGTGCTGCCAGGGTTAGCTAGCACACTAGATCTGAGGCCAGGATCAGATTTTTTTTTAATATTCTAGCAGGGACATTACTTCTTCTGGTCCCTGGTAACAGGCGTATTACCTAAGATACTGAGATAAGTCCTTGCTCTTGTAACTGCCATGCAGTAAAATGTCTGCCTTTTCAACACATACTAAGGTATATAATTAGTAGCCATGACTCAGGGGAGTCCTTGCCCTAAGCTCCAAGCGTCACTGCTCTTCCCCTAAACTTGGAAGCAGTTGTACTGGTCCCAGGGCTTGGAAAGGGCTGCAGCATCACCAGGCTTAGAAAACCTTGGGAGACAAATGGCCAGGTCTAACAATAGGCGTGAGTCAGTCGCTTTGCAGTTAGGTGATTTGATTTCCTGTTGCTCTGCTGTCTGGGCTGCTTGTTTTGGGGAACAAATCCTTATTAATGCTTTATCTATAACATCCTTGCTTCCACCGAAAGGATCCCTCTGTGCATTATTTTCCTGACTTGTGCTGTGTATCACTTCCTCCTGCTCCCCAGCCGCGCAGCTGCTCCTGCTCCAGCTGCCTGCGCGAGGAGGTTTGGCAGAGCTCCTTAATGAATGCCGCTCCAAGACGCTTGGCTTAACTTCATGGCACCCATGAACATTTGTCCTTTCCCTCTAATATTCTGCATTGCAGGAGTGTTCAGTATTTGGGCTTTAGATCCTTCCTGGTTTTATTCAGGTGTAGAAAAGAAGAGAAGGGAGGGTAAAAGAGGATCTATTTAAATATAATGGAAAAAGGTAATGATTTGGAGCTACGTTGTCTTTTTTTTTTTCTTTGTGCATGCATTTACTTTAGCTTTTCTGTTTGAAGGGTGGGAAGGGACCACAGGGTCTGACCTGTGTATTTAATGAAAAGAGAGCACTGAATGAGAGCATTTCAAGAAGTTTTCACAGGTGTATTAAAATAGCGTAAGATTCCTGTTTCCTTAATGAAAATGGGAGCAATGTGTATCTTTCCACAACAGATATGAAACAAAGAGAACTAAGAAATGTGTTGGCATTCAAAAGAGGAGGAAAGTAACGCTGTTCCTGTCACTGTTAGAAGGTTAAAATCCTGCCTGGCAGCCTATAAACTATTTAAACGATCCTACAGAAATTCCACTTACTGAATCATCTTTGGGATTTATAGCTAAATCCTTCACCCCAATTGAAGACCCAATGTACTCGCAGCCCTGCCGGAAAATACACCTTAATGAGGGGAAATTGTAAAACTGGACTGAAAAAAAAAGAAAAGCCCTCTTCAGCGAAGAGAGGTCCTTGCTGCAGTCCTCGCCTCACATGGCCATTGAGATTATGGCAGCTGCGCTGCTGTGATCATATGTGACCTAGATTTTCCTCACAGTAGTCCTGTGCTTTCCTGATCTTGTGTAGGCCTGAATGAATTGAATAGAAACATTGAAACATTTCTGGATGCTTTCAGAGAGCAAGGATATCTTTTTCTCTCTCTCTTTTTCTTCAAACCACAGCATCTGTTCCCCTTGTGGTTTTCTCTCTTTGCTCTCACACAGTGGTTGTGAAACAGGACGGGGCTGGTGTAGCTTTAATTTGGGTAATGGTGGATGGGGAAATCAGGGCAGGTGTGATTCCTCCTTGGTGTACTGCGACACAGCAGAGTGTGAAACTCGAGTCCGTGGATTTTAGCACTGTATGTGTACAAAGGAGGATGGGAGGGCTGCTGGGAAGATCGAGGGGTGAGACTTAACAGCCTCAGGAAACCCTGAGTTTCTGCACGGGTCTGTCCCTGTCTGTCCCGTGCTGTTAGGTACCATTTACATTGAGCTCTTCTGCCTGGGCTCAGAAACTACCCTAGTGCAAGCTCCCAATTCTCTGTGGGAGAAAAGTTGGAGAGACTGAGCTCCTGAGTGCATGCCCAAGCTCTTCTTAATGCTGTTTGGTTGGATTGGGTGTGGGTGGGAATAGGCTCGTTACAATACAGCACCCAGCAGAAAGTCTGAGACCATCCCTGACTGCCTTGTATGGAGGCTGCTGGTCCTTGGACCCACTCCCCTCCTGAACCTAGCTTTTACTTCTCACTTCCCAGCTATGGCACCAATTATCTGTGCACATGAACAAAAATCATTCCATTGGAGGGTCTTGGTTAAGGTGCTTGGAGGAAACTAGACAGATCTGGTTTGATTTCCCTGGGGGGGACAGCAAGGTCTTGCAGCAAAAAAGGCTGAAGCAATGTGTAGGGCAGCCTGCTAATATTTCCTTCCTTCCTTCCATGCAGGTCCTGCCGAGTCTTTGAAAATTCAGTTTTCTAGTACTGGATGCAAATTTTTTTAAACTTAAACCAAGTAACTAGCACGTACAGTCAGAGTCCAGTGGAGACTTTTAGATGCTGTTCTGTTAGGAACAAAAATAAAGACTTATTCTCTGCCTCAGTTCATATGTAAAATAAATTGCAATGATCCCATCATCTGCTTTGCAGAAAGCTGTGAGGATGACTTCTCTTTAGTGCTGTCTTCAGTTACAGAGCTGTTCTGACAGTGGCGAGTGAGTGTTACAGGTGGTGGGTGGGGGTTCCTTCCGAAATTTTATATAACTCCAATATTATCTGTTCCTGTGATTGACTTGACACATGAATTCAAAACAGTTGGAGCTTCTCTCCCACTCTGGTATAGCAAACTGGATGTGAAAATGACACTTCCCCCCGGGAGCTGATAGTTTGCTGTTCGGTGCATGGTGTTGTGTTCCTTTGTTCGCTGAATATGGCACTTGGCAAGTGGTTTTTGCCACTTCAAGGTTGTCAGTTCTGTCTGCTGAAGGCCAAGATAAAGCTTCACAAAAAGCCTTTCACTCCAAACAAACCTTCTCTGTAATGTACTGACTTGACGACAAAGGAACCAGGACCTTAGAGGTGGTTTGGATTTTTTTCCACCCCAAAGTGAGCGCTCTTCCCTTGGCATGCTTTTATTTTAATGTGGTATTTCCTACCCTGCTGTAAACACCAGGGTGGTTTTTGTCTTGTGACTCGGCAGTGCTTTGCCATGACATTCCTTTCATAACACGTTGCTGATAGCACTAGATGTGCTGCTGGCTGCTTCCAAGGTTTATCAGAGGGTTTGTACCAAGAGCACTAAGATAATCCCATGAGGGGATGCATTAGCAATAAGAAACCTGTATGAAGCACTGTTGTGATACATTTGTGACAAAGCAGTATAAAATACATGGAAACAAATCTGTGGTCCTCTAGAAAGCTGCGATTTTTCAAAACAGCATAATGAAGCAACGTGTAGAGAGTATCCTGGTCCATAATGGCATTGTTTCACCCATAAAGAGACCCCAGTTACTTAGTGACAAGCATAGTGCCAAGGGTGCCAAGCTGGGCAGCAGCATCTGTCCTTCTGAAGCCCAGTGTAAAATGCACATTGGTCATTGTAAGTGCAAGTAACGGAAATGTGAGAAGTGTTCATACCCATGAAACTCGCTTGGCTCTTGTTTCTAGTTGAAGAACACAGACTGATTTTGTCACAGGGTTCACAAAGGTGTCTGCAGACTTCGGAGATTTTCAACAGCTGTGACCTGATCCACCTTACTGGAATTTGCAGCTTTTTCTGTTGAGGTGATGCCTCACCATTTTTCACTGAGTTTTGTTCTGTTGTATTATTCCTTACACACCAACAGCACAAGGAATCAGACATGAGTTCAGAATTGCTGTGCTTTTGAATCATATGTAAATGGTCTGGCCATTTGCAATTAATAAATTGATAATTTGGCTTGTTTTTACTGGTTCCTGTAATATGGAACACAAATCACAAGCCACCCAAAGATATGGGATTCTATTCTGCGCACCATGCTTTTTCCCTGTAATTTGCCAGTTGTCTGAATGCTCAGCTCCTAATGAGGGAGGGAGGATGATAATACATACAGGGACATGGCGAAAGCCATAATCCATGTACAAACAGGAATGAAAGGACACAGGAGAGGTCCCTTCAGTACAAAAAGTTTCAGGACTGTTACAGCCTCCAGCTGCCAGAACAGCCTCTAGGGCAGAGGGATAAATACCTAAATGTAGGAAGACAGCAGTAGTAGGCAATGAATCTGCAAAACTGAAGATAAAATACATGCAGTCCAACTGCAGATCCAATTATACTCGATGTAGGTTGTTTTAGGGACTTTGCAGAAACGAGGGTTTGACTTCACAAGATGAAATGAGAAATTTAACAGGGATGAAGAAAGGCGTTACCACGCTATTCATAACACTCCTTGTTAGAAGCTGCCAGCTTCTTCCTGCATAAAATGAAGGAAGCTACAGGTGATGGAAAAATAAATTGGTCCCTGTGGGCACAGTGAGTTTGACTATACGTGTGCATTAGAGATGAGGTCGATGTGCTATGAACTGCAGGTGAAATGGTAACAGTGGTACGTGGAAACTCGCTAAGTGTCAGTGATGCTGGAGAGCTGCTCAGAAATGGTCAGGGCATAATGCCACATTTTGTTCAGGCTGAGGCTAAAATAAATCCCTCCAAGAACACAGAAGTTGCTTGTTGGAAGACTAAGTGGCAGATTGTGTGAATGCTTCTGAATTTTCTGCCCCTTCTCACAGTTGTACCTTGCAATGTGGAGCTTGCCAAAGGTACAGGAGAACATTGTGGTACAATGAGGAATTGGGTGTAGCTTCCTACAGGCCAAGCCAGTTCCTCATCACTGGCTCATCTCCTTGTACGCACTTTTGAAGCACTGAGTTGTACATGGTACTGAAAAATGTCTGCAGCTTTTATAACCCCCCATACAGCTTTGGCTTCAGTCTGAAGCACAGTTACGTGGGCAGGGAGAAAATGTTCTCTGAATGAATCCATCATAAACATAGCGCCTGTCCTGTAATAGCTGGGATTGAAGAATAACAAACTAATAAACCACAGTCTTTTATTTCTTCCCTTCTTGTAGCTCGCATGCTGAAGGCTTCTGAAAAGTGCCTCTGTCTCTCAGCCACAAGCTAGTAGCAGAGACGACCTTACAGCCTGTATTAGTCAGATGTGCTGAAGAAGAAATATTTGCTGGGTTTGCCTGGAAGTTCACAGCTGGGCAAAATTAAATTTTAAATCTAATTGGGTAGAGCCAAAGTATTTCAGTAGCTTTGTCTTGTCTAGAATAGGACTTTCTAGACCAGGATGCCTCTGACCACACCGCTGAGGCTCTCCAGTCTCACGAAGGCTTTCTGGTCCGTAGTTATCCCTGGATATTTAGCATCATGTAACATCACAGAGCTACTGCCACGCCCATGTGGCCATAGAGAGCAACTGTGACTGGGCTATGGGTACTGTACTTGTGTGGTTTTGTCTGGACTTGTATGAGGGGAGTGAATGGCGACAGACAGAGGGAGTACACTTGTCTGGAGGACCTAGGTTTGCCTTCCAAGATATGGAAGTCCAAGCAAAATATGAGAGATCTGAAAGCTGCTTTCATCTCTGGCTGTGCTGCCCAGAAAGAACTGAGCGTGGCCAGATGTTGTTCGCACCGCAGGTTTCTCAGCCAGCTTAAGGTGAAAGATACGGCGTTCCCCAATCCTGCCCCACCAGCAGTGTGCACGATAAGCCCAGCCCTGGATTTTATACATATATAAATATATATACATATATATATTTACATATATAAAATAGAAAGTGGTCTTTCTATCGAAGAGAACTTAGCACCTCTGTTCTCCAGCCTTTCAGATGGTGTCTTTTTGTCTTTCTTTTGGCCAGTTTTGAGTTGACAGTTTTACATCCAAAAGGTTTTTTTTGTGGTCCGTGGAGAGTTTTGTGAAGCTTCTCTCAGCTCTATTACAAACGTGAAAGTTCTCTCTCACGATTCAGGTGCACAAAGCTAATGACTAAATGGCAGAGGAGAATCAGCCTTAGGGGATTAATTTTGTGCCTTCTTTTGAGCTACAGCACAGGATGCTCTTCTTTAGTAACAGGACTCTAAGCTAACCTGGTGTAGTCTGTGCTCCTTCTGATGACAGTCTGAAGGCTCAAACAAGTTTAGGGAGTAAAATGTCCCCTTCCAAGGGGGCTCAAGGTATATTCATGGTGCTAGAAATCACCTAGATGCTAAAGCAGCGCTTGAATTATAACAAGAAAGACTAGAATTTTTGATCTGGGTATTCAGGTTCATATCAAAATCAAACAGGCCCCATTTCAACTAAGGAAAGAAGACTTTCCATGGCAGCCTGAAGGCTAATGAAACCACAAGAATTGCTGTCCTTTTCTCCAGACTGATTTGGTTTTGTTGTTTATTATATTAATCATGTGTTCTACACCCCTGAATTAATGCCAAATTGACTATGCAATGAATTGCTGTTCCATTCACGAGATCCATGGTTGTGTCACATTTTGGCAGTACCAGTCTCTTCTTCCTTGGCCTCTGAACTCCTGCCTGGCTTTCCCCAGTCTTTGTAAAATCATCGCTTGTCCTGCTGGCCATATCCAACAGCTTATCCGATCCCGAAGGAGATGACACATTCCCTTCAAGTTACACAGTTCTTCCATCTCTGTTCTATTCTCCTTCTCTTTTCCTCCTCGCCATCTTTGCTCTGCACAAATTATACCCAGAATTGAGCAGTAAGTGTTGCACAGAGGAGAGATCACACAGGGCATATCTACCAAGTTGTTGCTTCTCCCACAAGTTGCCTCTTTCACTGTCACTTTTCTCCCCAAGCTCTGTAGCCTAAACTCTCCCTGGCCTCCACAGACTGAGGACAGAGATAGCAGGAAAATGCTGCCTCAGATTAGTTTTTCTCTCCAGTCCTTTTCATGTATTTCCACACTTTCTCTGTCTCGTTTATTGCATGCGGGGACAAAGATTTTTTGATACTGTGCAGATAATACGATGGTGAAATACAACATGTGGTAAGTGGACCACCTGTAATCTTGTTTTACAGCTCTTTTTCTTATGCTTACATCTTGAATGTGAGATTTGGATTTACACATTTTCCTTCCTCTGCAGCACAGCCACCTGGTACAAAGCATTGGCTTTATTGTATGTACCAAGTCCTAGAAAGTTGCTTAGATCTTTATTTCTGAGTTTGGCACAAATAATGTGGTGTGAGCATTTTCAATGCTTTTCTCATAATAAGGGTAGAACTTTTCCCTGGAACGCTACAGTCATTTTTAGAAAAGAATTGAGAGCAGTGAGAGTGAGTGACAGCTCTCCCCTCAAACCTTTTATATTAACTGACAAGAAAGGATGCCATTTGCTTCCTTTGCAAATAAAATGTATAAAATAGTAGTAACGATACCTGAAAATATCACACAAAAAGTGGTAGTAAAAGGCAGTCCTGGTACCTGTTGAGAGTGGACATTGTTCTTATTCAGTCTCAGTCATGGTGAGAAACTTACCTTCCAGACCTGACTACACATCAGGCTATTTTGAGGAGATAGTCTCTTTACATTGCTTGACTGTACAAGGCTTTTTAAAAAATATATATATTAAAAGTAGGCAAAAAGATTACTAAAAACTGTGCACGCAAATGAAAGCTCCTCCAATCTTTGAAAAATCTTCCTTGATATTATATAAGAAATACATAACTGTGCCTATTTTTACCATAATTCACTTTCATTTGATGACATTCAATAGTAAGATTTATTATTACCCACATGGAAAATATCCTGCCTGGGGGTGGTTGAAATAGATCCTGCAGACAAGTCATCAATCAGCTCATGTTTATCTCTTCAGAGATCAGTGGTATCAGTGACAGGAACAATTTCAACCAATCCAAGAGTATTTGCTGATAATAAAAGGAAATGTTCATGTGGATTTATACTGCATTTCTCACCAGAGTTCACACAACATTTTTGCAGGAGGGCTGATTTATTGAGCCTCCTTTAAAGATGAGGCATGGAGGGCTCAGAGGTGCCCGAGCTCCCTGCTCAGGCAGGGGCAGTAGCCCTTACCCTGACCCATGCTCTGGCCATTGCTCTCATTCTGGGAGAGGGTCTAACTTCCCTCGTAGAGGGTGGCATGCAGAGGGCTTGAAGGTAATACTGCTCTCCCTGTCCCCATTGCTAACAAGTTCAGCTAAAAGGATTTAAGACTAACGCAGACAAAAAGATCTTTTACCTCAGATGAATAGCATGCAAGATGATTGTTTTACATTTCCAAGAAGTGAATTGTAGCTTCTAACCTAACTCTGCTATAATTTTAAAGCAGAAGGTCGTATATTTGCGTCCCTGATAGAGATGTTTTTTCAAAATTTTATTACAACATTCAGAATATTTATAGGTATTGACTGCAGGGTTCAGGACAAAGATCTGTTGTCCTTGAGGCAAAATAACGACCCTGACTTTACCTAGTATTTGCCTCTCAGTGTAGTCAGTCTGGAACTAAGACTGCAATTGTTATTTAACCCGTGTATGACAGAAGTTTTCTCTCACTCGCTTATGCTTTCTTTTCTTTGTAAAATTCAGTATTTATACTTTCTGAAACAAAGAGCACTTTGAATCGCAACTTGAAGTGTATGTTTTTTAAAAAGTTATAAAGGAGTCTTTTTTTATTTGATTTTTATGTTTTTGTCTAAGGAAATTTACTGGAACATTCATTTCTGTTTGAGAGGAAGCTTGCTCTATGTGGACAATAAAGATGTTAAGATCAGGATGAATGTCTATGGGAGATAATAATAGTGAATAAAAAAATGCACCAGTCCAGTACTCATATTTTCCAAGAACTGCAAGAACTCAGTTCTGGGTTGTGTTTTAAATCTAAGCCCCATTGTTCCTGACTGGGTTCTGAGTCTGTCAGAAAGACTTCTTCTTTGTTCCTTTGAGCAGCTTCGATCTGAAGCATTTGGACCGGTTTCATATTTTAAGCAGTATTATTAAGATGTACATGTATTTTCATTATTCCAGCTTTAGAATGTAAATCAAAGCATCTTTTTACTATTTCCTGTTGAACACGAGCAGAGGAGGTTGACACGGGCAAAAGTAATTTGACCTATGAAGAGCCTGTGTGTGGGATGGCCAGCAGTTATCAATGGTACGTGATATGTGCCATTAATATATTGCTCCTCTTATGCCAGGGAACATGCCTTGTGAGGCAACACAGCACTAGCGAGAGCTTCACCTCAGGCATCCTGATAGCCTGGCGTATGTGTCGTGGCGATGCCGACTGTACGGGCTGACACGATTTGTTCTCCCCAGAGATACAAGGTGGGTGAGAACACTTTTTTTCCTGTTGACACTGTTGCGCTGGGTAGCAATAATCATACACTTGCAGTGTCAGGACCATAATTTAGTTGTGTCCTTTTACAGGTGAATACCCTAGGTTGACGGTACAGAGTTATTTTGCTTCCTTTCTTTACTTTCTCAGTCAATATGGGTTTTTTTTAACAGGGCAAATGGTAATTCAGCCGTGAAGCACTGAGGGTGACCCACCCTCTGACGCTTTGGTATTCACCCTGGCCACTTGCAGGAGCCTGGGAAGCTGCTTCCCATTCACAGACAGGATTTTTAGTGGGTAAAGTTACTCTCCTTTGTAAGAAAAGTTATTTGGAAATGCTGTCGCTCACCCTTGTTAAACTTCTTCCCTCTCAAAATGGCCCAGCCCAGCACCCACCTTTGCCTCTGTGGCTGTACTTTTTCTCCAGTGTCACATCATGTGTGAAACAGCCTTTCATACCAAGAACTACAAGGGTCCTAGATTCCTGTGTCACACTGCATTTGTAAGCCTCACTCTGCTATTGACAGATTGCTGGTCTGTGAGACGGCTGTGACAATACAACCTGGCAAATATTAGCCTGAAAAATACTCAGGAGCTTGTTGCCATCAGCAAACCTGGGGTCCCCAGGAGGTCATTGTCAGCAGTGTGCAGGGCAAAGCCATCCAGTACGATCGTGTTAGTGCTAGCACAGAGCATGAACTCCTGAGAAGGGACTTGGCACTGACTTATGCTCAAGGGCAATTGTTGGAGCAGCTTGTGAACAGGCAGCTTGCCAGCTAGACGGGCATAGCTGTGGACAGCTAATAGACCATGTGTGTGCGCTGGGAAGGCAAGATGCACAGCTGGGAAATGGGAAAGAGATTTCTATAAACTTCTGCTCTGAGGGGTAAGAGTACATTCAGGCGATGCCAATCCATGGAGGAGTAAAGAAATTATTTCTGGCAGCTAAGACAGGTTCTTGGTCCGGCTGAATCTGACAGAATGCTGTGGGGGAGAACTGGAGATGTCATGGTTAATGAGTACGGAAATTTTATCAGTAGCTCGGCCATCTAGGTTTTAAGTGTTGTCAATCTATAACATGTAATACTTCAGTCTAACGTTTTCTGGTTGCCTAGTTTAAGGCATAAAAGCAGGCAGCCTTTCTGTAATGAGTCAGTATCTATAGACAGCAAGCTGTTGATAGCAAAGCAGAAACCCTGGCTTCTCATCTCAACAAGTTAAGTTTAAATTAATCCAAAAAAGATGGAGGGCAGGAGAGGAAAAGGGGTTGTTTTCTTTTGTTTTCACATCTTTGACTCACCTGACAAACTGAATTCCCTGTGATTTTTCTGTCTCCCTGCTAGGCCTGCAGGAACATTGTCTTAATTCCCGTCTTCTCAGCTGTGTGCACTCCAGCTCATGAGCTATGCAGTGACCCTCTTGCCCAGCTCATCTTTGCATCCTGGAGTGTATTTAGAATCTGCACCATGAATGCTGGGATAAGGCAAAACCTAATTACTGTAAACACATAGCCACCCAGCATTTCAGTCCAGTACAGGAAAATTACCAAAACTCCAAGAGAAAGGTGTTGTGTATCTTTTTACTGGGGTATGGAAAGGATCCTCTTCAAGTCTAATGAGTCTGTGGCTGTTGCAGACATCGAAGTGGGCCTTGCTGTCTCCAGAAGAGACAGAAAGTGACTCTGGGAAGGCAGAGTGTGGAATCTGACACTGCTGTGTAATTGAGGAAAAAGAGGCCATATGCATTATTTATGAGCAGAAGGCTGGGCTTAATGTTAACAAGTGAGAATAAAGTGGCTTCAGAACACCGACTTTCTGCTCTTCCCTGTAAGAAAGGCTTTTAAATTGCTTGCATTTTAGTGCAGGAGGGAGACAGCTGTTATTTCTACTGTGCCTTATTTCGTGTGCGTGGTGGTGTACAAGATTGAGGGAGAGGCAGGGGTTGCCCCGAGGAGTGCACTCTCTGTTCACTCAAGCTATGGCAAAGAGGTGTCATGCATGCTGTCCTGTAACTAGCTAATCCCAGCCAGCTCCAGGCAAAAGATTTCACTGCAAGAGAGAAGCAAGCAGAACTGCTACCTGTTTGGCATCTCCATTGGGCAGGGGTAGTTCTAAAAAGCTGAGGAATTTTCTCTGAATCACTCTCTGCACCAGATATCCTCTCCTTGCAACCACTGTCCAGCTTTGGGGCTGGATGAGCTGATATGGTGGCTTTTGTTGTCTTATGGATCCCCCACCAGCAGGGTCTGTCCTGTCTGGTGCTGGGGTACGCACTGGAACTGGCACGAGCAGTCCAGCTCAGGCTGTTGTGAAGTCTCACTGAATAGTTGCACAAATGTGCTGGACTTTCGTTTTTAGGATGTTTTCTGATTATTTTCTAGAGAAACCAAGCCTAGCTAGCTAACGTCAAGTTTTGCTATTTAATGATTGCAACGTGTGATTATTGCCAGCAAAAGATACTGTGTTCCGAAGAGCACGGGCTGCTGAGCTGCCTCTTTTCCTGGGAAAACACAGTGTGGGCTGAGGCAGGGCAAGTCCCTCCCTGTGGAGAGATCACCTTACCTACTGAGCAAATCTTGCAGTTACTGTCTGCATGGTGGTCACACCTAGAGGCCCCAAGCAGAGCTTGAACTCTTGCTGGTCCTCTTTCCAGATAAGCACTTCCATTAAAGACCCCACCACAAAGGGGTAAGGGCTTTCCCTCCCACTCCACCCAGTAGATGTAAATGATGCTGCTGGTGGCTGCGATCTGTAGCCATACTTGGGTTGGAGTCTGTGGTTGGCATGTTCGTGTTGCAAATCTGGCACCCTGCACTAATCCACAAGTTTGTATGTATTTCCAAAAGTTGCATCCTGTTATTTTCTGGAGGTCTCAAAAGGTAAAAAAAAAACCTTCCACTTTCTTCCATTTGTAAACGCCACTAGCTTCTCCTGTCACCATTTCTGCATTACAGCTGTTTGCCCCTCCTATGGCACAAAATCCAGGTGCTTTTTTGCTTCCTGTGATCCTGAGCAGCCAGAACTTTGCTTCTGGGAAGAAAACTAGCCCAGTGGGGTAAGATGAGAATAACTAGGCCTCTGTAAAAGTCAGGAAGCGAAAAGTGAACACTATTGCACTGGAACTGATGAGGGTAAAAGTACTCTGTTCCTTGATTTCTAACAGTGGCTCATTGATTCTTCTCTTGGTTCAATCAGCAGTTACAGCTTCTCCTTAATCCAGGTTTGTAACTACTTAGTGGAGTGGGTTTGTAACAGAAATACCCCTGAGAAATCATTGCAATGGGGTGGGGGGGAGCTGAAGAACACTGTGTTCTTACCTGTGGCCCAGAACAAATGTATTAGAGAAGCTAATTTCTATTTCTAATAGGCCTCACTTGAAAGTCACTTTGCGGACAGGTTTGTGGCTGCAGAGCTTGTGTGCGCGTCCAGAGGGGCCGGGAGATGTATATCTGAGTGGTGAAAACCAATAGCACTTTTTTCTGATATGAAAACAGGAGTACTGTTAAGTTTTCCATGCCCCCAAGCTTATAGCAAAGAAAGTAATGGTAGGAAGGACTAATGAATAAGGATGATTTTTGTAAAGGTGGGATTGGAATAGGAGAGGCTGGAGGTGAGGCAGAGCAATGGGGGAGGGAGGCAGCCGTGGTGAGTCATGCATCCTCCAGCAAGAAGCACTGACTCACTGGGAAGATGATCGCCCTGCTGTTCCCTTTCTGCTAAGGCTGAGGAATAGTCAGTTGATACTCAACTTTACTCTGCAAGCTCCCCAGTTAGAGAGTGAGCTGTAAAAGGGAAGAAGCTGGAGACCATGGAAAACTGAAGTGAGAGGGAAAGGTGAACCCTGGCAAGCGCAGCCCGAGTGGCTGGTGTTTCTGCAGAGCAGAAGGAGCAGCTGCGGGGGAGAATCCCCTGGTGCATGGGCTGGATGTGGAGCAGCAGATCAGCTCCTACAGCCAGGCTATGCACCAGAGTCTTCAATACCTGTTTGTGTTCTCTCTGCCGCAGGACCAAGGCTCTGGTGCTTTTGGCACTGCTGCTCCCGATGAGGCACAGAAACTCCTCAGAGCCAGAATTCATAGCATGCCACCTGGGAGAGGTGCCACCCACCTCCACTGTGGATTAAAGTTAAGTACAATCAATTGAGGTGTGGTTCTGGTGCTTGTTATCTCCTGTCCAGCTCGTAATGCTTAAGAGAGGAGGAGATCCACCACTTATTCTGCAGTATCTGCAGATTTCTCAAAGAAAATATATCTTTTTATTGCTTGTGTATACAGGATAGTAATTCTGCATGGCTGGAGAAAGGGACCAGAGGGCCACGTGGGTTTTTTCTTTCTCTGACAGTAGAGAAAGAAAAAGGCTAAAAAGAATCCAAAATTACCCTAAAAGCTGATTTACACTCAGATTGTTACAGTCTGAAAGAGATTTCTTATGAGTGAAGTGTAGAGAGCCCTGATACACAATGTGGTGTTGTAATTATTTTCAAAGCAGTGAATGACTCTGAGTGTGTTTGTGCAGCAAGCGTTGAGGGCAGGGGCTGCAACTGCAGACTAAAGCCGGTCCCCAACTCCGGGATCATAAAATGGGATAGCAATTGCAAGTCAGTGCTGCAATTTTCTTTCATTTTACAAGTTTTATGTTGGTAATGTGAAGTAATTAATGATCCAGAGCAGTGCTGCAGAGGGGGAATAATTTTAATGCTCTTTTTAAAGATGCCACTAAATCAATGGGGCAGTTTAAAAAAGGAATGATAGCCTGGAGATTAGGAAACTTAATATGAGAAATTAGGCAGGGTTTTGAACATGATTGAATCTCAAGTAGGCAGGTACTTCGTGATCCGCTGCGTGGGCATTTGTATGTTTGGCACACACTGACAATGGCAGAACTTGCTGACTTTTAGGCCTAAGTAGTCAGACTCTGCAATCTTGGTCAGAAGTAAAGATCCCCAGGACTTGGAAAAGGCACTGAGAGATTGTAAAGCACAACCTACGCTCCTGCTTTCCACTGTGCAGAAGCAGTATTTTTCCACTCATGTCATAGGTCTTCTGACTACCAGCTACATAAGCGATGTCTACATGGTCTTTTGAAGGCAGATACGAGCTTACTCTGGCTGCTGTCCAAGAGAACCAGAAGCCATGTAGCTGCAGCTAATGTGCTACATGCCCAAATTACTGTGGCCTGCTGAGAGGCAGGATATTAGCTTGGGATCAGGGCTCTGGCCAGCTCAGACCATGAGTAAAGCAAGTTTTCATCTGCGTGCAGGAAAGCATGTAGGTAAGGCTAGCCAGCTTGCATGGGATTTGGAAAGTCATTTTTATTATCAGTTAGGGCAGGTTAGCTGACCCCATGGAGACCAGGCAGACACAACTTGCTGTGCATCCTGCCCCAAGCACAAGGAGCAACACCACGTGGTTGGCCTCGGAGCCAGCCAGCTTCTCAGTGGCCAAAGAAAACCACTTTGTGGGCTTGATCCAAATTCTGCAGGCCTCCAGTTGGCGATCCCTGTTGTAGGCATACGCAGAGTTTCTCTTCTGTTTTGGATGGCAGTGGCTCGTTATGGACAGGGAGGGTTTGAATTCGGTCTTCACTGCCTCTGGGAGTTTCTGCAGGAGCTGTATAATTTGACATCTGATTGTCCACATTGAATTCTGAGCCGTGAAGGCATACATGCACCTATAATGTGGTTGTGCAGTCCAACTCTTAACTAAGAGGAAAGGCTGTCTCCATTTTGGATGGATATCTTTGCTGTTTTTTTCTTCCTGAAATTTTTTATTGGCTTACTTTTGAAGATGGCTTCGCTTAAGAAATTTCACCATTTAATATTAATGAAGGAAGCACTGTGTGTGTGTACATACATGTGCCTGTGTACACATGCTATGCATAATACAAAAAGCAAGTATGTTTATATGTAAGTACACAAAATTCAGTCTTCCTTATTATAGAATGATACATAAAGATAAGAAGGATCCCCAGCAAATACTGAGAATGCAGTGTACTGGGCAGTATCATGGTGCAGTGAATCAGGGACCTCTTTTACCTTTCACTCAAAACATGTAGCGCCCCCCCCCCCCCCCCCCCCCCCCCCGCTTCTGTTCACCCATCTGCAACATTTCTGGAATATTAAAGCATTTTAAAAGTAGGAATTTGAGTAACTGTCTCAGTTACTGAGGACAGAACTACAATGGAAGAAACTTTAATTAAAACACACCCATCAGGTGAAATCCTGGCCCTATTAGGATCAATGGCACAACTCACACTTGACCCTTCATGGAGTCAGGATTTTGCTCATATCGTACAACACTTGCCTTTTCTGAATTTGAGGCATTAGTCTTATAGTGAAATAGATAAGCTAAAACCAGAAAACAGTCTGACCTAAAATAGTTTGATGTCCATATCATAGTCCTTATTGTCTGAGAATGCATCTAAATGATACATTGATTAATCCTGAACTGAGCAAAATGTGATTCATTGGAAAGAACTGGGATTGTACCAATAATTCAGTACCAGAAGCTACACAGGCATTGACTTAGTATGCAATGTTTCCAGTAAAACTTTATTTGCAAGCTGTCAGATTCATCTGCCATTTTCCCAGCCTCTTTGGTTCACTTCTGAGTGGCTTGGGTGAAATTTTCCAATGCGATTCATGTGGGCTATCAGCTACTTTACTAAAGCAACTTTTTTTCTCTGCCTTTTACTGAAAACAAAACAGTCAAATCAAGTCAGGTTGCTGTGAGCAGCTTTTAAGAGAGATGTCGGTTGCACTTAGCGCACAGCTGGGGCCAAAGTGAAGCTGTGTAAGTGCCTGAGCTGTTCAGCTGGAAATTACATCTTGTGCAGGAACCTAAATGTCAAGTTCCCCAGTCCCCCTCACAGCCAGAACTCCGACAACTCCCCTTTTCCCATGACTCTTCTTCACTTTCCTACAGACGTAACTGTGCTTTCCTTCAGATAAGATAAATCATGGGAATGCCATAGTCTAAAGCAAAGCGAGCTGACACCCAGGACTTGAGATGACACTTAGTCACATTAACGAGTAAACAGAGCCCACAGGAAAGATGCCTTTTGAAATGCACCATTTGTGTCAACAGTGCTAAAACTAACGAACCAAAACAATGAGGGGAAAAAGAGGAATCATGAGATGCACCTAAAGCTATAGGCTATAAAGTCAGATCGGTTGAGAAAAGCTCAAATACGAGCAAATCTTTGGGACAGTACATAAATCGTATTTTCCATAAGCAATAAGACAGCATATACTCCCAGCCTTGTGATGAGAGGAAAGCATTAAAAGAAAGACTAAATGTAACCATGTGAAGAGAAGGGAGAAGGAGTGGATTGTTTCTTATTTTGGAACCTTCTCATGGCAAACAAGCAAGACTCGAGCCAAAATCTTCAGGACGCAGAAAGAAGTTGGAACCGTTACACCGCCGCATGGCTCATGAGCAAGCTGGCATGAAGAAAGGGATCAGCTATACATTGTTTAGAAGGAGCCACACAGAGCACGCAGTATAACATGCATCCCCAGGGCATTTGGAGGCAATGACTATCAACAGTCAGTGGAACTGGTCCAAATTTATAGCAATGTAACTGAATGATAATTTCACTCTTGAGGAGGAGCAAAAATGTACACCAGAAAAAAAGAAGCAACTGGTGGTAGGGTATAGAAATGGTGCTGGGGAAATGGCTTTGCTTTACTTGCTGTTGCTAGTTCCCTCAATTCTGACTCTCGTAGTATACACTCTTCTGCTGAGCTACTTCTTAAATAATAACCCTCTGAAAGAACCTTTCAGATCACTAACATGATGAGGGGAAAACAGTATTAGCTACAGTACTTACATTTGTCGTTACTTCATGTTGATACAAACAAAAGTGTTTGGTCTTGAATTAACAATAGCTGTGGTTTAGGTTTTCTTCCTTCAGTGATGCCCAAACTATGCTTGCATGCAAGAGGCACAATAAACATCAACCATAATAGCTGAATTGGTAAGGTTAATATTAAGGCTAAGTGCGTAACATTTATTTTCTTCTGAAAAAGCATGTATGCTCTGGTTGAGGGGGAAGATGAAAACCATGTCTGTGAGAGCAATGGCTGATGGCTTAGTTCAGCATGATAAAATACATAACTTCGATTAACTTCAAGCTCCAGTACCTCAGATGTTTGTTGTCACAGAGCAGCAGCTCGGCTGATTGGCGGCTCTGGTTTAGCCGACATGTGTTAACAGAAATTGCTCAGTTTACATGGAGTACTTCAATCTGCTGTGTTAGAAGTTTCTGTCCCACACAGAGGACTTGTAAGGGTCATTAAAGAAATTGCTAAAGCTTCTGCAAATGCTACAGGCCAGATTGCTGACTGAGATGCGTAGCGTGCACGTGTCACTGCAGATACTTCTCAGATAATGGTGCTGATTGAGATTTTAATCTGGACAAAGTGCTGGAGGCAACTTTATTTCCAACAGTCAATTATCCTGATAATAATACACTTATTTTTTCCTGTGTTCAAAATGTGTGGTCTGCTGCAACTGTGCGGTGTGTGTACAGGGCTGTTCTGAGTGAGGTGGAAAAAAAACAGGGAACAAAAGTCATGCCACAGCAAAGGGCACTTACAGCACAAGTCCCATACTGCGGAGAACAACATATTTTTACCTTGGATGGATGAGCCAAGTACCCACTATGAGAAAGGGCTGCATTTCTTCCCACAGGCTGCAGGATGACTCCTTAGTGGTTCTCAGCAGCCACATAGGAATAAATTTGAAGCACAGCCTGCTGCTAGGACTACGTAGTATGTTGTAGGGGCAAGGCTATCATTTTGTTGTGCATAGGCATCTTGTATCCTCCCTAGTGGGATGCCGATCCATAACAGTCTTCTAAAATCTCACACAACACAAAGAATTCAGGCTAGTTTCCCACGGACATTCTCCATAAAAGAATTTCTTAGAAGAGATAACTCAGCCAGGAAATGGGAACTAGGGGGCCAAATTCCTTCATTCAAGTCAACCTCCCATTGGTAAAGGATTTAAAAAATTGCCCCTATATGACTAATCCCAGCTATGCTTCCCTAATTTCAGTAAGTTTCTAGAGATGAAAGGTGAAGCCATTTGAGAAAATCAAGTTTTGTTTGCTCTTTATTCATTAGGGATTTTTCTGCTAGATTGAATTACTAATAACACTTCGCTTATTAAAATTTATGAAACCTGGATTTGCTTTTCAGTATCTATATCATCTTCTGATCCTTAATACTTTTCATCAAACTGAAGGAATGAAAACAAACTCAGCTGTTTCATGTTTGTTCACAATCGGCTTTTACAAGGATCATGTTAGCATTGTTTCATACTTGTTATTAAATCATGCACATTTCTGAGATAACGCAGAATACCCGTTCTCACCTTCAGCAGTTTACAGCTGAAAGTGATAGTGTGTACCAAATCTGCTAGGAGAGCCAGAGAAGGTATTGCTGCTTTCACAGCTACCTCTGCCCCTCTCTCTGCATCGTCTGCAGAGATAGCTGTGAATTTGGCTCACTTTCTTTGTTTATGTGTCCAATTGTATTTGTTGCTTGAAGTGAATTCACATGCCCTAGGCTATTCACATAAGATTTTTGGCTTTTTATGACTAGCTGAAAGTCTTTCCATTTATGTTAGATTAAGCTGTATTGGATTTAGTTAAGCTAGTGCAGGGTAGGCACTTTTATTCTGGACTAAGAGTGATTTGTGTCAATTTACCTTAAATCCATTCCTAATTGACTTGCACTGAACTGAACTAACACCTGATTTATGCCCTCAATTATCCCATTTTAACCAACAGCTTGGGCACGCTGTCCGGTTCCAGCAACTTAACGAGTTACCGCACATCAGTTGAGGCACGGTAACTGCAGCGTGCCTTTCTTTAGCCTGCAGCAAATGTGAGGTTCAATGTGTCAGCTTAACCTCAGGGCCAAGAAAAAGAAAAGTCTGAACTGGTTTCTTCCATCTGAGATCGCCACAGGCTACGAGCAAACACACATGGTCAATTACCGCGGCTCAGTTGATGCATGGTGAGTTGTCAAGCATGTCAGTACATGAATGAGATCACTCATTCATGTATTCAGACCCTGCAAGTATCATTTTAAACTGGTGTTGTATAAACAAGTGTAACTATGGATATGGACACATGGACAAATTAGTGTGGGGATAACAAGTCTTTGTGTCAGCTTTTTCCATATGCGTAACTGCATGAAATGCTAGGTGATTTGAGGTAGCCTTGCTTGTCCTCTTCTACCCAGGGGGAAGGTATAGCTAAGGCATGGTAAACTGAGAGCCTGGCTTCCGTTGCAGTAATGGTTTTAACCCAGTTTAGAACAGTTCAGCTTGGCTAAAATGTAATAAAACAGATTTAAACCACTTCTACACCAGTTAAACTATACCTATTGCGTATTTTACTCTTTGCTTAGGGGGTGCAGTTTTGCAGGTCTAATCTTTGAATAAGTAAGAGACTTTCCATTGACTTTATAGAGCTCTGAAAGAAAACCAACAATCCCATACTTACAGCTTTCCTCCCAGATAACACTAGTTTTCTTACTCCACCCTGTGGGAGAGCTAAGAAGAAATTTGCTTCTCTCCAACGAGGAACACAACAGGATTTGCTAAACTGAAATTAAAGATAAAAAAGTTCCAAACCTAGGATGAGTCTGGACCCTTTCAAACAATGACTGAGGCCAATGAAACACAGGCTCACACCCCAAAACTTTTGATGCTTTTCCTTTTCATTCAATAACTTGAACGCGATCTCAGTTAATCTTTCTCTACTTCCATATAATGAAAGGAAAGACATTTGATAAGGTTATGTGAGATCACATGGACTGATTCAATACATGGCTGCAGGACCAGGCATTATTATCTTGACTAACATGGACGAATTTTGAACACTGCTTCTCACTCTGCTATCAGCCACCGCCACCTCTGCAGTAATGTGACAGCAAGAGAAAAAGGATGGGAAGGCGATAAAGTTTGCCCACGCAAGTAGAAAAGAACTTTCTGTCCAAAGCCAGCTGGCTTGGCTTGGAAATGAAATGGCATTTTAGGGCGAGGTGACCTGTTTACACATGTATCAGAGCTTTGTCTCAAAACACTTGTCCTAGATGCAACAGCAGGGTCTGTGAAGTAGTTTATCATCAAGTAACTGCAGAAAACAGGTGAGCTGTCTCAGTGCCAGTTTGTCTTCTAAACTGTTTGACAGAAAAGAAACCATCTTCAGAGATTGCAGCAAATGTGCTGCCGCATTTCATGGTTAGAACTGAGCATATTTTTAGTAAAGGGTTGAGAAAGTATGCAATAATCCTAAATCACAGCCAAGAAAACCATAAACCACTTAACAAATGCCTGCTCAGATACAGAACTCGGAAATGTGCACCAGTTGATCCACATGAACACTCTGGTTACATTTTTAAGGTTCGTTTCCCAAACTTAAAGCAAACCTCTAACAGAGGATCAATGGCATTTTTGCCTTTACCTGAAAGGGCCAGAGGGAGCAGGGAAGCCGATGTCTGTGATTTCCCCTGTGGGACACAGACCAGTCATCCTACGTGTACCCTCAAAGACATCAATGGGAAATACACCAATGCCGCATTTGTCCTGAGGAGTCTGGGCACCATTATAAGACCCAAAATGTACCTTGTAAACTGCCCAAGTCTAAGAAGTGAACTTTATTTCGTAAGTCAATTGCTTTAAAAGTTTCTTTGCTATGCCTCGTATGTTATAAAAGATCATGCAGAACCATGGAAGGCTCTGTATATGAAGCTTAGAAGATCGGGGCCATAAAATGTGCCTTTTTGTTTGTGCAGTTTGGCCAGTGGAGTTTACAGTGAAGCAGATAAAATGCAGGAAAAATAATGCTTAAACTTACGTTTTAAGAGCAGCGCTAGCTGATTGCGGTGGGAGCTGAGGGTGCTCTGCACAAGTCAGGAGCAACTTAGCTGGTTGTTAAAAGTTCCACAAGTCTTTTGTCACTCGAAGAGGCCCCATCAACTTCAAATCGACTTTAAAAAGTAGTTCAAAGACTTTTCAGGTATTATGGTCTCCTATATCTATTTCTGTCCCCTTTGTTTCCTAACAGCATGGGATACTGACCACACATACTGCTGTCAAATATAGAAATTAAACTTACAGAAAAAAGAAGACATTTTCTCTTTAATCTCTTGGAAAATTTTCCAGACTAAAGTGTCGTTCTTAAGTTGATAATATTCCTTAAGAATTTATTTGCCAGGTAATGTTGGAAGACAAAAGAGTTTAAGGTCAGTTTGAACATTCAAAAGACCCCCTTTTAAATCAATTTCAAATCTATGTTAGAGATAATGGTGAGCAGTGTTTGAACTGGTCTGCAAATGATAAAATATATTCTACACCTTAAAAAGGCAAATAACTTTAAAATCCTTTTAAGTGATTTCTAGCTCCTTTGGAAAAAGGGCAAGATCTATTCTAAGAAATACTTTGCTGTACAAAAATAATAAAAATACTTTAGTGTTGCAATATATGACAGTCATAATAGGTATAAAGCTACAAAATTATTCACAGATGAAGGCCTGCAGTTTTTGAATAATGTGGTAAATATGATTGGTTTTTTTAGAGGAGTGAAATAATACGATGCCATCAGAAGAGAAAAGTGCATTTTAATAACGAAAATATTGAACATAACTATTTTTCTTTAGATCCGCTAAGCAATCTGTGTGTTCCCTATAAGATGTCAAACTATACTGTGCATATGTACACTTTGCTCTCTCTATAAATATACATGTGCATGACACATTTCTAAAAGCAGTAAATGAGTGCTGGGGAAATACAGAAACAATGAAGTTCCTAAGAGAGGCTTATTTTTTCAAGTTATTAAAAGAAGGTGGCAAGCATTCACGAGGATATGAAAATTTAAAGCTGTCTGCAGGAAACTCTGAAAACCTCTGGTTAAGGCTGCTGCCAAAAAATCTCAGCTATGTTATGTCAGAATGTTTAATTGCAAGCTGCAATTTTAATGAATGGAAAGATATGGCAAAAGCAGGAAGTTTCTGAAGCAACATAGAGCAACCATGAAAATAAAATAGCAAAGGTTGTAATCTTGAATGCTGTTGGAAGCAGGAATTTCCATCCACACTCTGCCTCCTTCTCCTACTGTGCAGAATTTGCCAGCTGTCTGGCTGAGGGGAGAGGTAAGCTGTTCTGGTTATAATCTCCTGGGCTCAAGGCAGCACTTGTTATGTCTGTGTGAAGAAGTCAACTTCTTTGCATTTGGTGTTACTGGTGTTTACAGAAATGCAGCTTAGGAATAAGGGGAGGAAAGGCAAATGTCAGAGTGCATTAAATAACGTATTTTCTTTACTTTCCAAGAAGCTTGCTTGCAGCGTGATGTTACTATTTATATCGGATCTCTTAAACCCAGCTGTTGGTTCATGTTAACATGCAGAATGGTGAGAAAATCCCAGCAGAAGAGCGTGAATCCCAGAGCAACTTGTGTTCTGTCATTGTGAGGACCTATAAAATATCACAAGTTTTGCTGAGGTATGGATCAGGCGTGCGGTCAGGAAGGTATGCCATGCAAATGCCTCCCGTGTTGATCCTCCAGTATTAGAAGGCCAACAGCAAAGCAAAACGAAAAGTGCCAAATGTTGCAACAGACAACTTCAGATAACTGAGCTCGAACCCCTGGCTGGAAAAGTTTGAAAGAGAACTTTTACCTGTAACTCAAAACTAGCAGATATACTGTACACCCACATTACAGCATTCTTAGACAAGCTGTGTCTGATCTAATCTTATGTACCTTGGCCACAAGTTCTGGAAAAACAAATATTCCCAAGGCAATCAGATTACTGAATGTACCATATAACGATGTGGAAATATTAGTGGTTTACAGAGGGCAGTTCTATGAAACGGGTTGAGTGAATTTAATTCACGCATTGTCCTGCAATTTGGACTTAACTAAAATTAGGCAATCTTTATGTGATTACATCTGTCTTTAGTGGAACACTAGAGCAAAAGAGTAGTGTAACTGCTACACTCCCGACCAGACAGGGAGGTCAGGGGAGTTTGTTCCAAGCCGGCTTTCTGAGAGCAAAAGTCTGTGTCTGTACTGAAGCGGTCGTTACGGGGTTAACAGGGTTACCCAAAGAGTTAATGGAAAGGAACCATTATCTGCTCCTCTCCGATTTCCTGCTCCCTAGGTGGGAGTCCCCCTGCTCCCATCCTTTGTTTCTAATGCAGGTTCCCATCCTGAAATGCTGCGAGTACAATTTGGTTTTGTTGCAAGAAGTAGTCCTTTACAAAATCTTCATTCATAGAGTATTTCCACCATTGTAAGTGAAACAATGTTAGGAATTAATCTGGCCTGCGATTTTAAGAAACCTTGTTCTTAAAGGCTTGTTCTTAGACCCTCCTTCCCTATGAAGGATAACTTAATTGTTTGGCGAATATGCAAAAGCTACATAACATCCCCTACTCCTCTTATCTATAACATTAGAAGTCCTGCACTTCATTTTTATACAGAGTTCACCTTCAGAAGCATGAGATTATGGATTTTTCTCCAGGCCACAAGATGAAAAGCTGATTTCTGGAATATAAGGAATATTTGAAAGAAGGCATGAGGGACAGCTGCAGTGCCTCTCTGGAGTGTTTTGTAAGAAGGTCCTAAGATGTAAGTTAAAAGTTAGTGGCGATATGATTTTGGTGGTAGCGCCTCCAAAAATACCTTGAATGGGTGGGTGGAAATGCACTGGAACAGAGGTCCAAGGGAAAGCTTTATTGCCATAACAACTGCTGGACTCTATTCAACTGTGAGGCTATTTAGTTAAAATTAAGAATATTGGTGTCTTTTTCCCCCAATATTTTTCTTTATATTTGCTATTTCTCTGGGTTTATTTCTCCTTGGATGTCATGGAAATTACACTGCCTGTTAGTTGGCCAAGGGAATAGATTTCAAGTGGTTCTTTTTAGTCTCTGGGCTGTACATAAGATGGGCAGAAATGCGTTCAGCGGTTGTTCTCGTGTATCTCAAGAGCGATCCTAGCAGATGCTTGTGATAATTTTTCTCTTGTCATATTGACACTCAAGTGTGATGTTCTCAGGGGCTTTGTTGCGTTGCTGCTTCTACAGTCTTATAAGGATTGTAATTTTTTTCTCCGTAGTATGGATTTTTCTTAATCACCTACAGCTTTGCATCCTTTGGATTATCCAGGTGCATTTGGCCTTGGCAGTTGTCCTGGAAATTAAACCTAAGGCAGAGCGTGGCCATCAATTCATGTAGTGATTTTAGTCATTTTGATACGTAAATTCTTCTATGATTTTATTCATGTGACCCTAAAGGGGTGATATTTTTCATTTATGCTATTGTGACATGTAAGAACATCTGTGACCTCCCCGCCACCCATTCTTTTTCACTAGCAGTCCCAAGAGGGCTCTGCAGAAGCAGATGTAGCAGCACATCACCGTGTATGGAAAACAACATCTGTAATTTCAATTGGATGCCATATTTTGCACTTCCTTTTTTCAATTGTTACATAGGGCAGTGTTTCAATTGAGGGATGAATGCATTTCAGTGGGAAAGACGCTGCGCTATACCCCTTAACAATTGTTTGCATGGTGTATATAAAAATCCCTTGAGCAACACATGCTATGCTTGTTCTTATAGTGCCACTGAAAAGGACAGATCAGAACAAATTATTTCTCTCTTTGGCTT
Source organism: Phalacrocorax carbo (assembly GCF_963921805.1). NCBI lineage: Eukaryota > Metazoa > Chordata > Aves > Suliformes > Phalacrocoracidae > Phalacrocorax > Phalacrocorax carbo. The sequence continues at coordinate 4,743,573 of NC_087519.1, read as the reverse complement.
CCTGCTCTATTTTTGCCAGCTTAGGATAATATGATTACATTCTGAAAATAATTAATGAGTATATCCAGAAGTCCTCACTCAGGCCGTACTTCGGTGTCTTCCTCAGACTCCAACTGACTCTTGCAACTTAAATAAAGGATTCAGGATTTTATTTAACATCTTTCAGCGTATTGCTGTCATGAGAGGATTGCATGGTACTAATCATTAGATTCTAGTAACAGACCTTACAGATATTACAGATGACAGGTATAGTTAGGAAGAAGAGAATAAACCATATTCATATAAAAATCAATGACATTTGGACTGTTCATGTTGAGAATTGTAAGAAAACTGTTATGTATTTAAATCTTGTCCTGATTATTATAGGTCAGTAACAATCAGCTTGGAAATACGATAGTAGATGGCAATTATTTATATTTTGTTATCTCTTTGTCTTTCACGCATCTTATTAGTTTTTTGCTAGATCCACAGTAAGAAGTGCCATACTCTTGCACTTCTGTTTTGAATGCCAGGTGGATGTTTCAGAAGTTGTTCAACATTATTTACTGGCCATATATTTAAAACCCAAGTAAACTGTGCACTATAAATCCTGAACTTCAACATTTCTGTGAGTTGTGAATTACTACTTCCATTTGAGGTACATGTTTGGAAACAGACAACAGAAATTTACATTCATTTTTTGGGAATGGTCTTGGAAGATCCACATTTTTGCTTCCAATGGTGTGGTTATCACCCTGCGAGTTGGGCGTTTCTGCCATCGTTTCTTGCATTCTGTTTTCTAACCATTTGTGGAGCTACTTTTTTTGTACTCGGTTAATGATATGTCTTCCAAATATAAAGAACATCCTCTGATTTCTGTTTTCCAGAGAAAGCACCTTTGACTCTCGTGTCCTGAAGCAGAGATGTTGCCTCTCCGTCGGTGATTTAGTGCTTTGAAATGGCTCCCATCATTTCACTCTGAGGCTGCGGGTATCTTGCAGGATAAATCTGGAGAAGCTGTAGAGCGCAGATGATTTTTGGCAAGTATCTTTTTATCATCAAAGTTTTATTTTTGGGTCATTCTTCAGCTGCTGCCTTCTGTGAAGGAGAAAGACGCCAATTTTATGCCTTTTATTATGTATTCCCAAGTAGTCTTTTCTACTTAAAGTGAAATTAATGGGAACTCTGACAGAGATAATGTGAGGTGGAGATGGATGGAGGAGGAACCAAGGTGGATTGTCACCCTTGCCTGAAAGCGAAGACGGAGCTCATGTTCGCGTAGAGCAGCGATTTTGACAGAAAGCCAGTCAGAAGAAAAATGAAATATTTATATTGGGGAGGTGGTGGTGGTTTGTGTGAGGGTGACAGAGGTAGCTGGGCTGTGTGGGGGTGGGGACAGGCGTTGGTCTGCTGCATCCTCCAGTGATCAGGGCATGCAGGAGGATGAGCTGCCACTTATTGTGACTAGTTTTAAGTAATTCAGGGACATGGTTCTGGACCCCAAGAGCCAAGCTTTGCTTTGCTGGAAAGGTGAGAACCGGGTGTGTGCAGCTCTGGTGGGCGGCAGGAGCGGGACTTTCCACACCCCCCCCCCGGTTCCTCCTCCCGCGGAGGGCGGGGGGCTGCGGGGACGAGGTGTGCGGGCAGGCCGGGCGGGACCGACAGGCCGCGGCGCCAGTAGCGCCCCGCCCCGCCGCAGCCGTTGCCCCCGGCAACCCCTCAGCACGTCGCCGCCGGGCCGGGGCGCGCGCGGCCCCGCCCTACCGGGACAGGCGCCGTGGCGCATGCGCCGCTTCCCGGTGGGGTAGGTCTCGCTACGTGCGTCACCGTCACCGGGGAGGGGCAGCGCGGGGGGAAAGGGTGGGCTTTGTGCGCATGCGTCGGCGCCGAGGCTGGGGAAGAGGGGCGTGACCGAGGGAATTCCTTCGAAGGAGGCCCGCCCACTCTGGGCTGTGACTGGTCATCACTTCCCTCGCCGTCTCTCTGATTGAGTACCCTCCTGTCACTCAAGGCCTCCACGTTTCGTTACGCCCCGCCCACCAACTGCTCCCTGGTTGGCCGGCGCCTCCGTTCCTCACGGGCGCTGTGATTGGCGCTGCCGCCCCTTCACTCCGTTCACTCCGGCGCGCTGCCCTATCGGCTCGCGGCGCCGCAGGATTGGGTCGGCGGTGAAGAATGTAGACCCGGCCGCTCCCCATGGTAAAGCAAAATAATCCGGCGATGCTGGGTGTTCAACCCGGGGCGCTGCCAGCCCCGCCGCCGGCCGTAGCCTCGCCTCGCGTTTCCCCGCGCTGTCCGCCTCGAACCGCTCCCGCCTGGCTCGGGTGAGCGCCCTCAGCCGCCTCCGAGCTGCCAGGAGAAAAGGGCGGAAGGATACTCTCGGAAGACGGGAGAATCGCCAGAGCAGAGTGTGTGTGACAGAGGAAGTAGTTCCGGCCCCGGTTGGGCCTTGTTTCCCAAAAATAGCGCTAGCGAGTATCCGTGCGCCGGTGTCAGTGTCTCCTGAGGAGCCTCAGCGGGGAGGAGGCAGGAGCGGCGGCAGGGAGCGAGGGGGCGCGGGCGGGCGGGTGAGTGAGCGGGGCGGGGGGGACGGGTGCCCGCGTTTTGGGGTGAGCGGGAGGATCGGGGAGCCCTCCTTGAGCGTGGGGGGTCGGGGGCGAGGAGCGGCGGGGGGGAGGCGAGGAGCGGGGCGGGAGGCAGGGGCAGCGGTGGCGGGCGGGGGCAGCCCCCGGGGGGGGGGGGGCGGACGGGGGGAGGGGGGGGTCCCGCCGCCATCCCCTTCTCACGGTGTCGGCCCGGCGGAGCGCAGCGGAGCGGGGGCTGCTGGCGGGGCAGTCGGTGCGGGGGGCTGGCGGGGGAGGGGCGCGGGGTCCTGCGGGTGGGCGAGTTCCCGCGGGTGGGCGAGTTCCCCGCGTCCGGGGCCTCTCCAGAACTTCCCGCACCGCTCGCTGGAGGAGGGAGGATGGACGTTCTCGGAGCAGGCCAGCGGAGTCTGCCTGAGTGCCGGTGCACCGGGGAGAGAGGGTGGGGTGCGAGGCCCTGGCGCTCGGGGAGCACCGAGGTAAGGTCGCTTTCGCCCGGGTGGCCAAGTCCGGGGGCTGGGGGTGCGTGTGTGCCGGGAGCGGCGGGGAGAAGTACCTTTTGTCCTGTTTCTAGGCGGCCACGTTGGGTAAGCGACACCGCGTTTAAAAACAAACAAACAGACAAATCAACACACCCAACCCTCCTTAGAGCGCGGCCGTGGGGAGAGGGGTCGGGGGTCGGGGAGGGGGTGGCCGTTGCTAAAGGGGTTGCGCACAGCGCCGAGGTGCGTTGCGAATGGCAGGAGAAACTGTTCGCTAATGGGTAAACTAAAGGATGTTTTGTCCAGAGGAGGAAAAGATTGAAGGTGCAGCTGCGTGGTAGGGCAGTAGGGTTGTGTGTTCGGCGGTCTGTGCACCCGTCGGGAGGATGGGCAGAGAGACTGCTCTGACAGAAAGCCCCTGGAGTTTGTGGAGCTGTGTCCCCCAGTAAATTTTTACCTGCTTTTGGGATGCTAGATGGCGAAGAGAATGGAATTGCTTAGAAAAGCTAAGCCGTAGTGACTTGCTTGACAGGTGATTAATTTCAGAGTTGAGAAACTGGAGTTTCACAGAGGGGGAAAGAAGAACAATTTAAGAAGAGGGCTTCTTAGTGCGAAGTGTGAAGCCGTTGTGTCCTGTAGTCACAAAAGACTAAATTTATTGTGAACGGTGAGAGAAAGGGGTTCTGGGAAGTACAAAGGACCAACAAATGTCATAATTTGTAGGTAGTAATAAGGAAAAAAATGTGGTTTGGTATGGAATTGGTAGTATAGACAGTACTTATTTTAAACCTTTTTCACAGTCTGGTAAATTTTTATGTAGCATAGGGAAGGCTATTAGCTCTTAAACTTAATTATGTTAACTGTCTACAGATAATTGCTTCTCATACAAGTCTTTTCTGTTTTGTTTTTAGGAGCTAGATAACAAAAATATCTAACAAAGTACAGTTTTCTTGTTATTGCCAGCTAGTGTTTAAACAACCTACATGAAAGATGTCAGAGCAACATTCCTATAATCTGTTCTGTTTTTAAAATTATTTAAAATGTTTATCTCTACCTCTTACATGTAAGAATGTAATCTTTAGGTTTTTTTCCTCTTCTCTTTGCATTTGGGGGAGAAGTGTGAGGTTCCTCTTTTAAACTATTCATCTAGGTGCTAGAATATGTGCAAAATGACATGTCTTTCAATTACATAATTCAGATTAATTTTAACAAAGCATGTAATTCTAACACTTTTGGTCATTAAGGAGCATAATTACAAAATGATAGTTTAAAATTCTGTACTTGTTTAGCAAAACCAAAATGAGAGAATGGAACAATTTGTCTTGGTGTTAAGGGATTATAATAGTGCTGGCCAGTTGGAGATGAGCTTTGTTCGACTGAGGGCATTGAGTTTGGAATTGCAGAAGGAAAATAACCCAGTGCCCTGGTTAGTTATTTTTCTCTTCTAAATCTGTAGTTGACGTAGCATACTGGTAGTAGGAGAGGAGTATCACCGGTAAATGAGAAGAATCCTTCAATGAGAGGAACGGGATCAACATCAGAACAATTTTAGTGTAGATGGTTGTGTCTACCTGTGCAACTCCTCTAAACCAGTTTTAGCATTCTGGCATTTCTAATGATTTATTTGTGAGGTGTTTACAGATTGTGAGCTATGGCAGATAAATATTAGCCTTTAGCTTGTATGTGTGCTCGTTTTGCTTCATTTTTTAAAGTGTGTATTTAAACCGATGTGGTTACACCTCACCTCTCTAAATGAGTGAGCCCACAGAATGCTTTGCATATGTCTGGATATCTGGATTTAGATTCCTGTAATTTCCCATAACATTAGTTTCTTTGTGTGCGAAACAAGGGATGAAGAAATAAGTGAACATTGAATTTCATGAAGCTAGGCAAATTGATCTACAGAATTGAGTCATGTTGGACTAGTAAGATGAGAAGGACTTGCCTGAATTAAAACTTGAAGTAATTCTGGAGAATAAAATGTCTTCTCACAGCAGAAGACCTGTCTTTCTTAGGAACCTTATTGGAGCTGAATCGCGTGCAGTTTATGTTAAACTGGTCAATCTGGGCAGCAGAGCTTTTACGGGGTTTATTTTAGAATGTTAGCCAACTTTCTCAGATAACTTGTTGATGTCATTCTGTGTATTCTGGGCCCAAGTGCAGCCTCGAAGGGACCAGAAGCACCATGCAAGTCTCTGTGAGCAATGCCATGCTAACAAAACATAGCTGATTAATTCTCTAACAGTAGTAAAAGTAGTGTATTGTAGTGCTGTGTAATGTGGAAATCTGTATCAGTTTGGGAACCAAGTTTTTTGCCTAAATAAGAAATATCTTGTATTTGTAATAACTGTAGCTTGTTACGCCTTGCATGAGAGATGTCTGTGTTTTGGGTCAATTTTTAAAAAGTGTATTTTCTAAAAATTAACATAGCAGATTTTATTCACCTCACCAAATTCTTAATTTTTATTCTTAAAGGCCACAGGATTAAATACTCTGTGTAAAAGTTGGGTTTTGGGCCTATTAAGTCACAACAGCAGTCTGATCATGTGTGCAAAACACTGGGAAATACATTTCCTTTCCTTCTCATTGAAACAAAACTCACTTTGAATTATTGTGAACATCATGTGACAACATATATGCTGCATAACTTCATGGACAAAGTGACTTTCAAATACAAGAAACATGAAAACTTAAAGATATTATTTCACACGTGTAATAATGTGTTCTTCAGTTGAACAAATGGAACAAAAGTCAAAACCTCTGTGATTAATATGGGTGAATTTTGGTGCCAGTTGTCTCATGTTCAGATTTGATTCCTTCAGCTCTGGTAAAGTAAGCAGGGAAAATAAATGCACCATTCCTCTTTTTTCTTGTATGCTTTACTGCTAGTGTTGAAAGGCTAATGCAATAATTATTTGAATGGACTAGCCAAAGTGTCACTGAAGTGATACAGAATGTGGGTTTAGTTTAATGCTTTCTCCTAGCATGTGAAATGAATAAAGTCTCTGAAGGTGCAGTTAGATCCTGGAATACCTAAATATAGCTGGCTTTCCCCCCAAATGTTTACAAGGTGGTTTTGGTGTCTTATGAAATCTGCAAGATTACAGCAAGACATTCTTTTGATTCCCCCCCCCCCTTCCCCCCAAGTTAATTTTGTTGATCTTCCACTAAAAACACTTCAGGAACTTTTTTGGGCAGCTAATCAAAATACATTTGAGGTCATTGACACAGTATCTAATAAATGATCAAAGTGGTAGTACTAAGAGTTAAAACCAGACTTCAGCTGTGTACTATGACAGTTACCCTCCCCTCCCCCAGCATGTGTTCTGTGGCAGAATACCAGCTAAGAAATAATGTCATGGAGGGTTAAGTTTGTAGCCCACAGTAGTGTAGTTTGCTTATTTTAAAGTAAGCATCTGATCTAAATTTCTACTCCTTACCACCCCCGTCATATGGTGCATTCTTATTCTAACACTTGCTCTTTCAAGTTATTGCTTATGGAGTTGAAGGGATTGTTTTTTTTTCCTTCCATATGAAAGAGGCAACTTATTTTTGTTTATCAACTGTATTATTTAGGCTTACGTTTACTATTTCTGTGAGAATTTTTCTAGATTTCTTTATCCTTAACTCAAATATGTTTTTCTTCAGGAATGTAAACCCTTGTACTGTATACTCTCATTTCCATTTGACACTAAAGAGGAATTAATATCTTGCAAGACAACTCTGTTCCTGAGATCTGAATTCCCTGCCCTGCCAAAACAGTTGCTGACTTGGAATATTTTAAATGGTATATATGGTAATCTTCCTTTCTCCTCTGCTTCTTAATCCGAGGCTGCAGTGAAGAATTAGGCAGGAACAACTGCCGGGTAAAGACAGCTAAATTTTGTGGTCAGTCTTTTTTCAAAATTTTGATGCAGGCGAATATAGAACCTTTTCTACAGAAAGCACTATGCTTTTTGTTCCCCATGTGTTGTAACAGTATAAGCGTGCCCATATGATGAGAAGAAAGTACATTCTTCCTAAGAGTGTGATTAATTGAATTATTTTTCAGGAAATTAACTACTTTATATTCAAAATGTTAGTGATGCTTAATTAGGTAGGTCTCCCAGTTATATTTGTCTCTGTCCCTGAAGAGCTTTTGAATTCTGCTGAAGTCCTTATGGGCTGACCTGGAGACTTAAAAGTATGTTCTGTATTGCTTTGTGCTCAGCTGGATTTCCCTAGTAGTTACTAAGTATTGTTGCATGCCTATTTTAAGTATAGGGATAAAAAGTGTTAGGAATTATCAGCCAAGGATAGTTGTGGAAAGGTGCTTGCTTTGAGTTGAGTGTCTGTGTACCAGGCATTGATGACAAAGCATCTTTTTCCCCTCCTCCCCCCCTTTTTTTCCCCAAATGAAGAGCTAAATAACTGGGAAAAAAATGTGTTTGCCTTCACCCTGGTGGTCAGAGATCACCTAAAAGGGTGGGGTGTAGAATGGATGGGTTTGTGCTCAGGATACTTTTATGATGATAATCGGGGGGGAAGGAGGATTTTTTTTTCCATTTGCTTTAAATACCTTCAAGTGTTTTTGAAACTCATCTTCATTTGAAAACCAGATTGCTTCCAACACTGTAATTTAGGATTGCATGGATTGGACTAATGTTATTTTTATTGTTTGAAAGCTAACCATAGACCTGTGAGAATATGTAAAGCGGATATATCGTCTTGATACTTGCAGTAATATTTGCAAGCTGTGGTGGGTATCAGTATTGAGTGCTGTACCAATGTACACAGGCCTGATCTTGTAATTTTTTGTGATCGCTTAGAACGTTTGGAAGGTCAAGGGGGATAAATTATTGAACTTTTAGCTATATAATTATCTAAGCACATCTATAACTGAGCTGTGCTGTGGCTATGCTGTTAAAACATTTCTTTCTTGAAGATGTTGGTGTACAGAGTTGGGAGAATTCAGAGGAGATGATTTTGGTATCCCTTATGATGCATAGGCATGTATTGTAAGTGTAAAAAGATGGGATGTGCAAGAATTACAGTTGTAAGAGAGGAGAGTAAGCAAATATTTGAGCCTTGAGAGACTGACATGCACACACACATAGAAAGATGAGGGATCAAAAGGCAGAACAGACTTGCCTTGGCAGTGTCCATTAAAGAAACCACTGAAAGGTGTCAGGATAAGATGACTTGAACCCTGTATCTCTCACAAAATCTGCAATACTTGAGTCGGGGAGGCTGAGGAAGAAGGTAAAATACCTTTTTCCATCAGATATGAAAAAAGGTGATAGTGGTTTTAAGTGGGCATCTTTCTCCAGATATTTTGAATTTTATTTAATTGAATATCTTACTGTTGTAGAAAACTTGTATAGTATAGTGCAGAAACATTGTGCGGGGTTATCAACATTAAGGACATCTTGTTTTTGGTATCATTCTTTCACAGCAACTGCCCTCTTCCTGATATGACTGCATGCATCCTGTTTTAAAAACTGTAAGCTGACACGAATGACTGCTAATAAGTTGGTGCGTATAGCAATTTAAAAATGTTGCTTTTTCCAGTGTGAGCTGTCCTCTGAGAATATTTGAGAAAATGGGATGTTCTGTTGCCACTGTGCTTGTATTACAGTGTAATGCAGTGAGGGTAATAAACTAAAATTTTTCAGTAACTAAAAATTTTTGTTTTGTCTTGAAGCTGTTAAAATTATTGTGTAATAATATGAGGTTTTAATTGCAATTCAGGTGTCTTAAATGTAAAAGACTTAAAAACCCACAAAAATGGGCTCAGAAACCCATTGGTTTCAGGGTAAAAGAGGGAAAAGTAAAAGACATGCCGTTTCACTTGATGTGTACAGAAAGGAAAAGTGCTTTCTGCTAAAATTTTTGAACCTATATGCTGTCAAATTATGTTTGTTAGTCTGAGTTTGATAATGCACGTATTAACTTGGCTAGCTGGCTTTTGGGATTTGAAGCTTTTGAGTGCAGGAGAAGGATTTCCTCTGAGAGACTTCCTTAATATCCTCCTGTGTTTCTTTTGGAGCGCGCTTTTTTTTTGTGGTTTGTGTGTTGTGCTTTTTGTTTTGTCCTCTTGTTGTTCTTATCTTTGTTCAATAGCATTCCAAATGGTGGTATCTTAACTTTTTGTTACTGAAACATATATTAAGATCTTTGCTTTCAGAGATGTTGGGCTCGACCCTGGAAAAAAGTGCCAGCACTGAAAGTATTAATGGTTTCCATTAGGAAGCACTAAATTAGAACCCAGTCAGGGGAGGGGAATGAGACAAAATTCAGCATGGGTGAAGAGAGATGTGATCAGTAAGTGGAGGCAGGTATTCCCTGGATATTGGAGAGGTGGAATATGGGTATATTTGTAGAAGTTCTAGTTATTAACACAAATACTCCAAAAATTCACAAAGAGTATGTACAGCATGTCATAACATTGTGGAATATCAAATGATAATTTTCAGTTTTAAGTAGCTGCTTGTTTTCTTTGTGACAAATACAAAAATTGCTAACCTGAATAGCTGTCAAAAAAGCAATGGGAAACTTATCGACTGAATTAACCGAAATTTAAAAAATATTTTATTTTAGCAAATCTGTATTACAAAATCAGCTAGAAATACAGAACACTTGTTCTCAGTGAAAGACACAGAGAAATTCAAAGTCCCCCAGACTTTGTTGTGGGTTTAATATGAGATAATTCTTGTTTCTACCCTCCCCCCAAATTTCAAAAGATAATTGTCAAATTATTTTTCTTCTTTAAAAAAAAGCTGTTGATCAATGTTTCTATTTATCACTGTTAATTCAGTAGCTTCAAGGAACTCGTAAAATGTGGTGTTCCAGTAATTCAAAGTTCTAGATTTTAAAATGTGATTAATGTCCCCGAATACTGGAGTTGTTTAGATGCTTCCTGCAAAATAGGAGGAAGGTACTTCAAAAGACTAATGATTTGTTCAGGAGTTGAAATAGGGTTATGGAGAGTTGAAAATTCCAGCTGCTATTACTGTCTTGGCATTCTGAAGGATGTTCCTAGTGCCTTCTGGTTGAATTTTCTTTTTTACAGGCTTATCTACCTAGGAGGCTTGGATTCATGCTAGGATGAAATGTAACCTGGTAGCCACAATTATCGTGCTAGCTGCTTTTCAGTAAACCTTCCTGCAGATACTTTTAGCATGCCCTATATATGAGACTTCTCTAGTTCACTGGGTTGCAGCCTTTTTTCTGTTTGTAGATTCCCCATATGTTTTACTGGGGAGATGGACTCCTGTACTGTCAAGTTAAGCCTAGTGGTGACATGCAAATTGTTTTTATAGTTCTCTTGAGGGTGCTCTAGAACTAGTCCAGTACACACGTGTTTGCAATGAATAGTGTGTTAGCACAAGGTGCTTCTATAAAACTTGCACCAGATTCTATCAGAAAATAAGTAGTTCACTTCAGAAGAGGTGATTGGAGAGGGGATCAAAACGACTAAGAGACCCAGGTAAAAACCTCTTTTTAAAAGCTGAGAAACGTACTTGCCCCATGTTAGAAGGCTGTGATCCAAGCCCAAATCTATTGTGTAGTCATGTTATGAGCCCCTGCAGCACCCTCTGGTGATCCAAACATGCTTATGCAGCAGTTGGGGTCCTGGCTGAGCTTGTAACCATCAGGTCTTGCTACAGGACTGAAGAGATACTTCAGAAGAAGCTGAGGCTGCAACCAACTTGATGTCACTAATGGGTGCTGTTAGGTTTTGCTGCCCCCCCCCCCCCTTTTTTTTTTTTCTTTTCACCTTCTAATTTTTGTCTAAGAGGAGATGGAAGTCATTAAAGGATCTGTAGACTGCCCTGTTAATATTAGCTCTAGGCAAGCATAAACGGTGTGATTGCATGAGATAAAAGGATTCCTGCTTTATGGCTCAGTGGCTGAGGAGCAAATGTAGCGTGGTATGGGGAAGAGGGAAGAACAAAGACAATGTGTGTATGAAAATTTTTATTGTATGTACTGTAGCCTGTTTTATTTATGATATTAAAATATGGCTTGGAGAGATGGTGGAAGTAAATTTAAAAATAGTCCTAACAGTAATAGTAAAGTAGTAGTTTTGCAAGTAATAGAACTTAGAGACCTTCCATTTCCCTTATTTTTTGAGTCTTCCATTATTCCCTGATCTTTCAGAGCTCCCCCTCTATACAGGGTATTTCTCTTAAGGTCTTTAAATATCTTCAAAGGCCCGGTAGCAGCGGCTAGTCTGGGTGCAGGTGCCTGCTGACTGCCTGAGTGATCCAACAGAACCTGCTGCCTCTCTGGTCGCTGCAGGTGAGGTGTTTTGCCCAGGGGCTGTGTGCAACTGACAGGTCAAAAATTCTACAGCACTTTAAAGTCTTAAAAATAATAGATACTTTTACTGCTCCTCTTGGTTGAAACTGGCCAATTAAATCAGAAGCTGTTAATGAGAGGGAATAGACTGTGATCATGTAAACCTCATTTTATTATAAAGCTGTGGGTAATAGGCAGTTCTGTCTTCAAGATTTTAGTGCCATTGTTGATAATACCCTAATCTCATATCAGTAAACAGTGTTATTTTCTTAAGTGTTTTTATTTAATTTTATGAAAATAAACTCTTAAAGGTAAGATGATTTAAAACTGCATTCAGCTTCTTAATTTGCTTTGCTTTTAATGTATTTGATTTGATCTAAATGTCATATTAGGCTGTGATTCATTCATTCAGCAGAACGAAGTTAAATCTTAAATAGATCTTTATTTCGATAATGCCTGTTTGTAAGCATATGGGAAGATAGTTGTGTAGTACACGTGCGTTTTCTTCCTACCCAGAGAGTCTGGTCAGGACGCTGTTTGCAAAATTTTGTAATGGTTTGGGGATTTTGTGCAGGGGATTGACTGTGCAGCATTTGTAGTCAGGATTGGACTCTTGTGATCTAGAACAGAAGCTCAACGTGTTGAGATTGCAACTGCTTGTCCTCTGCTTTTCCCTTGCCAGACTTTGGACCATAATTGTGTATAATGTCGGACAGCAGCTTGCTTCTCTTATGCATATATTCTGGAGGTGGGGGAGCAGGAGCTTACTTCCATTTAAAAAGTTGGAAGACCTGTTTGCTTAGAAACCATTTAGATTTTTCTGTTTTAACATGTTGTGTCTAATGTCCCCTGCACCCCTCTTCCCACCCTCGGAAAGGGAACAGAAGAGTGGAGGGAATATGCCTGGCCCCACCCCCCCACCATGTGAGGCTAATATCTGTGTTTTACTGATGATTTTCTGGATGTTATTTTTTAAAACATGGTATATTTAAGGCTGAATTGTTCAGTGATAAAACCTACCATGATATTCCTGAAGACATTGACTGACTAGTTCTCAAAAGAGGCTTCAACCTGCTTTTCCATCATGCATTCCTTTAATGAAATGTTAATGAGAAGATGGTCTGATAAACTTCTTGAAAACTTTCTGTGCAGTAAACTCACTTATCTGAGGTTCTTTCTTCACATCTATTTCTTTTAAGGCATCTATGTTTGTTTCTGTAGCTGGCTGTCTTGCATGCATGTAGATAATGCCTATGAGCAAGCCACAAAGATTTTGGTGTGTTGTTCTTCTAAAGGCTTGAATGACTAATTTTCCGAAGGTGTAAAGAGCAACAGCCCTTCATGTGAAGTTTCTTTTGTGCTTGTTCTAACTGTTAGAAGTAGGAGAAAGTAAGTACAGACTAAAATTTGGAGTTGCAATCTGACAAGGAATCCTCCAGGCTTCTTATCTTGAATAGCTGAGATCACTGTTCTTGCTTCTGTTTTATCTGTGCCTCACTGCTTTTAGTTCTTCATGGTCTCTTTTGTTTAATCTTAATGGCTTATAAGATACTTCACTAGTATAATTAGCTTATCTTAAAATAGTCTGATCTGTTAGCAATATTGGAACAGTAAAGGGACAGCCAGCCTGAGAGTCATTGGGTTCTGTGTAGTGCACCCACAGAGGTGTGTCAGTGCTTGGGCCACAGGGGAGGAAGGAAGGAGTAGGTGAGAACTTCTCGAAGATGTAACTGGATCTTGAACATGAATGCCTCAGTCCACCTGTGTAAGGATTTACAGATGTATTCCTTCATGAGTTTGACAACAGCTGATTAAAGTAACTAGAAAGCAGCTTTTTCTTTGCTTTTTTTTTTTAAAACCAAGATACAAGTAAAGTAGAACGAAGAGACAAAATTCAGTTCCATAGGTGTTCCTTTGCTTAGGTTGTTTTTATATTTGTAGCTTGAGTGTGTCTGGCTTGATTTTATCAACTTTTATGCTTGAGGGAAAGTGACCTCATCTCATCTTACCTCAAACTCCTCCTTGTTTCAAACTTACAAGTATTTCTGGTCTCAGACTTTTAAGCTTTGAAGTATCCTACCATTAAGGTACCTGCTTAGTTGGGACTGTGTATCTGGGTTTGACTACTTTCTATAATTGTCTTGGATTCCTTTTCCATTTCCATCTCCCTAGACACCAATACAAATTTGGGCAAGGAAACAACTGCATGTATTGAAGATTGGCGTAGGTGTGTTAATTCTGAAGGATAAGCTCTGCATTTAAAAAGTATATTTTTGGAAGAGCTTGTGCTGCATTTGTTACTGTACTTGCTACAATATTGAAGGGATTAAATACTTTTTGTTTCTTGTTACTATACAGGAGAAGGAACTTAGTATGCAGTACATTCAGGATGCTGCCTCTGATGTGATTTATTCCATATTTTCTGGAGGATGTATTTTTGATTTCTGTAGAAAAGTACCTTTCTGAAATTTAGAAAAACCACAGCTGTGCACCAACTTGCCATGCTTTTCGTGGATTAAAAATGGATTGGAGTGTTTAGTGTGATATACTAGCCATTTGGTGAAACGCTCAGATCCTCAGTAGCTGATGCTGGGTATACAAGTACTGGCTGCTCTTACCTAAGCAGAAAATGTAGTTCTATTATTTCAACATGTAAAATGCTTTTTAGGGAAAGTTTGTTCTGGTTTTGGGTTGATAACTGCATTCAGTCTGGAGTCTAAAAAAAACTTATACATTGATGTTTTTAGGTCCAGCTTTTTGATTTCTCAAACCCTACAAAAAACCCTTATAAGAAATGCTTTTATTATATAGTGTTTGAGCTTGCAGATTGTCATTGAAAGGCTAACTTGGACTCTGTAAGATGTAGTTAAAAAAGAAATTCTCCTGATTAATGTCTGAGTTCTACTTCCAGGTGGGTTTTATATAGTATCTCCACACAGGAAGTAAGAAAAGTAGCTTTAACTATATGTTAATGTCTTACATGTGCTGTGAGACGTCTTGAGCTTTCCCTGTAAATGACGGTAACTAAGCAAGACTTTATGTGTAGTTTAATGTTTAAAATAACTCTAGTTTTATTTTGCTAGTATTGCTGGTGCTCTTACGTATACAGAGTTGCAATATAACTAAAGATTGGGTGGTGGGACTTGCTTCTCTTCCTGTTAGAGCTGTGCATCTCAAAGCCTGGTATAGGCATCATTTTAGTATCGTTCACTTTGTGACAAAATTATTCTCGTGAAACTTCTAGACCAGTTCAGATGATGCCAGCTTTCAGCTCAATTTGGTATGTTTCTTGTAATGCTTGGGGTTTTTCTGTTGTATGTGTGTTTTCTTTTTTTTCCCCTTGTTTCTCCCACATTCATTAACTGTGTTTACAATGAGTTTTCAGTGAACTAGTTTCAAAGTTCCAGATAAATCCTTGGCTGTAGTGATGGCTTAAGTGATGGAGATCTTATTCTGGTATTCTCTCTACCATGTTTCCTTGTGTCTGTTAAACCTATTTAGATGAAAATGCTGTAAGCAGAGACATTGCTTGTGCGCTTGTTCCCTGTTATACTATTAATGTTTATGCTTAGAAATATTAGTAGAGAGATTATTAGGAGAGGAAGTCTAGCACAGAAAAGCTTCCTGTAGACTACTTGAAACAGTGGTAAATTCTAACGGGGTTCCCATGGTAGTGAATGTGTTTTCTTTAATACACATTACACAGATCTCACTATTGTCTTCTTAATAATACAGCATGTTGGCTGTGTTATACTCAATACACAAGTTGCCTTAGCAAAATTTTCTGAAATGCTATTTAAAAAACATACATAAAACCATGTTTGGCAAAAAATGCTAAAGGGTTCTAATGGTTCCTGAGTGTGTAGGGGACTGTATTTTTTTCTTTTTGGCATTTGCATAAGCTTTTTAATCCAAGTCTTTGTCTCTTTCTCCTCTGCTGTATTCCCACAGTAAATTAAATTATTTAACTTTTATTTTAGCAATAGGAGACAATTTGAGCATAATTAAAGTAATGTATCTGTCTAGATGAGTGATTCCTAATTGGATTATCATTGTTTTGAGAACACATCCGCAGTCATTCATTGTGAAACTGTACATTTCTGTTTGAGAGCTACAATAAATATTGAAGCCTCACTGTTCAAACCAGTGAATGTAGATCTAGATCTGCACTTTTATTGCCACTTTTAATTTCCAGAATGTACCACTAGGTTGAGGTGTTCTTCTGGAATTCCAGGGCTCCTGTGAAGGGAGCTCTGGCTGTACTTCGGTGGCAGAGAAGGGCACATGCGCTTTGCCCCCGCAACCCAGTCAGCAGGTGACCAGCCTGTGTCTGCTGCTTTGTCTGCTGCACGGGTTACAGGAGGTTTCAGCCCTCTCGCTGCCTCAGGGTTCGTACTCGGCCCATGGGAAGAGGCGCTGGATCTAGAGATGCTCAAAGCCATTTGGATAATGAGGGAAGATAATGCCCATATTGTTTTAATAAACTTTCTTGAAAAGGTGTTTCTGAGTTGAAGTGCTGGTTTGCTAGTGTCAGGCTATTAACGCAAGAAATCTCCTAAAACCAGAACGTTCTTCTCCCAGCCCTTAGATCTGTGCCTCCGATAGGTCTGCACAGTATGCTTAGACATGTTACAAGCTTATAGGCCTTACCTGTATTTCCTATACAGTAACTTCCTTGGCTTATCTTAATGCTCACATTTGTGAAAGACTTGCTGAGGTACCATACTAAACAACATATGATGGGGAAAAAAGTTACTAATTAGACCTGTTTTCCAGGTTAGAGACTATATTCAGAAAAATAGTCTTTTACTCGGCTTAGCTAGAATTCTTCAGATCCCCCCTTAGATCAAAGGTAAAGCTGTATTGTGATAAATGTGTGTAGACAGATGTATGCAGGCTACCTTTAAACTAGTTTAATGTGGCTGTGTAAGTCAGTGGCACGTTAGGATACCCACGCAGAGAAAGCATTTATCCCTACCGCTTGAAAATCCATGGTGTCACAAAATGCTCTTTAATTGTAGTACCTAAATGGGGCAAACCTGTTTCTTAATGGAGAACCTGTCTTAAGACTCATATTTGTCATCTAGTAAGTCTTTGAGAAACTGAGTTAGTATGTTCAGTTATGACTAGTCACTAGCACGAGGTGGAGGGCAAAGCACCTGCATTTTGAGGTGGGTTTGTCTTCTCACATGGTCTCGTGGTTTGTAGCTGTGAATTCCTGTTTCAGCTTTTCTTCATATCTTTAGCAGAAGAGTACTGAAACTCTTCGACATGTTCCAGTAAAACAAATGACAGCCAGCACCCACCAGCTTTTATTCTTTTTCCATTTGTTTCTTTATTAAATGTGGTTTGGTCACTTTTTATATCTTGTGAGAACACATTAAGATTCTTTGATTTAGCAAGCCTTGCTGCATGAAATGCCTTCAAAAGTAGGCTTGAAATTCTTTGCAATTATTATGTGCCAAATTTAAATCAGGCATCCTTAAAAAAAGAACCAACCCCAAACTTATTTTGTTTACATATTTCACTTAGATGATTAAACTACAATGAAGTTTCTGGCATGTAGTAAAACTTTTAGTTCCAAATCTTGTCTGTGGTCTAGATTGATGCCTCTGTTCTAAGAAGAAAGTTTTGGCTTCGATGGCCTTCAACAAATCAAGAAAACTAGGGAGGTAAAAAATTTTCGTTTTGACCTATAGGTATGACAGCCTTCTGAACTGCCCAGCATACAGATCTTGTGGTGCTGATAATGGTTGGATGATGATGGTGGTAGTTTCTACTGTGTTGTGATTTGACCTCACCAAATGGATGCCTGACTCTGAGAAGCCTTAGCCTTAACGAAGGACTTCATTCTGCCAAATGTAACTTCCATCAGCTCTTGCTACTTACAAATACGGAATATAAAAAATGAAAAATAATTTTCTAGTGAGAGTGCTGCATTTGTGTGTTTCCAGTTTTCCAGTTGATACCTGTTGGTTAAATTCTAGCTTTAAATTGCGATGTGGAAGACGTCTGTGCCTCAAAGCTTGTCTGCTGATCTGTTGCTTTAGCTGCAAATGTTACTTCTATTGGCAAACGTTGCCTTGTTTTGAGTCTTTTGCCGTTAAGGAAATTTAAGATTGGTGCCTTGCCTTGCCTTTGAAGTTGGTTTGCCTAGGTGCAACTTAACAATCTCTTGTCCTGTTCTTTGTCAGTGTGACAGGGCAGAACAGTATTTTGAAAAGGAGGCAGGGCATGCCCTGTGACTGAGCTTCAGTCATTTACATCACTTTGCTTTAGCCACATTGCATATGTTGTTTTGGTGTGAGGATCTGGAAGAGTGATTATGTCGCATTTCAGCTGGGTGTTGTGTGTGTTTTTGTTCTATTTTTGTATGGTTTTTTTCCAAGAGAACTGCAAGTAAACAGAATTATTTCTGCTGCGCTCCGCCTCTCCATCCCTTTTGTCTTTCTCCGTTATTTTTTTGAGTTTTCATTCATTTAATTTCATTTCCCAGTGGGTAGATTATGAGTTTTCTGTTCTATTTATCTGTTAAAGTGCTAGTGTTTTTCTCCTGAGGAAGATGATGTCTTGTCAATTCTACTCTCAGTAAGTATCTTGGTTTTACTTACCTTAGTATCATCCCTTCCATTAAAAACAAAGTGTCTGCATAGTTTTACATTTATGCAAGCTATGCTTTTATTGATAATCATGTTAGGTAGGTTTTGATTCTTGTTGTTGGGTTTTTGTTTGCTTCTGAAATAAAAGTAACGTGTAACGCATCAAACAGTTGCAGACAACTTAATTCCAAGTCCTCCACTAATGTCAGCATTTTTAAAAATGCTTTGTATAATATGGAACATTTCTTGTTCTTAGTGAAAACATATTTCACATCCTCCATGAGACTGTAAATTTTCTCTGTAGCACCCTAATATTATTTGCTTTTGCTAATTTTTTTTTTAGTTTTTACTATATTGGAGAAATTTGGTAGCTACATTTTTAATGGTGCAGTCAGAAACTTGTTAATTTGAAGGATGAAAAACATGTTTCTTGTAGACAAGTTGTATTTGTTGATCCCATTTCCTAGTTTTGTCTTCATATTGAAGTTTACTGGTTATTACTTTTTTACTTTTCTGTGTTTTTTTTATAAATGTATCTCTTGTTTTTAATTACTTGGGTTTTCTTTGCGAAAAATCTAGTTCAAGACTGCTCCTAATGTGTTAACTGTTGTATACTTCTAGTGTGTTGGTATTGTTTGTGTGTCACTCTTCAATGCTGTGGTCTGCTAATAGCAGGTCAGAATGGTACGTAACTCTTAAGTCATCAAGATGGAAAAAAATTTAAATAAGATGTAATGAAAAAATGGGTTCAAGTCTGATGCAGATAAGGAAGTGACGGCTTAAATATTTGAGCAGTAATAAGTCAAAGGCAAAATTTAGCAGAAGTCAACAAAGGCAACATAATTCAGCTAGGCTCACATTTTTGACAATTATGCAGAGGTGAAGCATGGTTCTTGAGGCGGTGTGGTTTTTTTTTCTTTGCAGTGACAGCTGCTGTGCTCCCATGGGAAGGGGAGGCGGGGAATCCTTACCAGCAGCTGCATAGAAACCTGTAAGTGCAAAGATGGCCCAGATTTGATGTTAAAGCTATGAGGCAGAGCACTGCTGTGTATTAGCACTTAGTCAATAGAGTACCTGGTAAAACAGCATCCTATCTCAGTCATGTGCTTTTGTGACACAATATGAATACATATTTTGCATATAGCTAACATAAGTGTTTCTCCTGGGTCATTAAAAAACTCTTCTACATTAGAGATGATTTGGTGCCTCCAATGTGGTCCTGTAGTGCAGAACTTCTAGTGTCAAAATGAAACCTGGTCAATATATCAGGACCATACTGTACACTTCAGATCGTTTGATGCTTAACCTTTGAGTGACTAAAATTGCAAGTGTTGTAATACTTTTCTTCTGTAAAGATGTGGTATTCTGTATCTTTCTGTCAGTGTATTATTTGATAAATGCTGGTGTTCTCTACAGACTAATTAAGGAATAACTTTGAATGATGAGCTAGTTTAAAGTAATGTCTACTCAAAATCCAACCATTTATTACAGTGTACCTGTACCTCTGCCTCTCTTTGTTCTCTTGATATACCCACAGCATATCTATCTTGTGAGTAACTCAGTTACCTGTTGATAGTTCTGTCTGTTTTCCAAATGTCCCCCCATCCAGTGGAAAGGGCGGACCAGTGATGTATCAGCATTTCGAAGTTTCTACTTAAGAGGTGTTGGGATGTGCTTATAGTATGCAGCGAACATGCAGTTGAAGCTTAGGTAGGTATATGAGGTAACTTTAAATTAGCCACTCTGGGTATGGTTTCACTAGAGTAGCAACAGTCTGAGATTTTTATGTGGGCTAGCTGCCTAAATATTTACTAGAGGTCTGTGTGTTCTCCTTGCTTCCAACTTCAGTGCTGAAGCTTACTGTGATTGCACTCTTGCTGGTAAGCATTTGAGTTTGAGTTAGGCTTTCCTCCATGCTTATGAAAAGGATTAATGTGTATTCTTCCAGTAGAACACAGATACTTTTCTAATCTGTCCTGACCTCGGTGATCAGGTCTACTCCCCTTTTATTTTAGCATTCTCCAAGGCAGCAGTCTGAAGCCATGGAACACATTATCTGAAATGTCCCCCTGTGTTAGTCTATAGGCAGCTTTTAGAAGAGATTGCCTTCTGCTCCCCATGAGGCTGGCATTCTCTGTAGCAGTATCCTCTTTTGCAATATGACATAGGAAAGCGTTGTGACAGAGTTTGATAAAATATTTCTAGTGTGTGCTCCATTAATTTTGACAACTCAGATTTGTTTGTACTTTTTATATGCCAGTGTGTGTATTTCTAGATATGTCAATATATAGAGAGACAATGTGTTTTTTTATGTCAGTATCATTTATAGAGAACATCTGCTATGAAATTGTTAGAACAGTATGCAATGGTAGCTGCTTAAAGTCTGTTCTAGTAGTCACTGTGCACCCACTTGGTTTAATAAACCAGTAAAACATTTCAAATGTAGTTGAATATCCTATCCAGTTAATGACATGTAATGTTCTGGATTTCTTCAGTCTTACATGTCACATGATAATCTTGTGACCTTTTCTTTATGCTTTCGTTGGTAAGACAAACCAATTAGCTTTGGAGTTTTGAATCTTAAAAATTCATAATATAGATAACATACATGCAAGGCTTACATGTGTGTTTTAAAATAGTAAATGGGTTAAAGTAGCGCTGGCGTACTTAGTACTCTGTTGGCATAATTTTTCCCTTCAGATGGTTGTTCAGAATGTGAGGCCTCTTCCTATATTTGCTGTTAGCAAGAGCTAAACTCTAATGTCACTTATAGGAGAAATTTAATACAAGCAGCTTGTACAGAACTGACCTGCTGCCATGACAGCATGTAATATATTTAGCATGAATGTGTCTAGTAACCATGGGGTCTTATGCAAGTGAATATAACAGCAAAACTCTCAAAACTTATTTCACTGAACGTTTTCAGAGTTCTGTTAGTTAAATAAAATGTTATCAAACTATTTGAAGAGACTCAGTTTGTAACTGAGATGTAACCAAGTGCAGAATTTGGAGTGCTGCAGCATGTGTCTACATATCAGTGTAAGAGAGGACTGAGATTCAAAAGTAGCTGGATTTTTTAACCCACCATAATTTTCTGTATTTTCATGTTTTAGGCTGTTATGATTCAATTTTCTGTTGCCATGATGACTAAAGATTAATTTTTAAATGAAATCTGAAAATAGCAATCTGATCCTCGGGTGCTTAATCTTTAAGAAAAGCCACAAATGTAAATTTTGGCAATGCTGTGATATTGTCAGAGTTTCTTGGTCTCGTCTGTGCTAAAGCTGATGTGTCAGTTACGTGCCTTCTGCAGATTTAATGGGTCACCATTTGGGAGATGATATGCAGGGAGGAGTGACACAGGCAAATGATCTATCAAGACAATGTTACAAGGTGGATAATCTCTTTAATGGATTATAATCTCCCTTATGCCAAATCATGATAAAGTTCAATGCCATTTTCTCTGTTGGTTTGGTGCTGAAAGTGTGATGTTGATGTTGGTTTACTGTTTAAGGTTTTTTGACTTCTTGTGCTGAGCAGAAAGGGTGAGATGGCTTGCTCATCCTCTCCTGTTTGTTGCAGGATACCATTTAGCACGTGGTAGCAGGATTCTTCTTGCACTGCAGCTATGGATCCAGATGAATAAAAAGTGATCGAAGCACCAGAGTGCAGCTTTAATGCTGAATATGGGATGATCTTATTTCTAGTGACCCATTACTGAGGGATTTACTTAGTCTCAGACTTGCATGATTGCATTCCTAAAGCTTGAAGGTTCAAGTGGATTCTGAATGCTTTGGGAGTTCCTTTCTTCTTCAGGCCCAGTGGTCACACGTCATGCCAGTGAGGCTTGGCTAAAAGCAGAGGAACAAAGGGTTCCACCTCCCCTGGCTGTGATTTAACTTGTAGGTCTTTCAGCTGGTAACTTTTTCCACCTCTTCCTGTTGAGAAGACTGTGTAGGCACTTTCTTCCAGATAATGGGTTGTTGGATGTTGTTTTTTTGATGGTATTTCTCTAGACTCTTTGTCATTATGGACTAGCAAGCTCCTTCAAAGATTGAAGATATTTTCTATCAAATTCTCTAGTTTTGGTAGATACTGCATTTGCAGAAAAATTTCAGGGAAGTCCAGTGGATTTTTGAGTACTTTATGGACATGCATAGTAAAGCAGCATTAAGTGGCCTTAAACATAAGAGGACTGAAATTATTCCATAAAGCATAATGATATTGTGGGCTCAGAGTTATATACCTTAGCATACATCCTGTTTCCTAGCCCTGCAGAATATAATTGTGCAGGAAGCTATGGTGGTTCTTTTTAGGTGTTTCAAAATATCAATAATCCTCTTGCCCAAGCTCTGTAATTAATAGCATATAAAAAAACAAGGTCCCTTTAGTGTTCCCATTTTGTTTTTCTCTAGCAGCCTGTATCTGAAACACTGCAGAACCAGGAGTGAAAACTCAATCTCTAGCAAAAGCTGCCACTTGTTTGTAGTGGGTTTGTCAGTGCTATTGATAAATACTTACTAATTTCAGCTTCATGATTTAGCTTGTTCTGATGGCTCTTCTAAATAAATCTTTTGTTACAAGAACTGAGCCTTGTGTTTAATTGATTTTGCTTTCAAAAGGCCAAAGATTACCATGTGCCTCCTTGAAAGACCTTCCCTTAAGGTGAAATCCTTAAAAGTAAATGAGAACTAGTTTCTTTTCAATGTCTGAGTCCACTAAATTAAAAAAAACACATCTGTGTATTTTTTCCTATGCTGCGTGACATCACATTGGATAAAATGCCACAGATAAAACTCTCTACAGATAAACTTATTGTTAATTCTTTCTGTTGCTGTCCCCAGTCATGCTTTTTCCTCTGCTTTTGGGGACTTCTCCTTTTCTTTAATGCCTGTCTTCCAGCTGTATGAGGTAAGCATCTTCCTGAAGTGAACTTGGGCTCATTCCACAAAAGAATAAACGGTGAGGCCTGAGAGCTATCTCCCCTCCATACGGGAAGACTATACGGAATAATACCATCCTGCTCAGGAATATTTTGGCTTCAGTTCCACCTACTGAAAGAGTTAGGCAAGGGCACCCATTTGATTAAAATGAGATTTTGAGTCTGAGGATTCACTAGATAGACTAAGTACTTCTTCCCATGCCCAAAAAGACTTCTTGCAAACAATGCAAATGGCCTGACTTGACAGCATTAAAACGTAGGAGTAGAAATCTTAATTTACACTGTTTAAACCAAAGCTCAGTGCATTGCTGCTTTCTAGGTGCTGTACACCTAGGCAATAGGCCTGGTCATGCACACTTGTATATTACTGAACTGTGCATTTATGGTAATCTTAAGATTTTATGTAGTACTTTTTCTGACGTGGAGTGGTAAAGGGTTTGCATTTTTTTTGAGTAAGTGATGCAAGCAAAGGGGAGCACCTGCCATCTCTAAAGGCTTGCTAGTGTTGTTAATCAGATATTGCCATCAAAATTAAATATATTCAGTGGTAGACAAAGAGGAAGGAAAATCAAGAAGGTAGAAGGAAGAATCTCTGCAAGTATTGGCTTACGTAACATGTTAAAAGCAGTGCCTGCTAGAAGTACAGGGTAAGCTTGTTTTGATTCATATCTTCGTTTTGAAAGCAGGCAAATGTTTATAGTGTGGAGGATGTCTCCACCCCTCCCCCAGTGAAGCTGTGTGCTGGGGAAAATGATGACATTGTGTGTTGGTGAATTCTTACAAATCTTAACATAGACCGTAATCCTAGGTGTGTCTGTGCAGGGGTAAAAAAAAAAATAAATCTATTAGCTTCAGATGAAATCATAAAATGAAGTTTTGAGAACGAGGTCCAACTCAGTGCTTAACATTTTGGGTTATACTAAGAAGTCTTTGTTTCAAATCTCAGTTTAAAAATCTGTTTAGTTTGGCAGTAGGATGAAATCTGCTAAAAAGCAGCTGTTAATCTGCAGTTCAAACTGCAGAGTAAATTGCTGGAAGGATACCTTTCTTCCCATGGGAAGACAGAATTTTGTAGTCTTTGTTTTGTTTTTAATTGTCGTCTTTTTAACGCATTCTGAATGCATTTCCTTACAGCTTCTGTAGTCCTGCCTCAAAGTAGAGGATATGAGATGAGAACCGAGAGAAAAGTGGAACTCATTCACCAACACAATTTCTTGATTAAAACCCACTTTACTAATTTTCTTGTATTTCTTATGTGCTGTTGGGAGTATCTCGTGTTTTGGCATACAGCTTTTCCCATGTTTGCTCTAAGTTGATGGTTTAGTTTTTATTAAGCAATGTGTGGTCTCATATGCAAAGCTCGCAAAGCATCAGTTGGGGCAGAAGGAGCTGAGCTATGTAAGAGCATGAAAGGATGGCACTTGGGTGCTGGAAGCTTTTTCCACTATGATTTGTAGCCAGAGTTAGAGCTTTGTTACTATATATCTGTATGTTGCAGTGAGATTTCATGGATAATTGAAGCTTTCAGGGTGCTATGTGAAAGCAAGTTTGTTCAAAGGTCCACCAGTCTTACTGAGGGGAAAATATGCTTTCAATACAGGCCAAAGCGGCAGTAGTACAGATGAACATATTAGGCCCTAGTTACGCTGTCCCTTGTAGGTCTTTGCTGATGCAGGTGAAATTGGAGTCTGAGCAGTGGTGTCTCTGCTGTTTGCCAGCTAGCTGTCAATATTTATTGCTTCAGCTGCTGTAAGGCTTCCAGTCAGTGTGTAGAAGAAAATGGTTTTAATGTCCTGAAGGCCTGGAGTCCTCAATAATAATTTTTTAAGAGGAGTTAAGATTTCTTGCAGGTGCAAGAATGCATCTAGGCAGGTTCTTGAAAGTTTTGTATAAACTGCATGCGAATTCACTATGGTTCACTTTTTTTATTCATATAACTCCATATCATATTGACATCATGTTGACAGATGATTTACTTAGCATGAGTAAAATAGATGCTATAAAATAATTAAGCTAGCATCTGATTCTAGTACACAGAATCCACTTTAATGAATACATTTAATAGATGGGATTTTTTTTTTTGCTTAGGGAAATAAGTGTTTGGGGTTTTGCATGAAAACAAAATGCTTTATTGTCATACCAGAAAGAAATGGAAAAGATAGCAGATTCTTCTCATCTGCTCCAGTGATACCATTAGAATAAGAAAGTTTATTTCCATGTCTAAATAAGTCTATCACTTCACATCCAGGAATTTAACACTAACTTTAAGCCACTCATTTCTCCAAGCTCAAAGATTGACTGAGGTGTCTGAACTTGCACATTGCATGCTTTCATCTACTGGGGCTACAGGCAGCATCAAAGTTTTATAGTGGGATGCAACTTCTCTTACCAAAATAAGATACTGCCGTCAACATTAAGTGTGGCAATTAGAACTAACACCTTCAAGAAGTCATTCATGTCTGACTGCTATGTATTTGCTTTACAACTGAAATATGGTTCCTAGGTCCCTTAGCTAGTTTTTTGTTGAGATGAACAAGACAGCATGGGTGGAAGGGATCCAGCAGTGTTTGTGAAAAGGGCACTGGTTTGTATAATTTTCCTAGCCGGTTTAAATCACTGATGCAATAATTAAATGCTGAGATGTCCACTTTGACCATCTAGTAGTGCAAGAAACTGAGGCTGATTGTGCAGTCTTTCCCCTCTGAAGTGGTTTCAGGGCTGCTTCTTGGGGTTTCTGACAGCTTTTTTGATAGCGTGAATAATTATTTTTTCCTTTTCCAAAGTCAGGGTAATAAGTTGTGTGTGACTGTTTGGGTTTGGGGTTTTTTAAATGTATAATTGCAGGTCTGCATGGCCAGCTATAAATATAGTCTCTGATTCCTGACAGATCCTGGTTATTGTCAGGTCTAGGCAGTCATTGCATCAGATAGTACTTGGCTGACTAAGTAGTAAAGGCAGAGATGTCTACCTTACAGTTTTAAAAAGCTTGCATTTACTTCTAATGTTTCATGTCAGAGTTAAACAAACATACTTGTTTAAATGGAAGAGGTTTTCAGTGAGGGAAGTCTACAATAATCTGAGTCCATCTGGGCTTCTGCTTCAGATTCCTGGCTACTTAATGTAATTGAAAATAGGCCAGCTGCCTTTCAAATACATTAAGATTCAGCTTTTGTGATATCTTGCTTTTCTCGATATTACTTGCTCTTGAACTCTTCGGTGTAGTAGGTTACTCATGTAGTAGTTTATCAGAAGGGCTTTGTATATTTACGTATGGACCACTTAATTTATTCTTGCTTGGGAACTCAATTAAATTTTTGGGGGCCTTCACTTAAACTTCTGTCAGCTGTATCTTCTCATTCAGACCTTTTTAGTGTCTCTGTTCATGTAGGATGTTTGTCAGGGTTTGACAGGAAGAGAAATTGACATATTTTCAAAGTTTTGAGGATTTCTGTTTTTAATACAACAATGGGAACAAATGGGTTAGACTGTCCTTTTAACTGCATATTTAACTGAGTATTTAATTCCAGAAGCTATTGAAACAGATATTTCAATACATCTTGTTATCTACTGCTTGAATCATGTAGCTTTGCTGTGAAGCAGTAATGTTAGTTAGGGTCAAAAAAACTTAAGTTTTCTTTTTGCAGTAATCTGCAAGAAAGGTGAAATAATTCAATTTTATCATTTGTTCTGCCTTGCAGGTATAACGAGTAACGGAGTTACTGTAGCGTCATGAATTTCCACTTATCAACTACACTAAATGAACTGAACGTGCGTGCTGGTTTGTTGCCATTGCTGAGGAAAAAAATAATTTTGAAGTTAGTTTTAGGATTGGATTTCTATTCGGAGAACATTTTAGATGAAGATTTGGTGCACTATGATCAGTGTAGTTTAGGTAACACTTTTGAAGTGAATCAAAGTGGCTAGGTTAATGTTAATGATTTATGAATGGCCAGACTATCAAACATCACTTGCCAGTAAAGGAAATATTTATATGCAGGAGCAGGAAAGACTCTGAATAATATTCTTGCATCTTTTTCTAACTAGACACTGGATTTACAACAGTATGTTTGGTGTTGGGGTATGAATCTTAATGTAGTTACCTTTTTTGTTTTTAATGGCCTGCCCCATATTTGATTTGGATTGTCTTTGTCTGTGATTGCTTTTAAGAATACAGATATCCAAATGGAGGGTAGTAACACCAGCCTTGGGGCGGGGGGAAGGGGCAGAGCAAGGTTATGAAGTACTTGGATCAGTAAAATGGTTTAGGCTATAAGGAATTTCATTCTAGGCTGCTTTTAAAAGTGGCTGCTGAAATTAGAGAGTGTGTGGGAATCAGACTGTTTCTTGACCACAGGTGCCTAGCACCATATTCCTTAGTTCATTGATGTTGCCTGTATTCTGCCTGTATTGAATATCTTTCCAGTATATCACTCCTGAGGTGTAGCTGCGTACATTCATCTGACATGTACGTTATTTTATTATTTGCCACCTGTCTGTGTCAGATCCTGAAAGCTTTAGATTATAAAGAAACAGCCTGTTCATGGTCAGAAAGGACCTGCTCTATGATCTTCTGTAGCCCCCTGCCCCCCACAGGAGTGGTGTTTTATTTTACTTAAATATGATTATTTGCTTGAAAGGATGCAGGGAAGGGAACAATTCACTGAAATTTGGTTTTAACATCTCTGAAGTACAGTGTCACTTTTAAAATTTATTTAGGATTTTGAACTGGTGGTGTATCTGAGTTTTAAGAGATTGACTTTTGAACAAAGGCTATGGGAGCTACAGAAAAAGAATCTTACCGCTGATCTTTGTTAGAAACATGTAGGCGTCTTTATGGTTTACTGAATGTCTTATTGAGGCATGCAGGCTGTTTGAAGCATTGTTGTCGTGTCTGTCTAGTTTATAATTGTTGCACTTCAACAATATGACTGCATGCTGTCATTTAATCAGACATCGAATAAATTATCAAGAAAGCTTTCTGGATAATTGTTCAGTGATTTAAAGCTTCTTAGAGATTCTTTGATGTATGGTATCTGTTCTATTTGTCCTCAGTTTTCTTGTCCTGTTCCCTTTAAAAAGGGTGTGTGTGTGGTGGTGTACCAGTACCATGTGGAATCCTCTGGGAGACTGGAGTGTGTATTTGGTAAGGAAGAGAAATATGCTCAGGAGGGAAATGGTTGTGGAGACCACCTGTCATAGCAGGTTAAAAACAAAAACAAAGGGAAAAAAAAAAGGGGGGGGGGGGGAGTGTCAGGCAAGAAGCTTGGAGCCTGCAGCTTGTGCAGAGCATAAAGAAAAGCTGATATATAGGATCAGTAAGAAGCAGATACTTAAGAATGAGCTAAACCTTGGGAAGAAGTTTCCCAAGTGCAAAATGGGAGCATATGGTGCTCTGTGTCACAAAGCCACTGGTGACAGAAGCCAAACTTGGAGATGACGACCCATCTTGCAAGGGCACAATGTACGAGGAAGAATCTTGTTTATCATCCTTCTGTATTTCGGTTCTCTCATTTACTCACACTTGTCCCTTGCTAAGAACTTTAATAAAATCTGGCATTTTTTAGTTTGAAGTCTGGTTTGAGGAAGCTCGATGTAGTAGGAGAAGGTATAGGCAGAGCCATGTGAAGGCTATGGCAGCCTTTGTATCCCGTTACATTCCTGAAGTCGGCTGTAAATGTTTTTGATTGTCGTAATGTTTGTTCAGTAACATGTGTGGGAGCTGCTGTCATGTGGCTTTGTTGCATTACCTCAACAGTTTGTACTTTGTAGGCAGAGTGGACAGTTTTCCTCTTTGTAAAAAGTAAAAATGAATTACTGAAGCTTAGTCACTGAGAAGCGTTCAGAACTTCACTGAGGTATAGCAGCCTTGCTGAAGTAGCAAGCTAGTACAGTTTCCTATACCAGGTAAAACCAATGTTAAATAAGATTACCTCATAATTTATGTTCTTTGTTTTTTTGCAGTAGAAGAAACTAAAAACCAGAGGCAATCAAATGCCTTTTGTAAACATACTTCCTAAGGAAAAATCTGCTACAGTTTCTGCTCTTGCCTTGGGAAACTGTGCCAGTTATACACCCGTCAGTTTTAATATACTGAGAACAAACACTGTTTTACTTAACTGGAGAATTGCTTATTTGGCATTTGCTACAAGGAAACTGAAGTGCAGCCTGTGAAACTTGAATACAATTTTGAAGAGAGTATTTGAAGGATAGAAGTAATAAATCTCTTCACATTGCCCTCCAGTATGTGCTGTGTTCTGAATATCTTTTTTTCTGCCTGTCTTAATTTCAACAAATATTAAATCTTACGTTAGGATGCTGTTTGAGTTAGCTTGGTTGGCGCCTTTTTTAATTTTGACCTACGTGTAACAGTAGTACACTATTTGTGTTTTTCTGATGTTGCTTTCAGGTGTTTATTTTGCCAAATAATCTAGCTGTGAGATGTGGTTATGATAAATCAGAACTTAGAGGGATTTTTTTGTCTAGTTTTAGGTTTATGAATGTTCAGTTCTTTCTATGTAGGTTTGTTGATTGTAAGATTAGCCGCGCCCCCCCGCCCCCCCCCCCCCCCCGCATCCTCTAAAAACTTTGGTTTCCTCAGAAAAGATGGTAATCTTACATGATGTAGTTCTCAGAGGCAAAAAGGGGGACAATATTCCTTATGGATAAGGATGTCCAAATAGAAATGCCAGGAACCTGAATTTTTAAACTTACTTTGACACCCTGCTGCTTATGTTTAAAGTGCTGCTCCTGCTGAATTCAGCTTGGCACGGCCACGTTAAAAAGTCAGAACAAAGCTTTCAATTTAATTATCTAGGAAATGATGAAAACAGTGAGTAACCTGATGTGCGTGGGGGGAGGGGTGAAGAAAAAAGGTGATGCAGCCTGTCTAGAATTTCATAGAAATCTGACCAAATCAATTTAGTACTTCAGAACAGTATTCAGCTGTTTTAACTGTGAAACCATTTTCTGTCTGCTTTCAGCCCTCAATCTTAAACACTGTACGTACTCTGATCTGTTCTACTGATTTCCATAGAGATAAATGTAGATGTGATGAGTGGCGCAGAGGTATTGTGAGAACTTTGAGGTAGTGAACTATACCTTTGCCAAGTAAGATTATCAATAGATTAGAAGAATACAGATAAACTTAGGTTGAGATGGGAAAAGTAATGAGCCAAGATAGCAGTAATTAAAGCTTGAGTGTTGCTGTGGTAACTGATGAAATATGAAGACTTCTGGAAATAGATTTCCCAATGATAATACTTCTTAAAGCCATGACTTAACTAAGTGGTATGTAACATGTTTTAAGTGTTACCTGAAGATGCATCAATGAGCCCTAGGAAGATTGAAGAAGTGTTAAGATGTTGCAAAACCAGAAGAAAGCTCCATTCTGGTTGGTAAATATGTTAACTGGAAACTGAACAGTCCTGGGTATATATTCTCTTTTATTGTAAAATGAAGAAAATAATTACATTGAACCTTTTAATTGTCCACACTGAAGTGTGTGTTATTTATTTTAATTGTGAAGGTGTCTTTTCAGCTGATTCCTGCTCAATCATTAGGATAGCTTTAAAGAAAGGAAATTATTTTCCCAGCTGAGAATAGCAGCATGGTTTCAGTGATTTCCCGCCCCCCCCCCCCCCCCCCCCCCCCGAGATGAATGTAAACAGTTTATGTCACACAGTTCTGTTTTGTCTTCTGTAAGAGAGGGGTGCTCTTTTGTAGCTGCTTTTTGTTGTGGGTGAAATGGTGTGTAATCTAAAGCCATCTCCAGTAGACATATTCTTATCAGCATTTGGAATGTACATCCTGGTGGTTCCCTTTTGAGGCAGAAGGGAATTTTGGTAAGATGCTGTGCCTCTTCTTTTTTTTTTTTTTTTTGTGTCTCTACATGGCAGTTAAGTTCCACAGCCATTACAGACTGATAATGTACTTGAGCCAGATGTTTTTGATCTTGCAAGACACTTAATATATTTTATATGTATATTTTACTTCAGGAAAAAAACCTTCCTTATGTGGCTTCTGCTGCACAAAGGCCTATCTTTAAAAGCTTTTAGTTGTGCTTTGAGCTTGGCATTGTGAAAGTAATGAAACATGTCATGAGTTTTAAACTAGTGAAATACCTGCCAACACTCTTCTGTTTTGTTAGAGCAATCAGATCTAAACTTAAGATTTCTGCATCTAGTTCATTAATTTTCCAAGAATTGTAAATGCTAAAAAAGGGAAGATTAACTGGTCAAAAGATTTAAAATTGTGACCAAACTGACGTGGTTGTTCTAAAAGCTGTGGTTCATTCACTGGGAAATCAGTCCTTCCGGCCATAGCTTTTAAATACTGAATTTTGTTTTGTTAACAGTGTTCAGAATCCTTTTTCTTTGTCGCTTTTTTAATATACCATGATAAGTCACATCTCATGACAAATTATATGATAAATTGGGAAGAAGTTTCTTGAGAAACTCTCCGGAGCATGTTCTCCAGACTGCTATTCAGTAATGCAGTTATTTTCTTAATCTGTTTGTAGAAGTCTGGCAACAGCATTCTTGTGATTACTTAAAATATTAAGTTCTGCTTCTAACTAAAATTGGATTTTAATCCAGTATTGGAAGTTTAGTTTTCTTTCGGTGGTGGTCTTTCCTCCACTGTTAGCTCATCAGTTACCAGATGCTATTTTCCAACTGCATTCAAACATGTTTTTGAGAATGCAAAGATAAATTATTTTAGAAAATACCAAGACCAAATTTATGGATGCGAGTACTAAAAGAGAATTTTATGTCACTTGAAAAGATTATAAAGATGTATGCTTTTACAGATAGCTTGATAATGGCTGTTTTGTTTCTAGAAAGTATAAATGCTCAGGATGATACAGTTGTTTTTTGGAGGTAAGCAGTAGGCAAAAAAAAATAACAGTGTAACAGTGTGCAAAATATTTAGGTACTGACTTTAACTGAAATGTACTACCTGTTTAAAGTAAGTGACTAGAGCGGAATTCCTGGCTGTCCCTGGTCCTGGACAAGGCCACATTTGTCATATTATCTAGGAGTGCAAGTACTGTTATTGGTGATGCTGATAGTTCTCAAACTGTTTGGTCTGTCAGCTAGGGAAAATCTCTAATTAAAAAAGAAGTTCCTTCTAGGAGTAAAAAAACTTGTTTTAAAAACAGGCATCTGAAGCTTAGATTTCTCTAGTTCTGTTAGCAAGAAAATGTAGTTATTCAGCTTAACCTTAGATGGGATTTACTGCACAGAAAAGAATGGCAGAAAAGGCCATTTTGAGCAACAGTATATTTAAATAGTGTTTGGAAGTTGCAGTTCTTCAGTAAGACCATGTTTTTTTGGAAGTACTTAGATCTTTTCTAACATGCCTTCAAAACTTAATTTGAAAAGCTGTGCAGCTTACCAATTAGAAGCTCAAAAATAGGTTTGGTTTTAATGTGGAATCTGAGGACCATGTTTAGTTGCAAAACTCCAGAAATCCACTCTTAGAAGTACAGTTTACTTAAATGGTCTGGTATCCAAGATGTATGTTGTTCTTCCAAGCTGAAAGAAACAAGTGTTTTATGATGCATAAAAAAGAATATCAATAAAGAATTGTTTATGGCTTCCTGTTTTTTATGTTGTCCCACTTTTTTTAAAAAAAAGTTACTTTGGCTAAGGGTTGTCTTATTGTTTTATAACAATGCTTGTGTGTATCTCGCTAGCTGAGGACCTTGGAGCTCTGAGGCCAGTCTCATGTACTGTAAGGCTCTACTTGGATATAGAAGAACGGCTTAACTGAGGATGGAAAAAAGATTTATTTCTTAAATGTGGCACAGCAAGAAGTGTGAGATAAATGACAATGTGTAGTCTTGTTTTGAAAGGGCAGGCCATGCTATTGTTTAGCACTTAGATTTTTACATTACTTAAAGCAACGTATGGTGACAGGGCTGTAGAAATATGGCTGTAGGGAACATTTTTGTTACTGTTTTTGCACACCTCTGCAAAAACCCCGGCAAGAATCTGAGCGTTGCCTCCGTTAAGTGCAAACATAGATGGGTGGGGTCCCTTTGCTTGAAATCCTAATTTTAAAATCAAGCTTCAAAGTGGTAGCAATGAATTTTGGAGCAGGGCTGGTAGAATGTCTAGAGCACAGTAATAACATGTTGAGAGCCATGGGATGTTTCAGTGCAGATCCAAATCTGCTTGAATATATTTTCTATAATTAGTTTGGGATTTAGAAAAAAAAGTGCGTCTAGAGTTGTATACTTTATATGGGTTTGTATTCTCTTTGCGGTTATGAAGAAGAAAATGTTCTTATCTCTCATTTCTGGACAGTGAAATGGAGTCTGAGAAGCTTTTAATTAACCTTTTGATTAATTATTTTGGTGAAGACATTATTTGACTTGTAATTTTTTCTAGCTGTTTCCACTTAGAGTTATGGGGGAAGGAGGGAGGACAAGTACATGTTTACAGGTACTATGGAAAAGTGAGAGATTCTGTGTGATCTGCCTTGCTAATATAAAACAGTCAACACCTGGTGATGGGCCTTTGTCTCCATCTTGATACATATGGGCATATTTATATTCTGGTCACATCCTTGGTAAGCATGCAAAGTGTTAGAATTAGCAGCAAATGTGCAGTTCGGCTGTGATTTGGTTGTGCAGTTTATGCCCATCAGTTCATGTTTAGGGGCCAAATCTACAAAAATATCTGCACAGGCTCTTCTAAGACTGGAAAAAGACCTGTTAACCTCGATTTAGTCAAAATTATTGTCTGCTATTTAGTAAGCGTTACCTAAGGCTTACTCTTGTAAGATGGCATCTATACAGATCTGAGTTTTTATGCAGCTGTGGCTTTTGAGACTTATCATGCAAATTATCTGACGTCATGACACTCATTTCTTTGTGTGCACTGCAGTAAATGAGCTGTGATGAGATGGTTACTGTCAAATGTAACCTGTAACTGTGATGGTGAAATTGAAGTTCCAAGATAAAGAGAGGCAGAGGGAAGTAAAAGGAAAATAAATGGAAGGAGTGTAATTCTGACACAGTTTTTCCTAACCTGTTTTGCCAGAAAGCTTCAAGACCTTGTGGAGCTCTACACGGATATAATTTGTTTCCACTGAACCTTTGAAAGACTCCCTTAAAATAGGTCAAATACAGTTTCCTTGCTTTAATGTTGTATATTTCTTGCTATTTATGAAACCGTAAGAAACCTTGACAACAAATGTACTCATCTGAGTTGCTGAAAATATGCAGTCATGAGGGTATGTTTTTGCCTATGGTTCTGTTGTCTTTCAGTATGTAGTGTGGTATTTTCACATATGTGTTGGGGAAGGGAATAAATCCAGAAAATTTGTAATAAAGTTTACTTTTATACAATAGAGGTTTTTACTTGGGTAGCTAAAAAGATCTTTTTTCTTGCTATTAGTGCAAGATGACATTTTCTGTCTGAAGCTCATCATGAAGCACATGGGTTTCTTCCTTTTTCTCTGCTTACGTGCCTGAAATTCTTATATTAAAAAAAAAAAATTCTTTTTCTTGCTTCCATGTGCCCATGCAAGTTATGTAAAGCAGTTCTGGTGGCTGTAATTTTATTCTGTGACTTAAGGAAATAGAACTCTACCTTCATCAAGGTTACATCACATTAATTTCATGTTTACTTTCAGAAGTAAATGTGCGTTTATCTTCATATGTCTGCTAATTTTCCTTCATTTGGGCAAAAGTTTAGTGATATAGATGAAATGGCTCTGTGACTTAAGAATTTTACCTAAGTGTGTTTGCAGTACAACTATGATTTAGCAAAACTAAAACTTTGCAAATTACATTGTTGATGTAACTATATAGGGGGCAGAGTCTTCTATCTTAGATGGTTTTGTTGCTAGTCAGGACAAAAAATAAAACTGCAACTCTGACGTGATCAAGGTTTAGAAATAGGAAAAGTCGTTGCTCCCATGAGAAATGTAATGTGTTTGTCATTGGTGGTAACTTCCCATTTGGATGCTCTGAGCACGCATGAAAAGTGGCTTTTTACTGCACAATTTGTTCTGATTTTGCAGGTTGTGTCAAGATTCTTTCTACCCTAAGCTCTTGCCAAGCTTACGTTTCAATTCTTAGGTTTGAAAATAATCTTGTGTGTGACTTCAAAACAAAAGGGATGCTGTATTTCAGAGCTGGGTTGCCTTTGGCAAATATGTTTTGAAGCCAGGTTTCTGGTGTCCATAGCAACCTGTGGAGAGGAAGGAGAGGCTGGACTCAGATGGGTACCGACATGCAAATAGGGATTTGGAATTTGCTAAGTGAGAAAAGTGCTTGAGGTTGAAGAAAGTAGCAGACCTGAGATGACAGGCAACAGTGGACTGATTAGAGGGGTGAAGCAGAGGTCATAAATGGGAAATGGAATGATGCATTTATGCCTAATAGGGCGTAATAATTTTAAAAGACCTGAAATAACACCCCAAAACTATAAGAAAATGTTGGTGAAAATTACTGTCAGTTTTCCCGTTTTCCTTTGTGTGATGGTATGTGCAGCAGATAATAGTGTTTTCCTGCTCTTGTTTCTTCCATTAGCTCATGGGAAACATTTGTGCATCTCTCTCATTTTGTATCCTTAAGTATATACATTGTGTAATCCCATGTCATATTTCTCCTCTCCACCCTGTTCTCCCAGGAATTCCTTATTTTATTCACTGCAAAGCCTTGCTTTTGAATATCTGTTGCAGAAGGTGGAAGAGCTGGGTGAATGAGAGAGGACTGTATGAAGAAAGTGTGTGGTCCCATATCAAGGTTTAGAACTGTATTCTGGACTGTTAGGTCTGTTTTCCTTAAAGTTCTGAGAACTAGTAAATTTGCCTAGGTGTATGTTTAATGCAGTAGAACATAAAATATTGTTATGCCTCTATAAATTTATGGTAGATTATAATAAAATTTTATACACCTCACATCTTATACTAGACACACTGTGTGTCCTTCTGTTTCAGAACGAACAGTGCATAACTGGAAAGGGTAGAGAGGAGGACTAGGTGGCTGGCCAGAGACTGGCTTTTGTGTAAGAAGTGGTCGAGTGGAGCAGGATTCCTTTAGCTGAGAGTAAAGGTAACTGAAGGAAACAATATAGGCATAAAAATCGGGACTGATATTAAAGGTGAAGGTGGCTGTGTACTGCCTCATAATTAAAAATCCATGGATATCAAATATAATTAGCAGGATCAGGTTTAAATTAAAGGATAGATCTTCCATTCTGATGCATAACTAAGCTGTGGAACTCCTTGCTTCTAGGTGCTAAAAACTAAAAAAGATTCAGAAGTAATATTCATTGAAGAGTTGATGAACAGCTTTAAATCTAAGATTCCATATATGACTTCAGAAGTTCCTGATTCAGAAATAGCTGAATATCTGGAGAAAATGCTTTACAAATATTACTTTTAAGTGAGAGATGCTCATTTTGTTCCTACATTCCTCCTTCACCATCCTAGTGATATTTGCGAATAGCCACAGATAAAATGCTGGACCAGATGGATCCTTGATCTTATGTGGTGGCTCTTTGTATGTACTAGTTACAATGATGTGCTATGGTGAATGCTTTTAAAAATCAGAGGAAGGAATCTGGTAATTCTGTATTCAGAGAACTGTTTCAATAATGTATATTTTAAAAATGAAGCCACACATGATGGAGAAAACAAATTTTAAAAGCTGCTTATAGAGACCCTTTTATTATGTGTGTTCTAGGAATGCAACTAGACGTTTGCAGAACTAAATTTAATGTGTGGTCATAGTGTGAGCTGAGGGTGTTTTTGTTTGGTGGGTGTTTGGTTTTTTGTGGTTGGTTGGTTGTTTTTAAAATTTTTTTAGTTTAAATATATTTGTGTTAAGAGAGCAGGGCAGCTGACTTAAGACTGCATGTTTTATGAGTTGAAGCTTAGAGTCTAGTGGATATTCTTAGTGGGTGGTTTTTGTTTTTTTTTTTTAACAAAAGAGGTATAAATTTATATGCCAATTGTTGCTTTCCATGTGAAATATTTGCTGTGTACTGTTGGTTGTGTAGAGGCTTGTTCATTTGGCCTTAGCTAGCTTTTAACAGCACCTTGGAAGAATTTTTTTTTCTTGAAGAAAATAAAAGGAATGCAATGCTTGTGCATGCTTCTGAGTGTTCTGATGTATAAACAATGCTTAGTGCATATCCTTTTGACCAATGGACATATCATGATCTTAGTGTTGATTTGATCTTAAATTCCATGGAACAGTATTTCTAAATACTGTGGGGCATTTCATGATGTTTTACCAGAGCAGTCCTTTGTTGATATCAGGTAAATACAAAATGACATCCCTTCATTTTGTGATCGTCCTCTACCTCTTTTTTTTCTTCCCCCTCCCAAGCTGCATCAGAATGTCACGGTTGTTTCCTCAGTGTAAATTGAATATATTGTGAAGTGTAGCCTGTGACTAATTGCCTCTTGCTGTCTCTACTTATTAGCTGTCTGACGGTGACGTGGTTGCACCGCTTTCTACACATGGCCTCAAGGGTATGGCATTGTGACACCCATATTAAAATATGCAAGGCTTGATTTCAGAAGGCATTTTGGGTTGGAAAGTTAGAGAGGTTATAAGCTAATATTGTGGCTGGTTTTACCCCTCTTATTTTAATGACTACTAGGTGGTAATAGAATACGGTGTACCTATTTCATGTTTATACATTCTAGTATAGAGTTGGTGTTCTAGAGGCTATTTCAGTTGTTTTGCAGTGTTGTTGAATTAATGTTATCCTACAGTTCATGTTTGGAATATGGCTTAGTAATTTTTTTTCCAAAAATGCATTTAAAGTGTATTAAATATCAGTGCTCTACATGTCAATTTGGTGCATTAGTACCAGATTAAAATATTGTGATGGCACACAGGCTTTTCAAGTTGCATGCACCCTTAACCTTCCTAAACAATTTACCAAAATTAAACAAGTGCTGGACTGATAATTGGTTATTGGCAAATGGGCAACTCACAGGTTATTGTAGAGAGAGTAACTGTGCGAATGTCTTAATTATACATTGGTGTCTTGGTAGCTGTGACATAGTTCTGTCATGAAAATATTTTCTGTGGTCTTTATCCTTTCTAAGTAAAGATATTTCCTCTTTCCTTCTCCCTCCTGCTTCCCAGTGAAACTCCAAATACTGTCTTACAAAATTAGGTGTAATTTAGTTTAGGAACAGAAAATTGATATTCTCATGGCTTTGTTTTATTATCGTCATTATAATTGTACAAGACAAACAGGAAACACAAAGCGGTTTCTCTACAAGCTTTCCAAAAATAATGGATGGAGTTTACCAAAACTTTGTGGGTAAATCTTTGAAACCTCAGACCACTCAAGGCCTAAAGCTTAGATTGGTGAGCACCACCCCTTTTGAAAACTGTAAATTTTTAAGGCATCCTCTTGGAAGTGTATGAAACTGTTGGTCATTTTACCTACGAACTACCAATTTAGAATCTAGAACGCTAGTTAGTTTATTTAATTGGAACAAAGTATGTAGTATAATATTTTACTAATGAAAATACATGGTTCTTCACTGAAATTATTTTACGCATGCACATGTTTTACAGCTATGCAGGTGTTTAATGATGCTTCCTTTCTATTAATTTGTAAATTTTTCAAAATTTTATTTTTCAGGGGTTTATAAGAAGAAGTAGGAACCTTTTCTCAAGCTGAAGACTAAGTAGAAGAAAACTGTATCATGTGTTAGGATACTGAAGAGTGAAATTTCTTGGATTAGTATATTTCTGGATTGCAAAGCAAAAGAAAGAGGCTGAAAATGGGGAGAAAGAAAATACAGATCACAAGAATAATGGATGAACGGAACAGACAGGTGAGAAACGAGTCTGCGTGAAAAGGTTCCTCAGGAATCCTAAAAATTAATGGAATTAATTGGATTAATGAAATTAATGGAATTAATTTGAATACATTCACCTTAATTCACTCTTCTAAAGCAGAGCCTTGTCTTCATTTTTCTATGGATGGTGTTACTAGAATACAAATAGTAAATATGTCTCAGTGGTTTCAGTAATGTTTTAGGGGAAATAATTCTCTATAAGTAATATCAGTTACTACTTAATTCAAATTCACTGTAAAACTACTATTCCTATTTAAATGGTACCCTACTCTGTATTTCTAATACTGGAGGATCACATTGAAACAGACACCTTACTTGATCTGGGAGCTACTAGAAACACTTAGTAATGAAGGAGGAGAAAGGATGTAGCATAAGTACTGGATCAGACCAAAGGTGCCACTAGGCCAGTATCTTGTCCAGCAGTGGTCATAAGTAAATAAGTATAGGTAGAGATGCACACGTTACACTACTCTGTAATCCTCTTCCAGTGTCTAACTATTCTTAGCTCAGGGATTTCCTGAGCTGGATGTGGTTTCCGTATATTTAGTAACCATTAATGGATTTTTTTGTTGTTTTCTCCACCCCCGCCTGTGAACTTGTTCAGTTATCCTTTGAGCCCTTATAAAGTTGCAGGATTTATAACATCTTTTGGCTAGGATTTCCTGTAGGACTATTACCTGTTGTTTCAAGAAACACATTTTCATTTATGCTTAGTCATGGTTCTGCTAGTTATTTAGCTCTTGTATGAAAGAGGCAGAAGTCAGTCACTCTCTAGTTCGTCCATCATGTTTGCGATTCTGTGGACCTCTGCCATGTTTTCTTATTTTCTCTTAAAATAACCTTTTTTTCAGACTTAGTACTACTAGCTTACTTAGTTGTTTTTGTACAGAATTTATTCTACACCTTTGACCATTGTTGCTACTTTCCCGTAAACCTTCTTGAGTATTGCTACGTTATTTTTGGTGGCAAAGGGACCCAGAACTCCACAGTGTTCAAGATGCCTGCAAAATATGGACTTATATAGTGGTATATTGATGTTTGTTCTCTGTTCCCTTCCTAGTATTTGATTTGCTTTTTGGACTACTTCTGAGCACCAGCTTGGTGTTGGGGTAGTGTCAGAATTCCATGACACTGTCTTGCTGCTGACACATCAGCTCAGAGCCCATTGTTTTGTTTGTGAAATCAGGATTGTTTTTCTCCCTGTATCACTTTAAAGCAGTGTAAACTCTGAGAAGACTATATATAGCAAGAAAAGTATTATTGGAATTTGGGAGAAAGCCAAGTATTGTGTTTGAACAGCTTTAATCACACAGTGACTTTGTTTGATGTAGATAAATGTCTTAAGTACACGTAGTAAAAGTAGATGAATTAATAACTTCAGTTCTTTCACATCTTGCTCTAGAACTTCAGGCATGTTGAAGAGGTGGAAATTGATCCCCCTCCTCCATTTTCCAAATGTTTTTGGAGTAAGTTGGACAACTGATTTTGTTCTGCTTGAAATACAAGTTGGGGTGTTTTTTTTGTTTTGTGTTTTTTTTTTTTAACCCCATCTCATTGTTCAGATTGGAACAATGGAGAGGAGGAGAATTTGTGCATTTGTATCAATATTTATCCCACTTGTACTGTTGTTGTGACTGAAACAAAATATGGGTATTAAATTCTAAGTTTTGCTTCTGTTTTTTGAATAACACTTTTCTGGGCTTTTTAGTGACTAGGAAGAGGCTTTAAGCTCTAACTTAAAAATGGAATTAGGCTTGCCTTCTTTTTCTGTGGAAACTCAGTTGATAATATACTGTATCTTGTTAAAAGGCTTTAAAGAGGTTAAACAGCTTATGTTGGTGGAGCCAACTTTTTTGTGTAGAGGTACTGATGGTGTTCTTTAACTCCATTGGTGTCCTGTGGACTTGGTAGCTAGCATATGAAGTGTTAACATACTAAAATGCCCCATTGCACAGGATGTTTATTAGGTATTAATTTACTTTTGAGAATTTTTTTCATTGACCCAGATAAGGAGAGCTTTTAGGGGTTGTTTTGCCGAATGGAA
The DNA here is from genome assembly GCF_963921805.1 of Phalacrocorax carbo. Classification (NCBI taxonomy): domain Eukaryota; kingdom Metazoa; phylum Chordata; class Aves; order Suliformes; family Phalacrocoracidae; genus Phalacrocorax; species Phalacrocorax carbo. Next base: position 4,702,816 of record NC_087519.1, on the reverse strand, counting down.
AGTATAACTCAGCTGAATTCTGTCTGTTTTTCTATGGCATGCGTAGCTGGTTAGTAGGTCATTCATGAACATGTGTATGATGTCCTGTTTAAATGTTCAGTATGATGTTCAGGTTTTTGTCTGATAATATTAGTAGAATGGGATAGAGCTTTGTCTGCAGAGCAAGTTCATATAACTTATGTGGGAAGAAAAGCTATTGTGTTCTCAGACGCATCTTATTTCTGATGGGATTATATGTGAGCTCAAAACAGAATATATAGACTGTTACTCGGAGGGATTACAATTGTCACGAGACTGTCATTGTGTTATTAATTAAACAGTCTTATCTACTTGAATGAGCTGTAGGACATTTATCTTCATTAAGCTGAATAAAGTACAGTAAATTAGATATATCAAAGGAGCTCAATCTTCCTGCCTTTGCACTCTCCTTCTTGCCCATTTTTGCTAAGCAATATTAGAATAGCGCTGAGGAAGCTGTTAGCCTGCGATAGAGATGATTTTTTTTTTTTAGTGTGGGCCTAAATGGCACAGCAAATGGCAAGGAAAAAAAGATAAATTTGCAGAACTAATATTGTGCTTTCTGGGGTCTTAAATGAAACCAGTGTTTATAGTAGTCTATATGCATTAAAGTAAGGCTTGGATTCCAGTGGTTGTGGGGTTTGTGCTAAGCACTGTCCAGACACGAAGTGAGAGAAACCAGCACTAGCTGAGAATCTCACAGGTAAAAAAATTGAAAAATTTCTCAAGTAAAATAGCCTTACAAGAGGTGAGAAAGGTAACTTTTCAGTAGAGAAGTTAAGATCCTCTGCCTGGGATCGTACAGGTCCTCAGTGGAACTAAGCCTTCAGTCTTCTCATTTGATGACTTCTCAAAGTAATACAGCACATGAACGTCTTGTTCATGATGCCTTTTTCTTGACAAAAACTGAACAGTTGTATCTGTCTATACTGGCTCATACCTGGGTAATAATCTCTTAAGTGTCTTGTAACTGAAGTATCTAGAACAACAACAGCTATTTAAAAAACCCCACAGTTTCCCCAAATCCCCAGAGGAATCCAGACAAAGTAATTCTTAATGTTCCATGCAAGACAGGATAAATAAATCCCAAGTATTCTGAAAGAAGGTATGCGTAAAGTGACAGAACTGCTAGGAGACTCTTTTTAAAAAGCAGCTACATTGTGTTATATGTGGGTAAGTAAAATTTCAACTTGCATTTGGGAAAAGTACAGCCCAGTAAAACCTACATTTGTACTTGGTCAACTCATTGAATTGGTAACTGAAAATAAAATACTAATAGAAGATGCATTAAGGTAAAATCTGTCAGATTTTTTGGCATCTTGTCTCACTAATGTATTGTAATTATTAAACAGTAAGTAAGTAAAAAGATCTGCTTACTCTGGTTGAACCTTAAATGTGTTACAGCACACTCACATAAAATTGTTTTAGAGATAGTGCTGTATCTTAATGGAGCTTCTCACCAAATGTGCTTTAAAAGGGTTGAATAAAAAAAGTCACGGTAAGTACTCACTTTTCATCTGAACATGGATTATTCAATCCTCACGGAAGGATCTGTGATTAGTGGTCAACAACCCTAAGAGGTTTCTAAGTTACAAGCACTGCACAGGAACTTAGGTGGAAATATGGTTATCAAAATATGCCTGACATTCCATAATCTCATCTTTCTAAGTCTTCTGTTTATTACTTCAATTTCTACTGTAGCGAAGTGTTAACAATACAGATATTCAAAAAGCATAGCCACAGTGCATTTTTGGGAGGAGGGGTGCAGGTTAAAACAGAGTTGAATTTTTTTAAATGGATGTGGATACTGTTTTATAGCTGAAGAGGAATCTCAGGTCCATAGTACCTTTTGCAAACATTTGTGGTGGAAGAGCAAAGTATGCATATAATGTTTTAATATACAGTTATTGTCGGCATGCTATGTACTTAGTGTTGTTAGTATATCTGTCTGCATCATTGAAAGACTATTTATGTGGTGGAAAGGATAGTATATATTATGGATGGTATTAAAGTAATATGCATGAGATACTCATCTCTGTGTATACATACCTCAAGGCGTTATTTCCAGAATTTTCCCAGCCATCTTCCAAGAACTTGATGTACACCTGGGTAATTACCACGTTAAACTATAGAAACGCATAAAACAGGTTTGATTGTTTCTTGTGTTTTACTTCAGTCCATATCTTGCAAAAGCATACTCACTACGTCACTCACCTGTCAGAGGCATATACTTTGAATTGTAATAGGGGGTGTGAATGTGGCCATAGACAGAGGTGTTCCCTTCAACACTGAAGCTCAGATTGAAAGGCTCATCTGAAAATCGCGTCTTTATTTAAAAGGTCTCAGAACATGACCTTCTTGGTAGAAAATGTGGGTTAAGAGGATGTTTAGTAAAAATACTGTCTGTGAAGAAAAACTGGCCTTAGCCTCAGACCTGTGTTTGACGTCGAATATGTTGATGCTCTTATATCCTTAACTAACTGAAATCTTGTGAAAGGAATACCTTTTTTAAAACCTTTTTTTTCCATAGCTGATGGTGATTTTTATAACTGTTTCCCCCTTCCTCAGTGGGAAAGGAGCAAATGCTCCTTTGTGATTATCTGTAATGGATTTATTTCCCCACAGCAGTTCTAATTGGACAGAAAGATTGTTTTATGGTGTTCCCAAGTGGCAGAAAACGGCTTAAAAGAATAAGTGAATCTGATTAGATGGTTTAATAGCAACAAAATAAGTCTATTTCTTAGCTTTGCATAATTAGAAATCATAGAATCAATAGTAACAGTTTGTTTCCATTGATATTGCTGTTTTCTTTGATTTGACTAGAATTAAGGTTGTGAGTAACTTGTAAACTAGTTACAGAATAGATGATCATCACAGAAGAAAATATTGTGTTACCTAGAAAGTCAGTGTTGGTTGAACAGAAGGAAATAAGGTTAGAGGATCCTACACACTTTAACTCTCCTTGGTAGTTACGTACCCTCTCCTTGGTAGTTACGTACCCTCTCCTTGGTAGTTACGTACCCTCTCCTTGGTAGTTACGTACCCTCTCCTTGGTAGTTACGTACCCTCTCCTTGGTAGTTACGTACCCTCTCCTTGGTAGTTACGTACCCTCTCCTTGGTAGTTACGTACCCTCTCCTTGGTAGTTACGTACCCTCTCCTTGGTAGTTACGTACCCTCTCCTTGGTAGTTACGTACCCTCTCCTTGGTAGTTACGTACCCTCTCCTTGGTAGTTACGTACCCTCTCCTTGGTAGTTACGTACCAGTAGAAGAGAGTGTGTGTGGGAGCATTGGCCCTAAAAGTGACACCCAGATATGATGGCAGTTCTTCTAAGCTTGTACACATGTTCCATTATGTTGCTTGTTAGTAGCCATATATAGTGTAGGCTCAATTGGTATATTCCTTGAATGCTTGATTATAGTCCTTTAAACCCTTGTCATGTGTTAAAGAATGATTATTTTTTCCTCTTCTCTAGGTCACCTTTACAAAGAGGAAGTTTGGATTAATGAAGAAGGCATACGAGTTGAGTGTACTCTGTGACTGTGAAATAGCACTCATCATTTTTAACAGCTCTAACAAACTCTTTCAGTATGCCAGCACTGATATGGACAAAGTTCTACTTAAATACACAGAATACAACGAGCCCCATGAAAGCAGAACCAACTCAGATATCGTTGAGGTAACAATTTGAAAAGACACATTAGTTTTATTATCTCCTTAATACCTAAAATATAGAGCAATGTAGAGTATTTTAAGGTATTTTAAGCAAATGTATTTAATAACTTGAAAACCTTGTCATAAAATGTAAACTACTGCTTTTAGTCTGGTTTCTCTAAGGCAATAAGTCATCTTTACAGCCATGTTGTTTTCCCATCTGCCCTCCACCTCCTACCAGTTTCTGGGAAACATGTTTGATTTCAACCACATTTGGCAATGGAAATAGAGGTGTGAAAGATGGTTGTTTTTCTGGGGGAGGGAGAGGGGGAAGTGTCTGAGGTTTTCATGGGAAAAATCAATTGGGTGGAAAATAAGGTCCAAAGAGTGCCCTCAGCCTAAAAGACAATTACGGTTGGCCCCTTTTCTCTTCTGAGGCAGTAGCCACTTTGCCAGTTGAATGTTGCACATGGATCAAATCAGCCACAGCCTGTGCTGCCCCTTGTTCAGCCAAACAAGAAGAAAAAGAAAAAGTGAATCTGGAACAAATGAACTTAATTAAATTTGTTGTCCAATCACTCTGTATGTCAGTTAAAACATAGCAGTAGAACGACTGGAGTTTCTGCAGTAATAGAATAGCATGACTGTATTTACTCAAAGGTATTGGTTTCGTCTACATTTCTTATGCTTGTGTTTTAAATAGAAACTCTTTCCAGTACATAATTTCTAAATTAGGTGCAGTAGGAATCAAGGATTTTCTTGGCAATTGGGAGCCTTTATGTACTGCAACTGCATTTCAGATAAGAGTCATGTCTCCAGTACTCCTGTAAATAGACCGAAACAGGTGGCTGACTTAAGTGTTTCATTTAAATTCTGAAGTTGTCTTCTGAACAAATGCCCTGCTTTTTAGGAATGATTTAGGAGTAGTGATTAGCCTTGTATAGCTGTAGAGTCTATTGCCAAGGGGGTCACAGAGTACAGGAAGGATACTAGCTGATCTTGTAAATAAATTTTTGACAAAACAGGAATGGATAAATGCCTCACATTTCTTTCTGAGAAGGTTCTCTGCTAATTTGTCAACCGCCTTTTATGAGAATGAAAACCTCCCCAACCTCCTTCTTCAAAGCTTATGTTATCCCCCTCATTAGTTCTTAACCCTGAAGAGTTGGAGGAGTATTACTTTGTCACTGAACTGGTATAAATAAGGGATAGGCACTGTAAAAGAAAGGAGAACCCGATTCTTTCAAGAAGAACTTTTGACTGCGGCAAACGTGAATTTGAGATCGGGATGCAATCAAGTTGGTTAGCCAGGCTGTTTTGTTTTTTTTTTTTTAATGTTCTGCATCTAAGGCCTCCTTGTGTTATGACTTGACATAGTGCTTCTTCACATCATGAGGACTAAGAACCTTTTCCAAAATAATTTCTACGCAAGGGAGCCTGTAGCTTTTTGGGTTTTTCTTGGTGTTTTTTTTTTTTTACCAGTGTCACAGATACGACCTCTGGCAACTACCTTAAAACGTGCAGTCAGTACCCAAGTGCAGATATGGTTTCTATTCTGGGGGAATATACAAGGACTCATCTGCAGATTCCTTCTGATTTTCCTCTGTAGGCTTACTGTATTATACTCATGTGAATTTGGGACTTTACTCTCATTTTTCAAACGTATAATTTAGGAGCGCATTTTCTAGTCTCTTCAGATTAGCCCTGGGCACTCTTTAGTCTGTTTGAAATAATTTCGGTTCAGGTTTTTTTGTTTTGTGTGGTGATTCAGTTTCAGGTTTTTTTTTCCTTTCTTCGTAAAAGGTTGCTTATCCAGAGAGAGGAGTTTATACCTTTTTGCAGGGGAAATATGTCTTTTAGTTTATGGCTGCATTCTGGATGGGAGAGTTAAGTTGGTAGGATGAAATATTTACAAGCTCATTATATGTAAGTTAAGAGTGATTGTTTTCTCTCTGTTGGATTCCGGGGCGGGGGAAAAAATGTGTACAGTATTTCAGAGAGATACTCTGCAGTTTCATTTTTTGCAACTGATTGCATTTCAGATTTGCTCTGCCTGTATGGTAACTTTGTAGGCTATTAGCTGTTGTTCTTCAAGCAATTAAGAGATGCCATTCATGGTTGCATTTGGATGCTTTGCTTCCCACTGTAAATAAATTATGTCTTTAATTTAGAAAAACATTCTTTTTCAGTGGAAAACTATCTACTTTTTTGCTTTACAACGGAGCTGAACTGGTTCAGTGGAGAATATGATCTGCTTTGAAGCAGATGCAATGACAGGTCCAGCATAGGTAGGGAGGAATGTGGGAGAAGAGATGAGATGGGGGAAGTGTAAGACTCCTGTATTTAAGCAGTAGCAAGTTGCCAGAAGCTCACTGCTTCATGTAATTTCACCATTGACAGATGCTTGTGGCATGATGTTGGTGCTGTAGCTTCACCTCTATTTTGGAAATGGTCTGAAAGAACAACGAAAAATGGCTTCTCTTCATTGTGCCTATGTAGAATTACTGTTTTAATAAAGAAAAATTACCACCCTGCCGTAAAAATCTGTCAAATATATACTAAATCAATTCAGAATACGTAATTCCATTTTACAGAGCTATAGCTGATGTACATATCTTAGCTAACATTTTAGTAATTCACTTGCCTCCTTGAATACGGCAGATGGTATTTATTGTGATGTAGGCTCATCATGAAACTAGTCTTGACCCACTGTGTTTCTGATATGCATGAGAGGGGGATTTTGCTGTGCTAGAAGGGAAGCTAATTCTACATAGCTCAGAAGCTGTATAAGGGAAGAAGCGAATCTACTGTTACTTATTTTCAGTACTGGGTGGATGGTAGTGTTGTAAATGATTAAGTGAAATAGATGAGACATCTTCCCATTATAGTTGCTGCCTGTTCAATTTTGGCATAGGAGTTGCTTTTATATGCCCAAAGCTTGGTTTCTTCTGTTGCTGCTGGAACGTTTGTGTGAAAACATAGTAGGAGGGAGAGCACTGGCATCTTAAATGAATGATAGAATTTTTTTTGATACATGCCCTTATGTCTTTCACTGTACATATTATTGTAGATGTGAATGCTCTGTTGCTGTCCTGTATGTATTCTTTTCTAATTATTTTGTCCCTTTTGTGTGTTTTGTTGGTCCCATTTTTTCTATTTAGTTTCTGTTAGTATTTCCTTGTTGTCCCCCCTTTTTTCTCCATTCAATTTCTAAACAGTCTACCTATCAATAAATTGTTGGCTTCATTACCTATTTCTTACCATGGGTTTTTGTCATCATAATTTTTTTCTTTCATAGCTACGTGGTAAATGGTAACTGATATGGGTGTAAGGAGCATGGTTTTTCAGCCATCTTGGCAGAATCACTGACTTTTGAATAGCTGGAATTCTAAGTTACCGAATCTCATTTTAATGTAAGCTTAGTTTTCTAACTATCAGTAGTGTTCCTGGGGATGGTCCATTCCCTGCCATTTAGTACTTGTAAAATTAGGGGAGAAGGTCTTGTAACAGATGGCCTGTAACCAGTTTTAAAGGATAACTTGTGTGGTGTTTTTGAGCTGGGACTCAACTTCTGTGATGCTTATCTTCTTTGCTGTTTGAATCTGTCTTACAATATTGGAAAAGAGAGGTGAATAGGGAAAACAGAATTGTTTGAAACACTCAATCTTCAGAACATACACAGGTCTGTGAAAAAGCTTCCTTGCTTATCAGGATCAGGTACAATTCATCTAATGGGTTTTTTGAGATTAATTTCTGCATCCCTCTGGAGTATGGAAGGTGAGGACAGCTGTTGTTGGTGAGGACAGTGAAATTTTGCTTATGATTGTTGATCTCCTGACCTCTTAGTAAAAGGCGTTTACTCGAGAGTTGGTGAGTGTAATGTTTCTTTTAAGCCTCATGAAAGGAAAAACTGAATCTGCTGTCAAAACACCACAATAACCTTTTTACAGGATATCAGAAATACAAATTTTCATTCAGAAAAAAAATACCTTTGTTTCTTGCTCTTGGAGAGTATGGCCCTTTTCACATCAGATGAGACATTTTCTCCTGACGAACGCTGTTTCATCTTATTTTTTGTGGTTATTTGGGTGAAAGCTAGTGCTCTTGCACTTGGACCACATAGGCATATTGAAAAAAGTGAAATTTTCATTCAGTGTGTGCTTTGAATTCTTGAAATGTTAACGTCCTGTATTTAGTGTTACAAAGCTGTAATGGCACAGTTAAAAATTGTTATACCAAAGTACTGTCTATGATTTGAAGGACTTGCTGTAGGTGTTAGAGCATTTGACGCTTTAATGTTCGTAGACTTTTTTCTGTAACACATTATTCTTGGCAAGTAATTATTTCTCTTGAAGAAGGAAGTAGAGTACTTTGGCAGGGTAAAATGGGAAGAATTTCAGGTTTGTCAGGATTCTGTATCCATGTGGTCAGTAGAATGTTTTAATGTATAAAAGACGATTTGAGATGTTGAGCATTCATTCTCTTTTGATCAAAAGGAAGAGCGAAATGAACAGGCACTCATACTCAATCTTCTTTAGTGTAGCGGGTGTTAGGATTCTTACAGATTCCCTGCAAGCTAACACTTCCATGTGGGGTCCTTCTGTCCCTCAGGAGGGCCTCAGAAAGCAGAGGTTGTTCAGTTGTTCCTTCTCTTCCAGCCTCTCTTTTTTTTCTTTTTTTTTTTTCTTGTTTCTGGGAGTCAAGGGCTGAAGATTGGCTTTTCTTGGCTGTTTAGACTTTTTCTGTCTTCCACACTTGGATATTTCTTGAATGATACAGTAAAACCAGGTTTATTTAACCTACTGTTGTCCATGGGTGGGTGGGTTGTGCACGTTCCATCATATCACCTCATCAAGCTGAGGTGACTTGATTTTTTTTTTTTTTAGGAGCCTGTCTAAAATGTGACCTACTTTGCCAGCTGGCGTCTGTGCCCATGAGAGTTTCACATAGGTTTCAGTTAATGAGCCTCCTCTGTGCTGTGTAGTTTAAGGCTGTTTTCAGTTTAGTATAATGTGCTGTGTAAGGCTTAGGTCATACCTAACTGTCCTTGAAATATGCAATAATCTGTAATAAAAATCATAACTAAAGTGTAAAAAATTCTGTCCTAAACGATATCATGTAATTACTCTAAGGATACTCATTCTTGTGAAGACTGCTGTATTGGAATAATCATAATTGTTTCTTGGTTTAAGTTACAGCAGGTGATTCGGATGTTTGTATTAAATCCCTTAACACGGGAAATGCTGACTCTAATAGGAGGTAACATTTGTGATGGCTTGGTGTGATAGTGGTTGTGTCATAGTTTTGTGAGAAGCAGGACAAAGCGGGTAAATGTACCTGCTGCTACTTACCATAGTGTAAGCCAGTTTAATCTTACAGAAGCTGTATTGAGTGCATCATCTTGCGTTAAAATACCAAACAGGCACTCAATTTCTCTGCCTTTTCACAAAATTCTAATGAAGAGCTGTTATAGGACCAATGTGTGTTCTGTAGTCATAGTTGTGTATAGTATCAGAGATGCGGTTGTCATAGCTTTGAGTAAGCATGTAGAGCTCATCTGCACATGCAGAGCCTGCAGCATAAAGAAGCAGATGCATCTCCACAGCCAGATGGAGCATATGCCAAGAGACAAGTGTAACAGTGTGGGGAGCATAAACAGAAAAGTTGGTGTTGAAACACTGTGTTTATAAACCAAAAGCTTTTTTGTTATGTTTTTTATCCAGTTTTCTCCACCTCTCCAGCATTGCTTCTTTTCTAGGCTGTGAATTACCAATATGTATTTTGAACTGTTGTTGGCATGTCATACAGTATAGTAGCTTGTTAACCATGGGGTGATACTGGCTTTTTGGTAGCACTTGAATTGGTTCATGGCTTCCTGTTTTTGGTTTTTTTTTTAAGTTTGGGTGAACTTCATATGAAATTGAGGATCTGGGAATTGTAACTTGGTGTACATGGATGCATGCATACAAAATTAGATGAGACAGACATTCAGTTAATTGATCCTATTTCCTTCCTTGGTGGATACCTGGTGTATCCGATCTAGATATGCATTTGGCGAGAAATTTGGTCTTCCATATTTTGTTCTTCAAAACTAAAAAGCAAGATGGTGGAAATTGGATCACATCCTTCAAAAATACATTTCTCTGAGATGTTTCATAAAAGAAGTTTTGTGGTGAGTTCTTAAACACATTTCTAAAAAGGAAAATGCTCTACAACCAGCTTCAGTTGAAGATGAAAACTGATCCTTAATGTAGGTGACTCAAGTCTCCAAATTTATGTGAAATAGCAATACAGCTTTAGCTAACACACACAACCGAGATAGTGCTGAGATGCGATAAACATGAATGTTGATGGTTAGACACACACTAGAGATTGTGTAGGAAGATTGACAATGCTGGTTAGTTAACCTTGTTACACATTCCTTCATATTTGATAGGTGGAGAATTGCCCCAAGTGGGCTAGACTTAGGAGGGAAAAAGGAAAGAAAAGAGCAAGAAGCTTAGGGCTGATAGAAGAATTACATATGAGTACTATGATTAGTATTATCATGTGTTTTTGTTGTTTGGACCACTTGCTTTGGCCTCCAGATAGCAGGGACCGTGCTGTGGAAGTATTGGTATACATTTCAAAGAAGGAAGAAGCTTAAAAATTGTTTCAGTGAAGTAAGGAAGTGACTTTAATCTGCTCATGCATCACAAGAAAATGTAGGCATTATTGGACTTGATTTGCTAAATGATTATGTAAATGTAATTATACTGCATATAACATTTCAAATAATTTGAGATGGCACACAAATGCCTTTTGAGACGTTTTAAGGAGGTGATTGAGGGGGATTCATGTATGCTTAAGGACTAAAATTTCACTTTTAGCTTACCTTTAAAAGAGAGAAAATGCATAAACTGAAGTGGTCTGGAATATGACTTGTCAAAAACATTACATATCTAAAAATAATATACGTGTGTGTATATAATATACTAATGTATTTTTACTAGTAGAAATGTTTACTATAAACCTAGCTTCTAAACAGGTTATGCTTTGTGGTTCTATTTCCCAGTCAGGGTTCAGGAAGAAACGGCTTCCTTAAAGAGTTACAATGGGATTGAGGTAGCAAATATTTGTTTTGAACACAGTGACAGGAGACACCTGTGTATCTTGTGCTGAGCAGAACAATTACCACTCATAATGGTGTCTCTCTGCTTTCTCCCTTTATTTTAATTTGGGAGATTTAAGTTCAACAGTTAATCCCTAAAGTAATTTTATTTGAGCTGTTTACTGTTAACATCAATTTGTCCATTCTTGCATTTGGTAATACTGTTCTACTTCAAAATATCCTTTTAGTTCTTTGCCTATGCTGAGATGGCTTTGTGCATACTGGTGACTATTGTTGACATGCCCTTTTTTTAAAAATTACATATTGTTTGTGACTTTAAGAAAGCTGATAGTGATAGTTTTTGTTCCTAGTTTTTTGCATTCCTTCATTTCTGATATATAAAGAACTGCCAGAAGTAGGATAGACTTAACTTTTTTTTAATAGCTTTGGCTTGCCTGCAAATAATCTAAAGCTACACCTTCCTCATGTATAAACCATTGATTAAATTTAGTGGTTTATGGTTAAGAACACTAGATTTCTTCTACCTTTTAAAACAGTGCTGGTGTTTTAAACTTACTGTGCTGTACTGGTATGCTGAATTTTGATTAATTTTACCTTAGTCACTAATCAAAGCATATATATATTTATACATATATATATATAAAGAATGCATCTTTATATATAGGTTCTGAAGTGTCATGCTAATAATGGTTGTGAATAGCTGTTGTAGGTAGTTCCAGTTCAGATTTCTCTCTGTCCTATGACAGTTATACTAGTGAGATTATCTTAAAGCTGTGAAATGAAATTCGCTGTGATGTTCTCCTTATTTTTTTAATAGATTAACAGAAACAGCTAATCACTTAATTGATGAGCAACAGCTTACTTGGCTGTGCATCAGTAGAATCTCAAATCAAATCAGACGGCTCTTCAGGAAGCTGTGCTGCTGTGAGGGCTAGAATCATAAATCTGTGTCAAATACTAGTAGAGGATCTTTGTATGGTACCTGTCTACCGAAAACTCTGCAGAAGCAACCCTGTTGATAGGTGATGTGGATGTATTTTAAGAACCAATATAACTTTGTATTTCATCTAGGAGGCACACCAAGAGTTTGAGTTGGTCATAATAGCGTGTTTTTCTTTGAGATTTTTTCTCCTTTTTTGTTTCTCTTTCCTTAAAGGGGAATAGATGATATCATAGGTCCAAATATAGTTAGTAAAAAGAAAACACCTAAATGTTACCTTTTCTCATTGCAAGCTATTAGCGTTTTAACCTGATTGTCTTAATGAAGTGGTTAATTGTCCTGTGAGCTAAATGCTTGGCCAGTGTCTTAAATTCTGTTCATGGGCCAGAGATAATTTTTTCATCTATTCCTCTTCTGCCACCTTCTTACAGTTATCTGATGAGATATGCATGCATGGATAACTAACACATTAAACTTTCTCCTTTCTTCTTCTTCCTGCCTGCATCAAATGCTGTTAACTTTTTTCCTGGATTTGACATGAAACCCAAAATAACAATAAATAGATGCAGCTTAATAGGTACAGTAAATGAATTGTTAACACCAGTGTGGAATATAAAAGTTCTGAACAGAGCTGGAGTAGCATTAGTAGAGGCACTTAGGTAGCAATTTTTTCTAAGCACAGATAACAGTTCTCTTTAAATTGTTTTAAAAGCATGGCTTGATTCAGTTCCTGTCACTACCTGCATATGTAGCTACAAGCTACTCATAATCAGTAAAGCTCCCAGAGATTTGATCTCGGTCTTTGTCGCTTTCAGAACTGTTCTGACATGACTATGGGCGTGATGGTTCAGTGTCCTGCTTGTCAGGGGTATAAGCCTGTCATCGTCATCCTAAAGTGTAGGTTATATCTACACAGAAAGTAGTATTACTTAAAGGTTCTTTCCTCGGTTCCCAGTAGTAATGTGAGTTGTTAATATGTAAGAATTTCATAAGTATCTCATTGAACTCCAAACATATTAACCATTAAAGATAGAAATAGCTATCAATGCCAAAGAATATAGTATGTATTTTGGATTGTAATTACATAATGTTAACTACTTCTAGCTTGTGTGATTTCTGTGCTCTCCTTTGCAGTGAGCCATATCTAGATGTACCTTGAATAGATCAAAATATTCAATGGCCCAAAGCTGTAAGAGCAAAACTTGTGTTCGCGGTACCTGTGTAACTGACTGGGATGAGGTTTGAATAAAGCAAGCTTCTGCTTTTGCTCATTTTACTGCAGAAAACTTAAGCTGGTGTGCTTTTGAATGATGCCTAATGATGTAAAACTTGCCATTAGGTAGACTTTTCTTTTTTTTGAGGTTATGGCTATTTTAAGTATTTCTCATGTGTTTCCTATAACTGCCTTTGATTTTGGTTTATATGACAAGTTAGCAGAGTGCCATATTTACTCCACCCTTCCTCACAAATCTTTATTAAAATATAAACTTTGAGCTGTAGAAGCTAAAGTATGTCACTCGTTCTACACGTTTGTAAAGTGAAGTTGCACTTTCAAGTGGAGTAACTAAGAGTGTTTTGAGAGATTCTTTAAGTATCCATCCTGCGTCTGGGAGTCTTTGGCCCATGAGGGTTTGCTGGAGTGATTCCTACATCCTCTAGCTCTTACTTGCCATGCTCCTTTAGAAGCAAAGGGTGATTAAGGTTCCATGTTTATATATTTGTTTGTAGTACAGACATGGATAGCACATCCCAGAGAACTAAAACTTAATGAAAGCAGCTTTTTTTTTTAAAAAAGTGCATATAGCTTTTATTCTTGGTGAATAACGCATATGCCTCCTTTTCCTTGGAGACTGTTTTTAGTATTTATTTAAATAGGTGCTGCTGGTCAGCTACATAAAAACAGTGGTTCTCCTCTGTTATGAAGTCCTGTATTTATTTACCAGCTGTGCAAGTGATGTTTTTCCAACTGATTCTGCAGTGTGTTTGGAGAGTGTTTATATTTTTGAGATTTATAGGGTGGACACACAAAGTCTAGCTCTCACACCCACTGCTCAGTGTGATCAAAGATCTGGTTCTGGATTTAGCTGTTATGGAGACATTGTGTTAAGCAGGATTGAAAATCGACTCCAAGAAAAATCTGTAACAGCTCACTGCTTGTGTTAATGCTGGAGTTCATGCAGGCAGTCACACAAAGACATAATTATTTACTTGTATTAACAAGTTCTTCAAGCTGTGCTGGTCTCGTATGCTGCAGCCCTTGTATTGCTGCAGAATGTGGTGCTTTTGAAATTCTGTATTGACAGTTAGAATAGTATCTTTTTACTTTGCAATTTCAAAGCGAGGACCGTGGCATCTGTTAATCAGGACTGAGTGACTTTACACAAGCTGTGCATGGAAAGAATAGACCCCAGAACAACGCATGTTCTGGAACTACAGAAAGAGAAATGACTCTTCTTTCTGATGATGCTTTTGATTTCAGTGGAGAGTTAATGTAACCCCAGTTTTTACCTTTCAGGCTCACGGGTTTGCTAGTATCTTCAGCTGTCAACCCCCCCAGTCTGCCAGGGATTAACCACCTTGCAGAAGGGACAGCAGAAATGCTAGCTGCTTGATCATTGCTATTCATCAGCCAGTGTTTTAGCATCAACTGTCAAAAAGGAGGAAGAGCATCATCTATAGGATGCTTCACTCTTAGTTGCCTTTTGGACCTCAGCATGTTTACAAGCTGTGTTTCTGTTGAAGTTTCTGATACTTTGTTTGAATAATGGTCATGTTTGGGCCTTACACTGATGGTGCTTCTGCAGAAGAGGGCTGGGGAACGTCTCTAGCCTCTGAGAAGAAATGGCCTAGATCTTCATACTGTCATAAAACCTCCCAGACAGGTAACAGACCTGTGGGTGTGATAATTCAGATGATATGATGGAGATTGTGGTTTGTTCTTTTGCCAGCATTTTACTGTTAGTAGTGTGGCCCATTTAGGCTGTAATATTCTCAACACTCACCTGAACAAAGGGCTTCATGTTGATCCTTTCACCTGGTATGCTTTGCATAGTATCTGTTTCATCACCCAAATAAAGTGTTAATGGTGGTAGTTCTTGTGGTACAGACAATCTCCTAACAGCTCTTATTATATCATATCATTCTTATTCTTTGTAATACTTATAAATCAATACATATACAGTGTTAATGTCTTTTTGTGACTTACCGGTGATACTTATTACATTTTGTTGAGGTTATATCAGTTGTACAATATTTTATACAGGAGCTTACATGTCTGTAATTTATAGTATAGACTGTGGAATGTCAGTTAAATTGGCAGTAGTGTGAATTTTAACATTTAAACGGTGTCTTAGTGCAATTATTGATCAGTTACTTTCAATAGGAAGGGAATAATATATTGTTAATTACAAACTCTCAAATTCAGTGGGAATACAGCAAAGATTTGTTTAGATCAAAGTGCTCTCACGTTGTCCCACTGAAAGCTCTTCTAACTGTAACAAACCAATGCCATTTTAAAGCCCTTCTCTTTTTTGCATTCACTTACAATTCAGTACTTGCTGAGTATAGTGACTTGTGGAAAAGGAAAAAATCAAGTATGCAAGAGCCAGTCTTTACCCAATGTTGACATGAATGACATGTGACAGAGTAAAGCTTACTCATATTTCACTGTCCCTGATTGCCACGCAGCCTTTTCTCTCTACCTCACTGGGTCCCACCTTTGTTTTCCCCCAATCTTTGATTTCCCACCCCCTCTTCAGGTTAGCTAAGGACAGCCTTCAAAGAGTTGCTTTGGCTTTTGAATAATTCACTCTAAATGAAGGTTATGCAAGGAAAAACATATTAAGCATATTCCTTTGACATGTAACTGGGAAGTTCAGTATTCAAAACATGAGTTGTGACATACGTATTACAGCTTTGTGTCTTGAAGTTCTACATTCTAATTATTTTAATTCAGTACAAATAAAGATCTACCTGCTTGTACCCTACTTCATTTCGGGAGAGGCCTGCAGCTTCCTGTTGTATACTTATCTCAGTCAGTGTTTTCAAGTACCTGCTTTCATTTGTCTTATTCAACTTGCTCATTTTGAGGGGACTTGGGGGGATTTTTTTTTTGTAAATACTCTGCAGTAATGTTATGAACTGGGACAATGCTTTTATGTGTGGGTATGCACATACCACACTTGTTCAGAGTGCGCACATGTGCCTGCACATACTGCTAGCTATTTGTGTCTCCAGCTGGACATATTTTAGGTGAAACAAAATGGCTGTTCTATGCCAATATTAAAGGCAATTGAAGCTTGTTCTGGTACACATTTGTGTAGCCAGTTCCCATAATCTTACATTCGAATGGTATTTTATAAATTGGTTAAATCCTTAGAATCCACTAAATGTATTCTTTGGGAATAGTTGCTATTTGTGTAGTAATTACTGTTTTGATAATACTAAGTCACCTTGAGTACCAGGACTTTGAAATAGTTTGTCCTTTCCAATTTTCAAGCTGTAAGGAGGAATTCAGGACGAGAAATGTTTGAAATAGCAATACTGCATAGGCAGGTAGACCAAAAGAAACCCATTCTTTTTATATCATTGAATTGTAATCAGCATTTAGAAAATTTTTCTTGGCGAACTTGAGTAAGAGATAATATTTTTACAGAAGAACTTCTAAAAGATTATGAAGGATATTATGCAGATGGGTTGCTACACTTGGAAACTTTTCATGTTCCATATGGCTTATCTGCAATATACTGTTGCTGAAAGGAGGCATTGAGTCGGCTTCTGCTGTTGCTGATTTGTATTTTAACCATCGCAAGTATGTGAAGAGGTCTATATGGGAGGATGTGTATGTACATATATATGTTGTCACTTGAGTAAGAATTGAAAAAAGCATTTCTGTACCACAAAATATCTCTTTGGACATTCTAACTTAAAACTAAGCAAAACACCGTTCTACCATTAACTTTGCTTGTTGCAGACTGCATTCCCTGAAAATACCATAAAATATATTTAATTTATATGCTAAGGAATAATTTCTGCTTCCTGAAGAGGAATGATCTACTTTGTCTTTTGTTTGTAATAAAAAGGTTGAATAAGATTGACTTAGACTGGCAATTTAGTATTTCTTAAGGGAAGAATCTCATTGATGGTACGTTCTGTTTAAACAGGTAAAACGAAAAACTGCTTAGCGATATAAAATTCAGTAGTCTGGTAAGTTGTATAGAAGACAAATGCATCAAATATCAGACTTTGCAAGCTTGGCTTAGCTTTCACTGTGGAAACAGTATTATTGGTGCTAATGGATTACTAATAATTTCAAGTCTCAAGAAGTTCATTTGGGGAATGAGCAATCCAGCTTGTTTGTAGGTCAGCAACTGCAATATGAAGTCAACAATTTAGAGATAATGTTTCTCTAAAATCACAAATACAAGTAAGCAGTTTCCCTTCCTATACCTTCTAGTCCAGTGCATTGTGTAACTTTTTTGGGGTGGAAAGAGAAGTGGATTTTATAGCCCATAAAATTATTGTTCTTTAGTAATTGCTTGTGGTTTATCTATTCAAAATGTTTCACAGCAAAGATGCTTCAAGCTAGAATTTAAGCTTTGTACTGTATCATGTCTAAAAACCTTTTGTATGTGTTAATTTTTATAAATAAGAGTTTGAATCCTGAGTGCCATCTTTATCATATCTTGGAGGAATTTGACAGCTAGCTTTCATGTTTGGCAAGCCAGGGATACATGTTAAAATTTGCCAGATCCTGGAAGTGCTCCAGCATTTGAAACAAGACTGTGTCTTTTCTTAGAGTGGTATATAACAGGGACACTGATAAAACTTCAAATCATGAACATTTTTCATCTGTAAATGATGAATACCTTTGTCTAAAACTGAACATAGCAGAGCACTGCTTAAAGGGCTCTTCCTTGTATCTTATGGTCTGTTGCTAGGCAGGCATATAACTTTTTTGTTTGTAAAACCCTGGAGTAAGTAATTAATCCTAAACCTCCTTTTTTTCCTAACTTACTGTAATATTTGGCCAAGAAATATAATAATTGTGGCAAATTTTGTTAAAGTACTATACTCAATTTTTTGTGTCTGGATATTTTTGCATAATACCAATTCTTTACTTTTGAAATACCACTACTAATTGAGCATAGGTATGGAAAATATTATTTAAGCAAGCTAAAAGTAGCGTGTGTCAATTCTTCAGGTTTTGCTTAGTATACATTATTGTGGTTCGGGAACCTACCCCCAGAAAGATTGGTGAGGCCTTGTTCTTTAAGAAGTTAAGCTCTCAGAGTTGCTTAGCTTGTGGAAACATTTGTCATAATCTAATATGACCTCCTGTGCATTTCACTGAAGTTTTGAAAGCTGGGCACCACTCTGCTTCACTGTGCTGTTCTGGGATGTATGTATTTGTGACCATAATTAGAATGCGAAATGCTAACTGGTAGCATAGCAAAATGTAATTGAAAATGTGTTGAGGGTACTGAAATGAATAGTATTAGGGCTAAACTTTAAGTAGCCTTCTAACTCAAAGGAAAGGAAAACATCTTCATAATTAAATTTGCAGATGCTTCAGTGATTGAAGTTGAGAATATTAATAGAGCCTGAGGAAAGCTTGCAAAATTTCTAAATATTGCATAAAATAATCCAGTACATCTAACTGTGAAACCCTTAATGAGTTGAATTATATGGTTTTTCTCTGGCTGTTCACTTTTGGTATATACACTGGACTTAGGATTCGCTCCCGCTTGTATTTTAGACAGCAGTACAATTCTTACACCCAGCGCTGCAGGGTCATGCTCTGACTTTGCAGAACCATGTCATTACTTTAGAGTAAAGAAACAGAAATGATGTACTTCTGATGCCAAACTGACCTGCAGGAAGTTTAAAAACGGTAAATAGCTTTCAGTGGCTAAGAATACTCCTCAGATACTTTGGTATGTTTTATACATAATAAGGGAGATATGACTATATGTAAAGGATGATGCACTGTAGAAGTGTTCAGGGTGATGAAAGTGAAGTATTCCATATTACAAAAGAAGAAAAAATCTGGCCTGGTTTTAGGCTCAACTTCTTGGCAATAGTATGTAACAGGAAGCAAATAATAAAGCGATTGTCGTGCTTTCAGCATGACTTTTTGCTATATGTGAAGTCTGTAGTGATACATGTAGTTCTTGGCCGCTGAAGTCTCTCTCCACTGTGGGAAGGGAGCTGAACTGCATTAAAGGAATATGCCCTGTTTTCTCTCACTGGTGTTTCACATAATAAGAGTGAAAACTGGGTGGGAGTCTGCTGCTGTGACTACTGTATTTGTCTTTCATTTTGTGACTATCTCAGAAAAAAGGTATGGCTTTTTAAGTAGGATATGAATATCAATGGTGGCTGAGGCAATGGTTTGCTGCTGCCAGAAAGGACAGGCCATTCCTACTACTTCTGCCTACTTTGTATCTGTGGTGCTCAGCCCATACGTTGGAAAACCACCCTATTCCTGCTATAAATGAAAAGAAATCTAGGAAAAATAAGTTAAAGGATGGCCAAGGAGAATTTTCTGTCATTTTAGTGGAGGGGAAAAAAAAATTTATTGCAGGCTTGAGCAAGCTTCAGAGTTGGCGTAAGGGTGGTCTCTAGGATCCTGCACTTTCTGTGGCAGTAAGTTGTTACTGTCAGTCAGCTTGTCAAACTGCTCCCACAGATTTCAACAGTTCCCTTAAAGCATGGATCTCTAGAATCATCTGCAGAGGTGGAATGTGAGACTGATCCTGAAGTCTACGGTACGGCCAAATAGCTATCGGTTATCCTTGGATCTCTATTTTAGGAATTATTTTTCTTTTGTTCCTGAACATCGATAGGAAAAGCACTAGTGCACCTGGGCTAATGGGTAGTGGCTTTTGCATTTTATTGGTGTCACTGCAACTTCACAATCTTTTGCCTCAGAGATCTTATTGTTTTTCCCATCATGGAAGAAGTGATGCTCAGTCCCGTTCTTCTTGCACAGAGCTGTGTGAGGCCTCGGTGACTGCACTTGTGGGTGAGGAGCCTTTGGAATTTGTTGCAAGTAGCAGCAGTGTCCTCTCCCTCCCCGCTATGGCATGGCAGCTCTCTAGAGCATCAGGGAACTGTTTAATTGGTTATCCTTTTGATAATCATTGTGTATGTGCCTACTGGAGCAGCAGTAATATTTGGCAGTACTAGTGGAGCCTTCACATTACTTCAGGCCTGAAGAATATTTATGCTTTCTTAGATTACAATTTTATAAGAAGCGTTTACTCAGAGTTTGTGCTGCTTCACAGCTTTCCAATGCTCTGACTGCAACAATAGCAACAGAACTAGCCACAGGTTTTGAGTGAAAGGTTTGCCTTTTCCAAGGGAAATCACTTTTTATTTCAATCTTAGTCAAATTTTGGAAATGTTTTTCCTCATCATTTGGGATGAAACACCAACAAAAAGCCTGTTTGGCCAGCTCCGATAGTAAGTTCAAAAATAGAGCTGTTAACATGATACGTAGTAGCATTGATAGCAAAGACCATTTCCTTTTTGTGTAATATTACAAGAAACCCAACACTGAAAATGTTTTGAATGAATTGACCCTTTTTTGCACTTCATAACGCTTTTTACATATGAGGTCATCCTACTTTCTTCCTTTAAGGCAGAAAAATATTATTTCCTGAGGTGACAATGAACATAATCAAGTTCTCTACAGTTTTGCCAGAGCTGGTAAGGAGCCCAGATTACAAATATCAGAAGTCTTGGCTTTTTAACCACACACACTGAATCGGAGCACAAAACATGCTGATTGTGCTCTTTTAACCATTAGCAACATGTCCTTTCAGAGTCAGATCTAAGAAACGGGATCTTTCATGGGGAGAACAGTTGGGGGTTGTCGCTTAACTTCATCTCTGGTAGCAGTAATCTGTGTTTATTAGTTCAGAGTTTCTGGTTTCCAGAACTGCTGATGACCAGTTTATTGAGCCAGTGTAAGTTTGTGTGAGAGAAGCTGTGTGCAGCTGGGCTGGAACAAGCCTTGGAGAAGGTGGTGACTTGATATCGTGCTGTGGAGACTCAGTGGGCTTAAAGCTTCTGCATTTCGTGTTTCTCTGGATTTTGTGGAAGGAAGTTTATGCTAAGATAATTACACTGTGACAGTTGAATATCATCTTTGTTCCTCATGGATCATACAATGAATAGCTTATGATTTTGTACTCTTTGGTATGTGTTTTATCAGTCTCAGTAAAACTTACACTGAATTTTAGAGAGAAGCTAATTATTTTGTTTTTGTTTTGCAAGAAGCCCTTCTTCTGTTCCTTAAATGCTTCTTGCCAAGGCATGATTCTTTTCTTAAATTAGCAAAATGCAGTGCAGTTAAAAATTTACTTTGTGCATGTATGGGGAAGTTCAGGAAAATATTTGGGCTCATGTACCATGTGCTTGAATGTATAATTTAAACCTGCCATAGCTAGTCCAGCTGTTCTCATACAATGTTTTCTAAGATCTGCCACTAATACTAATTTATTTTATTTTTTTGTTTTAAACTAAGCTATAATATTGGCCTATTTCAGTTTTACACTGTGGAACAAAAGCAGTTTAAAACTTCGGGGTCGTTCTGCAATATCAGGATGACCACAGCTGTCTGGAACACTTGTACAGCAACTTCATATGTCACACAAGTATATCATTGTGTTTGCTTGATTCTTTAAGGGGGGGGGGGGGGGGGACACAAAACCAAAAAAACCCCAGAGAAACCCCACAAACTTTCATACCTGCCTTGGTTGCTTTGCATTATGTTCTGACAAAAGTCAGTACTTTTCTCCCATCGGTTAGTTAACGCGTATCAAAGCTGCACATTCTCAGTTACTGAAGGCACAATACGGCACGTTGGCAAACATGTTGGAAAAATTTCCAGTAATTTTGGCTAAGTCTTAGAGGAAGTGGAAAGTAACAGATTAACTCAAAAGGCTACATCTTCCCTTAGATGATCTGGAAAATAAGACTTAACACCAGAAGGTACTTGCAGCGAGCATTAAATAGCAAAACTTTAAATGTAATGTTGTTTTGCCTCTGGTTGTAGTAAGAAAGTTTGTGTTCTGTATTTGTTAGCCTCAGCTGCAGAAACTCTTAATTTGATTCTAAACAAGCTTGGGTATCACAGCAGAGAAACAAAACTCTCTTCATGTTGCACAAATATTATTTGGTATCACTATGGTATTCCCCCCCTTATCTTCAGAGTTAAGAAAATAGCTCAGGGAGGGTGAGTTATTTACATTAACCGGAGAAGTACCAAATTTTAGCTACAGAGAATCTTGAGGGTGGAGTCAGCACTTGTTTATGGAGTTCGGCTTTCCTGTGTCTCCACAGAGTGATTCCCAGTAGTCGCAGTCCTCCTTGTTTTCCCTTGAGCAAGGGCCTGTTATCGTGTCTCACTCTGTAGCCTGTGAGAAAGCTGAAGCTGGGCTGTCTTGCGTAGGCTTCGCCTGGCCGTGTGAACAGATTACAGCATTCCACTTGTTAGTATGAGCCACGGAGCAGAAATGTTTTACTGTTATGTTACTGGGCAATGATAAAGTTGGTAGGCTTTTTATGGTTAGGTCCTCAAAGTGGCAGTTCGTGTTTTAGTGATAAGGAGACAGAGCTTTGGATATCAGACCCAGACTTACTATCTGTAACAGTGAACTGTGGCTTAAATCCTTCTACAATGACAGGAACCCCATCTGGAGTGAAGGTTTCCAGAATCTTAAACGGGAGATACTGAGGCATTTTCCTTCCTCATGAGTCAAAGCAGAGTTAACCCCATTGTTATCAAAAACAAAAATAACCGGTCACCAAGAGAAGGATGCGTTTTTATATTTAACTGAATCTCTTCCCTTATATTAGAACTTTGAGTATAATTTTCAGACAGACCCGGGAGGATAAATTGGCAGCATTACACTTTAAAACAATCCAGTCAAAGCTTTTGAATATTGAAAGGAGCACTAATGGAACTCCCATGCTGCAATATTTAAAATTGCTCTAATATTTTTCTCAAAGGAGGTGAACTAGACAGTATGTGTATTTCTTGTAAGATCTTTCTTTATAGTATCTAAATCCAGCTTGTAGTCGTGTCTTGGGTACTGCATATGCATGTTGACGCTGAGCACCGTGTAAAGACATATTTGGATTCTATTTACAGAATTCTGTGGGTTGCAGGGGTTAAGTGTAATCCAGATTATACAGTGTTAACATTTTCCCTGCTGATATCAAAGTGTAGAAGACTGGCAGGCTGATTTGTTAGGAAGGGCTGGGAGAGGGATAACAGGCTCCGACCTTGAGAGGCCGAACAGCCGGCCCTTGTATGGCCAAGTCCATATACGTGTCCAGCTGATTGGTTAGAGGAGCAGGATCAGTGCCGTGACAGGTGTTGGAGGAAGCTACACCTGTTTTCCCCATATGCTGATTTAGTGATTACATATTTGTGGGAGTTCCAGATACTGTGTGGGATACGGGGAGCAAGCCAAGAAACTTGAGAAGGAATTATAGCTTATGGTGACCTGTGATATTAAAGAATTTCAGACGGCGTAATAGAATTTTCAAGGACTGCTTTAAAACTGAAGTAGGGATAGTCAATATTTGACATGTATATGAACAGTGAGAAAGTCACGTGTACTTTATATTGTACTGAAAGTTGGTAGGTAGCACTTCAAGAAAAAATGCTGACAAATACTGTAGTCTAAACTAAAACAGTTGTTTTTTTAAAATCAGAAATGTGTGTTATGGAAACAGTTTCTGTAGGAAAGCAAATGCTATTTTTTTGTGGTGCTGAGAATGTCAGGGTGCGGTCTTCAAATCTTCAGGGTTTTTAGTGTAAAATTCATAGAATATAAATAATTTATCTCCAAAAGAAAAAACACAACTCCCCTCATGCATGTATAATTTTTCTGCTGTCTTATGTACTGCTAATGTGTACCTATTTAAATATTTACATTGCTTTCCTTTTGAAACTTTTTTAAAACATTAAAGATATTTCCATAGGTAGCATCTTAATTCTTGAATTTTTATAAATGAGAACTTGCAAAGGTAAGATTTCTGATTGTGCAATAGGGTGAAAAAGAAAAACAACAAGGAATACCAGTATCTTAAAATTTGGCCACAAGACCCATAGTTTCACATCCTTTCTTTCAGCAGCTTATTTGTAATGCCTAGATTGCAGACAAGTTTGGGTTCTTTTCCAGGGCATGTTGATGTGAGCTCTCCATCAGAAAATAGGAAGTAGTCCAGTAAAGCAGTTGCATCAAGTTAGTCTAAAGGAGTCTGAAAAAACTTAAATTTAGCAAATTAAGTCACTTTAGAGAGGGATTATGTAATTTCTTTTTATAATTTTTTGCAGTTCTTGTTATCGTGCGGGATGACAGAAGTGCAGGAAGAGCCTGCCTTTATAAATGGCTGAGACCAAGTGTTACATATATTGATGTACTGCAGTTGTTGAATGCGATCAAAAATTCTAGTCACTGTGTTTCTCAAAGTTCAACTGTATGCTCTTTAAAATGTGAATATTAAAAGTGAGATGCCAAAATCAATTTATTAAAAATCCAGTAAACTGGCTTTTAATTACCAGTGATGACATTAACTCCTTTGCCATAGGCTTGAATGTTCCTTGTATGCCAGGCTACTTTATCAGCCAGTATCTAAAAAGGGTTTTGCATGAAACGCTGGAGAGGTGAAGTGGGTGTAGGTTAAAGTTACCCATGAGATGGCACCTGGGAGAGGTGGTGCCTCTAAATGAACCTTTTCTGTTTGTGTACTATGCCACTACTTTGAAAGAGTAAGCCTGTCTGTTGAACAGTGAGTTTTGTCTGTGAAAGTTTCATGTAGTTTCAGTGGCTCTGAATGATTCAGTAGTATTCAAAACTTCTTGGCAAGTTAGTATGATTTGTATGTGAATTTTCCAATTGTATTTCAGACCTTAAGAAAGAAAGGCCTTAATGGTTGTGAGAGCCCTGATGCTGACGATTACTTTGAGCACAGTCCACTATCGGAGGACAGATTCAGCAAACTAAATGAAGATAGTGATTTTATTTTCAAGCGAGGCCCTGTAAGTACTTTTATTTTATCTCTACTTTTTATTTGTTGATCCTTTTTATTAACTTCATTATTTAGGCTCTGAACAAGAAGGAACACAGAGGGTGCGACAGCCCGGACCCTGACACTTCATATGTGCTCACACCACATACAGAAGAAAAATATAAAAAAATTAATGAAGAGTTTGATAATATGATGCGGAATCATAAAATCGCAGTGAGTACTAAAGTATGGTTTGTGCTTCTCTTACGTGCATGAGAATTTTCACAGTGTTTGCTTACCACTGAATACCACTGCAAAGATGAGGATGTAATGGTTTGAGAAAGGAATATATATTTTTGAGGAAAAATGAGATGCCGATACTTGATCTTGTTAAAATTAATTTTACCATAAAGAATAAGATGATTTATCTCTAGCTTCTCTTCACACTCACAGTTTCTCATACCTTGTGAACACGCTGTAACATTTCTAAATTTCAGGAGCCTAGCTGTATTGCCTAATCCCACCTAAAATATTTCTATAAAGATAGATTTTGTTGTGGGATGTAGGATAGTTGATTTGCATCTTGTAGAGCTTTGTCTGTTGATCAAGATTTTACAGTATGTTACAAACAGGCAAATGGATTAGCTTTTTCATCAAATCAGTGGAATTTATGTTGCTGAAGACTGGATGTAGAAAGGTGTTTAGATGTTTAAAGCTAAAGTCTGGTACACAGTGGGAGTCTCAAAAGATTGGTGTCTTACTCCTATTGAAATTCTAATAGATACTTCCTTGGACACTGAAAGATCTTTGAAAATGTCCCGAGTGCCTAACCCATTTGCAGCCATGGGTCGCTTAATTGCATTAGAGCGCTATGATCTACCCCATAGTGTGACCGGAGGAACATTTTTCATTTCAGTGTTATCTAATTTAAAAGTGAAATTGTCATTGTCTGAACCCCATATATTTACTGGGCAGATTATTCACGTTCTCCTCAGTTTCAAATACCCACTTCAATCTTGGGGTCTAAGGCAAAAAGGTTTACCGGAGAAGAAATCTTCCCAGAGAATTACTGGGCTCCAGAACTCAATAAGTTTGGTGATAACACGAGTGTAAATTTTGTGTGTTTTTGACGGAGGTGTACATGGCATTTGATTTCCATCTACAAAAAACAATTAATGTTGAGTATTACAGGGGAAGTATTTTCTAAGAAAACTAATACAGGGCTCTGCTACAGCCTTTGAATTTTTTAACATTGCAAATCTTGTAGCAATTACAGTAAATGGACTGGCGAGGTTAATCAGCACAGACCCTGGGGTAATTGAGTAGTGTGTCCCCACATGACTTGCTGATACTAGAAATTATTTCATTGTTCAGAGCAATGAGGCCATCTCTGGGGACTTAACAGCAAAGGGATGGTCATGACACCCAGCATCACTTCTTTTAGCAAGTTCTTTATACTTGAATAAAGCCAATATCTTTTGTTCCTTCTTTGTTTTGAAGCTTTTGATATCCAACATTTCTGTGTTGTGAGACATCTTCAGGCCTCATCTCTCAGTATAATACAGATAAATTGCTCTCCCTTGATGTTCTGTGGTCCTCATGAACAGCCTAACTTGTCTGTGTGGATATCAGTGTAAATAAACAAGGCAACGCTGGTTTTTACCTCTATATTTCTGTATTTATAGCTTAAATTGGACCTGTTATGGTTCTATTCCCAGTACTTGTGGGTCTGTATAAGAACATAGTTTCTTTTGTTCTAGTGCACTCATTACTGTCAAAGGATAGGAATGAGGCAAAGCGTGAAGAATTCAGTCATAACCAAATGAGTACCATAGATGGGCAGAGGCAGCCTTTATTGTAAGGTGTGGGGGGAAGCTGTCATTTATTAGCGCTGTATTGAGAAACCTAAAGAAAAAAATGTTTCAACTGCTTCTAGCATTGTTTTAAGCATACTTTTCAGGTATTTCAAGCTTAGTTGGAGTTACTTGACAGTGTGCTGTTTAAAAACAATGGGGTTTTTTTGTAGATACTAAATAGTTTCTTGAAGTAGTTTCCCGTGAAAACAAATTCCAGTACAGCTTGTCATTAGTTAGATACTGTGAATGATTTGCTAGCATTATGTCTCTATGCTTCATTACTTTTTCCTACCATCTGTGCCAAAAATTGATAATTATTCTTAGGAATGCTTCAGTAGGGACTTTCACTAGTAAGAGATTTTGGGGTTTTTAAGAAAATGTGTTATGCTTTTTTAATATAGTTATTATTGTATTTCTAATATTATCAAAACTGTACAAGTATCATTCTAAGTAAATTTTAAGCTGCACATGACAAAAGTGCATCTTTTTAAGTATACTTGCTAGGTCTTGAATGTTTGACATCTGCATTTGACCTCTCAATCAAAACTATTACATCTCTACTTTTGTCAATAAATACTACTGCCTTTTCTACCCTTGAATTGTACCTGTTGTGGTTTTGGTTCCAGGAATTATGAGAGTTGTGAAAGAAAATAGTCCCTTTTGTTTCAGAAACTCATCACTGTCAAAGGATAGGAATGAGACAAAGGCCGAAGAAGTTAGTCATAACCAAATGAGCACCATAGATGGGCAGGCATCTAAGCTTTTGATTCAAACAGTTGTTGAATAACAAACATATATCCTGCAGAAAAATAGTTGCCTTTTAAATAATGCTATAAAATTAAAATTTAGAAAAATGGGATTTGCAAAAAAGCAAGATGAAATGGTTATTCAAGCAGGGTTTTGTGGAACACAGCTCAGAATAATGACAACTGAAATGTTTAAATTCAAATTACTGAACTTAGCGACTTCCTAAAGATATCTTTACTTTTTTTTAGTCTGAAAAAGAAAGTTTTGGAGATTAGTAGCAATATTTTGGCAAGGTTATTAACAGAAAATGTTATTACTAACTTTTTCTTTTTTTGTGTAATAACTGACTATTTTGATATGCATGTTTATGCTTACGTTTTGAAGGTGCACCCGTTCATTGATTTGTAGACGTTTAGCTTGTCATTGTTTTGTAATAATCCTAATTAACTGATAAATCTGTTCTATTTCCAAGCTTGTGAATTCATATGAATATCTTCAATACTTTGTATTTGAACTGCCAGTATTTTAGATGTTTGAGTAATTCTTTTGGAACTGTATTTATATGATGTATGAGAGTTTACCACCATACTCTGCAACAAATGGATGTTTTAAAATTGTATATTTAATAGAGTTTAAAAACTAACATAATTAACTTTTTTAAATCTGAGTAATTCTTGGCAAACTTTAATATGTATTTTTATAATGCGCTATTTCTGCAAACATAGTTAATGCTAATGTTGTTGTCTTGTGTGTATTCCTTGTTGTCTTTCCTCCAGCCTGGCTTGCCTGCTCAGAACTTCTCGATGTCGGTTACAGTTCCAGTGTCCAATCCCAACACTTTAACCTACAGTAACCCAGGGAGTTCCCTTGTATCCCCATCACTGGCAGCCAGTTCATCATTAACGGACACGACCATGCTCTCCCCACCTCAGACCACCCTTCATCGGAACGTATCGCCTGGGGCACCTCAGAGACCACCGAGTACTGGCAACGCAGGTAAGATTTCAATACTTTTGTGCTCTCCTTTTATACCCTCTTTTTTTTTTTTGTTAAACCCCACCCCCCTGCCCTCCCCCACCAAACAAACAAAAAAGCAACAAGTTCTTAATGGTGTTGGTGCATTTTCTTTTTTTAATGGCATACATTTCAAAGTACAAAATGATATGATACTGTAATGACAGCAAGTTAGTTTAATGCTCTGGCTTACTTCTATTAGGTGGAATGCTGGGGACAACTGACCTCACAGTGCCAAATGGAGCTGGTACCAGTCCAGTTGGTAAGTGTAGTGTCACATCTTTGTTGAAAAAAGTATTGTGGTTTTAGTTTCACAGTTACTCAAAAGCATTTTTTTACTTGGACTCTTTTGAAAAAGTGGTTGTGGAAGAACAAAGGTCATAATTTTCTTAGAGCCTGTATAATTGTCAAGTCTTGTAAATTCTTATCAGGCATTAAACTTTTTACTGCCATGCCCTTTCCACTTCAGTAATATTAGTATTTTTCATTTTAGTGGTTTTCAGCAGTAGCACGCTGCTCTTGCTTTTGTGTTTCTCTGCAGGTGTAATTACACCACTCTAAAGAGATCTTTTGTTTGCCAAATTTCTTACTTTGTTTGAAATTCACCACACTTACTAAAGTATTGTGCTAAAGACAACTCAGTTGTGTTCTCAACTTCAGTATTCGCAAGACCTGGATGTTTGATACTGGTTGAGGTGCCAGTCAAAATGAAGAAAATACAGACTGTATTGTTTGTATTGTCATATGTGTATCTTGCTAATTATTTTCTAGCTGTTATACAAAGAAAGCAATAAATCTTGGAAGCTGATAGCTAGGTTCTGTCTTAATTTTGGAAGGTGATCAGAATTTCTTTCAAAAACAAATAAGAAAACTTGCCAAAAATTAAATTCACCATATTTTTTGGTCTTCGGTAAAAAGATGTAGAATCATTTTGGTTGGAAAAGACCCTTAAGATCATCGAGTCCAACTATAAACCTAACACTGCCAAGTCCACCCCTAAACCATATCCCTAAGCACCACATCTATGTGTCTTTTAATTACCTCCAGGGATGGTGACTCAGCCACTTCCCTGGGAAAGCATACAGCATATTGCAGGGAAAGACTAGCACTTTCCCTGCTTTTTCATTTAAATAATATTTTGTTTCCCTTAAATAAAATTTAGTACTCTTGGTAGAGGGCAGGCAGCTACTGAAATTTATCATGCTGCAGAAAGACAGAATAAACAACAGTTCACCCACTTCCTTCATGTTCCTTCCATTCCTTGAGATGTCTTGGTAACTGGAGGTCAGTTTTGGAAATACACATAACTCTCCTTGGTATGTGTTCATGGCAAGAGAAGCAACTGTTGACCTTTTAGTATTTGCTTACTGGCTACTTAGTGTGGCAACTGGGAAAAAGTTCTTTGAAGATAAAGTCAGGCAATTGAATTCATGAATAAAAAATGGTGCAACTATAAGTCTGAAAGCACAAGATTGACTTTCCACTCTTCATCCATTCTTTGGCTATGTGCAGCAAAGGTATGAAATATTGAAGTGTGGTTTCCATCAGGTAAGCAAGATTTTAAATGGAAGAAACTTCCTCAGTTGAAAAAAGCTGACTATTTTTGGAAACAGTGGAGGTCAGATGTTGATTTCCATAGTATTTCTCAAATCAAACTAAATAAGTTTATTATCAAGCCATTTCAGGCCTCTTTTCCAAAATCAGGCTTTAGTAACAGCAGCCTCAGATTTAAGGCTACATCTCTCAGTGCAAACAACTGTTTTATTTGCTTAACACTTGCTATAGAATATTAAAATGTAGAAATACCCAGTTACAGCAGCTTGGTGAACACATTTAATGCAGTAAAATGTTTTCCTTCTTGCATTTATTAATAGTTTATGTGAAAAGTCAAAATGCATCGCTTATCTCTTACTTTCCAGAACATTGCACCCAAAATGCTATACATATACCCACTCATTTCTAGAAAGACTTTTCATGCAAGTAAGAGCTGTGGCTATACAAGAACAGTGGAACATCTATAAGAAGTACCTCTAGCAAAAATCAAATACCTAGTTAACACCAGAATGCTAAGCCACAGAGTGCCCTAAGTTGTCAGAGCTCCACTTTGTCCTAGGATATGGCATGGCTTCTTTTGAATACTGTCAGGTGCACAGTAGTCTTCTCAACTGCAAACCCAAATCAAGAAACCGTGCATAACCAGATGGAGTAAATCTGCTAACTTTTCAATTTGAGCCTGACAGCTGCCATTGAAGTGTGTATATTAGGTTAATTTTGTCTGCAGAGAACAATGGGTTTAGTTTCTTGCTACAT
This sequence comes from Phalacrocorax carbo, assembly GCF_963921805.1. Lineage (NCBI taxonomy): Eukaryota > Metazoa > Chordata > Aves > Suliformes > Phalacrocoracidae > Phalacrocorax > Phalacrocorax carbo. Next base: position 4,672,136 of record NC_087519.1, on the reverse strand, counting down.
TTATTGTAGAATTCAATTAAAATATTTTCTTCTTTTAGTTTTCAAGCTTTTCTTTTAAACTTCTCAGGAATGGAGAATTCTCCTATGGATATAGTTGTGAAAAGTCATGTGTCAAATTTGCAGGTCACAATTTATAGGAGAGATGTCAAAGGTAAAGATGGAGTGCTGGCATACTCATATTCCCAGATAGTCTCTTACAGACAAAGGAAAAACCCAAGTCTTACTCGACACTATGAAGTTTTGAGCATTTGAGATTTTCTTTTCATTTCATTGAAATTTACACCTTAACCTTTACTTGCTTTTTACGAAAAGATAATCTTGCATAGCTGGGACCCAGTTCAGAGAAAGATGTTGCATAAAATGGCTCATATTTAGTTCATGAATCTTCTCAAGTCCTGTGTAACTTGATTGGAATAGATGTGATTTGCTTTAGCAGTCAATCTGCCAACTTAACAGTTTTTCTGTGGAAAATAACTTCAAGTAAAAATATCTGCATGTTGTAGCAAAGATTGGTAGGTGTTTTTTTGTCTAGAACAGAAAATTTTGTGATCACTTTATAATACTGAGAGCTTATTTCACATGCAGCTGTCATAACTCTGAAAAAGCTTTTTTTATTTTGTAATATTTTAAAGATTTTACCCACCACATAAAAAACATTTGCTGAAAATTTTTACTTAGCAAGTATATCAGTTTTGAGAGGGGAAACATGTCCGGCATTATAACGGTGTTTGCTTTTGAGCTAATTTATTTCTTCTGCTAATTAGATCAAATGTTTTGGAGCTAGAATTTTCATGATACTGTTGCCCATGGTCAGTGTTAAACCCTCTTCAGTTCGTGATGGGCATCTAATAGACTTCAAGAATCTCATATCACCAGGATGCGTACAACTCACTGTTTGTTGGCATCATCATCATGGCTTGAACCCATGCTGCACGTCTGTATTACTCCTTTCCAAAGACTGTGGATTCTAATTAGGCAAAGTATAGCCTCACTTGCTCTGAGAACCCAAATACAGGGGGTTTTCTTTGACTTTGAACTGAAAGTACTTGATGGATGGATCACCTTCAAATTTGTCATGAGGTCCGCTTCACTGCGTTCCAGTAGGTTCATCCACCTTGAATCATCCAGAGGTTGCCCACAAAGTGCGCTTCCAGTGAAGGTGTCCCATCTTGAGGACTCTGAGATTCAGAAGGGCTCAAAAGACGTACCACTGTTACCCAATCTCTACTTTTTCTTCCATACCTTTCATGTATGGCATTGAGCTAGAACCATGCAAAGGACCTGAGCTGGCTGTCATTGCCAAGGCTGCATGAAAACCATTAACCCTGAGACCTTTGAACTAAAATGAGTTCCCTGACTTCTTCCCAGTCCCAGGTGATTTTGAAGAAATTGTTGTAAGTGGTGGCTCTTTATTATCTTGCAAGGACACAATATTATCTGTCTATACGTTTCTTTGTCAGTGAAGTAGCCCTTCTGGTCGGTAATGCAGATTATGGACCCAGTTAATCTTCTGGGAAATTACCTTTCCTGTTATAATTGTATCATCGGGAGAATGGATAAGACCTAGTAGTCTAGAGTACTGAATTTCTCCTCTTTGTTCCAGAGCTGCATCTTCTCTGAATGTCCTTGCTAATATTCAGGTTCTGAGAATGTGAAGTAACTTTAAGAATATGGAATTTCTTTGGGATAGAGCTGAAGAATATCCCTGCTTGAAAAACTGTCTTGTGAGCTATTGGTGTCTATTAAGAGCCAATCTAGATCATGTGTGATCTTTTATCCTGGCCTCGGGAAGGATTAAGCAGAGGTGCAACTGACAGCTTGCACGCACCTGTAAACTGCTTGTATATTGCCAGAAAGGGATCAAGACAGAGAACTGAAATGCCCCACCTGTAAATGGTTCCCTTTGTCTTGAGGGCTCGGCTGTTTGGGAGAGCTTGTTCTGCGTGTCTGGATAAGAGAATCTTTCAGCTTGGTCTTTCACAAGTCTGAGTTAAGTGGTTAATATGCTGCAGTTCTTAAGAGTACACCAGAAGGCTTCAATAACAAAACAGCTTTCTGTGCATATCTTTCTATTCATATTGATTTGTTTATTAAATGACACACCCCAACAAGAAGTATCCGACTAACTCTGGAAAAGCGTACCTCTTGCAAATTTTGCTCAAAACTGGACTGATATCAGCCTCTTCCTTAAGAAAACAAACTTTTTTGCTCTCTCCACCCTGACACTCAAACTCACCAGCCTGTATCATCTGCATCAGCTAAAAAGCATGGCACAGTTGTAGACGTCCACCTTAGGAAAGCAGCTGTAAACCTTGAGCATATTCCTACTTCAGGTTATGTGTTACTGGTGGCATTTCTTATCTGCTGTACTTTGTCTTCTGCATGACAGGTAGTATCTGCCTCAGGCAGTCTTTCAGTAGACAGCATCTCTTCCTAGCTTCTATTGAATGTGGTTTGAGTTAAGAACATGTGTTCAGCTGGTGCTAAACGCAGCAGACAAAGGTTCTTGCTCTGTAATGTCAGTGGTGTTGGCATAATGTTTTGCCTTGCTCTGATCTATAAGATTATGCAGGTAAATACAACAGTCAGTGTTTCACCCTTTTCCAAGGAAGAAAGAAGTTGAAGGATCCCTGAAGAACACTGAGAGCAGCCTATTTACTCTTGCGGTTTCCAAGTTCCACTGAAAGTGGACTGCCGACCAGCTGTTTCACAGGGTGCAAGCTCAACCCTTTACCTTGGCTAGATGCTGTCAGCACATAAGTTTGATCCATCTATCATCCTCTGATTAGATCAGCTCACAAGAAGTGACTAGCTGAAATGAGCATGAAAAACATGCTGGTAGAAGAAAGCATTTGAGGTGGTTTGTTTTAGTGGCTTTTTTTGTTTGGGGTTTTTTGGTTTTCTGTAATGGTAGTGATCTCTTCTTGGAAGCTACCCATCCACGTGTGATTAGTTCAGCCCCTGAAGTACCTTAGATTTTAGTTGAGATTTCATATACTGTTACGTGTGTTCATTATCTTACCATAATTTCTGATTTACTGAGAGGTACAAGACAGTTCTAGTTAGAATTCGCCACGTGTGTAACAAATTATTAATCTCCTGGCTGGATTAAAGTATTGCAGCATATCTGTTTTGTGTGATGTCGCAAAACTTGGGTACATTCACCTCGTGCAGGATACACTACCACATGTGGTCAGATGTTCTAAACATATCACTTCTGTTGTCCTTTTTTTGCCTTTCTTTACCTTGGCTTTGTATACGTACAGAAAAATCAACAAGTTTGGAAAGTTGAACTCTGATTTCATTAGCTGTAAACTGTCTAGTTGACAAAAGACCTAAAAGGCTTCCAATTGCCACTTCTAATGTTTCACACAAAGTTTAATAACGTTCAGATACAAAAGCAGTATGCCTTTGTTTCAGGTTTGCTGCTGCATTCTGAATAACAGCTCTGGTCTTGAAGAAGGCCCATTTAAATTCTAAACATCCTTGAAAATTGTCTCTCCTTTTATGTAGCTTTAGGCAAAAAAAAAAAATTTTTCCAGTAATCTGGGAAATTTTTTTTTTTAGTTTTGCAACACGAGTAAGCATTCCCTTGACACTTGGTCATGTGTGGTTTGTTGCTGTGTCTCAATATCTGAAGTACTGCCTTAGAAGTGTAACTCTTACATGTTAGACATGTTTCAAAATACTATAATACTGTCAAAGGTATATTTTAATTCTAATCATAGTGTTATCTGACGTATTGATTTGTAAAGATCAGTGGAAATGCATTTTGGCTTCCTTGAGATGTTATAGTAAATTCTATCCAATGCTATCAGAGAGACTAGGCATTTTTGAAAGACGGTAGAATTGGCAGCGACTTCTGTGCAAAGATGGACATGGTATGAATGGCATATGCTGTGGGTTTTTTTTTTATTTCCCCTTAAAGCTCTCATTAAAAAAGTAAATAAATTGAACAACTGATGCACATAGAAATGCTATTGTTGCGTTTGCTTGCAATATGTCTGTGTCCCCTGTCCCATCCCACCCAAGGTCCTACGTGAAAATGTTTTACTTCAATAGGTTTTTATCTGGTCTTCTAGATGTGTAGTGAACCGGTGGCTTATTGCAAACATGATTTTCAATTTACTTCTAATTATGTGACATTTGTTGGGTTGTATGATGTCATTTGAGGCATAAATATTTATTTACTGTGGTTCTTATTTTTGCTTAATCTTAGATTGTTTAGCTGCTTGCTCACAATTATTTTCCAGAACCGTGTATAACTGTTCAGTTTCTCCAAAGGTGAACCACAAAAAAAGATTAATGGCGTCAATGACTGTAATTTATTCCTTGAGTAGCAATAAGTACATGGAGTACTTTTCAGCCACGTGTGTTCATTGTTTCAGCTGATGTGATTTATATAGTGAAATATGAGCCTGGCTCGTGTAATTGAATGCTACATCTTGGGCTGCAGGGCAATAAATGAGATTAAGCTATATTATGTTTCTGAAGGCAGAATATACAGCTGTTGAAATGGGTGGGTTTTAACATTTAGCTTCAGAAAAGAAGTTACTTCAAGTAAACATTTTCTGACTAAAATACAAGTAGGCTAATATACATGGGCAATGTTTGTTGTCATAAAATCTAATTAAATTATGATTCATATAATTGAGAGCTTATCTCTGCATTGGGGTCTGTTTTCCAAAGAACTGTTTCGAACATGTTTTCATAGTCTGTTTTAAAGCATTAACTAAAACTCTTCCAATGGAGGTAGAAACAGTACTCTCATTTTACACTTTTATAGGATTTTATAGTCTGTTTCCATTTTTCAGTTTGATAAATTTTTTTTAAAATATAAAGTAATTGTCTTTGGGGAAGATCTATAGTGGGTGGGGTAGATAAAATTTGTGTGTCATACAAAATAGTAAATAGAGTTTATGGGGTTATTAAAGCCTCAGTTTGGCAAACTGCCGTCTGGTTGCATCATCCTGTAATCATTATCTTTTTCTGGCTCCTGACCTTACTCTAAGAAATACCATGCTTTTAGTTATCCTTTCACTCTTAACTTGTAATTTGATTTTCTTATTAGATTATTAACAGGAATAAAGGCTTTAAGTTTCATATCAAGAATGAGTATTCTACAGTCTTATTGCAGCCCCAGCATATGATTCTTCAAATAATCCAATAGCGGCCCTTTGTTGCGCACAGCAAGCGTTGAACATTTAGTAAATGCTGAAATATCTATATTGATTAACACCCATAGTACTGCACACTTACGACATTTTTTGTTTGTTTCTCCTGTTCTTAATATATTTTTTTCCAAATACTCATTTTAAGAAATGCTCAGCTTTTTGTCAGAACAAATGCTTTGACTCTGCCCTGCTGCTGAATGATACTGCACAGAAAAGGCGATGGCAGGGAGTTTGTTGTTTTTGACAGCACCACTAAAAGCATGAAATGTTTCTGAAGGATTGGCAGAGCCTCGTAATAAGGGCTGCAGGAAATGACTGTATTGGGTGTGGAAGAAAGACACTGTCCAGATTTAACACACGAGCTACTGAAATACTTGAAAACAGAGGGCAGGAAATAGTATCATAGGATAGACTAAAATGCTATACAGAACTCCATTGTTTATACAAAGTGCTATTGTTCTGAAGTTTAAATTCATCTCAGAACGCTGCAGCCTTGGCATATAAGAGGTAACACTGACAGCCCAGTGAGCAATAAAATGCTCTTTATTAGTAGATTAAAGCCCAGACTTTACTTTTTAATAACAGTAAGTTCTTTAAATGTTCTGGCATTTTTGCTGAAAATGGAAGATCCTGTAACAATTTTAAAGATACAATTCGGTGAAAATTGTGCTGTATTCTAATAATTTTTCCTCACCTCTGTTTCTAAATCCACCTAATTTTTACTCTGTCCGTTCTGCAAGATTTCTCTTGCTATCTGATGCTATGTAGGCTGTCTGTAACTAATGTTTACACTCATTTATAATGGATAGGTATTGATTCATAACTATTTAACAAAACCATGATTCCGTGAAAACTGTCCCACAGTTTCAGGAAACTTAGGGGTAGCATAAAACTTTATTACTCTTCTTTGGCTGGTGTTTTTTTCTGTGTGCCCTAACTGTGGCTAGTTTTTTCCTAACAGTTGAGTATATTTAGCTCTAGTATGTATTCTCAGCTCCAGCCCAACTTTTCAGGCACCTCAGTTAAATTTTGGCACTAACCTAGAAGCATCCCAATAAATTCTGCTGTTTTCTGATCAGGAGTGTAGATGCTCTAATAATGAAATGAGTTTTTGCTGTGGTTTTTAATACAGAAGGAGAAACACTGACATAAAAAGCTTTTTCTTCTGCTGCTGTCTCTGTTCCTTCTCTCCCCCATAATTTCTGAGTTAAATGGTAGAATTCTCAGAAAATGTATTCCCATACCTCCCATATAAATGCTTCAGGAAAGAACTAAATTAGAAAAACTCTTCCTTGCTCTGTTAACCTTGGAAAAACTCAGGGGACATATCAGATCATCCATGTATGGTCAGGCTTTTGGCACAGCAGGAAATCCACGAAGAAAGTAAATCTAGAATTTGAAACCCTCGCTTTAAAAGTTGTGAATTTACTGCTCATCCATATATGAACAAGAATATTGTGGTTGCAAATTCCAGTAAGTTCTACCTACTTAAATTTTTTTTTCTATAAAAATATTTAGCAGCAACTTTGTTTCCAAAAGGCTTTTATATAACTCGGTACGATATCTTCAGGTTAGCACAAGAGCCTGGTTAGAATTCTTACATTAATCTTTTTTTTTTTTTTCCATTTCTAAATTGATAAAACAATATGTCAGGTTCCATTTACAGTGGGCAGGGAGAAGGTGAGGATTGCATTTGGCAGTTCCCTCACTGTGTAACAAGGATCAGTAGCAATGGAGGAGGCTCCCTTGTTAGTGTCCTGGTGAAGTCACACCTATTTTCTCAGCGTACACTGCCTCAGTTTCGTAGCAGTACCACTCACCTTCATGAAGAAGCGTGCTGTTGCTGCTGGACGTCATTGCTCTTCATTCTTGTTAAGCATTTAAAGGCACTAAAATTTTTGCTAAAGAAGGTAGAAAGTGACACTAACGACTTTCTTATTTTAATTGCTTTTAGATTAATATGTATTTAATGTAATAAAATTGGATTGGGCATAGGGGCCTATTCAAATTAGAATAATAATACAAAATTCATGCCAGTATGGTGCTACAGGCTATCAGAAGAGAATTTTCCACACAATGAACTTTGTGTAATAGACTTCTCCCTGAATTGTGACTACAAAGGCTGCTTTCAGAACTGCAATGTTAGTATAAAAGTGATCTTAGTATGAATTGTATTTATTTATACAGACACACACAAGTTCTATAGTGTGAACTATAGAGTTCCCTGTTGCAAAATTCCCCCTGCTTAACTTTTTTTCGTTTGCAGCTGAATAAGGTGTGTGTGTTTTGGGAATTGTTGCTGTAAATATGATAAAATCATTGGAATGTGGCTTTAAATTTTTTACTGAGAAATATATTTTGGTCAACACGATTGGTGCTTTTGTCAGTACAGGAAAACAGAATACTAGGCACTGAACTGTTCTACTGTTGTGTTACTTCTTTTTTCTGATCTATCTTGAGTATAAGCTGAGGCCTGTATCTTGAGCGTATTTAGCTTTTGGAGATTTCAGTGCTGAAGCCAGGACCTGTAGGCTTTGGCATATCTAATTCTACTTGGAATGAGTATCAAGAGTAAGGCAGAGCAAGACCTGTGTAAAATAAATTGATGGGCATAAATGACGTGTATCCGTGTCCAGAGCTTGGAATGAATTTAAGAGAGAGGATTTGTTCCCATTGTTGTTGCTAAATGTAATAATCAGACAGTATATATTTTTGAGACTGAAATTAATTTTATTAGAGAATAGATACTGGAGTCCCACAGATCTTGAAGACATTTAAGGAATACATTTTAGAAATGGAAACTTGAAGGGCTGATTTTTTTTTTTTTTTTATCCTTATAGGCAACAATGCAGTACAGGGCATGTTCTGTGGGGGTGGGGATGAAGTGGGATTGTGCAAAAGTACATGATTTTTTGCAAGCTCAGCCTGGAGGAACTTCAAAGGGCAAAATAAAAAACACAACAGATGTTATTAGAAATAGTGCTTTGGCAATACGTACTTCTCAGCGCTTAAGCTGCTGCAGTGTGCCCTTGAGGCGATATTGCCTTTACGTATTGATCTTCTGGTGAAAGTGGTTTTTGTTTGTTCGATTATTCAATACTGCACCTCTTGAGAAGCTTGCTATTGAAAGTTTTAAAAAAGAAGCATTTCCTAATTTGTACATGTGCACCAAAGTTTCGTATCGCTAATTCCCTTCAGTCTTACGTTTGCTACATTTGTTTTCCCTCTTTCAGGAAATGGGTTTGTGAATTCTCGAGCTTCACCAAGTCTACTCGGAACTACTGGTGGTGGCAATGGCTTGGGCAAAGTCATGCCTACAAAGTCTCCACCTCCACCTGGAGGAGGTAATCTTGGAATGAACAATCGCAAACCTGACCTCCGTGTTGTCATCCCGCCCTCCAGCAAGGGTATGATGCCACCGTTGGTAAGTTAAAACATGTATTCTATGACTGGCTTTGTGAAAATGAAGCGTTATGTTCACATGCACAGGAAGAAACTATCCCATCTGCTTACCTTGGGTTACAGTAGTAGAAAGGTGTTTGTATTCTGAAATTTCACTATGAAAACCTAAGCTATCAGTTGTTACCTTAGGAACAACCTTGAATTTGTAAGGATTTTTTTTAAAGTGTAAAATAGCAGTCTGACCTAACTGCAATCATAGAGACATATGCGGGGTTTTGTTGTTTTGATATGACATCTCACTGACTTGGAACCAAGAACTTTGTTGGTTTGGAGGATGTGGGTTTTAAAAAGCGCCATGCATTATTCTGTGGAGGAATGGCTGATCTTACTGGTCATGTGAACTGTATTAACATGCCCTAAAGCACACTTCGTACCTGTTTTTCCTTGGTCATAATGGCTGTGGGATGTAAAATGTAGCTTCAGTGGTAATGATGGTCTGAGAGAAATGCTTGTTTGATGTGGTGTGCTGGAATGCAACCTTGTGTGACCCATGGTGGATGTCGTGCCTTCAATGAAGGCATAAAAGAGTAATGAGTATCAGGCTCAGTCCCTATTTGTGTACTTTTCAATACTACTGTGCTGTTTGGCATGTTGGTAGTAATGTTTGTCCAGCCTAGATTTGGAATAGCACACAAGTTTCGTGTCAGGCGTGAGGTAACCCACAGCATTGAGACCAGAACAGGTCTTTCAGGAAGAGTTACTCTATTTTTCCTTTAATTTGCCTGGCCAGATCCTTTGATCTTAGTCTTTCACTGTCATGTAGAAATTTTAAACATCTATGTGTACATTTTCTGTGTTGTGTGTATGGAAGAATGAACCATAACCAAGAGGAGCGGGATATAAACAATACAAGTACTCTCTGTATAATTCTTATTTGTTTTTAAGATACCACAAGTGCTTAAATCTGTTACTGGTAGTCATGATGAATAATACAAAATTAATCCATGTAACAAAAGCTATAATTATCCTCAGAGTAGTGATTCTTGAAGTTCTAGGTTTTTCTAGGAATACTGAAGTGTAGAAGACACAGGAAATACAGTGGCTAATCTTTAAAGTGAAAATTACACTTTTAATTTGAAACAGATACAAGAAGAGGATCTTGTTAATGCAGTTGTTCTAACGTTCGTAGTGTGCAGTACCTATTGCCTGTTGTGGTGTTAAGAACAACATAATACTCAATTTAGGCTTTGTCTCTTTGAGGAAATTGGGAAGAGATTTCAGAGTAGAGATGCTGGGATGGTACAATGGTTGTATGTGAAAAGTGTGTTGTTACTGAGCTGGATGTTTATTGGATCAGTCCAGCCAGAAGGTGCTGTGCTCCATATCTACACGTACCGTCAATGTGTAGCTGTGTCCTCGTGTTTACTAAGCACTTTCTGCACTAATTTTGCCGAAGTGTGTCTTTCAGTATGGTATTTTTTAACTGACCCAAATTACGTGAGGTATTATACTTCCTAGTAGTAGTATTTACAGAATCAGGTGGCAAATTCATATTATTAATTAAAATAAATAAAAATCCTGAAGCACAAATGTGACTTTTTCTTTCACTTTTGAAAGCAATGCTATTTTTAGTAACTGTGTTATCCCTCTTGTTTGCTGAGTACAGTCGGAGGAGGATGAATTGGAGTTGGTGAGTTCGGGCTACTGTTTGATGAGAGAGAGCAAGATGCTGAAAATGTCTTTTACTACAGTTTTTCTAACTGTAGTTTCATTACATAGTTTAAATAATTCCAGTGTTCCCTTGGTAGCAGACAAAAATACATTCGTTTTATCAAACTTAAACCCCAACCAATTCAAGTTGAAAACCCATCCAAAGTCTAGTGCTTTCCATTTGTAAACTTCTATTTTTATTTTTCCCTGAAAATATTTCTGGTTTTGTTTGAGGGAACATTGGAAAAGAGCCTTACAGAGTAACTGTCCATGTGTATTAGGATATTTACTGTATTTTATGTAAAACATAAATAACCACTTATCAGCCTCTAAATTATTGGAATATTTTTAGAAAGTGGCTTCACTCATGAAGTTCTTCAGCTTGTAACACAAGCCCTGCATTACTTCTCTTATTTTCAAGGAGATTACATCATTGCTGGTGAGGTCACCTTTTTGGAGCTTAGAATTATTTCATCCTGCGTGAGATTATCAAACCACAGGGGTGTTCCCTGTTTACCAAAAGGAATAGAGAATTGCAGATGAATAATTCTACCTTTTTTCCAGTGGAAAGATATTCTGCTTTTGAACGGAAACTCTTGGGATTTGTTTTCTCTATTTTTTCCAAAAGGTTTTAACATTTGGCATTCTGTCTGGAAAATAACGTAAGGCTAAAATAATTCCTAACTTATTTTTAGAGCGATTTGCAAATTTTTTAGCTGCTGTAGCACAAACCGTGCAGAAGATGCTGCATCAGAGTGCAGTTGTAAAGATACACAAAGAAGTCTGCCTATTGCATACCTTGATTTGTTTTTGAACATGGACCTGTTGCTAATATGAGGCTCTAATTGCATGTAAGCATGGAAAATGTAGTGATTTAGATAAATTTCTTGATGAATGCATGCTGTTGGTTGATTTTTTTTAACCATAAACATGAGCAATAGATTTACAAAAATAAGGGGAAATTATTTTTGAAAGGCAGTATTTCAAGTTTTTAAGGTTTATTGGAATGACTTGTCATTATAAGCAGCTGTTCATGCATGTTCTTCTCGCCTTTATAGAGGAGTGTCTGGTTTCCAGTGCAAGAAGTAGAGCTTTAATTCAATGTAAAAGCACTTAATCAAAACAGCATTGCAATTGGAATAACGCAAAAGCACTTGAGTTAAGGTATTCCTACCTGCTAAAAATCGCTCTGCTCCTCACAGTGTGAAATAGTGCAACTTGCTGAAGGCGGGTTGGTTTATGGATACTGTGTGGAGCGTGGGCCCTCTAGTGGTTTTAAAAACTGGGCTTATCTGTTACGGGAAGAAAGCTCACACAAAGAAAATGCAGTAGTGTCGTCCTCAGACATAGTAAAGAAATATGAAGTGCACCTGCAATGTTACATCTCTTATTACGCTAATTTCTGATGCTAATTCCAGTGCTAGAAAACAGTTCCAAATCATGTCTCTGAACATTCATTCTGCAAAGGTTGGAACTGAGCACTGAATGTGAAAAACAGACAGGAACGGTGGCATAGCATGAAATAAAGATGTTGAATTCTTCCTCTTACTGCTACCATTTGCACCCGTTGAAAAATAATTTTTAAAATCCTGAAAGTTGTCATGAATCTTCGGCTGAATCTCCAAGTACAACAAATATTAGACACATCTAAATATTTCTTAGTGTCTTTGTATGGCTGAGTGTTCAGGAATTATATTCAGAAATAAATTACCTCAGAAAACGACCTTTATTAGCCATTCAAAAAGAAAAAAATTCCCATGGGGAAATCCTTGGTCTGGATTGTTTCCCAGTATACTCCTCTAACTTTTCCATTATACAGTAATCCCAACTTTATAGGCTGCCGTCCAAGACATCTTTGGAAAAAGGTCAATTCCTGACAAAACACAAATCTGCTCTAATAACGTACCTTTATGCCAGATAAACTTGGTCTGGTGGAGATTTTCAGAAGTACCTAAGTGATTTAAAGGGATAAATGACACACAAAATCAGTGGGACTTTCTCTGTGACTTAGGGCTTTAAAATCTGGGTGCTCTGAAGCAGAGTGGGTACATCTGCTGAACAAATGCCAGAGAGCCTCCAAATTCTTCCGAGGCTCAAAGGTGGGCTTTCGACAGCAGCCAGATGAGACTGAGATCAGAAGCCGGTGGAAGACTGTAGCTGATCTTAACATGGTAGCTGTGGTGTAATTTTTTCTCTAAATTGGAAAGTTACAAGCCAAGGATTGATAGCCCTCAATTCATCTTCGGAAGTTTAAGCTTAAAACTGGATAGAGCCATGTTTCTGTACCTGCTCATTCCATTGTTATAAAGGGAATCATGCATTTTTAATATTGCTCACTCTCTCAAGATCAGAGTGAAGAAAAAAATCCAGTGCTGCAGATACTGAAATACTTATATACCTGTCCAAAACGGGGAAAAAGTAGTAGTAGCTTCCATCTTTTAAAGCCAGGAAATGGATCTCTACCAAAGAGATAAAACCTGCTACTTTCGTAGCAAATATTTTTTTCAGGCAGAGAGGGAGGCTTGCTTTAAAAACATGTTTTCACCAGTTAGAAATCCAGCTCCCTTAATTGGGAATGGTTCTGTGAGAATGTAGAAATACAGGGTATGAGACTTCTACTGCTTCGAGTATTTCTAAGCCTTCTGTAGGTAAAACTAAGTATCTCTTGTTTAAAAATAAAAAATGTAGCATTTCTTGTTCTTGACAGTATCTGGCATGGCTGAATGGTGTTGAACTACATATTTTGAAGTAAGATTCAAAGTTGCCTCCATGAAAAGTAGCACGTTCTGTGACAGAGCAGCTTTGCTGTCTGGTGGTATTTAGCACAGTGCTTAATACAAGGTTTTCTAAACAGCAAACTTGGTTAGAGAGCTTAATTTGAGTGGTACGTTTGCTACAGATGTTCATTCAGGCATATGGGAGAAAAAGACTGTTATTAAAAAGCCACATCGTGCCTACAGTTAGATAATCTGAGATCATCTAGTTTAGCTATTTTTCCTGTCAAAAAGCACAGTTGCTCTGTGTGAACTCAAATGTCATTTGCTTTGAAACATATCTGCATTATAACAAGTACTCTCTCAGTTTCTCAGGAACCATGGGAACAGTAAGATGATTTTATCACTGAGGTCTTATCAACACAAATTTAGAAGATCTCTGTGTTCCTTTCAGGACAGGTGTAGTCAGCATAGTGTCAGAACTGGCAGCTAAAATTTTGAAAATTGGATGAACAGCTGGGAAGTGGGAGACTCTTTCCTGGTGGAACTGCACCTCACCATCTGCACTAAAACCCCTTTAAAAAAAATAAGACTAAAAACTCTTAAATCACTTAAGAACTTCTGAGAATTGTTGTGCATATCCCTAAGAAACTGCATTCATTTTTATGTCCTGCAACTCTAATGCTATTGAAATCTGCATGCACGGGAAGCGGACCAGTGAGTCTTAACTCATTTTTCATTTCAGTTTGCCAAGATCATTTTGGTTGTCTTAATGTTTTGGCTTGTCTAGAAAATCTATCCTGACAAAAAGGATGTGTTCGTAACTAAAAAATAAACCAAAGAAACGCATTTTAATTTAATGCTATTTTTATATAAGCACTTGATTTTCCGTTGTTCTAACTGATATCACAAGACATGTTGTTATTTCTAATCATTTATAGAATACCCAAAGGATAAGTAGTTCTCAGTCTACACAGCCTCTTGCTACCCCTGTGGTGTCTGTGACAACCCCAAGCTTGCCTCCGCAGGGATTGGTGTATTCAGCCATGCCTACTGCCTACAACACTGGTAAGCATTGTTTTAAATAAGTGGCTTGATGTGTCAGATGTACAAGGCTTTTGTGATTCATAAGCCCAGAAAATTTGCATTTCTGTGACACTTCACTTTATTTCCCTATTCAGTTTAAATGAAGGCTCTTAGTCATCAAAAACGAGCCTTTAGCTTGCAAAATGTGTAAATGTTGAGACATCGGGAAGTAGCTCTGAGTCAGTCAGGTTGCACACAGCTGAATAGAGGGAGACACAATAAAATGCATTGCTTACAGCAGTAGTGTTCAAGCTTTCCATCTGAGAAATGAAATGCCCCGGGTTTAAGCAGTAGTTGATACTTCAGAGCATCCTGTCCCTTCCCTTCTTGCTCTGCTTGGTTCCAGCAGCAGGAGGGAATCGGTTTCTCCTGGGGTTTTGAGTTCACCACAGAGCCCTGGTAGGGCCTTCTCCTCTGCAGTAGTTTTATCGAGGGTGAGGTGGGGCTCATGGGAAGGCGTCAGCGTTTCACCATTGTGAGTCTCTGTTGTCTGAAGGACCTTAAAACTACTTTTTATCCAAGATGGGTGTGGTGCAAGGAATTTGGTAATACAAGTGATAATTGGGTTGCTGGTTTGGAAAGTAGTTCATGATGTGGCACCTCCTATTTTGTCTCCGTACTGATAGAGATAATTTTGACTTCAGTCTCCAGGTTCTCTATCTGTTACGGACCCTGTGTGTAATCAATAAAGGAATTTTTGTAACCATTTCCTTGAAAGGCTGCGCCTTGGTGGTGTCAGGTTGATTACCATTGATCTGTGATGCATAGTTTAATTTTCAAATGCAACTGCAGAGAAGTGACATTGCAGATAAGTGTCAATAAATTTTGTGAGTCAGAGTTAAAATAGCTATTGGTTAGAACTAAAAAAGAAACAGAAGGAAATAATTCCCCAGTTTGCTGTTCTTTTTCGATGAAGTCTAGTTAAGACATTTAAATGTTTGTTAAAACAGGAATTTCTGAAGTGGGGACTGCTGTGTTTGCCATGTTTATGTCTTATTTGGTAGACTTTCAAATTCTAATAAAAAAAATCTTGCCTCTCTCTGCTGCAATGATAGCTCTTCAGAACTGAGCTACACAGAGAGCTTCCCCTATAGCTGATCAGCTCTGGCTCTCTGGCTAGACGGAAGGGCTTGAGGCTATTACTGCCTTCTTTCTGTGGATCTAGGAAGACCCACGCCTCCAGCAGAGGAGATTCCCCAGTAGCGTCTCTTTCCTCGACCTGTATTGTCTCTGATGGCTGTGCACAAGTGGCTGGCTGGTGTGGGATGCTCCGAGGCAGCAGAGGGCATAGTGGGAAGGAACCAAATGGCTTTTCCTTGAGGACCCACTATGTTGAGCTTACGTGGCAAGGCTTTGGTGGGTGGGGAGTGGGGACAAGGACACATGCGCTGCAGGGGCAGCTTCTCTGGGAACAGATCCGGAGCTCCCCAGTGTCAAACAGCGAGTGTTTCAGCTGGCTCCAAAATGTACCTGCTGCTGCCCAAAGCTGAGCCTGTTGGCAATGTTGGTGGCACCTCTGCAAAAATATATTTAAGAAAGGGTAAAAAACGCTGCGCTGGTCTGTTGCCAGTGACCTGATGTTCTTACTCTTGTGCAAGGGTCAGGACAAATCCAAACAAACCTTCATGGTGTGTAGAAAACGGCCAAAACCCAAGTGATTTAGAGGCTCTGTAATCTTCTTCATTTTCTGCAAGGAGGGGTGTCATCAGGAGTCTAATGTTGAAAGATGGAATCGATACAGCAGCTATCCATTCATAATAGTTTCCCCCCAAAAAGATGGTATTTTTGTATACTTTCTCCGTGCTTTTTTTAGCTTTGAAAAGTCTTTACTACAGTTTTTAGTTTAGACTTGTAGCCATCTTCCAGCCAAACAAATCGCATCTTTTAATATTTATATCTTTTTGTATTAATGTGCTCCTTAAGTGACATTTACTACCCTCCAGCCACCCTCTGCCCCAGTTTGCCTTGGGACGCTGCCCTGGGCAGTTGCTGCCATGCAGGAGGTTTGTGTTTTGAAAGGGGCTGTTTAGTCATCAGCAACAGTAAATATTTATACTGTGGTAGCACCCAACTAAGTTGCTGAGCATTTATGCAAATAATCGCTGCCCTGAGGGGGGTTAAAGGCTAAACAAACGAGTGAGGGAGACGATGGGGCTGCAATAAATGTATAATGAGCGAAGAATTGTGCTTGGTGACTTGTTTTGGATTATAAGCTTAAGTATGAATTAGCTGGACACACAGATCTTTGGTTTGATACTTGCCACAAAGATTGTTTATATGTTGCATTTAATGGCTGTTTAAAGTAAACAAATAGTTCTGGTCCCTGCGCAGGAGACCCATGTTGAGCTTTACCTGTCCCCTAACAAATCCCTGCAGGCTGACGTAGTTTTGGGTGCGCAGTGTGGTGTGTGGCCCTTGTCCAGAGTACAAGCTGATGGCTAAGCCAGGCCTTTTGGGGGACAGGGGCTGTAGTCTGGACCTCAGGAAGCAGCAAAGACAACTGAAACTGGGGTCCTACGCAATGGCCAAGTGCTGTTATCACTGGGATAGGGTTTTAAAAATCAGCCCATTTCCTTTGATAATGCAATAATTTGTGAAAAGCTTTTAGCCTCTAGTGTTTTTCAGACACTTGGAAATTGTTTCTATTAGATTGAGCCTTTCAGGGGATTTGCAAAAAGAAATGTGATGTTGAAACCTAATTGTCGCCTGGGTATTCTCAGAGTAGTCACCGCTGCGGCAATTTCAGTTTTGCAGTTCAAGGACTAAGGTTAAAATTTAGTTACCTGAATTGTTTTTCTGGATTGATAGAGGTTTGGGTTTGTTTTTTTTCAGGGCTGGAAAGGATAGATTCACCTCTTAGATACTTAACAAAAATGTGGGATATCAGTTCTGCACAAATTCGATATAACTTGTTTTGCTGGAGGTAGGGCCAGAAGGAGCTCAGTTACTTGTTCTAGAACAGCCTGGGCATTTTTAAAAAGTATTCAGAAACCACAGAGATGAGCTAAATAGTGACTTACACTTGACAGAGCGTATCTAGCCAGGAGTGGTATCGCTGCCTTTAGGTCAGAAACGTTGCGAAGGCACAAACTTCAAAGGTTCCTTGTTATTAGGGGCACAGCAGTGATGGTTTCCGTCACATAGAAGGCACCCTCTTGTCTGAACGGCTTTTCCATCTTGCATCAAGCTACTGGCGTAGAAATCGGTGTCCTGCTTTTACTGCTAGCAGACACATGATTATTTAGGGAGATGATAATGCAGCTAATTGTGTAGTGGCATATGTATTCTTTGGAAAAGTATCTCCTCAAACCCCTGTCGTCAGACACATTCTGTCTGAAGTACCAGAGGCTAATTGTCCATTATCATAAAAGCTATAATTGCAAAGCAAAAACAAGTCGAAACTGAATTCCTATAAACATTTTCTTCAGGTCTGCTCTTACAGAAACCCCTCTGGCACCGAAGCACATCCATCTCCAGTGTTCACGTTTTTTTACGCTTCGTCGTTGCCACAGGTCCGGCTGTTTTGAAGGTTGAGTGTGTGCCCTAAGTCATCGGAGGGCTGGATTTGTTTGGGCTTGGTTTTTCTTTTTTAGTGTTTTTTAGTCTTGCAAGAGGGCTTTGCATTGATCAGCTCAGGAAAAATATTTCTGAATCTGTGCAGAAATACTCGTGAGGGTTTTTCAGAGTTCCAATAAAAATGTCCACTGAGAAGAAATGAAGCAAAAAGAAAAAGGCAGCTCAAGTGGCTTGGCCTGCTGGGGTGCAGCTGGGCTTCCCCAGGTCTGCGGGCAGATCCTGGCCGGGATGCACCTGCGTCTCTGAGGAAGACAACACCCCGCCAGCACCGGGCTCTGCTGCCTTGGCAGGCTGCGAAAAGGGAAACCCAGAAGTTCTCCGCAGTGAACCAGCTGGTGGGTGGGAATGGGGAGCTTGTTCAAGAAAGCTTATCTCCAGAGGTAAATCATAGTGGTGGTGTCATATGAGGACAATACTGAAAAAAAAAAAACAACAACCAAAACCCAAAACCCAGAAACCAAACCCAAAAGACCTAAAAGCAAACACAAACCACAAACCCTCCTTCAGCAGAATTTTTGGTTCATCTGCTGGCAGTATAAAGTCAGTTTGGCTGCTAGCATTCTGTTGCGTTCTCAGGAGGCTAGAAATTATTTTAAGGAAGCTATATGAAAAATAATTTAAAGCAGAGAAGTGTTTGCAGCTTTGTTTTAAAACCTGAAAGAAAAGCTTGAGTGATAATGAGAAAATGAAAATAACTTCCCCTGTGTGAATGGAGTGAGAGCCGCCTAAGCGTTGCAGCCCAGCCAAGACTAGCAGCCGGTCACAGAGTGTTGACTGGGAATACGTTGTGTTTCCTCTTACCCGCCGAAGCTGGGGATGATAATTCTTTATTCCAAATAATTTTTGTTCTAAATTAAGAGGTTTCATTTGATATAGAGACAGCAGTTTGATCAGACATAAATTGATGAGTGAAGCCCTGGTGGGGAGGGGGGGAACGCTCTGTGTTAGGGCAGGACTGCACTCGTGGAGCAGAGCGGACGGAGGGGTCACGAAGGCTCCCAGCTGCCACCCCGCATGGCCCGAGCCTCCCCGCCCCACTGCGGCTTTGGGTATAGGTTGTAGGGCTGAGAACTGCTGCGTAACACGAGCCAGCCAAAGGTATCGGGCTAACTGCTGCCTCCCATCGGGGAGCCGAGCCACAGCCGGGATTTCTTTAGTAAGTTCAGTGCAAGAAACACCATTCCTTTCTAGGGACTGGGATTAATTCCTCCCTTTGTTTCATTTTGAAATTTCCATGCAGACTAAAATCTTCAAAAATGCAGAAGTTGTCTTACCGTGAGCTGCACACATATATACAAAAATGCATAAATACGTTGTACCTGTGGGTTTAGAAGAAGCTCTGTGAGACAGCAACGTGCAGGAATCGAAAGCAGAATGCAAAACAGTTGTCCTTTGGAGGCTTATGTCCTGTTAAGCTCCTTGTGAAGTTAGGAGGACTGCTTCCAGGCCTCAGTTCTCATGTCTCAACTCATTTGGGTCACTCACCTATCTCTGTTTTGGGCAGAAAGCCTTTATATTTGTGCGCGTCACATATTCTCACTTTTTATATATGTGTATATATAAAAAATAAACCTGTAAACTACTTTCTTGTTTTTCTCCTCTTAGATTACTCCTTGACTAGTGCAGACCTGTCTGCCTTGCAGGGATTTAACTCCCCGGGAATGCTGTCTTTGGGGCAGGTATCCGCCTGGCAGCAGCACCACCTCGGTCCAGCAGCCCTCAGCTCTCTCGTGTAAGTACACCCGGTACCCTCACGGTGCCACCGTGCCTGGCCGGGAGCTTCTGCCGCCTCAAGCCAGATGCTCTGCCCTGGGGACCATTTTAATTTCTTGTCTGCTGGTGACGGTGCGGTGCCTTTCGAGCTTGCTCCTCGGCCACGGAAGCGTTCCGGTTCCTGTTGTCCCTTTTGCAGTTTGTTCGGTGCTCAGGCTGACAGGCTGCATCCCTGCGGGCCCAGCCCCGGATGGAGGAGTCACCTGCATGACGAACTTACACGTTGGGAAACATTCCTGTTTTGGTTTTAACACTTACGAATGCGCTCAGAGCTTTAATTAATGCTTTTTTTGAAGTTTTTTTCTCCAGTAATCACGTTTATTGACCCACCCATTTTGAGGGCGTTGAACGACAAGACCCCGCCATCACCCAGACGCGTGAACTGTCGCTTTCTTTTCCCTTTTTGTGTTTTCTCATTTCTGCCTTTTGGTTTTCTCTTTCCCAGTACTGGCAGCCAGCTATCTCAGGGTTCAAATTTATCCATTAATACCAACCAAAACATCAACATAAAATCCGAACCGATTTCACCTCCCCGGGACCGTGTAACTCCCTCTGGGTTCCCGCAGCAGCAGCCACAACCGCAGCAGCAGCCGCCGCAGCCGCCGCCGCCGCCGCAGCAGCAGTCGCGGCAGGAGATGGGCCGCTCTCCTGTCGACAGCCTCAGCAGCTCCAGCAGCTCCTACGACGGCAGCGATCGGGAAGACCCGCGAAGCGACTTCCACTCGCCCGTCGTGCTGGGGAGGCCGCCCAATTCGGAAGACAGAGAGAGCCCCTCGGTAAAACGGATGAGGATGGACACGTGGGTGACATAAACGCGCAGCGCTGCCGCCTCAGTTTTGTGTTCTCAAAATGAACTGTCCTGACATATCTAAATTTATAAATAAGGACATGAAATAAGTATATTTATATGTATATACATACGTGCATATATATATCTTCACATGCATATATATGTGCTAGTGTGTGTAGCATACACAAAATCATCGGGCACTTACGACAAACTTCTTGTATAGCCGCAGATGTCCCATGGTAACATGTAACAGAACAATCCCGTAGGTATTGATCTAGCCTGGCACTTACCCGGACTTGTCGTTTTAATAATATAACCTGTTTTGCAGAGAACCGTTGTACCCGCATTATAATCCTACCACACTAGATCGCAGAAACCGAGAGGGCTCGCCTGTAGTAACGTCCCTGTGTGTTTTATTCAAGCTGTATGGTTACTCGTAGTTAAGAAATAATGCTTTGTAGCAGCAGAGCAGTAGAAAAGCAGGAAGAAGAAAGCAATACTGTACATAAAATGACCTTTATACTACCCAACGTGGCATGGGTCTCTATTGCAGAGCGTGCATGGAGAAGGGCTGATGCTATAAGAAATTAAAAAATACAAAAAAAAAAAAAACCACAAAAAAAACACAAAAACCCTGTTTTGCACGTGCAAAAAAAATAGCATATTGGGTCAAAGAAGTGACTTTTTTAATGAGTGAAAGAGACATAGAGAACTCGCATGAAATATTCAGAAAATATTAGCCTAGAAAATAGAACGTTAACAAAATAAAAGTAATATATTAAGTTATAATTGGAATATGTTTGACAAATTTGTTTTTACCTTCCTACCTTTGAAAAATATAGAAACGGATTTTAGCTCATGTATATTTTATATTAAAGAAAACAATACCCTAATGAATTGAAGACTATATATAAAGTTATATACAGTACTTTTGAACACATTCTGCTATGAATTATTTATATAAGCCAAAGCTGTATGTTGTAGCTTTTTTGTAGAGTATAGTTTTATCTTATTTTGACTTTGTAGTTTTTGCTTTCAAAGATGAAAAGGAAAAACTTGCAGGCGGAACCTTGGGGGAAAAATAAGCCATGAACACTTATATGTAAATTTAAATTTGAGCCAAACTCTTTGTGTATATAGCATCCTAAATATATTATCACCTTTGGTGTAAGTACCTATGTATTGTACGTTCACCAGATTAAAAAGTATATTTTTGTGGATTGACGCCGACTTGAAAAAAGGCGAGGTCCTTATTAAGTAGAGTATTCACTGTTTAATATTTACTATTTTGTTAAATATACTGTACTTTCTTTGGATTTTAATTATTATTAATATTATTATCCAGATTTTTCAGAGGGTGTATAAAGGGGTCGTCCCCCTCACTGGTGGTGAATGTGTGCTGTTAAATTGTAATCTCTGTGCTGTATGGTTAAGCTTCATTATACATTTTATATATATGTATATAAATAGCAAAGTGGCAAAAAAAAAAATCCGGTGTTAAGTTCATCCTGCATAAATAGATATATATATAAAAAAAAATCTGTTACAACACATTTTAAGGCATCATTTTAAAACTGCCTCTCCTGAGGAGGAGGGGGGGAAAAAACAGTGGAAAAAACTTGACCTAATTTCTCATGGTAGGGAAATAACATATCAGCTGAGCCCAAAAGGTTTTTTAAGTTGGTAAGTGGTTTGGGATAAATTTGCTGTTCCTCTCTGCTGCCTCTGTGGAACAGAGCGCGCACGCCGGAGGTGGCTCGTGCCCGCAGCTGCCTCCGAGAGGGTTTGGGTCCGTACCCTGATTCGCAAGCCCCGGCGGGGGGGTGACCGCGAGGGCGCAGGCCCTGGTGTCCCTCCTGGGAGCTGCCGGGCCCCGCTCGGACCCGAAGCCGGGCCCGAGCAGCAAGAGCCGCGGGAGCTGAGAGCGGGTGCAGCGGCTTGTTGGGCCGGCTCTGGGGAGCTGGGGGTGCCGTCCCTGGGCCCCGTCCCTGCCTGGCCCTGGCCGGGTCCGGGCTCTGCCCGCGCCTTCCGGCAGGCGTGAGGCGCCCGCTTCTGCCGGGAGCCAAACCCAGGTTTGCAAGTAGCTGTTAGTGCCAGCAGTTCTAGTTCTGGGGAAGGAACTACAGGGCCATTCTATTATCCCAACCCCTTGAGAGTTCCCCTGGTAGCTATTAAATTTTTGCTTGGGCTTTAATTTTCTGTAATTAAAAAATATCCCTCCCTGGACACTGCAAGGCAGAAGTGTGAGACGCGGCCGCCCGAGGGGGGCGGCTTGGCTGCTCGCTTTAGCGTGCGATTGAAGGACAAAGTCAGCGTGTGCAGCTTCCAAACCCCGTCTCCCATCACCACGGTAACTTTAAAAACCGTAGGGGCGTCAGTCCCTGTAGCCCCTCACCTTGGGCCCTCGCTCCCCAGCCATCGTAGCTAGTTACGGGCTTGCGGGGCCTCGGCCGAAGGGTGCCTCCCTTTCGGCAGCGACTGAACTCACTTACCACCTCCGAGAACCTTCTCGTGCTCTGAAAAGTTACGCGATTTTTTGCATTATTTATGCACGTGTATGAACTTTGCTGTACATCCGAGTGGGAGTTCTGCATTCACATTTACTGTCTATTTTCTTGTGTGCCTTATAAGATGGCTTTGCTGACTGTATCTCAATCGTCTTTATTTCTATGCAGGTTTTTAAACAGTACTCTTACTGTTTTCTTAAGAAAAAAAAAGCTGCGTAAGGGTTAGAGTTTGTATTGAAATTGCACCAATGAATTTAAAAAAAACCACAAAACCAGGCAGTTCTTAGGAGCTGCTGACGGGACTGCTCACGTTGCCCCCCGCCCTCCACCAGACTCAGCAGAACCAGTCGTCTCACAGCCCTCCCGCGCCGGGGGAGAATCTCGTGCCGATGAATAAATGGGAGTCCTGGTTTTTAATAACAACTCACTTTGGAACGTGCTTTTTTTTAAGAATTGTAAAAAATGTTTTATAAAAAAGAGAAAAAAAAAAGACATAGCACAGGTATTTCAACAGGTTTAAAAAAAAAAATTATACTTTTTTTAATTACCTAGACTGAAGTTGCGAGGGGAGCCGCCCCAGGCCGAGCCCGTTCGTCTGAACGATTTAAGATTTTTATCTGCCGTTGTGACAAATCAGGTCGGCTCCGAGCTCTCGCCCGTGTTTAACAATGCACGTTATCAGGGATTCGTCAGAGAAAAATGCTTTAGCTTTTCCTTTCACCTAAAGGACACTAACGCATCAGAAACTTGCGAATTACTGTGCGCACAAGAAATACATAGTAAATAAGGAACAAAACAACTCCTAACAATCGATCATGGGTAGAAGTGAAATTAGAATGTGAACGAAAGACTTAACCAATGTAAACGTTTAAATCTTAGTAGAAACTTTCTTCACTTTGCTGTGCAAGAGAACACTGCTTTGCTATATTTAAAATGGCTTTTTTAAAAGAGATTTATGTATTTGGTAAATGTTTGTAGTCAACAGTTCACAAAGAAGCTGTTCACGGTTTAATGCTGATAAGCCGTTTGGCGGCACAAGCTGGACTTTGTTGCCATCCTTGAGACGAATCTTTTAAGAAAAAAAATAAGTTAATCTCAATTTTTTTCCCTGAATGTGTTGTTTTTTCTTCAATATATAATAAATATTCTAGTGAACTTTTTATCAAATGGTTAAGAAAATGCTAGAGGTTGTTGTAAAATATTTGTATCCTGCATTCACTAAAGTAAAGATACTGGCTTTTACTGTGTACTCCGGCCTCTCTCGTGTTTGCAGAGCACGGGTTGCTTTAGCGCATCTCTGCCCCTCCCCAGGTGGCTGCGGGACCGACAGGTTCCGGCTTCAAGTACGGGTTTTAACGGCAGCGCTGGTTCGGTCAGTGGGCACGTGTTCTGGGGGTGCAGATACGTGGTTAATATTGTATTTGAATCAGGAGCTGCTGCTCTGTAAGAGCTGCGTTACAAAACTGCTCACAAAACCCTGTGGAAGCCCCGGCTGGGCTCAGGCTGGTGCCCCCGTGGCTGCAGGGAGTGACGCCCCCCCCCACCCCTCGCTCCCGCGTCTTGCTCCAAGTGCTGTTGTGCGCAGGGCAGACGGACGGACAGCCGATGGGGTGCTGGGGTGCGGCTGCGGGCAGCGTTGTGCCACACCACGCAGCCCCGCTCCCATCCCAGCGCCGCTCGGCGGCACGGGTCTGCGTTTTTGAAACCGGTGATGAGGCAGCGGCGCCGCCCCCGTCCCGCTCCCCGCGGTGACACAAACACATCTTGCGTGCGCAAAACCCTGGCAGGGATGGGGGTGCTGCGCTCGCACCCCGCCGTGGTGGGTGGCGGCGCTGCCAGGCACCGCAGCTGCGTGACGGCCTCGTCCCGTCATGGCGCCCAAACACCAAACGCGGGAGCCGCCGGGGGGTGGTTGGTGCCATTTGTGCTTTATTGAAACCATGTATTAAACCCCCACCCCCCAACATTTCCTTCACAGAAGAAAAATACAAGGTGGGTTTTTTCCCCCGTATAAGATACTTTAGTGTCCTCGTTTACACAATTAGGTTCCCTCAGGCCTTCCTGAGCGCTTTTTTGTTTTGACAGTTGCAGGACCCACAGGTTACGGCCCGAACACCGTGCGGTGCCGCCCCTTGCCGGGAAGCCTCGCGCCATCGCCTCCCCGCACTGACACGGTGCTGCGGCGCCCCAGGCCAGGGAGCGCTCGCACCTGTACAAGGCGCGCCTGCGCCGCAGCCGGCGCGCGCCCAGCTTCGGCCTCGCGCGTGGGGCTATGAGCGGCAACAACAAAAACAAACCCATAAACCCCCCTGACCCCCAGAAGCCAAGCCAGTGCCTCGCTGCGCTGCGCTGCTGAAAGATGCGGCCGCTGCTCACGGTCAGCTGGCCATCGCTTACCCCCGGCATCATCCCCTCCCCGGGCAGGCTTCGTGCAACCGTGCTGCACAAATACCTTCGTGTCTGAGGCTAGGAGGGAGTTTACGGCTGCCCGCTATCCCTGAATTAAATCTTTAAGGCCAATTCTTCCCTGCAGCACCACTCCCCCAAGCCGCCTTTCCCACTCACGCCTAGCCTGGAGCGTTCTCCGGCCCATCCCAACGAGCACCGCCCTCAGGCTGGCCGACGCCTCGGGCCCCAGCAGCCACCAAAGCGCTGCTGGGCTTTCCTACACAGCTCAGCAGCTTCTCAAGGCAAACAGAAACCTTGACCATGCAGCAGCTGCCCAGCCCTGGCCTAAACAGGGTTTACACTTCCTTCCATGACTGCTAAGGTAATGCAGGGCTTATTTCCTGGCCCTTGCACATTAAACGCAGCTCAGCAATGTGCGCTCATGTGACGACTACAAATCAGTGGCTATTTGAGATGCACCATTATGGAGTCCCCCCCACCACCCCCAAAAACATAACCCTGCCTGGACCTGCCCCCTCAAAGGAGCCTTTGAGACACACACACGATGTACCCGCAGGCCTAACGCTACTCTCACCTCCTCCAGTGCTCACTGGCCCTCTGGGTCATGCTGAAGCCTTGGCTCTGGACGAGCGCTACCCTCGCGAAAGCACGATTCTGCCATGGGCTCTGCCTGCAGAGACACCAAGAGAAGTCTCTCAAGGATTTCATTGAGGGGAAGAGGTCTGGGCTCACCCTTCCCAGTTAAACATAGCTTAAACCTTTGCTCAAAAGGCTGGAAAGGTGAGGCACACCTAGCTTAACACACCGGAAGCCATCATTTTAGGGTTAAGTAAGTATGCTAACATTGCCATGGTCTGCAAGAGCTAAAAATGCCACTGCAGAGAAAATGAAGAGCCCCTGATTCTACTCTTAAGTAAAAAGTGTTTTCTTAAAACACAAACAGCCCCCAAACCTCCCCGACACATTAATACTGCACTCTATCCCAGCAGCAAAGGCTTTGCCTCTTGGACATGGCCTTAAGGAATACCTGAAGCAACCAGGATGTGTAAATTGCTACAAAATACTTCCCCGCAGCAGCGGTCACGAACGTTAAGCCCGCTGCCTGAAGACCTTTATAAGCAAAGCATCCTTATTCTTCCATAAAATATCGCATCACCTCACTTTCAGTCCCATTCAGGATTACAACATCAGCTACTTACAAAAATAAAACCAATCTGTAGTGTGATCCCCCTGAACGCGCTCCAGCCGGAGTCACTGGCGTACGGGCTTCAGTGGCGGGAGGAGGGGCTGTGCCTGGTGGCCTCTCCCCCCCTTAGGATTTTTTTTTCTAGAACTGAGCTTTGTGGTAAATTCCCTTCCAATCCATCTGTTGAAATATTTGAGGTTGGTGGTGTGTTGGAGGTATGGGCCACCAGGCCTTGTGTTTTAAAGTAGATGATATAAAATACTGGCAGGACAATTCCTATCAGGAGCATAATAAAAACGGCGTTCCACCACTGGATGCCACAGTCCGCACCACTGCCGGTCTCCCGCTTCCCCGACTCGGGCGGCGGCCTCTCCAGCGCGTCCGTGCAATACTCGGCGTTCAGCTGGACCTCCGCCTGCACCGCGTCCTGAATGCTCTCATCAATCTCCCTGAAGTAGTCGCTCAGGTGCCTGCCGTCAGCAGGGCCGCTCGCGCCGTCATCGGGCTCCGGCAAGGCCACGAGCGTCAGGCCGGCCTGGGAGGGCGCAGGCGGGAGCGGCCTTAGTTCTCCGCCGTCCTCTGTTAGCAGCCCGTGGGTCTTCACCGGGATCTTGATGGACTTCAGCGCGTACAAGTCCTGCTCCCGGATGAAGTTGTTGACGCGTTTGATATCCGCGACCTACAGAATCCAAAAAGGACACGAATGTTAGCGCAGGGCAACCCAGCCTTTCACCAGTACCGAGGCAGGAAGTAGCTACAAAACCAGCGTACAAGCAGCAGCCGGAAAATAAAAGCAAGTCCTGGCTGCAAGCGGCTTAGTGATCTGTCGAGATTTCCCAGCCGTTCCGGGGATGCTCCAGGTCCTGCGGGATAGAGGCGGTCCCCTGCTAAACCCGTCTGTCACCTCCTCTAGTGCTCCTGTATCCTCTCACAGGCTGCATTTTCCTTAATACTGCTTTTCCTTCCTTTGGCTTTCTTTACTCTCTCCCACTTACTTTCTAATCCAAGTGAAGGCAAGAGGAGCCTTTATTACAGATCCTTTAAAAAACAGTTTTCATATGTTAAGCACCGCATGAGTGTTTAAGGTGAGAAGCAACGTCTATACGAGCAGGGAAAACCCTCCCCCGCTCGGAAAGTGATTTCAGAAGGAACAGAGCTCCGTCTTTGGAGCGTACCACGGTTCTGAAAGGAAGATCCCAGCCCAGCAGAGAGCAGGGGAGCCTCTCTCCTGCGCAGGCATGAGCAGCCTTTGCTCACGTTCCCAAGCACCACCCTCTTCCGCACGAGAGCTGCTCCGTGCAGCTCATTTCTCCACAGCTGGTAAATGCTCCCACTGAAGGAACGCTTACAGCAATGATCTCTGTGCATCCGTGATCATCTTCGCTTGTGCGTGTGCAGGGTCTCCGTGTGGGCCCAGTGTTCCCACCCAGCTCGGCGACGCAAACAGCAGTAGGAAGAGCAATACAGAACCATACACACAGCGTAAGTCACAAGGACAGCCGGTACCAAAGACAAGACAAAGGCAAGCAGCGTTTCTTTATTTAATGTTAAATAAAGAGAAGACAGCTTAATACAGCATGCATTGACAACGACCTAGTAAGTAAGTACGTGAACTTCTCGGTTGCCCCAAGTCCTCTGTCAAAGGAAACAAACAGGGCTGTCACTGTGTGCAAGGAGCTCTCCAAAGCAGCAAGGAGACAGGAAAGAACCTCACGGGAAAGGCTGGAGGATGCAAAACAAAGTAGACAGCAGGACCCCACACCAAAGAGAAAGGCAACGCGAACAGGTTAACCACCTCCGGAGTATCGTACAGAAGAGACACAGTATGAGGACAGCGCTTTCGGAGAAAGTTTGCTTTGCTCTTTTCGAAATCCCATGCATTACTGTATGAGCCGCACTCACAAGCTCGAGGCTACCAACAAAACTGGGGAACTAAACCCAAGAAACTGATTTACCGCTCAAGCAAATGTGCAAGTGCCATCAGCAGCAAGATCGTTGATGGCTCATGGCAAAGATCTCCATTTAAAAGAGGGCACATGAATAGACCAGAAGGGAGCCTGAGCATCTCCCTCTGCCACTGCAACAAACACCTGGGGCAACTCGCAGCCGTGTGGCTGCCGCAGGGCATGGGGGGCACCAGGGGACGGCAGCCCTCCCTTCCCTGCACGGAGCTCCCCGCAGGCTGGGGACCCTGCCTGGGGCGCAGGAGCAGGGAGCTGGGGGGCCCTGCCACCGCCCTCCCCCCCAGCCCGCCAGGGAACCATGCACCAAGCTCATCTATGGTGTAGTCCCTGACAGGCGGCGAGTCTGCTATGTCACAGCCAGGAAGCATCGCTCTGCTGGAGCGCAGGACCAGATGAATGCCTGAATCTCACATGTGCTCTGCAAAGCTTGAGAAATCTGAAAATGAGACATTTAATCTAGATCCTAATCTGGTGCCCCTGAGGCGAAGGGAATCCTCAGTCACCAGTTCAGACTCCTCACAGCTTGCCCCAGCGTAACATCAGGACTTAAACCCCGCAAAATTATTTAGTTATGAAATAACAATCTCACCCAAAGCCTCCTAACTGAGGTGGTACTTCGATTTTTTGTTCTGTTCCAATGAAAGCAAGTTATTGGGACAGTAAATATCCCCTGCAGCGTCTGCAGTCAAACACTGCGATGTTGTGCTAAGGCTCCAGAAAGAGAAAGTGGGGCAACACTCAGGCAGAAACAACAAACAAAGCTGATGGGAAGCATGCAGGAGCCCTCGGCTGCACAAGCCATTTAGGCTTCTTTACTGTACTTGGTTTTTTGGCTGCAGTGAGCTCCTCTTGTCCCAGCTAAGAACAATGCCAAAAGCAGGCCAGGACTATAAATTGCCAAGAGTAAAAATGAGAATTTTGAAGTGCTTTGCATCTCTGCCAAGTTATCTGTGGCACACACAAAGCTACTTGTTGCACTGTCTTAATTCTCCCACCCCAAGTAGGCCCCGGTAACTCCAAAACCAATGACAAGTTCTCACTGGTTTCAAGGAGAAGCTCATCCTGGGTTTTTTAAACACAATCGCATATATTTGGGGCTACAAATCTTCCTCACTGATGCCCTGGTAGTCTTTCAGGAGCTGCTTAATTCTGCAAGTAAAACAAAAGACATCAAAACTGACCAGTACCAGACTGTAAACAGACAAATACAGAGATCTCCAATAATAAGGATTTCTGTACCTCTTCAATTTAACTGGAGCAAGTCAGAAGTGCCCTTTCTGGAAGGGAGGCAGGCAGTAAGACAGGTTTTTTTTCTGTGGGAGGAGAACACTGACTACCCGGTCCATCAGCTTGCCTTCCCTGCGGGCCAAGCCCAGCAGCCTTCAGCCAGACAGGCAGAGCAGATCTACCTGCGCCTGCTGGGGCTGAAAGGCTGCGGGAGCAGGGCAGTAGAGGTGGCCGGCAAACTGGCGCGTCAGGGACAAGGCTGAGCCCTCCTGCGTTACAGCACAGGGGGCACAGCAGGCTTCTCCATGCCATAAACCAAGAGAGTTGTTCAGAATCTTGCTTTGAGATCACCAAAGTGCTGCAATTTGGTGTAAGTGGCAACAACATCGCAATTGCTACTGCCTAGAGACGAGCACAGAGTCGTGACTACAAAGTCAACCGTGGTAGCCCTGAGTTCTTGTGCTCTCCCAGTGCCAATCAAGGCCTATTCAAGTCCTACCAGACTCGCTGCTTCACACGCATCGGGCTCATCAGCAGAACCTAGAAGGGTTTCTTTTTTGTTTTGTTTTTGTTTCTAAGGGAATGGGAGGGGAGGGATTGTCGCAATTGCTCTAAGCCCTCTTGCCTCAGCTGCACCGCACAGCTGGGTTGTTAAGCAAGACAGACTGCAACAGCATTGCAGCATCGAGCCAGTACTGTGTCATTATCCCCATGCAGGTCACTGTCCAATTGTTTGCATCATGGAACTTTTTAATCACAGTCTAGCTCGCAGATAAAGGAGGCTCTAAAAATACAACTTTAACTGCTAAACAACGGGGCATTTCTAACATTCCGATCAGGTAATTAAACTTTTCAACAGTTTTTCTATAAAGCTCTCTGCTTTGGAACAAAGAAAATGTATTTTGTAGTATGTTCCAACTCCAGAGAAAATTCACCGTGCACACACAGTCCCTTCTGCCTGCAGATGGCTGAACCACACACTCGTCTGGGTACGACAGCAATCAAAACCCACATGCACAGACACCACCTGGACTCTGTGACCTGGACTTTGGCATCCGTCCTTCCGCAAGTCCACCCCTGCTAGACCTAGACCTTCCTTGCAATATTTAAGCTCATACCTTTCAAAAAATAAACACAAAACCCACTCAAACCAAACAACATCGGACTGGCATTTCTTTGTACTGTTAGGTTTGCTTCAAAAACTGTATGCTCGAAAGCAGAGCTCTCACCTGCACTTCTGTACTCTGCTTCCTACTTTTTGTCCTCACTTAAATAACTAAGTACAAATCCCAACTGCTACACTGCACTTAGTCACCCAAATTAAACAGGAACGCAGGTCACAGCAGGGTGTGGGGTTGATAACATCTTCCCAGGCTGTTAGCTGAAGAACTCTTGTTTGTTTGTTTGGTTTTGCCCCTCTCATTTTTACCCAGATAGTGACCATTCACGAAATACACAGGGCAAACAGTTTTCAGCGTCAAAACTATTAGGCAACAGCTCACCTTCCTGTAATTCTGGAAACTAAACTACACTTAAAATACCTCTAAAGTAATTAAAACCAAATAGAGATAGCTCTTACTTTACAACCATACTGCAGAGCTAGCTTGTTAAGATTATCATCCTCTGTAATCTCTCGTTCCAGAAGTACCACATCCCCGACTCTGTCCCGAGAGGTGCATCGCTGCTGCTCCTTGCCCCTCGGCCGCAATTCTGTAACGTTGAGTTCCTCCTCTGATGACTCTTCTGACTCAGACTGGCCACGGGGAAACACGTACACCTGCCTGCCCGGGTAATTATGGACGGTGACAGGAGCCTGGAAGGATCTTGTCCGGCTCTCATTCAGCCTCATCTTTTATACCAGCACCTGGAACAAAAAAAACAGACATTTTTAATTTCTTCCATACCCGTGTTTATTTCTTAGCATGTGAGACACGGGAGAATGGACAAAAAGCACAGTAGTTGCACACATGCGCACACATGCAAAGCTTTATCTTTTGGAGCAAACCCAAAGACGCCGCTCTAACGCCAATGACAGAAATACTAGAAACCTGTCGTCTGCAAACTTCAGCAATGGGCACTTTATTTTCAACCCCTTTTTTTTTGTCTACCTGTGGACAAAGTACTACGTAACACCACTTGGCTACACAAATACTATTTTCTATAATTTAATTAAAAAACCAGCAGTCACTTGAGGCAAGTATCTTTAATTACAGTAAAAAAAATCCAGGTAACCGCCATACCAGATCTCCTACCAATACACGTTAAACACTGATCAAAATTACCCTTTATGTCACCTTTCCAGACATCCTTAGCCCTCTACACTTTAAGAACCCACATTTTAACTTCGTGGAAGTGCACCTTTTTTTTTTTTTTTTTAAATAGGGACAGCTCAAGCCACAGTTAACTTCAACCTGAATGGCAAGGTCGTTTTGTTGTATAAAGACAAGAACCTGCCGCAGCACTTTGATTATTGCTAGGCTTACAGCTGCGAGTTATTAGGAAGCTACTTGCTTTTTTTTTCCCCTTCAATCCTCAGCTCCACAGCTTGTTGTCAGGGTCAGGTATAGGGGCCCGATCCCCCCGGCGCCTTCAGGGGGGTCCCGATCCACCCAGCTCCTCGGAGGGAGCCGATTCCCTCAACGCCTCGAGGGGGGGCCCTATCCCCCACCTCCTCAGGGGGGCCCCGATCCACCCAGCTCCTAAGGGGGCCTGATCCCCCCAGCGCCTCAGGGGGTCCCGATCCCCTCAGGGTGGCCCCGATCCCCTCAGGGGGTCCCGATCCCCTCAGGGTGGCCCCGATCCCCTCAGGGTGGCCCCGATCCCCTCAGGGGGTCCCGATCCCCTCAGGGTGGCCCCGATCCCCTCAGCGCCTCAGGGGGGCCCCGCTCCCCGTAGGGCCCCGCTCCTTTCAGCACCGGAGGGGCCCGGGCCCCTGGACCGCTGTCCGGCGGGCCCTGCCCCTCTCCCCTCAGCCCCGCGCCCCGTGGGGCGGCAGGCCGGGCCCTGTCCCGGGCCCCGTCCCCGTCCCGGGCCCTGTCCCCGTCCCCCGCGGCGGGCCCTGCCCCGAACCCCCCGCACTGACCCGCCACTCGCCGGCCATCGGCCACACGCACCAACCTAGCCCCGGCTCTCGCCCAGCTCTCCTCCCATTGGCTAGAAGCGCCGGAAGGCGGGACTCTCAGCGCCGCCTGGCCAATGGGCGGCGGCGAAGGGCGGTGGAGCGAGGTTGGCTGAGCGGTCAGCGCTGGACGGAGGGCCGCGCTTAAAGGGCCCGCGCCCCGCGTCCGGCCGGGGGGAGACCTGTGGCCGAAGCACTCCGGAGAGCGGGGACACAATACACATCTGTACAACCCTACGGATGGTATCGGTGTAATAATAGACATTAAACTGGCTATACATACAGCTACAATAAAATTTAAGTTATTACATTGCCAATATCTTGATCACACACACACATCTCCCATCTATAGTAAACCTGGCCTAATTTTGGCAATGGCGAGGCACTGCTGGCAGGGTGGAGCAGCCAGTCCGAGCCTTGGACAGCCCTCCCTTGCTTGGTGAGGCCGGCAAGGCCACATGGGCACCATTCCCGTGCCCACACCGTACCGCATCCCCTGCCAGCCAGCCAGGCCCACACGCCAGCTTACCTCCAGATGTGTGCTGCTGGCGTTTTATGATTTCCAAGATGATCAGCCTTTTTCCTCTCATGTTGTGCCTCGCTGTGACCCAGGTATGGCCGCAGCTCCTGGTGCCGAGCCACGCTCCAGCCATGCCGCCCGAAGGACTCACCTCTCGCGTTCGGCTCCAGCCGGGGCAAAGCCAGTGCCTGCAGAGCCCCTGGTGGAGCTGATGAGGTGTATTTGGCACTGGCATGTTTTCCTTGGCCCATCCTGACGTGTGGCTTATGTTTAAAAAACAAGCTCAGGACAAATCTTTAAGAAGTTGCACAGGCAAAGCTTTTCTGGGGTGGGAGGGAGAGGAGGAATATGTCCTTGTAGCTGGCTGCAGGACTTGACCAGGCAGCACTCGCCCCAAGGGGAGCATGAAGATGTCTTGTGAGGGACTGCCTTGGGGCTTTGCTCAGCAGCTGAAGGGCTGCTGGACGCTCTTTGCCCTAAAGGAGGTGGACAAAGCAGTTAAATTAAAGCTGAGTGCAGTTGCCCGCTATCCCTTTGCCTTCTTTCGTGAAATCCAGGTGCCAGAGGCAGGGAAGGCAAGAGGGGAGAGTGTTTCCTTTCTAGCTCTTGCTATCACTAGGTTAGGTGCAACATCCGCTGACGAATGTCGCATGCTGGAGAGGAAGGAAGGCTCCCCAAGCACCAATGTTACTTTTTTTAAGCAAGAGCCATTGCTTCCTCATGGTTCTTGCTTGCCCACACATCTTTGTGGGGCTGAGTGATTTTGGCAGGGCTGGAAGGGCAGTGGGAGAGTGGCCAGGCAGGACTGTGGCTGAGCCCAGCTCCTCCAAGAAGCCGGCCAGCACCCCATCTCCAAGCAGGTGTTATGATTTTCCTTCCCTCCATGCCTGGGCCAGCTTGTCTCATGAGCAGACAATTTTGGGGCTCAGACAGCCTACGTACTTTTCTGACACAACAGACGATGGATTTAGTGTGCTGGAACGGGCTCTGCAAGCGTGGGGGCTAGATGAGGTGTGCCAAAATGCCTTCCCTGAGCCACTTATAATCTCTCCGTGACTACTGAGGTTTAAAAGTTATGAGTAATAGTCACACTTTGTCAAACAAATACAGGTTACTCAGGGTAACCTGCTCAAACCTGGAAAATACAACTGCTAAGGTGATCTGGAAATGCGGGGGAAACAACCAGACTTTGCTGACAGAGCTAAGTCTGGGTTGGCTTACTTGTCCTTAACTGTCATTTACTGCTTATTATTTTTCTAACTTCTAAAATATCAGGAAAGGTTATTAATTGATCTCATGGAAAGACCCCAGGAAATGTAGATGGGAAATTGCTTCATCTTCCAGCTGAAAGATTCTTACAGAATCCTTACGAAAAGGCAGTTTTATCCCAACTGTTGGGATGAAACAGCTGTTAAGAAAATCAAGCAAAAAAGCTTTTAATAGTCAGACTCCAAATCACTTCGCTTCTCGGATTTTGTCTACACAAATCGTAAACATGGAAACACAGAAGTGCTCAACTGGCGCCAGTCGATGGCAAATAATTCAAGCTCAGTCGTGCATTTTACAGGCTGAGCTGGACATTTGCTTGCAGTCCTGTCCAGGAAGAAACGTGTGCAGTGTCCAGGCTACCACGTGCAAGCGTGCCCTGTAACACAGGTATTGGGTACTCTGTCGCCGAGATATAAACATCCCTACACAGACAAATCTGCAGGCTTCTCTACTGACTCTGACTGATACATATTGACCTCTTTTCAGTCTGTCCAGAAAGTCTTCCAGCAGCCCTAATGGAGAAGGAATTGAAGCCTTATGACAAAACCTGCCAATTTAGAGCCTTTCAGGCCTTCATTATCAAGTGGGAAGGACGGAAGAAAGGCCCGTTTCAGTTCTTTTTTTGCCTTCATAGGCACTTACACTGCCAATTTGCTTCCTGCCTTTTATGGGAAATTAAAACAGCTCAGGATTTTTTTCTAACTGTCTGTGGAAGATTTTGCAGGGACCAACTCTGCATGTTCATGGAAAGGTCCCTCACCTTTCTTACTTCCAGGAACCCTTCATACAATTCTAATGGTACCTAAATGGATCTTGGCAAATTCACTTCAAGCAAGACATGGAGAAGCTCCCAGTTCATTTTCTGGTGGATTCTAGACCTAAGGCATTACACGGACATAAGCCACCCCAGCACTGCGGCAGCAGTTTGCGTGTAGCAGCAGGACCCCAGGTACCTGCTGCCGTTGTGGTCCATGGAATGACTCTGCTCTCCCTGCCAGCAGTCTGTCCGCAATAAATCTATGCGGCAAAAGGATCACAGTCCCTGCGGAAATTTACTGCTTTAAACGTGTAGCGTTCTTGAGCTATGGGGCTTTACAAGATTCCTTTTATCTTGGCCTAAAATTCAAATGGCAGATGTGATATGTTTTACCAGGCCGGAATAGGGAAATGACAGGGAATTAGTGTCCGTTCGCTGAGCGCAGCCCTGCCCCTTCTGCCATCTGGGACCTTCAAATTATCGTATTTTACCTTAAAATACTACAATTGTTCTCACTTCAGCAAGAAATCTGCCTCTAGCAGAGTGGGATAATTTCACTAATGGGTAGTTAATCCAACAAGGATTTATTACACAGAAAAAAGCATCACAACAGGAGGCTTTTCAAAATGTTTTAGATACCTGTCGGCTTTTTCAGTGTGAGCACCCTCCGCCGATCTTTCCATTTACAACAGCTTTAGTTCAGCCACGTGTCATTTCCCAGCAGCTTTTGCTGTCCCCCTGGCCTTTCCTGAGCCACTACACTTCACAGCAGAACAGCTCAACTCTGCACCTCAGAACAGTTTATCCTTCCTGGTCCTCCAAGCTCGACTGCTCCCCACCGCATTTCGTGTAAGCCAGGTTTGTTCAAACCAAACGAGAGAGGTGCGGTGGCATGTGAGCAATCAGCAGATGCATCATTTCAGACCCAGCCGCCAAGTGAACTGAGGGATGCATCTGCTCAGCGGATTTGTTACTGCAAATGCTGCTGCTTCCCAGTGGCCTCAGTGGGCTGAAGCTCAATTGGTACAAACTGTGGTCAGTATGAAGAATATGATAATTCTTAACAAGAAATAACCGTCTGTTTTGCAGGAAAGCTGATGTTGGCTCTGGGCCAGCTGCATGGATGATGTCATCGTTCCAAATAATTGGAATATTTTTGTTGATGGCAGATTGTGAGAGCTGCAAAGCCCCAAAGAGCTGAAGAATGGTTCAGTCATTGTACACGTTCAATCAGCATAAGGGCCACGTCCCCTGAATCTCAGGAGGAAATCCTCCTACCCCTGGTTATGTCAATGAAGAGGTCAACAGAACTGAGAAAGTCTGTTCATTTTCGCTTAATCCAAAGCGGCAATGTGTCCATGATGCTGGGCATCATTCACCTTGATGCACGCTCCTTCCCAGGGAGCATCAGAGTTAATCACTTTGTGATAAAGAATCGGAACTTTAATGAAGGTCTTGGTTGGGGCTTTCCAAAGAGAGTGTAATCTAGAATAGGGCTCTCCTCTTTTGTCCCTGCGATTCCTGTAAACTCTGGCTCAGATCCAGGATTGCTGTTCTCTTCATCACTTTGGTTTTGTCCCTCTATTTTCAGGCTCACTTCAGAAGTGTCGGAAGAGTCAGACACATCTTCCTTGTGCTTTTCTTTGCTTTTCTTTAAGCAGCCTTCTAAACTCTGCAACCAAATCTATTACTTGGATTTCAGCTCACTCTGTGACAGTCTGCTTTCCACCCTTGGGAAACTAATAATGTGCCACTCGCAGAAAGCAGCTCCAGTCCCTCTTGCACTGGTATTCAATTAACTCGCCTGCCCAGCGATGGGCCGTTTCACACATTCATGCACATGTTGCTCATCAGTGCTAACTGATGCTCAGGCTACAGCTGCTCAGGCTGGCATCTGAGGGTTTCCAGCCGTCCAGGGCTAGTAGGAGTAAAAATTGCAATTCATAAATCACCAGGGCCATCATTAATTGTGACTTGATCCATAATTTGGGATTAATAAAAGCAAGACAGAGTGAAATAATTCACCCGTTGTCTTCACTATATGGACTATTAACAATAAAAATGTAGAAAGTACAGCCAATAAAAGATGGAGGGGACCCTCACAAGTAGCGAACTACCATCCTGACACTATGTACAGCACAAGTTAAAGAAATATTTGAGCGTCTGCTCCTTAATATCAATCAATTATTCCTGTTTAGTTTAGCATATACAGGGGAAGGCTCCTACAGAGCACCGTGGGGCAAGAGGAATCTGCTCATATCTCTGATATTGCTGAATTATCAAAAAAAAGAAAAGAAAAAGAAAAAGAGAAGGGTATTCCTTTCTATCTTTGTTTCATTCTTTTCCTAGTGGGGGACTAGAAAGGCAGCTGCAGCAAACCACAGCCATGTTCAGGACATGGCATTATAGAAATTTTGATGCCTCTGTTGCAAATAATTTATAAATGCTGGGCTTTGCTCTGGTTTTCGACTAATGTAGTATAACTGATTTCGGTGAAGTTACCCCCTGTGTTAAGGCAGGAGTACGAGCCAAATACATCAAAATAACACTCTCCCTGGTGCCTGGAGTGACTGAGTTTATGTGGGTACTGTATGTACATTTGATTGAATTATATACACAGCAATAACTTTAAGAGGTTGGTATAGTAGGCATACAACACAGGGAAGAAAACCTCAGTTAAATTAAATTAATTATAGGTATGCACTTAATATAGTTAATTGAGCTATGGAGGTTACTCTGAGTGCATGTTCGGTAGCGTTGGGCTACACCTTGCCTCATTTAATAGTTTCTCCTGTTGGAAGCACTTGTCTAGCTCAGCAGGTTCCAAACTTAGCCATGGGCAACTCCGCACAGCAGCACTACTCCTGTTGTTGGCTGCCCTGGAAGGGTCTTGGGCTGAAACTTAACGCTCTCAGCAACAAGCTGACGGTTTAGGTGGTCGGAGAGAAGCACAAAGCCTGTGTCTGTGCTGCTGCACAGAAGCGCCCCAAGGCCTGGCTGGCACCCAGCTTCTCACCTTGCCTGCAGGGCATCCCCAGCTCAGGGGCCACC
The DNA here is from genome assembly GCF_963921805.1 of Phalacrocorax carbo. Lineage (NCBI taxonomy): Eukaryota > Metazoa > Chordata > Aves > Suliformes > Phalacrocoracidae > Phalacrocorax > Phalacrocorax carbo. The sequence continues at coordinate 4,633,903 of NC_087519.1, read as the reverse complement.
CACCCTGGATACGGCCTACGCCTTCCTTACTCCGGGGTACATCCAGCAGCACTGTGGCACCCAGCCCAGAAGCCCCAGCCTAGCCCAGCCCTCCGAATGGCCGCAGCCTGTGGCCGACACGGTGGCCTGTGGCCCTTCCCAGGCAGGACCCTGCTGTTGGCGGCAATGAGGAGAGGGATTTGTCTTCCCTCTGAGCCAGGGTATGAGGTGCTGGGTACTCTGTACCTCTGCCTTCTTCCTGGGCGGAAGCACAGCTCTTGCCTCCGACCTCACAAGCTTTTTCTCCTGTCTGCAATGTAGCAGGTGTTATAATAAAGACCCAGCTTCATCATTCATCTCCAGCTCAGACATCAAATTACTCCCACCTACGAGGACGATGTTTGCAACTCTCTCATGTATGCTGTGACTCTTAGGAATGAGACTTTTATCTCGGGAACCAGAATGCAGATCTAAACAGCACTGCCGTCTCCTGGAGGAGATAACATGTCTTTCCTCAGAGACCTAGTTCTGTGCTTGCCTTCTATCACGCAGCACCATTTGGCAGGGGCTGCCTGGTTTATGCGATAGCAGACGCTGAATTACTTCAGAAAAACAGAGACTTATTCTTGATATAAAAACAAATGACTAATCAAAAGTGGTTTTAATTTTGCAGTTCATATTTTCTTGGGGTTGTGCCAAATTCTGGAGTCCATATTCCACACCCTGTCCTTCTGGAGGAATTTGGCTAGGGAGAGCACTGTAAGATTTGTTCCCTTTCCTCTCCCTTACTCTTAAAATCCTTCCTCCCCCCGCCTTCTCCTTTCCTGCAACTGGTAAATTGTGAAGAACAAGAATGTTCCTGGGAAGAAACCCAGGCAGAATCACATTCAGAACAAGTCAAAGATTTCTTGCATAGCTAAAGCATGTGTTTGCAATCCCCAATTGCCAGAGCACATAAGCCCTGCCAGCGCATGTTTTTTCCCTTCAGATGTTCTCGGAGAGCTCTAGGCAGTGCCCAGGGCACTCTGTGGACAATGTTTAGGTGAGGCCTTGCTCCTTGGCCCATCTGCTAATGGTGCAAGGGCCAGAAAGGCTCTCACTGAAAGGACAGCAAACAGCCAACCCTACCCTTCCAAGAAGCTGTGTTAGTGATGGTCAGTGCCATTGGTCTGCAGGGCCCTCCTCAGCCACAAACTGGCTCCATTTGGGCCAGCGAGAGTTTGGCTGCTGCTACCAAACTATCCCCCCAGGCTTCAGGCAGCTTCCAGGATTGATGACCTCCAGAATACTTAGCATGCACGGCCCCAACAGAGGACAAAACCATGAGATCCCTAACGGATGTCCAGAACGCAAATTATAACTCTCAGCCAGCAGCAGGTAGATAGTACCTACAGCCTGTTCTCCCGTCTGCCTGAGAGGTGCCACCGATCCTGAGGGAGTGTAACTCTTCCAAGAGGTGCCATTTAATGGTTCAAAACAGGAACCTGACAGGGCCAAGAAGGATAGGAGTAGGGGGCTGAGATGCTGCTTGGAAGAACACAGCTTCAATGTATTTGTGAGGAAGCTTTTGTCCTTGGCACCATGCGGGGCACAGTACATTACCGGAGCACAAAGTGAGTCCTTGCTCAAGCTGGTGCTGATGCCGGGGCAAGGCAGGCTGATGAAAGCATCAGTTGTCTTTCCAACGACCTTATCATGTGAGCTCAGCCTGCCACGAGCTGCCTCTTGCGTTGCGCTCCTCGTGGTCTGAGCCAACAAGCCTGAACACGCTGTGCTGATATCTGATATGGTTTGGCATTGCATGGCAGTCTCTGAGTGTTGCACATGCATCCTTTCAGAATGGGACGATGATGCCTCTGTGCTTTGCTGCGTATCATGTGCCTCCATGCCGTCTCCAGCTCATCTCACTTCCAAACATGTCAGCTCTGACTTTGCAATTTTTTTTTTTAATATAAGGTCCCCCAGGGAAGGCCCTGAGCTTGTGGGGGGAACAGAAGAGCCAGAAGGGTCTTCCAATGCAAGACCTTTGACCTCAGTAGCTGAGCGGCTGTGCTGTGCTTAGCCTGGCTCTCCTTCACTCCCAAACAGGGTTCCCACATCTCTACTGGTGCGTGGTGACAATAATGAGGAAGTAACACATGGGGGCAGCAGCAGGCTTTCCTTTCTTGTCCATCTGGGAGTCTGTGGTTGTAGCATCCTTGCAAGGGTCTTGCAGAGCTGAGGTGCTCCAAGATTTGCAGGTCACTGTGCTGGGCCCAAGCCCAGAGTGACAGCTACAGCTGGCTGAACTAGGGGAAAAGCATGTCGTAGGAGAGAGGGGCTTTGTGGTCTCACGGGACAGGATGTCAGCACTGAAACCTGTGCTTTTGTCATCGCATCTGGTCCTTCTCCAGTTCCTGCAGTCCCAGCCTAGGCAGTGCTGTGCTCATGTTACAAAGAACATTAAACCGGCAGACAGTCGCAGCATTGTCTGCAATGGCAAATACGGCTGGAGTGAAAATCCCAGGCCTCACTTCAGATTCCACTGCAGCCCGCTGGAGAAGCCTTGCAGAGCTTGCTGCACTACAGGCAGGATGGTGCCCAGCGTGTCCCTTTCAGTGAGGTGAAATGAAAAAAGATGCTCTTATCTGACTGCACCATGAAGAAAGATGCAGGATTCATCTGATAACATTTATTGTCTTGGAGACTCTGAATGTCCAGGTAATAGGGAAAAGCCTTGATCTTGGCTGTGAAGGTCTTAAAAGCCAAGTTTTCAGAGTAAGAACATTTCAGTCAGGGAAGTGGCCATAATTTATATAGCAATGCTCTGGGATTTTCTGGCAGGACTATTCCAGAACAGGGTGGTTTTTTTCCTGCTCTGGGTGAGCAGAATTTCAGGAGTTGCTTGTGCACCTGATATTTGTCTGGCCACTCACATCAGTGCTCCCCATTGTGTGAGTAATATGGTGTCTGAGTGGTATTGGCCCAAGCTGATGCTGGAAATGGCAAGAAATAAAAAAAAACCAAACACCAAAAGCCAGCCCAGTCGCCAGAAACGATGATAGATTAATTATAATAAGAGATGGGAAACAGAACAGACCCATGCTCCATGGGTAATAAAAAAAAAAATCAGATAAATGCCCAGATAGGAAAAGCTTTTTCTGTAATTGAGGCTGCTGCTTTAATTGGGAAGCGCTGTTAACACAACTGCCTGACCAAGGCGAGTGCAATAGCACAGCAGGGCTGTTGCAGCTCTGCAAGTAAACAGCCAAATTGCATCTCTCAGCTTCAATCTGCGAATTTCTGAAGCCAAAAGAACAGCTTTAAATTTAAAACTTCTGTTGGAGCTCATGCTTCAATTGGGCTGTGCGCCAGGACATGCAAAGACTTAGGGCATTAAGAGTCTCATGTAGATGAAAAGACAGTGGGGAGTCATTTGACTTGGCTAGTAATGTACTAAGCTATAGCAGGATCTGCTTTCATTCCCTTTAAACCAACTTGTGGGGAGGAAAACTGGGAAAACTGACATTTTATCACTTTCAATTGTTACAGTGAAAGCTAAGGCTAAGCATGGCCCTAATACACATCCTGTGTCCTGCACACAGCCCAACAGAGGGGTCCCAGCCCCAACCTGGCTCTGCCTTTTCAGTAACTGGGCTGTGAAAACAGCCCCTGAAAATGCCCCAAACTGACCACCATCAAGGACATCCAGGCTACTCTGTTGGCCGTTGTTTTCTATTTCATTCAAACCATAATCTCAGGCAACATTTAACCACGGAATAACAGGACAGTTTTGCACTTAACCTTGTTCTTCTAAGGAGCTCAAAGTGCTTTATAAAGCTGCAGCCAAGCAATGCTATAATGGTGCCTCTGGTATTGCACTGTGGTTCCCTGAGATACAGGGAAGTGAACTGATTCACCCAAGGCTGCACAACATGTTGGCATGTCAGCACAGCGCAGATCCCAGCTTTCTGGGGAGCTGGGGTGAGCATGCATTAAGCGATGAAAGCTGTGTCTGGCTGTCAATAAAGCCTTAGAAAAGCTGCAAGTGCAAACTGTGAACAGTAGCAAAGCGACACAAACACTAGCAGCATGATCACCAGGTACCAGACAAAGCACACTAGCCAAATCAGTTTCTTCTAAGGAAAAGGAAGAAGAGCAGAACAATGTCTTTTAATCTGTGGGCTGTGTCCCTGCTGGTTAATGCTGCAGCTCCTGCACAGACCTTAGATGGACAGGCTGAGAATAATTACCAGGAGTCTATGCAATCCTTTGCTGGGACTCCTCACTGCCAGAAGCTGCTTTACAATATTCCCAGCCGTTTCCCTAAGTATCCAACATATTGGACAAAATTAAAGAAACATGGGCCTTGGGCTTCAAGACCACTGGGAAGTCACTAATCAGGCTCCCAGCTGAACCGAACACAAGGAAGAACATTGTTAGCAATAAACACAGACAAATCTTCTCTAACTGGAGCTATGGAATGGGTATGTGCTTCTGGGGAAACCTTCATCTTCCCTCTGGACCACGTTCACCATGAGGAGAGGGGCCCCAGTGGGCAGTGTGGGCTTTTATCATAGTACCAGGGACCTTCTTAAATGACAGGAATAAAAAAAGTCAAATCGAAAGCTTCATAAGCAGACAAAAAAACCCCATAGACCTTGTTCTGGCACAGGGATCTGGTCCAAAGGGGGAGGGTGGCATTTCCACTTATTTTGAGGCTAGTGCTAGGAAAGTCTTCTAAAAGCCAAGGGCCAAATGCTGAGCTACCTGAAAGGAGGTTGTAGTGAGGTGGGTGTTGGTCTCTTCTCCCAGGTCACTAGCGATAGAACGAGAGGAAATGGCTTCAAGCGGCGTCAGGGGAGGTTTAGATTGGATATTAGGAAAAATTTCTTCACTGAAAGAGTGGTCAGACATTGGAACAGGCTGCCCAGAGAGGTGGGGGAGTCGCCACCCCTGGAGGTATTTAAAAGACATGTAGATGTGACACTTCAGGGCATGGATTAAGAGACATGGTAGCGTCCACGGTTGGACTTGATGATTCTAGAGGTCTTTTCCAACCTTAATGATCCTATGATTCTATCCTTCTCTTCAAGCAAGAGTCCCATGGCATGGGTCAAAGACAAAGCAGTTGCCAACTGCGAGCACGGCTCACATCTCCCGTGTAACAGAAAGGCCCCCTCCTGCAGCGATGCCTGCATACACCCCGCTCTGCACAAGCGAGCAGCCCTCTGTACAGAGCTGAGCTGCACGCCGAGCTGTCCCGCAGCCGATCTCCAGCCCAGGCACGGTGCCCAGGCAGCCAGGAGACTGGGATGAAGGGCTTGCAGACAGACCTCACCCTCTGTGGCTGCGGGAGCCCTCGCCCTTTGCATGCCCACACAGGTGGCAGGTGGGCAGCCTGGGATGCTGCTGAGGTGGGGGCCAGGTTCACGGGCCCGCAGTCCCGTCTCACCAAGTAGACACCAACCTCGTAGGGCATACTTTGTAGGTCCATGGCCTGGACACCAGAAGGGAGTTTTGCCATGGTCTCCTCCATGAGAAGCTGGCTCTGGGGTCATGCCCACGAGGAGACCGTCAATGTGGTATGTGGGTGCATGGGAATATGTTGGCCATGATGCTTAGCCTTTAAATCTGCCAGGATACCGGGGGAGCCGTGCCACGACCCTCTGCTGCCTCTTGGAGTGCTGAAATCAGATCAAGTACAAGAGGAAAAAACAGAAGGGGGAAGAGGAACTATTATGCGAATTAAAGTGACAAACGAGCAGATGAAAAGTACAAAGTGTCATCTTTCTGTTGTGGTCCCAGGTGGGACTTTACAGGACCAGAATGAATACCACAGAGAACCAGGCGGCAGTGGATCAGGTAACCCCCTCTTGCCCCATTAAATTAAAAACACACAAATGCTGAGGTCTTGCTAAACGCAAAGCACTTCCCCCTCATCTCGTCGTTACGTGTAACCCAAGAGCCTGTGGATAGCAGCTACAGTGAATTAACATGAGCAAAAATAGCTGGATTGAATTTGCTAAGAGAGAAAAAAAACCTACAGGCATGTTGTTAAGAAAGAATGAGCACTAATTCTCTCTGTTTATTCCGATTCATTCTGTTTGATTGTGCTTGCCCTAGGAAACAGGAGAGCTGGTGGGGATCATATTAGCAAGGAAAATAGAAGAGCAACAAGCTGATAGTTTAAAGTTCATGCAAACATTGTGCCAGTCACTAAACCAGAAAAAAAAAAGTTGGCTCAGAGGCAGTCACTAAGTTGAGGAAGGATCTATTGATAAGATACATTTGGGGAACAACCTCAGAGTGATGCGCAAGATAGATGGGAAATAGTGCTGCAGAGCTAGGCTAAGTAATCAGGAGAGAATATTGCATAATTTTTTTTCTTTGTGTTTCCTCCTCATTCTTCCCCATTTATTACTAGAAGAAAGAGTATTTTTGCCTGTAAAAAGCTTTGTGCCTAAAGAGGTAACACTGGGGTGTGCTCCTGCACCAGTGCTGAACTTCTGGGTAGCTTTGCTTCAGCTTGCTGGAAAAAATTATAATACCCTTAGCTATGGATCACTGTATGATCAACATTACTTCAACTTTAAGCATCTACACTTTACAAACTCCTTGCTTGTGGGGAAAATTATATCACAATGGTTTCAACTTACCAGAAAGCTGCTCCCACCAGCTGCTCTTTGTGGAAGCGTCATAGGAATGAGACCAAGTCCCAGATGGCCAGAGGACACAAGCTATGCCTAGCCAGAAGGAGAAGACGCTGTCAAACATGTGGCATCTGGAGAGGTGAGGAAAGACAGGGCAGCTTCTTTGTCCAGGAGATAAACCTTCTTGCCTTTTTTTATAGATGTGATGCATTTACGGATGTTCCCGGAAAGGGGCAGTAGAGACCAAACCCACACAATGAATAGGAAGATACGTCCTGATCAGGGAGAAATATAAATAAATAAAAAGCAAGAATTATTTGCAATGCTTTTTTTGGTTGGCATACAGAGGCTCCACCATGTGTTCATTCAAATAAAAACAACGGGACCTGTATATGCCAAAACGGGGCTGCTTGGTATAACACAGTAATCTCGGTCTGCTCTGAGATCACTTCCTTCACCTGCTTTTCAGAGGAGGGCACTAACGCTGGCCAAACGTGGATGCTGTGTGGGCTGCAAGAGCTGGCGTGAGGACGTGTAACGCGCCAGGGAGGACTACGTAATGCGCTACCTAACACTTGTGTCACTACAGCAGCATGGCAAACTTTGAGTTGGCTTATTAGTAGGGGGAACAATAATAATCTGGGAGAGGTTTACTGTCAGGTACTCATGTACTCATGAGTACCCGTACAACGGCTCATCACTAATATAATTTGGCTTCCACTTAACCTTGAAAGAAAGAAGATGAGAAAAAGGGGTGCTTATAAAATCAGGATTCCCAACAGCTCATGTTGGTGTGAAGCAGATAAGCCCATCCCTGGACCACCATTACAATTTCTTCAGGCTCTCTTGAACTACACAGAGTTAATTTTAGAGCTAATTCAAGCTGCTGCCTGAAGGAAAAGGCAGTTATTTACCTGGAGCAAATCTCCTGTGTCTAACTTCACTTAAGCCACTTACCCCAGCCCCGTGCTATTGCTTTATGCCATTCTCTTGCACTGTCCATAATCCACAATGGAGGAGGTGATTTTGCTGGTGGGGATGTCCAGGAGCTCTAGTCATGGGACAATACAACAGGCATAAACCATGCAGCCAGTCTCTTCCTCAAAGACTTTCTGGCCTAAGAATAAGATCTGAAAACATGGAAGCAAGCAGGGGACAATGTGAGGTGAGAAATCAGCTATCTGCAGCCGAGGAGCTGAGGCAGTAACAGCTTTATCAGGAAACCAAGAACCCTTTCTGGTAGTGCTCTCAGCATAGCTTGACACACCAGCAAATCTGGCTGCAGACTGAATCTTGGCTTCCTCTGAAGCCAATGGCAAACATCCCACTGGCTTCAATGGGAGCAGGACTTCGTGCCAGATTTCGTGCTTCCCATTCCTGTGCCGTAGCCCTGAGACCAGCTTCCCTTCCAAGGCTGTGTCTGCAGCTAGGGCCTTCAGGAGCAGAAGAATGGCTCTCTTTGCAACCTGAGAAGTATCAATGGGATATGAAAGACTTCTTTTTAACAGAAATGGGGATTACCCCACAGAACGACTTGCTTAGAGTTACGGGGCTCTCTGAAGCCCCATTTCTTTCTCTCTGAAATTTTTCCCTTAGGCTTTAACTGCCCACAGGATGCACAGCAGCTCAAGCACACAGCTTGAGGCTGTGATGAAATCACTAGTGGGAGAGATGGTATGAGCTGGGTTATGCAGCTAGCAACACTCATTTCTCCTGGTTCTTATTTCTCTCCTAGTCTTAACATGCCTCATTCCATACCTGGTCACACAGCAGTACCTATACATAGCGTGACTTACAGCAACACAGCAAACAGGCAGGGGAAGACTAAGTTGGCCCATTTCTGCTTTTATCACAAAAGAGTTGATGCCTATTGGAGGAGACAAAGCAAGGGATGCTGGAAGAGCGTGCGCTGACCACACAGGCCTCTACGTTTGCTCTGGCACGAGCATCTCGCTGCTGAGATGAGCATCTTGAGATCTCCAAGCTATTTGTGAGGTGGCAAGGTCACAGCTCTCATTCCCTGCAAATCTTTGCTTTCCTTGGCAAAAATCAAGAATTTTGTTAGGGAAATCTTGGTGGGTGTTTTGCGATCAGTCAAGCACAGCAGATTACATTACTGGAGGGTGTATACAGGACCTCCCGTCTTCTAGACATAGTGAAATGAGTCTGCTTGCTCCAGAAATTCAGGAGTCACCAGCATGGTGCTGACCACCTGTATTATTTCTTAGGTCACAAGGCATGTCTACAGGACAGATTGATGTCTGTACAGCTGACTGTTTGCATATCAATTCTAGAGTCAAAGGAAATTCTTCAAATCCCAGAGCACAAATGTGCGCTGCTACAGAAAAGCAGGTGGAGATGTGCCAAGTTACAGCTCCTCTGTTGCTACCCCTGTAATGAATGCCCTGCAAGAAAAACTGGAAAATATTTCATGAAAGAGAAAAGATAACACAGGACTATCTGGCAAAGGGTAGAATTTAATATTAATGGCTTTCTTTTAGTCACTGTATTTCCTGTTCCTAACTTAACCCTCTAAAATCAGCAACGGTCAGAGAAGAGCTTTAAACTTTTGCACATCTAAAAGGTCTTTCACTGAAAGATCTCTGAGCACTTTGCAAATATTAGGGACTGGTGAGGGATGGCTATCCCCTGAGGAGACTGCCCATGTAGCCAATGGGCAGATGCTCCTTTGGCTGCAGAGGCCAAATACAGAAATTTAGCTTCTGCCCCCCTCTGCAAGAACATTTTCCTTCTCTGTCTCCCAGTTCATCACAGAAACTCAAGAAACGAGAGGAACTGGGCTCCCCTTGAATTCACGCTCCAGATTCAGTATGAAAAACCTCTTCCCCATGGACTGATGGCTAATAGATGAACAGCAATGATGTGACTTGTGTCTTTTCAGCCCATCAGCCACTTCAGGATCTTGTCTCTGAAGGTCCTCATGGAGACTGCTCATGGCTCTGCATGGCTCAGCTGCCGGTGTATTTAAACAGCTCCATTAAACAACAGCGCACTAAAGCTTGCTCTGAAGGTGACCTGGACTAGGTGCCACCTCCCCACTCTTTCCTGCCAACTGGTACTTGCCTGGAGGGGTCCGAATATTAGTCAACGCAGATAAGAGATGCACAACACGGCTCCTCTGAGTCCCATGGTCCTTCGGTCAGAGGAGATCCTTCTGTGCCACCCACGTCTTCCTTTAACCTGGCAAAGTACCTGAATCGCTGAGCTGACTTGCCAAGAGAGATTTCAGCTGGAAACATCTCTAGAAAGACGGCTGTCTTTAAGGGCTGAGGCCTGCTGAAGAGCACAGTGCTGGCTGGGACATAGAGCTGGGGAGAGAAGCATTAGTCATTGCTGCCTCATGATGCTCGGCCCTTCGGACCGTCTCCTCTCTTGGAAGATGCACTGTTTTGCCTGTTGGCAGAAACTAATGAGCAGAGCTGGTTGAACATTTTCCATCAAAACAATATTTCTGTTTTGCCAGACGATAGTTTAAAAATTAAGTGGAAAATTAGAGACAAGAGCCTGGGTTTTGGCTGTCATTATTGGTCAAAAAAATCCGAAACTTGAGATTTTTTTGCCAAAAATGGAAGTCTTTGGGGTGGGCAAGGGAGGACAGGGGAGGAGTCTGGCAGGCCTTCGTGATACCCTGAAAAACATCTAAGAAAATTTTGACAAATATGAGGATGTTTTTGTCAATTTTTTCCATAGCAAAAGATACTTCTGCTTTTAGAACCGTTCTATGGGGAGGCTGGGAAACAAACAAGCAAATATGCTTTTTCTTTCTTATACATATGGCTAAAGATACCCCATAGCTTATAGTATAAATGTAGGCAGCAATTTCTCTAGAGAGATACAGAAGACCAGGTCTCTCATAGGAGCTGCCCAAGCGCCTACTACCCAAAAGCTATAATTCTCAGAAAGGGACACACACACAGAGCTGACTCCGCTGTGAGTTTGTACAGCTGATAGACAGCCTCGATAACCTCACAGTTGCCTTGCGTACAAATAAACCGAACCACAGGGACAGCCAGGGAAAAGGCAGTGCTTGCGAAGGAAGGTACTGTGCGCACAGCTGTTGCAAAACCATCCATACTTAATAGTCAGCCAGCCACAGGCAATGTTGTTGCTAATAACATTGCAGAGAGAACGGCACATAAATACCTGGGAACCCACAAAAAGCTGTTTTCCATCTTGCTTACACAATAACGTGGTTTTTCTTTTTCCCCTTTAAAATTGTTTCTTCAGCAAAACATGGGTGGGAAAAAACTGGGCTGGAATCTTCCTTACCCTCTGGGAAATGCAACTCACAGCATTTTTTGGGCTCAGTGTCACAGTCCGCTCCTCAAGGTATTTTTGGCCAGTGTTGTGAAACGATCGGGGGAAGAAGCCACGAGCAAGACCAGCAGTCTGGTAGTTCAGCAGGATCCTCCTTCCTCGACACAAACCTGGGCACAAAGCAGAGGTGATGGCGCTGAAGCCACCGCAGCTCCAGTGGCACAGAAGGTGAATCAGCTCTGTGAGAAAACCAAGATGTGACATGTTGTTATTAGGCAGTGGGGAGCAGGGGAGGTTCGATTTATAGTGATTTCCTAAGGAATTAGACCATGATTCTGGACAGGATTTATATTTTAAACAACACTTAATTTTTTTAAAGGACTAATTCAATCTAGATGTGGATTTCATACCTTTTCCTTAATGAGAACAGTACCAGGGGAAGCACGCTCAGAAGTACTGACGTGTCCTGGCAGGGGCTCCGACTGCTGCAACTTGCCTTGCTGACAGCCCGAGCTTGACTCTCGTTCCACGACAGCCCGGGGGTTACAGTCCCGGCGACTTCCACCACGAGCAGCTCTGGCACAGAGCCGCCGAAGTGATAAAAGACTTCTTGTGCGATCATCTCAGGAGGAAAGTTTGGTGCCAAACAAAGCTGCAGTCTGGTTGGGTCTTTTTACCATTAGCGACAAAATCAAGGGGGAAAATACAGAGCTGGGGAAATGGAAGCTCAAAATGTTCAAATAATGTATTTTCCAAGAAAATGAAAAAAAAAACCAAACCCAACCCAAGAATTGCTTGTCTGGCTTTGGTGGCCAGGCCGTGGTTGCACTGATCTTTGTGCAACCTAGAGATCCTGCTAGAGGATACCCCCTTTTCACCGATTCATTGACAGCCTGAATAGTTTCACTGCCTGTCTCCAGGATGGCTGCACAGTGATGTTGTAGTATGCAGTGACCTTACAGAAAACTGTCAATGATCTTTCAACAGCTGATGCTTTTTGGGGTAGCGGAGCCAGCCGTACAGCCTGGCGTGCTACCAGCACTCTCCTCCTGCTGAACAAATGAGCGTTTCCCTTTCTGCCAGCCCACATTTTGAGCAGTATCCAGGCCTGGGGATGGATCTTGCAGCCCGGTTTCTGTAACGGGCACCTCTGAAGTGATGTGAAGTTTACCCTTTGCTACTTCCAATAACAAAAAATGTGTCTGAGGATATAAAACCAGTGGGGAGTATCCCTTTCCCTCCCCTACTAGTGTGGTAGCTGCAGCACAGGCTCACTCACTCGATTCAGAAGTGGCCTATGCTCATCTCCATGCCTTTTCAGATTGCTGATGCCAATAACCCCAGCTAACTGCTTCGGGAATCTGCCTTGTCCCCAGGACCACCTGTGGTCTGCAAGCTCTTGAGAGAAGGACCCTTTCTTTGGGCTTGTCCTTCCAGCATCCACATGTGTGGTTGCAGCTTCCTAGTGCCACTGCACAAAGAACACTGAATCGCTATAAAAGACCTCAGAACAAAAACCATCCAGAAAGCAAGAGTGAAGAGAGACATAAGGCTACTATGGGAGTACGACGAGAAAAATATTTTTCTTCAGAAAGCTTTGGGAGGAGGATAAATGCACTTGAGCAGATGAGGGAAGGTATTTTGTATAGACTGCAGAGGTGGCGAAGCTTCTGGAAGGCTCAAAGCAAGCTTGTGGGGGACAACGCAGCTGCAAGCACAGCAAGAGGGGAAAGAGAGATCATGGAGGGAGGGCAAGGCCATGAAGCGTGTCTGTGGGGAAGAGAGGAGGAAGGACAAGGCAAGCATCTCTGGAGTGACACAGAGACTGCCCTAAGCCCCTGAGGCTCGGGAGAGGCTGGAGGTGCCGAGGATGCAAGGGTTCACCTTGGAGACTGAGTCATACCAGGAGCTGGCCCCACACGCAGCCGTCCTGCGGGTTCCACCATGGCGAGCGTGCAGAGTCGCTCTCTCCCGAGGTCGAGGAGGGTGCCAAGGCCTGTGGCATGACCCAGACAAGTCACGCTGGAGGCTCCAGCTCCACCCAGGCTACAGAGGGATGAAAGGATGAAACACCCAAACAGAAGTCTTTCACAGTCAAACAAGAGGAGCCGAGGGAAACCACAACTTTCAAGAAAACCCAGCTGCTTCTCGCCAGCCCAGCAGCCGAGGCAGATACCTACCCCAGGCCATGTGGACCTGGCCAGCGTCTCAGCTGTGGTAACGCACAGGGAACACATATGCAAGCCCCAGACATCAGCTGCAGGACTCTGCTAATTGGGAAAGTCTGTCTGAGTGTCTGGCCACCATTTGGCAGACACGGCAGCTCTGACAAAATAATAAATGTGGTACAGTGCAGCCTCCAGGCATTCTTCGTGGGGCCTGTCACATGAAAGTGGCATGAAAGGAGAAGGGGTGATGCAAGACACATGGAGGTCAGCTTTGGAGACCCTCCGATTACTTTCTGGGGTAGTAACTGCTAAGGGGAGTTTGTGGACCCTCTCTGCTTATACACTCTCTTGTTTAAGCTCTCATTCTATAAATAGACAATTCTTCCCATCCAAAGTGAAGATGCTTCAGTCCTGCTTGTCCAAGGCAGCTATGATGTTGGAAAGTCTCCAGGCAGACCAGCCCATTTCTAAAGAGTGTGAAGAGAAGCCACAGATGTGATAAAAGGATAAAAAAACCCTGCACGCAGAAAAGACAATTGGTCTTTGTGCATTAGGAATGTTTGAGGAACTCCTGCCTTCTAACTCACCTGTCTGCAAATCAAGATAAACAGAAGGATGCTGAAGTGCAAATTGTATGAAGAAGTATTATCAAGCACGTTCAGCACAGGTCCAAGTACTTGCAGAAGAAATGTTGTTCAGGAGCGGTTCCCGCAGCCTGCCTGTTTCTGGGTGCACTATATTCATACAGCAGCAGGACAACAAGTGAGGCAAGTAACTTGCCAGCAAGGAGGTTGCCAGGGCTTCTTTTCTTACACTGTCAGAAGTGTGAGTGCATTGAACGTGAGTTCATCTGGCACGGTTCTTCTCTGCCTGGAACTCTATAGCATATTGGTGTTTGTGCCGACACTCTTCAGTGAGAGGAAGACATACCTTTCCCAGTGGAAAGGTGTTGGGTAAAGCGGAAAGGCACATGCACTCTACCAACGCAGCAAGGTCCTCCAACAGCAGTACTCTGGGTGATGCACGGGGCTCGTGCTGGGGTAAGGGGATCCATGTCGAGCTTTTTGGAAAGAAATTTCCTTCCAGAGAAAGCAGGGTCCCGTTAGCTTGCTGCAAGGGACCACGAGACAGCTAAGGCGGCTGTGTATACCAGGACTTGCAAGAGAGTGAAGGAGGCAGGTGGAGTTGGCGGAGGCAGAACTGAACTCCAAGAAGCTGAAGAGAGATTACACTTTCCTCCTGGTACTTTTATGCCAGAGTGCCAGAGCCATCTGACCCCACCTGCCTTTAATGATCTTGGCTGAGGTGTCTTAAATAAAAAGACAACTGAGATCACAGGGAAGGACAATGGCTTCAAATCATCTGGTTTCTTGGTTAGAAGATGGGGATTAGGAACAAGAGAACAACAGCAAGCTGCTACATACAAAATAGGCAAACTAAGTGTATAAGCCTACTGGATTTATAGAAGAGATATTGGCACATACCAGGAAAATTTCAAGCCAAATGTATGACAGCATTCCTTACACCCCTCCCACCCATTGCCATATCCCAGCTTAATGTAAAGCCTTTTGGCTTCCAAAGGCTCATAGCTATTTTTTATTGTTTAAACAGGTCAACAATTGCAATCATATGTTGACTCCAGGCAATACACAAACACGATGATGTGTTAATATACAGCAACACTTGGATGGAGTTTCTACAATTTTGCTGCTGTTAACAGTCATGTGTATGATTGCAGCTGGGCTGGTATCTCCTAAGGCTACCTCGGAAAACTAGGAAGCTATCACTGTTGTGCCATTACCAAGAAGCCAGCGTGAGATCAGTAAATGAGTTCTATTTTTAATATAAGTATAAACTCCATTTCTGGAAATCATTTTGGGGGGAGGATTCTCACACCAACTGTACTTTGGCTTGTTTTTAAGGCTGCTTTAGAAAGGTGCTGCTCCCACCGCCAAGAAGCATCCTTTTAACAAGAATTGAGCTGGAATGGGATATGGATGGTGGCATCTTTGTAAGATAGGATGGGAGAGGATCCTACAGGCATATCTGTGTGCAGCTGTCTGCAAAAAAACATCTTCACCATGCTGAGGGGGGAATTGAGTAGTACAAAGATTCTGGCTAGTGCCTACAACAAAGACATCCAAAACACTTGGCACTGAAGTAATTCTGTTTATTTCACACCAGGGAAGTGTGCAGCTAGGTTACGTAGATACCTTTCCAACGGATGGGATAATTTTGCTCCAATATAAATTTCCACATGCTCAGTAGCCTTCATGACCAGGTTGCACCTGTGGAGCAGCTACCATTAAACATACAGCAAGCCGCACTTCGTGTCAGCTCCAACATACATTGAAAGCAACCTTTCTCAAAAGCACTTGCAAAACGTCCCTCCCCCCACGCATAAGCTTTAGTTTCCCCACAGCCTGCTCAGGCATACACAGCGATACCCCAAACGGAGCCTGGCTCACATTTTCCAGACAGGCATTTTCTACTGTTGTGTCACCAACCACAGACCTTGCAAGGCATAAATCAGGTATTAACATTCCCCGTGCTTTATTTTGCAACCCGACCGGGACAAGACCCATCATTTCTTTCTTTGTTAGCACACTGGGAACTCTGAGATGCCAGAATTTTAGTGACAAATGACCTTTTACACCTACCACAGCTATCAAACAGTTGGCCTAGACTTAACTGAATGCCAGTCTCAGTCCGGTATTAGACAGATGCATAATGTACTACTTACAGCTTCACTCCTTTCTCTTAATTTTCATGCTAGCTATTTAATTTGCTTTATATTTTTTTTTCATGTTCAGAAACCTTATTAAAGTTGTTATGGAAAAAATAAATTTATTATTCAACATACTCAAATTTTTTCAAAATGGAATGACCCTCTTTGTTTTTTTTTTGTTTTCATTTACAACTGGTTCCATTCAGTTTGACTGTTTTTATCTTTTCTATTTATAACCAGCACCAAAAAGAAAATTATCATGGATACAGTACATATGCAAATTAGCTAATGGAAAAATATATACATTTCACTCTGTAATGAAAAACTTAAATGATATTATTGCCATGGAGAATATATCCCTGTATTATAATAAAATATCAAGCAATAATCGACCGCTAAGATTCTTTTCCACCAACAAAAAATAGCACCATACATGAGATAGTGAGAATCTACACTCAATAACACAATTGTGCAACTAGAAATGTACAGTACTTTAGTAACAGTACAGAGTATTGTTTACAATATGGAAATACCACCACTGTAATCAAAAGAGTGTCAATCTCTTACGAACAACTAAAAAAAGTATTGTCATAGATACACGGAAACAAACAACTTTCTTTTCACCAGTATGTAGTAACTGAGGGCAGAGCATAGCTGTAAATTCATAGTAAAGCTCCTATAAAATGATACAAAACAGAAGTGCAGGAGTATTGAACAGAATTAAACTTTTTTAATTATTATTATTTTTCTGGCTATTATAAAATGGGAAGGTTGTCACCGTATGAAGTAAGAGAATGTAATAAAATGGAGCTGTGTTGTGCCATCAGTTTTTAATTAATGTCGGTTTCTGATTAGAAAAAAGAAGAGGCTGATGCACCCTAACCTGTAGGCTGTGAGAGCAAATGAGGTGTTTTTTTCAGTGCTCAGACATTCGAAAGACTTCCTTGTAAATTCATGTTTCCTTAGGTAGGACCCAGAACTTGGACCCAAATGTCCTTTGAAGTCCAGGACCCAGCATACTGGGACAGGCCACAGGTCTAATTAGCCTAGTATGCTGCTCTGGACAGTGGCCAGTAGTGAATTATTAGTGAAAAACATAAGAACTAAAATCCTTCCTTTCCTATGTACCTTTCTAAGAGCCCACATTTGGCCTAGAGAGGGTGACAGATCAGCACCGGAAGGAAAAATGAGCCCTGCTCTTTAAAAGCACTTTTGATTCCCATTAATAATAAATGCACATACTATTCTTCCAAGGTAACAGAGAAGCTCGGTGGCAAATCCTTCAACAGCCTAACGTGAGTGTTAGTAATGCCAAAAATGATCAGCAGGGGGGTGGCGTTTCATCGGGCCAGGCCACTTCATGGGCAAATGTTGCCCATCAAAAGAAAAACAGCAAACTCCCAACGAAGCGAGGGATGTAAGGGGACCCCTCTCAGCCAAACTGCTGTGAGGTGGCTGTGGTGGCAGGGAGGCAGCCAGGACAGTCACAGCCCTGCTGTACAGGCAGGGCTGCCTTACTGCAGGGTACGACAGCAGGCAAGGGGGAAAAAAACCTACCACTGTGCATTACCAATATAAATTAGGTCCTCTGGGCTCTGTCTGATCTCTTGGGACATTCTCATTAGCAGTTCATCTACTGATTAATTTGCCTAACTGAACATCACCGCGGTATTGCCTAAATCTTCCCTTTCACACCTGCCAGCAACATTTTCCATTGATTATTTGCTAAGCAGTTACACAACCTCTGCGTTTGGGCTACGGGGTGGGAATAACAGAAGGAGGAGGTCTGATCCTGACTACAAGATGCCAAAGGAACATCCAGTACAACAAAAAACAAGTTGGAATCATTTCCCTGATAGAGAAAATCATCTGGGGCATCGGAAAGCAGAGCTGTTTGAGACAGGCACTTGAGAAAAAATTGTGTGCAAATGTGCCTTTGTGCATACAGGCCAGCCCTTGTGTGCACACACGCTCGTTTGCACTAATGAGCGCAGATGCAAATGTGAAGCCCACACAGTATCACTCTGTTGAGGAACATTAGGTCCCTGTGCTGGAAAAACTTTGCTCTTAATAAAATGCTGATGAGTCATTCCAGCGAGGTTCTGGATATTGAAGGGATTGTGATAAGGAAGAAAAAGTTGCTTTAAAGATATGTTAGGTACTAAGAGTCTTCATCCCTCCTTGCATTGAAAAAAAGAGACAACAGCAACAAAGACAACTTGAGGACAAATGTGAGCTGCAATTCAGACCGGTCTAGGGGCTGGGGGTAGTAGCTGGGCTTAGGTCTGCACTCATCTCCAAAGAATAAAACAGTAACACACGGTTCTAGAGCGAGTACAAAGCTGCAATTCATCCAAACGGATCTGTCCGTACCTTGAAAAGTGGTCTGTAACTTAACCACTGCACAACTGACCTTGGACCCTGGCAAGGGAAATGATACGTGCTGGAGCAAGGTATGATAGAGAGACATCGATCTGTATGACTAACGGAGGGGACAAGCTCTGCCCTGGGTAGAGCTCCTGTTTCAAGTCTCACATCTCAGAGAGGCGTTTGGTTTAAAGTGCAGAGACATGGAAGGGAGTATCATATATGCAGCACTTGCTAAGTGCTGATAGCACCAGTCTGATAGCACCACAAGAGTAAGACAGGAAGCATTAAAATACAGGGGGTAAAACCCAATCCTTACTGAAGGCAATGAAAGTCTTAGCCTTATGGCTTCAACAAGCTCAGGATTTCACTTTGAATGTCTTTTATCACTGACTACTTTTGATTCAAAAGGCTACGTAACCTCGGATGGATACAAGAGCCAAGAGATAGGAAACACCTGTTCTGCTCTCTACTCTGTCCTTCACACAAAGGTTGTTCCAAATCCTGTTTCTGTACCAACCCTGTCCAGTTTCATGGTTGTCTTAAAAAAAATAAATTCAGTCTCATTATCTGATTGACTTCTAAGACCTGGAGAGAGATTAGGCCAAGCAATCCTCCAGTGGGTTCTACTGGATGAAACAATCTCTGGCTTCTCCCATCTCATGTAAATGGTTCTTGCTTAAAAATAGCTATCTACTGCTGTTAATGCACTTCCATTTCATTAAGCTCAGAGAAAAATTAGGTTTCATAAAAGAAACTATATTATTCTGTGGAGAAGAGAGAGAGGATTGTTTTTTAAAATTAGAAAGAAGAGCAGACCCTATTAGTTGCTCTAAGAAATATGACTTGGAATGTTGGATATTATTGTACTGAGTTTTCTGCAGGAATTTCAGAGCTGTCCATCCTCTGCTATCGGTTTTCACAAGCTTTTACAGCAAATCCTCTCTTTAAATTAAGCCTGTCATTTATGTGTGTCCCTCCAAGCCCACTCCACAGTGGGATAACTGCTGGGAACAGAAAACATCAGATGAAAGCCAAGATTAAAAGATTAAGTAATGTCTCTACCTTTGCTGAATTATTTTGCCAGAGGCCTCCCTCCATGGAGGTACCCATAACCTTAGTCAATGTAATCACTTTGCAACTCTTGTCCTTTTCTTTAATGGTAGCAAGCCATCCAGTGGCTGGTGATTTAATATATTAAAGTAAAAAGCATTAATGAAAAATGTAAGGATGTCAAAATAAGATAAAATGATTGGCTCCTTGAGATGACTCTTTCTGTTTGTTTTTTTTTTTGTTTTTTTTTTTTTTAAGGTGGATGAGTGGATTACTTTGGTATCCAGTCTGTAGAATTAGTTTCAAGTCTTATTAGGTATGCTTTGGAATCCACCACATTGTAGCAACGCATGAAGTTCCAGTACTCAGACCTACTAGTCCGTGATTTACATACAAATAGCTGTAATACTCTAAGAAGTAGCACAGGTTCATTAACTCTTCTGCTGCATCTTGTTTGCATAAAAGTCTCTGCAAGTCTGGCAACAGCGTTGATACCACCGCATGTCTTGGCACAGATTCTTCTCCCGGATCACCCTGCAGTACACTGTCCACTGGTCGCCTGTGCACTTGTACGTGAGAGCAGCTTTGGACAAGAAAAGAAAGGAGAAACTAGCAGATTAGCCAGAGAACAGCATTGCAGGTGTGATCAAAATCACTGCATCTGAGGGAAGAAAGGGCCAACCCTGCCGTCAGCACTGGAGATCAGCAGATGTTCTTTCTACTGAAATATCAGGCTCTTGGAAGTGCTTAGTGCAAGGGTGTAGCTGGGCATGACTGTGGGAGCACCAGCCTCCTCACGTTGTACCTATTTTGTCTCAGTGACAAACAGGCCTAGATGAAGAAAATGTCTAAAGCATCGCCCTAGATTTCAGCACATGAACACCTCGCAGCAGTCGGTGGGAGGCTGCGTGCTCCCAGGGCGAGTGCTTTGCTAGGGCAGGCTTTCAGGAGCGGCCATCATCCTCTCAGCGGAAAACGTTTTTACAGATGAGCAAAATCAAACCCAGTTTGATGGATGTAAAGCTAAATTAATAGCAAGTAAAAATAGTACTTCTTAGTTTAGCAAGAGCAGTAGGACAACAATTAGCTACTGAGAGGAGGGGCTGGGTGGCTGAAACTTCCTCAGACTGACAAAAGGTTTGTGCAGGGGGTAAAGCAGCATGAAGACGCTGCTGCTGAATCTGTTCACAATATCATTAAAGGGTCACATGTGCTTTTATAAAAAAAGTAAGACTAGCGAAATTGTACACTTGATAAAAATGCACACATAGAGTGAGTGCTTTTTATGGTATGTGAAATATAAATTGTATGTAGCATCCTTACGAATGCTGTGACAATCGGAAAACCTTCTAAATGAATATTGTGTCCTCTGAGCTTGGGAAAAATGGTTTAATTAAAGAACATCGAAAGGTGCTGACCCAGCAGCATCCTGAGTCCCTTGTTGCTCATCTCTGCTGCACGAAACCAGGAAAGGCCCTTATCCTGTATTTAGCTGCGAGTCTCA
The DNA here is from genome assembly GCF_963921805.1 of Phalacrocorax carbo. Lineage (NCBI taxonomy): Eukaryota > Metazoa > Chordata > Aves > Suliformes > Phalacrocoracidae > Phalacrocorax > Phalacrocorax carbo. The sequence goes on along the minus strand of NC_087519.1, from coordinate 4,613,194 downwards.
GTGCCAAGCACCAGAAAATGATGGCAGCAAAACTGGTAGGCATGTTTATCACTGAAGCTTCATTCAGTTGGAGGAGAAGCAAAAGCTTCATAGAACCTGCTGGAATGAAGTTGCACTGTCCCAGCAAAAATGGAACGTGAAGCCAATTTAAAAAAAAACTGATTGAGAGGAAAAAAAATTTGAGTGGAAGTGACCATCCTAAATGGCGGGAGGGTAGAGGTGTTTCTGAGTGTGCCAGCAGTGGAGGGGCTTTTTGAGGCGGTTAGACCCGCAGCACTCCCCACTAGCTTTGGTTTCGACCAGGCACAGCCTTCAGAAAAGCTGATGTAGCTGAATAAACTACACACCTTGCAAGAACATCTGAGATGAGAGACTTTATGCAACAGAAAGAGACCAAGCCACAAACAAGGCTAGGACTCAAATATTTTGGAGGTCCAGGGTCGCTCATAGGTTGTGAAGTAAGGCAGGAAGCAACACGGGTCAGGCGCCCGAGGAACAGAATAAACCCCCTCTGATCGTGTCATCACTAAAGGACACTGGGCACAGATGTAAAAGTCAGGTGAGGTGAACTCCACACTTAGATACTTCTGAAAATGTTACCTGGGACGAAAAACATTCTGGAGTGGGGACAAGGCAGCATGGCGTTTGTAGACTACTGGAATTTTTTTCTGTATAATCTTTTTTGGTGAGGTTTCCATTGCAGAACACAGAAAATTTTGTTTAAAGATAATCCAGTAAGAATTTGTTTATAAGCAGGAAGAGCAAAACACTCAATGATATATCTTTCTGCTAATATCAAATATCATTGTTTCTGGCCCTGGTGATTCCAAGCCTGGTTTAGAGACAAAAGCATCCCAAATTACTTGCAGATTACTTTCAGCAGGGACTTGAGCCTCCTTAGTCTTCTAAACACGTGAGCTTTTTATTGCTTTGTCCTAAAATGTGAATTAGGATGGATTTCTTGTCTCATCAGTGTATCAAGGGCTTACTTCTCAAATGAAATGTTTTCCTTCCACTATGCTCTTAGTGCTAAAGTATCTGGGAAGTACTCTCATATGTTCTTAAACAAAAGAGGTTAGAAGCTCCTCAGTATGACTGCATTTGCAAGAATAAAATTTCCCATATTCTTTTAAACATCTGTTAAACTTTTGGGAAACAAATTTCAGTTCAGAAGCTTCAAGTTCAGTCCTAGTTTAACTGTTATTTAATACTGGACTATTAGAAAATAGTTCTCTATTACTTAGCAGTTCTGCCTTTTCATGTGTATTAGAGGCTTCTTAGCCAAAGGACTGGCACTGCTGAGAGGGTGGAGGCTGATCTTTCTGGTAAGCTCCTAGCAGCATTGTTTACAACCCAGCCTCTTCTACTGAAAAGTAATGGGAGGCACCGATGAGGCTGTGTCAGTGTAGCTGATGGCGTAGTTTAGCTTCATCTTACTGGTGATGATGTGTGAAACGTAAAGAAACCAGCTTGGTTCTTGGAGCTGTGGCTGAACACACTGGGCTGGAGTTTGGAAAAATATATTTTTATTTCCTTATGAACTGAGCAAATATGACGTTGAAAAACATGGATTCCCACAATTTTATATTAACAGAAGCATTCTTAACTAGGGCCATTTCTTAAATACAGTGTTAAGGTGTTCTGGGGAACAGAAGGCTTATCACCGTATTCTCATCTCAGCCAGGTACCCACGGGATGCAGGGAGGGTGAGGAGGACAGTGACAGAAAATCAAAGGGTTCGCAGAAAGAGGCTGGATGCTCTCTTGCCTCCCTGGGCAAATTAATTCATCAAACCACATTCTCGTGGCAGCAAATGAAAAGGGTAAAAAAGCCAGTGATGCTCTACTTGTCAAGGTCATGTACTTTTCCTGGGGCACTGATAAATAAATTACTGTACTTTACACTCACCCCAGTGAAAGCAGTGTGTGAAGGTGTTTGTGATGGAGAAAGATACGCCTGTCAGCTCCCTTCCCTCTGTGATCAATCAATCAATCACCCACCATTTTTGTGCTCCTCTTGGTCTCTCAGGTCTCTCCAGTGCTGAGCACTCCAGCTTGGGCAAAGTCTGAGACAGGGATTGATGAATAAAAGAGGACCTATTCACACTAGACCTTTAGTCTAGAGTCTGACTGCAGGGCTCTCTCCTAATTTCTGGCCCTGGGCAATGCTTGGAAGCCCCACTTTTATCACACTGGGCACACTGGGACCCTGGGCTTTGTCTGGTCCTTCACAGGCGGCACCTTCCCCCCAACACCCCTCACTCACCAAGTCTGGGCGAGGTAATTGTGTTGACGTTTATCTTCTCATTGCAGACCTCTTGGTGGCACTGCCTGTAGGCCGCTGGCTTGGACAGGACAGGGCACTCATTGCCGTGGCGCCCGGTGACTTTGTGCATACACTGCACCACTCGTGACTGGAGGCCCTTCCCACAGGTTGAGGAGCACTGGAGGAGAGAAGGCACTGAGACATGGTCCAAACCGAGCAGCCTCAAAATCACATATACGCATACACCAGAAAAATCACTGCCAGAGCTGAGGTGTGCAGCAGACTGGCAGCTCGCTACGGTGCTGAGGACTCAACAACGGGGGCATCGTGTCAGCCAGGGACCCTCATAGAGCTGTTGCATTTATCCATGATGATTTTGCAGCTTCAGGGAGTGCTGTGAGCAGAGGAACTGCCCTGGCACAGGGAAGGAAGCTGTTGTCTTTCTGTCTGGACTTGCTCTGAGTCCACCTACACTGACTGTCCCTTGGATGCCCACAAGGTTCAAGCAGGCAAAGGTGCAATTCCCTCCACCAGCCACAAAGAGGCAAAGCTGGAAAATGTATACTGCTTCATTACAGACGAGCAGCTTCCACCCCCCTGCCCAAGAGTGACCCAAGTGGTACTGGTTGCCTTGGCTTAAAAGCCCTCTCCAAGACTTGGATTGTCTAACAAGGCTTCCTCCACAGACAAGACGACCACTGCCAGGCACTGATACAAGATAAAACCAAGGATTACAGCAGAGGCAGGCAGCTCCTACTGCATGCCCAGACCTCTATAGAAGCTCTGTTCCAGTATATGGGAGAACACATCAGGTATTCAAGCATTCACGCTCATCTACCCCTGCTAACTGTCTGGCACTTGTCTGTCCTCCTGGGAGCAACTGCAAATTGTACTCCACGGGTTTTGGCTTCTATTAGCCAGGAGGCCCAGCCTGTTTATATGCTCTCTTTGTTGTCATACAGTTGGAGTCCCTGCCTCTCCCTCCCTCTTCCCCTGGCCCAGTCGCTTGTGATTTACAATGTCCTACTTGCACGCTGTTCAATTTTAATAAAGCAAACACAGTGAGCACAGTGAGGTGCACCAGCTGGAGTTAATAAAAGAAACTTGTATTTAAAATAAAGAAACAATGGGTTGCAGGACTTTGGTAAGATTCCTATTTCTGCTAAAGCCACACACAAGCTGTGTGTGGGGAGAGGAGGAGGTGGGGAAAACTCAGGAGATGTAATTAGGATGATGTAAAAAACGATCATGTTTTCTGTCCTCTGGTGTTTCTGAACAAAGTCAGGGCAGTGGAGTTCTCTCTGTGAAAACCACTATTGCCTCAGAGTGGTCCTTGTTAAAAATGGCGTGCCAAACATTAAAGTGGCTCAAAAGATGAGCACTACTGAGGTTGGACTGAAGTCCAAGGACAAAGGATGTGTGTGCAGTGTGGATGCTTGTAAGGCTAGGACCCAGGGTCAAAAGAACTCATGGATGCACGTAGGCTTCCACCTCTCCCATCTATAGGGGAGGGCACAGCGAAGCCAAAGCTGTGGTTATTTTGTCCTGTAAGTATCACCAAAAAAACCCTGCTCTTCTCAAAGACCATCTGATACAAGAAGTATAGCCTTGTTCTGGGCTGGAGCACAGGAAGCTTTTCCTTCCTGTGTGAATCACTGAAAGGCCCAATAATAAATGGCCTCAGATTAACAGGACCACGTAAAATAGGGCTGATGGAGTCCTGCTTCAGACAACGCAGTGCAGAAATATATTTGCACAATGTGAACACTTTATTTCTCGGCAGGAGGAGTTGTAGGATCAGTGAAGTCTGTTGTCAAAAATAACAAAGACTCTAACAAAGTCATTCACATTAACGACTGTTTATTGTCAGGTTTCTTGTATTTGGTGTACTCAGCAAATCTGTATTTGCTTTTCTCTTCATTTTTCTCCTATATTCCACCTGCTCTTTATTCTTCTTCTTTCTCTGAGTGCCTTTCTCTAGACTGAACTTCTCCATTCAGAACAACCTCTGGCTCAGATTCCTTTTGGACTTTGCCACTGGTGTGCAGTTTACCTCTGCGTTTCCAGCTATGCAGCCCTCTCCATGACCTGATTATCATATTTGGAAGGTAGCAGTCATGCTATATGAAAAATTTACAGGCATTCTGGAACTTCTTTTTTTAAATACATAATTGGCTTTTTCCCTTTTCATCCTTCTTATTTCAGTTTAGGGTCAACACACTAGTTTACAACAGATTTTTTGCACTTGGGTTTTTAGATGTTGACTTGACATCAAAATTTGGTCACCGTCTATTAACAGCTCAACAGTGGTTATGGGATTTAGGGCTATGCTGAATGAGCCCCTCCCCGTATGCCCTACAGTGAACTGTTCCAAAAAGCAATTGTTAGAAGTCCCTTATCTAAACCACCTTCATTACTTGAGCTTCTGCAGTGAGATGTAGGCATTTCATTAGTCTTGGGTGTCCGTCTGCTCTTACCCAGCACTGTGTGCCCTCAGTCACTTCCACCAGTCTGGAAGCCAGTCAGGCATGGCCATTACATTTGGATTTAAAGTTAACAACTTTTATCCGGATAAACGCAACTATTAGGCCCTTCCACTTCACTAGTCATACGCAACCTCTAATCCTCAGGATTTCAATGGCACTTTCAGCCTTCAGAGGGCTTTACTAATCTTAATCCTCACAAAACTTTTTGCAAGGGGAGTGAATTGCACATCCATTTTACGAACAGAAGAGCTGTTATCACTTAAGCATAAAATAACCCATTGAGGCCATGGGGTTCCTTCACGTGATTGTAATATAGTGAGCCTGAAACCCCTGTCTCTGGCTTTTAGGCATTCCCTGTGCTTATGAATGCTCTTAGCAGAGGGGAAAAAATAAATAAAAAAAAAGAAGGGAAGAAAGAAAATAGCATTTTTCTCATAAGGTGAATAAGGTTTTCAGATACCAATATACAAACACTCACCTGCCTTTGTCTGTGTTCCTGTCTCTGCATTTGTTAACCAGCAAGGAGGGCAAGCAATGAAACTTTTTTCCACAGACACTGCCAACTCCAATCCTTAGACAAATAACAGCAGAGTTTTTGCCCGAAGCAGTTTTATTCCTTCTCCTGGGAGACTGGGATCATCACCTATGCTATGCAATTAGTTTTTCACAGCCAGGAAGACAGATTTTAACATCTTTCTTGAACTCTTTTGGGCTTGGCAGCTAAAGGAAGGTTGGACATCTGGCTTATTTTAAGACGAAATTTTCAACTCTGTACTTGGATAGTCTCTTTCCTAGGAATTTCAATAGGAAATAGGAATAGATACAAAATACATACAAAGGGGGAATTGTTACTCATGCTGCACTATGAAGAGAGGACATCATTAAAAGAGGCATAAAAATCAAACTCCAACTGAACAGCAAATTCCCATAAATACCTTCCCTCCTACTCTGGACAGCTAAACGCATTGCTATAGTCTCTCTGTTCCCAAATATTTATGGAGCAAGTAAGCATATCCAGAGAACAATTTTCAGGGCTAGAGTCACTCTGTGCCCCCTGACACAGGACCCTCAGGCTCGGACACAGGTTATGAGGAGTTTGAGTAAGGAAAGGTGCTGTGGCCATCTTGCAAACAGAGCCCTTCCAGGCAGCCAACAGCTGCCGGAGAGAGCATATCGCTTGTGGCAGAGTGTGCCTGGGCTGCAGGGGCAAAAGTACCATTACAGCTCAGTGTAGCCGGTACAGTTCCACTGTGCAGAACGCAGGGAGGCTCCAGTGCTGCACAGTGAAATTGTGCTGATCGTATTGAAAAATGCTGTTGATGGACGCTGGACTTTTTGGGCAAATATTGAGTTCTCACAATGCTATTAACAAACATACCCTGAAACATACTCTGAGAATCAGAAAAGCCCTTACAAGCATTGATGTATTGACGTTGTGTATCTCAAGATACACACGTTTTGATGTCATGATGGAGTAAAGTGATCTGTGGATGTGGAGGACCGGTTTTGGAACCTGGTTTGGAGCTGCGTGAATCTCTGTCTGCCACCTGAACTGCTACGCACCTACTGAGAGAAAACCCACAGGCTTCTTGCCTGGGAAGCTGGGGCTCGGACAAGTGGCTGAATGGAGACACTGGTGTCAAACAAAGAAGTGTTTTTTTCCTTCCACCAGGCATTGCCAGTGATATCACCATCAGAAAAATGCATATGCAAAATTCATGTAGTTTAACCACGATGCACTAAACTGACAATAGAGCCATTGTAAACTGGGAATCCACCCACATGCAAAGATCAAAGGATTGTTCAACACTGTAAGAAAAGGGGGGTTAATGAACAGTTACAAAAAGCGAACCTAATGAGAGCCCTTGTAATTCCCAGTTCAAACACCGCTTGAGAAGGGAAAAGAAATACAAAAATGCCTCCATTCACATTCTTTGGCAGTAACATGCAAGCCAGTGGGGATATCCAGAAGGAAATAAACTCACAAATTGTCAAGGCAGCAGCTGCATTCATCAGCTTAAAGAAGATTTACTCACTGAAAAACTCCAACCTTAAGACCAAGCTATGATTTTTCAACTGGAATGCTATTTCTACCTTAGGATACTGATATGAAAGCTTGAAATCCACCAAAGGTGCTGACAGATGCCTAATTGCTTTGAAAGCAAATGCCTCAGGAGAATATTAGGTATTAAAATAGAATGAATTTACAGTAAGTGTTGAGCTATGTCAGGGACTTCATCAACTCCTGATCTACAAAAGATAGCCAGAGAAAGAGAGAGGAATAAGAATGAATGAAGCGAGGGCAGGGCTGCTGTTGAGCAGCTGGAGGAACGCGTAAGAAAGACCAGTCCAAAGAAGCCCTGTGTTGAGGCTTAATGGGGACAGGAAAAGGTCCAGATTTACCACCATAGAGCACAGGCTCTGATCTGTTCAGGATTGAATGGGATAATGAAGCATAGCTTACGCCTTAGCTGAGGGCCGCTGGCTAGGCAGGGATGCATTCATAACACGTGTCACCTTTAAAAACGTCACTTTTCTAACTTCTAAGAGATGTTAGTCTCTGTTTTAAGAGACTTCCTTTTTCAAGCAGAAGGTCATAGCATTCCTTCAGCCAATCCTGAATGCACTCCAATATTTAGAAGGCTGATCTGTTGGAGGGAGATATAGTTCAAGATGACTGTCATAACTAAGCTGAAGGCAAGATGGTTTTTTTCTTTATTCGTCAGTCTGCAGTCATCTGATGTTTAAAGATACTAGTTTGTCCCCAATTTGCTGAAAGTTGCTGAAGCCAAGGATAACACTATGGTTAAAGCTCCAATATTCAGAGACAGAGTCATGCTTTACTGACTTCAGAGTTCAAGTATTTCAAGGCGTTAGGATAGGGTAGAGAGTTTTTCCCCCCAGGGGTCTTATTTCTTGCTTCTATGAAAGTCAGAAAGAAAGCAAGACAAGTTCTTATTAATAACATTCTAACACGACATCTGAGATGAATGACAAATGTCCTGTAATTACCCCGTTCCTGAGACCTTAATAGTACACATGTGTGTGCTCTGAAAGTCAGTGCTCCGGACACCTTAACATCAGGCTTTTTTTGAGTATCGCTAATTTAAACTCTATAGTTCTAGCTGAAAAGCAGCATGCAATAAGCTTTCATAAACACCAGGTCAACTTTCACCATGGCATCATCCTAAAGAAAGAAATTTCTGTCTTAGATCTGATAAGATCTAATTAGCCCAAAGCAAACTGTAAGCTGTTTTTCAAGCTTCCTTGTTCTTTCTTTCTTTTCTGTTTTTTTTTTTTTTTTGTTTTCTTTTTTTTTTCTTTTTCTTCTTTTTGAACCCCAGATCTGTAAAGAGAACGTATCTGGTCTTGCTTAGAACAATCTTTCATGTGAAAACTTTTGTGAAATGACTGATTTGTTTAATTTAGCCAAGAGAAAATGCATACCCTTCTGACTCAGTATGGGAAGAAACAATAAATTATAGCAGAAAAAGCTCATGGCTGATGTGACAGTATCTTAAAAAGAAGAGAGAGAAGCAATCTTTGCAAACTGCCTACAGCTGTGCTTTCAAACTGCACGACCCTAAGGAACAAGACCTGACCAGTACATCCAGCACATCTCACTGCATAATCAAGCTTGGCTTTGCTGTTCTGAAAAGTTCCATTGTGTACAGAGAGTTCAGAGATTAAGAGCTGAATGCATGAATATTCTGGGTAGTGACAGTGCCCTTAAGTACTTATGCGGTGCAGCCCAGGTGGATGCTACTGAGGAAATGTTATTTAATTCGTTATACCAATCAGGCAGAATTTACTTCTCACAAGCTTTCAAACTGGATTTCAGGAACAGGATCAAGCAGAGATGCAAAACAATACAGTATTGCCATATTCTAGCATGCCACCTGCAGCATGTGTGCAATGTCTGGATCTGTGGGAGGTACGAAGTGGAAGTACTCCATAGCTTATTCCACCTGAAAAACCGCAAGGAAATGATGCTGAAAAACATTTTATGTAAAAGGCATAATCAAGTTAATTTTAAGTAAACTAGATAGTAAGGGACAACCCTGTAACCGTGGGATCACATAAAAGCTCAGGCTGCTTGAGAATTCACCCTGCTTCTACAGCAGCATGCGCTGCTTATGCTGAGCAATGTTTTTATGGGCGATATGAGCTACAGTCCCACACCGAGCCACATACTGTTGCAGACGTTAGCCTGAAAGAATATCTTGGGAACTGAAGCTCCACTGATCACATATTTTAGTGGCTCATCAGTTAATGATCAATGCTACCTAAAAGCAATTTATTAAAAAAGTAATTAAACTAAGGAATCCATTAGGATTGCTTAACTTCAGCAAGAGGCTGCTCATCTCTACCATCTCAGTCCTGCCTGAGCATTCTCTGGACAGGGAGCTACTCAGCTTTGAAATGTATGATGCTGCACCAACATCACATTTCATCTCTCTGCACAGTCAAACAAGGGATCACCAGCAAGCTGATACTAATTGCTCTTTAAAGAGGTTCTGGCAGTTCGTCACCTAATGCCTCAGTAGCCATTATAGATCTCAAAAGGCTATTGGAAAGACTGCAAAATTATAGCAGTCCCTGCTAGTGATACATATTGGGTGCTGTAAGGATTCAAGGAGCAAAAATCTCTTCAGGTGAGAGGTGCAAATTTTAAATGGTGAATCAGCTACTGTTCATATTTTTAAAAACTGATCCTAGCCATTGTAACAACTCAGAGTAGCTCAGAGAAAATGAATGCTAATACTTGAACAGGCTTGTCTTGCATGCTTTATTTCTTTTTCACGTTAGAAAAAAGGGTAAAACAGTCATGATGGAATTCCATTTCCAATCCAGTGATCTTGGTGTGAGGCTTTAATTTTCCAACAACAAAAAAAAAAGCACTTACTAGGCTTTTAAATAAAGATCTCAAAAAGGAAAAGTTATTCTTCCAATTAACAGGATCACTGGAGGCTGTATTGGAACATGAGACAGTAACACTGTGACAGAACGTGCTCCACTTCAAACGAAACACTGACAGTCTTTTTGCAGCACATTCTCCTTTACTAAGGAACCATCAAAATAACTTGCACTATGGATGTGCCTAGAAACTCCAGCAGAGGTGAGCTGTGCAAATTATTGTGCAGACAAGGAGCAGTCATTGCCTCAAAGGCATGAGCAGGACTTGGTTTCTGTAGCTTCCAGTCCCCAGCCAGCACTGTAGTCAGCTTCTCTTCACTTTCCATGCCTAGGTTTCCAACTACAGCTGCATCGATCGGGGCTGGCAGTTAGCACAAGTCTAGATAGAGGCTCAATTTGCTTTAGTGCCATTATACAATATTTACACCCCAGACCATAGCTAAAGATGTTTCACAAATGGGGGGACAGAAAATCGAAGTGCAAAAGGGGTGGGATTCATCTTACTGAATGAGCTCTGTTTCTGTTCTCTCTGCAGTCAGCAGACAGAGATCACCACATCAAGGGGCAATTCAGCCTTTACTAAGGAAAGGAGATGAAACTACTACCTGGAACTGCCTGTCTTACAATGACTAAATGAACGGAGGTTAACATCTATCTCAAACAAGGCACCTACCCATCAGATGGCTAGGAATCAGTCATGTGAAATCAGTTAAGTGATGGACCCAGGACCATGCAGAACTCTGTAGTTAATACGAGTTAACATGAGTTAAAAACTCATACAAATGCTCCCTTCTTTCCTAAAATGCATATTTCCAGTGGAGGTATGAAAACTACATTTCTGAGTTTGTCACCAACAGAGCGATCGGTTCTACTTGGTGGCACAAGGCAACAGAAGGGCCTTGGGCTGGGCTTTAACCAGCGCGAGGTGACAGATTTGTGAAATGGCAGCAGGAGCATCGAGATGTCTCCCCTCACGTCTCTCCTCCTGAGGCTTTTACTTCAGTGATCTAAGACTTTTTCTCAGAACCCTTATTCTGGATTCAGGATTCTGGATTCTGCATTTTACTTAAGTTCGTAGAATAAAATCATAAAGGGAACAGAGAAAACTCCAGCAGGCCCTGTATTGACGTGAAAATGACAAAAAAAAACCCCAATAGCCTTGAAGCTCTGTCCTTTGTAAACCATAAACCATGTGCCAGAATCTTCATTTTATGCTGAAATCCTTAACTCAGCGAAGTCATTGGGAGTTTGGCATTGACTTTGGTGGGCCAGTGATTTGGCCCATAGTATTATAAACAAAATGGATTTTGCTGCAGCAGAAGAGACGGGTAGTTTCTGCTTTGTAAAACAAACACTAGCTTTCTCTCACACAGGGATCTGTTTTATTCGATGCATTTCCTCAATGGAGGTTAAAGTAAAGGTGGTGGTTTTAACTCATCGTAACACAAGAGGGTACCATTCTGCTTCAGAAATGCAGAGCTATGGCTTTTCACCTTCCTTTCTAAAGGGCTGCATGAAATTTTTACGAGGGTACTGGCAACAACTTTGTCAAAATGAGGAGTGTCCCTGGCAAATAAGCAATTTTGGGCCATTTGTTGACACCCTCTGTAGCCAGGGGTAGCTGTTGGCAAGAAAGGCTGGGGTTTGCACATCAGTGATCACACACCAGAGGAAGAGACCATGGGGAACCACAACTAGCAGTGCAACTTAGAGCAGCCCATAGGGGCAGTAGTTAGGTTTAGGATACTCTGATGCTCTGGCTTCTGGTCATGCCTAGGACCAGAGGAGCAAAGGGTTTGAAACCTAAAGCTTGTTGGGTCTTCTCCTGCCAAATCCAGCCCTACCACCTTCTGGAGAACAACTAATTTGCATCAATGAGGCCTGCAGATGATCTTCCAACATCAGTTTCTAGCTGCGGTGCTGAATGCACGTGAGCAGCCATAAATCATGAGGTTATTTGCTGAGCCAAAGTGACTAAGCGGCAGGAAAGGGTCTGTCAGCCATGATGTGCGACTGCAGTTTTAAGCAACCATCCCTCCTGCGGAGCTTTCTCCAAATTCAACCAGAAATGTTATTTTCTCCAAGGTAGAAGAAGATGAACTTAGTTATGACCTTTATGAAGAATTAACAAGTTGTCCATAGCTTATCATAAACAGATGGTGGGTCAAGCCATGAATTTGTAATGAATGTTAGAACAAAGGACAGTTTGCTTCTATATTTACATCAGCTTTAAATATACCTCTCAAACCACAGCTGTCCTTGATTTGCTCTTCTTATCACGTAATGTGAATTAATCATTAAAAGCGAGGCATATAGAGGATTTTGTTGACGTTCCCAAACATTTGGAATGCAGAAAACATGCCTTCCTGGCACTGGAAGATTGTAGAGTATTTTTGAAAAAAAAAAAACACAAAAGAAAAAACCCAAACCAAAAAAACAACCGCAACATGTTTTTTGGTGTACTGCAAGGCTAGAGGTTTTATCTCTTACAGAAAACAATCTACTGTAATCTTGCCAAAACCATTAATTTGCAATTACAGAATCCTTGTTACCACCCACAGTGATGAATGACTGCCGATCTTCAGTATGAAACACCTCAATGTCTGGCACAAAACCGGTATTTTTCCTATAGAAAATTAGATTTCTTTTCCTCCCTACTGTTAATATTCTCCTAGGATGAGAACCAGCATTTCATAGGCTGAGCAAAATGCTGTAAAGAAATTGGCAGCTATCGATGTCCAGGGAGGGCAGGTAGCTATAGGTAATTTTTCAGATGTGTTTTATCACTACTGACACTATTTGGCAACAAGAATATTGTTTAACATCACCCTTTGCCAAGCTGATCCTTACTAGACCTTTCCAGTTGCTGGAGTGTAGAGTCTTTCTGAATCCAGTGAAAGTTGTGCCAGGTGGTTATACAAGATGTAAAGTGGTAGAAAAAGATTTCTCCTCTACTTTCTCTCCTAGCTGAAGCCCAGCTTGACATGTCACATATTTCTGTTTTCACCTGAAAGCATGTCTCTGTGATGGCTCCTACACAAGACCCAAAGGTCCTGCACAGCCCGGCAGGTCAGATTCTGATCTGCATGGCATTAGCATAAGCCTGCATTAACTTAAGTGGCTGAATTAATCTGGATTTACACTAATGTAAGAGAGACTGATATATGACCCACCGTGCTGAGTGAGATCCTTGGCTTGTGGCCAATAGGTTGTAGGGAAGAATGAGAGTCAGTTACCCTGGATTTACATTGGGTTATCTGAGATTAATATAGGCCTTAGCATTTAGAGAGCATCTACCGTAACTGCAAAGAAAAAATATGGCAAAGCCAATATATTACAGGGCTTCTATGTATCTTTCTCCTTCTAAAAATCTTTTCACTGGGCTATGTAATATAATAGGTTAATGAGCTAAATTGTTGCCTGAGGCACAGAAGCTGCATGTTTAAACTTCTGCCTACAAAGCTGAAAATGCACCCTTGTGAAAGTCAGCACTGACGGATGGAGCTAGTGTATCTTGCTTGTAATTCTACCTTCCTTGATATAATACCAGTTAAAAGGAGAAGAGCCAAAAAAATTAAGTTGGGAACCCTGAACCATTCTGTGCCATTGGCTCGAAATACAATACTTCGGTCACAGGACAGAAATAGAGTATGTCAAGGCATATAAAATAGTGGAACAATTAAGTAAAACTGGAAATGAAGAAAAATACATAAAAATCTTCTGGAGAATTGCTCCTGCTATATAATCTTGTGTCTGCAGTTATACCCTAGAAGAGTTGAAAAGTCACCTGGAGAAACGGAACTAAAAAAAATACAGCCTTGGCCTGTGCACTTGCACCTGAGAGCTTTCCCTGCTACATTACTACTAGAGCGGAAGGGGAGAGAGCTGAGGACTCGGCAGGGGGAGCCTTGGGTAGCTCGAAAGCATTCCCTAGCGCTGTTCACCCTCAAGCACAAGGTTTGTCGCCACCACAGCCAGCCAATACCTCAAGCCCGCATCTCCCTGCAGCAGGCCAGCAGGCACCCCCACATCGTTTGGGACATATGTTTTCAGCTGCGTGAGTCAAGGTAGACTTCAATGCCAAGTCAGGGTCCCGCAGCCGATCCCTTCGAGCGCAGCCTGGAGCAGGCGCACGGTACAGACTCAGGCTGTGCGTCCTGCTAAGCTTCCCAGAGAGCCACAGACATGAAGACACATTCTGTTCACTAGCTGCCTGCATTCTTCACAGGAATGTAATCCTTGACATAAAGTTTGTCAGCAAAAGACAATTCATCACGAAAGAATGAACTACTGTCTTGCTAAAGCATCAAGAGGCGTCTTTTCAGCAGCCTAGGAGTCTGAGGCAAGTGTTGGGAAACTGAGCAACTTGTTCTTTTGACTAGCACAACTACAACAAAAATGTAAAAACGCTTCCAGTGCTAGAACATTTAACAGCTCAGATTTCAAACAAGGAGGAGCTATTTCAAAGTAGAAAGAGTGTATGAGATGTTTGTTTCTTTAACTGAATGCAAACTGGATGTGGAATTTCCTTTTGGAAGAAACGACTGAATGGGAGGATGGCTTGGATTCCTATTTGTATATTGCATCATATATAAAAAAGAATGATATAATGAATTGCAATTCTGAAGAATCCAGGCAACGATAAAAAAAAGATTTCAGGTTAACGCCTTCAGTGGGGCTCTTGCTGTGCAATCTGTCTTGCTACTAGGTTCAAAGACTCCCAGGCCAGGAACAGTTTAGTTATGTAGCTTATCATGTCAATGCTGCGTTTGTGTTAAATGATAAAAATAATATCACTTTAAGGTAAGAGGTTTAAGAGAGGAGTTGCAGGAGTGCAGAGAAGTTGGAAGTTTAGTAGCAGCGGTAAGGGAGGTTTAGTAGCAGAACAATACTCTGTCTTTAGAATTACAGGAGGCAGTCAGTTAATCTCAAGCACTGGACTAACAGAGGTAACTTCAAAGACCTTCGAAATAACTTTACAGACCTGGCCCTATGTGTTTGGAAAGTGAACTAGATGTATCGGTTCATCGTGCAACACTTGAAATATGCTGCAAATACATTGCAAATATACAAATATCACAGCCAAGGCTGCTTGCTGAATCTGCTCAATTAGCTCCAAAGGCTTTCCACAGCTATAATACATAGTAAGGACCATCTGCAAATAAACCAGACAACAAATGAAAAAAAATTCCTCCTCTTCAGAGCATGGACAGGCAATGGCTGCAGAGCCGTTACTAAGGCCAGTGGACAAGGTTTTGGCTGGTAGGCGCAGGTTAAAGATCAGCATTCCCATGCCTCCAGCCCTCCCCTCTTCTATACAAATGCAGACCCAGAGCCTAAGAACATAAAACCACAACTCTTCTGGCTTAGATTTGAAGCTTTAACCGCTGTCCCTTCTTGCACCTTCTGAATGCAACAGGATCTAAGACCTTATTTAGGATAACCATGTCCATCGCTGTCAGACGCGAGTTACTTATATAGGGCTGGGAGCTCCTTAGGGAAGTAATCTGTCTTCCCATGCACCGAGTCCATGTATTCTATAAATACTACTACTACTAACATAAAAATAACAGTCTGCCATTACAGCCAAACAGCCTGTTCTATTTACAAGTTGTATCTGGACTTAACTTTTTAAATGAGGTTTTGCCTCTTTCTTACATGACTTCCTGCTATCTTCAAACGATTTTGGTTTGGGAAATTAGGGATTGGAGGCCAAGCCACCATGAAAGCTGTTTGCACATAAAGCATCAAAGCCCCCTGTTTTAATCTGTGATAATTACTACTGTTAGTTAAATCCTGCTTCCCTGATGATTCTTAACAATATGTAACAAATGCATTAATTACAAAAAGTTGTTGCTTGTTCTGAGATCAATTTGTATTAATAGAAAAAGTTTCCATCTTAGTCAGCACAAAGCTCTCTCACAGCGATTTTTACAGCACCGGCAACAAACGTTTTACAGTGGAATTTTACCCTGGAAGTATGAAATTTAAAGAGTTCACTATAATCTAACTGCTGCAGACTTTGTGTTTCTCCTTAAAGGGGGAACCGTTTGAAGCTGGACAACACCAAAGAGGAGTTGCTCAGAGCTGTAAAGGCTGTTCCCCTAAGCGTGAGCCCTGCATTAAAGCTGCTGGATCCTCATGATGAAAATCCTTCGCTCAGGATTTGCAAAGAATTGAATTCCACACCAAACGTTTCAGCTATCTGGGTTTCTGGGACGATATATTTTCTTCAAAGAATTATATCTTCCCATACCCTTTTCTACCAGTCCAGTGGTGCCTTTTGTCTGCCCCTCTGCACAGAGAATAAGAATCTAATTGTGTGACCTAAGTGTCCAGTCAGAATTAACCAATATGTCTACAGTTTTAAATGCTCATTATAAACCAAATCTAAGTCTAAGAACATCCTGCTGGACTCACACAGGGTGAAATTCCTGGGAAGCAGAGAGCTGGCACAAGCTCTCTGCAGACAGAAGCAGGCCACATACGCAGCACATAAGCTTTTGTGCCCGTCTGCACGGGGAGGATCCTGATCCTGAGTTAAGAATTGCAAATAACAACTGATTTTGCACTGATCCTGTCCTGCTCACATGCAGACACTAAATCCATCAACAACACTATTTACTGTGACCGATGTACGATTGCAGCCTTCCTAGCAGTGAGCCAACATCTTTATCAGATTGGAACCATTCATATAGTACTGAACCTTCAATCCATGTAACCAGTGAATACACAGTTATTTCATATTCCTCCCTATAAAGAGCATCCGGGTCAATTTGCATGCCAAGATGTTTTAAAATTCCACAAATAAATAAATAATGTTATTTCACCTGTTAAACACACAGGAACTGTTTGTTTTGGCCGGCTTGCATGGGCTCTGTGTGCCAAGTTATGAATAAAATAATGTTCAATACTCTAAACATTCTGTGACACAAATTCCTGGCTCAGCATAAATACAGACCTCTTGTATGTGGCAGGTTCTTAACGCATTCTCCAGCACTGACACCATTAAATTCATGTATGTATGTCAGAGTATATCTACAGATATTTGTAATTTTTAATCACAATGTAAAAAAATTGCTATCGCAGATAAGCCCATCACGGGCCTCTGTTTCACTGGATTTTGCTTGCTGGAGCTTGGGTTTTTGGAAAGCAAAATGCAACTACTGTATCCCAGTGGTTTCTGCACATGCCGTACATTCCAGAACACGAAGTAGGCTTTCTGTTTAAAGAACAGTACAGTTACAAAGATATGATAAAACCAAACTGGAATATAATATTCCTGGGAAATTTTAGTTCTTCATGCAAACATGAAGTCAGTAACGTAAAGGATGCTTTATGAACAACACTGGCAAAGGCTGAGTTTCTCACACTGCCAGGCCTCCTTCCCAAGCAAAACTACCTATTACTTTAAGATCAGAACGCAAACACAGAGCAGACTCTGCTCTGGTTTAATCCACTGCATTCGGGAATTAATTCCACTGATGTCACTGCAGAAACTAAGTTCAGACAGGCCTAAGTGAAGGTAAAATCCAGCCCAGAGGAAGGGACTGATGGTTTTGGCTCTGCCTCTAAATTCATAGCTTGCTTTCATTTCAGGTGGTTGGAATAAGCCTAGGACTAGACTATGCTGTGTAGGTCCCAGACTAGCCTGAAATTCAGCTGCACAGCTCTAGTCTTGCATCTGTGGTAATAAAATAGTGTGCTGTCTGACTCTGCATGCAGGACCTGCACGAGGCAGAGGAACAGAATTCAGCTGTGAGTGCTCTCAGTGATCCTCTGTTTCTGTGTGACTCTGCTAGGGGTTCCTCACGCTTCCCCCCAGTAGTCTTCAGTTTAACAAGAGTTCTCCCAAACCTTCGGATTTATCACTTGCGGGATAAGAAGGCTAAGGCCCAGCTCTCTTCTCAGCTCCATACTGATGCTCTGAGGGAGACAAAACTCTCACCACAGCCCCCTTGTGAGATTTCACTTTTTCTCAGTGACTAAGTTCCTAACTCGAAGGGAAAATTTTTAACACATTCTTACACTCAAGGAAACCAACCTTCCGCTGTTTTCTTTTTAGCTTGCCTAGGCTGGGCAGGGGACACCTCCTTAGCTCCCTGCACTCCTAGAAGATGCTGCCAATGAACTCTTTTCTGTAGCATTCAATCTGCTAGCCAGAACTATTCAGGGTTTGCTTTTTGAGAGATGGAAAGCAGTTTCAGCACTGTTTATAGAGTAGCTTTTTGACAACAAGAGTCCACCTGTGGTAGGAATCTTGTACAGGTTTTGCCTTTGGATGGTTAAGCTGTCAATTAATACTCATTTCTATCCTGTTTGGAATACACATCTCTAAAACTTGCAGGGTCATGTCCATAAGCCTGTGTTGCAATGTTTGGGTTATAAATGGCACAAGGGGAAAGTTTAAATCCCAGCAAAACCTCCAATCAAAACCAATTAAACCCTTCCTTTCCAAGTATTTAAACTGCAGATTAACACAGCACACGGAAGCACAGCACTCCGAACATCTTTGCCCTTAGAAAGAAAATACCATGTAGCGTTCCCTGGTACCTTAGACCAATCGCCTGTTTTCCATTCGTAACAGCCCGTGTGATCCTCACACTCTTCCTCGTCTCTTGGCCTGGTGGCTGCATCACATTTTCCTTGAGAATTTGTGCACGTCACTGTCCTTTTCTGAATCCCCTTGCCACAGTCTGCCGAGCACTGCAAAGCAACAGGTATTTGGTTTCTGTTACATGATGCCTAGAAATGATAACTTTTAGCTTGGTAACATAGCTACAAGGAAAAGCTGGTTTTACGAACACAGAGGAAAACTGATAACCTGTAAGATTTTCTCCCAATAATCTAAACTCCTTTCAAATATAAAAGAGTAATTTGAAAAGCGCGATATCTGCTTGTGAAATATTTTACTTACGAAAAATGGTAATTAGGAAATGGTAATTCTGAAAATCAACCTTCTTTGAAAAATATCGGCTGGCATTTTGCTAGAATTGGTGTTACAGATGAAAAAAACATAAACCTTGTGTTTAAGAACTCTTCATCCACACTGAAAAAGGACACACTGAGATTTAAAGCACAGAACTGCCACGTCCCTTGATGTATCATGGGAGTAAAATGATGGTGATAAACGCATTTTTAAATCAGCAGACCACTGTTACCAACACATTTCTGCCGTACAGTTTGCATATACTGTGGCAGAGTCACAGTTCTCACACATGTTCTCATGTGAAACACATACGTGACCTTCACACTCCTTGATTTGCCCTATGCTCATCCCTCTGTTAGTCCCGGAGAACTTCAAATGCACAAAGGGGATAGCTCAGGAGAGGCACTATTCAGTGAGCCACAGTGTTGCAGTCAGCTTCCACCCACGGCCAGCAAGCTAGCCACAGACATCAGCAGGGATGAAAGACAGACTTGTAACACCAAGAGCATAAGCAGGGACTGTCTGAAGTCCTCTGAGAAAACAGCAGGCTGCTAGAGCTGCTAGAATCAGTTGCTGAAGGAAGACTTGATTCAAACATATGGGCGCTCTAACAAACATTCATGCAAGCGAGCATCACATCCACAAATGTTTTTGTGCCTGGGCGCAATGGAGGTAGCTTCTAAAGAGCAGGGATATCTGGTCACCCATTTGTTACCTCTGCCAATGGTTGGCTGGAAATTCTGTTTTACTGGAGAATTTGTCTTGATTTCAGTAGCTGTATTAGGTGGGAGAAGGACGCTGGCATGATCCGAAACAAAATTTCTGTTTTAAATAACCAGTTCGGTAATAAGAGATCTGTGGCGGCTGTCACAGCCATGTACGTACATGCCACTACACAACAGCGTAGCTAGTCTCTCCCCGCTTCATTTTCATGCCACTGCAGTGGTTAAGAGTGAGAAATTTTCTTGAAGAGCCACTGGGGACAGGTGGGTGGAAAAACGATATCTGTACCAACTGAGATAAAAACTAACCTCCTCCAGCATGTCAAGTTCTCCCCTTCAGGGGATCAGCATGGAAAAGACAGTTGATTTGACGCTGAATAAATAGTGAAGATATGAGATATTCTGTGAGGTCTTTTGAACATATTCCAAGAAGCTTCTCCATCCAGGGGGTCCATGCTGGAAACAAGCGTCAGCTTGATATAAATTACATCAGATGGACAAATCTCAGCATGCCTGTCTAACCGTCTTAAAAATACAATCCAGGCAGTTCTGACCCGCTGGCCTTGTTAAGGACATGAATGACAAGCGTTTATGAGCTGGCAAGCAAACAGACATGCCTTTAAATACTTCAGAGCACTACAAAGTGACTTCTTGAAAATCTGGGAAACCTTCCACTTAATTTACTATGTGCTGCTCATGGTGTGACCTCCTTACAGATGGACGTAACATCTTTGCAACAAGCACAATTGTATAGTTCTGCTAGATACGGGGATGAATTCTTCCAGGCTTTCTGGAACTCCAGAAACTGCATTGCTGGACTCCTCAGAGCGCGAGACTTGCCAGAGATCCCAGGCTGGAGCTCCCTAAATGGTACCTTAAAGCCATGAATTTGCCCCAAGTTGTATAGACTTTCCCCAATTATATATAATTTTCCTCAGTCCTCAGGGTGGACTCCTCAGGGTTGCACTCGTTCATCTCCAACTACAAAGCACAATATATAAGATCTTTCAAATGATCCAATTTACTCAAAGTAAATCAAACTGAAGTGGGAGTATTTTTCACAGTAGGAGAAATCTCTAGGTGGGTTTTACAAGCAAGTCTGGGAAAAACACCAACTGTTTGTTCTTCCCACAAGCTTTTAAGTCATTCACAGATTAATACTGCATATACTTTCCTAGACAAAACAGCATTTGCAAAAGGTTTCCAACAGATCTTTGGTGGTCACATATAAATCACCCTCTTTAAGAGTTTTTTTCTTTCCTCAAGTCCTCTGTTTTCATGAAGAATTTTGTGACATATAGATTTTACAGAGATTCCACAACAAAGCAGCCTACAAATGAATACGTGCAGTCCCTGAGTGTCCAGCTGAGATCATTAGGCCTTACTTTATTAACAAATTACTTAGTCAAATCCCACGAGGTTTTGCCAAGGAGCAACACAACTTTGCAGTTAAGACACAGCTCCTTTATTTGAAGGAAATCCAAACTCTGTTTCTACTCTTGTTCCCTAACAGTAGAAAGAGTCATCTTTTTCTGACAGTCTATTTTTGTCATTAAAAATGGCTTGAGCAGTACTTTGTCCAAAACAATCTCAAGTGTTTGGCAATAAAAGGGAAACTTAATTTTTTCCACAATGAGGATTGCATTGGAATTTGCTTTGAAAACACACATTTTTGATTGGGGACCAGACATCAGTGTGGTCAACTGTTTTTTGTTGTATAACCAAAAGGTTCAAAAACATACATGAGAAAATGTATTTATAAAATGACACCACTACTGTGATATTTACTCCATAACATCAGATTAAAATGTTAAGGATTAAAGTGATTACCACTGAAGAAAGTCCTAGTTATGAAAAGTGTTCAAACTGGCAGAGCATCAAATGTGTCCTGGAGTCAACTGTGCTACATAATAGCAGAAATGTGCCAGAACAAGAACGAATTCAAAATCATGAGTAGGCCATTACAGACACAACAAAAGGTAAACAAATTTATTAAAGGAAAAGTAAGCCAGTTACTGAAAGAAACGATCTAAAAATATTATGTATTTGCTAATGAGTTACATGGTCACAAATATGGAAGATTTCCACTCTGGAAAAAGTCTTCTGTAACTTGACTTCATTTCATGAAAAGGAGAGGGAAGTAGCAGGGGTTGTTAACAAAAGGCCCAAGTAAAAATTCCGCCTGTAAAACAGGTAGGAACTGCTCCATAAGAACAGCCTCAGGCATAAATAGTTCCGCTGGTCCAGCTATAAGAAACAAAGAGGGCATCATCTGAAGGTGTTACTTCTATAACACACAAAAGACCTATCAGACAACTTATTAAAACTTTGGTGTGTTTCTCCACATCTTTGGAAATGAAAGAACTCAGAAAGGAAACAAATCTCATGCATTAGTGAACAGATAGAGTGTCCTACTGAAAGGAAACGCGACTCTCACTTATCATCTCACTTGCCAAACAAAGATTTCCTGTTCAAAAGGTGGACAATGGAATCACATTGTGTTTGTTGAGAGACACTGTTCCTCAGTGCAAGATCCCTTGTATCCTGAGCTTCTGTGACTTTTAAGCACACTTCTAACAATAATATTTTGCAAAAGCTCTTTGACAATGTTTTAAACAGAAGCTCACTGTTTCAAAATAGAGATGAATAACAAGGAAAGATCCTTCCCACAGGCATGACTGCTGCTGGATAGTCCCATAACACAGCCAGTCTGGAATGAGTCTGGTAGAACTGTAAGCACTGCTCCAAGACTGAAAGGATCTTCTCATCGTTCAGATGAGCCTAACAAACAAATACAATATCAAAACTAACATGGACATCCTATTAGGACCGTTACTCACCAGGTAGAGACAAAGTTGCCCTGTATTACCTGAGTCCTGGTCATGAACCGTAGACATACTCCCAGTTCACTCTGTTGCTAAACCATATGCAGGCGAACTGTCTAGACCACACATCATTTATATCTGAAATGCATTTATAATATCTGAGAACAATTTCTTAACTTTGCAATTATGTGGAGATGCACCTTTTATACAAAGTATAACCAGCTTTTCCATGTTCCTGGAATTACATAAAAGAAGGATGGGTAAGGCCCAAAGATTGAACCTTCTCTGTAACGTGCAGATGCTTGATAAATCTGGTATTTGTTTCATACTGCATTTAAATGGAGACAGAAGCCCTGGTGGGTTACTATGCTTCTGGCCTCAGGTCAGTTTTTCCTTGCTGGTTAGAATTTTCAGATAGAAGGATATAGTTACTACAGCATGATATCTAAAACCTGCCTTAATAACTCGGCCGGTATGGAATATACACCGCAGCTCCAAACTGATCATCTCGGCAAATGACAGTCCTACCCAGTGCCCAGTCCCGTGAGGCACTGAGTATGCGGACCACGAGAACATGCTTAATTTTAAGCACTTAGCACAGTATATCCAGAGCTACGTTCAGTCTGGCTCTTTTCTTGAATCCCATTCCTACCTTTGACCACTCTGATGCTTCCCAGATAGAAAGGCAGTCCCGTCCTTCACAGCTTTGTACTGTTGTTGGTTTGTTGCCAAGGCAGTAGAGGTCTCTCGTGTTAACGTAGGTGCCATTTTGTAATTGATAAACACAAGTAACTTCCCGGTGCTGGACACCTTTCTCACAAGTAGCAGAGCAGGGACTCCAATGGCCAGTCACCCACCTGGGAAGGAGCCAGAGAAGGAATGTTAAAAAACTAGTGGGACAAAACATTATGCTTCACTTAAAACCAGTGAGAAATGGGCAACATTTCCTAGATTTGTAGGTTCTTCGACAGTGCTGTATTGCTGTCACACTCACATCACCTGACCACCTTTGGGAGCTGAAGTGTGTAAAGCAGAAAAGTTTCAGTATAAAGTGAATACCCACTCCTGTCTCCATGCTAGACAGAAACACAAGCACTGCATAGCTGCCTTTAACCCCCAGACTCTATAATGTGGCTGCATTTTTACCCCAGATACAGACAGAATTGTCTGCAGACTATCCTATCCCACAAATACTGTTGCCTTTGAGAGGTACCCGGGAAAACCACTGCAACATCTGCACGCACATCTTCACTGTGCAGAGAACCTATACTTGCTGTGTACAAACTGGGATGGTGCTACAGCCAGACACCTAGCCCAGCACGGCTTTCCCGCATCCAGGACCAGAGTCAGCTTCTCTAGCCCTACATTATATGACCTCAAAGCATGCAAATCCTCTACATCCCAGACTATTAGAATGCAAAGACGTCTCCTGCCTCATTTTTAGTTCACCTTCTCACAGCTGCCAGTGAGACTTCACTTTTTATAGTTGGGCTTTCCAGGATGTTTAACTGGAATCTCATATCTTTGAAGTTCATGGCATTAGGGGCCTCAAAAATGGAGAATAATTTCTAAGAATAATCATTCTTAGAAAATCTGAATTGTATTTAACTGCCAAGGCTCAGGAAGTACTTAAAAAGACAAGATTTTCCCTATAGAAAGGATCCTATGATGTTGTTTCAAAGCTGCCGTAGCTCACAAGGATGTGCCATAACCCAGTCTGGGTGGGGGTGGGGGGTATTTCCCTTTCCCTTACCATCATTTCTCTGAGCCTTTGGGATTCATTTGCTTCATAAGCACATTTCACTTGCCATTTCCTTCCCCTTTGATCAAAGCCATGGGAACAAATACATGGCCCTTTTTTTCTGTTGTTTGCTTTGTTTTGTCTTTAAAGGCTCTTTGGCAAACGGTGTGAGGTGTTTGGGTTCCTCCAAGTAAGGAACGTGCTGCTGCTGTGGGCAGTCTCTGTCCGTGGGCATGCCAGGGGAATGAGGCAACCTCACGTCGCTGTCGTCCAGCTGAGGGTAAGGCCAGCTGAAAGGCTCCCACTGACTCCAGCAAGTGCTGGAAGCACCACGGTGGTTAGAGCTGGGCTACAAGGCAGTGAATAAAATCTCTAAGAAGAATCTGAATTAGGAGGTATGTAGGGAGGGGCGATTTTTTTCCTAAAGACAAGCAGCATCGATCTTTCCGCTTCCTGCAATCCATCAGTGAGGAACATGTTCTCTGTAATTACAGGCATTCCTGGAAGAAGTGAAAGACTGGAACAATAACCCTGTAGGTGCTGTGCACCAGAAGGCTATCGTGCCTTTCTCACCAGGTAATTGACCTTCTAGCCTGTTATTTAGTACTGTCATCCAGATTAGTATCCTTATACTATGAATCTTTTACTTGTCACCTAATCCTGGGTTGTCTATTATGATAAGTGGCTCAAATAAGACTTCTCAAAAACAAGTCTGCTCAGAAATACTATTTCATTTTGCTGAAGGCTCCTGTCGTCCTGGTAGAGCACCATACGTACCAACTTATTAACCACATTTCTTTCGAAGTTGTCATATAACTTCTCCTAAATGAATCAAACAACTGTTTCCCATCTTTCCGTTCCTGAACTGGGAAAAATCAGTTCAGCACAATTTGTAGAAACATCTTCACTTGGTACAGTTGTCATGAATTCATTCGTCAGCCGCTATGACTGACGACCTGGTATGACAGCGCTGATGACTGCGTTGACAGTGAGGGCAGAAGCCATTTGGTTTGAGCAGGACGGGATCAGGCAGGCTGGCCACCTGTCTTTTGTGGAACAGGGCCCCGCTCAAATGTTTCTGTGCATTAAAGCAGTTGACACATCTGCGAATTTCCGATGGCTAAAACAGCTGGCAAGACACCAAACGTGTTTCTCTAGACAGTAGTTTTGGTGCATCTCTGTGGCTGAGTGCTTGGTATTTTGCTTATGGAATGGGAAAATGCCATCTGGGTAATTGAATACTAGGGCTGAAAGACTGACAAAAATAGCCTTGAAGTGCAGAAATCAATGTTCATGAAAGTTAATAGCCAGGCTCCCTTGATATCAGCTGGGCTCTGCCCTGTCAGAGCAAATGCGGAGGGAGTTATCTGTCTGGGTGAAGGAACCGCTCAACAAGGGCATGGAGGGGGAAAGAGTGACTTTGCTTTATGAGCTGAATGTGAGTCACAGGGCCGGGAACGGTTCCTGTACAGGCTCCACCGAACTAATATACACTTCAGCACTGTACTCTCACTGTGATCTACAGCTACTGGCAAAAGAAAAAGGGAAAGGGACTGAAAGCAAAGGAGAAAGATAAAAATACATTCTTGGCAGAGGCTGTCTGTGAGCTTGCATTTAGGATGGGCAGCATGCAGCATGCCAGCTATTTCCAAGATGCTTTAAGAAGTAAGGTTATGACTTTCCTTAAAGGAAGGGAAATTCTTTTTTTTAAATATTTTTTTATGTTGTTGCTCTTATGGAGGAGAGAAATCCCCTCGTTTCTACCCTGTTCATTGGTCTCTAGTTAGTGTCGCTCAGCACAGATATGACAGAGTGCAACTGGAAACTGGCACAGAAAAACAAATATTATCATCATCATGAGAAGAATGATTGCACAGGGCATGAGCCAAACCTCAGGGAATCAATACAAAGCTGTGCCTGTGGTGAAAACACAACATCCTGGTTTTTTGTCAGAATGACTCTGCATGGCCAGCTTCAGCTACTGATCCCCTACATCCATCCCTGATCCGAGCCCAGTGGTTACAGGTAAGGTGGGGCTCTACTGTAAGGGATCTCTGAGACCTCACAGCCCACTCACTCCGTCCTACTTGGGACGACTGCTGCTAACAGGGAATCAAAATACTTAGAAATCAAAGGCTATTTTAAAGTGGTGGGTTTAGTTTCATATCCAAGGGGCAAGTGACAGATTAAATGTTTGAATAATAATCATATCAGTAAAGTAGGCTATCTTCAAAGGCATCAGGGGTGATCACTTTGACCACAAAACTTTATCCTCTCAGTGAAACCTCTGCTTGGTTCAATGACTTTAAAAATGATCTGGCAATCAAGTAAATGCGAGTCCCATGTGCAGTACTGGCAGTGCCCTGATCTTCCCCCACAGTTCCCCAAAGCCCCCTTCCTAAGCAGCTGAAAATACTTTTTTAGTTCCTGTAAGACAGAATAACTGCAACTATATTTCAATAACATTGTTCATGACCAAAGAGGAAAGACAAGGGATTTATGGATAAAGTGATTAAATATGAAAATTCCTGCCAGTTTCATATTCGCTAAAGGAATGTGCAGCAAGGTATTAGCATAATTATTATCTGCAAGTAATATACACACAGGGAAGAAAAATGTGATGTACAAATAGTATCACATTATGGTTGCTATTAAATTACACTACAGACAGATTTTCCTCTCTGCACTGTCATTAGGCCCTTCGAACACACCTGGATGTGCTTAAGAACGTGACTTACTTTTCTTTTTTTTAAAAAAATGGTAAGTATTTTTCTTATGACAATGTAAAAAATAATTCCCGTGTTCTAACTCAAAACACCAAGCTAGCCCCGTATTATTAACTAAGGCAATTAACTGTTGTAAACTAAGCCCTGTCTATACCATATGGAGCATTTGGCTTCCAGTTATGTTTCAAGCCTGTAAACTGATCCTAGGGATCGCTTGACACCACAGTTCTTTTCAGTTTGGTCTTTCCCTCCCAGGTTATAACCTATCTTCTGTTGGCCCATGTGAGTGCTCTAGCTGGAGTCCCTGGAGAGCCTCTCATTTTTCCAACAAGCACTGATTTATGTGACAAACACACTCATCTTTCTCACAGCCATACAGACGGCTTTATCCATGGTATTATTTTTTGTAATCTTACCTCTATAGAAGACTCAAGAGCTAGATGATCCCTGCTGGTGGTTAGATTTAGGAAGAAAGTGATGAGCTTTTAAGCACAGATTTTTTAACCCAGTCTGTGGCTGTCTTTCTAGCTAAAAAATGCCCAGAAGGGTGTGTTTTACTATAGCCTCAAAAAGCTGGGATGGGCAGGACATGCAATCTGAGAGGGCTGTTTTAAATCTTTGTCTTCTGAATCTTCCCCAACCTCTGACCTCTCAGTATCTCTGCTGAGGAACTGGGAGTTCTTCTTCTAATCTGCTTTGGCAACACTCATCTGGCAGGCCCCTGGAGCAAACTTGAAATATCTTTTGGAGGTTTGGTTCATCATTTGATCTTCCTATGGTCTGGATTAGTTATTAACCTTGAATTATCCACTCTACCTGCTTGCCTAAGACTCCCACATTTTCTAGGGAAAAAATTGTCTCCAGCACTATATAGATAAACCCCGGGGAGATGAATGTCTGCAAATGACGGCTTATAGCTGAGGATTTGGGAAAAAATGCTATGAAGATAAAATGGGTCAAGGCTGAAGGATGGGGTGAAGGAGTGCAATCAAAAGACATGAGGTCACTTTTCAGAGATTTGTGGCCTCTTATAACATAAAGCCATTACATGTTCTAGGGTAAATATTGCAGCCCATTAAATTTCATGTGGTTATTTCTGTCTCAAGCCCTGCAGAAGACTTGTGCCTGCAGGTTGGTTCTGTTCCACTAACGAAACATCCATGACACATTCGCGCATGCCCTCACTATCACAGGGATTGCGTTACCTTTGTTCCTTCTCCAGTGCTGCAGTGAAATTAATTTCAGAATAGTTGGATGTGACCAAAGACATATTTGCAATAACAAATTTTTTCTGTTTTTATTAAACCTGTTATTTTAGAACCAGCTTTTAACTACAACTAGTTAAGAGCCTGTACTACTGCTGAATAAAGCGTCAGAGGAAATTTGCTACTAAACAAGACACAGCTGGTCTGAAAAAGCACTTGTAACAGGAACTAATCCAAAGCAGTGTAATCTGAGGGTTCTATTTCTAAGAGATTTTATTGCGCACCTTTTGTTTAACACACACTGTTGCACTGTACAGGTGAGGATAACTCCACGTCCAGTTAGGACTGGTTGTCTTTAGCACCAGTTCGTGATGCAAAATCATGTTGAAGTTGCTCTTAGTTTTCTGAGGCACCTGGGTGAAACTGTGGCTCTACTGATGTTAGGCAAAACCCAGACCAACCTGCAGTGGGGCCAGGATTTCACATTGGATAATTTTAGCAAGGAGAATTGGAAAAGATCTCTGAGAATCAGTCACGTGGAACTGACAGATATTTTTTGCTTACAGCTATCAAATTAAGTTCATGCTTGAATACACAGAAGCAAGAAAACACTGTTTACAACTGGACTCATGATTTCCATGAAATACATATGCTCTGCTATTGCATCTTTCTCCCCCTACACACTTCCGAAACTCTCCACCATATCTCTGCTATACTGGGGTCAAAATAATCAGGTGAATCTTGACTTTTGGGAACAGGTTGTGCCACACCCAGTCACTAGAAGGTGGGGTTTTTTTGGAAAAAAGTACAAGGAATCTAGTAGAATAATACAGCTGCTGATGTCGAAAGTAGGA
The DNA here is from genome assembly GCF_963921805.1 of Phalacrocorax carbo. Classification (NCBI taxonomy): domain Eukaryota; kingdom Metazoa; phylum Chordata; class Aves; order Suliformes; family Phalacrocoracidae; genus Phalacrocorax; species Phalacrocorax carbo. Next base: position 4,584,524 of record NC_087519.1, on the reverse strand, counting down.
CTCCAAGACTAACATTCCTGTCTGATTGCCTTTATAAACAGTGCTCAGTAATTTTCCAGTACAGTAGTCATTCTGCTAACAGACTTGCCAACTTTCACTCACACAGGTTTCTTTTTTTCTTTAGTGATTATCATTTTGACAGCTTTATTTTTTCTTAATTTCCCACCAATTATAAGATCAGCCACGGGACAATGTTTTATAATTTACATGCACCTTGGGAAGTTTTTTTTTTAAAATGGAAGGCATTGTATTCTCCCTCCCCTCCTCCCTCCCCCAAATCAAGCAGAACATCCAGTTTCTGAGGACTCAGCACGGCATAGGTAGAAGTAGGTGTCCTTGCAGCAGCTGCCTCACTACTTTAAGGCACAGAATATCAGCACTCTCAGAGTCCTTTTGCAGCAAGTTACCCTTTCCCTGACCCAGGGCTGGTGTGTCTTTGATGGGGCAACTGGTGTCCAGCTCCATTCCCTGCCTTCAAGGAAGGCAGTGCCTTTTCCTCAGCTCACACCACAGGACGCAAACAGCGTGAAGAGCATTACAGCAGGCAGCAGTAGGAGTGAATGTCACAATTAAATATTTTGCTAGATTATCCTGCTAATCCTTCTTTGTGGGTAAAGACTGAACTTGGCCTGCAGAGCTTCCAACCAAAGAAGCACAGATCATTTAACATTTTAAAACAAGGAAATATTCAACCATAAGGTTGTTGAGTCAGACATTATAATGGGAAAAACTGTGATGTAAGCCAGCCTGGGGGTTTACACCAAAGCTAGGAAACCTGTCTCATGACTCCGTGTGAAAACTAATGCCAAAGTAACTTCTGCTCTAGCAAGTCATCTTGAATTATTTGATGTAAATGCATTTCGCATTAGCTAACAAGCCCTCCTCATTCCCCTCTCTGCCTGTTCCCAAACTTTCTCTTACTTCTCTTCCAGAATTGCTTCATTGAGTTGAGTTGCTGGATTTGCTTGAAAATACCTTTTTGTCTTTCGGTAGCTAATTAACTACTGATTGACTGCTGCTGTACTTGATGAGCTGCCTACAACCTGGCATGCGCGTGATTTTGTCTCCTTCTAGTGGATGGCGATAACCAGACGTGCCCACAACAGGCCATCAGCTACCCACTCACAAAGGTGCCCAGAGGAGTCTCAGGCTTTTTGGTCTACAGCATTTGGCTTCTACTCCTGCAAGACCTGCCGGAGCCCTGCTGCAGCTGCCCACCGCCAGCAGCCCAGGACGGTCTCCCTGAAGAGCAGCCACCAGGGCGCAGCATTGCCCGTTCGCTCAGCCGCCGGCAGCCACCGTGTCTTGCACAGTGTCCAGCACAGTCCTGGCAAATTCATTAAGCTCGAACTGATTCTAGAGATCCCAACTCCAGTTTTGGGAAGTACTTCAAAATGAGCTCTTACGTGGTGCCTCCTTGGATCAGAGGGTGCTAACATTGCTATTTATGCCAGATTTCCAGGCTAAAATGATTCGAAACCCTCCCCATGGCTGTTCCTTCTTTTCTTTTTTTCATGTAACCAAATTCAAAACACACCAAAGGAGATGTTCCTTAGCACAAGGCACAGATAAGGTTTTCAACTTGTTGCCATCGAACCTTACGGATGATAAACATTTGTACGGGTTCCAAAAGAGTCTGACTATTAATGAAAGAACATACCCATTTGGAACCATTAAACGTCTAGCTCAGTCCCTTCAGTTAACAGACACTCCCAGTATGTCCCTCCAGTTTAGTATAATTTCCATACAGCCCTGCAAGTAATTTGCTAACATTCTCAAAGGGTTTTCCGTCATTCTGCTGCCCCCTAAATTCTACTGTTTGCAAGACTTTCACTTCACAAATTAAATTCAAAACTGTTCCGCTCCCCATCTACCAGTGACGAGAACACACACAAACATGGAGCAAACAGACCAGAATCAGGGAGACAGACTGATTTCTGTACTCTTGGACTGTTAAACAGAGCACTGTCACAGGTATATGGTGGAGTCTAAAGGGGAGGGGGACTCTCAGACAGCAAGGGTCCTAACAAATAAGCACCACAAGCTTGAGTCAGACCAGGAATCAAAGCAATGGGCACTAACAACCATCGCATGCTGAGGCACTGTGCTTTGAGCGGTCACCAGCCTTTCAGGCAGGTTGGCGAGGTGCTGAGCCAGCCGGGGCCTTGGCTGACTCTTATAACTGGCTTTATTTTCTCCCTAGTGGGCATCACTGCGGTGCATGAGCCCTTGGAGAGCACGGTGTTGGATTCCAGTCCACAGATGGAAAAGTGTAAGGGGAATAGAAGAAAGAAAGAAAGAAGCGATCCGTGTAACCACAGACCTGACCTCAGCAGCGTGCCAGTTTTTAGAGTGGATTTGGAGGGAAACAATAATCAAGGGCATAGTGATAAATGGATGCAACATTGGTTTCCTCCAGGCAAAACTTGTTGGCTGTATTTCTTTGATTAGAATAACTGTTTTTCCAGACAAAGGCAATGTGGTAGATTTATTCTGTTTGGTTATCAGCAAAGAACTCATTTTGCTGCACTGGAAATGCTTATGTAAGTTGGAGAAACTGGTGATACGCTGGGAAACATAGATATCAATGCATAATTCATATGGTAGGTGAGATCCAGCCACAGTGTAGTGCTGTAGAGGAATATCACGTATGAAAGGAATTTAGATTAGTTACCAGTAGACTTCCTAAAAGATCTGTCTTGGATTTGATCTGATTTAGTATGTTCGTTAATGACCTTGGCACAAAAAGAAGAAAACTGCTGAAAAATAGGGGAAAATGCCGACAAGACAAATTCTAGGAGCACTATCAATGCAACAGAGGGTTAGGGTGTCATACAGGAAGAACTGAACAACCTTGAGTACTGCAATAACTGAGGTGGGATGAAAATTGATAGCATACAGTGCAAGGTTGTGTGCTTAGGGACTAATAACAAGCATTTCTGTGTTAAAGTAGGATTCATATGTTGAAACAAATGAGGAGGAAAGCATCTAGAATGACTGTAAGCCACAAATATGATGCAGACATGAAAAAAGCAAAGCATGTATCAGGAGAGTTACTGCCAGTGAAGACAGGAGAGTATAAATGTGACTGTGTAGGGGCTAGACTGGACTGAGACTGGGATTCTCCATACATTTCTGGTCACCTATACACTCAAATTATGAATTTAAATAACGTAAATTAAAGCAGTAGTTCAGAAGGTGACGCCAGTGACCAAGGGAATGAAGAATTGATGCACAGTCTCTGATCCAATAAGAATTTAAAGAAAAGTAAAGGATTTAGCTCAGCAAAACGATGGGAGGAGGAGATACACTGGTTTGCTGTATCATATGGCACTTAGCCCAAGGCAAAGAGCTAGGGAGGGAAAGTACTATATAAGAAAAGGAACAGAGCTGATGCAAGAACAAATGGCTGAAAAATCACAATGAATAATTAAAGCTGGAAATAAAAGATCCTGACCCACATGAACAGCAAGGTCACAGGAGAGCCTTCCAGTGAGGGAAGGAGACTGCGGAGCAAAATCAGTTTATGGAAAGAAGCCTGTGACACGCTGCTGGTAGTAGCAGAAAGCTAACCCTTGGGCTCACGAGATACTTTCAAGTCCTAAACAGTGAAAACAAGGGCTCAGGTCTCCTATGGTTTTCTATAGATGAAGGCATGGATTTCTGGCTTTTATGCTGCTGCTAAGCATCTGTGTAGGAACACCTCGTATTCAGCAGGTCCCTGAAAGGACTCAACCTCTCTTAAAATCTATTACAGTAAAAAGAAGCAAAATTAACAGTGTTTGCATACAGGCTATTACAAATCTAACAGTTGGGAAATTTCATGTGTTTTTGGTTCTTTTCCTGCATTAGAGGGGAGCAGTTTCATATTCATAGACCCAACCATGCATGTTGAAGTGTGTGGCCACTGGCCGACCTATGTTTTCAGTAATAACAGCTGATGTGATCTGTGATTTCTGAGTCTTGTGCCAACATGAGTGCTGGGTTTGCCTATATATTTGGGTTGGTGTTCAGTGTGCTGGAAACAACCCATACGCACCGTATGCAAGAATCCAGATTCCATCTGGTTACAGCAGGGTTTTGTAAAAAATATCTAAAGAGCTAGGCAAAGGATTAGAATAAAGAGGTGCTAATAGGGTGCAGTTGGGACAGGAAAGGAAGCTGTAAAGAATTTAATGGAAAAAGAGGGTCAAGGAACATAAAAAATAAAATAGGAAGAAAAAGAGGCATTTTTTTAAAAGGTGAAAGAGTAACAATAATAAAGAATGAAAGATTCTTTTATTTTTGCCAGTTTCAACAAAACCCTTAAGAAAATTCTCTTCTCTGACGTTTAATTTTAAAACATGTCAGCGTATCCAATCCTTTTTTCAATCCTGCTTTGTTTTTTTCAGATGCTGGGTTGCAGTTGCGAAGTTCTAATCTTCTCCTTGGCCTCGTGAAACTACTGTCCCCTGCCCCATGTTATTTGGCTCTCCCAAGAGGTGGCTGAAGTTCAAAGGGATATATAATTTGCAAAGCACTTTGGGATCATGCTGGAAGAAAGACACTATTATTAATATCATACCCTTTTTTTTTATTCTCCAGATCACTTTACATATATAGTGTGGGTTATTATTTTTTTATTTTTATTACAACCTCAACAGCAATAGCCTCCTCGTCTTCCTCCATTTATACAACATGACCTCACCCCATCCCAAAGAGTTTGCAATCCAGATTATACATGGATTGAGAGAGGAAGCACAGTGTGGGATAGTGAATTAAAGTCACTCAAAACATCCAAAAGAGAAACAGACTGAGTGCCCTCTGACCTGGCCCTGTGCTGGTCACAAGACCCTTCTCTAGAGATAAATTCTCTGTGAGACAATTCTCTTAAATATTAAGTAAAAGTGTAAATGTGGTTCAAAATGCACAAAACAGAGCAGGTTTACTACAGAAAGGAAAGCATTGTTCCTTCTTCTGGACTCAGGTGAAGGGGTTAGGTCTGAGTGGAAATGGGAAAGGACCGTATTGTAACAAGATGCTACAATAATTTTACTTGAAACCCTAAAACAAATTCAGGGCTCATAAAAAAAGCATTGACATGGTGAAAGAGAATGGTTTCTTTAAGATGTTCTTGGTCAGAGAATATGCTAAGCATGCATTTCTAATATCTGGGTGGGCAAACGCAAGTGGAAATTTAAATTCTACAGAGGCACAGGGAATGTGCTTCTGAAAATGTTTCCAGTCAAAAGCATGTTAAGTGTGAAAGTGTGGTCTACACGGAGGGAGTGAGGGAGTGTGGTCTATCAGATCATCAGCAAGGATTTTGTGGCCTTTCCGGGTACTAAGCACATTTGGGGTTTGCTGTCATTGCTCTGAAAAAAATCAACCAACAACAGTGTCACCATGCCAGTGGTAACTGCTCCTGGGGAGAACTGTGCTAAATTGCGGCTATAAATTGCCTGGTAACTCCATACAGAAGAAGAGATACCTTGGAATAACATTAAGGGCTGGACCTGAATCCCCAAAGGAACACAATCTGGATATAAAACAGAGTATTCCTTTCTCAGGAGGTTTTGTGTGGTTTAACCTAACGCACTCTCACTGCCCTGGACAAGCAGCAATGTCATGGTGAAAGTGTGCAACAAAGAGGAGACTTCTCCAAGGGCTCAGGGTCATGGAGATCCCATCCCATTGAGGGACAGCACTGTGGGCTTCTGGCTCTACCAGACCTGATGGCCAAGACCTCCCTTTGCTGCTCTTGGCTAGTAGAGGCAGAAGCTACCTGCTTCTTCTGGAGCTTTGTAAGTTGCTTTTCTTCATCTCAGCCACCCGGAACCCCTCCATATACTGCCTGGGCTCACTCCAATCCCCTCCCACTGGCTTCACACAAGGCCTAGAAGAAATATTTCCAGCCAGGTCAGAAACACAAGCATACGCTCCTTGTTTCTGTCTTTCTGAGAGAATGACATGACTCCAGTGATCCCAACATCACTGAATTCAGGAAACTTCCTCATGGAAAGTTTGGTTCTCCTTATACACCACATGGGGTATCACATCATACCTTTCAGTACCACTGAAAGCAATACGGCCACAATATTGTACAGCAGCAGTAATAGGCAGTGCAGACAGAAAACGAAACCTGAAACAGCCTAGCCTTATTGATGGATTGCCTGACACTGGATTTCCCTGCTTCAGGGCACTTTAATCACAGTGCAGGTCTGATTAGAAGGAAGTGTGCTGTTTCTCATTTTCCCTATTGTTTCTGCCAGCAGGATTAGCTTCGTAGGTATGTTCCTCTGGTTTGTCAGATTATACAAGATGCAACAGCTAGCAGGTTGTTTTGAATATGCCTTTTTTTTTTAGATATTGTTGAACTTTATCCTAAATTGATTTTATGTTTTAACTACTATCAAAAGTGGGGCGTCTACACTACTCTGCAATGCTAAACATTACTGCAGGGCAAGAGTGAACTTTTTTGTTAGAAAACAAACTGAACAAATTAATTTGCCTTCCTGTGTTTTGTCATTTTGGCCAGAAACGTCTTTTTTTTAGACAATGCAGATCAAAATTAATTCAGCTAAAAGTGCTTGCCAAATTAAAGAGAGAGCTTTTTATTATTTTTAGAACTCATTACTGCTAGATCTCTACTCCTACTGATGCAAAAAACCGCCCTTACTGAGGAAAGCATCTAAAATGTGTTTCATCACAATTTCTTGACTTCAGCAAGATTCAGGTAGGTTTCCAAAACTACGCAGGTGTTGCTAGACACTGTACAAACTTCACATGAAGAAGAGATGCTCCTCACCTAAAGGCTCCCAGTCCGGACTACGCTAACACAGATCAGGCATGTAACACAGCAGGTCAGCTATAGTAGCTTAAAAGCTGTGAGTTGTTTGTGAGGTTGTTTTGTGGCACCATCTGACAATTAATCAGACCCTACTCTGTGCTGATTCAAAAAATAAAAGGTTAGATATGTAATCACTGTACTCTTGTCTAGCTTTATACTGCAAGTTGCTCTGTCACCCAGGAGGCAGCCAAGGGGAAAAGAAAACCATCCCCAAACAATGCACGAAGGCAGCTTGCATGGAATCTGGCCTTAGTGGCCACAAATTAAATGGACCCTGAGGTAATGAAAATCTGACCTGTTCAACCAAAGGAAATTAATATTACAGCTGGTTACTATGGCTAACAAAGTGTCTCAATACTTTTAGACATTTTCATCATGTTCATGAGATGGAGGCTTTGGAAATGGGCGATTTGTGAAGGAAAACGATATTGGGTTTTATTATTTTTTAACTCCTTACCGTGACTGGCAGGGGTGTGTGTTACATTTCCTGACCTGGGGCTCGGGGCGGTTCACTCGTTGGCAGTCACTGTCATTCACCAGCGTCATGGTCTTGTTAATAATTCGAGTACAGGACACAATGGTCTTCCGTTCACCTACAAGTCAAATGAAAAAACAACTCTGAAAAAGGAAACCAGCGACTAAGAACAAAACCATGTCAACTCATTAACCAAAACTCAAAAGCTAGGAAGTCCCTACTACCTCTGCAAGATGTAATCTACACAGACCCACCACCTCTGGAAGCAATCTTATTTCCCACTTCTGTCTTACTTTGGTATTGTTCTGGTTTTTTTTTCAGAAAAGCTACCAATCTTTTTCCAATATTTGCAAAAATCAGTGCTTCACAGGAACAGCACGTTGGGCTTTCTCTTTCTTGTGTTTAATGTGAAAACAATCTTGAAAACAATTTGCTTTCATTTCTGGTTCCTCCTCCCCATGTAGCTGTGCCCTGTAATCACCTAGGACAGGTGCTCCAGCTATGTAAGCTGAGGCCACACAACCATCCACCCCTCAGTGACTGATAATGACAGTACAGCTGCCCCTTGCTGCTCCCCATTCAGGATGAGTCAGGTTGAAAAGGAGTGACTGGGGTTCAACGGTGATAAACTGGGCTTGTCTGTATTTCACAGAGGTGAAATTAAGCCACCAAAATAAATTATTTGGCATCTTCTGGTCCTCCAGGCTTAAAAACCCTGCCAGTAGGAGACATCTCAGGAGCAGCCAGCATTTCTCATGTAATCTGTGCATCAGCAGTTTCACTGAGACGCAGCAGTGTGGCCCTCAGGGCTCAGCCTTCTACTGTGTGACATCAGGAAAGCTGTGCCACGGGGCAGCATGACAATGACCAGATGTGACAAGGAAAATGCCACCCCTGCACCATGTGACTATGCCTCACTGATAATTACTCTGGCTTCTCAGATCCTCTTCTTAACCCCGAGTCTGCACCAAGTTGAGTTTATTAATGATCTGCAGCAGATCATAAAAAATAACTTTAATTCTGTTAATAAAAAATTTGTAAAGGTCTGTATGGAAGAGAAAAGGCCCTTCCCAGCTTGGGTAAGTAATAAATGCATCTGACAACCAAGATATGAGATATCCATTGCCATCCAAGCTACAGGTGGTGGGAGCCATGTTGCCAGGTACTGATTTGATTCAAATATGTGGCAGGCTTGCAACTCAAATCATAAGGGCCAGAAACAAATTTCCTGCTCATTCATGTGAGGGTTTAATGACTCTAAGAAATTATTGTTTTAAAACATGAGTCTCCATTTTTAAATGAGTTCTATTTACAGAGGAAAATAAATCCACAGTTTCAGTCCACTGAGAGCAGTGAGCCTTCAAATTTGAAGACGAGCACTCTTACTTTGTGTCATATAATATGATAAATAATTGGGTCTGCTGGTGAAGAAAGACTGGCCAGAATGCATGGAAGTGATCCATTTTCCTCAGGGAAAAACCTACTTCTTCCAGCACTGAAAATTCAATGGACAGTGGCTGACAAACCAGTCTCTGGTTTCACAGGCATCAATTCCCCCCAGGGTTTCGGCAAATCTGTCTCAGCACATCCTAGGGATCATCTGAAAAGTGTGATTTGCAATGTGCTCACATAGTCCCAGAAGGTCTAGCTCGCATTAAGAGCGTCTGACGCAATCTCCAGGAGTTGTCACAGCAGCACTGCCCCCATTTCATCCCTGGGGAAGGAAGTGTCTTTCAGTGAACATGCCTGAACACCTGTGAAAACTCTGCTCCAAGAATGTGACGGAGGCTTGAGATATGGGGCTGCACACAGCGCCTTGAGCCATCCGCGGAGCACTAATCCAGGTGCAGTTGCAGCCTACGGTAACGAGCCGACAAAGCAGCGTCCCTGCCAAAATGCTGGGTGAAAATTAACTGTGGGGATGTGGATGATAGCTGGGAGAGCCGGTGAGAATGAGCTCTCATTTGAGTTCGTAATGGCAACATCCATTCCCATGGCCAGTTTCCTTCATGCTTTGGCAACACTGTCTTCTGCAGGCACCTCTCTAATGGCTGGTGTCTGCAAACCCCGCACAGCAAGTCCCACCAAGCTTCCAAATGGCCTTACCTCCTCCACACTGCACGCTGCACCCTTCCCATCCGCTGTGCGTCCAGATGTACAAAGAATCCTGTTGCTTTTCTGGCTCGCTTCTGTTTTCAGCAGTATAGTTTACAGGAATGGTGTATTCATAATGAATTCCATAATTCTGGTCATGAAATAACAGCACCTGGTTCAGCAGGAAAAGAAAGGCTGTTACAACACACTGTGTACTGGGAAAGCCAACAGACTGCAGAGACAGTAATGCTGGAAATGCGGTCTCAGGCCAGTATTTCTAAAATATAAGTACCCCATGAAATGCAACCAAATCTTTATCTAGAAACCTGAAATTACAGTGGTATTGGTAAAACAGGGCACCTGCGGGAGCAATACTGCTCGTAATTTGTGAATATTTAAAACAGTCATGGAGGTGTTTAAACCTGGAATTTGGTGCATGACTTTGTCTCAGTCTCAAATGCAATCGGTGGGCCACTAGCGGAAGAGAAATAGTAAGACAACAGGAAGCATTAAATTAGCAGTTTTCACCTAACAACTATTTTAATGAGCATTTAGAGTTAAAAAGTCACTCATCATACCTGTCCTACCCTTGTTTTCTAGAAAGCAAGTTGTCTGCAAGCCTCATGCAGAGACTCAGGCTTATGTTTGGGGATCTCTGTAGGGAATGGGCAAGTTCTGGGCTAACACTGTACTTTTTACAGATCATGGTCCTGGGCAGCCTGCTCTGCTCTACCCTGCTTGAGCAGGAGGTTTGGACAGACAGCCTCCAGAAGTCCCTTTCAACTTCAACCATTGGGTGGTTCTGTCAGCTGCAGTGTTTACTGTTGCATTTGAGTTGGGCCACAGCAGTCCATAGCTTGGAGGCAGAAATGTTTATTAACACATCTGAAGGAACAAGCTGAACCTTCTCAAAGTAAAAACAACTAATGCAAAAAAAAAAAAAAAAGCCACAGGCCTCCTGGGGACGGTGGCAATCAAAGTGAGCGTGACTATTCCTGCTGGCAAGCTGTAGGAGCAGGATTTTATTGTCTCAGAAACCTGAGGTTGACAAGGAAGAGCCACATCATACAGCTGCTGGCAACACATATATTTTTCATACCCTGCATATTGCTAGAGGAAGGTGAAACCTGCTTCCAAGAGCACGCTGATTATTTCCCATGGAGTCACATGTGATGTCCCTAGTGTTATTATTCCCAAACTCACTGACCATTAAAAAAGGCAGAGGAACAGAGGAAAAGGCTTAATTTTTCACCACAGGTAGATGACAATTCTGGTCCTGTTTTGATTTACAAGTGGGCTTCATTTGTTCTCACTTCCACTGGCTCGAGTCAGAAGTGACTAGAAAACACCCAACGGAGTATGAGGTCGATGGAATCTGAATTACCACAGTATTAACAAATGTCATAGAAGTACTACTGTAATGCAAATTTGCAAGTGCTATTTTCTCCCAACAATAATTGTTTCCCATTCAGATTGGCAGAAATCACTCCTTCTTAGCCAATAATCTCACTAAAGCTGTCATAAGCTCATTTAACCAAAAAAATAACCATATGTGCTGAAAGAAGCAGTCCAGCTTGCAGCCGCTGACATCCTGGAGGTCTGTGCAGTGAACACCGCGGGGCTACACAAACTCCGCACCCTTGAGTTGCTCTGCACAGCGCATAACCCTGGGCAGAAAAGCATCTTCCAGAAGACGTGGGGAACCGAGACATGATTTTGCTTCAGCTGCAGAGGGAGCCTAACACCAGAGCTGAATACCACAGTTAAAACTAACCAGCCATCATTACAGTCTCAAAGATGAATGTTTTTTTTTTTTAAACCCAATTCAAAATACCAGGCAGTCAGAGGCAGAGAACGCAAGACCTGCTCTGGCTTTCTTTAAGTGCATGAGATACAAACAGCTTGTTCTACAGAATTGATCAATCAGTCTTGCATAAAGCATCTTTATGCTCGGGGAGTGTTTGGTTGTCCTCTGTTGCCAAGAGGAGGTCTAGCACAGGCATAGTTACACAAACATTAATTTCTCCAAGAAATATACTTACAGCAATGCACTTGGAGAAATGCCTCAAGTATTAAAAACCAGCTCCTAAAAAGAAATCCTTATTATCTCAATATGGGTGCAAGACTAGTGAATCTAAAGGCCCATATGAAACCAATTTCATGCAATTTCGTAGCCATATATAATTGGGGTGTGTGTGTATGTGTGCATAATTGGTTTCAAATGCAGGTCACAATGGATTGACTGAAGCTTCTGGCTCTTTGTCAGTCCAGTGTATTCCACCACTGTTTGAACAACAGTTTTCTATTTTAGAGGTAACTGGTAACCATCCTGCCTTTCTTGTGTTGAAAGAATGAAACCCACTACCCTGTATCAAGGAAAAGATTAATATCTGATTTGAAGAAAAGACTTCACGTGTGCTTTGTTTATGACTGGCAGTGATTTTAAGCCACATGTTTTTTAATGGTCTGGTAACTTTTACTTTTCTCCTTTTTAATCATTGGCGGGGGGGGGGGGAAGGTCAAGAAGGAAAATTTCCTCTGTTGATATCTGCTGAAAATGCCAGTCTGTACCTGGAAAGGACACTCATGGAGGACCTCGTAATCACTAGTTTCCTATGTTAGTTACTTAGTTCTTAATGAAGGGGAAACGAGTTTTTCTTTAAAAACAAAGCTCCACTGATGCTGAAGTTCACAAAATGCTGGTACCAGATTTTACTGCAGTACACCTCGACTAAGTAACACCCTGCAAGGCCGCAAGAGCTGGCAAAGAAACCCTGCACAGCATCTTCACAAATGGTTCCTGTGCAACTCCTTTTTGTTGCATGAGGCTAGGAAGACCTTGGCAGTACAAGATACTTTGTCAGAGTCCTGGTATCAGGAAGGAAGACTTGTGTTAAGGGTAGAGTCAAGCAGAAGATGATTTTTCTGATGATGAAGGCTCCTGTATACACCTCCCTTGTGTGGGCAGACCTTGAATTACATGGCTGGGTCAGGAAGGTGCAGCTGTGCCCAAACCTGCACCACTGACTATATCAGCAGCAACCTCTTTGAATCCAGCTTTACACTGGTCTGTGTGTGGGTCTGGTAAACTCACTCATCTGTCTGAGAAAGCAAAGAACCTCATGTTCCTACGCAGCATATTTTGACACAGAGAAAGTACTGACAAAGTGGAGCATTACTATTATTTTTTGTGTGTGCGTGAAAAGTTCAAGCAACTTCTGAGCTTTTCAAACTGGGCCATGAAATGCTGCACGAGAAACACCAGCAAGCCAAAAAATTCAGGTGAGGAAAGGGACAGTCTGATATTTAGCAGGACTTACAGATAGCCTTCAGTGAACAAATGTGGTAAAAAGTCACAAGGAAAAGAAACAGCACACAGAAAAATGTAATTGGATAAAAAAAAGTTACAGGAAACAATGCATACATTAAAATACTCTATGTTTGTATGCAAACCTTGCTACAGAAACTGTAAAGCTTTCTACAGACTTTCTACTATTAACGCATATATGAGACAGGCATTATTACAGCTATCTTCTGGATAAAAACATCGAGGTTACCACCAACATTAAGGGACTGGCTCATGAGTCACCCCATCACCTGTTAGTGACAGGACTGGGACTACAAGCCTGTTCTTCCCACCCCTGTGGACTTCTCATTCATGTTCTCATACAGCAGCCATACGACTGTTTAGAAAATGATGTGCCTCGTTAACAGAAGGTCTATGTTGAACATCAGGAAAAACTTTCAAGAATACCTTAAAATACATAAAATTGAAAAAACAATATAAAGAAAACAAGGAACATTTCTGTGTGTAACTAAGTCACTACAGAGGGTCAAGTTCACACGTGTCATCTGTTCATGCCATATCTACATCTCTTCTGTTAGACCAAAGTGTATTTAAATATAGAATATGTTCTGGCACAAGCTGACAAGATATTTTAGTAAATACCCTTTCATGTGCGTGAGTAGGTATGTCCATGAAATAAATAAGGCCCCGGGAAACCTACAACCTCCGGAATGGACCTGTCACATTGTCTGCGACACATTACAGGAGTATCCTGTACTGGACATTAGTCTACTGGGACACTGCACGCTCTCCCAGAATAGAGTATCATTTGTTTTTAAGTAGGGACCTGGGTTTGTCCAGCCCTTGCAATGCTGCAGAAGAATTCAGAGAGAGCACTACAGCATACCTTTAAAAAGCTCTGCTGAGGAAGCAAACAATCAAAGTTTAAATTTCAGCTAGAATATCAACCCTATATGTTGCATCACTTAAGAAACACAAACAAAGGATATAAAGTTACCATCAAGTGTAGTGGTATTTTAGTTGGTCCTTTGGCAGAGATTTTCTCCCACAGACCCCTTCGCACGTACCGGACAGTAGTGCCTGCGATCTGAAACTCACCAGGAAGCTCAATTTTCCAGTCGCTGTTAATGGATCTCTTACTGGAATCTTTTAAAGCTGGAATGAATCAAACACCATGGAATGAGATGTAAGCAAATTTGTAATTACAGTATAGGCTATTGAGCTTCTGTCTCAGCCCACCTGAAGTACAAGATGCAGTAGCCTTGTAACAGACAGTTTAAAAGAAAAAAAGGTATAATTATAGCTGACTCGTCATAACATTTCTAACTTGGGCATATTCTGTATCTCAGTTGATGAAGGCATTTCTAATTATATTAACATTGCTATTAAGTAAAAATAAAGTCATATGAACTGGTCTTTCAAAGGCTTTACTACTTAAATTTTTACTTTCTGCTTTCCGAATAAGCAATGTTCTCCAGTTTCAAACCTTTAGGCATTCTCTGTGCCCTTCCACTGCCAGAAAATTTAAGGGGAAGAAAAAAAGAGTGTGCAGAAGGAGTTACAAAGGAAATAAAAGGAAGGAAAGATAACTACCCACTGTCTTTGAAAAAATACTACTGATTTAGGACTAAATGGTAGAAGTCTTCCACAGTTTGACCTATTTCAGAAGCATGTCCAAAAGCCACAGATACTCCTGGCATATTGTTGAATTCAGTTAGATATACAGCTCTGCTTTTGCAGAGGGAAGCTTGCACAACTTAAAGGTTTTTCTTTGATTCTCAGTGAAGAGAGATTTAATTTGGATTTAAAAGTAATACTAAAACACTACAGCATTGTGCTAACAAGCAAGACCCACAAAGTGGAGGTGACTGACTAGGAAAGTGCAAAATTTACTAGCCCATTTTCCTTATCGAAGCTGAGCAGAGTGGAGATTGGAAAGAGAGAGCATAATTAGAGAACAGTCAGAGCCATAATTCTTCCTGGAATAATCGCAATATTATTTGTCAAAGGTTACACAGGAAACATGTAGGCTTATATGTAGAATGAACATGCCTGGAATATCTGGTATATTATTGGAAATAAACACTTAGATCACTTTAAGGATTATTCTCAAATCTAACTATTTAGATTTTAATCTTAGAAATTGACAGTGCCATAAATTTGGACACATATATGAAATTGGCAGACATGATGTAAGAAACAAATACCACAGAGTAGCTGCTTGAGTATGACCTGAAGATACTTCTGGTAAAACACTTACATACTTGCAGTGTTATACTCTTACAGCTATTAAAACTGGTAGTTGGGGTGAAATAGTATGAGAACACCAGTGGCTGTAAACTGAAGTCTGGTTTGCAAGGCAAGAGCTGCATATTTTTATGTAGACTGCCCATCCAGAGACTGACTGGTCTGGTACCAGTTGGGTTCAGAGATTCTCATTCAGATGGTATATACGGAAACCTACTCTGATCTTCAAGCATTAACATAAAATTCACAGACCATTTATCTCTGAACTCTCCTTCCCAATGAAGCAACACAAATCTGCATTTTTTTTAGTTTTTAGTTTCCAGGCAGAACCAGCTTTTGAAACTCTATTTTCCTGAACTTCCTTTGAGAAAAAGATCAGTCAAACCTCTGTGTCGATACACGCATGAGGATTTGCAAGTGCAAAATAAAACCGCTCCCGAGTCGATGTGTGCTCCATAATGCAAACATTGAACAAGTTAACATTTAGCTGTCATAGTTGTACGGAGAAGTCAAGTTACGAAGCCGAGACTGGTCAGTGGACAGAATGTGAACTTGGCAGATGAGCTTATTACCCCTTGTGCTCAAGCCTGGAGAGCAGGATATTCCAACCTGCAAGCACTAGCTACAGGCACAATTTAGAACGACCCGTATGTTGTTCTAAATTATTCCAGAGGCTTTTTGGGGAGTTAAAAAACTGGACAGACATTATAAGCTCCAGCATCAGAAATAGGCAGAGCTTATGGTCAGGATACTTCCTGATGTCTTCTTTGCTCTCAAAAGGCAGAAGCAGGCGAGATACGATCTACCCTTGGGTTTGATGGAAACTAGGCCATAAATAAAAAACATCAGCAGGCAAGGAACAGCCTGCCACAGCCACCTTCCTTTCAGAGTCCATGAGCTGGACACACATGCGTAAGGTCAGATACTGTAAAATCACATCTGTCCTGTCAGGAAGTGTCTCTATGTGTCAACAAAGAAAGGTCTATTGCAGAAGGAAGCCCTGTAAGATGGATATTCAGAAGAAAAGATACTTAGAGTAACATGTCCTCTCTTCCAGCATAACCTATTGCATCAGCATCACTGATATCCTTCAAACACTGAAAGGCAGCTCCAGCCATAAGGACATCACATTACTGTTGACTCGTCAGTGCAAGCTGATATAGGGATTTACGTGTTTTCTACATTAGAACGGAAGCACAGTTATTCAGATGTCTGTGCGGTGCATTGAGGGAAGAGAAAATTCGCAGACCCTGTTTTAACAGAGATGAAGTCCCAGGCCCCGTTGTGGAGATCCATGCACCATGATCAAATTTGCCCTGACATCAGACAGAAAGAATAGCCCAAGTGTTATTGGGCTTCCTTAGTCCAAGGTTAACTTTGTCTTTTGGTTAAGCCTTTAACAAGACGTTTCCTTAACCGTCAGCATTTCATGCCTATTTTATTCTCTTCCAGTAAAAAATACACCTTGGGTTTCACTTAACTGAGTGTGTTGCAAGAAGGTAAGTGGAGCTGATTTAAAGCCTTTCCAAGTCAATAGGAAAATCTCCCATTGTCATCTCTTTGGATCAAGTCCCCATAGCCAGCAAAGCCTTCTAGGCGAGCCTAGGCTATATGTAAGTGCTTAGGAGACAAGGAACTGGACTTCTTGTCAACTGTACAATACAACAGACTTAACAGTTGGGTCTCATTTACTGTGGGAGTGTTTGTAGCGATACTGGGCTGTTCTGCATAGACTTTCCTTTTATTCTAGTTGCCATGTCTTACACCTTCTATACAGTATTACAGTGAAGGTTCCCTCAAGAAATGAGGGGCCAGCTCATCCCTTCCTCAAATGAGGTTTAAGAGGAAGGTAATCCCTCTTAGATTTATCTTCAGGGGGTTTCCTGAAAAACTGTTCCATTTGGCTCAACAGGACAAGTGCCTGGCTCCACAGATCCCAGCGGGTCTGCCGAAGGCAAGAGAAAATACCTGAACTGATTCCAGTGGAAACCTATTTTTAGACTATTCCACGTACAGTGCACAGGCATGTTCCCAGGCACCTGGGAACCTCTGTGTTGTTAAAATGGTCCCTAGCATACCTTATGGCCCAGGTTAACTTGAATTCTCCCAAACAGCTCCCAGCATGGCTCAGGATCCAGGACTTTCCACGGTCCCTTCCCAATATAAGCAGTATGCAAGCAGCCTCCCTTCAATGGGGGCTGAAAGCCTACACACAAGATGCTCCATGACCACTGGCCTCAGTGCCCAGGAATATTTCAGAGCACATTCAGTTTACCAGCTAATGATCATTTGTAGCGTTTAACCTCTGGGGACATCTGGAGCAGGTGGAGGTCGCAAGGTCCTCTGCGTCTGTGTGTGCCTTTCTGAGGATCTGCATCCTGAGGAGTTACTGGAGAAAGGTGGAACATCCTTCTGTCCTGCTGCACACAACCTTCATGACAGCTATCATGGTCCCAACAGGGGTTCCAAAATCAGGGTGGAAGGAAATTGCAGGTATGCTTTCCCCAGGACGAGTGGGATGTATGTGGGGGAACGTTTTTCCTGCGGGAAGTTGTCTCTGGCACATAGACTAAGGGTATGATGATGTCCTGGTATTTGCATGCTACAGCAATATAACTCTGGCTGCGGCTTACTTCTCTTCCTGCTTTGTTCCTCGATCTACAAAGTACCTTCTGCAAACTTCAGACAGAATTCTGAAGGAGGGTTGCTTTCCTCTGCCAAAGCCTAGTGGCTTCCAGGCAGATCAAAGCAGCCATCACACTGGCCTTGAGGTGCTGTGAACACGACTAATCAAAGCTGTGGACAAGATAAAACTATCTCCATGCAGTATGGCTGACTAGCAAAGATACCATGGCACATGCTCAAAACAGCGTATTAGAGCTTGAATGACTAAAAATATGCTTTGGTTCCAGCTCACCATCAAAGGAAGATAGCTCACTGATGAAAAACAAAATGTTTAATCTTTGTGGGCCTCTTTTCTGGGAAAGGTTTGATTTTGATTGCTGCAGGCACTGCTCCCTTAGTGACTGAGGAGCCGGAGAGTGTGGAAACAGCCCTGTTCCCAAAGGTGCTCCTTGGGGATTGCAGCAATTACACTGGAGACTCAGCAGAGTATTTGGGCCAAAGTGTTTTTGCCACTGTTTGTCTTCATTGCATGCAAGTGCCCCATCAGTAGGGATCAATGCTGCAGCTATAACCCCTCCCATGTCTCTTAGACACAGGGTACTGCTCTTTCTCCAGTGATTGTCACACAGAACTCTGGCAGGCCTGGCTCTGCCTAGCCCCAGAGATGATAATACTAAATTCAGTGGGGTGAATAAGGCCTTTTGCTCTTATTGAATGCTGTGCTTTTCATCCAAGCATTGCAGAAGCACTTTGCAAGACAGCAAGTATCTTTACTGCCATTTTAGAGAATAAACAAAGCATGCAACAAAGAATACTCTCCCAACCTCCCTGAGGGCTCAGTGGCAGGAGCTGAGGAGACAAAGATATACGCAGTCTTCTCTGACAAAACTTGTCTGACCGTGGTGGAAAAGCCTAAACAGGAAAGCAGCAGTTGTGAGCCCTTTTGCCAAACAGACCTCACAGATTTAACCTGGCGCCCACAGGATTTATTCTGCCTTGGACAGCTGGCTGCAGTTCTTCTGGGACCCTATGTCTGTATGGGCAGGTCTTTCTCTTTATATCTCTAAGCTTTATCTGGCTCAAAGTTGTACAGTAGAAGAGCAAAAGAAAAAGGAACCCCAGCAACAACCCATAACTTCTTTTTTTCTTGTTGGCTGGAAGACGGGAACTGACCAATCTATTTCTAAGCCTGGCATCTAGTCAGATCTTTATTTCCACCTTGGGTCCCTCCAGCTTGCCTCCCAGCCTGTGGACACAAACTGCCGAGGCATTTCCTGTTCAAGGTGGTTTTTAAGCGCTACAGCCAGCCAAGGCAGCCAGCGTGGGTTGCCTGTAGGTGGAGGGAAATTCTTCAGGCACTGCTCCCAGCACATGGAATAATGATTCCAAATTATACTGGGCTCATTTCCAAAGTGCTGTACCCGGTTCTGAGTGGGAATAGGACCTGATTGGACTCAACTTTGTCAGTGTAATTGAAACAGAAAATCCTTCCATACTCAGGCCTGGGTTTACAATGCATTATGAGGACTATCAGAGTGATTGGATTTTGTTTTCTTGGTCATCTTTTTTGTCCTATTGGAAAACTCCTGCTGCTATTCTTCAGCCTAGGTTAGCAAGACATTGGGTATCTTTTCTTTGTGTCCAGTGCTCCTTGAAAGAAAAAACCTTGAAAAGCTTAGGGAGGTTCTCCTGGCTCCTGACTATGAAGCAAAGAGCTAAAAGCATTCAGAAGCTTTTGGATAGTCAGATTTTTGTCTATCTTTATGTGATACACACAGGGCCAAGTCCTGCTCTCAAATATATGCAATCCTAATCTTCATCACCCAGTGGGGAAATACCTGCTTTAGCCAAGGTTATGTGGTCACAGTGATGGGCAGTCGCTAGCTCCATGTAAGACTCTCAGTGCTGCAGCTATCTGCCAAAGCCCAAGTCCTGGACAAATACCCTGTGCAAATCCCACCCAGACAAATAAAAAGGCTGGCTTCCAGAAGGCAGAGTATTTGCAAAACCCAAGGAAACACTGGCTTTCATTGTTCTACAAGTGCTTTGCTATGTCAAACATGTTACATGTAGGCGTAATCCCCTCCCAGCACGCTGGCTGCAGCATTAGTGGAAATACTAACAGTAGTGATATGTGCTTCCTACCAAGAAGTGGCACAAATGCCAATGCTTTTGACCTAAGGGCAGCTGAATGACATGATTTGCCCTGTTTTTCCCCCTGAATCTGGAGTGAAAGGCAGACAACAGAAGCATCTTTCCCAGTGATATTACCAACCTTGGTGGCATCTCAAGACAGAAAACCAATGGCGCTCCACCTGAAATCCTAGGCCACAATCACTATGTAAATGCTTTCAGTGGCATCCTATATCCCAGTACTGGATATTAATGTCTCCTTTTGGCTGCGGAGCTGGAGGATTATAAGCAAAAGACATGGAAACCAGAAACCGAGGGTCCTAGTCTGAGCTTTGTTACTGACTCCCTGCATAGCCATGAGCAAGTTGCAACACCTCAGTTTTCCCTTCCATGAAACAGAGAGCAACAAGCTTCATAATCCTCTCAAGAGTTCCTACCACAGGTTTGATATATCTCTGGAAGCAAATCCATCTTTCAGAGTGCTTTTCTATCCTAAAACCTTGCAGTGGCTCTGCTCTGAGAAGGTCACTTGGAGGGAACCAGAACATGCACAAGTGAAAACAGTACCTAATACTTCCCAGGCTAAGGGGCGGCTGGAACGTGCATCTGTTCCAACCACTGCAATGAGAATATCAGCATGTGGAAGGGCTGAAACACTGTTTGATATGGAAGGACAAAAATCATGTGTTAATGAGCTCATCCACAGTAAGAAGAGCTTTGGTTTGACGGTGCAGGGACCTATGAGCTGCAGAAGTCCACTGAACAAAGGAGGGAGTTTGGAATTTTCTCTTATCTTTTTGTTTTCCCACACAGCATAAAGAACTTAAGAGAGACAGAAGAATTCCTCCATTTATGTGTGGCCATGCAACTCTGAGTGTGCAAAGGATGTTTCAATGTTCTGGGTGTTCTTCTGGGCCCTGGACAATTTTCCTTCAAGTCCCTGCTTTGCCACAGGCTTCCTGTGGGAATTCAGAGCAATGGGGCATTAGCCTTTCTATGACTTGGTCTCCCCTAGAAGTAGATGGGAGATAAAGCCCTTCATCTATTGCACGGTAGTGACACAGAAACACACACCCCTAACACTGGAGGGAAGAGGCAAAAGACCAGACTGACAGATGTATATTGTGGCTGACTGGTTGCATTTTACAAATACCCTTTCAATCTTTGATCTAAGCCATTAAGAACTGGACAGTAAATTAGTTGACAGACTCTGCCCTACAACAACCTCACACACAAACCTGACTCATCACCCATGTCTAAAAGTTTGTTTCCAACAGTGAAAAGAGGAGAAGCCACCTGTTTGCCTCGAAAGGAATGCAGAAAAAGAAATTAGAAGAGGATTAAACAAATTGTTTGGCCTGGAAAAATAGAGGCAAGTGGACTAGAGGCTGCAGCTAGCCCATCTCAGAGTGCAGGATCAGGTCTTGGATACAGCATCAAGTGAAAACCTGCTGCTGCTGGAAATGGTGCAGGCAACCTCATGGTCATGTTATTGAGGGATATCAGCTGCCCTGTCCTGCCTCTGCTCCAGTCTGAGCTGGGCGCCTTCCTACCAGTATCTCTGCCATTCCTTTCTCCAGAGGCACTGTTCTCTTTCCCACTCCCTCCCAGAGTGTTGAGTGCTCCTAGCAGCTATGTTCAACCCAGTGCCAAGTCCTGTTCAGGAACTCTTCTGTCTATGTAAAAGTATACTCTGGTCCTTTCAGGTTGCACAGGGCCTGTAAGTGTCACATACTGTCACATCAAGCAAAAGTCATGAAACCAAGCCATGAAAGCAGAGAGAGATTGCAGCAAGAATGAAATCAACAGCCACGTCCCGGCAACGATAAACCTGTCATTTTACAGGTCATTTAGAGAAGGGTCGTTTAAACAGAAAACAGAGCTGAGTTTTGAATCAAAACATTTTTTCTTTTGTCTTTTTACCCAGAAAACTGTGAGCAGGTTTATCCTCAACCACTCTGATCCGCCGGGCACCTGCAGGGATCACAGCTGCTTCGATGTAACCTATGGCAACAGAAGAGCAGATGGATGAGAGCATGCCACAGGCAGCCAGAGGCATCAATCATTCAGTATCTCACCATGAAAAAATCAACTCCTGCCCAGGTTGGGGAACCGGGGGAAACACTTCAGATGAGATCCCTGTGTTGGCAGCCAAGTTTCACTGCTGTGACATGCATGGTTATGACTAACATTTCAGCCAGAGAAGAGGGAAGGAAATGCACGTGTGCTGCTTAATTGTGACTTAAGGCTTGTGCTTGGGCCTAATTAGATTTGCTCCCTTCGAATCACCCTGGCTCTCCGGCGGTACTGACAGGGATGCCTGAGGACTGTTCCTGAGCTGATGTGAAGTGTCACTGTCAGGAGCAACACTGCACATCACAGAAGAGACATCTGTGATTTGAAACGAAGCTTCCAATAGATGCTCCTGCTTTCCTCTCTAAAAAAAACCCTGCTTGAGGCTGTGATCAGTATCAGAAAGGACTCACTTCCACAAAACACTCTGATGATGCTAAAATTACACGGCAGGAATTAGTGGGACAACTAAAAAATTGTTTTCAGTTACACTTCAGCTTCATATGAAAATTCTGGAGGATATTATGGTAATGTTCTCCTTATATCAGGCTACTAAACAGAATTCCACAGCTCAGATTTAATGCAACAGCAGAGCTGAAAGCTTCTCAAGGGCTGACCACCAGCCACCTCTAAGCGCTGCCAGCAGATGCACATGCCAAATTAGACCATCTGAGTGTTTTTACAGCACCCCATTATCTTTTTATAGAATTCTCTTGGTTTTTATCTCTCTGAAATTCTCTTGGTCTTTTCATGCTTCCTTCAACAACCAGTAATAGGGCACAATTATACCACTTTGACTAATAGAATAACAGTAAGAATGATTAGGAGCTACAAGGAAATGTAGCCTGTTTTCCCCCACTGTGGAGCCATGTGGAGTTATGGAGTCGCTCCGTGGGGTGGAAGAGGTGCCTTTAAACTATAAAGCTGAGGAACATTAGGGCAGAGTTTTTCCATTGGCTTCATTGGACTCTGAATCAGGCCCCTATAAAAGACACTAATCTCATCACAACCATGACTTGATTCCTTCTAATTGGCCACCCAGTTTACTTTGCAGTGTATAACCTGGCACCCCTTTTAGGTTATTGCTCTCCCCTTTCTTTTGGATGTTAAGTAGCTTATCCTGTACCTTCCCTCATCCCTTTTTTTGCTTTAAAGGGCTGTGTGAAACTGCTCCGTATCAGCTCTGCCTTTATGGAAATCTAGAGTCCAGAGCAATGGGTTGGAGAAGTGCTGCCATAAGGAACAGCAACCCCTCTAGCACTCAGCAATGTCTGGGGAGCTGTTTTAGGGGGAAGTGCAGCTGAATGGTCGCACTTCTGCTACACTGATATGGGGGGCCCCAAAGGTGGATGCTGACAGCCTCGTGCATCTCAGGAGTAAGCGATTCTGTTACCAGTACGACATGGACTGAGACAGAAGGGGATTTTGGGACTTAGACTGTGGATTCATTTCTACCCATGTGAACCAGCAGAGTGCCCAGCCCCTTTGTTGTGCTATGAATATGGCTTGAGCGAGCTCTTGGGTTTCATGAGGTGCATTGGGTGGACAGCTGATCCAAGCTAGACGCTCCCTCTTTCCCTGATCATTGTATCTGAATGACACTTCCCATTCGACCCTTCAGCTCAGTTCTCTGTGCACTTGTTCCTCCTTACTTACTTCTCCCTTACTCAGGGTATCTCAGAAACAGTCAGTCATCCCTTGCAGGAAAACAGAAAGAGGGAGAGCAGAGCTGCAAACCATGTCTGTGTACGGAAGCCAGAGCAGTGGCTCTCCCATCCACTATTGCAGCATGGGTTTTACTGGGAAAACCCATTACTTCCAGGGTCAATTTTTTTAAGGCAATACTGAAATCTGTTATGAAATCAAAGCAAACAGATGTTGGATTTTATTCTAGACATTGCCAGGAGTTGTTTTTTCATCAGCTGAGATACCAAATTACAGTCAAAACAGAGTGTTTCAGAAATCAAACATCCTCACTGCACCCCATGCATCTGCATATAAACCCGACCGACAATTACCGCCAGACATGAGCACACAGCAAAGGTGTGATTAATGACAGTCCGTCATGGGGAAATAGACCCTATGACACACCTGAACACCCCTGTTAGGAAGCCAGTTTGGAACATGCCCAAGTTTCAGGTAATTTAATGTACCTACTGGGAGACTGTTTACTTATTTATCTTTTGAATCACATGCCAGATACAAATGCCCAGAGCTAAATCATGCAGGGGTTGGATGAAAAGTTGCACTGAATTTAGTGGAAAGCCAGTCACTAATGTCAGTGAACTCTGGATCCGTCCCCTGACCTAGCAGCAGCCAGGAGTGTGTCACACTGCTTCAGAGGTGAGTGAGCTGCGGGGCCATGCTTGAGGTTCAGCTAGTGCCATAAATACGCTCTCATTTCATCACTGTGCCATGAGAGAAACACCACGTGGAAAAGTTGACTTTTATGTTACTTTTTACAATGGTAAATAGTGGAGTGTAAGCTATTAATAATGTATTAGTTCTAGAGACTGTTTAGCTTGGTCTTATACCAGATTTTTCTCCTCATGTAATTTCTAATCCTGATTGATGGCTTTGGGGGGGTTATATTCACAGCTCCTGAATAAGAAGAAACACTGTGCTACTCATTGAGGTCGTGCGGCACAGTCCCGACTGCTGACCTTCACTCTCCTGTTAGTGAACTGCGAACCACTTTGCCATTGTATGGATCTGACCTGTCCTTTCAGAGGTGAAGCAGAGTTCTTGGGCATGTCCCACCAGGAGTGTCTTGACACTCTCATTCATTATTTCCAGCAATAATGTGTGAGTTACTCGTCAAATCCTATTGCAAACAGACTAGATAACATCCATGCAAATTTGCCACAGGTACAAACTCGGATCACAACCACCACTCCAGTCTGGTCCTTAATGCTAATGTGAGGCTTCTGGTCACAGAATATTCCTGATCTTTGAGATAACTGCACCAGAAAACACCTCCATTGTTTTCCAGGCACATTTTATTAAGCAAACTGTAACAGCAGATTGCCAGAAAGATTATCAAGTGTCAGCTAGTAAGACCAAAAAAAGTCTCAGAGTTGGCCCTGAGTCAAGGGCTCTCAAAGATCTGTTAGGTCTTAGGATAATTGTCTGCAATGCAGGGGTTTGCAAGGTTGGGCTTAAAGTTCTGCTTTAAATGAGGAACTGGTTAAAGACTGATGAGATTTGGCAACTATCAGGCAGTATTTCTAGTAATTTCACCCATAAATCAGCCTGTTAAGATGAAGCTTTGAAAGTACAACAGGAGAACTTCATTATTTGATAATTTATAGTGCTGTACGTAGTATACTCCACCTTGGGAACAGTTACTTTGGCACGCACCAATCTTTCTGGATAATTTGCATTACATCAGTGTCTCAGGAATGTAAGACTGTGATTGAAGCAAATCCTAGATACAAATTATATGGTGTAACGCGTATTAGGAGAGACACCAGAACAAAGAGGTGGCTTTGTCATCAAGGAGATTAATATGTGAACAGTGGCTACTGTATCTTCATTTAAATGCTGGAGAGATTTGCAAGAGGAAAGCAGCTCACACAGGAAAATCCATTGTTAGCCATTATTATTATTCCCAGAAAGAACAGAAAGTTTAGCGTGAACTTCAGAATGTCACTGATCTGCTACAAAACTGTTCTCCTGGTTCACACTGCAACGAGAGGTGGACTCCGAGGTAAAGGAAAGATTATCCCATGGCTGAAAGTACTGATCTCTGGGCACTGTACCTTCATAACTTAACCCTGTGCACACACGAGAATCAGGTGTGAGAAAGTCAACAGTGCTCATCCCATTATCAAACTTCCCAAAAGTGCTTTGAACAAAGATCTCAAGGGAGAAGCCAAGGAAATCAGACTGCCCTGCCTACCTGCTGGTCATGGCCAGCGCAGCTTCCTCAATGTTTTAGGGATACAAACCAGCTGGGCGTCTCAGTTTCCATGGACCTTCCCACCTTGCACCTTTTGCTGAGTGCTAGTTGTTGCAGTGGAGTGGAAATATGTCCAGTGGTAACTACATGTCCATTTTCTAAATAGTTGTGATGATTCTCACTTGCTATTAGCTTGAGAGTAATTCCTCCATCAGTCCACTTCCAGCCATGGGATAGCTCATTGGAAGAAAATCATTTCACTGGGGAGCCATGGATAGATTTCAAAGCCGCCTACTATTGCTGTGAAGTTGGTTGCTGGAATTTCTAACTTGCACATTCTGCTTAAACCCTTGTAAGACATCCCAGACTTAGCCCCAGGCCTCTATTTTCTCATTTAGACGTACACCCTAGTGACAAAAAAAGAGTTGCTAAAGATGCTCCTAGCCAGCACTACAGCACCACTGTTCAAACATCCTTTCTTTCTTTTAAATATGTGCTGGACAAGTAATGTACACAATAAAAAGCCTGCTTTTTCACCATCTTAAAAGGAAAAATTGCTATCAAAGATACACTCTTCATTTTCCAAAATGATAGTTACAACAACTGGCATATCTCACCTTATTCTGTTCTGTCATTAAAAAAATCCAAATATCTGTGGCCCTTGTTTTGGATCACAAGCAAAGGGCAGCAATGAAAATCTTGACACAGCTGAGAAAAATCGAGAGAGACAGATGCAGGTCTCATTCTCAATGCAGGTCTCTGAGCATTAGAGGCCAGCCTTGGAGTCCGGACAGAAGTCGTCAGTGATAAATCAGCTACCCAACAGATACGAGCCAAAGAGCTGTCCTTTATTTCTAGGCCCCCTGTACAGTGGCAGGGAGACAAAGATGGACGTCAGAACAAGTCTGTGTTTGTTTTTGAAAAATTATTTTGTAGAAATAGGTACAGGGCACGCTGCCAGTCAAAAGTAAACCTCAGTCTAAACAGTGCATTCAGTTGGCCTACTGAAAACAGCCAGCTGCACACAAGTGTATGTGATGTTTAGTATCACAATAAAGGCTTTTGACCTCCTCCCTGAAACAGAAGTAGAGTTCATTTACAGCTGGGTCATCCTGGATAACAGGTGGCAGGATCTGGACTGCTGGATCTCCTATGAGGCACTTCGAACAGTCCACCATCGAGCCCCACCAGGGTGGCAGAACCTCATCTGTGACATTAAGGTTGGAAAAAAAAAAAAAAAAAAAGAAATAGGCCCGGTTCTTTTTACTTGGTTAATGAAAATCTGTCTTTCTTTCATGCGGATAGGTTTCTAAAAGGAAAGCATCTGTGCTTGATACCTTTGACAAACCAAGCTAAATAGTAAAACGACTTGAAGTTTATCCATGGCTTTGGATACCAATCTTCCCATCTAATCCAACCAAAAGAAGACAAAGAACCAACACCAAAGGATGTCACCAACAGCCACTGACACTGCAAAAAGCATTCAAGTATCTTACACGAGAAACACTTGGGAATAGCCTTTGCCTTTGCCATCACACATGTCGAAACCTTCTTACAATGACTATTGGTTACTAAGAAACAGAAAGGAGTTGGCATGGATTTAGTTCAGTTAATAGGGCTTGACAACATAATTTGCAATCACAGGACATATAGGGACCGATCTCGCAGTCAGCGGAGTCCCACGTGCCGAGCCGCTGAGGATCTGGCCCAAAGGTTGCAGCTGCAATTCCCAAAACAGATACCACTCCAAAACAATCAATGTCTTGATATTTGAAGACTATTCCCTTCTGAAATAATACATCAGCATACTTGACTTAGTGTGTTGGCCTTGACTTGGGTCGCAGCAAGTTTGTGGGGATTTGCTGCTGACCCGTGCAATCGTTTACATATCCAAACTCTGAATCTGTTACTGCAGTCGTATTGTGTATTCTCCTTTGCCCCAGCTCTCGCCAGATTTTTGTACTTATGTGCTAAAATGTCAATTTAAAGAAAAAAGGCCAATTTTCTTCTTGAGTAACCTCATGTTCACTTGTGATACCTTAGACCCAACCCTGGAGCTTTGCCTACTGCATGAGAGTCACTACGTTAACCTGAGGACGTGATTCTGCGAAAGAGCAGTCTATGAATAGAAATTGAAGGGAGTAACTCATAACCCATAAAATGTTTGCAGAATCGGGCCTGGAAATGGTAAGTGAGACCAACGAGTCTGTTTTTAGTGTCTAACATAAAAGAAACCCAAAGGCAGGAAAACATGAGCAGTGAACAATGAAAAGACTAAATGTTCTTTTCATTTTAGTAGGCTAGGATGCTCAGTAAAAGAGCATAATTTAAAAAAAATAAAAATCAAAGATGATTTTGCTTGGCATATCACAGATTGCACTTTTTAAAAAGTATTCCCAAATAAAATTTAATTCCCTTTAAAATTAATAAATCAAAACATCTAGTAAATGATTATGAGATTATAATTGTAAAAACAATTGTCTTACAGATTAGGTGAGATAGGTAGAGGTGGAAACATTGCATTGACAAAGCAACATTTTGACAGGTTTCTGCTTCTGAGATGATCAGCAAAGAATAAGGATCAATAAATGCTTGAATGCTGACCACAATTCAGTCAGGCATCTCTTCTTATTAGGCTACAGGGCGCTGGGAGTGAAAGCCTCCGTAGTGTCCTGGCAGCCAGACAACCAGTTACGGCTGACACTGTTCTGTTCCTACAGCCTTACCACCCTCAAGCAGTCTGAGTAGTTGGAAACAGGTGCAACCTCCTGACAGTGATCCAGAAATTTCTTATTTATCTGCACAAGATGTTTCATAGTCTCATCGGAAAAGATAAAAGATAGTTACACCTCAGAAGCAATTAAGAAGTTCATGAACAGCTATAAAATCTGCTACAGAAATGGAGAATAGTTTTTTTTCAAGGAAACGAGACTTTCCCACCATTTGCATCAAATGCAAATGCCTTGACATAAGTAGGTGGAAAATAACTGGGACAAAAGAGACAAAGGCAATAATGCAGGAAATCATTCAACAGGTTGGCCTAGCAATGCAAGAGCACAAATGTGCTCCAGAAAGATGTGGTGGAGGTGGGAAATCCTACCTGCATCTCAGAGGAGGTGACAGATCACAGCCGGCTCCACAGATAAGAAGGAAGAGGGTGCAGAGGAAGAGGTCAATGAACAAAATCAGAGGCTCAGACTCCACTGCTGAGAGCTTGATTCATGGAAGCAGCTAAGCACTGATGCTGCTTTGGTAACTAAACAGAATTGAAGCGTGTGCTTAAAGGGAATCTTTATGTGCTTTGCTAACTCCATCCTGGAGTAGCACGTGTTGAATGTATTTCTCCTTACAGAAATGGCAATGCTGTATTCCCTGAATGTGAATATTTTTTTCTGGACAATTCCTTCCTCTTGGAGCAGCTTGCAAATCCTGAATCTGGATTTCCCTCCCTTTGACTCATTAGGATGTGTGATAACAGGTTTCTCAGAAGCACAATACAGAAAGTCTGGAACAAGGACTAATTCAAACCCCAAGCTGTACTCACATTAATGTTTAACAAGAGAGGGGAAAGTCTCAAGTCCGACTGGAAACTCTTGTATCCTATACTGGATACTATTGCTGGCAGGGAATCAGTAAAAATATGCAGAGGGGAGCGCTCTTTCATTTAGCTGAGATATCCTGATTATAACATGAATCATATGCAACATGCAACATGCATCATTCTGAGCTCTCAAAGAGCTCAAAGATGGTGCTGAAATCAGACTTCCCTCCCACTGGAAATGATACTGTGATCTTGTCACTGATTTAAAATCAACAGTACCGGTAGCATTCAAAATGAGAAACACAACCTCATTCTGAATTTCAGACAGAGGCAATGGCTGGTATGTGGGCAACTGAATAAGAAGCAGACAGAGTATCACGTTCGAATTGAGTTGGGTTTTGTTTCGTGTTTCTTACATGCTTACTAGAGCAGATGAGTCCAGTGCTATCCAAGAAGAAGAGCTAGTGCTACCACTCTTTAACTCTCCTCAAGCAGTTAAGAGAACCTCCACTCCACTAAAATGCTGCTGAGGGTTACTCACCCATCCCCTTGGTGTGGTTGAAGTCGCCTTTCACCACTTTACAGGTTTTGCCATCACCACTGCAGATTCCACAGCGATCCTCTTTGGCAGCTGAGCCAATGATTCCATCGCAGCCAATTTTCTAATGACAACAACCAGAGGTCCCCATTATTTTGTTTGCAAGGTTAAAGTATCTCTAAACATTGAGGTCAGGCCTAAGACATCTGACTGCAAACCTGAACGGGAAGAGAACACTGTCAATCAGGGGAGCACTTATCTGGAACAGTGTTGAGTGGGTCATTCGGCAACCCCCTCCTCTAACACTAAGAGCACGAACTTTGATTCAGAAGATTTAACTGAAGAAAGTTTCACAAACTCTAGTTCTTCCAGATGTCATCATAGCTTTAATACTAACCCACTCTAACTTCCTTCAAACACAACAGAATAAAACAACGTATACAGTTTGTATAGCAATTTCCACCTGAGGAGCTCAAAGGCGCCCCAGAGAAAGGGATCACTACTGTGATACTTAGATTAGAGAAGACAAAAATGTGACTTCCTTAAATGAAAATTAACCCAACTGATCAGAATCCTGGTCATAGCCCTTCACTACACAAAAATTCAGATTGCTGTTACAAGTTCCAGTGCTGCTCACTGAACGAGCTCTGCTTCGGATCGGGATCTTAACTGGGAGTGTAATATTCAGTTCTGATTACACTTTTGCAATACCTGAAAAAGACCTCATCAATCAAATAGCTCAATATACCCGCAATGCAAAAGTACTTCAGTGGAAGCAGGTCACGTTCATATTTGGCCAATCTTTACCATAAGACTGTTTACACAATTATGGAATTTTCCACATGCTTGCACTGCATTAAGCTTAGACATTCAATTGTTAAAAAAACCCACCAAACCAACAAACCCTAACAATCTCACCTGAAGCTTCTTTTAAAACAGCATTTTCATAATTTTCTATACCTACCTAAACTTTTTCCAATAAAAATCTGCAGCTTTGCTTCCACAGACAGGTATTACTAGAACAGTCACAGTAGTCTCCCTGTAGCTATAGAGATTGTCCTTATTCACACATTATGATGGTGACCATAGCACATTTGCATATCTTGAGATCGATAAGACTTACTGCCATTAGTCTATGAAAATTGGTTTCTGCCCATGTAAGACCCTCAAAATAATCAGCAACTCACTCTTAAAACATAAATTTCTACTGAAATAAGAGTTGTCATTAAGCAAGTTATTAGCAGAGATTCTACTATTAAAAATAAGTTGAAGATTTATTCTCTGTAGATAAACAGTTTCTTGGCACATGAGTTAGCAGGACTGTCACTAATAATACTTATTTGAATAAGGCTGTTGGGTTTCTCCCTTTCTTGCCTTCTTATAATAAGGCCAGAGGAGAGTTGGAGAGATATCTTAGGGAACAATCAAAACAACAAACATTTTGAAAAATAGGGTAAGCAGGGAAATATTAAGAGAACTTGAGCTGTTTATCTGAGACTGTCTGCGTGTAAGCAATGTGATTTGGACCTGAACTCAAATGTTCCCCATGATTTAGAAGACACTGGCCACTGCCTAAGTCCAGATGCATTACAGGGATCAAAGCCTGCCAGCATTCAGACGTGTTCTGATGCAGTGTTTGTCTGGGTAAATCATTACAGACAGACACATGCTGAGACAGGATGATCATCCTAAACGTATACAAGGGAAATATTGCTCATTAACTAGACCAGCATGTAAGTTGGTGGACGAGAATGACAGGAAAAAACCTGTATAAATGGGAGTTGAAGGAAGGTAGGAAGACGACCATGGAGTTTCTGGCAGTTGCAATTCTCAAGTCTAAACTTCACACCCGTGTCCAACAAATAATTTTGGGATATTGAATGTGATTCTGCCCCCAAAACAGAAGGATGTCCCAGCAGTTCTCCTTCCAGGAAAATAAATACGATTTATTAATGGGGTTGCTGAAAGGCAGCTGGAAATATATGCCTGCCTGCCACCCTGCTGAGATACTGGAAAGGCTGCATTTAATTTAAGACTCTAGCGCTATCTTTTATTGTACTGCATTGTTATTAGCACTATGTGAGCACACGAATGAATAAAGGGAATATAATGAGTGTTGAACCACACTTATTCCCAGTGCTACATGAGGAGTCTGTAGGACTGTAACGGAGGCAGGCAAAGAATGGGGAGTTAGCAATCACATGCTTTGCATTTATGCTGTAGTTTCCCAGATAATGTAAACCAGTGTGAGCCAGTAAAGACTCCGAAAGAATAAGTCCCCTCTCTTCTCACACTGGGGATCGAGACAAGCCATTTTCTCCCACATTAACTAGGTCACTGACACACTTTGACTTGAGAGACCCTCTCTGAAGGCATGGAAAGACCACCCACTGAATCCACAAATGTACCTCCCAAAATTTTTGCTGCTTTTTACCTTTCATCTTCACCCTAATTCCCTGTGAGTGGAGGAACTGGGAGTGGCCCTTGCAGCCTTCGCTTCAATGTCACCATCCCTCCCATCCACAGGGCAGACCTTCCCATTAAACCAGGGCTTGAGGATTAAAGTCCCCATCAAGTCTGGGCCAGGAAATGGCTTCTTACAAGGGAAGATCTTTCAGAGAATAAAACAGTTTTCTTTCTTGGCTTCAAGATGAAAATTGGTGTGTTCTTGATACTTTATGGGGGAAAAATACCTTGGAAGCACTTTACTCTTGTCTACATAAACATTAGAGCCCATTTCCCCCTCCCCAAGCCTTCCAATCATTTCCAAAGTAAAAACATATTTGATAACAGTACATAATGAAACAGCTTTTGTTAAGATTTGATGATGGATTCCAAAAGCTGCACAGTTGTTTAGAAACACATTACAGTGACCACCTTGGTCACGCAGACCCTTTGAAAACTCCCGACATTGAAAATAGTGCCACTCTTCAAATGAGTGCAAAGGGGAAGAGACAGGGCTGGAAGGGCAAGGAAGGAAAACACAGTGAGCATCACCCTTCCTGGGAAGAAAGTATCTGCCAGCAGTCCTTGGACCGTTAATTGAGAGATATGTCCAGCTGTCTCCAAGATGAGAAAGCCCCTGAGATTCCAGCACTGGGGCCCAGAGGCTTATGCCTGAGCCCCACCAGACCAGGGGGAAGATCTGTCGAGTATGTACATTGTAACCTTCTCACTGGCGTTATACTGTATGCTATATGTGCTATCCTGGCAGTCGTTAAAACAGATAGAGCTGCCCTCAGTCTCCAGAAAGCTTTCAAAAAAGTGAGGTCTTAATTAACTGTATGCAAAGAGAAAATTCCAAGTTTCATTGCTCAAAAGTCAAGTTTTCAAAGTGCAGAAACAATCCCTTAAAACCCAAATAGTTCAAGAGAGTTATATGATCTTCACCTGTTTTGTTCTGCTTCCTGTACAGTCCAGCATACTGACCAAGGAAAGGTGATTTTTTTTTTTTTAATTAAGAAGCAGAAAGGGACAAAGGTGAAGATTTACATTCTGAGGAAAGAAAGACCTTGCAAATAACATCCTGTGTGTTTTCTGACCCAAGAGTTGTCATGCAGCTGAGCAGACTGAGTCCATGGACAAGTCCATCCAGCAATAGCTGGATCCGTTCAGTTCCGTCAGTCCTGAACTGATAGGTGAGAAGGGAAGCAGTCTTGTATTCTTACCAAGATGACCCATTAAGGAGTGAGCAGGGCACTTGGAGCTCGTCTGCATTCAGAAGGAAGAATAAAAAGTAAAAAGCCAGCCTGGTGTAAACACCATCTGCTTAGTAGTCTGTGGGAGTATTCACCATTGTCAGCCCTGTTCTTGGACTCTTGGAGCTTCCCTGTACCATCCAACACGCATTTGGACAGTGATATCATAACTCTGCCACGGGACTGATGTTGACACCACCCAGGAGTTCTACCTCCTGCCTGTACTAGCTGTTGAAAGCCTGCAGTGCTGCAGTACTGCTATGAACAGCACCAACTGGCCAAAGAGGAAGCAGATTTTAACCAAAGCCAGTCCCTTGCCCATATTAAAACATGGGAGTGCTGACAAGAGACTTCAAGACAGTCTTTTGGGGCTTCAAGTCCTCAGCATGCACAGTCACAACTATATCCACCGGTTTCTTAATGATCTTCAACCCAGGCAGCCTCCTACTCTGACACCATGTTTCTGAACTATCCATTGACCTCTAAGTTGGCAGGTAACTACACGTTTGCAGAGCCAAAGGCCTGAAATTCATTCTCTCTGAGCTGCTATCTCAGTCCACTCTTCCTTTCCCTCCCCTCCCCCTTCTTCTCATTTTTATAATTAAACATCTGAATATACTGCTTATTGGGTGGTATTTCCAGCTTCAGTCACTGCTGGCTCCAGCATAGGAAAACCCCTCTTCTCTTCTGAATACACATCATTTGGATTCTTCTGTGTGAACTATTTTCTGTATTGCTCAGACATTTTTAAACAATATTTTTATTTGCATTTTCAATGGCTGCGCAAGAGCTCAATTGATACAGCCTGCGTGAGTAAGTTTTGCTGCATAAACACAATTATTTTTGTTATATACAACCACCCTGTGTAAGAAATGACATTGTAAGCTCACAAAACTGTAATGTTTCCCATATGCTGAACTAACTAGCTGTCTCAATGGATCAAATATAAATATTGATGCAACATGTGCCATTTTACCAATTAATCATGTACAGAGCACGCTGGTTATGACAGATTCATCTACACTGCCAATTTTTTGTCCAGAATATCCAGTGTCCATTGATACCTCCAGGGATGGACCACATGAAACAGGAATGTACATATGTGAGCAACTGACATTCAGATCTGAGGGTAAGAGAATTCTTGGTTTTTTGTTTTAAACACGACTGCCCTTGTGGAGGATTATGGGTCAGGATTTGTGCAGGAGGGTGAGCCTACATCCCTAATCACAGCAGTTCATCTGTTCCACAACAAATTTTGTGTGATGGATGGGAGTCCACGTAGAAGGTAGTTCAGCAAATACCCTCCTGTGATTTCCCGAGCCTTGAGATTTTATCTGTGTTGGAGCAGCTCTGCTGGAACAGGAGACACGCACTGCCTATTTTAAATTAGCATTATCTTATCTGCATGAGGTACGCAATTGCACTTGTGCATTGACTTTGTGTTTAAATCCCTTAGCAGTTCCTGGGGGTGCTAGATACACTTATTCTGGAAAACCACTTTTTCACTTCTAGAGCTTGAAGGTTATGTGGCAAAACCCCTGTGTTCTGGAGGCAGCATAGGCTATATGAGCGAACATGCAAATAATACAAAGCCTTTTCCCATCCCAGGAACTCTTGCTTCTGTTCTTTGGTCGCTTTCTGTAGCTACCCCTTTCTGAATCTTCCAAACCTGCTTCATCTGAACTGACACCTCTGAGCTGGTTCCACCCTGCCTCTGCCCTGGTTTGTAGAAATGCCAACTGGCTGCAGATACCGGAGGATTTTGTATCAAGTCCCTATTCTTTGAAAGATGCATCTGTCTTCTCAGTTCTGGATTTGAAAATAATATACATTTACCAGTATACGATATATCTGTAGCCTCCCTTCCAATTGATTCTTGGCTGCTCAAGCCACAAGCAACATCTAAAGCCTCCAAGGTAGATAACAATTAATTGTCTATTATATGCTGTCTGTGCGTTTACATAAAAGAAAAATAGGGGGAAATGTTGGGTTTTTTTTCATATCCCACTGTAAAGTACGCTTAAAAAGTAGTAAGATATCAACAGTCTTGGTTTTTGTTGCTATGCCTTACTCTCCAAAAGCCCTGATACTCTTTTTAGGCCTCAGATTACATTGCTACAGACCCAAAAATTGAGAAAAAGACAATTATACATCAGGTTTCTGTAGTTCAAACAATCCTTCTGGATTTTGTGCACATACACTAAATAATTTATCAAAGTACAGTGTTAAGCCAAGTTGTTGTATGGAGACAAGCTACCCAGCCTGGAACATCTTGTACCATGGTTTGTAATGAAGGAATATGAATAATACACAGAAAATACTCAAGTAAGAAGGCAAAGCCACAACTTGCATCAATCAAATACAAAAAGTGGGTACTGAGTATGTAGAAAACTGTTTCCAGCAACAGGTCCAGTAGACAACTGCAATTTATCTTCTGTGACCTGTGGCCCTCTCCTGACAGTGCCTATCCAATCTGCAAAAACTATTTCTGAAAATGTGTCCATTTTCAAATTTGTGCTTGCCTTTCATACTGTATGACAGTGGCCTTTGGAAGAAAGTCGCTCTATAATATTTCTGTTGTGCCAGGACAGCCTAGTGTGTGGCTTGTCATCATTGAATATACTGTGGATTCACCAGCAAGTTAAAAGTAGACACAACGTGACAAAACATTCATGAGAAAACTGTAGAGCGAAAACATCTTCACCTCTTAAATTGTTAAATCACAGCAAAGACTGCGCTTGATCTCTAGCCCGGTCCCACTATACAGGAGGTCTCTCTTTCCAGAGAGACCTTAGATTACACCCCGAAGTACAATCTGTAGTCCCCACTGGAAAGTTCTCATGCTATCATGAGTCTCAGACTAATCCACCTTTGAGAAAAACCAGCACAAAGTCGTGTGCGTCATAACCACCAGCTGAGCAGCTTGTCTGTTCCCCACACCACTGCTGTGTGACATCTGACACCTTTTTTAGCTCTGCTTCTGCCAGCAGTTTTCTATTAACATCAGCAGCACAAAGAGAGTGAAGAACTGCAAGAGGTTAGAAAGCGCACTGCTTCCACAGATGTTGACTCAGGAAACATATAGCGAACAGTCTTGAGGAAGAATAAATCCCTCAGGGAATATTCTATCTGAAAGCCACTTGTCATTTGAAGAGAAATATGAGAAAATAAAAGGAATCTGAGCTGCTGGTTGCACTGTCCTTCTCCATCTTCACCATGACTGCAATAACCACGCTAGAGAAAGCAAACTGTGGAAGCAGGCAAGAGAGAGGCTGCAAAGCCTAGATGAGCACTCACACTCCTCCTCAGGTGCATTAGGCTGCTCTTATTCTCCAGCCTGCTACAGATTTTCTGTCTCTGAAAAATCTCAGGAGAAAAGAAATTGTCCTTGCTAGAAGACTACATGCATTTCAAGAAGAAAAAAACTAAGACCTATATACACATTGAACAAGGACTATAGTTTGCTCAGAAGATGGTATGGATAAGTGCATTTCTCGTAACTCTACAGTTTTTCTTCTAAAGACCCAACTTTATAACACTTGCTTCAATTTTTGGGACCAACCCCTGAAGCTCTTATATAGCTTTTATTTTGTCATCATTCTGGCAAACTTCTATCACTATCAAGAAGGAAATGTTCAGCCTCAAAAATAACTCTAATAAACAAGGACAGGACAAAATTGAATGAAGACCTTATGATTTGTCTCGAAGACAAGGAGCAAGATTATAAAAGGTCTAGGTTACTTAGGAACCCCTACGCTAAATTTAGGGCTGACTTTGCTTTCTGGTGCGTCTATGCACGACCAAAGTATTAACCAAGTTTACTCACTCCAGCTGCCTTCAGGTGTAAGTGATAAATACAGGGATGCCGCTGCTTATGATGATTTTGCTTCAGGGACAGCGAGGCTGACACCAAAAGGCTTCATTCACACTGTTTAGATTGGAGCTCAGCTCATGGCTTTAAAATGAAACTGTAATAAGTTCACAAAGTACAACTGAAAGAAAACTCTCCCCCCTTAGTGCCCAAATACAGTTAGGGTATTTTGAGGCTTCAAAGAATCCATCCCTGCTTCCCTTCTCACAACCCCCCTCTCCTTGCAAGAACAGTTTTTTCTTTGCCATGATCATCGACACTCATTCATCATCCAACAACGATGCATAAGTTTCATTTAGGAGTTCTACCACTGAAGGGAAAAGAGCTATTACATTTCCTGGACTAGATGTTCGCAGGCAATGGTTACTGCTAATTTGTCTGTTACACAGGCAATGTGTCATTCCTGCCTTTGAGAGCCTTTAACTAGGATTACACAAGAAAATAAATAACAGTAATACCACCCTCTGATTTCAGCACTTATTGTCTTCTCCAGGCCCCCTCCAATGCCTGTTGCCAGGCTTTGTCTACACTGGGTAAAGAAATAAGGAGAAGAGTAATTAAATAAATATGCCAATTAAACTGGTTTAATAGGCAGCTAGCTAGACAAGTATCTGTGGCAAATGGGGTACATAGTCACATATGGCAATTCTCAGTGCTGAACTGCATATAAGGCAGAAGAGTATTATAAATGAGTTCACAAGACTTTCAAATCTGCTCAGCTTGAATTGATCATTTTGCATTTTCTCTCAGCCAGATGCAAATGGACTGAATGTTCTGCAGCTGTCATCACCTCTCTGCACAGTTAAAGGCAGTTGCCCCCGACTTAGAGTGCAATTTGCTTTTCATGATGTACCTCCAAAGCTCTGTGCTCATAAAGGTTTTCATTTGGAGGGGAGCTGGCTACTGCTCCTCTCTGGAAGAAGAAAACGTACATTGCCATAATGTCTGATTTACCATTTGTGGCTGATACAAATGTTTGGAGCAGTAAAGCCAGCCAGCCCCGTGTAATGGTCAATGGCACACAGTTGGAGGTGCACAGCTGGCCTTACTATAAAAGGTTATTAATGGATTTTTTAGTTTTTTCAGATACAGCTGAAAACAGGGGGAAATTAAGTAACTCGGGATGTACCATGAACCTGGCTCTATGCAAAGCACTTTGTATTAAAGAGTGTATAAAGAATCCAACTTGCGCTGGCTCCCCAGCAACTTGCCGTTCAGATTCTTCATCTGAGTAAATTAGGAGGACTGAATTAAACATGCCTCTTCTGCAGCATTTGGCAGGAGACAGTGGGAAGTGTCTCCCGCAGAAGTGCAAAATTCAATCCAATCAAAGATTTTTCACTTATCTTGTTGCATTGCTATTAGTAAAGCTCCATTATGCCCCCAAAGCTTCTCTTACACTCAGGTGAATATCGTGTTCATCTATCTCCCTGCCTGGAAGGCTCAAAGCAATAAAAATCGGTAGCGCTTAATCACTGCTCACAGATAATAATGCCCGATTTGGTGTGCCTTGTGCCCCCAGATCAAACCAGCATTATCTCCAGTGAGGTCAGTGGAAATAAAGGGTGATGCTAGAAAGCTCTTCTGGTGGATACAATAGGCCGGTTAATACTGAAAAGAGGAACTCCTGGCATAGGATACAAATCTAGATGAGGATAAACTTAGTGGGAGAACTACCAGGAAGAATCCAGCACTGGCAACGTTGCAGTAGCCACCTCAACTGTCTTTCACATCACTGACGTGTGTGTAGCAACCTTTGAACACATGCTACATGATTAGGAGAGAGAAAAACCAGTAAGTGCCTGCCCTGGTCATAGTGTCCATGCAAATGGCTTGAATCCAACTGTGACACCTTGCTAGGAGCATCCATTCCGAAGGACTTCCTCTAATTTATGATCTTTAAATAAACATTTTCTTCTCTCCCTTTCCTGTCCAAACCTTAAATCTCCAGTTAGGATGGCTCTGCATAACTCCACTAAATTTCCAAAGAATCTGAAATACCAGCTCTGAGGGATGGCCTCTCTAAATGTTCAATGTGCTGCGTTACAAACTGTCTCACTGCCCAGCAAACCATGAAGACTTGAATTACAAAGATCACTCACACCTAATTTTGGTTCCATATGTAATTTGGCTAGACAGAAATAATCACTGCAACGGTTCTAGGCCATCACACCTTCACTCCAGGAAAAGGGAACCAAATGTGAAGACCCTTGAACAGAGTCCTCTTCATTTGCATTCTTGACTTGTCTGACCGGAGACAGAAGGAAACAAGCATGTTGAGGGATTGGACAGTCCATACAGGGACAACAAAGGAGACATTGATTGTCCCGCTGTTGTACAGCAGAAGGAAGCCTACCCTACACTCTCTCTGGTTTGCTCTTTGCATGACCCAAGCAAGACAATGCAGATGAGAGGCAATAGAAAACTGGCTTGGGCTGTCCTTTGGGCTGCAGGATCTTCTCCTTTAAACCTATATTATCTATTGTATGGAGCTTTAAAACCTAGTCTGTAGGAGGAGGGGAACCTTTTTCTTACTGCAAGGGAAACAGGCCTTTCAAACGGTTTTGATGGGCCCCTACAGTAACTCACCTTAGCATTGTATAGAATACAGTCAAGAAAAATCACACAGAGGAAGCTACTGGCTCATACAGCTGCAGGAGCCAGGGAGCAACTAGTATTGAAAATCTTCCTCAATATTTCTAGGCAGGAACGAGGTAGACCTGAAAAGCATCATGATGCTGGCAATGTAACACCTGTAACAGGCTAGTGATAATGTGCAATCCAGTTTGCAGCACCAGTGTTTTTCAGCGATTCCTCTAATAGCCAAAATGGAGCAGTTACACAAGCCAGATTTCTGCTCCCATCTGCTCCCCTCACAGAAGCCCCTTCCCACCCAAGCCATTTACTGACTACACGCAAGCAAATGTGATCACTGAACATTCCCAGCTGTTCTGTAATAATCTCATACCTTGGGCATTCATCATAATTCTCAGACCAAGACGCAGGGCTGTGGAGTGCTTGCAATGGGTCTTATAAAAGGAGGTTGTCCTCTCACCTCAGTGACAGCCTCCTAGCCGCCAATGTGCATGCCTGTTCTTCTAGGATTTACACAGCTGCCTCAGACTACACATAACACTACAAATGAAATAACAGAAAGTTACTCCACCTGGCACTTGCCATGTACACAGAGGTCGGTCTCGTAAGGCCCACATGGAGTACCATCGAGGACTCTGTCTGTCACCAGCACAGGGGAATCCTTCCCCAGCGGAGAGCAGAAGAGCTCACATGGCTTATCTGGAAAAAGAAAGACAAAAGGAACTGCTTTTAGGAACAGCATGAACAAGCGTTTGAGGCAACGGTGATGCAATCCCTATATGAATGCATTTGGAAAGGTATCTGTTGATATTCTCATCTTTGAAGGAACGTGAGCCTTTCAATTAGGCCTGTCACTTCCCCACTTTAAAATATTAATATTCAAAGGGTCACATTGATGAGATTGGTCTTTTAAGACACAGAATACGCTTTAGTCAGTACACTTCCATGTATCTGTTTGTGAACGGAAGATGTTTGTTACAGGGAACATTCATCAGCCTGATATGAATGACCAAGCCACTGTGCGAGCAACTCGGACAAAATTCAGGCTACAGCCAGTGACTGAAGAACAAGTTCTCCAGTCCATTTCTATGCTTGATGGACTGACTTCTTTATCAGTGTGCCAGTAAGAACACTTGTATACATAAATTTAAAGCATTCTTGCATATATATTTCCTACTATTTCCTTAAATTGATATTTGCAGTCCTACAAACATTTCTGTCAGCAAACTATGCTGCTAGAATATCTAAAGAACCCCCAAACTAATTTGAAATACATCAGTAGAGAAAAGCTGCATTTTTTTGTCCACGCTAATAGCAATCACTGTATTATATATTTAGACCTCACTTCAGAAAAGCTACTACTAGAGAAGGAGTTAAGGAAAAAAGCTTTTTCAAAGGTTTGTATTATTAACTGGCAGCACACAGCAGATGTCAGGGTTTGCTGACTGCATTTGCCTTATGTTTAAGTAACAGACATTTAGGCAATGCAATGTTTTTCCTTTGGAGCTGACTCTGCTATTCACAGACTTAATCCAAATAGACATTCGAATGGACACATGTTTTGTTCTGCAGAGTCAAGTACCTCCCCTCATCAGACATAAGGTTTGCCAATACATTAAGCGAAGTGGCATAGGCCTTTTCTGAGTTTCCAGTGCAATCAAAAACCTGCAGTCGGCTCCCACCTCACTAGTACATGTAAGCAGAGCTCAAGCACCACAGAGATCAGCTCAAGACTGGTTTCAATCTGTGTCTATTGAAACGCTTCTGAGTGTGGTGCTTTGATATGCTGAAAAAAGGTACTGGAGAACATTGCATGGGTGCTCTAACTTCAAGGAACAGTGACACAGGTGTGAAGCTGAGCTGCCCTCTGTCCATCTGTCTTGCCTGGCAGAGGAACTACAGGCATATCCTGCGGATTTTCAAACTCCCTGCCTTGTGTCTGACACAAAGCAAATTCGCAGAGGCTGGATTTTGATTTCACTTGCACAGTGAACAGAGGAGCTGGGGAAGCTGTTGAAAGAGCAGCCTGTGCAGGAAATCACTAGTCTGACCACCTCTGGACAGCCTCTCTTTCTGCAGCTGTGAGATCCGCAACAGGGCCGGAGAGGTTTCTAATTTGCGTTCATGAAAACTGGGGCAACATGGCTCAGGTGAGTGAGACTTTGCTAAATAGCAGGAACAATGTTGGCTATTATCTTTCAGCAATAGATTGATGAGTTTTCAAGTGGCGAAAAAATGGCATATTCCCTTTTCTGGCTGAATGAAGTT
This sequence comes from Phalacrocorax carbo, assembly GCF_963921805.1. Lineage (NCBI taxonomy): Eukaryota > Metazoa > Chordata > Aves > Suliformes > Phalacrocoracidae > Phalacrocorax > Phalacrocorax carbo. The sequence goes on along the minus strand of NC_087519.1, from coordinate 4,542,329 downwards.
CCCACTGCAATATGCTACTAATTCTGGCAGCACTAATCAGAGATGATCACTGAATCATCTGCTTTTTTAAAATTTTCTCTCCTATTTACAGGACCTTCAGCAATGCACAGCTCCCGGTTGGAAATGGAGAAAGGAGTGAAACAGCTGACCCCTGGAAAAAACTGGGAGTGTTTTCTGTGACTGAAATTAGTCAGGGAGGTAGCTCTGCATTGTGCGTACACCCAGCAAAACTATTTGGGATGGGGGGCAGAGCGGAACAATAAGCAAAACCAGCCTGTCTCCTGGGGCATCTGAAGGAATTGTGCTCTTGGAGGATCTGCTGTGGGAACTGAAATGCTGTCTGTGTGCTTGTCCTGGCGTCAGACCTAATTTGTCGGTGCTAGCACAGGAAAGGGCTTATCCAATGTCTGGTCTTCTGGTATCAGTTCCAACACCACCCTCATCTGTTCAGGCATGTCTTTAAGATGACCAAATGAAATCAGCCATGTCTGTTTTTCAGCAGAGTGCAGCGAAAGATGTTTGTTCCTGCAGAAAGGACGTTATTATGATCCTTTTTCATATCCCCCCAAGTAGATGAAGTGTAGATGAACAGCAAGATCCAGCAAAGGAAGCATTAAAGGAATCTAAGTAGGATAGGCAATCGTGCTGAAATGCGCAGAATTGACATGCATCAAAAATGTCCCAGGGAATACTTCTTTTTTTTCAGTTCCAAATTATTTTGACCTTTCTAATGTTTAAACTCCCATTCCCAAACACCTGCCTGACTGGCAAATGCCTCTGGACACACTGGGAATTGGGTTAAGGCACCTCTCCCCCAGCATTACAAAAAGATGACTGCTCCGTATCTTCTGTTAAGAAGGCTGGAAGAACATCAGGGCATCATCAAGAACAACTAATTGGAATCAGTCTTTCAGCTGTAGCTAAGGGGGACATACTGTAGCCTTCTCACGAACAAACGGGAGTCTTGCAGGTGAAATCAAGATGCATTGGGAAGCTGCAGTGAAAGAACAGCAAGGAATTACAGAGGAAGATGAAAAAACCTACCATCAACGATGACAGCTGTCAGGAGGCTTTTCTTCTTGTTGGTGTATCTGTCATGAGCCTGGCACTGTTGGTCCCTGAAGCTTGGCACACCTTTAGGGCAGGGTAAGTTCTCACACACAGTGTGCTCCACGCTGGCTCCCCGGCAGTTCTTCCCTCCTGGCCCCGGGCTATTGCAGGAGGGACAGACCAGAGTCAGCAGGAACAGCACAACTTCTCATAGGCACACCTTCGCCTACTTTTCCCTGTCCAAGGCAACTCTTGAAATAGCAGGAAGGATCCTTCCTCTCAGATGTTCCTTGTTGGAGGGCAAAGCCTGCTCTCAGTGGCTCTGACAGAAAATTATTCAAGCCCTATTCTGGATCTAGAGTTGGCTTAACATAACAGATGCTCTAGAGTACTTCAGAAGCACGTTCTTTTTAGTATCCCATACATAGATCAATGGTTAGGAGCTGCCTACACAGGTAATCCAAAATGCTATTCACCTGTGGGCACGAAGCAGCCTTCTTAGAAGATATGGAGTGTTCAGCTGTTTGAATTCTGACCATGAACCAAGGGATGTGACTAATTTTGCACTCCTGACCTATATTTCTTCTTTGACTTCCACAGCAATCTACTCCTGCCTTAACCTATTTTCAGATGGAGGAGGCACTCCCAAACTTTGGGCTCTGCCGTGACAACAGGTCTGAGCTCTGACTAACTCTTCCTGTGAACTGGGACAAGTTTCTTAGCTTGTGACTTGTGAGGGTTCGGTTTTGGAAGGTGTGCTGAGCATGACACCTAAAGTCTAAGTATTATTTCTATTTGCACAGTCAGGCAGTTCAGAATATAATTTGTGATTCCATCACAAATACCAAAATTAAGTATTTATATTCTTAATGGTACCATGGTGACGTTACTGTGCCCAGGACCACACCAAATACCCAAGGCAGAGGCAGACAACCTGGAATGTTTCACCTTTCTCTTCCCACCATTCGCTTTGCCCCTTGCCTCAAACACTCCTAACAATGGGGACACAGCACATGTGCTCTAAGGTTCTGTCTTCAGCAGTCTGAAACGAAAATAACATAGAAGTAGCTATAGCCTGTACGGTAAGTAGGGTGTCCAGAAAAAAAGTCTGTACAGCAGATAATCTGCATCCATGAAAACCACACCATTTTACACATTTGTTTTTCAAACATGCAGGAAAGGCCACTAATCCAACATCAGGATTAAGCACCTGCAAAATCTATTTATTCTTATTTATGATTCCCCAGAGAAGAAGGAAAATGCAAACTCTCAACAATAGCCTGTATTTTCTTTCCAAAACAAACCAAAACAAAACACAAACAAAACACCCAAGCGAGCAAAAGACTTTGCCATCCTAACAGTTAATTTCTTTAGCTACTTGCTGATACTCTCCTGAATTTGTCACATACCTATCCCCCAGCTGTAATCAGCAAAGAGGGATAAAGTCATCTTCTTACTTTTCTTTAACAGATGGCTATAAAAGGCAACTCCAGCCAAATTCCAGTTTTTAGCAGTATGGCAGTTCATTCCAAAAGCTTCTTCCCCCCTCCCTCCCAGAAGAGCAATGAACATCAGGTTATATCACTCAGCTAATTAGAAACCAAGGCCCTCACTGTATATCATTTATTTGTGTCAGTGGTCCCAGCACGAGTTGCCCTGTGCACTTACATGCTGGCTATAGGACTGGGTCTTTGATTTCCTAGCTGTGCTGGAATTGATGAATTCAGCATTTGGTGCAACAGAAATGTTTGATTCTGCATAGAAGCGCTTTATGCCAAATTTCAGCCTAGACCAAATTTTTACAGTAGCTCCATTAATCTCAGAAAGTGTTTTTGGTTTTGTTTTTTTTTTTAATGGAAATGCTGATCTCCAATGACACTGTAACATCACAGAGGGTGACCAGAACAGCCTGAACAGATGCCCGCTTGCACTGCTCACACCTCTTTTCTGCGCCGGACACGTGCAAGGCAGCAGATGTGCTGAGACTGATGCAGAAATCTTCTGGGAGGATTGTGTCTGCTGCCTTAGACTGGATGAGACAGACACTCAGTCCAGATGACTAAAACCATGACACAGGCTTCATCTCATGTGAACACTGCATTCCCACAAAGACATCAGATACACCAACTTTGATTTCAGCACCACCACTTCAGCTACGGCTAAAGAGATCTGGCCATTGAATGTGACTCTGTGCACGCTTATGTGTGCATGAACAAGGAGTCAGAATACCCAAAGAGTAACAGAGCGCTCTCTCGAGAGCAGGGTATCGAGCTGATGGCCATGGAACAGGAGACACAGCAGGACTGCTATTTACTGTGCTCATCAGCAGCTGCTTTGGCTTTAATCTTAACATGTCATGAACTTGCGAGGGACTTTCTGCGAGTTTGCCAATGCAGACTGGAAGCAAGCAGTTGGTAATAATGGTCACTGGCAATACTAAACTAACAGCCAAATCAAGTAGGAGACAGAGACTTCCTGAGCACCCACCACTCCGGGGCAGTGGGAGCTGCAGGAACACAGCGCCTTTTGGCCTGTACTCCTCTGCTTGGCCCTTCAGCAGCCTGACCTGTCTTCCCTTTCTAATTAGGGCGTAAAACGATCTGCGTCCTCCTGATGTAGTTTGTCCCAAAATTAAGGAGTTGGATGCACTCATCTCATCAGCCACAAAACAACAGAGCATCCTACAGATCTGGAGGATGTTTCTACTCCCAGTAATCCAACAAAAAATAATATACCCAACAAGACCTTCCCACCTCAGCTCCCCTCTGTCCAACAGCATCATACTTTATTTGGTATTATGTTGGTGCTTTCTATTATACTAACTCTAGTGAAACACTAGAGGAATATACAGCATCTATTCAAGGGTTTTAGGAACAAGCAGATAAACAGATATGGACAGGCAGTCAACAAAATGGACAAGACATAGCTCTGCCATGCTGATTGTGTTCTGCTCTGTTACTGTTTGGGTAGGGAATGCAGGATTACTGACAGCAATCTTTTATTTAACTGACCTGTGTAACAGTATTTCAGTATTACAGGCCTCTTGGCACATTTAAACAGGAAAATGAGGGTTTTTGTCATGGAAGATGAAGAAAAATTATGATAGTCACTCTCTCTGGTCTCCCACAAACTGTTACCTGGCTCTTGTTCATATACCTTTCTTTTCCTGCTTCACTCCAGTTTTGTGCCTTCATCCTTGTCTCCCTTCCACCTTTCCAAATGCTGAGGCCAAGACTTTGGGCATCATCTCTATCAGATTCTGCAAAAGAATCTGAAGGGAAAGACGCCTGTAATCCCAGGTCCCAAGCCCTGTATAATATGGGCTCTAGCACTGCCTGGGATTTCCAACAAGCAGTATAATTCAAGCCCACCCTGACGCATGCCTGAAACAGTGACTGTGCGAGATCTCCTGGTAGACAACTTCACGGCCATCTTCCACTACACTTACGCCAAGAGAATCCACCCACTAATGGAACTGAAGAAATCAAAGCCCATTTATACCACTGTGACCCTTTTACATGACAAGAGGGGACTGGAGAAGGGGTGGGGATCTCATTCTGATGTTCTGTTTAAGCCAGTGATTTTCTCTTCAATCCTACTGTACAACAACAGTCCAAAGCCGAGACAGGAACACAAGGCATTACAACTCAAAAGTCTGCACGTGCAAACTGGCTCAGGACACTGTCTTACAAGCATTTGGAGGCAATGCATGCGAATACTCAGAGAAATTACATAGAGAAAAAAAACCAAATCAAACAGTGAAGCAACTGGTTTAAAAATACTGATAGTCCCACAGGCTGAAAAGTCAGCTGGCAGGAGTAGAGATTCCAGTTTAAAAAAATCCCAAGACCAAATATACATAAAATAAAAGATAAATCCCTTAGCCAATATTTTTGGACAGTGAATAAACCAGCTGCAGGAATGGGCTGACGCCAGGAATTTGAAGCAAAAGAAGATCACGTGTTTATCCCCAGCCAAGAATGTATATAAGCAAGAGAATTTTAAAATCAGTGTGCAATCTTGGAGGAGCATTTCCTGTAATTTAAGGAATGATGATGAATGGATTTAGGTTTGGTCAGCACTGTGGTTAAAGAGACTTTTTGTAGCTGACAGCAAAGAAACCAGCTCAGTCCCTCGTTCAGGAAAATGAGCTGGTAAAAATCAAGCCTGGACATAACAGACATGCAATTGCAGTTCAGTGTTATTTAAGGAGAGGAATAAACAAAAATATCCTTTGCACATGAATACAGCTCAGCAGCAGCCAGTATGTGCCTACCCATCATCTAGGCATGTCTTCCAAGTGCCTATGTGGTTAGCCAGAATTTCAGCCCCTATTTAAGAAGAAAAGTTACCTGTGCTTTGTCTGTGGAGAAAAGCTTAAAATATGAAGAGAGCTAGAGATACACCACTTGGAGGGCTGCTCTCAAGATTGTGAGCACCCTCACTCATCTCAGAAGTTATAATGCACACAAATGGGGGTGGTCAGTTAAATGGCCACCATGGTAACCTGTTCAGGCCTCCCATGAGAAAAGACGACTTCCAGATGTGCCTCGATTGACCTGAGGGATGAAGGATGGCACGTGGGAGATAACATCACTTAGACTTCTTCCTGAATCAGAAAAAAATGCAAGCCCACGCAGAGAGCATAGGCTTATTTGTAGTCACTGTGCAGGAGCTAAACAGCACCCACTGCACTCTGCATGCAGGAAAGCTTTCCTTTCCATATGCAGGACATCTTGATGTACAGAATATCTCAGGGTGCTTTACCAACACAGCTATATGACACTATGAGCACCGTCAGCCACTCTATCGCTTCCCAAGCCCAGAGCCAGCACTCCCTGCAAAACTGATCTCTAAGACATATTGGCCCAGTTTGGTCTGTAGATCCAGATCAACCCCTCCTCATTCGCTGCAGTGCTGGAGAGGAAACACAGCATCTTTTTTTCCGCCAAACCACACGTTTTTAATTCAATTGTATCTATGTTTGAACCATTGCAATGGGCCACTTCCAATGGTAACCCTTCAAGTCACTTCCACAGAACCTACTTCACCCTGAGTCACTCCAGGTTTTTGACCTGGTCCTTGCTGCTTGTGAACAAGAAACCTGTCATGTCTTCTGCACCGCACTGCTGCCCATTTCTTCCCTGTACTCTTGTAGCAAGGGTTGTCTAAGTGCTACATGCAAAAAGAAATCAGCATGATGTGAAGACTTACGGGGGATTGTCGCATTTCCGCTGTCTGAATCGCACTCCGGTGCCACACGTCCGGCTGCACATGCTCCACTGACTCCACATGCTCCAGTCTCCATCAACATGCTCAGGGATGGGGGTTTTACTGACACACTCCCCAGCTCGGCACCACTGAAACACAATTGTGTTAGCACAGGCTGGAAAGAAGCACCGATCTTGCAAATGTTCCTGCACAGGTGGACTTAAAAGGATGTCTGAGAGATTACAAGTCCATGTTTAAGTTTCTAGAGATTCAAGGCTTCAGTGAGACAGCGGTGGGAGGAGGAGGAAGGGAGGGGGTTGAACACAGAAATTTAAGCATCACCCTCAACGAACCCCTGAAGGGAGTTCTGTCATTAAAAAAACATAATCACAGAATTGATCCCCTTGCTTTATAAAGCAGATAATTATTTAAGTGCTAAGACCTAAAGCCACACGCTCCACAGAAACCAAGTCCAAGAAATTATACCCCGAAGCAATGTCTTCATCAGCAGTATTCCCAGTGTGCTCAAAATAATTGAGGTATTTTGGACATAACTTGGCCAAAGCTCCAAACAACCTTTGATTCTAATAGGTTGTGCTGGCTCCTGACCAAGCAGCAAACTTGGCCTATTCTCCTGCTCTGTCCAGGATATGATACAGTAAGCGCTGCTAAGCAGCCTTACGAAAGAATCACCAGGACTCCTGCAGTTAGAAAAACATATATCTAAAAATCTTTTGTCTCCCTTTCCTTGTCATGCTTTCCAGGACCCGGCTTTTCTTGTCATTGTTTCTCTTTATTTGCAAGCAAAGAAAAGGTCTTTAATCTTTGATTTTAGCAACAAACTTTTTAATTTTACCCTTTCTTACCTCCCCAACCATACACCATACAATAAATCTTAGAATCCAAAACTAGCAAGTAGAGGGCTGGCAGTTACCAAGCCAGTCAAGTTCTTTTGCAGCCTACCGAGTTATCAGCTGCACTGGGAGAATCAACCACACACATTTATGAACCACGTACCACCTAAAACAGCCCGTTCCAGAGGCCAAACATGTTGGCTTAAGTCAACTTCTGTTAGCGCAGTAGGTCAGCTGGGAGGCAGCAGCTGGGCCTCAGTAACTCCCACCCTTATGGCACTGAAGCCAGTTACTGGAATGGTGGTTTTCACTGGAGGGAGATCCACTAATCTGAGAGTTTATTGTGTGTTTCTTGCAGCAATTTGCTACATCGACCTGGATTCTGGAAAGTCCATATATGACTCGGTCATCTGAGTATACACATGCAGTACAGCTAAAGATACTTCAAAAATAACTGAACGTCACTGCATTTGAGCTGAACACATTTTGAGCTTTTAGAAGTATATTTAGAACTATAAAGTTTTTCAAGTAGCCTCTTTTTCTTTCCCCATCTTTCTCCACTCCCCAAATGTCAGCCTAAATGCTCTCCACTTTCTACCTCAGACATACCCAAGAACGCTGGTACCTTAGCTTACCCTGAAAAAAACACCTCACTCATGAAACACCACCAGCAGCGATGAACAGAAGTGACAGGAGTGAGCTACTACCTAACAGGACTCGCAGGGTACTCAGCCTGTGCACCTAGCGGAGTGAGGCATGGGGTTTTCCTGCTGTGTTTGTAGAATGCCTAGACCACAAGAACTTGACTACTGAGGTCTCCAGAGGCTACTGAAATACATGTAACATAAAATCGGGGAGACTTAACCCAATCCAGCTGTTAATTGAGCAGTTTCTGTAGCAGAATCAGTAAAAAATTATGGGTTTATGGTAAATACTGAACATCTTGGAAACATTATTCCACAGACAATGCTGCAAAAAACAAACTGACTGCTACCGAGCATTTTGATTACCTTGTCTGCGCCACATTCGGTGCCATCCAGAGGGGGGTCCAACTTTGTTTTACAGGATGTATCTCCTTCCACCAGGCACCAGAGCCCAGCACACATCAAATGCTGTAATCACAAAGCAATGAGGTGCAGTTATTACTTTTGGAGATGTCAGCTGTCATTATGGGATACACTGCAAAGCTCAGGCAGCCTTTCTCAAGTGAACCCAGAGGCATCTGGTTGGTTTTGGAGCAATTATTTTTTAAGGATAGACTGGCATTAAGTGGTGGGGCTGAGAACATAAAAGAGGTTGATGGATGCCATTGTCAGGAACAAAACCCACCCAAAACAAGAAGTGCATTATTTAAACAGCTTTCTTTTCACAAGAATAAATCTGGTCCATTAAAAAGGAATCCTTTATGGGAGGCCAAGATGGGTGCTTTGGAACCATGACACATGCTTAGATGTCCGAGCTGCTTAATTACTTGTGTTTTTAAAAAAGATGCTCAAGTAACTAAGCATGATGAAACGCAGTCAGCCCTGCTGGATCTGGTGGTAGCTATGATCAGCCAGCAACGCCCCTTGGGAGAAGATCTTAAGGCAGAATGAGGGGGAAAGGTTTTCATGGTGTGCCATGCAGCAGGGGAGGAACTTGGTGACAAGCAGGGGCAAAGTCAGTAAAGGTTTGGTGGCGAGAAGCAGCTGCTGGAGACCAGTGTGCTAGAGAAGGTGAAGAGTGAGATGCGAGGGCAAGAGCAGCCAGAGGTACAGCACATCTCGCTATCAGACTCGAAACACATTCTGGGTATCATTGCTCAACATTGTTGCTCTGCTCAGCCAGTGTGTGTTGCAGGGACATTAATGCTGGCCACACTTGCGTGAGCTGTCAGACCAATAACATTTTCAGAATTTCAGAAAAAGAACCAGGAAAAGGGGCCTTTACATCGTTAACATTTTCCACAGCATCCACAGTGCTTTACAGTGCTTTGCATTACATGAAAGTGGATGATTTCAATACAGTGCTACAGATCTGAGTACCAAAAAAAGAAAAAGAAGAGTTACATTTCTTTCCACTATTGTTCACGTTTCGATGTAATGGTAAAAAGATGAGAAGCCTGACTCAAGTGCCAGCTGGTCTTGTCAAGATTTATTGCACCTCATTAAACAGTTGAGTCAACACACTTCAACCTTATGGTTCTTTCACAATGTAATGTAAGAGACCGTGGATGCGTGTGTTTTGTGTACATGCACGTTGGTATGTCTATATAAAATGGATCTGTACAGCAGAGGGTGCAGACGAGATAAATCCCAATACCAAGAGTGATGATGTAGAACATACTGAAACAAAATAGTTATCGCAGCAGTATCTGCATCCAGTTTTATCTCTACATTTCTTTCTGGAAAGAGGATTTTGCACTATTTAAACCAAAAGAACATTCACAAAAACTAGAAACAGACGGCACAATTCAGCAACATCTGTATTAACCACAACACAGAAAGTCATTGTCAAACAAACAACAGCAAATACACCAGGGAAGCCTAAATCAACAAATTTTCAAGACATTTTCCCTGAACTAATAGAGCATATGGGAAAATATCAGACTTTAGTAATTTTGACTAAATGACTGTGACTAATTAGTGGTTTACCCAGAACTCTGAAAGCACTTAACCACCAATTAGCCATAAGGACATCACATACTGTTTTACAGATAGGTATACTGAGGCTGAAGAATTCACAAGCCAGAGATTTCAGAGCTTACTGAGAAATCAATTGTTCCACACCGCAACTCCCAGATTCTCAAAACCCCACCTTCCCTGGAGAGGACTAAAATCAAAAAGTACATCAATTAACTGTCCACAAGTGTTACAGAAAGAACACTAACCTAGGCGATAAACCATGTAAACTGAAAAAGCTTCTTCCCGAATGCCAAACTTAGAGCTCTGAGAGGATGCTTGTTTTCCCAGCTGCAAAGCTACAGCACCCTTGCACCTGGTTTAACTCACTAGGATCTAACGGTGATGGTTCTTTATGTTAAAACTACACATAGGTATGATTAAAAAGGATCCAAAACAGTTAAGATATGTTAAAGGCATGTCACAGACCTCAGTGGAAGGTACCATAGGAGGTTCTAGCTGGAGCAGCAGGACACGCTACATGTAGCTGCAGGACATAATTAAAGGCAGCCTATGAACATTATAGGCTCTAAAAGTTTCTTTGCCACTACAAATTATTCTACTGATGACTTATAAATGTTGTTACTGTTAAGCCAAGGTCAGGAATTAATTGACAGCCTGGGCTGTCTCTTCTCCCTTGATGACTGCAGACAGTGATCTTGTGAAAGCACCATCAAGCACCTCCTTTCAAACTGTGGCTGGGGAATACTGATACATAAAACGAAGGGAAGCTTCAGAGATGAAGGGTGGAGGTAGCATGTATTTTCACTTTTCTAGGCTTAGCCCCTCTCTTACACATAACCACAAAGGTTCAGAGCAGAATGTGATAAGAAACCCTCCAGCCTGATCTCTGGAATGACCCAGACAGAAATTTTGCCCTGTGATTCCAGAAGGAAACCCTCTGCTTCTGCTTTCTGTCAGAAAGACGTCCTGGCTGAAGACGTAGTGGAATTCACTACATCCTTAAAGAAATAGTTCTAGACACAGAAGAGCACCGTTGCTAAATATCTGTGCATTATGCAAGGCCAGTATTTGTTAAGCTTCAGCTTCAAGTCCCTGGATCGTAAGCTCATGTAAATCAGTCAGGGTTAAATTCTCCTCTTTGATGTAAAACTGGGAGGAGGAAGAGGGCTGGTGGAAACAGAAAGTCATAAAAATGAAGCAGCTTTTTGTACAATTTTGGTTGCCAACCAGAATTCCTTCATAGCCCACAAGAATGTGGAAGGTGATAAAGGCAGCTAACGTGCCCAGGTATGAGCCGGGCCTGAGGGAAGCAATGGGCACAGATAACCTCAGACAGGTGTGTCTGTACCAGCAGGAGTACAGAACTGAGCCCAGCCGACGGTACAGAGGGTGCAAATACTCACATACCTGTGTGTATGTGTGTATAGATGTATATGTATATGTTTGTGCATATATATACATGTATACACAGATATGCTCTCACATGCATATATTTCTAGGGAGAAAAATAAAGGAAAAATCTCTCTTAGCAACACCAACCTTTCTGAAATTTCCCATCTTTGAGGTATGGAAAACATAGGATTTTTATAGTATCCCTGTGTTTGATTCCGAACACTAAATGCAAAGCATATTTCAGGAAACAGTTACAGAAAAATCTGGTAACTGCGCTTCAGCTCTGTGTTCTAGTGCCATACCACTACAAAGCTCAAACACTCATTAGTGCAGTCCCCTGTATTTAATGCAGCATTCAGATACCCCAGCAAAGATTAAACCGTCAGCTTTGGTATTGTATGTTCCCAAGATGTTTTATCATGTTAATAGCTCATTTCAAAAGAGATCGTATATCCTCCTCAGCTACAATAGAAACCCAGACAAAATTCCCCATTAAACAGTCCTGTAGCTCACCAGTCTCAGTGACTGACTTTTTAAATAGTTAAATACCCAGCTTTGTGGAGAAGTATCAAAGTGAGAGATGGCAGGACTTGAAAGGAGGTTGCTTGTATATGAGTGGCAGTTCAGAACTTATATAGATATAGAAACTGCCATCTGATATAGAAAAAGCCATCAAAAGAGCGTATTACTGCTAATTGTAAATTCAGCAACCAGCTTTCAGAAGGCAGGTCTCTGCCTGCGAAGTCCTCCCACCAGCATTCAAAAAGTGCCAGTTAGGATTTTCCAATGATAGATATTTTCTACTGGAAAAATATTATTTGCTGAAACTGTCTGTGGGGAAAGGTCCTCTTTGGATCAGCTCCCAGCTTGAAATATTTCCAAGAGCAAAATAAAATTTAAAAAAGCGAGATGGTTGTTGAAAACTGTTAGAAACCAGTCCTGAAGAGAGGTCACAGTCCAGAAACTCCCAAGCTAGGAGATATCTCCTTGGCAGGTGAACAGTGCTTCCGATTATAGGTATTATAACGGCATCTATTTGAGAAAGGGGCCTTACTGTGCCAGATGTTTTCTCTTCCTCAGAGAACTTGCAATCTAAACAGACTCCTGGGAGCTCGGAGATAAAGGAAGCTTTGTCCCTCTGTTATAGGTAGGAAGATGAGGACCAGAAAGGAATTAAGCGTCTTGCTGAAAGTCTGCTGGGAGACAAGCAAAAACGCGCTCGGAGCTCTGCAGTCCTCTGCTCAGTGTCACAGCCGCAGGCTCACACTGAGCCTGGCTAAACTTCAGGCTAAAAACAGGAACAACTCCTGGGATACTCTCAGGAACACGTCTGGCTGTGGGCCTTCCCACCTTTCACAGCTTTTCACAAGACATACTGTTTCTGAAGACGGTGTTTACCTTACGTGTAACTCCATCCCACACGTGTGCCAGCACCGACTCGCAGCGTGTGAAGCGCTACGACCACGCACATGCGGCTCTAGGGAAGCAATCTATTTTAGATTCTTTAACTCAGTGCTGCAGCTGGAAAGGAGGAGAAGCCAGAAGCCAGAATTAATCCAGCCAGCTCTTTGCCCACAGGCAGTAAGTCTAGAGTCTGCCTGTTTCTGGGTTAGCTGTTGCATCACCATTGATACTAAAATCAGCGTGATTCTGCCCGATGACCTCATATGGTCTCAGGAAGAAGAGAGGGCTCGCAATGCTCCTCTGCCTCAAAGCCTCAGATTATTACCTACAGGGGAGCTTCCAACTCCCCAAAGCATAAAGACAATCCAATGAATAAAGTTATCGTTCCCACCAGGGAACAACTCAACAGAAGCTAATTCCTTCCCTACATACTCACTCCTTCACCTTGGATTCATCCAAAAAAAGAAACACTTATTTCTCCTGAGAATGAATTTGTTCCTGCTGCTTATTTTCCACTGGAAAGAGGAACCTCTAATTTCTAGCAGCAGAATTAAACCACCATGAAACCAATTTTGCTGTCAAAATGAGGCGATTATGAAGAAGGACTTAGAAAGAGTAAATATCCTTAAGGAAGAGGAGTGAGAGACCACATAACACACAGGCACGCTTATAAATAGGCTGGCTTTCAACAAAGTATCAGATCTCTCTTATTTTGCCAAGGTTTTGGCTTGGCATATAGCTAACCACGAGAGAAAGCATGCTTATAAACAGAATTCTAATTAACACCTATTAAGTACAACGAACACACAATTTACACACGCTTTCCTGTTTCAAACACTGTGTATATGTTCTTGGAGCCTCACAACATGCTTCTGAGGAATAATTCTTTACACAAGGTGAGAAAAACAATGACCTCAATTTCCACACTGTCACTGTCTTTAATTTTGGGTTCATAAACAAATGACAATCTACAATGGATCACAAGATAGGCGAGCGCCGCTGTGTGCCACTGCTATTTGATGGAGCCTCTTGCTGTTGAAAACTAGATGAAAAGTGCTGAAAATCTGAATCCTGTAAAATTGGAAGGCACTTTAGAAAAGGAGCCGTGTACTGCCCCAGACAAGGTAACTGTGGCCTTGGAAACATGCATCAGTGGCCAGCTGCTGACTTTTCCTAGAGCCCATATTCCAATGAACAAGTCGTAGGTCCAATAGTGGAAATATCTATCTGTCCACATGACAGACCTGATCCAAAAGTCAAGGGAGGGCTTAATACAGAACTACAAGGCCTATCCTAGAATATTCAGGCAGCAGTTGATATCCACTACTGATATTAACAAAACTGGGCCACAACCCCATAAATTTATTATGTGTCATTTTATTCATTAATGATGAAGCAGAATGGATGCCTTTACTGTTGGACAGAAAGCCTCTCAACCTGTGTTATAAAAAACAATCATATGATCTTCCTAGATGCAACTAGAAAAGGTTTCTTAAAAACATTTCCTTGTTTTCACTCTGTGGTGATCACCTTGTTTCTCCAGAACATAGAAAACACACGTGGACATTACACTTTTTAGACGAGCAGGACTGATAACCTGCTCGCTTGGAGCCAAAAAACAAATTTGGAGTTGATTCCCCTTTGGATTAGTTTTTTTTCGTCAATGTAGCTCCATTAACTCAATGAAGGGCCTCTTCATCAAAACTTCTGTGAGTGGAAAGTCACTAACATCAGACACGAGTGTGTAAAATCAACAAGATTGTTTTAATTCTTGAGGAAATGGCCCTTGACAGCTAAAGAACTCTTAAGGAAATGGTCCTTGAGAGTTAACTACTTTCCGGTGCTACTCTTTTTCTTGTAGAACAGTACAAAAAATTCAACATAGTCATTTCCGAGATTTGTTAATGTTCTGTATCAGAGAAAACAAAACAAACTGAACCCAGCAAACATGAAGGATGTCACGCTGGGTTTGGTTCTCTGAGCTAGATGGCTCGACATGCATTACTCCAAGTGCCAACACATGGATCCCATATGAAATGTACCCTTACATATAGATGGAGTGATACCAAGAGCTTTTCTGATCTACAATTAAAACATAAAAATGTTTCCCCTTCGTCTTTCAGGGAGAAAGATGAAATATCTGTCAGCTTCCAAAACAGTAACCTACCATGACACACTGCTCACCACAGACAGATTTGCATGTCTAAGGTCTGAATGAAATTAACTGGTTATAATCTTCAGTCAAATAGCCTTTCTAACAGCAGATGAAAGCCGAAGGATTTGAAAAATCCAGAGCTCCTCATGTTTTGACAATGTTAGCAAAAGCAAAGCCAGACTATTCAAGAGCTGCCCAAAACACACTTAGAGACGGGACGATGAGCCCTGACCTCTCTAGAGCGGATGCAGCAGGGATCTTTTGCCACGTGCCATCATGTCTCATAGTAAAACTGCTCTATGGATGGCTCTGAGGGGTAGATGGTAAGAGACAGAGAAACCTTAAAAAGCCTTCTTTTCAGAGGGGTTTGGCCTACTGCAAAATCTTCACCCTTTCTTGTGAGGAATTTAAACTGGAATTAATTACTTTTATACTGTAAATGTGCAATGCAGTATCTGGAAATTGTTCCAGTCTGGGGGAGATAGAAGAAAGCAGTATTTTGAGAATGGATTCTGCCAGACAAGCAGCGGAAGGCTCCCATACTGCCAGAGAAGGCACAAGTGAGTAGAAACATTTTTTTTTTAACTGTACATTGGGAAGCAAAAAATGAAACTGAAGAACACTGTCTCTAGTTTTAGCTATTTCTGGTGCTCTCAAGGCAAACTAAACGCCTTCTTCACTGTCTTAAGTATTTCTTTGCAAAGCACCATTTCTACTTCATTTTTTCATGTACCTGGAATTAAAGTAATAGTCAAAAGAAAGAGATTGGAAAGATAGCATTCATGTGACCACAAACTAATTCTATGGCAAGGCAGCCTATGCTAAACGCTAATCTTTTCAGTGCCTTTAGGGCATTCATGAAAGTAGCTCCTGTGGGTCTACGATTCAGAGAAACATAGAAATTGAAGTAGAAAAAGATAAGCTTTATCTACTTTCCCACCAACACACAATTCTTTCTCGCTGTACGTGCTCTTCAGCTTTGCTGAGCCCCGTTTTCAGCATCTTAAATGAAAGAATACGTTACATGTACATGTTACATCAGCTGAAGAAATCATGGAAGTATCTTCACGTGGTCAAACATGGAAGTAGAGACGAGGTACAAGGCACTGGAACAGAGTCACTCCTTTGAATTAAATGTTACAAATTTTATACTTTGACTTATTACCAATTTCTACCTCAGTATGCTTAAAAAAGCTGTAGCTAATCAACTATGTCACAACCACAGCAGCTCTGTTAGCGTCATATTGTACAAGCCATATGTTAAGTGCTGCTCTGAGGTTCATATTAGACATACCCACCAAGAAAAGGCTTATGAGTTCACAGTATTAGGCTGTAATCTAGCTCAGGAGAAGGTATCTGCTGCTGCTGAAGGTAGGGCAAGAGCTTCAGGTAAGTTTTGTAATCAACCTGACCACTCCCATCTAATATTGTGTTTGCAACTGAGAGCCTAAAATTCTGACCTTGTACTTTGCAACATCTATCTCTTATTTTCTTCACTGAGTAATGTTCACTCAATAACTCCCAGTGAACTCCTCAGGCCTCAAGCCCTGATTGTAGGATACAAAAAGTATGATTTTTTAAACAACAGGCAGCGTTGTCCATTTAAAAAAAAAAAAAAAAAAAGGGAAATTAAAAGAATGAAATCATGGATCATGTTTCTTGGCCATGGGAAAAGAGAAGAAAGGGACAGTAAAATAAATATAGATGTGTACACACACTGTTCAGATGTGGTTGTGAAGATTATGGGAGTTTTCTCTTGAAGTGTTTTGCAGATGGGAAGTTCCCAGAAGGCCAATGGGAGAGGTCTGAATGCCCTTCAAGCTTGTTATACACTATTTTCAGGCTGATACTCAATCGTATTTTGGCTAATTTCGTTAAGTTCAAACTTCAGCTGTAGATGCCACATCACAAGGCTACGCTAATTCTTTCTCCCTCCCCTTGTGTCTTAATAAGAAATGTAAGATTGCCAAGCTCAAGTGCTTGATTCTTAATAGGCACTCTGTATTATTTTTAAGAGTTTATTATTTTTATATTCTTAAATTTCCACATTGTATTTTTATAATTTTATTTTGGTTCCCCTCTCTCTTTTTATTTTGCTTTAAACCACTGCACCAGAATGTGTTTTGACCATCTTCCAAACTGAAACACGTACAAAAATTTCTGAAGCATTCCAATAACTGTAAACTGGGCTGTGCTGCCCAGGCAGGAACTCTGCTTCTCCCTCTTTCTTTCTCTCTCTTAAACAAAAAGTATTTCCACCGAAAATAAAGAGAAAAAGGTCCTTTTGCAACATACAGAAGCAGTGAAATAGGACACTTCAGTTTCATATGAAACAGGCAATGTGAAAATAGTCTGAATTTTAACAACCTGTGTTAGGAAAACTATAAAATATAGTATGGCAATTAAGTAAATTGTTACCTTTACTTATAAAAAAGAAAATCTTCTCATTTTGTTTTAGAATTGCCAGGCTTCTCTTCTGGAAGCCTCAAGAAAACCAAACCCATCCTCTTTGAGATTTATTATTATTATTATATTTACGCAGAAGCCAGAGTGTGTCATGGAAAGTTATGCAGACAAAGTTCCTGGTTGTACAGAAAATGACAAAGCAACCTATTATTTTCAGGATAAATCAGCTCTCAATCTAATTACCATGTTCTTGTAAATATTCTATACATTACTAAATAATAGGGCTCACTATCATCGTCTGGCTCTTGCAAATGACCCTGCAAAGAAAAAACAGAGGCCCATTGATTCCCATGCATGGAGTCCAAGAGTCCACTCCAGCAGTCTCTCTGCAAGATCAAGACCACAGAGAGACCCACAATTGCTTAATTATATTCACCACCATACCATCAAATATGAAAACTGAAGAGATAAGTAAAATCCACCTCATTATTACAATGGTTGCTCTTCATTTACTTTGTTTTCTACTTCTCCTTTTCCATTTTAGCCCAGAAATCTAATCAGTCTCCTCTGGCTTACAATCAACTTTGCCCTCGTGTTCTGTGCTGCTGCTTTGTAGCTTTGTAGATACCGGGAGATACCTGTGTTGGTTAAAAACCAACTTGAACTTAAGAAAAAACAGTAGAGCCAATTCTAGCTGTTTTAATTTTCCTAAAAACAGTGTTATGTCAAAACTCACATTCCCAGTTACATCTGAGTTTCCCTTTTTCAGAAAAAACTCTCTTTGTAGCAATGCTAATCTCTTTCCACATGCCATTTTAGTCTAAGAACAGTTTTGACTCAAAACAATACTGAAAGATAATGGTTATGTAAAAACCCGCAAAAATGTGTTAATAATAAATAAGCCAACAGGCATATAAACCAAAAAGCCAAACACTGGATACAAGAGATAGAAATCACATTTTTTCCATAAATATAATTTCAGTGCAAAAGCCTCTGTTTGCAGGCATGCCAGTCTGAAAAATAAACCCAGCGTTCTGATTAAACACAGCATATTTTCATGTGAGGTTACGAACAATGCGTTTTTACGCATTTCTGGTGGAGAAACACCATCTCTGCTCTGTGAGTGATTCAGCATAAACCATCTGTGCTACTCCTCTCACTGATGGCACTGCTCAGCAAAGGGGGCAGCGAAGAGTTAAAGTCTGCTCTCTGCAGAAGCCTTCATCGCTTGAGTGGAGTTGAAGCTTTTTGCTTCCTCTTGCGTAGGGGTCAAATGAATTCACAATACTCGATTCATAGCGCAGGGTGGATCTGAAGAACGGGGGTCAGACAGGTTGAATTTCCGGTAATTTGCAGGACCTGGCCTGTCAGCCCTGCACTCGCGTCAACGTTTAGCAACCAGAATCCCAAAAGATCCCTGTGTTCGATGCACCACGCAGTGTCAAAGGTGCATTGCTGTTTACTTTTTTCCCCAACACGTATCACGATTTTGCTCAGAGCTTGAGAATGACATGGTCTTCTATTTAACTTCTGCTAAAAGCAACTTATCTTCCTCAAAATAAAGGTCACTGTGCAAACTCTTAGGTGGGCTAAGCTAAAAGCTCTTCTAGCACTGCAAGGAGCATGACTGCACAGCCTCCCACCTGGAAACAGGCAGCACGTCTGGTACGGTAGAAGCACATTAGTATGTCCTGCTAGGTACGCGTTCTCACTGATCAGACAATGCCTAACATTTGCAATAGGAAAGATTAACAGAAAGCACCACGTGAAAGTGCTTTTTGATCCCTTTGCATATTACCGGAGAAAACTATGTAACTCAGAAGTGAAGGGGGAATTACTGAAGGGTCTTGAGATATTCATTATCATATGTGAAATCATCCCACTTGAGAACTGCCCAACTTCTATTTTCTTATTCAGTTCCTCAGATCAAAACAAATTCTTCCACGGAGCCATGGAAACACTTACTTCCCTTATGATGAGCAAGGACTCACCCAATACTCAGGTTAAAGTTAACCCAAAACCAGCCACCTGGCTGTATCTCAAACCAACAAAATTATATGCAGAGCATGCTGGCAGGTGATCTTGCCATTTATTATTCATACACAATTATAATAGAAGTGGTGCTTTTCAAATAAATAGAAATCGAATGTTCCCTGCCTAACAAGCGTCTAGCCTAAAAACCTGATTCTAAAGCTCCTTAAACAGGTGACATGCACTAGTAAATCTTACCTAACACTGATGTTACAGAACCAGGTCCTAAATTATACATCTTGGAGGTCATAGATTACAACAATAGGCTACGATTAAGCTAATTATCATATACTCATGCTGTTAATTAGTTCATTTTAAAATATTTTAGTATATTAAAAGGTAGATGCAGTGTCCAAGGAAATGAAAAAGGAAAGTCAAGAGGTATAGTTTATGTAAAGCTGAGCCTACCTCATATATTTTCATTTTCGTTCTGCGAATTTGGAACAGAATAGCTGCAGGGTAGCTGGTTTGGCAAACATAATTCTGAGGGCCACTATTTTGTACTAGGGCATCTGAGTTATCATTAAAAACAAACGTGGAAGAAGAATTTTGGCGATGCAATCTGAAATACCCTGATAAGGTTTAATATTCATGGATTAACTATATAGTTGGACCAGTGCCTAAGGTCCAGCCACTGCCAAGCATTTAGGCACCTGACTCGTCGTGAAGGCAAAGGAGATTACGTTCCTTTAAAAATGTGGGCCTTGATGCCTTTAAGGGAAAGCGCTTACTGCACAGAAAGTTTCTGCAGTTTCTCAAAAATGTCAAAATTTTGGATTAATCTAATCTCTGAAGTTTGCTCTACAACCAGATTGTATGGCATTTTTGAATACAGGTCCTCTAGTTTGCCTGATGTAATTATGTAGCTCAACTATCTCCAATGAAATGTTAGAATGTAACTGTTCTATTAAATAAGAAAATAGACAGTAGACACATGCAATCATAAAAAGATTGAGGGGACTCATTTCCTGAAGCTTATTTCCTTTTTGTAACAAATATTTACTGTCAAATGTTTATTACTTTTACATTTGGATTTTTTAAAATACTTTATTGAATTAAAAATACCACATTACCATTGGCTAAAAGAGGAGACAGCTCTATTTGCCAGTAATTTCTACAGCTAATGCCAACGACTAGTGCCAATTTTTTTTTTTTGGTTCACATTTTTGTAGACAGCTTTGAGACTTACGATACAAGCATTGTGCAGATGAGGCATGAGAAACACAAAGGTGAAAAGAACACAGACTTTGAAGGTTTAAAAATTAAAGCTGATCATTTCCTCTAAAGAATTTCCTTCCATTGCCTTCAAACACCAGTTCAGAGTACCGCAACAGGATGCAAATATTTACTTAAATTAATAGCACGTGACATAATTGATCCAAAGCTTCACAGTGTGAATGCTAATGCTTAAGACATATTTGTAACAGAAGAATACTTCTAAATAAGTGATTCCAAACTGGTTTTAATCTGGTGAAGTTCTACAAGGCTTTTCAGTAGAAAATACTAAAGTCCTTACAAAATATGCTTTTCTTTGGGAGACGCTAAAAGAGTGATGGAGAAAAAGAGCACAGTAAAGATGTCAAATAATAAGACCGGTGAAAAATCTTGGGAGACACAAACACCTGCCGTCCACATCTTACAGAGAAGATCAGTGCCTGTTGGCTTGTCATTCTGGCAAGCAACTCATCCCTGAAGCAATTCCAGGCTGGACATGCAATTTCTGCATGAGAAATGCTGACCACCTACCAGTAGGCTGACATTCTCATTAGGCACTGGGTTATCCAGAAACATAATGTTTTTTATCACAATAAGGGAAATAGCAAATATCTATTCCAATAGCAGTCAAGCTGGGTGACACCCACACAAGTGGAAGAACTTGAATCATCCTGGGTAGATCTGGGGTTTCCTTTACAGACCTATGTTCTAATATTTTGCTTCCAGTACAGTAGTCCTGGTGGTCTGCATTTTCTTGATGAGGCTGGAAAATACAACCTACCCAGATTCTTTTCTTATTGTTTTATATTAGATAGTTTCCAAATCCAAAATAAATAAAACAGCAAATGTGAAACTAAGAGCATGTTCCCAGGACTTGCATGTGTTCAACAGTTTTAGTAATTTGGCACTTAGAAACCTCAGTTATCACTGATTATTATTTTCTTTGTGAACATTGATTTAAGATCCTGAGACTGTTCAGAACAGGAATGAGGGACAACTGAAAAACACGAATGGCTAGTTAATGACAGCAAGAAACCTGGCTGCTTCATGCCTGTCTATATAGACAGAACGCTGCCAGCTGGTGCTGGTGACAGGACACAGTGCTTCATGACTTCTTCTGGATATCTCCGAGGCCACACTGAAAGTAAGCATTTCTCCAGTCTCTATCTAAAGTGGGATGCAGACAAGCTCTGGTCAGAATGAAGACATCTAATTACATGCAAGACCTCAGGAAAAGTTTTGCCATCTAAATTCCAGAGAACAAGTCAGCCAGCCTCATCTCAAATATGACCTACTTCTAGAGACACCAAAAATAAGCATTTCCATTTTGCCAACCAACCACGTGATGTAAGCCATGTTGCACCCAAATCCTGACTAAACATCACGTTGCTTAGAAAATACACAGGAAGGGGCCTCATTCCACACAAACCAATAAATGGCCTAATCAAACAAGCAGCCATTAATATTTCCTTGGCATAGAGTTAGAGTCAGCTCCTAAGGACGTCGTAACAGTCTGAAGGTGAGGTCTACTGAAAGATCCAGACAGTCATCTAGGCTGGCTCTGTAGAAGTAGCTCACTCTGCGGAAGTAGGCAAGCACTCTTGTGAGACTTTCATCTCAGCTGAACATCCAGCAAAACAGTCTCTACTGAGTACTTCAGCAAAACAGTGTCAAAAGGGAACTGTCCCTAAATTAAGAATGAGTACAAACAAAAGTTTTTCTGGGTCTGCTCTAGGAGATTAACTAGACCACTCTGGGGAAAGAAGGAAGGCTGCAGAAGTATGTGCTATTGACATGAAGGTCAATGGGAGTTTGATAACTGATTTTGTATCAGCAGTGCTGAACATGCTGAAAATCCCGTTAAGTAGTTCCAAGGGAAGTACAGACTCCTTTTCTTCCCCAATGTGTGACAGCTTTATTTCCACTTCTCACCTTGTTTCCAGGTACACCCCATGAACTCTTACCTCCATATTCTTACAGAATGTAGCATTGGTCCCAAACAGTATCTGGCACTGTTCATCGGCACTGTAGTGCATTCCAGGCAGCTTGTGAGGGAGCCGCACCGCGTACTGGCTTCGGGGGTCTGTTACCAGCAAACAGGTGCTGACCTTGGACCTGTGGAGTGTCAGAATTAAACATGCCTTTAAGGGAAAGCACCTTTGAACCCGAGTGCTAGATCGCTGCTGTAGAGGAGAGGCGGTCCTCTCTTTAGCAGGGAACCTGATGACCTCATGGGAAACAGTGGTGATTTTTCCCAGTATATATCTGGAAACCTTCTAAATCATTGAAAACTATGGATAGGAAGGACCTTGGGCACTCACCCCTGGCTCCAGGCTTCGAGGCAGAATTGACTATATTCACATTATTCTGAGTTAAACATTTGTCTATACTATTCCTAAAAATCTGATGGAGACTCAATTCTGCCCTCAGGCTATCTAGTCCAAAGCTTCATAAACCTTACAGTAACAGCTAGAAAGTCTTCTACCATGTCTCACCTGAATCCGCTTGACTGAATTTTAAGCCCTTGACTTCTTCTCCATCACAGACATAAAGGAAAGACTTTTCCCTTTGCCTTCACAACAATCTTTTACAAATTGGAATAGCACTGTCATCTCCCCTCTATCAGGGACCAGTGATCAGTGAGTTCACTTCTTTTTCAGCTTCATACCTTTAATGTAACAGTAGATTTCCCATTTTCTTTCATTATTTTCCTTTCTCTCCCACCTCTAATCCCCAGAGTGTGGAATTTTCCATGCTGAACCCATTTCTAGCAACAAAAGCACTGACCACTGTGCCAGACACTGTTTGTCAGGGAGCTGCACTGTAGGTCCAAGACCACAATTACAGAGTTCAGAGAATTCCGGTACTTGCGATAGTACATGAGAGTTAACAAGCAGCAGGACAGAAATCCTTTCTAAAGTGTTGAACATGATGAACTGAAATATGGATGCAGTGGGAAAGAAATTTATAGTGAACTGTTTAAGACCAACACTCACTGAGGGGTGAGAAAACACATCAGAATTACCTCCAGGCAAAATAAATTTGCCATAAAATAAAAGCTATTTAATAATGATAATGACAGTAAAAGCCACAGCACAAAGCTGGCAGCATCCTTCAATTGAGATGATGTTTTCAGGCCACCTATACAGACATTTCTGTCACCGCAAACATGAAGGGCATTTTTTGTAAAATGAAGGTGATCTGGGGTTGTTTTTAAGAAGTTATCAGTACCTTGACAAGGGCACATAATTCTTCTGCCTCTCTGCAAACCACAGTTTCAAAGGGGCTACTGTATAGAGACAGACTCAAACTTGCACACCCTAATGACACAAGCACACACTTTTTTTAAAAGGAAAATTATTTAGACTTTCACTTTCAAATAATACACTGGATTCTTGTCTGATAGGATTTCTGACAATCAGCACAATCCTTACTTTAGGAAGTTTTCAAGGTCATCGCGGCTGCATGAAGACCAGGAAAGGTCACTTGGGTTCCTGCCCTTCACCCATTCTCCAGACATAATATGAGACCTCCCTGCGCAGGGTTGATGGTCATCATCATGGCTCATTCCCATGCTGTTTGATTAAAACAAAACAAGACAAAAAAAACTATCAAGTTATGATGTGGGTTTATCATTTCCCACTGGACTTCACAACGACACTCTTAGCAATTAACAAGTCAAAACCAGGCTGCACAAATAACACAGAATTATTCGCCTACTGCTCTGGGCACCTGTTTAATGAATAAATATAGGTGCTTGAATTTATCCATTGCCTTAATTTCACAAAGGTTTTTGTATTTGTCTGTTTGAAACTTTTAAATGTGCTTCCTATGGACTTTCCTACCAGGAAATGTAACTATTTGAGGGTTCCTGAGAGGTGAACCTGGAGAAGTGATATAACACAGCTAAAGGATATCTGCTAGACTGTCAAAGGCAGCACTTATTGAAAATTTTGGATTGATTTCTCGAATCTGGTGGATATGGTCCCTATAATCATACTGAGAGAATGTTCAACAACTTAATACTAGAGATGGGCCAATTTTGTTGTTGTGTCAGTGTGAATTTGGAATAACTCCACTGCTAGGAAAAACATTTCTCTAAATTTGTGGTATTGTACAATTTCTTTCTCATCTAACCTTGAAGCTGATCCTCCTTTTGGTGGTGGGTTGGATCAGATGACCTCCAGCAGCCCTTCCAACATAAATTAGTCTAGGGCTCCATAACAGCAATGCTCAGGTAGGAGCCTGAGGCAGAATCAAGCCCCCATTTCTGCAAGATCTGTCCCAACAAGCACCAGGACTGCCCCATGCCAGTCTCGGCAAGACAAACAGCAGATTGTGTAGTATAAACATACATGGAGGAACTCAAATATGCTCAGTGAGGATTTCAAAGAGTGTTCAGAAATAGAAAAGTATTACTTTACCCTCCATGCAACTTCCCACTTAGGATCCTTCTCTCATTAGTGGAGTCTCGACCACTGGGCTGCTACAGCAAATCACTGTTCAGAGAAAATCTCTCTTGCCACTACGGGAAGCTGAGACTCCTCTGCTGGACATAAGCCTTTGTGAACAGCCCTCATGGTGGCAAAGAAGGGATTAACGATGTGACCACGTTCACCTGCTGCATCAGTGAAATGTCAGAAGTCCTGCCTGGCAGTCCTACACTCAGCCCATCGTGCCATGTTGCCTGGCAGCATAAGGGAGTTAAGGGTTTTCCACCCTACTTTGAAATTATCATTAAAATAATTTTTAAAAAACATACATAATAAAAACATTTTGAAAGATTAACATTCTCCTTTCAATTCCAACATGAAATGGAAAATGGCTGTCAAACAAAAGGTGCCTCCTGTGGCCAAGTGTCACTTTCTAGCGAAATAAGAGTCACCAATTTGGGGCTCAAAACACAGACTAATAGGTACTCGCTAGGCCTCCGGCCGGCCGGGCTGAGCAAGCCAGGAGCAGTCCCTCTAAATATGGTGTTGGACTTTTTAACCCATGCTATTTCTCTACAATTCAGAGGCTCCTGTTTGCTTTCTGACTATGCTCTTGGCTTTGCTTCTCTCCAGTTTTGGGAGTCAACTGTTCAAAGCCTAAACACGACATACATTTCTAGTTGCAATGAACCAAAACTGTCTTCAGCAGTTTGATAATTATGGCTTAGATTAAACCACCATCTATGCTATTTTTAGCTTAAAGTGAAGATTGTATGGTGGAGTCTATTATTTTAGGTTTATCTCCAGGGACATTATTATTTCTAGCAAAACTACATTTAACATAACTTTTAGACTCAGAAGTTCATAGTTATTTCTTGTTTTTAAACCTTTGTGGGTTTTGAACACAGCAGAAACATTAACATCAAGCACATTTTGTTTGATGCACGCAGGAATAATTTAACAGTCTATTAGTAACTCTAACTTCAAAACAGTAAAGAGTGAAATTCCTGCTCCACTGAAGTGAATGGGAGTTTTGCCATTGACTTCAATGGAGCCTGGATTTCACTCCAAGTATTTTACCCATGTTGTTTCTACACGCAGAGAAAACTCTTCACATGCTAGGAAGAAAGTTCCAGCTGTATTCCTCCAATGCAAATAAGCCCATCTAAAGTTCATATTCCTAAAAGTCAGGAAAGGAAGAGCTAAGTACCACGAAGCAAGGTATGCAAGCTTGCTGGAAATCTTCCAGAGGAAAGTTTGCCTGCCCAAAAATGCCAGTTTAGAAGGTAGCAATCACGTTAATTTTTCTAATGGAAATGAGGCAGGTTTCCAAGGTTTCTGTCAGCTTGCCTGCCTTGTGACTGCCACAGTGCCGAGACTCAAAGTTGGGTACTTCAGGTTTCTACTCTGTCAGGGCTTCTGTGGGATGGGACTTGGCAGCACTTCCATTCTGGCAGCTTCCCGGACGGCCTCCTGGTCGGCACCTCCGCTGTTCCACTTGAAAAAGGTGAAAACAAACCACCTCCTTGACTTCCCAAAGTGGTTTAGGCTCCCTGATCTTGTCTCTTCCACAAAAGACTAGTGTTTGGTCTAGAGTTCCTTAATTAAGCTTTCTGATTTACTTCAGTTATTCTTTGTCAAATTTTTTGAAAGTAAGATTTTTTTGTTGTTGTTGGCAAACAACAAAAGTTACTAATTAGTACATCCCTGACTTTAACTTTATTTTAAACCTGACCCCATGAAACATGGCTGCCTAGAAGAAATGCTGAGGATAACAACATTCATTACTCAGCTTTGATTTTGCAGGGGTGTTTGAAACAGGTAGAATGCATTCTCTATAAAGACTGAGTCAGAACTCACATCTTAAAAGTTATTTACAGGCTTCTTCTGAAATTAATTCAACTTTTACATGTGTGGATATTGACACCTTTCCAAATAATTCCTGATTTTTTAACAGAAATTCTTTAAAAACCTGTGAGCATAAAGGAATTGTGCCTGAGCTATTGGAATAAAGAAAAGGAGCTCTGCTAAGTCAAAAGGTCCATGCCAGTTTGTATTAGCTTGGGATCTGGCCTCGAGGTACACAGGCAACCTCTACTGGCCTCTCTGTGATGAGTTTCTGAGAGAATGAAACCAGCAACACCTTTGGAGCCTGTTTTAATTGGCAGTACAGAACTTTTCCCAGCATCTCCTTTACCTTACAATGACTCACTTGAGGAAAGGATTAAATGACCTGCAGGACTAAGGCATACCCTAGAATGCTAACACATTCTTTTCTGAAGTTCAAGGGTCTCCAGCTACATCAAAGGGATCAGTTTTTCCTAAACACATAGTAAATGTAATGCCATGCTGATTCCTTTCACTAATGAATAGTCCCCCTCCTTTTAACAGAAATAAACCAGACAGAGCATTATTTGTTTGCACTAAACAGCACGGCAAGCGCTGATTGAGTACTTTGCATTTTCTTTGTGATCATCTAATCTTACCTGCTATTCAGAAGTTCACGTGGTATTAGAAGCAGATAATCAGTCTCTTGGAATATTCTGCCATAGGAAGGGGTTCTATTCTTAACGTGAACAGAACTTGAAAACAAGAGCTGATAATAACGGCTCTCAGATTAGAAGTAGGAATGGCAAAATGGCACCACATCACCCTGCAAAACCAACGCCCCCTGTGTTCTCCGAGTCATAACTGTTCATTTTACCAGGAGCAGCAAACACACGTTGCATGTTGTCCTTTACACAGCATAGCCAGCAGAGCCATTACAGAGGAGCAGGACTCGATTACCCTTTGTGCTGTTACTACCACAGCCACTAGCTCCATTCTAAGCACAGGGTGAATTTCAGCCTTCGGCTCATCATTCTCCTCCTGGAGACAATGAGCTTCCACAAAGGCAAACAAGAACAGCTTAGACTGTCAGCCCTTAAACCCCTTTCATTCTATGTTTATTCAGAGTAAGCACAACGGGACTCTGGTTTCACACCCCAGCTTCTTTTCTAAAATAAATAATGCATTGGTTATCAGTCAAAGACACTAAGGCATCACCGAAGGAGTCCTGCAGCATATTTATTGTTCCTTATCATATGTGAATCCAGAAACAAGCTGACTGACCAGTTTGAGTTCTGACCATTAACATAATCACAGCAAGGCAAGTTTTATCAGGAGTCACAGGAAGGCAGCAACAACAGATCTCATTGACAGTGATTTTTGCAGAACCACACTTTAAAGTAGCATTGCTATGAATAAAAAATAACATGCAGTGTCTCAAAGCCCTGGCCTCTCTGAAGCCTATGCTCCTTTCCAGGACACCATTCTCCAACAAAGTCTACACAGCAATCAGAACTGGGTCAGGATGCCAGAATTACACTCTGGGCCTGAGCCGGCCAATTTCTTGTGTAACCCTTTTTAGCTAAATGCAATTAACAGTCATTTGTTCTCCCACAGCAATGTTAAATAAATGCACTTGCTTTGTTTGTTTCGGTCATTAGTGGAGCTTCTCCGCTAGACAGTTAATGTAACTAAACTGCTCTGTTTACCCTTGGTGTGTTTTCCAAAGTTTCCTGTTATTTAAAAGCCTGAGCCAAAGTGCACCAAAGCCTGTGTGAAAGCCTCCTCCTGCCTTCAATGCACTGTGCGTTGCACCTCCAAGTTCTTAAGGTCATGTATACAAATCTTCATCAGAACCACTATGACTCTCAATAGGTTTCCTCTGAAAACCCCCAAATCTGAGTTATAACGCTAAGGGCTGGGGGAAACCAATTTAGGAGACGCTTTAAATTTTTTCGACAGCTGCAACTTTGTGGCTGGTAACAGACCACTTCAAAAATCCCCAGGATTATTATAACGAACTCCCCCTTTGGTGGGGAGACATTATGAAGTAGGGGCAAGAGGTGAGTTTGATAGAAAATATCATCAGCAGTAAGAGTTTTTCTTCAGGAAAAGGCAGAAAGAAGGTAGCAAGTGAAAGAAAGAATTATGAAGAAGTGAAGCCTGAAAAAAACACACCCAGAAGTGGAAGCACCACGAGCTTCTACAATCCCTCTGTTTCAAATAAGCACTTCAGCTGGATGTTAATAAGAGCTTCTCCATAGCCTCCCTGGGAAAGCCAAACCATTCCATTGGTCTGCAAATAATTGAGGGTGAGTCAAACACTGGTTCGCTTTAGAAACGAGTGACACTCAGGACTAGCAAGGCTACCCAAGGTGACCTGGCTGTCACCCCAGCTGCTTACTAAACCTCTGCACGACACAGGATTGATTGCATTAACTGCAGAGCCAAGATTAAGCACAAGATTTCTTTCTAAACCCCACTGGAGAAATATAAACGCAAAGGGAGGGCAGACCGGACAACATCCTCACGCAATGTGAGAGGGAAGGGAGAAGGGGAGCTAATTTATCCACTCTGGCATTTCAGTGTGGGCAGGATGACTGCGGCCCATGGAAAGCCTGCTATTTAGACATGCTGTGGGCACAAATGCCATCTCTTTATCCAAATGAAGGACATAACTGAAGGACAAAATTCCTCCCCCTTCCCACTTCCTATCGGGTCTCTGTGAATGGTTGAGAAGGGAGTCTGATCTCCACAGTCCATCCAATCTCAACCACAAAGGAAGGTGCTGGTATGGAAGGAGGTTATACAGGGTGCACGGCTGACAGCTGAGAGTGTTAAACATGGCCATTAAACTCAACTCAATATAGGTCACTAAGCAGAGAATGTACGTCAACAGTTCTCAGCAGCTACTGACTTGGGCTGGATTTGAACCAGCAACTTAGAAGTGGGAGACAGTATATCACATAATCAAGCCTGTGGGCTGTCCAGTCCCAAATCGAGTTCAATGTTAGGAATTTTTATTAACGTTTGAAATTGAAGCTGCATCACTGGAAAGATGCCTATTTCTGAACTGGTTCAACATGTTTAACATTTCAATATAAAATGCTGATATCTTGCAAGTTATGAGGTTTCCAACCAGTTGAGAATAAAGGCATAACAAAGGCAGAAGTGAAATGGGGTTGCTCCTCAGAGCTGGAATTATAATAGGAGCTACAGTGCAAAATGAGGACAGTAAGTTTAAGAGAGTGAGCTAGGAAGGCGATGCATCTGCAGAGCAGCCGAAGAGAGGCAGAGACAGCCAGAGGGGTTAGAAGGGAGTCCAAGTAAGGCTTGGACGGAGGGCAAACTAACAAATACCGGGGAAACACGCTGAGGTGAGCTGAGCTGGGGAGGAGGCAATGAAACAGCTTGCATAACCTCCTTACAAAAACAACAGTCACTAAAGCTGTTGGCTTAATGGAAAACAGGCTTTTTCACCTTGTGCTTTCAAACATGTAAACGCAGTCACTTAAATATAACTTGACTATTTCAGAAGCTGACAGGTGGTATTTTGGGGAGCTGTGATGAAGAGGAGGAGATGACTCTACTTAAAGCATTTGAAGTAATTAAAGATGGTCATTATGTACATAATGTTATCTAGAACAGGGGTGTTCAGAACAGGTGCTGAGTTATTGGCTTGTTGGTTTGGGGTTTTGTTTTCTTTCTTTATAGGAAAGACAACATTTAAAGGGAGACATGACTACTGGACTCTTGTTTTCATAACCAAGTGTATGTCACTCTCCAATAATGAAGTAACCAGATATTTTATATGGTTATCTACCCACCAAACAGCCAAGAAGTCAACAACAGCGAGTGAGAACACACAAACGCCTATGGTGAATAACAGTGTGGAAAGCTGTGGTTTATTCAGCTGCATGACAGATCCAGCCCTTTATGATATGGTTTTCATTTAAAAAGAATTAGTTCTTTTGCCATGGAATCTGGAAGGCAGCAAGTATGAGCTTGTGCCGCAAGGGACAGATAGCACACACGAGAGACTGACATGGCAGGAACAGGCACTGTGGCCTTTTACTTGCCCAAAGATTTCATCTAAAAGCTTCTGCCCACGTGGTCCTAGATACCTGTAACAGAGCTGGCCAAACCCCATTGACATCAGTGACAGTCCTTTTATATGGTTGGATGGAAGTTAGACCAGGGCCACAAAGAACAGGGTGAATCATCTTACGATCTTCTCCCCAGCGATAATATCACGTGCCCACACTATTTACTTCTTTTTCCAGGCGACATTGGCTCACGCGGCTCTCTCTCGAGAATCCTTGCCTCTTTTGCAGAGTGGCTGATTCAGAGCAGGGCAGGCATTGCCTGATGTGTTCCAAGACTTCTGGTAAGATGCAGGAATCCAGTTGCGATGCAACTGAACACTTACCATTCCAATGGCCTGCCTCCAGCGCATCTAATTTGTAGGACATGGGATGTGGTCCCAGCATAGCAGCCTTTTCCTGAAAAAGCTTCCGTGTTTCTGGTAAGAATCAGCAGGTTCTGAGAATGCAGAGGGTAGTGTACCATCTGGCAGAAAAAGGAGTGCTCCACCAAACACAAAGTCCTAGAAAAAGCTCAAGTTGATCAATATATGCGCAAATAAACTCGGTGGAAACTCCACATTGAAGAGGCAGCATTACCTCAAGAAAACATCCTCCTTCTTTCTGATCTTAATGCTCACTCCTTTCCAAGTCCCATGGAGTATCTAACAGAAATGTCTAAATGAGAGCTGTTAACCAGGGTAGCTCCAGCAGTACGCATTCAGACTCAGAAAGGACTGTGATTACACAGCATAGTGTAAACCATTCAGTACCAACTCCCCCAGCACAGGTGGAGTCCTGTCCTGTTCAGAACCTTGTCTCTCTGAAGGAAGACTTTTAAAGATGCAAAGTAAGGTAGAAAACCTAGTTTTCAGGGGTTAGCATGTAATGGCCCTAACAGCCTGCTCCCCTACTGCTTAAGGACTCAGAAGTGGCCATAGTAGTTCAGTCTGACTGTGCTGATGCAGAAGGGACTCACCTGAGGCGATGGAGGCACAGGAGAGGCCCATGAAGTAAATCCAATCACATGCCCAGGGCTAAAAAACGTGCAGCTTCTCTGCCCTCACACCCTCCCAACAGGACCAGGAGCTCACCACACTTAGGCTTATAATAATAATTTCACTGTCTTTTGTGTTCATGAGAGCTCACAATGGCTTCCATTCTAGCCTTTCTTTTTTGGCCCTGTGGGCCTTAAGGTCACACAGCATGTAGATTCCTGGCCACTTTACATTCCTAGAGCACTACCCCATCTCCATGGCAGCCATTGACTCAGATGCTCAGCTTTTCTAAACCCTTTCACATGCTTCGACACATGCCAACAACACACAGAGGCAAGAGGTTCCTGACACAAGAGTATCAGTAAGAATCAAGGATTGTTTTAACAGTCCAATTCCTGTTGAAGGGGTGAATACAACACATGTATCAAAAACCACACACTCTGTACATGCATCAGTGACTCTTTCCTGGGAACCACTTCTCTTAAGCTATCAATGAAGAAACACTGGCTACTTGTCATGATCACTTTTGAGCAAGGATAAAGTTATCTGAGGGCCAAAGGGTAACAACCCTATGAAAACATATGCATGGAGCTGTTTCCTTGCCCTCCACAAGATTTAATCCACTCCTTGGACATAAAAAATGCTCTCTCTCTCACTTGCCTCAGTCTGGTTTAGAAAGCAGGGGACTGCTGTAGAAGGAGCACAGTGACTATGAACGAGACAGTGGTGGGCAGAGAAAGACTCTGCTCATTTCTCTCTACTGGTGAGCAGAGGCTGCTGTGCTCCATCTGTAGCTCCTTGTACGCAGAAAGCACCCTGGTGCATCGCAGAAGTAACATGCTGAAGGATAACAAGCTGTTTGCTTTCAGCACTGCCTGAAGTGGGTGAGAACGAGACCTCGGAAAATGTGACATGCATTTTCTCAGAAGATGAAAAGGGAACATAAATTGTAGGGTAGAAAAGAGACAAAACCCTGGGATAGCTGGGTGGGATTTCCCACCCACTAGCAAAGATAGACAAAAGCTCAGTAAGAACAGCTGACAGGTCTGTCACTCAAAGTGTTACCAACCTAAGGGGAAGCTCTTGCATGCAATCACTCAAGTGCGCTTTCCTAAAACTCCTGCGAAACCAGTGAAAGCCTCCAGTCAACTGCATTAATGACTGAGGGTCAAAAGTGAACAAAGAGATGCAACGTGAGACATCGTTAAAAGAAAATGCAAGGAGAAGGGAGAGACGGTGGAGCACATTTGCCAAATACGTGCAACACAAGTAACCACAAATGTCCCACACTCTACCATCAGGAAGCCACCCACTGCCGCGCGCTGGGGGAGCGGGGCAGCCTGGGGAATGCACTACAGGAGTCAGGAATGCTGGCTGCCTTCCCCACACTCGGAGATGAATTCTCCATTCCTGGAGGTGGGAATGAGGAGAAGGCCAACATCAAAAGACAAAGAGGCGTGAAGTAACTGTAATATATATAATTCTACCAGCATCAAGTCTTGTGAATTCCCCAGACAAGCCAGTGGATACATGCTTTATGGCTGCCAGAGCTGCAGAAGTCCTTTGCACAGAAAGAAATATTTTTCAGCTTCTTTCTTTTATTCTTCTTTCTTGGTCTACACTGGCAATCACTGTGGGCTTGCAGATTCAGGGCAAGAAGAAATCCATCCTATGTGACCCTCTTACACTGATTCATCGAAGTGGCAGGTGACTGTAGTGAAGAGTAACAAACCTGCGTGCTCTCTTTTGCTTGCAAGCACGGAAAGAAAAAAAACAAACCTGCCTAGAAAAAGCGTTGCACGGGAAATGCATGATCCGTTTCTATTAACTGTATTATATTTCTATTTAAATTTTTCCAAGTTTCTATTAATTGCGTTATAATCTAGCAATGGATCAGTCTGCAGTAGTTCAGCCGAAGACATTTGCTTCAGTTGAAGACATTTGCTATAAGGACATGGCTTTTTCAGTGGTATCCTGTTCACAGCCACTTCCATCACTCAGGAGTGCTCCCCATCCTTCTGGAAAGTTTGTTTCCAGTAATGCTCCTCCTATATGCCAGCTCCCTAAACTCTTGGGATTTTTCATAATGGTGCAGCTGGGAAAATAATTCATAATCCCGGAACCATCTGGCCTTGGCTGTTCATAAATGATTTTAAAAGCTATCTCACTTAGTTTCACTCATTTGGTCAGCAAGGAGAGACTTGATATCAAACAGGAACATTGCAAATTATGGCTTGGTATCAAAGCAGTTTGGAAATGATATGCTCAGACCAATACTGAATCCTTTGGGTAGTGGGTGTGCCTGGTTGCCTACAAACCTCAAGGCTAATGAAGCCAAGTTTGGTTTCAGACTGCATAAGAATGCCACATGTAGAAAGTAAAAAGCAACTTGAAAAGAGATACTCTTGCTTTGAATGACTTTAGCTTGAACACATTAATGTGAAGACAAAACAAAAAGGTCTGTTATCTTCATAAGAGGTCTATTTAGAGGGTCTTTAGCTGATAAGAGGCACAGCGTGCATGTCATTTCAATGATGACAGCTTTCTGGACACCATGTAGTAGTTTTTCTCATGTGATTCTATTCATTATATTCAGAGGTGCTGCCTGCAATAACGCATTTGGGAAACCTGGTAAGGTTACTTCCACAAGCACCATAAACATTTCAGAATGAGCTACAGGTATGTATTGTAGGACTTAACATATAAAAAGAAAATATTAATACATTTTTCTAAATAAACAAGTTGTTTTTTTTCTTTGAATGACTGGAGAGAAGCCTCAGGATCATATCTGGATTAGTATTGAAAAGGTGTCAATAACAGAGTGAAACAATGGAGAAAGAGGTAAAAAAATACAGCCAATGGAGATGGTGACACTTAAAATGAGTAGATGGGAGTTGATGCTTGTGCACACAAGCAGAAAAGCAGAAGACAAAATCATTATTATAATGTTTCTGCAGGAAAGCCCAGATTGTCACATTACTTTAAAGCTACTAAACCCAGGCAATCTGCATTTTTATCAAAAATTGACCATCGATGACCATGGGGGCTCATGATGGATACTAGGGAAGAGTTCCGCCCTCTTGGGCTAAGTCTGTCCCATGTTACATGGCAAGCAGCTTTACTTGAGATAAAAGGAGGCACTAGACAGGAAAGAATTTACCCATCAAAAGGTGCTTGCGGTTGTGTTTTTGAGAGGAAGAAAGGAAGCTGTGCTTTTCCTTTGAAGGAAAGATACCTTTCCTAAGCATAAAGACTACTTAAAATAAGAAGCAATTTAAAACGCTAGATTAGAAACCTGCCACATCATTAGGTGTCTCCGGAGCGATGCTGGCGAGCAGCAGGGCGGTAGGAAGGGGACCCAGCTGGTAGCAGGTGGAAAAGACAGGCAGGCTTTGGACTCTCATCGGCAGGCAAGAGTCAGCTACTAGCGGGCGGACATCAGAAATTTCTGAAAGGTCAAACTGTCCCACATGTGAGTAAGATCTGGCATACAAAACGAGTGTCTCAGTGGACTTCGGAGCAGAGAAACAACATATAGTGAAAAGATACTTATTTTTAAGGCCCAACACCCTGAGCTAATTAGAGGCCAACAGGAAGGAAACTTTTCAAGCAGTGAGAACAAACCATTATGGTCAGACTCCTTTTGCTCTGATTTCTTTTACCTAAACAAGAACAAAAGCAGAAAACTGAGAAAACAGTGAATTATTCTTCTCTTTTTTTGGAAACTGGGGTTCAAGGAAAGACACAGATGACAAAACTCCCTGCTGGGTTGGATCCAGCAATGGAAAGAGGCCCGGCATCTGATGTAGGGAGGATTTTGTAAATGGAAAGGGATCAGCGAGAACAAAGAAGGCCTGTTTATTTCGTTTGTCTAGTGAACTCTTTTTGTGGAATTTTATTTCCCAACACAACTGTTGGCCAAGAGGCAGCCAACCTTGTTCCACTACAGTGCAGCCTTCCACTGACATAACAGTAAAGGGAACCACATTTTTAGAGGCAACAACATTTCCACTGGCTTTGCTGCTGCTGAATTACTACTGAAGGCTTTTCCAAGTGACAGTCTGAGATTTATCACCTTCCCCAGCTCTGCAGTCATTTTCACCTGGAACCTGTTGAACTCAGCAAGCCAGGCAGACAGCACGGGTTACAGGCTATTGGAACCCAACTGCTAGTGGAAAAGTAAATATTTCAGCTAGATTCCTGCCCTTGTATAAAAACAAATGATTATTTGGTAAATGGCACTTGCAAACCTAATGTTTCCTGCGTTGGTGTGTACTGTAGACGTTGCACAATGGGGACTTGTACTGTCCCTGTGTTTTGGGTCACTGGGTGCACAAGGCTGCTGCCAGCAAAGCCAATGAAGTATGAAACCAGAGCCCTTGTAGCAGAAAGCATACGCAAGATTTGCCAAATCATTACAGCCCAGCTATTTAACATGGCCTTGGCTTACTCAGCAGAATAAGCCTTCAAAAAGAAAGACATAGCTGGCAAAGCCACAAAGCTATTGATTAAACAAAAATTGTGTTGTCTGGGAGTTTCTAAATGACTGCCATTTCCCTATTTGATGCAGTTTTATTATGTTAAGTAAAGTTGTACAAGATGCCCCAAAGGAAAGAAATTAGAGGGACTGCAAGATAATTGCTTCACTAGGGATTACACAGACATCCTTCACAAAGCGTAGAGTAAAACCATAGAAACCCTTGCCCAGAACCACACTAACGCTTGCCACAAGAGTCCAGAAAGCAATGGGAGGTGGACATTCCCACACCCAGTTCCAATATGGTTACATCCCAATACTGTAAATACACTATCAACCTTGGAAGACACAAAGGTGAGAAAAGATCTCCACGATAGAAGGAAAGTACTCCATCACCATGCTAGGATCAGCAGGTTCAGTCACCACACCTGTAACACCTTGCAGTTTTACACAAAACTAAAAGAACCCACCTAAAACCAGGCCTATTATTCAGAGTCTGGAACATGATGCTACTCGAACCTCTCCATTTCTCTTCCCAATCTTCTTTTTCTGTATGCAATTTCCGTATGTGATTTTCCTCTATGTGATATCCTACTGTCACTGCAAAAAAAACTTGCCCAGATGAGATTAATACAACAGGGATATTCTACTTCTGGGATTCAAATTAACTTACCCAGGTACCATGTACTGTATTACGCTGGGCAAACATACCTTCTGTTTAGTGGTGGCTCCATCACTACCTCTTCCTCAGGTCAAACCATCAGTGCTTGCAGAGGTTTCCACTGATGTTTTTTTTTACATGTTTAGATCTATATCTGTCTTTGACTTCTGCTTCCTTTTGACTAACTTAGGCCACAACTTTCAGAAAGCTATTATCAAGCTACTAATATCAAGCTATTTAGGTACATAATAATTTTTTTTTGTCTAAAACAGACTCCTCAGTACATTACAGAAAGTGGAACAAGCATGTCCTGAAATTTTAGGCTATACCTAGTTCTCTGTCAAAACCAGAATATGTTATTAAATAATTGCTTTTACTGGATCACACCGATTCTGATGTACAAACATATATGATGAAATAGGCAGTGTTCCATTATGTCCTTTCGGAGTTGTACAGAGAAGGGCAACTTAGCTGTGAAAATGTGCTTGCAATTATCTGTGGGAGAAGAATGAAACCTGGGAGGAGGGGAACAAGGAAAGGGAGCCTGGGAACAGAGAGAGACATTCCACAACAGATTTACAACACAAATGGCAGAAAATAAAATTAGCAACTCCAGGGTGGGTACGGACTTTTGCCAGCATTTTTGGCTAGCCTCAGGGTATGTCTACATGGCAGTCAGTCACTCCCAGTAATCCTGAGACTGCAATACACTGGAACAGTGACATACTCCTGTGAGATTTAAAATGGAGAGTGCTGGCACTGGTAGAATATAGCTGGGGCAGTAACTGCATGAATCAAACTACCCAGCTACTCAGGAAGCCTTGGTGCAGCGATGCAGTGACTAGTACCTGAGCTTGCTAGTGTAAAGCTTGCATGGGATTGCCTCTGGCTCCCGTCTGCCTTGGGATCCAACCGACCTTGATTTTCAACCCCTACAAATGCAGACATGTGAGTTCCAACACATTGTCTTTTGCAGCATGGTCAAAACAGCCACAGAGGGTTTTACAAAGGCACAGAGAGAACCACGCCACAGCTCTCCACCACAAGACGGCCTCTACATCCAAGCTGCCAGCAGTGTCATTGGAGAGGTTTATCCAGTCACAAGCCAGATCCTGTCAGCCACAAGCTGCATCCCTGAGCCATCACATAAGTGGATACTGCCCTACAGGCCCACAAGATGGGCACCTCTTTGCAAGGTCTCTCTCTGGTAAAATGTTCACACACAGAAGTGAATAAGACGCCTGTGGGCATGTGTTGAGATAAAGTCTTTAACTACATGCTGAAATACTACCCTATGCTTAGAAGTTTGGTCTCGTTCACAGGACAGAGGGACTAGAGTTAAAATTGAAGTTGTCCAGATAACCCTGAAACTGAGACTTTGGTGCTTCTACATGTTTGATTCTGCAACTTTAGCAAGGTTGGTTTTAATGCCTTTTGGGAGGTAAGAGGTAATCTGGGGACAGATTGCTTCCTGGCAATTAATTGCTGTACTTTTGCAACAGCAATGAAAAACATTCCACAGAAATTCAGGTCAGGCAGAACCTGCCTGATAAACGCGAGACTAACTCAGGCCTCTGCTACACATCAAACAGCAGTTGCAAGGTCTGCCTTCTTTTCTATGACTGATCTCTGTCAGCACCACAACACTCAAGGATCCTACTGGTTGCTTTGCTCATACTTCTAAAAAACAGCTCTTCACAAATGCTGTGAAGAAAACCTTACATTTGCCATCGCTACAATGGAGACGGTCAAAAGAGCAACAGAGAACAGAAGCAGCAGCTCAGATGGGAACTTTTTTGAAAAACAGGGTTAAAGTCAGCCAGGCTAGAGCCTACACTCAGCTGCCTACATCGGTAGGGCTGTGCATTCAAGGCTAGGCTACGGTGAGCGGCTCTAAAAACAGACAGAGGGTTGGTTTTTTTCTTTCAATACATCTTCTCAGCACCCACATCCTGCACCTAAATGTTATAATCCCAGGATAAAATGAGAGCATTTGTAGCAAAGTTCCCTCCATGTTTATATTGTTTCCAGAACCACTCCTCTTGCACCTCCGCCATGATTTGGCTGGCTGGCTCCGTTGCTTCCAGCACTGCGCTGACTGGAATCAAGGAACAGACTGCTTAAGAGCAAGAAACAGTTTTATATCAGTACAGTGTGAACCCTGCAGCACTATCTGACTGCTCAGATCTGTGTCCCATTTACTGTGGTGGTCCTCAGCTTCCACGTGAAACTTTTCATTTTTAAAACGCATTATGACCAAAGCTTATAAATTGCAGGGCGGGGGAGAAGGGGGACTGTTAATTTCCTGTTTGGTTCTTAGGAATTAAGCTTGTATGCTTGCACCCCACTGACCTGGCTTTGCTAGTATATGTTGTCAGAGGGCATTATTCTGTACCTTTTGGATCTGCTCAAGACACATTCCCTTTCATTCTGCAGTATTTTCGAATTCTACCTTACAACTGTTTGCATGACAGGATCTCTCTGCTGGGTGCTGCACTAGACACAGCAGGGAGGTAAGTTTATTCACAAGTCTATTAGCATAAATATCAGGCCAGAAAGGGAACATTGTGAGAGTGCTTTTCCCTCACCTGCAACACCACTATTGCTTGAGAGACACCGCCAAGGCCATATGTAATTATGCAGCAAATAATTATGCACCCTAAAGCAATTTTAACTAAGCTACATCTATCAGTACTTTACATTTAAAGCAAAACATCATACTTGACAGAAACCTGACGGTTCTAAACTCTTCTCTTGCCTGCTTCCAAATCCAGAGCCTTTTGATTTGTGCACTATAGGCTTTTTACCTTTGGACTCATTTTTGTCCTCATCTGTTTTAGCTTCAAGTTTGAGGCCATGCGGTTTCAGACTGTTGGCAAGAGACTGCATCTTGCTTATTGTCAGTTGATTTTGATTCACTTTCTTAAGGGCATCTGACACGGCGTGGCTTCCAGCCATACCACCTCCGGCTATTCTCTCACCATCTAGGCAGTGCCAGGTTCCGCTAGCTCATGAATGGGAATCTTCCCTCCTCACCCAAGCCTGCCCCCACCCCACAACAGGAAAGCTGAGGCTGTTGAAAGAAACAGGAATGGCAACAAAGCTGGCATTGTTGTTCTGAAAAACCACTGGCTACAGCCCACCCGCTTCATTTAGGGTATAACGGATATAAGGATGAATCCCAGCTTTTGTTTAAAAAACTTATTTGCCTTTTTCTTTGGAGAATGGCTTGAAAATGGTAACAATGTCAATGCTGTAGGCAAAAAAGAGAACCAGGGGTGGGGGAAGTGGCACTATTTTTCTAAAAGTCACAGTTGTTCAGGGTGGTCTTTGGGGTATGAATCTCAGATCAGCTTCACACTGGTCCAGTTCATGGAGCAGGAGGGAAACACCATTCAGGATCCCATTAACAGTAGGGTATTTTCAAGCTCTTACTGATGGAGTCACCCTGCTAGTCTGAGGAAAGATGAGACTAAGAAAGTGTTCAGCATATTAAGCTGTTTGTAATGTGAAAACTTTGGACTTATTTAAGACTTCAGAGACCACAGTGATCTCTGTGTCTTCCCTTTTGTGAAGGACAGAACACAGTACTCCACCCAGCAATCCCCGGATAAAAACCAACTAACTGTAGTTACATTAAAGTGTGTTTTTCTAAAAGACATCCACGTTTGACCATGCCAAATGCAGGAACAAGGCTTGCTGAGGGTCCTGTCTTGTATGGTAAGAAGTTTATGATTTGCCACCTCACCACATATTCCGTGATCTCTACACTGCCTGTCACCCTTTTGTAACAGCACAATTCTTCTCCTGGACTCTTTGTAGGATGCTCCCTTTGCATCCACGGACCAACGTTATCGCTCCAGATTTGAAGATATAAGTACAACAGATAAAAGTTATATCATTCACCCCATCATCAAGCAACAACCACTCTACAGGTTAAACCTGAAGATGAACTTTTATAGGACCTATAAGCATCACCCTAACGGACCTATTTAATGATGTCTCCATGTTTTCACAGTGCAGCTGTCCGTAATAGTGTTTTTTGCAGTGAGTCCAAATGACATTAGTGGCAGATTAGGAATCTGACACATCAGTTTGTAATCCATTCACTTTTTCCAAAGTCTACATCAGAAACTATCTGTGAATGCCAAGCTGGTCTTGTCATCTCCACAAACATTTGTTAGTCTGAGAGCAAGAAGTAATAAACCTCAGCTTTTTATGGTCTTAAGGAAATCAGCCTTCAGTAAAGCTCACAATGATGACTCTCCAAAATTTATATTTTCTCCAATATTTATGTAATTGATAGGATTTTTTTTTTAATTAAGAGACTTACACCTAGTTTTCCTTTGTTTTCATTTTTAAACCTGAAGCTTGTGCCAGCTTCTTTGTCATGATCTCTGCAATGTATTTCCTCACATTTCACAGTCACTGAAAAACTACAAGTTTGTAGGTAAAGTGTGCAAAGAATCCTTCCATTTGCTCAAGACATGCTGAAACAGGAAGGGTCAGAGCATCTTGTTGCAGTTCAAAACCAGACAAATAAGGAGAGGCCTGACACCTAGTAAGGTCAACAAAAAGACTCCTGTTGACTTCAGGGCCAGAAAGACACCAGTAAATTGGCCAGACTTTGAAATAATTAACTAGGCCACTGGTGGATGACAGTATAGAAGGATGATTTGATGCTCAGGTTGGGTGATGAGAGATAGACAGCATTATTTCCCCTCTGTTTTGATTTGGCATGCTGGGGTTTGATTACGCATGCTTACGGCTGGGCTTAAGCAAGGGAAGAGGGGGCAGAAGGGCTGGAGGGCTTGCTCCAGTGTGTGATAGAGAATTGCAACTCATTGTGAAACAGGCTAACCTGGAACATCTACGCCAAACACCTGTGGCAGCAGATTCCTGCCAGCAGCTTCTCTAACCTAACCCAGCTAGCTCCTTCAGTTGGAGACTTACCAGCCCACTTGCCTTCTCAGAGAAGTCTGTTTCTTACAGACCCCCCCCCCCAAGTGCCTCCAGTACTCAACTACTTTCCCAGTCTCTCTTGCCTGAGCCTGTTCCAGTC
This sequence comes from Phalacrocorax carbo, assembly GCF_963921805.1. Lineage (NCBI taxonomy): Eukaryota > Metazoa > Chordata > Aves > Suliformes > Phalacrocoracidae > Phalacrocorax > Phalacrocorax carbo. Next base: position 4,500,447 of record NC_087519.1, on the reverse strand, counting down.
TCTTCCCTCTCAGTAAAGTGGCTCATGAGACAGCTCTGTTAGAAAATGCAGTCTCCTGTATCATCTGTCCTTCTTCACCTGCGCTCTTCATTTAAGCTCTCCATCTCTCCCCACAATTGCACCTATGCCTCTCCTGAAGCAGAAGATTCCCTGCACAATACCACACTCACCATCCAAATCCTCCAGAGTACTGAACGTAAGCCACCTTCTATCAACCCCTTTAGACATCTAATTCCCACCTCTTGAAGCAGTTTTCCAAGATGGAGGCAAAGGAAGAAAACCAGCAGAGAAAGGACTTTATGGTCTTACCACCAAAATTGCACTCAGAAAAGAAAATGGAGTTTGCTATTTTCTGCAGGGATGGAGAGCTGTATCCAAAAGCATTACATCCCCTATTTATGTTGTGGATTTTTTTTGCAAGGCATTATTAGGAAGAAGCTTGACAGCTCTGCTGGGAAACTTGGCAAACACCAGGGCAGACCAGTCTCACTCTTACACAGCTGGATTTTCTGCAGCTCAAGTATTTTTCCCTCCTGCTCTTGGCCCATCCAAAGATGAGTGCTGAATTTCCCTTAACATTACCCACAGGTTAATTTGTTATTACGTTTAGGCTCAGTTTAACATCTTGGCGTACAATTTAAATAAAACCAAAACCAAATGTCCTTCATTTCTGCTGAAACCACCCTTGGTTTGGCTCAGCTGCCTTTGGTGTCACTGGAGGGTGAACAGAAGATTCATTTTCGTCTTGTCATTTTTGGTAGTAACCTAAATATCCTCCATGCAACTTTGAAATACATTGCCATAAAATAATTATTTGTCACGGAATGAGACTGGCCAGAATTTGAACATGATACATTGGCTCTGACTTAGCTGTCGAATACTTGTTACTGGAGGAAAGGAGGATACAACAGACAGAAGGGTGCAGACAACACTTATGCACAGCTTCTTACTAAAGGAACAATGGTGGGTTTTCCCACCTTCTATCCAGAGAGGCTAAAGGAAGGAGTACTTGAAAATCTCATAGGTAGAGACCTTGCCCCTGTATAAATTTGTTCCTGGTCTAAGTCAGCATAGGGGTTTGTGTATATATATATAAAAATCTGTAAAGGTGTAACTTATACAGTCTAACTGTGACACAGTGCAACCAGAGAGATGTCAATGGAAAGGGAAAAAAGGTCATAAGTATAATGAATAAGTGTATGTTACATGGGAAAGCAGTTAATGTGGATGCTGACCTTTGGGTTAAGTCATTAACTGCACTAAGATGATGCAGGTGACTCTTCCCGTCAGTTTTGTTTTCTTCTGTCCATGGGATACTTACAGGCAGCTTTAAAAAGCCTTCAAAGTCACCTGCAGGAAGTACCCGGTAATCTCATTCTGCAAATTCCTGTCTGACTAGGAATTATCATGTTCTTGCTGTTTTTTCCAGTCATTGTTCAAAGTGTGTTAGTTAGCTGTGACTGAGCTGATAAATCAAGTTATAGGATTTCTTTCTGTTGATCAAATAATACTGCTTGAGGGCATTTCCAAAGTACTGATGTTTACAACTTCAGCCACAATAGCTTAATTCACATGAGGGGATGAAACCATTACCAAAGTATTCAACTATTAAAATCCTTGACATAAACACCTGAACTTCAGAGAAAATATAGCAAGTTCAAAGATTTTGAAGTTGATGTTGGTTTTGTGGACCTACACTACAGCATAAACAGAAGCAGAATTTGTCTCTAACTACTACCATAAATCATTTAAGAGAATGAGGCCTCTTTGTGCTACTCAAAATCAAAACAGAGTAGAAAATAGCGGAGGATCAAATAAAAAGATTTATGTGTACTGAACTGAATATTTACATAAGCCTCCTAAAAATTAAGTTATTTATCAATCTGCTAGATTTACAAAATCATAACAAGCATACCACACTAGTAATTTCATTTGTGTGGCATTACATAAAAGTATGCTACAGGAGCACCAGAAAGACAGACAGACAAGGACAAGTTCTTACTTGTGCCCAAGTTCATGTGCAATGGTAAATGCCAGATTGAGACCGTTGTCTTCAGCAAGAACACACTTTCTCTTGGCACTGCAGACACCTCCCAGGTAAGCAATTCCTGCAACAGAAACACAGAGAATGTTCCCATCAGAATCAGCGAAACAGCTTGTTCACTCAAAACATACAGCACTAATTCAACCAAAATGATAAAAAACGTGCCCAGTATGAAAAATATTAGAAGAGTTTGCACATAAAATCATCTGAGTATTTAGTTCATCATCCTACTGAAAAATCTGTCTAGAATTTTGTCAGACAGGAAACAAGTTAAACACACTCACCTTCCCTGCTCTCATTGGAAAATCTATTTCACTGTCCATACAGGCACAGAAAAATAATCTAAGCTTGTCTATTAATGCCCCCTACTACAATGTTAGAAGATGCAGTGAAGCAGCCTTAACAAGTATTTAAATGGTATTCTCCCTATTTTCAGAATAAAACTGGGGAGAAAGAATAAAACAATAAAAACAGAGACTCTGAAAAGTTCTTACATTCTCCTTTACTTTCATCCTTAAAGAAAGCAAGAGCAGCAGAGTCAGAAAAGCTGGCAAACCGCTGACGGTGAGTCACAAAGCCAATGTAGGTGGCAGAAGTCTCCTATGACTTAGTGGAATTTAGGATTTGATCCCATGGACAATTGCACAGTACTCTCTAGGCCTGTTTGTGTGGGCACCAGAAACGGTTGTAGGCTGAAGTCAAAAAGGAATTAAACTTTTGCTATGGAAAAACAATAGTCCTCATCTGCCCTTCCTGCATCCAGACTGTCCCCCGCAGAAAGTGCCACCGTACTTGGAAACGTTGCGATGGCATCACAGGCCACGCGCAGGACAACGTGCTGATGAGATTTTGTTTCGTCTGCCATCAGAAACCACAGTTAAGCCACTGGGAATTATGCACAAAAATTAAAGACAGAGCCAGAGCCTCAGGACACCTCTATTTATACAAGTCATCCACTGCTAAACAGGCACATGTCAAAAGCCACAAACAGTTCAGGTGTGCAAACAAAACGAGGTTTCCAGACAGGGTGCAGCAACCTAAAGGCTGAGCTCATCCTGCCTCTTCACACATCCTCTGCCATGCTGGACGAAGGGGAAGTGTAAAGACCTTCCTCAAATGCCTTTCAATGTTTTCACAGCAGATATATTTGCTTATATTTAACAGAAAGCAGGGAATCTATCTCCTCACTGCAACACTGCTCTCACAGAGGAGTAGCTAGGATCTCGCTGCCTTTAACAAGCAGACCACAACCATGCAGTGGAGACATGATCTCCCTTTTGGGTTTTTTTTCCTTCTGTCAGAGTTGACAAAGCTGTGCCTATCAGGATGCAAACAGCGTAAACATAAGTCCGTTTCTGTTTTTATGAGATTTGACAACAATATGGATAGGAAAATTTGTTTCCAGGGGGATTCTGCATGGAATGAAGGGATGGGCAATAGCCTTTTCATTCAGGACTAGCAGAGTGAAGACAGTGCAGAAATCAGACACTAACATTTGCTTACTTTAAAAGTGCTGACTGTGGAAGGCCAGATTCATACCACATGCAAAAACTGAAATCAAGATATAATCTTTTTAAATCAGTGACCATCGAAGGCTGGCTTTCAGGTCTCTTCCTAAATTGACTTGTTTTTTACTCACAGAATAGTCATAAGGATGTCAAGAAATGCTCAGGAAGTAATATTACTTCAAGAAAGAGATTGCAACCTCAGTGCACACACCCGATGGCCTAATGAGCGGGTCATAGAACAGAATCTCAGCTGTAGGTGTCTGCAGCGTGTCTTGGGCTATAAACATGCCTTCTGTTTCTTTTAAGGATCACAAAATATTTCTGGTTGATTTCTGAAAAGGAAGTAAATATTTCTTCTGATTTACATCTGCTACCGTGCACCCTTATGGTGACTTACAAATAATAATACCCTCACCAATAACAGCCTTTTGCTTCCAACCCTACTTGGGATCAGAAATTTCTGAGAATACTTTTGGCAGAAGGAAAACACTGTTTGGCAAAATGTTAGTTTATTGTAAAGCCAATAGCAGAAGGTCTGAGATTAAAAGGAAGCAAAAATTGAATATTTGAGTCAGAGAAGAGGAAAAGGAACAATTAGGTGACTCCGCCAATCCTCTGCTTCTTTAAATTTGTGCCTTTGTGCATTTTTGATTTCTTAAATCCTCTCCCAGCATTCATACACAAACAGGTTACTTAGGAGGAAGGACGCGTCATGCCAAATTGCTAATCCACTCCATAGCTGCCTCTCTGCTGGAGCACACTGTGTTGTCACAGGAGACAAACCTGTGATGGCCCATCAGCTGCTGGTAATCCTGATCCGCAGCTGTGAGAGAGGAAAACGGGTGAGGGCTGCTGAGTCTGCCGCCACTCATCGGCTTGCACCGCCCAGGCTCTTCCCACGGCGGTGTGCTGTGACCCTGGGGCACAACTACCAGCTTCTCAAAAGTTGCTCCTGGAGATCCTTCTGCCTTTTGGGGATGAGGCAAACATAGCTCGTAATAAACTGACCCAAGTCAGCTGAAATACACTTTTACTAAATAGGGAGGGGTATTTTGGTTAACTTTCAGCAATTTTAGGTAGAGCCGCCAGCAATGACCAGCACAGGATTCTCACTGGAAGCGTTTAATTTCTACTGCTAAACCTGATTATTCGGCCTTTATCTTCCATTTAACCAGTGCCAATATATATCTCAACGCTATCTGACACGTGACGTTTTAACTGAGAAACAACAAAACGGTGTTGCATCTCAAGCTCCGTGGTCAATCAGGCAAGCCAGTTTAGCTTGAAACGATCCATGCTAATTTCCTTCTGATAAATTTCATAAAATGAAGCTCAGTCAATGTTTGCTCTCACTTAGAGATGGAAGGGGGCAATATTTCCCTGTTTGGGAGATGTGGTGTAGCAGAATAGTCTGGAGTTCTGTCAATATATTAAAAAAGGTTAAATGTAAATTAAAATGTCAAATAGATTACCTCAAATGGTAATTCTTCTGAAGTCTTTGTTTAGTGGCTCTAATCCCCACTGAAACTGACTGGCAGTAACACTGCTCTGTGCTAAAAGTCTCATCATTCAAAGGGGGAAAACTGATGACTGAGGGCTTGTACATCCATCAGTGACTGAAAAAGTGACTGTGGCTCAGTTATAGACCTTTAGTCACCTTATTTTTATTAGTTACTTTCAATGCTTAATGTAAGACCTCTGCAGCCAATTGGTAATACTTGCAACGACCAATGAAAAAATGCAGACATCTAAAAGTAGTGTATTTTTACAACTATTACAGACTTCTGTTGCAGCAGAGCCCAGGGATCAGACAATGCAGGAACAGAAGTGGACTGGGCAGGGAAACTCCTGATCCTAGAGGAACAGACAGCAGAAAACCTTGCAGTACATGAAACGAACTTGGTAAGAAGTCCAGCTCACGAACTGCTGAGTGCTTATTAGCAAGAGTCATTCTGGAACAGCAAGTCAGTTATAACAAATTGTTATAACATTTTAAGCCTGAAAAAGCTTGCTTCAAAAATGTTTTTGAAATATATATTTTCTATCAAACTATTTCCTAAGACAATAATTTTCTTTTGGACCAATATAGTTTACTATTAATTCTTTCATTAGAATGTGAATAGGAAATATGCTATTGATCTGCAAACATAATACAGTTCTTTAGCAAATATATCTGAACCATTACCACCATACAACTTTTTTGTAACCCAATACAACGATCCATATAATTGGTACACAGAGAAAAATACATCTTTAACTATCATTGTCAGTATTACAATATCCTGGTAGCTGCATTAATATGATTTATTTTCTTCATTGGGATGAATGGCAACCGTTGTTTGCCTCTTAAAATTCCAGATTTTTATCTGAGCCTTTCAAGTCTGCAGAACCGGAGAGAAACTTCATGAATTCAGGTATGTTAATGAAAATCCTGGCATGTTGTGGTTCTCCCAGGCTGGGAATAATATAAGAGGAAGTTCTCTTTTTTGGTAATTTTGCTTCTGGCTCTGTCTGGGAGACAAGTGTGTGAAAATGAAAAATAGGGATGAAAGTTGAATTGGTTTTGTTGTTGTTTTGGTGTGGTTTTTTTATTATTTAAAAAGCACACTTCTGTGCTTATGCAAATACACAGACAGTGGCTTTCTTTAGGGGGAAAAAGTCCTTATCTTTCCAGATACACTACTAACAGCCAGCAATTACCACAAATCTATTTTTAATATCAAAAAAGGTCAGGCAGGAGATTCAGTGGTAGAGGGAAAGGAAAGCCAGTTACTATTTTTACTATTAGCAAGTGTGACTATTTTTTCCTTTCTCTCACAAGAAATTGTCTAATTACAGCCCATAACTTCTGTGCTTGGGTTTGAACACGCAAACCTATCTACACTTCCACAGCAAATCTTAGGACACAGGCAACTGTGTAAACTCAGATTTATCCAAAAAGTTGTCATACATAAACAGTTTGCAGCTGTTGGCCTTTCTGCCAGCTAATGAGCCCTCTGCTAGCAATATCTCTAAGGGGAATGATTACATTTATCCTACCAGCTCAGCTAGGCATTAGGATATTACATACTTGCCACAGTGATAGCCAAAGCTGGAAGAAGACAAGTTCTGGTGCGTGGGTTCACATTTCATCCTATGTGAAACACCCGGGGCTTCCTTCTGATGGCTGTGGAATATTCACTCAGCAAGTGGTTTATCCAGGTACTCCAGCTTTCAACTCTCTAATGTCTTGTTTTCATTGCACTCCTAATACTTTAATCTCTTCTTTTGCCAGCCACCTCTGGATACAGAACTTTTACTTGATTAAAACTTGGCTAGCTTTCCTCTTCTCAATGTATTTGCTGTTGGGAAGGGAGCCAAACTCGAAGTCCTGAAGTCTGCTTGGCACACATGGAGACTCACTGCATATCCACATGCACAGAGCAAACCTCCCATTCCTCACCATTACTAGTTCGGTGTCGAGCTGATGTTTTTCTCATCCTCCTACGATTTTCAATTTGTGCAGCTCACACATTGCCATCAATTACACTCCTGTAGCCGCTCTTAACATCCTACATAAGTAAAATCAGGAAACCCTAGAAGTGATTCATGCTCTGTTTTCCGTTCAATTGCAATGATATGTTTGACAGAGATGCCCTGCCTGTATTTACACATCAAGTCAGTCACCAAGGGAATCTTTCAGTGCTTATGATAGTTAAAAATGAAAAATACTTTCCCTTTCTATAAAGCCTACATATAAAAAGTTCCAAAATTTAAAAGCATTAAAGAATAAGTACCCACTAAACTGCCTCCAAGATAGGTAATAACAGAATCCCTGTTCTACAGCTGAATAAACAGAGGTCCCAAGAAGTCAGCAGTATCCGGGCGAAAAAAGAACGGTGTCCATGGAAGGACCCTCTCCAGCATGTACAACGCAGAGAGGCTAAGGTTTTTACCATCGCTGTTCTACTGAGCCTCCAGCTCCAAGTTTGGTTTACAGCGATCATCCAGAAGAAGCTAACAGGCTGAGCTGTTCCTTCGTTTTATGAGAATGTGCTAATTCAAAGCCACACACGCAATTTTAGTGGCACAGATTAATTTGGCTTAATGCTGGATAGTCATCTAGATGCCAATTTCTGTTAATCTTGCAGTAACAACATGGTTTCCATTAGAGTTTAATAGTCACGTATGGAAACTGTTTTCCTTCACAATAATTTTCATTGTCACTGTATTTAATGAAACCCACACTGGAAACAATACACTCATTATGAACCACAAGTACAGGAATTATAGTACAGCCATCCAGTGCATGGCAGACAGCTACAATCAGGTACGAAAACAGGTTAGCAATCATGCCAAGTGCTGTACCCAATGCAAGTCACAGTATTTTGAACTCAAGTATTTATAAAGGAAGAGTTTCTGATGCCATGGACTGTCCGATGGAACAGGCTCCCAGACGCTGCAAAAACTCGGCCATAGCCTATTTCAAATAGGTCTCCCCGTGAGTATGGCTTTATTCTTCAAGGGAACGTGAAATACGAAATAAGCTCAACCGGAATGTGCCTGAGAAAGAAATCTACACTGACAATATGGATGCCATTTTTCCTCAGTTGGTACTTAAAGGACAGATAATATGACCCATTGTCTGTCTGATTCTCATACAAGTGCCATGCAAGAGACAAAAATGAGCCTAGGGGAGAAATTAGTTAAATTCACTTGGTCTTGCTGAGTAGCAGAACATCCACTCCCTGTTGAGAGCTTAAATTCCCTCCAGGGTGGGGGTGGTTGAACCATACTGAGGAAACAAGGCAAACAAAACTCTACACGGGACTGGGTAGGCACTCAGATAACAAGGGAATAGTCAAAGTCCTCAGAAGGGGTTTGTAATTCTGCAGAATTTAAGCTAGAATACCATCCAGGCAGTTGTATTGTGTATACAACTCCCCTACTTCTTGTTGGTGGAGGAAAGTAGTGGAGGAAATAGTTTCCAGCACTAATTTTTTTGAGCATCGGTAAGCCCATGCCATTTCTGCAGGCAGAAGATGATCTGGATTCCTGGGAATCCAAAGAGACCTCTAGCTAAGGGCACATGAGGTTCACTCCTCTGACTCCACAGCACACATTTGTTTTCATACACGGTTTTCAAACTGATATCCAGGTCCCCCTATATATTCCCCCGTCTCACTAAGAATCTGGCAAGTACTACACCAGCTTTACAGAAAAGTGAGCTAAGAAACAACATTCAAATAACTGGTAAGATCATACAAGAAGTCACCACTACTTCTGAGAACACACATCAGACCCTGACTTTCTGTACCTAGCCAACTTGTTGCAAATGTGCCCATCATCAGAGAATCCTCTCCTTACTTTGGAGACTCTACCTTATCCCAAATTTCAGCACGACTTCTATAAAACTCTGTTCCTTGCCTCCAAACCAGCACGACCTGCAGAGATGCAGAATGCTTTCCCAGAACTCAGTGTACTCTGTGCCTGGACACCTCCCCTATGGGAATGACTGTTGTCCTGTAGTGACCAATAAAATCTCTTCTTCCTTGTAACTCTGAAAACACTGTCACTTCCAGTATACACAACTGCTGTCAGAATCCCAAAAGCCCAGCAAGAAAAATAAATAGCTGAAACACAGAGCATAGTTACTTTCTGAATCTCTTGATTTTCATTACACACACCCTGAAAGACTAACAAATAAAATCTCTCCCTGATACAACACTCGCTGTGATTTTTCTAGAGCTGACAATGTAATACTCCTCAGAACAAAAAGTCCTAATAGCACAAACGAATGAAATACACAATACCTTTTACAGGGGATACTTTTCTGACTACTGGGAATACTTAAAGATATTTGGTACTTAAATACTGCTACGGCACCCAAAGGTCTAGCAACTGGCCCTGGATAACATTTCACAAGACCAGGAAGGACTTTAACTGTGAGAGACAGATTCAAATGTGTGCCTTAGCCTTTGTGAAATGGCTGCGATTCATGCAGGTACACCCAAATCTTAGCCATGGCACGCTGAAGCTCAACAGACCTCCTCAGTTGACTCTTTCAGCCCACACTGAACTCTGTGCAGGAATGTGCTACCCCCATTTTCAAACAGATTAGCTGACATCTATCCAGGGTTTGTCTATGGAAGTTGCCCTAATCTATACCTTTCTGATAAAAAGGCCTTTGTGAGGCTAGACCTCTTCATGTCTGTCAACCTGCAAAGAAGGCAAGATTCTGCAAATATTAGAGCTTAAAGGAGCACTTTTGCTATCTTATTTTTCCTTTTGTTTAATTACCCTGCAGGACGGCAATTAATGGAACATGTGGAATCCCTTCTCAGCATGGCCAACTCTCAGCCTTAGCCTTCAGTCTTTCTGTGGGGCTCTGTTGTTTCCTGGGAATCCTCCTGTGGTTTTCTAAATTTAGTGGGTGAATAATTTATCTGCTCCTTTACTAACTTGCCCACACACAGACATTCCCCAAGATGTCAAGAGCCTTATTCTAAGGCTACTTGCATTGGATTTACACTATGCTAATTCACTGATTTAAGCAGAGCCTCTCCCAGTGTGCAAGGGGCTGCCCAGGCAGTTGGAAAGCCCTAGAGATCGAGACCTCTCATGACTTTAGGGATAACTGTCCTCACCCAAGCTAGTAAAAAGTCACTTGGGGTACAAAATCCGTTGAGATGAAGAAAGCTGAGAGATGTTCTAACACCCTTTTGGCCTAGAAGAGGCTTTAAGTAAGGCCTTCAAAAACATGCCAGACAGGCTATTAACACTGCATTATACCAGCAAAGAGCAGAAAACCTTTGGCAACCCCCAGAGGTTGGCACGGACATCTTTAAAAGCCACATTCCTTCCCAATGCCATTCAACAAGGATTTGTGATCACAAGCATGAATCTTCACCACACTGACCATACCTGAGGAGAGGTACGGCATTCACAGTAATTCGAGGAAAGCTGGAAACAAGCATACTGGTTAGCCTCATAGAGCAGATATCCATCAGGAGTGACACGGGTATCGCTGATCTTGCCTTGGAGCAAAGGAATGCATTAAAAGACCACCTGAAGCCCCTTCTAGACCTCATTTTCTAAGCTTTTACAATAAAGCACTGGGATCTAAGACCTCAGCAAAGGAGATAAAAAGAAATACCCTGTTTATTTGACATCTGCTCTTTGTTCAGCATGACATCCTCTGTGCCATTAACATGGCTCCTCCCTTTGAGCAAACCATTGCTTCCCTAGATGACAGCACATTAATAAATCCTCTCCATCTAACATGACATGAGGAGTGGCTTAATTAACTGGAGCGAGGAAGCAGGGTATCATCTACATGTTTACTCTACTTTGATATGCTAACAGCCACATTCCAGAGAGCTTCTCCCGCACACTCCCCAGCGACAGGAGCCCCGGCTGCTGCTGAATACAGATCTCAAACAGGCAAAAACACAGTTCCTGTCTGCATTCCTGTTTTTCTAATTAAATATGAAGTTTTGGATATTTAGTCCAAATCAAACCACCATTCCCAAATGTAGATTCCCAAACCCTGACAGCTAATTCACCACCTGTTTATAGACAGCATTACACAGTGCTGAAACTCTCCATGCTCATGCACACACGTAGAAATACATGGGCTTAATTACCCAAAGTAAGATATATTACAACAGCTGTACTCCTGTTAAGAGGAAAGGCAGAGGAAGAGGTAGGTAGGTGGATCCAAGGGAAGCGCTCCAGCTGGGGAGGGACTGATCGATTGGATGAATCAACACATAGTGCTGGGAAGTATACAGAAGCCTGGCATAATTCAAACATAGTGAACAAGGGGGAAAGACAGATGGGAAGAGATTGGGGATTGAGAGGAGACTGGGACAGAAATGTAGCAAACGAAGATAATATGGGTTTGCCAGAAGTCTTCAAGAAACATGACTTTGATCTCATAAGCAACAGGGAGTCCCTTCTGTGGGAGGCAGGGGTCAAGGAGGGCAGGAGATAAGATCAGAGGGAAGATGAGCTCTCTGAGGACTTCTGTGTGTACTTAGCGCTGGAGAAAAAATGGATCTACAGTCCTGGGTCATATGTTTCTGGCATCATGGGTTCACTTGAGGAAAGCTAAGAGCTGGACTGCAACAAGGCCTGATGAGGGCATTGAAGTGTTCAGGCAGGGAGGCCTGTGCCTTAGTGTGAGCAAAAAAACGGCACGTAGCGTAAGGAAGGGACAGCTTTAGAACTGGTCTAGAAACAAGCAGTGGAAATCAGTGGGATACAAACTCTGGAAAGAAAGAGAGACAGGCACAGGGGACGTGGTTGTTCAAGCGTATCTTATACCGAAAAGGAATCAGATCCAGCAGAAGACGGGAGAGATCTGATGCTTTTGAAAGACTACAGGAACATGTAACTGTGAACTGAAAAAAAAAAAAAAAAAATCACCAACAACTGTGAAACCAAACTCTAAATCAGGATTTGGCTTCTGGCCCTTGAAGGTCACCCCTGCCTGGGGCTCAAAGGTATTTGGATTCTAATGCCTTCTGTTGGCCGCATTTTGTTAACTGGATGCAGACTGCACTGCAGAGATGAGCCTGCTGGTCCTGTCCACTAGCTGCTGTAGAATTAAGCACGATCATAATGCTGTGATTCTGAATCTTCCCTTCTCACACGCATGCAAATATTAGCATGATAATACACAAAAGACAGGCAACCTGCCAAGGCAACAGGAGGACTCAGCATCGGATTCAGCATTTGTGGAGCTGTGTGAATGCCTCTCACTTCAATAGCTGAAGCAGGGAGATGCAGAATAGAAATGAGTCCACACCTCTCACCTGCTGGATTGCTTGACAAGAGGAGAGCACTCCACCTGTTCCTTCTCTAAACAGCCTTCACAAATCTCATCCTTCGCTTTCTCAAATGTTATTAAAAAATCAAAATAATTGCAACATTTCTATATTTCCATTTTGGCCTGTCCTGTTTAGTGGAACAGGCCTGAACTCAAGAATTGTTTCAGTGTCCCCTAAGCTGCATCTTTCAGGAATAAATAACTTGCCAGAAGAAAAAAAAAAACAACTCTGCCATCAGAAAGCAAAGTGCTCGAGGGCTACCAGGCCCCATGCTCAGCACTCTGCCACATGCCTATGTTAGTCTGCCAACACCCCTCCTGTTCTCAGGATGGGCTCCCATCTGAAGCTTATAAACTTTCAAGAAATGGAAAAACAACCCTGGCATTGCCTGCGATAGCTGCAGCTTTGCAAACTGTGCAGGGATCCAAAACCAGCTTTGAGGATATTTTAATCTCGCTCTTTCAGATGAGTTCTGTGACTTCTGGTTTTGAATTTGTCAGTTTGTCCCTGCAACTCATCTGAGCCATCTGCTTCAACAGAGGGCCTGAGTGCAGAGACGATGAAGGGGAATCACGAAAAAGATCAAATCAGAGCTTTTAATGAGACTGCTAAACAAAGAGGAACATGGAATTCAGCAGCAGGGATCTTGGAGCCTTCAAATTCCTCAGTATCTCCCTTCCAGAATGAAGAGACAAGGTCAGACTTGGCAATAAATCAGAAAAAATATTTGGAGTCTCTGTACAAAACAGCATCTGCTTTAAGAGCTAACAGTCAGGGTCCAGCATTCAGTTCCAGTTGTTCTTTCTCATAATTGCAAACACTGAGAAACTCATGAAGCTATTCAAATAAATTAAAAGATACTTCTAACAGTTTCAGGAGCTTTACTGAGGCATGCCTATCTCAGCCGGTTCGTCGGGGTTGGGTTCACGAGCAAGGATCAGTCCTGAAATCATTCAACAATATTCACCAGCGTATCGTGAACAATGTTTCAGTGTCTGGAGAGTTTCTGCCGAATGGGACAGTTTTAGAGATGGCCGAACACCTGTGCTGCTGATGAATGGCATTCTTCCACAGCTCTCAATTAAATTCCTTCCATGCTCTGAAAGAATGACTAAGCAATTGTTACTCTCAAAAAGTGAATGAATTTATACTTTTGAAACATGTTAATATTTAAAGTGTATTTTATTTTTAGGCGCTGTATGCGTGTCAAGCTGTTCTCTTGGCAAAACAAAAGCCGCTCAGGCGACTAGCGGAGCAGGCCAGCAGAACGGGATGATTCACAGTAATCAAACTTTGAACAGATGCTCTTCCAAATTGCTTCTGTGATACTTCTCAATTACAGCTCCTACATCCTGACTTACAGGGCTTGTCTAAGCTCCTGGCTTCGCTTTGTCAAGCTGCCAGCCAACACACGCACTGATCAACTTATTTAGCAATTCTTGGTTCAGCCCTTCTGTTTTAATTCTTTGCTGAGTGCTGATTTAACCTCACAGCCTGCCTGACTTGAGAAAACTGACAAACCTGGGGTTTGTGCCTCATAATGTTAATAGGGCTGAGTTACTCTGCTGGAGTCAGAACTCAGGCTGAAAAGCTTGTACCATGCAAGAGAATGAAGCTGGTCCCTGATGCCTCAGCCTCAGCACCTCTGCTGCCAGGGGTAGGGAATGAAAATGATCCTTCCACGTCGGTGGGCAGGAAGAGGAGACTAAGGCAGTGCCATGGCTCTGCTTCGCTCCTCACGTGGTACCGCAGTCAGCACATTTGTTCTGGTGACAATTAAAAAAAACCCTAAACTTACAGCAAAATTAATGGCTTGATTTCCTACACATTTGCACTTGCCCACATAAATGTGGGTGATGCAATATTTCCTTCAATGGCAGCATCAAAGGGAGAGAGCTTTCCTCTCTACCTAGTTTCCTAGTTTTCAGAAAACTTCCAAAAGCCTAATATTTCTGAGATCCATATCCTCAAATTTTACTCCAATTGACCAATAGGTTTAAAAGCTATTAGGGAAAGACCATCATTGGGGTAAACAGACATAAGCACAAAGCACACACATTGCATACGCACACTCCCCAAATCAGGTTAAAATTACTATTAACCTAAAGGGCCCTCCTCTGGGTTCCCAAATAGAGCTGTCAGCTCCGACTTCCACCCCACAGGAAGGGAAAGGCCCGCGCGGTACTTTGCGCAGACAAACACATCGCAGCTCCAGCCTGACAGAAGAGAAGTAATGGCTGATTTCAGAGGTAATGTAGCTAGAGATATTTTTAATATGTCCTGAATCTACTTTCTTTAGTACATCCTTCTCTACATTACTCAAAAATAAAATGTCACCTTTTAAGTAACACAAGCTACAGAGAGATTTTCACTAAGCAAAAGACTAGCATGAGCTTTTCTCACACTTAATAAAAAGAAATCTCTCGTGTTCAAACTTGAGCTCCTGTGAAAGAAAACACAAATTTGGATGAATACTGCTGAGCTCCTTGCGATGACTGACAGCAGCCCCAAGAGTCCCTGGTGCCTCACAGACACAAGTTAAGGCACAGTCCCACTCCTGAGGCCTTTATAGTCCGAATTCAGAAATGACAGCACGTGAGGCTCACCAGGAGACTGCAGCTGCAGGCAGCACTAAAGAAACTTACTGTCACGGTATCCTGCAGAAACCAGTGGGATGTTTCCATGCACGCGTGTTCATGGTATTGCTCTAGGTCTTTGTGCTAAAGTATCAGGACCAACAAGGGGAGAACTGCCTCTTCTAGTCTCATGTGCTTCTAAATAAAACACCCCTGGGAAGCGCAGGAGCTCCTACATGCTTGTACGCTGTCTGGGCGACACTTCCAGGTCTGAATCAAATCTGTGTGTCCCTGACCGAAGACTACGTGCTGAGTCTGCACCACGGCGTGTAGGGCTTTTCTCAGCTGTCAAGCCCCACTCGGTAAGCGGCTGGTGGAGAGAATTTCCAACAGTAACAGCTGTACTTCCCAGCTACGCAGACAGGATATTTCTGCACAACCCTGCTTTGGTGCCCAGTGGCAGCGGCCTCCCGGCAGCTGCCATGTAATGAGATGCATTTCCTAACAAAGCCACCTGATTAACGATAGCATAAACAGCTTCATGGCATTCACAGAAAACAAGTTGAATATGTATTACATCCGATCTAATTGTACCAGCTATCGTAATCACCATGGGCTTCACCAAAATCTTACTGAAATCAACAGAAGTATTACCACTGGCTTTGGAGAAGGTGCGTTAAGCCATTTCATGGCTTTACTTAGTTCCCACCCCCAGAAGGCCAGTCTTTGTCTTTTTTACTTCAGTGTAAAGCCAAAAAGCTTTACTTAGTTCAGCATTTAGACCACGTTGTAGCTCACAGACACCGGTGCAGGAGTAAACACACTAGTTCATTGAATGAATACGGACTACAGTTTTCCCATGTTTGAAAATGCAACAAGCAACAGATAAAAATGGAAAAGAGAGGGATTGTTCTGAGACACTCAGTCAAAAGTTATCACTTTTAGATCTGTCATTCAGACAAGAAAATCCCAAGGATCGAACAATCATAGCAAACACACCTCTGCACTGCAACACAAACCACAGCAGTCAAGAGTTGGGGCCCATCGTGGAAAGGCCCTTTGCTCTGAGCCGAGACCGTCGCACCCTTCTGCATTCCTCAGTTTCAGAGAGACATCGCAGAGAATGCAAACGTGTGGGAGGGCTGTGCCAAGAACCTTTTCTCGCTTTGCTCCACAGAGGGAGAAGGGAAATGGGAAGATCCAAGGGAGACAGATAAACACGTAGAAAGAAATCTGGGGCAAATCAGAGAACACTATGGAAGAAGGAAGTGAGACACAGGGAGGAAGAGACACGAAACGGAAACATAATTAAGTTATTAATTAAATTTAAGTTATTAAATTTAATTAAGTTATTTAATTAAATATTAAAAAAGGAGCAGCTGACATCTCAAAGAAAATTGCAAAACTGAGGACGTCTGTAGTCCTAAGCAATATTCTTGTAATGCAGGATCTGAGGCCCAGGTTCAGGAAAGCATCTCCACTTCAGATGCTGCTTAAGTATTTGTCCAGATACAGAAGGTCAGGCAAGAACCACAGGGAAAACCATCTGGAAGGACAGAGCAACTCCAGTGAACAATGCTGCTTTTCTGAAGTCCAAGGCAACAGACACTTGTAAGAGGTCAGCAAAGGGATTAGAAGGAGCACCAGTACTTCCCAGAACTGATCAGGAGTCAAGACATAGGGCGAGAGAGGTGTAGTCAAGAATTTAATCCATACCTGGACCCAGACAAGACTAAGGTGGAGACAGCACTTTCTCTCTGACTAACAGGCATAGCTAGAAAAGCAGATGAACTAGGGCATAGGAGATAGGGAAACATGAGTCTACAGGTTTCTTAAACAGAGACATAAAATATAAATTCTAAATAGAAATCTACTTCAATCTTTTACTTTTCTCTCACTTCAAGAACAACAAAGTCTGATTAGATGGATGGATGCATTTTAGAGCATCAGTTTAACTTTCCAATAAATAAAAACATCCACACAGAGTGACCTAACTTACTGGCCAATCTTCTTATAAATAACTGCAGTGTTTTCTCTGTTTGTCTACTACAGCACAAATATTGCTGTACATGCTAGAGCTTGATGGATGACATTATTAAAACCAACAAGTAGATCCCAGCAGAACATTAATGTGTACCCAGCAGTCTAATTATGGTCAGGCAGAGCCTTAATGCAAACAGATCAGGCAAAATGGCTACACAAAAATGCATGACAACTACACAAAACCAACAAATATCTTCAACCTGCTGACTGCTCATGACCACTAACTAAAGTAGAAATACAAGGCTAATTCCAAGCTAAGCAAACACAGAAATCCTCAGCATTCTACAGATCATGCTGAAAGAGTACAGAAGGAGAAAGATATTTGATGGGTTGGGTGTAGGATGGGTTTTAAATTTTTTATTTTAATAAGTTCAACATATCTCTATCAGCTGATCTAAAAAAGACTTGTCAAACTAATTCAGACAAACACCTTGCAGATTATAGGATTCTGAACCTGAAATTTAAAAGTGTATATAACAGAGCCCCTGTGTCCAAATAAAATTCCAGGGGTTCAAAGGACGGTTTATATATCCACATACTTGCATATAAATACACACACCTCAGTGAGAATTAGGCTAAAATTTTACCATCTCCCACAGTCATCTTCCTATATAAATTGGCAAGAACTTGACAAGGAAACCCCGGTATTTTCTACATGGAAGACAGGGGCAAATTCAGGTTTGTAAAATTCAAAGTCCTTTGCCATGCATTTAGAGACAGCATTTTTTTTCCAGAATGGCCATTATCACAAAAGACATAAGCTCACGTAACTGGATACAGAAATGCAAACACACACACAGATAAATTCACATATTTTTGCATTGATCTAACCAGAAAGCAAAAATAAACAGAGAATGAGGACCAATTTCTCTCTAGCCTGTATCCCAACCCAGAGAATCATTATACCTCTTCAAAATAGGTAATTGCTCACAGGAAGCAGAAAACTAAAAGTTAAGCCTATCAGAGCCACTGATCACAAGTGCCACCTTGTATCCACTCAGGATTAATGAAGATTGGTGTAATTTCCCATCTAGAAACCCATGCAATCTGCGAGACAGCTGAAGAGCCAAAAGATCCTACAAAACCGAAATCGTTCACTGTGTACCAGTGCTGTTGATTATTAACGCCTCTTCCCTCCCTAGAATGTGCAAAAATGCAAAATCATATTTTTGACCTTACCAGCCTATCCATTTCTCAAAAAGCACAAGTCCAGAGGCAACCTTTGCTCCCTGCAGCATCTGACTAAAAATTTTGAATTGGCAGAAGTGTAATGGACCTTTTATCAGTACTTTTTTCCTACTTACTCTTCAGGCCACTGACACCAGTTATTTCTCATGCTCCATGACCACAAATGTCAGACACTAACTACTGCAATGAAACTCCACCATAAGCTTTTGGAAAAAGCTAGGAATGTGAAGCCCACTGCACCTCCCCCTTCCCCTCGTCTGTTCTGGCAGGAAGAGTCTTCAAGAATTCCAACAAGTCACTGAACAAGATGAGCCATGATCTTGCTTCCTTTCCTAGAATGTTGGCTTTGTTTTATCTCTTTTTATCTGTTAGGCCTGTTTGCTCACCTCTCTGCTCACTTCTCCCCGTTTAAACTTTCCCAAGAAATGAGGTTAAAAGAATACTTCTGGAATTTCTGGACATTGAACAGAGAAATGCGAATTTGCTGATTCAGCAGGCCATTCCTTAGCTGAGCATTATCCCCACACCAGATGTTCCAAGGTGAGGTCAAAAGATGACCAGAAGTATCCCAAAGGCATCAGTTCTGAGCAAATTATGAAGTTACCATCCACGCTCCCCTGTGGAGTAAACGGATCGGCTGGGATGGCTGACACAATTACTGCCTGTTTTCAGCACTGTCCCTCTCTAGAGTCTGCTCTCAGGGAGCAGCTAGGGCAGGCGCTGCTCCAGGAGGGAAGGGAAGCTGAAGTCGAGCATAAATAAGGCAGGGAGAGGCAGTGGCCTCACAGACAAAGGCGCAGTCCCGCTGCACCCAGGCCAGGTGAGCAGAGAGGTTCTTAGCAAAACATCCTTGAAGTTCTTTCCTCAAAGGCAGACACCCAAGCCACTACCTAAGGTGGCCCAGGCAGCCAAATTCCCAGGAGGGCTGGGGAAGCACCCAGGGCCCCAACATTTGCCATCCCTGTAATGCAAGTGCATCCTGAGGCCCCCTGAACTGCCGCGGTTCACAATCCTACACGTTAATGCAAAATTATATGGTAAATCATCTTAGTCTTCTATAACTGCTTTATCCTCTTTCTCAGCTTCCTGGGTGCTTCTCTAAATGTCTCTTCTAGTTCCACAAGCAACAACCACTGAAGGAAGTTTAGCTCCTTGATCACTCACTTTGTATGATCTACCATTTAATAAACGACAGGATTCACAGTGTTGACATACAGAATCCTTGTCCGACAGTCAAATATAAAGCATTAAAAGAGAGCATGCTGAAATATGTTGGAATTTTATTTACATGGCATAATTTTTCAGGTGTAGGGGATCCAGATAAATTTGCTTTTAAAGTTTAAATTCACTTCCACTATGGGCAAGAGAGCATTTACACCACTTCTAACAGCCTAGCTGAGACCTCTGAGTAGGTGACATTCACTCTTTTTCATTTACAGCTATAGCACAAAACTGTCACAGCTGATCAGCTTCCAGACAGGAAACTGTTAAATACAATTATATCACTTAGAGTTTGTTGCATTGTAACTGTTACTTAAGCGTGGGATAGAACCTCTTAAAATAAGACTGTGTTTTCAGATGCTTAATTACAGCTGTGACCACAGATCACGAAGCAGTCGTCTTTAGCCCCTCAGTTTTGCTGAGCTGTGAATACAGCACAAATTTAACCATGAAGGGAGTTGTCCCTGTAAAATACTGATTTTGTCAACAAAGTGGAGGTGCTGCTCTCTAAGACATGATGGCAAACCATGGTCTGTGCGTTCTTGGGTCAGCCCAAAATTTCATCACTTCTCCCACAGCACCTGCTATTAACGTTTACAGCCCTGAAGTGTGCTTGTACTGGATCATAGCTGGAACACACTTCCTATTGCCTTTTCAGCACGCTGGTAAACACAAGGAAGACTTTCAGTGGTGCAAAGTCCTGTTACATGTCCAATTCCTATTTGCATTATGTGTAGCACAATCACTGCTGAAAGGCTTGGAGCTCGCGCGGAGGCAGTGGAAGTGGAAGAAAACCAACAACATTCCAAGGACTTAAACTGACTTTCAATCTATTGAGTGCACTTGGTGTAGCAAAATCCTTCCAGGACCAGAGACCCTGCAAAATAGGCTAGGTATTATACTAGGTCATGCTACCAGATGGTTAACCAAAGTTGAAAAAACCCAAATGAAAATCAGTGCAAATCACACTTCCTTCTTGGGGACGGGAAGGGGGAAGTTTTATGCACACTTCACAGTGCTGTTTTCTTGGTTATCACTATTAAAATCTCATCTCTATGTTATTCCAAACTTGATCTCAAAATTGCATTTAGTCTTGGCAGCTGCAAGACAAAAGAAATGTAAAAGTACAGTAGGCAACTGTCCTTCATTTCCTTCCTTTACTCTTACATATCCTGTGTGCAACTGGAATGCTTCTATTTGATTATCCAGTGGAGCAAATGCTACAATGAATGCAATCATGCCTTATTACCCTGCATGTCTGTAGCCTATTGCACAGCTATGTACAGATGTTTTTACACAGCTTGGTTTTTTAGCTACGGGGTCTATAAAACAATAGAAACTATCTGAAATGTTTTCAAGCCAGCAAAGGATAAAGGCACTGTAAAGCAGTCAACTGGATAAAAGCCATCTATGTCTGACAGGAGGAGAAGAAAAACCTCAGAGGTTTCTCAATTATAAATGCGTCAGTTTTCTTAAAAAATATGTGGCTGCAATCTGCGGCAAACTGACCAGGCTGGAACGTGTCAACAGAGGTAAAGACAAAGACCCAGGCAGTGGAAAGCTGAAACACAAACCTTTGGCCTGATGAAGGGTTGAATCATTATTTTACTGACCTGAAGAACTGGCTGCTGCCCAGAGAAGCTGAGCTTCCACTGGGAAGGCCTGAGAAGAGGTAGCATCGCCTCCAGCTGAGGGGCCTGGACTGAGACTCAAGAGCTGTGGCTTAGCCCCCAGCCAGCTCTGTCCTTTGGCTTGTCCCTTCACATCTCTAGGCTTCATTTCCTCACTCAGTACAACGGGGATAACAGTTCTGATCTCTTTGGTAAAGAGCTTTGAATTTTACTGAGGAAAAGCCCTGTTTACAAATTCATTTCCTTCTCCTCTCAAGAAATTCCTTTTTTACACATAAAATAAAATGCAAAAAACCCTCAATGTATTGTTTAATGGCACGGGTCTATCAGGGAGGCACCGGGAATTAACAGGTAAGGCACCGGATTGGAAGTTGGGATGTGAAAAACCTGTCCTCTGCCCTTGGATAAGAAACAATGAGCAAATGCTTTTATAACTCTCATGTTTTCCCTGTCCACCTGGTCCAAAGCATGTCATAGCAGAAAATCCTGCTTTCTGCTGCAGAGAATCTTAGGTCGGCGTTTCTAGCACAGATAAAAGCAAGCGACAGGTTATTTATAGTGTACCGACAGCAGGTTTGACACTGGAGAAAACAAACATTATTTCTCTTTCCACAGCTTCATATTATAAAAGAGAAAGGCGGAAGCAGGATGAGCTATGAAAGCAGAAGAGATGATTTTTTGTTTTATGTTCATCCTTGCGAGAATCCCCAGAGAACAAATCCTCAGCAAGGGGAAGTGATGGAGCTGGGGTGTGAAGCTGATGAAGCAGTGCAGAAAGCATGTAAAATCTCCAATCTGCAAGCCTCCATTTACATGGATGAGGGGAGAGACAGCAGCAGAAATACTATAAACCCCAGAAGACAGAAATGGTCTGTCCACAGACCTAATATAATGAGACTGTTCTGCTCATGTTTGCCTCAAAGGCTTCTCAGCTTCACACACACAGTAGCAAGAAGCAGTTCCAGAGCCCTTCTTGACAGTTGTTTGGCGGCGTGTGCTTAGCTGGACATCAATTAGGCTTCTGCCTTCAGCTTGTCTGTTTGCAAACACAACGACCACTTTCAGAGATAAACAGTAGAGATTTCTTTAAATCGTGATTAAATGGTATTTAGCCATAAGCAAAGCCTTGGTTCTTGGGCAGTTTCCCACAAATCATCTCTAATTTAGAAAATAATCAAGGCAGAAAACTGTCTAGGACATAAAACTATAATTCAGAAGTTCTAGCTTAGTATATTCAGGTGAAGCAAAAACATAAGAAGTGCTTATCGCACAAAAGAAAAAGCAACATTAAAAAATTACTTTTCTGATTGCTTTTTACTCCATGCTAGCAGGAAAATTCACCTAATTGCTTCTGAAGGGCACTACCACATAAATTCATTGGGAACTGTTAGTTAAAACAGTAATAACAAGTCTTTTTCCCCACAATGATTGCCTGTCAAAGCCCCAGACATAGGAGGTGGGTGAGGGGTAAAAAGATGAGGAAGGGAATATCTTATGCAGGTATCTGGCCTTTAAGCTAGGAGACTGAAATTCCCAGGTGCTTTCTGTACATGTCTATATAATTTCATACAGACATAAATGGCCCTGGAGTGGAATGCAGTACATGTTTGCACCCGTACCGCTCAAACTGCACAATGATTTAGCGCATAAAGTGAGTTACGACATGGAGCTGAAATGAAAGAATAAAGTCAGAGTATCCGAATAAATATCAACAAAGTCCTGGCAAGTATTTTCCCTCATGACATTCTTCTGTTACTAAAGGCAACAGAAAGGAGCTTAGTTACACACCGATTTGACATTAGACTAGGATTTGGTTTGGACTCCTAGGTGCCTGATGGGAAAGTACCGTAACCCAATTCTTGCAGCCAGTGAGTTTTCCAAAGATATCTTTCACTCAAACAGTGATCAGCGCCCACCTTGTACAATGACAGGATGTGGTGGCCTGAAGGATATTTACTCAGAAATAGGCTGCCTGGTAAAGGAATACTATGGTTCTTTTCCACAGAATTTTAGACGGTCCTTCTCTTGTATTTATCAAAACACGTTACCATGAACCTTTAATAAAACCATGGGAGAAGGTAAAGTTTTCAAGCTAAGATAAGCTTAAACATCCTGCACCACCTTTGGGGCCAGTCATAATAAGGAGGACAAAAGCTCTGGCATAAAGCCTGACTGAAAAGTTTGAGTGAGCAACAAAAAAGCAAAATTTAAGATCAGTGAACGTACGCTAACAAACAAAAGCAGGGTGGTAAGCTGAGGAGAAGAGTTTGGACATGCTGCCTTCCAGTTGACAAAGAAAATGTATGTATTTCAGCAAGCCAGCTTAAATATCTATGAGCATTAATTATCAATAGCAGTTTGATGATGGAGGAAATGAAAGGTCAGGTACAGAGCAGGAAGCGTGTTATTCCTCTCCCCACTGACTGTGTTTAGTTCCAAATTAATGAAAACAAACTCGCTTCAAACTTACGACACCACTGTGAGGCCTATTGTTTTATCTTGTGGGATGGGTGCTTCCTAAGAAGACAGACAGATAAATAATTGGAAAATAAAAGTGCTTGAAACACATTTTGGGGCCACAAAAGGAGAATGATGTATGGAGGAGAACTAATAAGGAACTGCTGGAGGTTTATAAAGAACAAAGTGTAGTAAAGGCAGGGAAATGCCACGACCTCAGTGGGCAAGCCATGGCGTTAGCGTGATGGAAGGCAGACCATCCAGGCCTCTCCAGGGAGAGCAGCCTCTCGGTGTCCAGGCCCAGCTGAACAAAGAGAACATGAAGGAACAAAATTGAGCAAGAGCTTGTAAGAGCTCCGAACTACTACCAAAGAGAAATAGACCCCTGGCAAAAAGGCAAGCAAAGGGGGTTAGTCATGAGAGCAGCTGAGGGTCTGTGATACTTCAGAGCTAGGAAACACATGGAAGAGGGAATAATGACAAATGTACAGAAAATCTGTCACTAACCCTCTCTCCACTAAACACTTTCATTTATTTTAATTACACAAGTTAATTCTTGCTCCCAAGACATGAAACAACGGAGAGAAGATGAAGAAAAAAGTTGAGAACTAGAAAAATCACTTGACAGCGCTCACAGATAAGTAATTTTAAAAACAGAACAGACTGATCAATCAGCTTTTTTCTACAAAAAGACCTTACACCGGGACCATATAAGCTCCAAACTAAGGACAGTATCTTGTGTTTGGCTACTGTGTTTCTTCCTGAAAGACAGTAATTTTTCAGCTAGGGAGACCAAGAATCCACCACTGCCTTTAGTATATGGAATGAATAAAGACAAACCTAAAGACAACTACTGAGCGGCAAAACAAATCCAAAGGCAAATGAAATTCAAATGTTCTGCTTTCCGTAACAATAAAACCAGAAAATAAGTCTTTATAAAATAATATCAGCACTTCACTCAACCGACTACATTGCACACATTTTAAGTTTTCATATAAATCAATGAGAGAGTTGATGTATTTAACAATAAATATGGAGTCTTAAAACTGGCATGCCCAGCTTTTTTATCTTTTACAGACTGGATGGAGGGAAATAGATTGTGTATATATGGCCTTTGTTTGTATTTTCTGTTTTCCTTGTCTTTCCAAAAGCAGACTGGTCAGCTTCACTGTGGTTTCTGCTGAGTTTTACTTTCTGGCTCTCACAGACTATTGTTTCTTTGCAAGATTTTTAAATATTTCCGTGATTTTTGAATGTTCAAACAGACAGCTTAATAGACATGTCAACTGATTTTCAGAAAGTACAAAGGACCATCCTCAGGACACCACGCTTTCCAAAGATATCTCGGGTACCCCAAATCAACTAGTCTCTCTACAAAAAAGCCTCAGCCAGTTTTTTGACAGAGGTCCAAAGGAGGGCTGCATGTCTCAGACAACATGTAAGAACAGGACCAGGATCCTGACCCCACTGAAATCACTAACAAAACTCTCACGGAGTCCAGTGTAAGCAGGATTTTCCCCTGGTCTTTAGCTGTGAGCCTGCGAACAGCTGTGCACATGCGAAGCAGCCTGGCTGAAGCTGTGTCCCTGAAACAAGAAAGAAGGAAAAGCGCACACAGGACACTGAAGAGGGAAAGAGCAAGGGTTACGGCAGCAGGAATTCCTGATTACTTGACTGGCTTTGCTCATCCCAGTGCTTCTATTAAAATTTATGCAATCTTATATTACACTCACTTGGCACACAAATTTTTAGTGGGAATTTGGAAGAGGAGAGATTGCTAGCTGGTGAAAAGAAATTGGAAGGCCATTGTGGGTAGGGTGGGGCCTGAGAGATGGTAGTGATGAATATGCCCAATAGCACAGTTCGGCACTGTCTGGGTTGTGCAGCTGAGCATTTATTCCCTAGCAACCAAAAGGCAAGGGAAAAAGTCTTCCACTGCACCGTACCGTGGCTCCCTTTGGTTTCATAAAGCCAGCAGCCTGACTCTGCACTGCCCTACGCAGCCACAAGTGACATAAAAATTTGCAATGCTGCGAGGTCCCTTCCTTTCACAACCACCAAATCAACTTGACAGTGTTTCTTTAAGGGACATTTTAACCTACAGTATGTTCATTTTAATGCATTAAAGCGTGTTTGATTTTGGTCCGAAGGACAGTCCCAGCAAGGCTTTTGCTAAAGCCAGGCACTGCTTCTCTAATGAATTGTTTTAAGCAGCAGGTATTTCTATTTATTCTGGCATCAAATAAAAACCCGCCCTGGAATATACAGAAACATTCAACACGAACCACTATGGAAAATGTTTTTAATGTGAGAATTCCTTTTCTTTTCCACTCACAGCAAACCAGCTAGTCTTTTCCCTTTCCTTGGGGATTAATTCTCTGTTGTGACACTGTTAAGGGACTGGAATCAATATTACATAGGGAGGAAGATTTAATGGAACGGTATGCAGTACAGGCAGGACCGACCAGAACTGTTACTTGCTGTGGACAGGAGGCCACCGACTACACAAGGAAACGGCCAAGGAAAAGGTAAAAACGTGCGGTCCTTTATTCGTGTGTTTTACATGGAATAAAAAAAAAAGAAAAGCATGAAATCTACTTGGAGACATAGACCAAATGTCTCATTTGAAAAACCTGATCATATTTTGAAACACTTTACTGTGATAAACTCAGTAGGAAGAAAGCAGGGTGTAGCTACAAAGGGAGGGAAGTTGGCTAACAGCACCATAGTATGCAGCTCTCTGTGATAGCACTTTTCACTCTTAGCTCTCTACACCCTTTTGAAAGAAGGAAAGGACGAGGATACGAACACACTGGTACAGCAGAAGGATGTCATCTGTGCAGTCACCCAGCGGTGCAAAAACCAAATCCCGATTTCCCCAATCCCATATCCGTGTTTGGGAGACTCAAGAAAAAGGACACAAATTATGAAAGCATTTATAATCTTCAGGACTCTAAGTTATCTTTGAGCCCTTTAATTAAAGCCAGCCAGGAGATGGGAATGTTTTTCACAAAACATTGATTCACTTGTGGAAACAGTCTGGAAAACTATGTTTCTCAATCACCTCCGCTCTGATGCTCGGTTTTCTCCAGGCAGCCATTCCTTCAACTAAACCTGCCCATCTGCAGTATATACACTATACTCTGCTTTCTTTTCCCCAACATCAAGCCACAGAAAAGCATATGTGACTGCAGCAGAGGCAAAGACATTTTTAACCAGGGCAATTTAAGGATATTTAAGACACATTCTCATTTTCCATTTCCCAATTCCACACTGCCCCCACTTTTATTATTAGCTGAATACAGGGAAGCTTCAGCTTGGATCGGGGGTAACATGTACACTGAGGAATCAAGGCCAAGCTTTGCCTTGAAATATGCAGGATCATTCCTAACTAACCGTAAAGCTGCTTATTTGGCACTAGCAGTGGAAATATTGAACGAAAGGGGCATTCTCAATCTGCTTATGTCACAGAAAGGTTGGATTCTGACAACGTGCAAGGCTCCAAGCTGCAGCCTGATATTAATAGCTAGACATTAAACTCTCAATTTGGCTGGCTTAGAGGCAGCTCAATTGGAACAAAGATTTTTCTGCAGGAAACGGCAGATCTGGTTAGAGTCACATCACGAGAGATGAGTCTGAAGCAGCAGCAGACTGCAAACTTTTTGACTGGTGTGTGACAAGCTGCGTCGCACGAAGCGAACCGCCCCTGCTCAGACAGCAGAGCACATCAGAGGTCCCGCAACTCAGGCTGCTGAAACACAACTGTTGCAAATGTATTGCACGCAGGCATATTGTTTTCCTCTGTCCACCTCCTTGTGAATTCATTCGTTCTTAGAGCTGATTTACACAACCAAGTGGGGTAATGAGCATTAACAAACTATTTCTTAAACAAATGCGGTTCTGTTTCTTGACGCAGCCAGTGGGGTATCACCCCACAAAGACATACCTACATATTTTCACCATTTTTGAACTTGTTTCAGCCATTATGTAACCTTCCACACTACCTTGGCAGCTGGGCCAAGAAAACTTGAACGAAGTCCCCAGAGCAACTGGTTTCAGTGAGGGGCCCCTGCCAGAATACAAATACAAACCTCCTGCTGCTGTTTTCTCTCTGTGTCTGCATGGCAGGCAAAGATTCCAGACAGGTTTTTCAGTATGGATCTTTTTGAGCACAAATGAACACCTCTTATAAGCCATTTAAACTTCATAATCCCACTTCCGAACAACAGCTGGGCCTCAGTACTTCCACCAGGGAAAGTTTTGCTTCTATATTTCTCACAATGTAAAGAAAATCAAGGCACTGTCACTGAAAAACCCATTCCTTATGGCACTCTGAGTCCTTTTATTTCGGTACACATAATCTAATAGATTCTTTATAGTTTCTTAAACATGACTAAGCAACATTAGATTCTGGACTTGTATCATATACTCAAGGACATCACACTGCTTTATATGAGAACCGCTTAAGCCATGCAATCTCCTGTAGCTTTGCACTCAAAATCCTCATTTCAGAGGTAGACAGAAGCATTCAGAATGTAAGCAGCTTGCCAAATGTCACACAATGAGTAAATGCCAGAGCTGGGAACAGAAATCATGAGTCTAGAGTCCAGATTCTCTGCCTTACATAGAGTAGTAGCCTCAGTCTCCTAGTTTAGGAGACTGCCTGCTCACCAGAAAGATGTTCCTTTCTTTACAGGATGGCAATGTACCACACTGCAATGGCCAATGTCATCCCTAAGCAGGTATAGAAACACATATGCATCTGCTGATACCCTGTTCTTCATATATAAAAGCAAAGCACAAGGCAAGAAATGAAAGCAAGTTGCTGTTCTAGAGAACTTTGGGGAGTGCTACCACCTCAGCATCACCATCAACACCAAATGCAAAGTCACACTTTGGACTAGCTTCTTGCTTTTGCAGGCAGTCTTGCTGATTGGAGGGGATGATCTGGGAGCTGGAGTGAAGAACAGGAATCTGGCAACAATAGAGATGGCTGAAATATCAACATAATTCCTCATAAGCCAGTAGGGTATACCAATGGGCATCAGCCTACTTTAATGGTTGCACTCACATTAAGCCCCAGTAAATGCCATGCTACATTGCTACTTACGTAACCCATGTGTATATACAGGGCACGGAATGGTGGCTATTAAAAACCTACTTCTCTACAACTGACACCTATTTTTCCCTATTCTGACAAAACAAGAAAACTGGAGAATCTTTCACACAGTTGAAATTTAATACTGCCAACACTAACCACTTTCTCAAACCAGTTGTATGCCACAGAAGTACATTCCTTAATTTATCCTTCCTTTGCTGCGACACACATGCAAATGACAGAACAAGGCCAAATTCCCTTCTGGTCTCACATCTGTAATACAAACGATTACATATGGGCTAACTTTCATCAGTAAAGAAAAATCACATAGTTATATCACCAATACAATACCTTTGTCAGAGCAAGGTGAATGAAGGTAATACAGTGCTATATCCATCCACAGAAGGCAGAGACGACGATCGGTATATGAATCACAAGGATATAATATATTCAGGGCATCAGACACATTGTCCATAATTATCAGATACTATCCTACGGGTTTAGGACACACATAAGGACACAGAAACATGAAGTGTCTGTTTTATGGATAGGAATGCATCAAAAACCAGCATTCCAATTTCATACTGTGCCATTGAATTACACCTTAGCTAGCTGATGACCGGAGGAATAGGTTATCTTCTTCAGGCTCTACCTCCAGCCACTAAGCATAAGAACTATTCCTCAAGGCAGGGACAGATGAGATATCAGAGTGTGGTATAACTTGGGAAGACTTCATTCAAATTGCAGCCCTACCAGAATAGTTCCTCATTTTACGGTTTTGAAGATGACTTTCAAAATACACTGCCAGTATATACAACACAGAGATAAGGGCCTAAACTATAGACGATCTGATGCGACTGCAGTAACTTACCAGTTTGGGTACAAGCAATAATGCTTGCAGATTGATGTTACCAAAGTATTTACTTATTTCAACAGCATTTAAGAAAAGATGGTATCACACGATGGAGGATTTCATCTGTACTCAGGGATGAGGCACACTGCCTCTGGGTTCAGACAACAGAAACAGTGGGGCACAGAAAATGCATTAGCGAAGATGCTAGTGTTTTGCTGCCACACAATGAAACTGTCAGGGGAGAAGGAAGGAAAAGTAGGATTGAAGAAATCAAAGAGGCCAGACTGGTTTTGTCCCAGACACATTCACCTTCTAAATATCTTGGAAAAACTATGCTGGAAAGAGCAATAAATGAGTTTCATCTCTATTGCTCTCATCTTCCATTTTCTCCACTACAACCACAGCCTGCAGCAAGTTGCAGCACAAGAAAGTACTTGGGTATTGTAAGAACAGAAAAGAAGTCATAAAAATATTTCCTTAGTCATGCTGTCTATGGTAATATAATTCCCTGAATAGAGATCTTCAACAATACTGTCTTTAAAAATGAAAAGAGCTCTGACCTTAGTCAGCATGTGTCTTCCATCAGCTTCTCTCTCGCTCTCTTTTTTTTTTTTTTTTTTAACTTCTTTGTAGTCTCTCACCACAGCCATCTCCAGGTGCAGGTACACAGTATAAAAACCTTCCTCAGTGGAAGCGTGTTTTCCACTGGACACAGAATAAATGCATTGTAAGGGATTCTGACTAGAAAGAAAAGTCGGATGTAGAGGCCAGTTTTTGCTCGTGTTTGAAAAGAAAATTCATGTATTTTTCAGCTCTGTATTTCCCCCTTTCACCTGATCAGTGTCCACAACCCAGAGAGGGAAGGACCAGCATTCTGAGATGAGACTTCTGTAGGTAGTTTCTGAGCTCCTGCTGAACGCACTTTCCCCCATGCTCTTCATCACCCGCTATTGTCAGCATAGCGATTCCTAGTCTGCAAGTGTCTCTCTGAACGCTGGAGTGTAAGATCAGCTGAAAATCAGGGTCCATTCCAAGTTTACATAGAATGTAGGATAAGGGGCTGCTTGACTTTGAGGCAAGTCTAAAAAAAGTCATGGAATCGTCTTGGAGAGGATGTTGAGCTATGCCTCCAAACACTGCTGCTACTGTGGTGATTAAAAAAAATACCAGGAGAAGAGATACAGTAGAGGCTCCTGCTACCAAAGTTAAATAAAGAAATAAATACAGTATTTAATGTGTGGGATGTAAGGACCCTGTGTATCCAGGGTTTGGATAAGATTAAAGGCAGTTAGGAAGTAGGAGGGGTGGGAGGCAGAAAAGAAGATTTAACTTGGCTTTCCTACAATGAGGTATTCTTCTGTGGTGCCTGACTGCCAGTTTGATCTGGAGTGTTACACAGGTTCTTACAATTGGAAATACATTCATTAGTTAGCAAGTTCTTGTTTTAGGTGAGAGAGCACTGAAAGGAGCATTATACAGACACACCAAAAGACAGTTTCCTAATCTCCAATTATCTGATTCTACATCCGCTCCATTATTTCCTGAACTCAGCACCTCCAGTGCTTAGAAGGGGTTAATATTTAATGGCTTATTTATAGTTCATACCTTGCTCAACTAATCTATATTTGCATCACAAAGGTATACAGAATAGCAAAAGCAACCTAACAGCAAACCAAAGAATGAAAGATTGCCCCGAAAGCCCCTCTTAGCATAGCGGTGGCTATCAAAATACCCTCCCCTACTTCTTTGACTTACCCACAGTGTCACAAGGCTCGTCTTTGTGTACGCAGAAATCTGTCCTAGAAAGAAAAACAGAACAGAAGTGAAATGTAGTCTGTGCCTCCAGACTTCAGGCTAGGAAAAAGCAGTGATGCATGACTCATACATCATGGGTGTTGAGGTTTGCTTTTTTTTAAAACTGCTGTGCAGTCTACACGATGACAACAGAGATAGCAGCATTGATTGCTACTGCGAGATTACAAGCAATTATGTGAATCAGCTCCATACACCACTGTCCAATTTAATAGACTTAAGATTTAGCATATAGAAGAGTACTGCCTCACTCTATGATGTCAGACTTCTTCAGCAACTGGATTAAAATTGAACCTCTTATTTTTACAGGAGAACTGGGAGAAAAAAAAAAAAGAAAGAGGCAGGCACCCTGTGATGCAACAGCACCATCAAAAGTGGGAGGAGGAGATATGGGGGGGCACTGCCTGGAGACAGAGAACTGATCATGTGTACCCAGAAAGTCTCAGTTCTTCAGTTTTTCTTTTTCTTCCACTGGAATAGAAAAGGACAAGAAAGAAGCAGGACTAAACAGAGAGAGATGGATGTAGACAAGAAAAAAGAAAGAGAATTTCAGGATTTGCCAGGTAACAGCTAGGCAAATTGGCTTCCGATAAACGTCTTACAGTCAGATTTGCCATTTTATGATTTGAATCCAACAGAGAGAGGTTCAAGAGACTTCAGTTGGTCTCTGTTACTCCCCCACATCTCATCCAGTCTCCCCAGATCTCATCAAGGCAGGAAGAGATACTACGTATGCCACTGGCACCCGCAAATCAACCAGGGACACAGAAAAAAAAGCCTTGAAGCTCACCATCTAAGTGACGACACTTCTCGTGAGAAGATTTTGTAAATGAGATTCCTCAGGACAGAAAAACAAAGTGTGGGAGGAAAAGTATTTTATAACTAAATTAATGGTTTGAATACACTTCAATAAGCACTTAGACCTAAACTTTAGGAGCTATCTTCAACCAGACCTGCTTTGCAGTGCTATCCGCTACAAAGAGGAGCTTGAGAAAAGCATCACATGTGCTAAAACATTTCAGAAGCTCCTTAACCCAAGGGAAGCTGAGGAACCGTAATCTCTGTCATTATGGCTTTCCTCACCCTGTGGGGAGGCTAGTGAGAGAATCCTATTAGTACATTTGGAGTGTGTCATTTGAAATGCCTGAGTCCCCGGTGGGATTTTGAGTTTAAGAGTTTGGCAGGGGGAAGATTAAAAACACTTAGGGAAAGATAATACTTAGAGGAATACTTAGAAAAAAGAAAATACTTAAGATAAAAATAGAGTAATATTAAAAATCAAATTTTCTTGAAGAAAAATATGAAACTAGAGTTTATAGGAAAAGGGATCTAACGCCTAGGACTGTGACTGATGAACCCAAACCCTTCACACCGAATACCTTTGCAAGTCACAAATCAAGTTGTCAGGGGCTTGGAGGCAGAGAAACAACAGCTATTACCAGCTCTCATTAACTAGACATTGAAAACTAACAATGCCTCAATGCAGAAAAACAGTAACAACCATCAAAGTGTTAAAAAATCAGATAGGAACAAAACAAAAATCGGAAGCTGCGACCACACACTGGCCCCAGCTTTCATTTTTCACCACAGCCTTACTGTGTCTCGACACCTTGGCATTCCAGCCTTTCCAAAGTAGAGTAATGACAGTCTCCTGACGGAGCTGGCACAAGCACGCCTGCCTGAGTTCTCAGAGCCAACTTGACGGAGGTTTATTTAAGGACTTATTATGTTATATAAACTGGTAAATCAAACAGATGCTTTTCTTGTGACAACAGATAGCTGAACTATTAGTAGATGGCAGGAGGCCATTGCTAGAAAAGCATCTCTCTTCAGGGGCTGGCCAGCTCTGCAAATAAAGCACAGCAATTTTGCTCCTTGCACTCTGTGTTCTACACAGAAAGGTGTCTGGCGCTTTCAGGCAGCTCCCTGGAGAAATTACCACCATGCCATAAAATGAGGGGTCTCGTAAATGATCCAGCACAACTTGCAGACTCTCCTACAGAGGTGGAACAGTCCCTGTCTGTAAAAAGAGTGCTGTGATGCTGTCTGCTCAGGGAAGGACTTGAAACAGGTCAGCACAAAGAACTGAATGTAGCTGCCCAATTCACTGCATGTGGGCCTGCAAGTATGAAACCTCCTCAGCCCATCCTTTAAGCTGTCATAAACACAAGTCCAAGAGACACCACCCTTTTATTCAAAGATCTTGTACCAAAATGCTGGGCTTTAAATCATCTTAAACATTTTACCCCAAAGCTCTGTGGCCAAACAGAAAAGCACATCCAAACCTTCAGTCACAAATGAGCTCAGTGGGTCTCGGTCTTCTTCCAAAGGCAAGCAGTCACCCCACCACAAAACCTGTACACTCTAAGTCCTACAGTCCTTTCCTGGCAATTAGAGGGGAGCCAGACTGAAAAGCCCTTAAAAAGATCTGACTCACCTGTGGTTCATCACACCTGTGAGGTAAGACAGCCCCGTCATGGCACCGAACCTGATCTGCTTTTAAAAGGTTTCAATCACAGGTGTCTCTCACCACTTGACTGCTTCTATATTTTTTGAAGTGCTTGTGAGCTTGACATGAATGACACTGTAATGATACTCCAAGGATATGAAAAAAGATATCCTAATATTCATTGCACGTGCAGGGGTTTCTTATCACAGAGACATAGTTCTGTTAGCAGAATCTTTTATAGAGCTATTTTGGAAAAAAACTCTTACTCCAGGAGCTGCAGTTCAAATCCAAGATCTGACCTTATCACACTAAGTCTTGGATAATATATTGAAATCACACTCTGTGGCTGTGAGGCAACTTTACTCTTCACTTTTAGCCGCTGACTGAATGAAGCAGGCCATGTGTTCTCATCTTCTAGGGACCTGTGAAATTCTCAGTCATTATCACTTGTGGTACTGTGCAGAGTGTTTCCATTAGCAGGCTTAAACAATCCTTCTAAAAAAATGACAACAAGTCAGTTGTTTTGTTCAATAAAAATAGCCAGAAAGGAAGAGCTCAGAACTCCTCCTATAGTCACTCTTCCATCTGGCTCACACGAACTGGAAAAAAATACCTAACTGTGCTAAGTTAAATTCTGCAGTTCAAGTCCTTCCTGTAAGAAAGAAGGACAGTAGTTGAACTGTGCAACACGAATAAGAAGTATTCTGTTTAATGGCCACTTCCCAGTGTCCTTCAAATGACATATTTTGACCAGTGTAACCCTGCAAGGTCATTAAGCTAAAGGACAGAGGAAACTGGTACAGTCAAAAACCTGCCAAAAAAAACTTTGCACATCCATATATACATTTAGTAGCACTATGTGTCCCGCCTCCTCGATGCACGTGGAATTGCTTCATTTGCCCATTTAATGGGAAGGCAAAGGGCTGGAGAGATGTGGAAGGGAGGAGCAGGCTGCAAATGGAAAAACTACACCAGTATGTCAGGAAAAAACCGAGTCTTTGGTTTGCTAAATGACAGCACTGAATTCTGTTCCTATCAGTTTTGTGTCATTCTTCCCCCTGCTATCACATCACCTATAGTCTAATAAGGGACCCACACACCTACAGGAGACACAGAGGACATCAGAATGTCTGAAGATTTCCTAAGGAATGCAGAAGACACAGGATCAAGACAGACAATGTGTTTCAAATGAGACATGCCTCATTGAAAGGTCACTAAGATACAGATTCTGCAGACAGAAGTTATTCTGGTCAGCTGCCCATTAAATATATTAAGTACACTATCCCTAGGTGCCAGAAATCTGAATTCCTGCAAGTTCAAAACCAGAATTTAAACAAGAAAGGTCTGATGATTATAGAGACCACAACACTACACTCAGACCTTCAGGGCTATAACAGGTTATTCCCACTAGTCTCATTTATTTACTGAACTGGACAACAGCACACCTTATTTCACAGACATAGGATGCCTCCTACCTGGAACTCAATCAGGTGGATACTATTAAAATCCCACAGGAGGTATATTTGCCACCTACATAATCTACTTCTGCATACAAATGGGTATATGGGGAACATCAGTTAGAGGTGAAGTTTCAAAAGGCAAGCACGCCTTGGTGTTTCAACTGAACACAGCCAGATTGGAACCAGAGGGATTTCTTCAGACGCTGACCCCAAAGAATCTGTTTCTAGTCCTAAAGCAGCTGCAGCTGCTGAAAATTCAGCTTCTGCTTTTTCTGGCGCAATTGTTTGTGCTGGACATGCTGTTGCTCCCATATCCTCTACCACTGGTCCATCTGTATAGTCTGGGGAGGGTCCAGGGACACACACACACACACACACTTCCAAAGCCAAGAGTAGAAAACCTCATTTCCCTGATGCGGGAATCAGGCTGCTGGGCCAGAAGTCTTCCAAGCAATGCAGCATCCTCTATGTGGCAAGAAGCAGGATGGGTTAAGGATGACAAGACACAGCAAGAAGGAAGGAGAAAGACTACAAGTACGCACTGCTGGCCTATCAAACCAGAAAAATGCTGTTCTTATGCACAGCCATGTGCTCCCTGGCCTGAACTTTCTCACAAAATCTGAATCTAGTTTTTAACCCAACAGAACCTGACTGCAAAACCCTGAAAATCTATTGAACAATTCTTTGCACAAATTCCTTCTATAATTCTTCCTCAGATGCCTGAGTCCAACTCATTTAGCCTGACATTATGCATTCAATTTTATAAGCTGCAGAGGGGCTGCACAGATTAAATGCTCCGCTCATTCCCTCCACCCCGTGCTTAGAGCACATCAGAAGTGATTCTGTATGCCTCACTTGTCATGCAGGACAACTGGATGCCCAGATGAGTTTAACAAAAATGTTAGTTATTTATTTAGGCCCTGATCCAATGAAGCACATGCTTAACTATAACCAGGATGTGCAGCCCATTGACTTCAAAGGAACTATTCACCCTGTCTAAAATGTTAAGTATCTGTTTAAGTGCTTGGTTGGACTACACTGAATACAGAGGAGAGAGGATTTGGGGGAGCTGCACACGGCTGTGACATTCTTAGGAACTTTGCTGGCCCCACGCCCTGCTCGGCAGCTATTTTACTGAACACTCACCAAAATCCCATGGATAGTTTGCAGTGTGACTATTAACACAGAGATTATTACAATCAGAATGACAGTTTATGCAAAAACATGTATTTTTACTTAAATTGTTGCCTGAGGAAAAAAAGGTGAAAGAAGTAAATAATATCGAACTGCAGTACAGACATTTCCTGTCTCAAAGTGGGGAAGAAGCGGGTAGGAGGCTGAGTTTTTCTAGCACATAGAGCATCCATCTTCCACTATATTTTTAGGCTCACTTAAATTATTCAGAAATCATTTCTATAACAATGCATTCTTGATTTATGTCTTAAAGTATGCAATCAGCTTAAGAGACAATGGATTTGCTACTCAGAATTTATGGCGACTGTGAGGAGCACGGGACTTGCACTGTATTGTGAGGTTGAGCTCTCATAGTCAAGTTAGACGAAAGAAGCCTACAGGTTAAAGTAAGCAAAAAGGGTGTGGTCCCTATTATCTGGGCCATATCCTGATGCGTTCGATACATCAGTAGGTGTAGAGCTGCAGGCTGCACGGAGTTTTGCACAAGTATTCATACACAGATTATTTCATGTCTGAAATAAATGCAGCAGTGATCAAACACACAAATTAAGAATGACACCCCTCCTCTATCTCAGCTGTGATACAGGAGAGGTGTTAAAATGGTTATTTCCTAGGGCAAAGAGAGAGAAATTAATTTAGTTTATGGTATTCATCTCTCACTTTCTCCAGGAGATCACTCCCTCCCCACCTCTTCACTACTGACACACTGTCTTCTCCGCAGGTACCCTCTCTCCTCTCAGACAGTTCAGTTGATTCATACCTAATCACACACAGAGCACTTGTTCTCAGCTGTGTTCTCACGTCCATAGCTTCTTTCTCTAGAAAGGGCTTATGCTCCAAAACCTTTCGCATTTTTATCACTTATACCAGCTGGTGTGAGGGGAAAAAAAAAGTATCACCTGTGTTACAGCTGTGTCTTGCCTGTATCCTGGCTACAACAGCGCTCTGGTTCAGGAGGAGATGCTTTTGCACAACCTTGTTAAGTATACACAGAAACAAGACAAATCACTTTCATCTGAGCCACCCAAACAGCACATAGGTAGCAAATATATCATCATCAGGAGATCTTTTTCTTGGATTACTGCTAGACCAGATAACCCCATTGTTGACTACGGGCCATTATTGGTTGAAGTAAATGGATAAACCAAACCTCACTATACCTGGTTACAAAAACAGCAGCATCCACAGGAGGAGTGTCATCCCTTGCGCCAGGAACCTGGTTGTTACCGAGATATTTTGCCCCACCATATTCTTCATTTTGCCATTGACAAAAGCTCTCCAGAGACCTCTCTCCATGATGCCCAATAGACAACTTCGCCTTTTGGAAAAAAAAGGGATGCAAAAGAAGGAACATCAGTCGCAGTTTTTACATAAAGCATTAGACCTCTGATGAAATATCAGAGGCTCAAAGAGACAGACGCGATAGAATGAATGTGCGAAACAGCTTCGTCTGACCAGGTGAACTAGGGACTTTGGGATCCACACTGACTTCTGTCATCTGATTACAGAAAAAACTCCATCAGCTGGCAGCAGTCATAAGCTTCTAGTACAGCACTATGTTCAAAAGTCTCGTAAGTGTGGAAGTTATACATTCGATACAAAAGCCATATAATTTTTAATCTTTGTAACCGTTAACTCCTGAGACTGGTTCGCAGATGTAAGTGGACAAAGATTTACCAGGAAGGATAAATAAACTCCCACAGCCCCCTGTAATTCCCACCTTTAATACTGCCTGGTGCAGTGCGGCAGGCACTACTTAAGATTTGCAATCACGTGGCCAGACGTGCCCCATTTCCCCCCAGCACAAGGATCCTGCTCTGCCTGTGAGACCACCACAGTACAGTTATAGCAGCAGGGTAAAAATGAGTTAGAACTCACAGGACGGTTGCGGAGCAGGACTAGTTTG
The DNA here is from genome assembly GCF_963921805.1 of Phalacrocorax carbo. NCBI lineage: Eukaryota > Metazoa > Chordata > Aves > Suliformes > Phalacrocoracidae > Phalacrocorax > Phalacrocorax carbo. The sequence continues at coordinate 4,462,194 of NC_087519.1, read as the reverse complement.
GTCACTCGAATGCTGACTTTAATTCCAAGACTTTGATGTTGAAACATGTTGTACACCTGTTAAAATGCAAAGAAAACATCCACAGTATATCAGTAACAATACCAAGACTTAGCAATAGTTGAAGGAACTAACTGTGACTAAAATTAGACATTAGTCCCTCAAAAAGCTGACCCAAACCAAACCCAAATGGTTGTGCTACTACACTCAACAAAACAAAGAATTTTTAAGAACTACTGTGTTACCACTCTAACAGCTCCACATATTACAGTGCAGCTAAAAGGCTTGCAAAACCACAGTAGATTTGCTCCTACCATACTGCATTTGACTTCACCACCTGACCAATTTGTCACAGACTAATCTGAGCAAGATTCAGCATTCGAGAACAAAAAACATTTAAAAAAAAAACCACAAACCAAAAATACACAAGCTAATTACAGAAAGAAAAATACTTTTAACTGGAATAAACAAGAGAAAAGGGTTGCTGAGCAACAAGGGAAAGACATATTCCCAAGGAACTCTAAACATAACCCAAAGTCTCAGGAACACGGACATACGTTACGAAGCATCCAACTAATATGGATCTTCAGCATTTAAATATCAGAGATAACTGAATGCAAGATGAAATAATGGTGTGTTTTAGACTTCAGGAAATAGAATGGAAAAGCAATTTCCCTCTGTTATTTTCATATCTTATATAAAAGAATAGTAATAAGGCAGCACATAATGACACAAGCCTCAGGAAATACAAAAATAGCACCGGAAACTACCTTACTACTTTCTCCAGATTTTGCATTCCAGCTCAGATACTTCACCTCATTTTTATAGGTTAGAACATAAGATCTTAATCGATGCCAGAATTTTATTCCACCCATTTCTCCATGTACAAATGCTTTAACTAGACTATAATCAAAAAAGGTGAGGGAAGGGTTTATTTTAAAAAGGTTTAAAATACCCCATAATAACCTTTGGATGAATAGTGTATTCCCTACTCAGTCAAAAAACAAAATCAAGACCACTGAAGACAGACTCTTGACTAATGGGAGGCAGGAGTTGGCCTCAGGTAAGCTATATTCCTTACTCATATCTCGTTTGGCTAGAAATATCACCCAGGCTCAGCTAACTTCCTACAACAAACCCAAGACATGAACACATGTCGGATGTTATGTTTTCAATGCTTGGTATTTTTCCTATTTGTGCAAATACTCAGGAATGTACTCAGTGTAAGAGTGTTCTTAAGCTCTTTAGTGTTTGGGGTTGGATTTAAGCACACACGTAAATGTTTCCTATAATTTAGATGCAGATTGCAAGACAGACGCTACTCAGTATTTGACCCACTGACCTTCAGTACGAGCACAATAAGCCATTTATCTTCCCTGCGGCTGGTATACAAACACATACAAGTGCTGGTACTATTTACTTAGCTCAGGGGTCTGTTGGTAGAGTAGCTAAGGCCTCTCACTACAGACCTGCAGGGACAAACTTGACACTTGCAGAAAAGGGCTCTGACAGTTGACCTATGTGTAAATGGAGACCTGGACGTTCAGCTGAGAGGGTCAGTGGGGCATCATCCCGATCAAGTCAATCTCTCATATACCACTACAGAGACTAACAAACATTTGCATGTGATGGACGCCTTTGATTTGCCTAGCTCACTGCTAGCTCTGACCATCCCATAAAGCTTCTACTCATAAAATGAGAGTACAGCAAACAGGTTCTTATAATCAAGCCGAATGGATGCTGGTGCTTGCCTTTCCATCAGAGCAGGCACGCTGCCTGCCTCCAGACCCAGTGCAGAGATCCAAACTTCAAAAAGGTAGTTTTCGTTAGCAAAACGTGCATAGCTTAACCAGCTGCTGGAGAGTTCAGCATGTCATTTTGAAGCCCCTCTTCCTTTTCTCCCGCAAGCTCTGTCCTAAGGATAACTTTGACTGCATTTGTATTTGCATCCATCACTGATCTCAGAAGAGTCCAACCTAGCCAGCCGCAGCAACAATTGGATACTAAACCAAAAAGACACCAGGCATGCAAAAGAGGCTTTACTTTCTTTGTTTATTCAAGCTTTGTTTGCTTATTCTTTTAAACCGAGTCCAAAGAAGCCCCAGATTGATGGTAGTTTGTGTTGCTCAGTAGGAAAAATAACCTCTCCCTCTGCTAAATAAGCATGACTGGCACAAGTGGCTGTTGTACTTCAGCACAACTAAAGCATTCCATCACAATCCACCTGGAGAAGACAGACCCTTTCTCATCAGAGCTCTGCTCCAGCTAGCTCTGCTTCCATCCCCCACTCTGAATGCCTTGGAGGCTGAACTAGGCTTTTCAGTCCATGAGCTCTGACTGGATTAAAAGGGAGATGCTTGCTTCAATGCAGTCGGACTGGTTCCTTTGCCCTGCAATCAGTACTTCAACATGTGTACAGGTAAACATCCTGTAACTTGCCTGACACCACGGCGTGCTGGCCTGCCAGGCTCTGATAATGACAGGATGCTGATTATCACTGCGGCACAAACCCAGGTGTATCAGCAAGAAGTGTCTCCCCTGATGTTTTAGGACAGACAGTGTGTGGAATTCTGAAGATGTGGCGCAAACAGAAGTGGCAGTGCATATTCTGGCCATGCTTATGAGTTGTTTAACCACAAGGACAAATCTCTAAGTATATGATTTATTACTGTTAAAAGGTAAGAAAGTATGATAGCTAACAATACCCACACGTTGGGGTAAATAATGTTTTAATGAAGTTTTAAAATTCCTCAGAGATGGATAGACAGTTGCCAGAAGAATAATAATCGTTTTTGTTGGTGTTGTTTCATACAACTCTGCACAGTTTCTTAGGATTTAAAGTGTGATCATAATAAGCTCAGCTGAAGAAGATATTAGCACTGTGATTTAAGATGGTCCCATTCCAGAGCCACAGGACACTGTCAAAATATCACATTTACAATTTCCAATCTTTTTTCATGAACCAAGCTCAAGAGCAGGGAAACATCTCCAGCTTCATCTGCCTTTGCTGATTCTTCTATTTCTTTTCCAGTTAGCAAAAAGTCCCCTGTAAAGTTTTATACAGAAGGGTCTACATAGATTTAGCTGGGAACTGTTCACACTCCACCCACAAATAAAGTTGTCTTTCAAAAAGAGCTAAGATCTGCAGGCAAATTAGCCAGAAAACAGACCTAAAAGTGTGCCTGCAAATCGGTCTGCACAAGCAAACATCACCACCCAAATAGCTCTTATTCATTAACCGACTGAGTATGGGATGTATAGGCTCCATCGCTATACTGAGAGGACCTTCTCAATTAAAACAGTGCAAGACCATTTACACTTTAGCAATTTAGCCCAGACTAGGGCTGTGAAATGGAGACACGGAGTTTGAGACTGAGAAACAACCAGCCACATGGCACTTGAGCTTCTCTGACTAGATGCCTGCCAGACGCCACCCAGCCCCTCTCTCACAGCCCTTCCTCAACAGGACAGGAGGACAAAATAAGATGAAAAAGCTCGTGGCTTGAGATAAAAAGACGGAGATCACTTATCAGTTACCGTTATAGGCAAAACACACTTGACTTGGGGAAAATTTAATTTATTGCCAATTAAAATAATTTGTATTGAGAGAAACAAAGATGATTTAAAACAACTCGTTCCCCTCACCTCATCCCACCACTTTTTCCTAGGCTCGACTTCACTCCTCCATTCCTGACTCCTCCGCCTCCTTCCCCCTTACTCCAAACTACGCAGGGGGATGGGGAATTGTGGTGAGTCCGTAACAGCTCCTTCCTCCTCACACTTTTCCCGTGCTGCAGCATGGGGCCTCTCCATGGGCTGCAGTTCCTGGCAGGAGAATCTGCTCCAGCGCAGGCTCCTCTCCACAGGCCACAATATTCTTCAGGGAATACCCACCTGTCCCACCATGGTCTCTCCACAGGCTGCAGGGCATCCTCTGCTCCAGCATCTGGAACACCTCCTGCCCCTCCTTCTGCTCTGTCCTGGCTGCTCACATGGATTTTCCTCACACTTTTTTCCCTCGCTGCCTATGCAGCCTTTTGCCCGTTCTTGAATATGTTTTCACAGAGGCACCAACAGCTTTGCTGATGGGCTCCGCTGTGTCCTGCGGTGGGGCCACTGCAGAGCATTACAGCCGTGTGGGCATTGCAGAGCCAGTTCCAGGCTGTGTCCGCACGGGGCAGCCCCGGGGTCTCTCCTTAGACAGGCCCCTGCAGCCCCCACCGCCAGCTGCGCCCAACACACTATCCTTTTAAATGAAAACCCAAACGGTCTCAAATCACTGTCTTTAAGGCTAGAAGGAGCCCCAGTGAGAAGACAACCAGACCGTAAATGACTTGATGAGAAAATATGAGGCTGGGTTCAGCACAGGTTATTTACAGCCGTTTTGGCAGCACATAGCCGATGTTAAACCAGACTGCATGAGGTAGGTTGTGCCAAAAAGAAAGCATTGTCATGGAATGCAGGTGTCTTTAAAATAAAAGAATTCAAATCCATAGGTCTTTCCTGCTAGGAATTGGATTCTGTCATGGCAGAGACCACCTTCTGCTCTTCTCACCCAGCCAACAAGGAAACCATCACCCACAGACTTGGCGTGTCAAAGCTGTTCAGACCCCACGCCCAACTGGCTATCATCAGTACACGAGCTAACAGTGCCAAGTGAGGTGGCCGAGATAATTGGTACCAGGGGAGGAGGAATGGGATTTCCTAGTGCAGATGTTCTCAAGATTTCGTGCTGCACGGATAACATGCATTAATAGAGAGACTGACTCACAGACACCTCCCTTCCCACTCGCAGTACCCTGGGCCACCCTCCCTCAAGTCTGCAATTGCATCACACCCTTCAGGCTGCTGTGACCACTTCCAACAGGGGAAAAGTAAAACTATTTGGGGTATTTTAGGACCTTTTAATAAAATAAGGCAGCTGGGAAGACAAGCATCAGCTGCATGAAGCCTGCCAACACACCGCCATGGAACAAAATGCAAAGGTTACTGTTCTAGGACATCACCACAGTGTCAGAAAGTAGCTTGGCTGGAAGAACAATGGAGGTTCTAGGCTGAAGGGAAGGAATGCCAAGAGTTGTCATTGTGGCTGAAGTGTGGTCATGATCACTGCCTGCCCTGTTGCAGGTGAACTTCTACACTGTATTGACTTCCATTCTGTGACAAGTCATCAAAAGTACAGAGAGTGCACTTTGGAAACAGAAAGAGGTATGGTAGAGAGTCACACAAAACAGAGAAAAATAGAAGGAGAAGCACAGGAGAACAAGAAAAGGAATAAAGCCAATCTGACATCTCCCTGACAGAGCTTTAGTGCACAGAATGACCTAGAAGAAACAGAAAAGCTTAAAGCCTGAACCATCCTTCTCCTCCTCCTCCTCCTCCTCTGTTTGCATTCCTCCTGCCTTTCTTTCTCCTTATAGCTTTGACATGGAAAGGACAGAATCAATGCAGCTTTGGCATGAGCTGTCCAGGCCTGCTCCAGCACGCACAAAGCACAACCTAGACATGAGGAATTAGGCTAAGAGAGGAACCAAACTACATCGGTTTAATTTTTTTTTTAAATTCTCAAGAGCTTCCTCTGCAGGTGGATGGTGGGAGGGAGACGTGTGTGTCTCAGATGTTTTGGAGTTCAGAACAGCAACCCTGAGGGTAAACTGACTTTTTTCTTTTTTCTTCCTTAAGCGTTGCACTCAGGCGAGAGCCTCCCCATTGCCTTGGCTGCTGGACAACGTTTGGACAGCAGAAGCATTAGTCAGGTTACCGAGGTTGTCTTTCACTTGTTTTGAAAAGTGCTATAGGATTTCTAACACCCACCTAAAGCCAAGCTTTCAAATTACCCCATTAAACATTACGAAAAAGAACATATTCATGGCTCTTTATAAGATACAGTTGACATAACTCTTTCTCCCGGGGCTGCTGGAGCAAAAAGAGAAATCTGTAGGCAGTGATCAAACACTTATATCCTTTTCCCTTATGTCCATGTTCCCATCATGAAAATTCCAGATCAGGGTAAGGGAGCAGATTATCAGTGGCAGTTCTGGAACCTTTATGTGCCAGCCCCCAAGAGCACAGAGATATAAATCCATCAAGGCATGCATGATAAAAATGATTTTATCTGCTTCTTTAACACAGCAAAAAACTCACAGGGGAAATCCAAAATGAAAAACGATCTGCAGAGTGTAAAATAAGGCTTCAGAGAGTAAACCAGTATTATAACTAAAGAACAACATAAAAATGTTCCCTCTTAATGACATCCAAAAGATCACTAACTTCAAGTTACTGCTTGCTGCTGCAAAGAGCTTCCACACTAATCGCATGGCTTAGCAACAGCTGCAGAACTAACACATACTACAGTAACTTACCCCTTCATTGTATGTTTTCTCAGAAAAAGGCAAGCTCAAAACTAAGCCACAGTTCTAATTTCTTCCAAAATCCCCCAAAATGCACTTAGATGGGAAAAAAAAACCCAGCTTTTTTTTAGGTTTTCAAATCCATAGAAAGCAGCTTTTAAATTACTATGTTGTGGTCTTGGAAGTTCAGACATCTCTGTCCCTAATTGCTCAGAGGGTCTGTCTGAGTGGGACTTGGTTTGCAAAGTAAGCTCTGCACAACTGCAAGGAGCCAACATTCGTAACTTGCTGTTCAGGTACGAGCTGAAACCAGTCACTCCTCATCATTAAAAACACTATGACCACGGAGAGAACTTTACAAAGGGTCTCATACCTCATCTATCATGTGCTTCAGAAGCATCTGAATCGGGGTTTTGTCCAGGAAGCTGAAAGCATAAGTCATGAAGACCAGCCACAATAGGAGGCCAGTCCCATCTGTCTGTCTATGTGGACAGAGAATCTCCTTTTTATCTTACTGGCCATTTCTCTCAGATGAAAAGAAAACACAGAGGAAGCAAAAGCATAAAACTCCTGCAGGAAAGCAGTGCATGCCTCATGCTTCGGAACCTGCTCCTGAACAGAGTCCAAAAGGGCAGCTATACGCACAAATGCAGGGATGAGGAAAAGAGAAAGCCAATGTTCTGGTCTTCTGGTTGAAGTTCAGTTTAGATGAACCCTGAAGTATCGCAAGAGCAACAGAGGACTTCATAAGAAACAGAACATTCATCCAAACAGCCTCCGCAGGGACGAAATGCAATGAGAAATTAGAGTTGCCAGATGCAGACTAACACAATGGGTGAGCAAAACAAGCATGCTTTACCACAAAGGCACTTTGTTTTGGAACTTAGATGAAGTTTTAAAAACTGGCAGCTACTGAAGAAGGTCATGAACGGGAGATGCACTCAAGCCAAAGGATGCAAAGGGGAGACAAGAACTGAAATGCAAACACTGCAACACCATGCAAAAGCTGAATAACAAGGGAGTTTAACTTAGAAAAATAAATCAATACCTATATTTAAGAAGCTGGATTTGCATTTCTATAATTCTGCTTATATTTCTCGCTGTCCACGTCCTTACATTGAGCATGCTCATAAACTCCCTGCCTCACTAAGGCTGCAGATGTACATGGTGGCATTTGACAACTTCTTTATCGGCTTTTTGTTTGTTTGTTTGTTTGTTTGTTTGTTTTTAACATTATCACAAAGCCATCAGGAATCACCCATTAGCAAAATCGTGCTGAATCAAATACCTTGCCAGAAAGCAAGAAAAGATTTCATTTTAGAGGTGGTGACTTAAAAAAAAAAGTCAACTCAAAGCCCTGGAGCCATGCTTGTCCCTACTCATGCATTAGAGAGTACCTTAGAGAGAAATTCTTCCATGATCTCGGAAAAATCTGTCTTACAACTTCAAATATTAGTGTAGTAAATGGAAGCACTTGCACGTCTCCAATGACAGACACAAAAACCCAAGTGCCTTTGATGTGAATCTCTTCTCTGTTCAGGGGGATGGTCAGAACTACAGAATATCATTAAAAACACAGCATTTGCTATACATAGTACTACCTGTTATTTCTGGTTTGCAAAAAGGGTTTGCTGTGCTTTTAGCTGTTATTCTAGAGGAGGGTGGTGGGGTTTTCTTTCCCTAAGATTCTCATTTACCAAAGGAGCAATAAAACAGTATTTTGTAATGCTGACTTTTTTCCCTTCAGAAATTCTTGTAACATAAATAGTTATTAAATACTTTAAGGCAGATCACTTTATTTAAAATGTCTATAAACATAAAATGCATTAATAAGACCTCTTAATGCTTGTTTTGTGGTTTGACAGTAAACGTAATGGCTTACAGCGAGGAGTTAAGTTAATATACCCCTGACCAGTAATGTTCTATTTGCTTAAATGTGAGCATCCAAGCCAAAATTAACATTCTGGTTTCTTTTAGAGGCAGCCCGCCATCCTGCAGCATAGCTGAATAAGCACTGCCTAATATCATGGGGCGAATCCTGTCCTCGAACTAACAGTCACGGAAGGCTGACAGAAGTCGTATCGAGGCAGGCAGCAACCAAAGTTCCCAAGCAGCCAGGGGGCCCTTCATTTGCGTGGTTACATAGAGCACAACTGATCCTGCACCAGAGGAGGATCTAACAGATGCTGCCCTAGGAGTTAGGGTTGTGCGGTTCCTCGTATCACAGTTTTACAGATGAGAAACCACCACACAAAGATTCACCATGGCTACTTCAGCGCTAGCCAAAAAGTGCGGCTGAGTGAAGAGTTCAGCTAAGGCCTACCTAAACCACATGACTATCCTTCCTTTCTTCCTGCAACATATTTTCTGAATTATTCTTCAGCCTCTTTCACTGGGATGAAGATCAGCTTTCATTAGAGTAAACGGAATGTTAAAACCCCCTTTGATTTCACCTTGTTTTATAGCCTCAGAATAAAGGATTTATGCAATGATGACATCTATGTGCTTGCCTATTATTATTCCTCAGTATCTTCTGATCTTGCCAGCCACTCACAACCAATTTCCTCAGGAGGTAGAGGCCTGAAAGATCTTATGTTCCTGCAAGTGTGGGAATGTAGGTGGCCTGACAAAGGAGGGAGATTCTGTTGGTGCTCCTCTGAAGGCTGAAAAGCTGAAACGCAAATTCAAATCCTACCAGACATCAGAAAAACCACACGGGTGAGACCCTAGGAGCAATGACTTAACAGTGGGAAGCATTTCAGCTGGACTTTGCACCTTGGGAGATGTCAGATAAATGTGTTCCTCAGCCAAGACTCCTCTTCCATGTGCACTCTCTAGTGTCTAATAAAGGGGTGAGCTCACACTACGGCATCAGAACCTAGCTTAAAAGTCCATCAGCCAAATCCATTGGAAACTAAGCTTCAATATTTATTTAGTAAATGGGTTTAGAGAACCCAACCCATCTATCAGCACCTCTCCATACATATATATTCACACCTGGCAAGCTGATGTTGCTGAGATGTTCTGCAGCACTCCTCAGCCTGGAGAGACAACAGTATTCATGGCCATCTTTTGTTTAGGCCTTGGTATATCAGTGTATTCAACCCTACCAATTTTCACAGGCTGATAAAGCTACAAAACACAGAGATGCACTAGTGGCTACACTGAAATAATTGACCTTTTGGCACTTGGATCATCAAGACGAAAGATTAGACAAATGTTTTAAAAGTTCTCACAGCCACAATGCCCTGTCCCAGCCCCAGCAGAACTGTGGGGCACAATGGCAGATTTTTATTATCTCACTGAGGAATCAGTGCAGAACAGATTTTAGGAGGACCCTGGGCTGCCACTGCAAACAAAAGGCATCCATCCCCCTCTCGAGGTCCCAAGCATCTGACATAAGAAAGAAACTCCACCTTGACACATACGTTACATCTTGTAGGGGAATAGACAGGGATCGGCGACCGGAAGATTACGGGCTGTGACGGAAAGATAGACTCCTCCCCATAGGAGTGGCAGGAACAGGAAGCGCAAGAGCTATATAAGCGTGTGACGCAGCTAAATAAATGGACATTTTGTATCCATCATATTGATGTCTGTGCATCACTGTCCCCAGGGTGGGTAGAGCCCTGTGTCCCGGAGATATGCGGCCCAAGATAAGTTCTCCCGTAGAAGCGTACAGCTACACATCTGAATGTGTATTTCTGTTAGTTCAAAAAGGGACTTGAGACACAGATTTGTTCAGAGCTGAATATGACTTACATTCTGCCTGCTCGCTGCAAAGCTGGTATGTGAATTTAAAGGTGGAGGACCTTTGTGAAGAACAAGGCTCTTGTGCCCCCAGCAAACACATCCTTAAATGCAAGAAAGCCAGTAAGTAGACCCTGAAGTGATGGCGGCATGAATGGATTTGTTGCATGCAGACATTTCCTACAAACGCATCCACATAAATGTAGAGACACAATGAAGCCCTGCTAAGTGACTATTATCAGAGAATGCTAGAAGGCAAAATAAAAGGCAGAGGAAGGGACACAGAAAAGCAGTTTGTTAATGGAAAAGACTTGTTAAACAACTCCCTACTGAATCAGCAAAGCATTTCACTACCGGAGGGCTCCCTCACACCAGTGCTTGATAAAGGAATACAAGACCTCTTAAAAAGCTGTTGTCCCATAGCCGGATTATGCACTGAGCATCCATCACTCAGCTCTTCACTGGGAAGCATGACCAGTCAATTACCATTAAGAAGTGTTATTTTTTTGCAAGCCAATTTGCTGTTCGTGAACTACAACAGAGCAGTAGTCAGGAAAACTGGATGCCACAATAGCATGGGCACAGGGAAATACAAGTTTCCTCCAAGACTTCCTTGTGCAAATGCCTCTGGAAGGACCCCTGCCGCCTCTGAGCAGTTTTCAGTGTCCACATCCAATTTAGCCATTATCTCTTTATTGGCACTGCCAGCAAGCGAGCGAAGGAGCACTCCTGGTGAGAGGCTTTGTGTTCCCTTATCAACTGAGAGGGAAAGCTTAACTATCAGGACAGCTAACAAATTAACACCCACACTTCATATGAGCTTGCAATTTCAGAAGGCTCTCCTCACTCCTGGCAGATTCTCTGCAGAATTTCTAGAATGCTTCTAAAGCCCAACTCCATCAACTATTCAGAGGTATGATCGGTGCCACTTCATGTAGCACAAGAAGTCCTGAGGTAAAGACAATGGGATCAGCTGGTCATTCGGTGATAAGTTTGTCATGTTTTCTACAGCAAGGGAGGCAGCCATTTTCATTGTGTTATGTTAAAAACAGAGATAAAAAGTGTTTCTAACTGACCAGTCTTTCTGCTGGAAATTAACATGACTGTTGTCTTCATTAACACTTTGACTGCCATGACAATGACCCACAGAGAAATATCTCTTAGGAAACAGGTGCGCCACGGAAATCTTCAGGAATCCAAGAAACATCATGTCAGACAAGACCATCTATCCACGCTGGGATACTCCCTTCCAAGGTAAACCATAGCAGTACAAAAAAACATGGTCGAAAAACACCACTCCTGAATAATTATGGAATATTTCCTAACTGAAAAGTTGCTATTTCAGTTTCAAAAAAGTATTTTATTGAAATGTCCTTAGGCAAACACCTGGAATCATACAGATGGGGGAGAAGAGGCACATAACACAAGAAGACCAAAACCCTTCCTCATACCTCAAGGTCAAAACAGTTACCCATTTCAGCTGTCAAGGAAGCCAGCTTTAACCTACCCTGGATACGATTTGTTTACTCTTACTTCTTCTTTTGAGAGTAAAGTGCCTACTTACCATATTCATAACTGTGAGGATGAATCTTTGGGCAGCCTCTGCACCATGGTATTGGACCATATCAGCGTCTGCCACCACCAGAGTTTCTACTGTGTACTCGTTGGTAAGTCGAATGGCATTTCTTCTCTCCCTCCAGTCACTGGTTGATTTCATTTTCTTTTGTCTCTTCTTTTCTAAAAGTTAAAACACTTATTAAGGCTGGCAGATCATAATGAAACATTTGTACCCTTTTCAACAAACATTCTTCTGCACATTCAGACTGTAATGACCTTTAATTAGTGTTCTTTGCTGATTAAAAGAAGCAACGAAGAGGTTCCATTGCAAGTACATCTGTACCTCTGTGTGCAGATTTGTATCAGACCACTAGATTACACACAAATAGGAAAGAGGATGGGAAAAAGAGAAGTCCAGAAAAGCAAAAGATTAATGGTAATTCAAACCAAGGAGTCCCGCTCCTGCAAAAATTTCAGAAATTGGAAATCTTGCTTGGAAAAATCTGTTAAAGAAAACTTCAAGATAGGAGACTGTGCTTTGGGATGCAATATTCACTCTAGACTCTGCACATTCTCTTTAGGCATGGAAGTTGTAAGATATTCCTGGAGTCAATATTTCCATCAGTTGCATTTTAACTTGCTACCAGCATTACTAGAGCAACGTAACAGAACACAAGCTAGAGTCTTAAAAATTTTAAATTAGGTCAGATTGTTTTGGAACATGCATTATTGGCCAACTGCAGAAGTCTCTGGATGAAACCCAGAAGTGCAGAAGGTCAGGATAGATAAGACCTTCTCAAGCTTTCTTTGCTCATTTATTGCTATTGGCATAAGTGCCAGCACCAGCAGCTGTAGTCGCCGGCCACCTACATGCAGAGCTCACACGCCTCTTTATTGCAGCGTGTGTACCAAAAGCAGGAGACTCCCTAGCTCAGCTGATACTTAAGTTACAAGAGCCTGTGAAAAGGACCCCTTCTAAGGACTAGAAAGCAGTGTTCAGCTACTGTCAACACAAAAATTAAAACACAGAATTTAAACCTCCCTTCCTCCAATCTAAGGGGCTAATGTATTTGTAATTTGTCCACTTCTAAACTGAAAGGTGAATGTGTTTAACAGCTCAAAGGCAGTTGTGCAAAGCAGCTGAGGCATGAACAAAGGAGAAATTAAGTTCAGATCTGAAATTGAATCTACTCGCTTCACTGCAGTCACAAAAAAATTGTATTTTCAATTGTAAAAGGGAAAAAAACACAAATGAAGTCATTAAAACAAATTTATTTTGCAACAAGAAACAAACTGCCAAGATTCACTGAAATTACATATTCTCACTGCCCAGCCTGCAATATACTATGGGTAAGATGCTGAATCTGGTATTAATGCTGATTTCTTCCAATGAAGAAGAGAGCAGAACACAAAACAGGTCCTGAAACAGCATAAACACAACATTCAATGCAAAAGTGACCAGGGATAGACTATAACAGATGATCAGACAGATACCTCTTATGTCACTCTACACATGCTGCTCATTTCCCAGAGCAGAGAATCAGTTTTTAATTTTCTGTAGATTTAACCCTCTCTCAGCAAAGCACCATTCTGCAGCAGGCAGGTGGGAGTTAGCGTTCACCGATCCCGTTTTCCCACAGCCTGTTTACCAGCCCCCTTACAGAATTCAGCTTGAATTTCCCTTCCTTCCCAGGGTGGTAAATGCACTCACATCCAGATCATCAGTCTTCCCTGACTGACCCTCTTGTATTCAGGGTGATAAACTCCACCAGCTGTAAGCCCCCCCAAAGCGCACCTGAAATGGACTCCCTGCCTTCTGCTCATTCACACATTTTCTGTCCTGTCAACATGCACATTTGCACATGTCCATCCCATATCCCTATCCTGAGTTGTCTAGCAGTCATCCAGCAGAGCTCTGCACGTGCTTTTCTGCCCAAGGCATCAACTGTCATCACTTGGTACATATTTTAAACTGAGAAAACAACCATGAAATTTGATTTGAATCTTTTTAAAAAGAGTTTGGAAATATCCCCCTGGGTCTAAAAAGACAGACAGGAGCCCATGGACAAGCAAAAGACGAAAACTCGGCGTGCTCGTAAATAATGGAAGCTACATACCAGCAGCAGAGATGAAAGTAACCAACTTGAGGCTTGTTTTCACATGGACTGCAGGACAGCTACAGAAAAATGCAAAATCATGACAAAGCTGCCACAGATCAGGGGTTCTGAATGTTTCTAAGTGCTTTAGAAAGCCAGTAAAATAAAATGGAGTGACTATATTGGAAAGAAGAAAAGACAAATGCCCCTTTGATTTGCCAACCCTGAAATGGAGCTGACTTCACCAAACTTCTGCGAACAAGCTCCCACGTTTGTTTGTTTGTTTATTCATTCCATTCCATTCATCCATCCATCTCTCCCTCTGCACAGCCACGCATCTTCAGCTGCAGTACTTTCAAGGTTATCATTTAAATACCAGGTAAGAAATCAGAGAAAAAGGAAAAGAAGGCCAATTATTCCAGTAAGAACATTGACCTTTTGGGTCTTGCTGCTAGCAATCAGAACCTTCCTGGAAAGAACAGCACTTACACCCCACACGCAGTAACACCCCATCAAATTCTTATTTTGGTAAATCCCTAATAAATTAAAAGTTTTCAGCTGGTATAAATCTCCTACCTAGAAAGAAGTAGCTATTATGGGGGGCTAGGCCTAAACTCAAATGTCTGGGCCTGGCATTGAATGAGCTGTGTAAAAAGGCTTAAGGGGAAGAAAACAAATTCAGAGTACTCTGTGTTTTCACTTCAAAAAAATCTCCTTTTTGGTGGAAAAGAAGCCACTTGTGTCAGAGGAGGAACCCACTACGCTAGACTGCAGCTTGCACTCCAGGGAGAAGAGGTCATGCCATGGTCGTTTGCCATAGGATTGCCCAGCACAGTCCTTCCTCCAGAAGCAGATGAAGGAATTGGCGAGGCTTTGCCGATTCCACTCGGCACCTCTTTGCAGAAGGCAGCTGTACAAAACTCTGGAAGGTGTGATTTCTGGAGAGCAGCAGCATAAAGGGTCTCCTGGCAAATTGCTGGGTAGTTTTGGTTCACACAAAACCTCTGGCCCCCATTCCTCCATGAGTTTTACTTGAAGCTGTGGATTGGCTGCTTTCCACTGGGTGGTAGGGATTAGAGATTGTGTGTGGAAAACTACCACTCCACAGGCTCGCCTGGAAACACAGCCAAGGTGACCTAACTTAGAGAATCTGGGCTCTGACTCTCATCCTCTCCCTCACATTCTCCAAGCATAAGCTTACGGAGCACTTAAAACAGGCAACATGTAATGGACTCAAGGGAGCCTACAAAGAGCTCAGGTGGTCACCAACGACACACTACAGAAGAGGTAAGGCAAAGCAACACAAACTACTTGAACAGAGGTGCCGTGTGTCTTGTTCCCCCCCCCCCCTTTTTTTTTAAGTTTGTAGCTCTTCTATACCATAACTTTTCTTTATTCTTTTTCTCCTTGCAGAGGGCTACTTTCAGAGTGGTCTCTTTTTGCATCTTCCTGCCTACCACACATGCAAACAATTTTCCAGCATAATCAAGCACATGCAGAAAAACACAACTATCATTTGCATGGATGAACCATCACAAACAGAACAAAAGAAATACACATATCCTATATCGCAGACGTTTGATGAAGAGGAGAAAAAGATCCAAAACCAATAGTAAAAATCCTCATTAAACGCATCTGCAACTCATACCCGAGGTGAGTCAACTTTATGGAGGTATCAAAAAAAAACCCCCATCTCTAGAGCCTCACTTCGGAAACAGGCCAGCACAGAGAAGTCTTGCTCCTGCCCCATGTGATTTATGGACTATGGGCAGAGAATCCCTCCATGAGTACATGAAACCCCAAACTAAAATAAACATCAGCCATTAAAACAAGGATTAAATGCTTGGTGGATTCTTTATTTGAACAAACTGATGTTACAAATTTTGTGGTGCAGATGTTAAGTGTTAGTGTGAAGGCATGAGAGGCCATAAAACATGGGCAGGAGCCTGTCAGAGGAGTTTACATTGCAGGGAGCACACATAACCAAACTGCACGCTATTTTAGGAGTCAGGTGTTCCCCGCTTAAGAGGTCAGACAATTTCATGTGAAATATGAGCTGAAACAGTCAATCTACAACACAGCATGTATATGCTGCGGGTGACTAGACACAAGGGACGTTATTCTTTTGCCAGTCGCTTTGACAGTGTGTTACAGTCTACCTGGACAAAAATTCCATCAAATTCAGGAGTGTTAGGTGATGGGAGAAGGGCAGTACACCCCCAGATCCTCAGTAGGAAATGGATGTAACACTGCAAAAGCTCATTAGCTGGCTTTTATTTACAGGCTCTTAACTTTCCTTGGCTAGTCACCTGCAAAGCAACATGATCGTATCACATTCTGCAGTCCAACAGTCTCTGAAATCTTCCTCAGAATGGCAAAAAAACATAGTCCCTACTGCAGTCAGAAGCACAAGAGAGCTCTTCTGAAGCCTCCATAGATAACTCCTTATGTTCAGTGCTTTTTATGGCAACCCATCAGACATACAATTCTGAAGCAACCACCCCAAATGACCTTTTCCTATTACACACCAAAACACCTGTCTAGCACTGTCTGGTTTTTGGCACATTCTTGCCATAACTGCAGAGTGCCTTCCTGCTCTTCCTATCTCCCTCCCAACAGTATTTCCCAGACTCATCTGAAAAGCAACCTCTTCTCCTATAGCCTTCCACTTTTTGTCTGCCTAATCATCCCCTTTGTAATTTTAGCTACCTCATTCTAGTTAAACCTACCGAAAGTTTCTGGATGCAGTTCAACAAAAGCCACAACTAAAAGCAAAATTGCAGAGTCCTTTCTGCAAGGCCAGATTTCTCCCTAGAAGCCTTTTTCTATTGCTGCCTTAAAAATCCTTTCCAGTTCTTCCTCAGGAAGCCCTCTGCTAACTTCCCTCTACCCAAGACCCCTTTAACATCTCTATATGTCCTCACATGGACAGCTAGCTCTGTTTTCCTTTATGCTGTTACTTCAGCAGCATAAAAAGAAGGACAGAGTATGCAAGTGGGACAACCAGCTAAATATTAGTTTTCCCTGTGCCCTAGGAGTTTCTAGAGAATCTTTCACTGGTACTGACATTAGGCAGGTTTTATTAGTTTCACTTAAAAGTAAAAATCATCACCTCTACAAGCAAAAGAGAAAGTAAAAGGAGATCCTGCACACAAACCAAGTCCAGAAATTAAAGAAGTTCTTGAGGTATGTGCTTACTAGTTAACCTAAAACCATATGTCAATCAGAGAAAGGGCAAGTTTGCTCAATTATCAGAGGAACAGGATGCCGCAAAGTTCTCTGGTACCAGTACTAGGATACAAACACCTCTCAAAAGGCTACCAATTCTGTGTTTAAATGATCATTATACTGCATCTATGTCTCTTAGACATTGCTATTTAATCTAGAAGCTGCCCTAATCTCAAAGAAATTTTCAAATCTAGCCCAGTGACTTGATTTCATTTCAAATCAAGGCGGCAAGGTGGAGCCCAGGAAGGAAGTGAAACACAAAGTGGAAGTTAGCAGCAGCATTTGCATCCCAGGACTAGAGTAAAAGGAAAAACTAAGCAGAATACAGGCAGGCTTCCTTCTTAGTTTAAATTAAGATCAAGGAGTGGTGTGTTGAAACACAGAGAAGTGTTTATTATTTAAAAACACACCAAGATAAGTATGATACAGTTAAATCAATCTACTCCTCATGTTTGGATCTGACAGCAGAGCTGCTCCCAAGCCATTTATTGAACAGCTACTTCAAAAGACTGACTGCACAGCATCACCATGGTGTATGCCCACAAGATGTACAAGTCAGCATCCTTGTTTGCTTGGCCTGGGGATTAAGCTGCTCATGGTTAGAAGCAAGACAAATCTGAATGGGTTTAGAGCTCTGAGAGTTCCAGGATGACAAAACATTTGCTGCAGGAGTCAGCTCACTGAAGGATACGTGCTAACACAGCCTGACCTAAAAGAGCAACCACAGATCATGGGACGCTCAGAGCTATGAGATCACCATAAAGGGGGCCAGTTCAAAATTCATGGACACCACCAGAAACATCCCTTCGTTGCCTCCTGGGGGCTTTATGTCCAAAGCTCTGTGCATTGGCTACCTTGCAGCTGCAGTTTTCATCCATGCAGCAACAGAGAGGTTCTTTTCAAAACACTGACATCCTGAAGGCAGGGGGGTGGAGGGGGCATCTGTGTGGGGAAAGAAACCACACTTCAGCTCCAGGGACTTTGCTCCACAGTTGCTTCCTTGACCTTTCCTGTGGCATTCACCTCGGAGTAGACACAAGCAAGGATTGAAGAAGAAAGCCAAGAACAGCTGCTGTTGGAGTCGCTGCCACTGCTGGCACTCCCCAATCTATCTCCAGCCATGGGAACATGGAGCCCCTTCACCTCTGTCAGGACACAGCACAATATTGTCCCTGTGCACTGGTCTTTTATGCCTCCATTAAAAGCTTAGAATTTCAGATTTACCAGACCTAGCTAATGCCAGTGGGTAGCCTGAAGTTCAGGAATTAAAAATGGTTGCTCATGCAAATCACTGCTGATTACAGACTGACAGTTGTCCTCTCATTTCTAATGCCTTGTCCTACAAAATGGTTATTCACCTCCAATTTCTTTCTGATTGAATGGCAGCCAAACCCATGCATCAAATGGCAGGAGAAATCACTGCACAGCAGAATGATCCATTGCTCTCTAATCTACCTCCCAAAAATGTGCTTTGTTTTGGGGTGAGTTTTTTTTTTATTTTTGTTGGGGCTTGGTGGGTTTTTTGTTGTTGTTGTGTGTTGTTTTGGGGTTTTTTTTGTTTGGTTTGGATTTTTTTGTTTGTTTGGGGTTTTTTTTTGTTTTTTACACACAGAGCCATTTTCATACCAAATAACAAGTTCATGACTATTCGTCTGGCACAGCAGCAAACAAGAATTTAAGTCAGAAGTCATGAACTCAGTGCTGCATCTCAAAACACCACGGAGATTTTATTGCAAGGATTGTTATCCAAGTTAGTCTGTGGCTTGGACACATTGATTAAAACCTTATTCTTCTGCAAAACATACTGGGTCATCAACATAAGGCATCAGGACTTTGTCTTTAATGGCAGGCCTGTAAGGCAGCACAGGATAAGTGCTATGATCTCTGTATGCTCCCTGGTTCAGTTTGTCAGCAGGATTTCAAAGATTGCCCCCCCCAAACTATGTGCACTCATCCCTTTTAAAAGGACACCTTCATGGTAGGCTTTCCATCCAGCTAGAAACAAGGACTCACCCGTGTAAGACAGTCAGATAAGACAACATAATGGTACATGAAGCCATGTTCACTGTGCCTGCTTTAATGTTAAGACTATTAAAGCAGGAATGGAAATACCTGCTCTGCCACTCCCTCAACCTCTGTGCCTCAGTTTCTCATCCTATATTTGATTTGCTCTGTTACTAACTGTAAACTCTCTGAAGCCGAATTGATTTACTTTATGACAGACACACAAAGGCCCCAGCTTGCTTGGGGCCATGGGGAAAGATCCTGTAACACAAATATAATTAGGTCCTAGTGATACCGAGTGATGTACATAAGACTCTGAACTCAGACTCCTCAGGTTTGGTCACAAACTCAGCAGATCTGAGACCAATCACAAAGCACAGTCCTAATCCACTTCAGAGCTTTAGAGACTACAAATTGCCTGGCTGCAGTCATACTGTGAAAAAATGGCATCATTGGCCTCCAGGTTTATTTTAATGAGTCTTTAGTGAATGTGCTTAGTTTCCAAATAATGTTTTTACAACTGCCAGCCTTACCAACCCATCCTGGGCTTTGGCAGCTGAACGCCAATCACTTCTGCTGAGGCTGGAAGAGCTCAGGGACTCACCAAACCAGGGGCTCCACACCTCAGCCTGGCCTCACCATTACAACCATACCTTGAAAGAGGTGGCACAGACCTCCTTGAAAGCCTGAGAAATTTACTTCTGGCGATTTGCAAAAGCCAGGAAATAATACAGATTCATCTCCCGTAATGGTGTTGGCTCAGCAGGTCAAAGTGAAGTAAAAAGTAACGTAACAACTATTTTTAATCTCTAATGTATACAGATATGTCAAACTACCCAGGGAACAAATCAGCTGAGAAAGAAACTGTCGGTTTATAGAGCAACTTTCAGATCCAAAGGCTCTTGGTACCATTGCAGCTCAGTGTTACTAGCCCTAATTTACAAATAAACCGCTTGAGTTAGAGGCGATAGTCTAAATGACCTCAAATTTTCTGTGTGTTCAGTCTTGGGTTCACAGTTTGGGACATGTATGGCTTAGGAAGCGTAGAGCTTTTAAACAGAGGCAGACTGGCCCCAAAATGTTCCCATCTTGGCCACGCAAACGTGTAGGTGCCCAACTCTTGGGAACTTTTATAGCTGAGATCACAGGGGATCTGCTGAAGGTCAAAAGTCAAACAACATTAGGAATCAAGGCCAAAGGAGTCCCAATTCCCAACTCTTGGCTCTAACCCTGAGCTATGATTTCTGATAATATGAAAAAAACAAAGACAGCTAAAAGGTAAGCAATTTACCTTAGTCTTCCCAGAGCCACCGTTCTGCCCTTCTAGCCAGAATGACCACTGGAATACCTGTGAACATCCCAAGACGAGGATGGTGCACACTAGACAACCTAGCTCATTACCACCTGCCAGTTTAGATTTCATTAGGTTCCAGTGGAAACTAGCACGAAGTTTTATTAGAAACCAAGTGAAGAAGCAGTACAGCTCTACTGTGCGCGGCTGGTCTGGAAGGGGAAGAGATCCTGCACAGTGCATATTTGCATGTCCTCTTTTTTTTGTCTCTTTTGCACCTTGACAGTACCGGAAGAAGAAACCAGAGTCCCTCCTGCTCCACATTATCCATGCTGCCTGCATGCTGAGGGCTTCATCCAGAACAGACTGGCAATAAAACTTCATTTGTGATGGAAAAGGACATTTCTGAATGGTAAGTGGCTCCAAAAGGCTGCTGGTTATCAGCCATAAGGAAACAATCACACACTTACAGGGAAAACCCAGACTCCCTGTTTGGAAGACCAGGGACCTGGAAAAACCGAGGGATTTATCCACACAAGTGAGACACACTCCCATGGGTGAAGTGCTGAATTTCTGATACAGAAAATACTTCTATGCTTGCAAACACTTAATCACATTACATCTTCTGTATAGCCCATTGTTGAAATCCTTGCTTTAATTCTTCAACAGATGCTTCCAAATATGGACTAATACAGGTTGCATTACATCTCTCTATTTTTAGTGCACGTGGGTTTTGGCCATAACAACTGCAATTGCAAGCCAAGTCAAACCTGCAGAGAAAGCACAGCTAAGAGACAATGATTAAAGATGGGGAAATGCAACGTAGCAGTAACATGTGTTTAGGATTTATACCTGTTCGGGGAAAGCGTTCCCTACATTTGATACCTGCATACTAGCACTTACTTAAATCACTACCAGCTTTGATCAATTGTTAAAATGGGTTGAGAAGTAACTATACAGAGAAGCAACGCATTGTTATTTTGCGAATTAAAACGTTGATCTTCCTGGTTTTTCACTGTATGCATCTCTCTGTGCAGCACATTTGCATTAAATGAAAACTGGTTCACTTAAATTTACAAAAGGGTTTAAAGCAAAACCACGTTTAAGAGTAATTTATGAGGTCTATACCATAAACATGAAATAACAACCTTCCCTCCAAAGACAAGCTGCTCTCTCTCATGCTCCTGGACTGTATTTTATATCAAATCCCTTCTATGTAAGGGGACTTTAATACACCACTGGAGACCTTTGGAAAAGTTATAACAGAACTTACTTTTCCCAAAGAAATAGGAAGTTTTATGACATGGTTAGGGGAGATTCCTATGCTTTCATAACATGGTTTGTTTCTGTCTTTAACACTGATACTTTCTCTCACCAAGGAAAACTGAAAAACTTTTCCTATCCATACACTTTGATATCATAGAAAACACAAAATATGCAACCAGATCTCAGCAAATTAGTTAAACTACTGCTGTTCCATGATAGTTAACGTAAGTATTTCCATTTACTGCAGCTGAGGGTGTGGTGGATATCATCACATGGAAACAGCTTTATTGTATATGTTATAAGACTGCAGAGAGACGAGACAATGAAAGAAGCCTTATCTCAGGTGTTTTCTGCCCCCCTTCTTAGCCCCAGGGGGTTAATAAAGGAGACAATACAGCTCCCCCATAATCCCCTCTGGTCTGCCCATTTCCCCTCTGTCAAGAGCTCTTCTTACAGGGTCAGAGATTGGCGGGAATCGCAGATACTATCAAAACACAGATTAGCCCTGCAACTACCTCTTGTCCCCACAAATACATTGAGAAGTCTATTCATGGATGTCTAGGCCAAACCTGAAGGCACTGCAAAAATCATGTAGGATGCATTAAGAGAGATCTTCCTCTCTCCACTTGGCTCACCTGTAGAGAAATTCCTACTTACGTATATTAACAAAACTCCCTATGACTTCATTCTCTCTCCAGAAAGACCACTAGTCCAGGACCTTTGACAAGAAAGTAGTCAAACTAATTCTTTAAAATCAGAACAGTGTGTGATAGCAGGTTTGTACCCCAGATGGAGCCCAGTGTCTAGAGATGAGAACTGAAGAAGTGTTTCACATCACTGGTGTGAAGCTATTTCCCATGTTCCTAACGACACCATGCTTCAGAGCAAATGAAACCCAACCTTTCCTTCCTTCCCCCTCACAGAATATGCACCTGGAAAGCTTTTAATAGGTTTTCTGTTTGCCTCACAGGGGCTCGTGTTCATTCCTGCGCAGAAATGTGCATTGTGACTTGAACTCTTTCTCCTGCTGGATGACAGGTGATAAAAATAATACGTACACACATATCATATAACTAACAATAGCACCTGGCCCATGGTGATGGGATCTGTCCTTTGCTGCTGGAGCACTTCAGAATTTAAACAAAGGAATTAAAACATCAGCCCTGAATGCACAGACCTGGGATATTTTTTTTTTAACCTATTCATAGGCACTTTCAGATTTAAATCTCAAAGATCCAGTCATGCAAGACCCTAAGTACTTTCCTACTCCTGACTACAGCCAGATTAATCCTCTTATACAGATTATTCCAGGAGAAATTTGGCTCCCACAAAGTTCTCCTGCAGCTCTAAAAATAATTTCAAGTGCTGTAGGACATGTTACACCACTTAGACTAAAGAAGTTGTTTTTGAGGTTTTAACAACCACTTATCAAACAAGGCTGCTAGCATTACCTAGCCCCAAGGAACTGTTCAGCTTGGTTTCCCTGGGGTCTGTGAGGAAAGGACCACACTTCTGGGTGGAACACAAGAAGAATGCTCTTGGAAAGCTGTGCTCTCTATCCCCTCAGTAGCGCTGACACATGGCACTTCCCCATTAAGTTAATTTTGCTTTCTTGAAATGCCTTCCTCCTCCCCCTACAAACACTCACACAAGCCATTACAATCAGTTAAGGTCATATATCACAGGACCATTGCTGCAAATACAAATTTGCCATTGAACAATTTAGCCCTGTTTAAATTCTTACCACATGATCAATAACTAACATGAAAAGTTCAGCATCTGATACTTTGTATTTTTTTAATCTCAGATAGCTCCAGATCATGCCAGGTGCTACTGAATTACAAAATTTTAAAGAGAAAATATCTTTAGAAGCGATTCTTGTCTGGTCAGAAAATACAAGAACAGCAAAGGACTGGAAAACACCCAAGCGTGGCAATTCTGTGGCTTCGAAAAATACTCAGTTTATATTGTATTTACACAAACATTTATTTTTCTACGTTGTTCCACAATACAGGATGTGTATATTAAATGTCTAGCATGTGAATATTTCCTAGGTATTTACAACCTCCGTTCTTTCCAGCCAATTTTTTGCCCAGGTGAGCCAAATTACAAGCCAGTTTGAAACAACCTCTAGTACAAATCTGATCGGTCCTTCACCCTGCCAATGTTGGTGGAATACCATAGTAAAGACACCTTTTCCCAGGAGAAACTCTGGAAGCATGCCCCTAGATCATCATTTCCACACAATTTCATTAGGAATGGACCTTTTGTGTGTCAGAGAGGATTAATTTTTTTGTTTCTGAACTCCTTGTGCACAAAAGTTAATCCAAACCAGACAGGAGTCAATTAGGTCGTTAATGTGCTAAGCCTATTAACAGCCATGACTTACATTTCTTTCCTGCAACAATGAAAAACATTCAGGAGTCTGCCATTAAGTAGCAAAGCCCATGAGCAATTTCATTATTTTATGACAGGGCTACTTGAAGCAGTGGCTGTTTGCACGAGCAAGCAGCACTCCCCACCGTGCAGCAGTCGGGTGCTTTGCTCTCCCCAAACCCAGTCATACCTTAGCCCCTCAATTAGCATCAGGTAGGAAAAAAAAAGCCAGTCACAGAACAAGATCCATAGCCTTAAATAAATTTTACCTCAGACTATCAGTCTGCCTCAGATACACACTCAGCCCCTGAGGCCTGGCCACCACCTTTGCATGAGCTGAGCTACAGCTACAGTGCGTGCACGTATGCACGTGTGTGCTCTTAACCCAACAAATACAAAGAACTTCAACAACTTTGCTTGCAGTAGGGAATTCTCATTCCTCAAGCTGTCCACAGATTAGGAACCCAACAGATATGTAATTAATTTTGCTGACAGAGTTAAGTGCAATCACATAGTGTCAGACCAAGGGTCCACCTAGCCCTTGCCATGAGGTCCCCCAAGCTCAGGACCTGCCTGTCAATCACCTCTGGGCCAACCTGAGGAGAACAAAGATTGCAGGGGGGATCTCAGCAGCTGTGAGGTCTAGTCATATTCCCTTCCTGACAAAGCAGAGAAGAGCAGAAGGTAGTGGGTCCCCAGAAGCCATCAGGAAGCAGCAGGTGCTACTGGGAACACTTTTTTCCAGTCTCACCTTGTAATGTCTTATTTTTACAGTTCTGATACCTTGGTATTCACTCACATCCCCTTTCCATTTGTGATCCCATGTAATTACCCAGTGTCTCCCCCATTTCCTTTCCTCTAGTTCCTCTTCTCAGGGAGGGAGTTTCAGTTCTGCCAAGGACAAGCAGCACCCTGCCTCTAGACAGAAGGTCAGAAGGTTCAGTGGCAAAAGGATGCAGCAGATTTCCTGGACTGATTTTGGTTCATCTCAGCTTTTAACTAACGGCTGCCTTATTTTACAGTGTAACAATTCTGTAATGCATTTTCTACAAACACAGTGCTGCAGCACCTACAGTACTTGGCTAGGAAATCAGAGTGGTGCTGAATTCTGAGGTTTCCTCTAAAAAGAGACATAGGGGATCTGTAACTCTAACCAGAACCAAGATTTCGTACTCCCAGAATCAAAAAGAAGATTGGCTTAGCCTAAACCCATGAGAATGATAAACCTGCTAAACTACTAAGAGTTCAAAGTCCACACAAGAAAAAAAGTTCCTGGCTATAGGATTTACCAACAAGCAGTGCCAGCTAGGAGGCAACTTTATGAGCAAGCAAAGGTCATCTCTGCTGCTACACCAGCTCAGTTAAACACAAAAACCAAGAGATACAGGCCAACATTTAAGTTCATGGCTGCCTACCACAGTCAGTTCCTTCAGACCTCTGCTTCCACTGCTGTTCCCAATAAGGAAGCCTTTTGTGCCTCCGGCTGCTGCCATGGCCCCTTATGTCCAACAACAGCGCTTGTTCCTGCCCACTCAAGTGTTCCCTTACTTGTGGGTCTTACTCTTGTACCCGTTAAACCTGCCAGTTCCGCTTCCCATTTTGTCCCTTTGGCAGCCCAGAGGAATACAGCATAGATGCCTTGACCTGCTGCCTCCGTTTAGCACACAGTCCATCCACGAGAAATCAGAAGCTGGAATATTGGTGGTGTAATAGGGCAGGAGAGGAATAAAAGGAACAGAATATACAGGCACACTGAAACCTAAAGAAGAGATTTCGCAGAGTTCATAAAAAATACCCTCTATGCAACCCACCCAGACAGATTTACAGAAAGGATAAAATTCAGTTGCTCCAAAGAAGCCAAAAACTAGACCAGTTTATACTAGCTGATAATCTGACTGTTTGGCTTTAAAAATGGGAGAAGACAGGATATGAGCAGTGAATATAGTTGTACATTTTCTCTTGAAAAAAAAAAATGATAGGAAATAGTAATATCAACAGCTGTTTTATTATTAACACCAAACAAAAAACCCACCCCAAAATGAAAAGGGTGCGAGACAGCTGCATTTTTTCAAGGTTTCAGCTGCTAAGCATTAGAACACCAGCAAGGTTTGCAGCAGCTCACAGGCACACACTCTTTAACTGCAAAAATATAGTAATGCTACTGACCTTCTGTAGTGCCTTGACTGAAGGAATGTAAGACAGGAGAAAAAATATTGACAGGAAGACCGTCACCAAAGAACTGGATCTCCTTACTATTAGTCTCCCATTCCAATGGAGACTCCAGGGCTTAAAATCAGAACCACAATTATAACTTTTAATTTAAAAAAAACCCAAACAACTTTAACATTGCCACGCTGGATCACAGCTGAAGACTGACAGTTTGGAACATGCCATCAGCACCTCACACACCCACAGAGACCTATAGAATTTAAGCCCAGGATCCTAACACCAGCAAGGTGTGTCAGCGTGACACTGGAAACTGAATGCAGAGCATAGCAGAATGTCTACCATTAACTGCCAGACACATGATTACTGTCTAAACCATTGCCATTTCTCAGGAAGCTGGTTCACCTCCCAACTCTTGTTATACTACAGAAACCCCATTGAAGCAATATGCCTCATATTGCTAAACTATTTAAGCAGATTGCTTGAGAGGTCGTTGTTTGGCCCAGAGCAGCTTCACACACACAAGGCACATCTGCATTTCAGCTGCTACTCTATCCACAGCCAGGGTACCAGGATGGCAGACAAAAACTGCTCAAGCACTCCACCACCTAACTCACACGGGTTTCCTGCTGTCACAGCTGCAGCTCCTTCAATATCCAATCTAACTAGACTTAAGTTAGCCTGGGGTTATCTATATGACTTGACAACACATTCTGGATTCTCAGACCACAAACTTGAGTTCACAGATCTCCAAGGAAAGCTTAAGACCTTAAAAGTTCATTTGCTATTTCTATAAGCTCATTGCCTCTGACACAAAGCAAGAGAGGGGCTAAAAAAAAAGTTCAATTTATCTCACAAAACCTTAAAGCAAAACAATTTAAAAGTTGCCACTCGAATAAACAAAAAAAAACACTCTAGCTTTTATGCTATAGGACAAGTTTGATGATTCAAACACCAGAAAGAAAAAACAAAATCAAGTTCCTAGTTAAAAAAAATTACCTTGCTCAACTACATCTGGCAGTTTCAAATGGACCTGAGCCTATACAAAAGCAAGGGGAAAAAAACCAAACCACACACCAAAAAGGAAGCCTGCCCAGTTGATCATGTACCCTGATATACTCTGCTATGGATGGGGTGCTCTGCTAGGCAGAAGTAAAAAAAGGTGACATGTAAGAAGCTGAAAAAGAAAGTAGATTGTTTTAGAGAAGTCTCTTCCCCTCTCCAGATATCTTTTCATCCTGCTATGAGCTGGATCCCTAGAGCTGGACTCCACAGATGATACTTCTGACAAAATTGCATGACAGTATCTGAAGCGACACTTTCCACATTCTGAATTGCGAGGATCACCAGTCTATCCATGCCGACTTGGCACAACTCTAGTGGAAGGGTGAGACAAAAAAGTGCCCCTCACCACGGACTTCAGTTTCAAAATTCAGACCTTTGCTAAATACATTGTTAACACCTTCCTGAGCAGCAGTCGCATCGCACAGTTAAAAGAGAAGTTTACTCTGACCCGTCACAAACTGAATGCTACAGCATATGTCCTTACAATTTTTATATTTGTGTTGTGGCTCCTTCTGCCTGAAGTAGCAGAAGGATTCATTAACGCATGCCGTTTTTCACTAGCTCCAGCTGCCCGAACACTTGAATTACAAAATACAGACATATCTGGCAGAACAACAGTTAAAAATGTAATTGCATACTCATGGCCACTCTCCTGAGCCACTTCAAGCTCACCTGCTACAACCTTGCAGTGCTCGTCAGGAATGTGCGCCTTCATGGGATGGCTTGATTTTGTGGATCGTCTGTGCCTGATGAAGTGTTCTTTTCCACTAAATGAGGTCTCTGATGTATTCACTGGTTGTATTAGCATGTGCTCTGATCCAATTTGGATATAGCCAACCTGTCCACAAAAGAGAACAAAAAAACCCCATCAGACAGTTTGGTATCCTAACCTTGTCTATCAACCCAACTCTGAACCTAGACCAGTTCACTGCAATCATTATTTACAGTGTGAGGAAATGAAAAGTGATTATGATCGTGTTCAGTCTGCATAATACAGACTAAATAACTTCATCTGCTTCTCATTTATTTTTTATGTCACTGAGCGCTATTTAGAAATATCATTGTGCAAGGCACTGTACATGTACAAAAAAAAAGGTGGGGGGTTCTTGTCAACACCTTTCCTTTC
Organism: Phalacrocorax carbo; assembly: GCF_963921805.1. NCBI lineage: Eukaryota > Metazoa > Chordata > Aves > Suliformes > Phalacrocoracidae > Phalacrocorax > Phalacrocorax carbo. Next base: position 4,433,922 of record NC_087519.1, on the reverse strand, counting down.
CCTTCTTCCTCTCCCTCCAGCCAGAGCACCAGAGCATAAACATGTATGTCTTATGAGATGCTAAGCTCACGGGAGGACAAATAAATCCTATTAACAGAAATCCTTTCATGATCGCCTTTCCAATTGCCAGCTAGAATTCCTTTGTTATTAAATGGCATTTACTATCTCAGTAGAGCGAAGAGGTGAGATTGCCTGCAAACAGGAGACCGCCTATGTACATCACTCTTGTGGACAATGCTAAGAGAAGTGATGTCGTAAGTATAACTTGCAGAGCCACCCACGTTTTTTTATATGGGGACCAAATACCTCTTCTTGAGTACAATAGGGGCCACATAGCAAGCGCTGCTCTCCCTGCAAGCCATGGGCTGGGTTTCAGGCATCAAGCCAGGAATGCACTGTTGTATCCTCCCAGTTACGAGCCTTTCCACCATCTCCGGAATAAGTAACACAAGGATGGCAGAGACCCTGCCTAATTAACAGTAGACTCGATACGCTACAGGTCAGCACACTAAACTCCTGCCTTTCTTGCACCAAGTCCAGACCTTACACCAGGGTTGGCAAGAACATCCTTGGAAGGCAGCTTCTGCCCCAGGAGAGCCCTCCTTTGCTTGCAATCCAAAGTTTTTAAGGTTCTTTTATGCCTTTTCCACTCCTCACCTGGCATAAAAGGAAGAGAGCGAAAGCAAAGATATCATCTTAAAACTTAACAAAGCTTCCAGGTTTAGTAATCAACTCTGAGATTGTAACGCACTGGAGAAAGAGAATATGTACAATGAGGGTTTCTTTCTTACTTTTCATTGTACTAATCCAATGATTGTTTGTATTGCAATTAGGAGTCTTGAAATACAGCTCTTTGCCATATTCCCCCTTGGGAGAGCTCTCTAGGTCTGATCCAACTTCTGCTAGCAAACAGAAGGCCTCACCTGGCCTACCAGGAGGCATCAGATTGTGCCTATGGTACACCTTATAGGTGCAGGAGCTTACAAAGGGGTCCTGCTAGGCTGCATACCTGTAACACCCATCCTATACATATAAAGAGAGACCAGAAATTTTTTTACCCGACCCCCCCGCACTGCATTCTGTGCCAGCCAGGCAACCATCCAAATAAATGCTCTGCACGTACATGCAAATACTATATATTCAACAGCTGACTGTATTAATATGATTTATAATATACATTACATACATACTGTATATTGTACATTTCCACACCTCCCTGCCAAATTCAGTCCTCACGTACACCCAGGAAATCCCTTTGGCCTAGTATTTCCAGCAAGAGGAATTTCTGCTAACAGAAATGAGAGCTCTCCTCTTTTGACAGCGTACTAACTAAACAGCATTCAGGGGAAACCAGGATCTCTCAGAAATGGTCACTAATTTCAAAAGTGCACTTGGAAAAAAAAATAACAAAAATCAGTGTCTCTGCCATGGCTGCAAAGCACAGTGTTAACAATTAGTCCCCTGTCTCAAAAGGGACACCTCTTTTGAGGTCTTTCAAGGTCACTGATTAAGTATAAAATGCCTTGACACCTCCCAGAAGGGCTCCCATTTACAAAGAAAAATCGATATTATTTCTTGGCCCTACAGAATGCATGCCAGTTTACAAGACCCACTCTGCCCTGGAGTTTCCAAAAGGGCTGCCTCTTCATTTAAATTAAAAGTTGGGCTTTGTTAGAACTGTTTCAGAGACAGCAAGGCTCTAGTGACTTATTCTTCCAGCCTCCTTTATGATGCTCTCCGCTACTTCCCCTCCTTGTTCCAATCTTCCAGCTGGGAGGTAGCCCCAGCCCCCTTTTTAATATAGGTTTTAATTATTTAGAAGCAGGGTTGTAAATCTGGTGCCATGGTACTAAAAGCCACACCAGAGCTCCTGAAACACTGCCAACCATTTTTGTTGGTGCCAAAAATATGTAAGAAGTCAGTTTCATCACCACCCGACATTATCCCAACTTTCTGGCATCAAGTGCGAAAATAATTTAAACCATTGGAAAGGACTTATGTTTCACATTTGCTTTGGAATTGTGAAACCTATGGAGGGAAAGAGCCATGCGTCTTCACCCTGGAACAGGTTAAGAAGCAATCTCAAGTTTAATCTGACAAGCCAAGTAGAGTTTCAAGCAGCAAGGATTTGCAGGATCGGGCTTGTAAGATACTCCTAGGGAGTTAAAATTTTCCCTAAACTTGCCAGTTGGGGTCTAAAGGGTCCTCAAACCTGTTGGCCCAGATGAGATGTTTTGGACCTGGTAACTTGAATACTCTGGTCATTATTTTGCTGTTTCTGTAAGAAATGCATCCCTTGTGTTGCCTCTAGATATCCCTACCAGATACTATACTGTGCTAATCTCAGCATGAGGTATCAGACATCAGCACTAGACCAATCCTCTATGCTTTTCTTCTCTAGCCTGTATGATGTTCAGGGACAGCAGAAAGCTGGATTTTGAAGATAAAGAAGTAAAACAGAAGACCATGTAACTGTCAGAGCTATTTTTCCCACATCTCTGGAAATCATTCCAATTAAAGTGCTTTGAATCTGCCAATTCGCATTTGCCTGGGGAGATGGATATCAAAAGCTGGGATACTCCCTGTCATCCTTCTTTCACTGTGAGACCCCATAGGAGCAGGACCTGCCACTGTGCCAGACCCCAGCACTGCTTTGTGCCCAGGAAAGCAGCTGCTGCCCAGCCCCACCAGCCCAGAGCACCTGAGACAAAGGAGTCAACAGGAGCCCAAAAATTCAGAGGGGCATAGAAGCTCGTTGTCATCTGCATTATTAATCTAACCTGGATTTTACAGTTAGTATGACAGGGCCATGTAGCTGACAGAATCACATAGCTCAGCTAACAGGAAAGGCTGGAATGGTTTCAGCCTCAAAAGGGCAGGCAACCAAACTGACAAGTTGATTAAAATAAACAGTCCACACTTCCCACTACAGCCCCACTCACCACTGTGCTTAACAGTGGCCATATCTTTCATATTAAGGATATTTCATTTCCTGATTTTAAAAGTCAGCTCAACAATGCTCACTAGCAAAAAAAGGCCCTGTTCTCCAAATGACCAAAATATTCTCATGTGCTCTTATCCAAAGTTTTATATATACGTTGGTCATTTGAGCAATATTCTCACTCCCCCACCTACACTTGTACCACCAGTAGTTCGCTCTTCTTCTGCACATTACGCCCCTTGCCACGGGAGCTTTTCTCAGGCTAAGTGACAGCAGGGAAAGGAGGAAGGTCCTCACACCATATCACTAAATTACAATGGTAACATCGGGACTGGTACTGCTGGCACTCACAATAGCATTTGTAATCACATCGTCCTGCTTCGCTGGCTTCACTCTTCTGTCTCTGTCCCCTGGCAGTACTGGTGGAGCTACAACCGCTCAAGGGCTAACTCAGGACAGGAGCCCAAATCTTCAATGTTCTCTGCACGTGGTTCTGGACCTTCCCACACATTAATACTCTCCAACAGTTACACTGTTTTTCCAGCCCTTTTTATTTTCACAACATCTTTGAACGAGATCTGTGAAATGCTGAATCTTTAACAGATTTTTCTTTTGCTCCTAAGTGTTCATTAGTTACATACATATGAACACGCTGAAAAGAGGACCGTTTTAAACATCTGACAAATTCCAACCCCTTCTCAATTTCTCAAGTGTTACACTGTAAATCGTAGTTTAACCATTTCCTCAAAGTTAAAAGAAAGTTAATATTTAAAGTGAAGAACAAAAAACAACACACACACACAGTTTAATAAACCTCATATGGCCTTTAGTCCTGTCCTTATTAACCAAGCTTCGTCTTTACATTAGCTATTATTTAAGTGCAATTCAAGCAAGTTTAAAACAAGAGCATTAAATTAGGTATTGCTCCAGTGTCGCTTCAGGTTTACACTCAGTTATGAGAGCAGATCATGCCCAAGAATATCTAACTGCACCTCTGTTCCAGCCTGCCTTGGCCTCCGAATCTCCTAAACGAAACCACAGCGTGCTCTCCCTTTTGACCACTGTGGAAGGGGAAGGAAAATCCCAGCACTAAAACCCAGCACGTTCATTTTAAGAGGTTTAAGTTTTCAGCTCAAGGACCAGCTATGGATGAAAGCCAGACAGCTCCTCTCCCAGACAAGAGAATTCAGCAGAGCTGAAGGTTTCCTCGGGGGAAATCATATCGTCTTATAATCCTAGCATGCCTGCACTGCCTTGCTTCCCACAGCAGCAGAGCTTTTGCAGTCACCTGAAGGGCAGCACCACCCTGTTGCATGCAGAAAACACTCATTACCACTGGACAGGGACTGAGCTCAGAGCTTCAGATGTCTGCTCTGAAACAGGCATCATCTCCCTCCACAGTCAATGAGGAAAGGCAAACACCTCCATAGGCACCATTCACCATCCTACAGTAACTAAGGAACAGGACGAACCGTCAGAGGGAAGTGCTCTTTGGAAGGGCCCATCTTTCTTGCTTTCTCTCCCATTTACAACCAGAGTCAGACTTAAAAGCAACAAATTGTGACCTCTTCTGTATTCTTCCACTTTTTCACAAGGATACATATGATTTACTCTTTCACTAGGAGTCCTCTGAGTTGTTGCTCGTTCCCTGGAGCCCACGGTCCAACCCACTCAGTTCCCTTTGCCCTGACTGACCTTCCACGTTAGATCCAAAACCACACTGAAACATCCAGTTCCTGCGTAGGCACTTACACCCACCTGGAAAGCAGCGGGAGTTCAGAGACCCTAGAGGAAGCTATGCATCCAAACGGCGTTTGTGTCTGTCCCACAACATCACTGGTGAACAGCAATGTGGGCAAGAGCAGGGGCAGAATTCCCCAGGAACTGCAGCTAACCGGAAAATACATTTCTGGCATTCCACCTTGTTTAGTACCCACATGCACAGTCATGACTTTGTAAGAAGTATTTCCCCTTATCACCTCCACCAGACTTACAGCACCTCTGCCCAAAAAGAAAACACCTGGCTGACACAAAGTCCCAGGGGATGCTCTATCATCTCTTCTTTCCCACACTTGCCAAAGCTTGTCTACATCTACACCCTCACAAGATCTATAGATGGTACCAAACTGGGAAGTGCAGGGGACACACCAGAACAAGGAGCCACCACTCAGAAACACTTCAACAGGCTCACCAGGAGATGCAGGAGGTTCAGCAAAGGTAAATGTACATGAAGCTTGGAAGAAAATAAGCCCTTTTCTTCTCTGTGTTGATTGTATGAGACAATATTGCAAAACATTTAAGGTTTCCCAGCTCCCAGCATGTATTTCTTAGGGTGTAGCTTCAATTAGTCTATTCCATCCTATAATGAGAAAATGACTGTCCTCATTCCATAAGCCCTTGTAATGCACATCATCCACTTGGAGTCTCACTGAATTCAAAGGAGATGAAAATGTGGTGTGAAAAAGTTAAATGAATGAGCCTGAACAGGAGGGGGCCACAACCTCTCCTCTTAGCTCACCTGAGAAGGACAATCCACTTTAACTAGAGATGGACCAAAGAGCAGTCCTGAACCCAAAGTCAGAGGTTCCAGATTTCAAAACGAAAAAGAGATGTTACTTAGAGTTAAACCTCTGCCTCTAAATGCATCCCAGTGATTTTTTCAGATAAGGCTCCTGAACAGGCAAGATTTTTCAAGTTCATTTCTAAGTCAAAACCTAATGCTCATTTTAACATGAACCCGTGACCCTCTTAAAACTGTAACTGTTTCAAAAATTGAGGTGCAAGAAACATGAAAAGCCTACACCAGCTGTTAGGTACTGAGGTTGCAGTCCAACATACTGCATAGCAGTCCAGCACTTCAGCATGTGAAAGTGACTCTAGTATTAAAAAAGAAAGTATAGAATTAATACATCAAAGGAGGTCTTTGGGAATCCCACATTTTGCTTGAGGCAGTATTCTGCAATGTACAAGTGCGGAAGAAGCCTCCCCAAAGGGCACAGGACCCTGCCTTTCTCCCTTATCTTGGGTCCACAGGACTGATAAGCCCTGCTAGGACTCTGAGAAAGTGTTGTTGCAGTCACAGCCCAAATCATGGTGCTGAAAGGGCCGCCTTTACTGTGCTCCTCAGGCTTCAATCGAAAAAGCTTTACAGAAGGTAGCACTGCTCTGCCAAACTTTGCTAGAGAGAATAAGGCTGGCACACTAAGAGCAACAGTCAAAACACTGACTGTGAAATTGCACCTGAAAGCAAGGGGTGAGTAGTTCTGGGATGTGCTGATGAAACTGGAACTTCCCTGCTGGAGGGAGACCTAGCATATGTCATCTAGGAATTGACCTCAGACTTCGAAGCAGAGACCTTAGCCCACTACATAACTCAAGGTGACACACACACTGGGGCGTTACAAAGCTGGAACCTTCCAAAAGAGGCAACCCCCTGCACAGCCTACTGTCTTCTAGTGCTGGTCAGACGAGTTGCAGAACTTTGCTCCAGCCTAAGTCCGCCCAGCACGGGACAGTTCAGGCCTGTGGTGCGGTCAGAAGCCAAGCGTTTACACAACTTCATTCTCCAGACTGGATACAGTCCTGCCAAGCTGAAGGCCTTAGCGCTTTTCAGGAACGTAGTACCTCTCCTCTACACTGCAATTCCCAGCCTGTCAAGAGGGACAGGAGGGCTGGAGTATCCTCATGTACGGTACTTTAACTGTGCAGATGAGACCTTAGGTACATCAGTCCTAAACGTGCTACACCCTGACATAGCTACAGGAGTGTGGCTACCCTTCCTGATGGAATTGCAAGCTCTAGCAGGAGACTACAACAGACCACACACTGGTTAACAGCAGCATCTGCAAGCAGAGTGTAAAAAACAAAATACAACCTTTAGATGCCACACTGGGAATCTGGTATCGTTACCAGGAAGCAGTTGCTCGGTCTGATTGTAGCTCAGTTTTCATTCTGCTGCAGCACGGATTGTTTTAATTAGAACTCCACTTGCATTGATCATTTTTTATCACTTTTTGTGTGATTTATGGCATGGTTGAGGAATACGGTTACAACAAAGCCTGAGCCAGCTGGAGATCAGGATACAGCATTATTACCTACTCTACTTCTTAGCAACCAGCTTTTCTGAATGAGATGTCCTGATCATCCAGTTTGAGTCCAACAAGCATTCCCACACTGGAGTTTTCAGGAAATCTCCCACGACAGCGGTAGCACTGCTCAGGAGACAAGCACCAGGACAGGTGGGCTGCAAGGTGTCCACTACCAAGGTCTTCCTTCCAGCCCAGCATGCAGGCCTTGTCCGTACCCCACCTGTGAAGCTGTGCTGCTGATGAGGGCAAAGCCTTGTTCTTTCTGCTGCAAACAGAGTTTAAGGAAGCAACTGGAAAATTCAAAACCTGCTGTAGTGCTGGTCTTGGTATTTTAAATTGCCAGACTAGGAGGCAAAAAACTGGGGCTCCTGTCACCTGATTTCAGTTCCATTCATGGCAGATTCAAGACTTCCTACATCATTTGAGGCACACTCTTAATCCCTCTGATCCCAGAAAACATCTTACCACTAATTTGCATAGTTTTCACTACAGGTATGCTGATTTAGCGTGGCCACTGCAAAAGGCTGCATAAACATTGAAAGCAGGCTAGAATCCGATACGTTTCATGTTTAAGAATAGACTTAAGCCAAAAGGTCAATTTAGCTAAAATAAGGTCTGTCTACACGGTGTTGTGGATCAATTTAGCAAAGCAGTTTCAAAATGGTTTTAATGAGGTTCATGTTAAGTTTAGGTTTGTCCTAAAGACACTTTTCTGTTCTCTAGTTTTCTGTTCACAAGGGTGTTATAAACCTTAACTCACTCACATGTAGCGTGTGTCTGCTTTGACCCCTTTTCCCTTTCCTGGTGATTATCTGAATGAAGATTAAATGAACAGATTCCTTTAACAGGAAAGGAGTATCCCAACATGCAGAAACACATCTCTCTCAAGACATCTGCCCACACCACTCTCAGCACTCCCAGGACCAGATCCACAGGCGAAGGCGAGCAGTGCTTCGCCAACACTGCCTCTTACACATGTGCTGGTACTGGCTTTGGTCCCCCAGAGGTGCCACAAACGAGCAGCTTTGCAACTGGCCACTTTTTGATCCCAAGTTCACCTAGCTCAGTTACGTTCATTTAGTCATCGCTTAGAATTTGTATGATACAAACAGATATTGCAGTATTGCTGCTCATATTTGCAGAGTAATGAACAAAGACTAACTAGTCTTGTTTCTTTTCCAGCTTTTCTACTGGGAATATCGCCAATCTTTTTCACTCCCCCTCCTCCATTCCCTGATCTCAGGCAGTTAATACTGTGCCTACAACTACATTCCTCTTTTTAAAAAGGTTCCTTCTCTGCCTGTTTGTGCTTTTCAGCTCTGCCGGAGTAGGTATCTTTGGAAGCCCAGCACTTCATGAACGGGATTAACAAAATCTGCCTAGTGACAAAAGCATAGAGCTGTTAGTGATTTAAAGCTTGACCTAAAGATACCAGTTTAAACTCTGAGAAAACCCTCGGTGGTACACAGCTCAATTTACAGTGCCACTCAAATACGCAGCATCTCAGAGCCACTGGTTTTTTTTTATTTTAAACCTGAGGCACAGCGCCCTCAAATGGTTTGGGAATGAAGGCCCAAGCCCCAAGTGCGTAGCACATGAAGGGCTTCTTACTGCAAAGTTGAAGACGAAACCTCTATCAACAGGACTGTACCGAGAAGTTAAGCACACATCCCAGGACTATGCACTGGGAGTCTACGTTGAATGCCCTGGTGACTTTCTGAAGTACTTTCAAGTTATCAAGAATAATTACTAATTCGCCATCATCTTTTGCATCTAAGTTTTCACCACTGAGAAACACAAAGGCTGTCCCATGAAGGATCACCCCTTCTTATCAGGGCCCTCGGAGGAGATCCCAGGCCCTGTGGAGCCACCTGAAAATGCTACAACCTCGGTGGAGAAATCCTGATACCCGAGGTGGAAAAGCATCCCCAAGCGGGATGGTTCCTCCGACCATGCTAGAGGTGTCCCTACACCACAGCTTCCATGAAACGCCCTTAGCCACCAACACCAATTGCACGAGCTGGATGGAAAGGGCCAGCCGAAGACCCAAGAAGCCCCAGGCTGTACTGCTGAGGCCATGACAGCTGCCAGAGGAGGGAGACAGGCAGGCAGGCGATCAACTCCTCACGGTGGGACCCAGCCACCAGCCAAATGGCATGGGCACAGTGACAGGAGGAGTGTCCATCAGCCTCCACGCTCTTCTACAGCGTCCTCGGGCCCCACCGCCCACCCAGAGCAGGCATGCTGTGGGCTGAGGGCTGAGGCTGGGGCAGCTCCCACAGCAGAGAGCCCGGACAGACAGAAAGCCCACAGGGGGACAGCGGCGACGCCCGGCAGTGCCCGGGGAGGCCAGGGGACAGCAGGCAGGAGGAGCACTGAGGTGAGGTGAGGAGCGGGCACGGCCCAACGGGCGCTTCCCGCCTCCCCGGGGCAGGGCGGCTGACAGGAAATTCGGGGGGGGGGGGGGGGGGGGGGGGGCAGCGGCGACGCTCGCCAGGGCGAGGGGAGGCAGGGGCGCGGGCAGGACGGCGGGCAGGAGGAGCCCCGCGCTGAGGTGAGGTGCGGGCACGGACAACGGGCGCTTCCCGCCTCCGCCGGGCTGGGAGCGGGGCGGGGGGGTCGGGCAGCTCCCGGTCGGGGAGCGGGGCGGCGGCCCGCGCTGAGGGGAGGCGGGTCGCGGTGGCAGTACCAGCCCGGCGCAGGTGCTGAGGGAGGCGAAGGAGTCGCTGCGGTTCAGTACGTGTCCCGTGTAGAAGCAGAGCCGCTCCTCCGGGGGCCGCCGCCGGGGGCTGGGCGCCCGCCGCGCCTCCCCGAACCGCTGCTCCACCACGAAGCCACGGGCGAGGAAGCGCAGGTCGCGGCGGAGGTGCAGGTAGAGCTCGGCGCCGGCGGCGGGCAGGCGGAGCAGCAGGGCCTCCGCCGCCGCCCGCTGCCGCGGCAGCGCCCGCCGGCGCCGGGGGCCGCCGCGATCCCCTCGCAGGGCGGGCGGCAGCAGGTGGATCTTCTCCAGCGCCACTCGCTCCGGGATCACCACTTCCAGCTCCGCTCCGCCAGCTGCAGGCGAGAAGGAGAGAGGCTCAGGCGCCCGCGGCCCGACGGGGCGGCCGGGGTCTCGGTGTCCCGCCAGGCCCCCCACCCTCCCCGCGGGGACGCCCCGTCCTGCCGGGGCAAGGGCAGCCCGCGGATGCTCATGCACGGGGAGCGGCAAACGGGCTGCAGAGACAATGGAGCCAGCGGAGGAAAGGGGCTTATTTCTCCCTCTCCGTATATATACACACATGTATTAGAGACAAAAACGTGCGGGCAAGAGAGGAATAAAGCAAACGCTAAAGCTACTTGTATCATTAAAAAAAAATATATAGCTCAGACACGAGCATCGCGTTTCACCAACCCCAATAAAAATCTGCAGGGAGAAGGGGAAAAGCAGAGCAAGCCGAAGGCGCAGCCAAGGACAGTCAGCAGCTTTCCACATGAAACGTTACAGCAGCAGCGAGAGGACAGGAAAAGAAAATACAAAAGCCTGGAGCAATTCATCCTGCAGACTGGGACCGCGGCCACGCAGGGGATCCGGTGCGTGCCCCGCGGTCTGCGCCCGCACGCTGCCGCCTGGGGCCGGCGCCCACCGCCCGCCCCACCGCCACCACCGGACCGGCGGCGAGGTCTGTCAGCGCCGCCGGGGAAGGGGACGCCCGGCGCCGGGAGCCAGGGGAAGGGAAAGCACTACCTGTGCCGGCGTCCAGTCCCCACAGCAGCAGGCAGGGAAACACGAGAGGCAGGAGGCAGCCGTCAAACATTTTATGGCAGCGGCGGGGCCCAGCGCGGAGCAGCGGCGGCGGCGGCGGGAGCCCGGCCCGGAGTGAGCCCTCCCCGCCCTCGGAAAAAGTAATCGGCGGCGCCGCCGACAGCCCCGGCGTGGTGGGCGCCCGGCCACGCCTCTCCCCGCCGCCCCGCGCCCTCATTGGCGCCGGCGCCCACCCGGCCACGCCCCTCACCCTCCCATTGGCTGCCGAGCTGAAGGCGCTGGGCGGAGGGCCGGGCTGTGAGGGGAGGGGTGCACGTGGGTGGGGGGGCGGCCGGCAGGGGGCGCCCTCTCCTGCCCCGCCCCCCCGCGCGGGCCCGCGCCCATGAAATGCCCCGTGGGCACCTCTGCAGCCAGTTCTCCGAGGCTTTGGTGCCCGTGAGGCCCTTGGACATTCTCTAGCAAGAGGCATGGCAGGCCTGACAGAAAGCAGCCGGCTGGGGGGTGCCTCCGTCGCGTTTCTGCGTTTCTTTCTCCTTTCCTCCATTACTGAAAGAATTTAGGCGCTGCCACAGAAGCTTTCCTGAAAAACTCACCCATTCCTTCATTTCACAGAATCACAGAACGGTAGGGGCTGGAAAGAACCTCTGGAGCTCACCCCGTCCCACCCCTGCTGGAGCAGGCACCCCCAGAGCAGGGGCACAGGGCCGCGTCCAGGCGGGGTGTGAATGTCTCCAGGGAAGGGACCCCACAGCCTCTCTGGGTAGCCTGTGCCCCTGCTCTGGCACCCGCACAGGGAAGGAGATTTTTCTCATTTTCTCGTTACCTGCAGCCTTTTCCACTGCCGTCTGAAGTATTGATCCCAGCATTCTGAAGATCAGGGGGAAAAATTAGGTTGGTAACATACATGAGTGCACAGAGATTTTAGGCAATGATCTTACATACTCCTGGAAGCGCTCATCACATGGATGAAAATAAGAAAAAAGCCCATAAAGCTCAGGAAATATAAAAATTTATTTTTACAATGGTGGACAAGAAGGGGACACTAATTTCAGTCAGGGAGGACAGGTTGTTCCAGCTAGTTAAGAGGGCTGCTTGGGAGAGGAAGATGAGGAGGAAGCGACCTGCCAGCTCCCTTTCCCTGCCACTCCACCTGTGGGGGACAGTCACATCCTCACCCAGGTGCAACCAATTCCCATTTCACTGGGATCCTGCAGCCACAAGAGCTCCTTCCTACCTGATAGTTGGGCCACGTCCTGTGTGTCTTCGGCTGGCCAGGGGTCAGGAGAAGTCAGCTTGGTCCAGGGGCTGTTGAAAGCAGTAGGGTGATTTCCAAGAGTAGAAAGATTTCTTGCTGCATTTGTTGGGGTTTGGATCGGATCCTGTTCTCCTGGCATGGCTGAGTGGTGGAAAGCTGTAAAGACCCAATATGTTAGCAGCTTTAAACTGCTGTGGCCCAGCAGAGCGGTGTCCTAGAGTTTAAACCTCTGCAAAAATCTGTGACTTTGTTACTGAAATTGCAGAAGAATTCAAAGGAAGACCCATAAAAGAGTGTGAATGACTCTGGCAGATCGCAGTGCAGCACTTACACCAGAATTGTCCAGAGTTGTACTGACAGCGGTAATGGCTCTGAGTCACAGGCAAGGGGAATTGGATTTGGATGCTCACCCCTGTGAGAGCAGGTGACTGGGGCAGTGCTAAGAAAAGGGCCGTTTGAATCCAGGCAAAGGACTGGTAAGAGAGCTGAGTAGGTTAAGACCATTTTTTTCTCTTTCAGGCATTGGACAGGCAACAAGAACCATGTTTTACTTGAGATCTGCTCCTGTGACAAGTAGAGGGGCTGTCTGAGAGCCAGAATCCTAGAGCTGCCTCCAGCCCTTCCCAGCCCCGCCAGCTGTGCTTTTCCCGGGCACCGAGGGACGCCCTGTGACACGCGCCGGGCCGGCGTAGCACCTCGGCAAGACCTACCCAGCGCAGGGCCTCTGCAGCGCCATACAGGCACAAGTGCACGCACACGTCCCACCTCCTGCTGCGGTCTCGGGGGAGCTCCTCCTTTCTCCAGTGTGGTGGCATGTGGAGATTGTTACCAGCAGTCAGCAGCAAGAGCAAAACTGAGGACCCGCAACCATCTCCCAGCAGACAAAATCTAAGCAAAGCCAAGACCTATGGCTCAAATTCACTTTCTTAACATGAGATCAGGTGAGATTTAATAGCTCTGGTTTTTTCCTGTCTCTTTCAAAGCTCAGTCTGCACTCTAACAAGAAGTCACCAAATCAAAAGGACTGGCTCAGGACCCATTCAAGCGAGACAAAAACTCAGTTTGGGATGGCCTTGCTGTATATGAATAGTGTAATATAACATGGTTTAAACAAAACCTCAGATCCTGAATTTCTCTCCTGACCCATTGTGAACCAACAATTTCAGCGCCTTTTTTCCGAGGCCAGGGCCCCGGCTGGCACAGCAGCTCTGGGCAGCAGCTCCCCCACAGCTCTTCCACCCGTGGCAAGCCTCCACTCCTGAGAATCAAGAGGCAGTTTGATTTGTGAGCTGCCAAACCTGGCCTGAGCCCCGAACAGTCATGTTTAAACCCAGACCACCAGCCGTCTTCGTTTGCTAAGAGACCGAAGCTGGTGCCTCATCTCTTCCCTCAAAAGGGTTTGACGAGGGGGTTTAGATTTGCTTAACTTTTTAGTAGATCCTTTCACCTTCCAAAGTCCTCTGCCAAAAAATAATAACAATACAGAGAAAGAATACATTTAACAGTGTGGGGAAAGTGGGCCACTAATAAAGAGAAGTCTGTAACTTACCGCATCGAAGGACTCGTGCAGTGGCTGGGCTGGCTGGCACAGACCGCACTGGGGTAGGGCTCGTCCCTGCTGAGCATCGCGGAGTTGCAGAGTGTCTGGGCAGGGGCCCAAGAGGCTGCGACGCCCCACAACAGGGGCAACATCACAGGCAGGCCTTGGTGCTGGCAAGGGCTGGAGCCAGGAGCAAGGGACAAGCCCCCGCAGAGGTACCCACACAACAAAAGAGGAAACTGTCTTAGGAGCAGCAGTGTTTTTATTGAATCCAAATCCCAAAGCTCTAGTGAGACACAGACTTTTTTTATTAATTTAACACCATGGGCTTTTCAGAAATGTCTTGAAATTGTTACTGATGAAGGATAACGCGTGTGGTGGGAAGGGGCCATGGTCCTCCTGTGCATTTCTCCCCTGTCCCCAGCCCGGGGGTGGGGGGGAGTGGAGGGGGTGTTTCTCCTCCTCTCACGTTCACAGAGAGCAGATTTGGCCCCGTAGTTCTAGGAAACAAGCCCTCTCCCCCTCTGAAACCCGTGTTTTATTTTTTTGCAATTTTAAATGTACGTCGAGGAAGCCAAGTTCCATGGCCATTATTGTACAGTTAATAACCCTTTGGAGACTGCAGACATGTGTTATATACATCTTCCCGAGCAGTCATTTGGCTTGCCGCCTGGAAAATGCCAGCGTGCGAAGGGTTAACTTGGCCATTACTCAGCCTTCTCCCTTCTCTACAGCCACCCCTCTCCAAGCCCTTCTTGTCCCAGTCCTACACGGGCAGCCCCAACGTCACGGGTGATGCTCTCCCGCCCAGGACACTGCGATGCCTTCCCTGCCCTCCCCGCAGCTCCTCACCTCGCGGGGGTCTTTGGGCAGCGAGGGTTTCCTCCCCGCCTGGGGCTGCCCCGGCCCTCACGCTGCAAGGTTTGGCCAGGTTGGCTGGGTGCTGCTCTTACCCTTGCAAATGCCCCTGCAAAGAAGCCAGAGACGTTTAATGAGAAGTAGGGGCGAAGAAAAGCTCTTTTGTCATTTAAAAGATTCAACCAAATAAATACAAGTAGTTCTATAGGTGCCAGCGGTGCGTTTCCTACAGATCAGTTTCTCACAGTGAGCCAGAGATTTGACAAAAGCTCCTTCCCTAGGCAGAGGGTGTTTAAAGCTGTGCTGCTTCATGTTGGACTTGCTTCTTATGGCTGGACTCGATGATCTTAAAGGTCTTTTCCAACCTAAATGATTCTATGATTCTATGTGGAGTCTCCAATGTCTAGTACCGTTGAGGCAGCTCTCAGCAGAGGCACTTATGAGGTTTTTCCTCCCAGCAGCCTGAATTGTCCTGACCCTGCGAGAGGAAAACTCCCTCTGGGACACCTCTGTCAAGTCTGGCTGAAAATGGACAGCCTGTTCCTGAGCTCTTGGGGATAAGGAGCATAAAGTGACTGTGATCCTGGCGGTGTCCAGGGACAGAGCCAAGCCACCAGCACCTGTGTCCCCATGGGAGCAGGCAGCCTACTTTAGTTAAGGTAAGTCCCTGGCAGGAGACCCACCCCTTTCTTTCCCCTAGGAGGAAGCTTTATTCATGGGCTGACAAGGGTTCCCTTTTGTCAGAGGGAGTTTGCTTTGGTTGAGATGCATCTGTTTCACAAACAGCAAGTGTGTTGTCTGAGTTTTTCCCTGGAGATCTTCTCTGCAAACACCTCCCCTCTGCCTGTCTCCAGAGGCCTCACAGCTTCACCCAGCTGCAATGGGGAAAAAACATCCTACTTCCATGGAATACAGAGAAAAGAGAGGAAAAATCCTCCTGTGAGATGGGGGCTGAGGAATGGACTCCTGAAATTCTGAGCTGCTTCACACCTGCCCCCATGAGATGGCTACATCCCTGCACTGGTGCCACTGCTGTCTGCACGAAACCTCCCAGGGTATCTTGCTACCTTGGCGCAGATGTTTGGAGAGACCAGGGTACAACACTGTCGGGAGCAGAGAATGACATCGCACACGTGCCACTGTGGGTGAGGAAAGCCAGGAATATAAAAGAACATGTACCCAGTTGAGTAACGCAGCTGCAGGGTGCCGGGAGAATCTGTTCCCTCCGGTGCAGGCAGTGCTTTGTGTAGAGAGGTCGGAAATGAAAGTGTACCACCACCTCCATCCAGACCATGCTGGGATTTTTAAACACAGACAAGGCTAGTCCAGGGTCTCTTTGGTATCTGAGAGCTGCGCATAGATAGCCATCGCCCAGGCAATAATAATCAGCCACACGTCACTCCCCAGGCATGCAGGAACAAATGGACAAAGGAAAGAGCTGTCGTTGTTTGAGGCTGACCCTAAAGTTCAGCGAGGCTTTTTATGAAGTCCAGTGTTGCCACCTCTGATGATGTTATCAGGAACCTGGGAATAGCTGGCACTTTCTTTTGTTCTGTTTTATGGTTTGTTTGGGTTTTCCCCTCTCCAGGCCTTGGCTCCTGCAATCATGAGACTGATTTCTCATTTAACTGCATCACTCCATGTTTGACCCCATGACAGGCTGGGAAATGTGAGCTGCGAGAAGCCTAGAGGCTTATTGCCCAGGAGAACATGAAGAGGTCCTCAATCATAGGATTGTTTAAAATAATCCTTTCTCAAAAAAAAAAGCCATCAACTTTTTTTGGTGTGGAGGCAGATTTTCTGAATGCTCGGTGTTGACAACAGCAGAGCCCTTCATGCAGGCAACACCTCTCTCTTTCCCTGGCACTGTCCTTCAGCTGGTGTTCCCCTTCTCGTCTCAAACATCTCTCTTTGTATCCAACTCCTGCCTTGGATGAGGATCACACACACCCCCAAACTGAATATTTCATATAAGGCTCCTCCTTTTCTGCATATTCCTTGCGGCAGGGCACAAGAAGTCAGAGGACATTTGTAAGCCGAGAAGGTGGTGCATGGCTTGGAAGAGAGATAGAGGTGATGCCAAGGGGATGTACAAGACAGCACAGCCCATGGCGTGGATGTCCACAGGGGCCTGGACGTGGTGGCCCAGTGGAACTGCACAGACCTAAAGTGGCTTCTTTCCATCATGAAAGTACTAATAAGGGAAACTGCCGACTTAAAACACTCTTAATAATGTTTTCCTATTTCTTTAACACCTCTCCCCTGAGGACTCTCTCCTCCCTTCACAGCGTCTTGGCCAATTACACTTGCAAAGCAAACAGAAAACTCAATATCCCCATGAGCAGGGATTACCGGGGGTCAGGGGCCCTCATCAAGAGCTGTGGCAGGGGCTCTGAGGTGGGTCACGGCACAGGAGCCTGCTCTCCTCCAGCCAGCAAGGCACTTTCGCGTCCCCGGAGAGGGGGGCCCACAACCAGGCACTGCAGGGCTGGGGTGCCCCTCCTCACAGCCCGCTGGGGCTGCAGGGCCATGACTGGGGGGGATACGCCGAGGTGGAAAGGGCTGTCCTCCAGGCACAAGCACTGCTGGATGGTGGCACAGAGCTGAGGAAGGACTGCACCCCGAGGCCCCTCAGCTGCACCGGCCCCCCAGCCTGGGCCAGCAAAACACCCCTGTTCTCTTGAGGAAGTGAAAGAGCCCCAAGCCCATGTGCTCAGGTTAGCGCTGCTCTGGACTTCTGTTGTCTAACCCTTCTTTTTGTCTCATATTCAAGCTGCTCCCAAGCGGCCCTCAAAGCTCTGTTAAACCATTTGAACTAATTTTTACACAAATTCGTCAATCAAAAACCTCCACTTTTTATCCACGAGCAGTGATAGAATCAACAGTGCAAGAGCATTCAGAGTTACTTTTCCCCACAGGACCAATCCTTTACACAAGTTTGTGCAAATTTTCCCAGTTGCTCCCACGTTGGATGAGAGCTGTGCAGAAGCATTGCTGTAACGCCACTGTCAGAAGCAGTGCAGAGTTCACAGCCCAAAAACTCTGACTGCCTGGAGCTTTTAAAAATTAATAATACAGTTTTGCTAGCCTTCTCCCCAGACTTGACTCCTCTGCAGTTCCCCCCACTCTGGGCCACTCAGTCTTTGCGCTCCCTCCCCTTCACCCCCAACTGAGTCAGCAAATTCCCCAGCGCTGTCCCGGGAGGACAAACACCCCCAGCAGGGAAGGAGCTGTGGGCACTCAGCCTCCAGCACATGCTGCCCCACAGCCTTTAGTATGAGCTCTCCAGCCTGAAGATGCAAACTGGGATGTTTGGTCAACTGATGTCACATATCTATGTTAGTTGTCTAGCCTAGGGGTCACTTAGAGAACCTACTTGGGGAAAGAGCCCCACATTTTGGGCTCTTGAGCTGACCTGAAGCAGCAAAAGCATCTTTGTTCTCAGGGGAGAAAGGAGCAGGGCAAGGGAGGATGTACTGCGACCGCTGCACGGCCACATGCGTAACGCTGTGCACTTTGATAGAGTTTGTGCGAGTCACACTCTTCTAAGCCACAGCAAGGGCTGCCTTTCCCTTCACTGCGAGCAAGGCAACCCGCCTGCCCACGTCAGCAAAGTCTGCTCGGAGTCACTAGGTAAGAACCGGCCAGATGGAGGGCCAGTGCGAGGTCTGGAGGGAGCAACCCTTCTGGAGTCTGAAACACATCCTGCTCTTTAATCAACAACAGCCACCAATACCTCATCCCAGTCCATTTGGGGCCAATATTGTCGTTATTTGCAAGGTTGTACAGTGAACCAAGAACAGAATTGGGATCCTCCTCTGATGCTAGATCCTCTCTCCCAACAGAGCTGGCAATTGACTTTGGCTTGGTTGCAAGTATTTGTTCATAAAAGCAAAATATTAGCGTCACTCTAGGACTCTTATAACTGCTTGCTTTCAGGCTTTCTGGGCTGGACACCCACAAGGAATGAGAGGAGATGCGTTTCAGTTAACCTGCTGGCAGTAAGGAGTCCCACCGGCACCGTCTGCGAGCTGCGATGGAGGAAACTGTGCCAACAGCTGGGTACCAGCCCATGGCAAACCCCATGCACAGCGGGTGCCAGACAGGCAGCCTCGAAGCGTCAATCTCTGCTGGGACAGTCAAGTCAAATCCAGCTGCCTCCTGGCTCTGAAAAAGAAACCTAGAGAAGATCTGGGGTCAGATGGGAGCTGTGGAGGCTGCCACCCACAGTCTACAGCTGCTGAGCGCCTCCTGTTCATCCACAGCCGTGCATGGAGAGAGCGCAAGGAAACACTTCATCCCACTATCAGAGAAAATCAGTTCCCAGCTCTCTGCACGGTCATAGCTGAGTGCAGCCTGACCACGAGGATTGTGCCGAATGGCATTAAGGAAGCTGGTTTATACCAACAGATCCCTTTTCCCCGCTGAGGCTCGAGGGGAGCGTGGGAGCACGGAGGCTGTTTGCTTGGCTTGGTGGGCTGTTCCATCCAGGGGTTGGCACAGCTACGGAGCCGCTGGGTTCCTCAGCGTGCCTTTCACAGAGCCCAAGCCCAGAACTTCCTCCTGGTAGGAACCAGCCACAGCAGCAGCACAGGAGGAGGTATGCACTGTGCTCCCCCTCCCCACCCCAGCCCCTGTGATGTCCTCAGTGGAAAATTCCTAGAACTGCTAGATCTTGGTCTTAATTGTCTCTGCTCTGCATTTATAAAAAGCCCAGTTTGTCCAGCGTTTGACACTGCTTAATGAGTGCTTCAACCTGGGGCTGCAGTGACCACTAATTTGCATTAAAGAAGTTTGGGAACAGGTTTCAATAGGGAGCACTTTTCAGTGGTGCCTCCTGCCAGCACGCTGTGGTGGTTTTGGAGGTGTTTTAGGGCAATGTTCTTGGAGCACAAACCAAAAGCTCAGTCTGTGCCGCTGCACATCATACCTGTCAGGGTGACGCAGCCCCGTTCACTGAGCAGTTTGTCTTGTACCTTGACTTCTCCGGCACCCAGCCAGCACCCAGTTGATTCATCCTTCTGCCCTCGTAAAAGTTGTTGGTGTGGGGATGCTGCCAGGTGATGTTTTCTGTTGAGTGTTGCCAGCTGAAGGCTGTTCACAGCCCTCAGCCCACAAACGCAGGTGTTCCCCCTCTCTGATTGATCTACTCAGCAGTAAGGTGATGGACTGTGTTCTGGGGACCAGCTGCCCTCAGGGGGCTCCCATCCTGTCTTGATAACAGCACCAGGCAGGCTGAGCACCGCTGGGGTTAGTGCATGGGGCAGGGTGCCCTCCTCATTTGTGGCCACAGTTTATTTTCTTACCCAAAGTCACTTTTTGGCATTCCTAAAGCCTTGGGTTGATCTGGCCGTAATACTCAGCCCCTGTTGAATTTAAGGGATTCAAGATGCAGCTGTTCCTCAGCCTCCACCTCCTTTTGTGTTTGGAAGGTGCCATCCCACCGCTCCCTCCCTTGCACATGCACACACCGAGTGTGGCCCAAACCCTTCTACCCTTAGAGCTTTGCTTTATTGTTGGCAATAGTGCAAAACACAGAGCACCTCCTATGCTTGGGGTGGAGAGTGTGTCTCCTATGGTGGAAGGGCAGTGTAACCCTCATTATTCTGACAGTTTTATCATCCTTAGTTGCATTACAGACATTAAAGATCCAGATGAGAATGGGGCTTCACTTACTAGCACCTGCAGATTCTGTGGCTTGACAAATACATAGTGTAAATAGACAATACAAAAAAGTACAAGCAGTAAAGCAGAGAAGATTTCACATCCTTTCTTCCCCAGCCCTTGCCCCAGACGTGGCAGGTACAGCTCTGGCACCAGAGGAGTCAGCAGGAGAGTGCTGCACCTCCGGGGACAGGGTTGCTGGTGACACCCAGCGAGATGCCAGCCCTCAGGACACCGACACACGGGTCCTCTGGGCTGGTGCCAAACATTCGCTCTCAGCAAAATTTGTAGCTTTTTCACTGGCGATGTACCAGACACTCGTTTCGCTGTTAGAGACCCACCAAGTGGAAACAACCAGTTGCAAGAAACACTTTTGCACCCCAATTTTCAATAGACTCTCTTTGTTTTTAAAGGGCAAAAAGATGGACAAAAATACTACTTGGGAGCCGTGTCCGAGCGGGGAGCAGTGTCCTGCTATTGCCACCTCGTGGGCCCCTGCAGCAATAACCAGGTAACCGGTACACGCGGTTGCTCATGGCACAGGTGCCGGAGCTTTCTCACCGCTGCATGCAGCACGCACAGACCAGCAGTGCTGCTCTGGGCCTTCCCAAGGGACCTCTCAGCCAGAACCGGGGGGAAGGCCCGAGTATGTTTACTTCCCAGACGTGAGACATTTCCTCCATGCCCGGCACCGGCTGCCTTGGCCCGGAGACCAGCAGCACTATTTGCTGCGCGTTTCGCACTGGCACCTACGGTTGTATCATGGAAGAGGACGGAGGAGCATCCGTTCCCTTGGCAGGCACTAAAATCCTCTCTGATATGTAAAATGAAGAAATGTAGAGGTTTCTCTGTTCTCAACAGTCTGTTAGCAGGAATTTGTCATGCTCTCACTGACATTCAGTGAAAGAAGCGTGGCCCTTCCACGGCCCAGAAGGAGGGTGCTCAGCTGCAGGGTGGCTGCTCCACTGCCTTGTGGAGCTGCTGGGATCCTGCGTCCATCAGGCATGAGGCTAACGTCACAAGCCATGGCTGAACTCCAACGTTTGCGCTGGATAAGTCCCTAAATGTTTTAAAAAAAATAAATCATTGCCCACAAGAGATGGAGCAGCCATGTTTGCAATCCACGGTGTAGGGACGTGGTGGTGCTGGTTTAGTCTCCGTCATGTCGGCCACGTGTGCCAGAGCAGGGGAAGGGGTAGGCATGCCGGCTTCCCTCTTGCCTGATTTTATGCCAGAACAGAATCACAACTGGGTGCAGGAGAGAAAACTCAAAGCATCACAGAAGTGGGTGTGTGGGGCAATTTCCAAGTTCAATAAATGCGTTCATGCATTGCAGTACAGCATAGGCTCTAGAATAGCCCTCACTTCAGGCAAAAGGGCTATTGCTACAGTGTCGTGTTCTCTGCTTAAGTGCTATCCTTGCAGGATCCAAAAGATTAGAAGGGGTAAAAAAAAGCTCCAAACATGCAACTGCCACCTGACCTCACTGGCCTTTGCAATAGGGAGATGTATGAAACATTCTTTGGTTGCTGAATAATTCCTCCTTTAAAATAGCAAAGGAACTAGGTAGGATTTGCACAGCCTGATAAGATTTAGCACAACCTGATAAGATTTAGCTCCTGCTTCCCACAGATACTTCTGAAATACTAGGGCTTCTCCGGCATTGTATGCAGCACAGGACATAACCACAAAACTTGCCCATAAGGGCAAGCACTGGAAAGGCCTTTTAGCAGCTTTCTTCTGCTCTTTGTTGCAGCAAGCAAGCACACAAACCTTCTAGGAGCTCTTCGAGGACTCTCAGGAGCCTCAGTCAGCCAGGAAAAGCACAAAACCAACGCTGAGATTCAGTGGGGAGTCAGGCTTGTCCAGCAAACAGAGGTGAACCACGGGGTTGTTGCCACAGCTGCAGGGCTGCTGGCCTCTGCCTTGTGGCTACCCTGGCCCAGCCCCAGCTGACTCCCTCCCTGTCCCCTCACTCACATACTGGGAACTTTCTAGAGGAGTGTTTCCCAGATCCTGCTGCCTTTGCTCCTGCCTTAGGAACTCATCGGCTGGGCTCAGTCCGAAACCGCTGGTGCTCAGGGAAAAGGAGTTGTCCTGGCTACAGAGTTAATCTCAGAGTCCAGGCAAAGCTGGCTTCTGCTGCTTGGAAAGGGCTGATCCCCAGTATTACTGAACTACTGTCTTTTTCCTCCTCCTTACTCTCTTGGGGCTTTTTTTTTTTCTCCCTAGCCTTGTAACTGCTTTGCTTTATGATTCTTGGTGATGTCAGTTCTGTGTTTAAATGGTTGCTTGCCCCAGCCGTTTTGCTCCAGTTTCTCTCTGCTCCCTTTTCTCCTCTAGCTCAGCAGCGCTCTCACACGCTAAGGTAGTTGTGATAACCACAGCTCGTCAGTTGCCTCCTCCTGGTAAATTTAGCCTTGGATCTCAGGCTTTAGCATCAGGAGCCCAGTCTTTGCTGAGATTTTGAGCAGCGCAGGAGGCAGACTCGTTGCTGAAAGTGAAGTTTCTGGCTTGAAAGGGGAGGGGCTGCTTTCCCCGGGATGTCTTTCAAGAGACACGTGCCCAGTTTGGGCAGAGGCAAAGGCAGAACTGTATTCAGGTGAGTGTCCTGCAGACAGAAAGTCTCGTTTTCTGGGAAGGATTTTGCCCTGGTATACAGGAGGAGGAAACACTGGGGCTGTGCCCAGCTCTTGATGGCTGGAAAACGCATTGCCATGTTGCCTTTATCATTTTATCTGGTCGCTTGGTGTCTGAATCCAGTTCCTATCAGCATCATGGGAAAAGCTCCTGTGAATTTCAGTGGCAATTTAATAATCCCTGTCACTGTTCAACTTTAACATTTTTAGACCAGCTTCTTTTGTGGTAGGAAAAAGTATGGCCTTTTCAGCACCTGAAACAACTGCCTGGGAGCTGTTTCTTCCCACCCTGGCTCAAAGCAGAGTAATATTCTATGGCTACAAGGACATGCTTCTTGCACTTCAAAGTCACTCTGGATAGGGTTTATACTTGTTATTCCACTTAATGTTTCTGACTTTGAAATGATTATGGGGTCTCCTCTGAATGCTTTATGGGGTAACAGAACTCCATAAGAACAGGGCTCTTTCCAGCTGAGTAAATAGAAGATATTTTCATAAATCTTCGGACGGTTGGAACATCAACAACATTATCCTACATGGGTTGTTATGACTTTGTATTTGCGGAGTTGTATGTTGAAGTTTAGACCTGTGCCTTCAGTCTTGTCTTCTATTATGCTAGAAACTTGAAGAAATCCCACAGAGGGTACTTCAGTTAAATAAACTCTCAGAGCCCTACTTGAACGTCTCTGTAGTCAGTCAGGGTGAAGATTACATTGCTTTGATCACCTCCAGTTTCTCGACTGGGAATCCCATTCTTTGACAAGGGATTAATGGCCAGGGCTTTACCTTCTTTCTGCTGCCTAAGATCTTAATACATGTGGATGACAGGACAGAAAGTGAAACTATTTTTTTTCCGGCAGGAGTCCTAGTTTTCTGGCCAATTATTTCCTCTTTCCCCATTATGTTCCAGTACTTTGTCAAGTTTCCCCTTTCCTGTGTGATACACCAAATGGCTCACGCTTCAGTAGGTCAGCGTGTTCCCTTAGCAGTACGTGCAAACGCTGCTGCTTCTACAGGTCGGAACAGAGGTGGGGCATGGAGAACCCTCTGCTGATGAGGTTAAGTAGCAATGCAGGCGAGCAAAAATCTGAGTGGCAGGATGGCAAACACGAGCTGGGCAACGGGAATTCAAAGAAATGAACCAAAGGTTGAACTAAGTTCCTCACTCAAGGTGTGCCCGACCCCTGCAGCACAGAGCAGCTGGTTGCTGTACACGAGTGGCAAGAACATCTGGAGCTGCAACTGTTCGTGGGAACACCCTTCCTCCCCCAAAGCGTGTTTCAGACACGAACCTACCTCTGCGTCATACCAGAGTGGGAGAGGGATTACCCTGGGCTGCTGGTTTGGTGTCCACCTCTCAAGCTTTTGGTGCTGGCTACTCTTGGAGTGAGCAATGACTGCTCTGACCTTATTTTGCAACTTCTATAAACCAAGTAACATCATGCAGAAATGTGGACACAGCGCAAGAAAACGTTCCCCACTAAAGAGCTGGAGAAAGCAGCCTGTAAATGAGCCTTTCACACATATGTCCATAAAAAAAACCTGTGCAATGAGTTGGCCAAGCCCTCTGCTGACTTGTCTTCTTATGACTCATGAAACTGCTCAGGAAAGGTCAGCTCCCTCTCCGTGATGCTGGTCGCTCACAATGTCCCCTTGCTGTCTGACATACATCGGTTACTCTCTGTCTCTAAAGCATGGGCATCAGGTAGATTTCATAAGTTTCTCAAGCAGAAATCACATTCTCAGTGGGAATACAGATGTCCTGTGCGACCTTCCACAAGTCCCCAGTGTTCATCCTCCTCAAGGTCCGCACCCTGGGCAGCCAAAACTCAAACTCTATAGGCAAGGAACAGAACCCTGGCTGCATGTGGCACAGACCGAGCTGGAGAGAGCCCACAAAACTGACTGGGAAATGGGAACAGACATTTTCAGTGATTTTGAACACGACCAATGAAATCAGCTCACAGGTACGTTCTTGGTTGATTTTCTGCTCCATACAGAACGGCTCCCCGGCAGCTAAGAGCCACCAAACCCGCTCTCTGGCATTTTCACAATCGGGCTATGTTCTTATTCTCAGCATGGACTTTCATTTCTGCCCACTGATGATCTGCTGTTCTTCAAACCCACAGCTGGGGGAAGCGCCTGCAGAGATGGTGTTTTTCTTTCTAAATCAGCAAGATTTTTTTTTCTTCACAGTTTGCAAGTTGTTTGTAGCCAAAACTCACATATCCCTGTTAGAATAAAGTAGATGGAAAACAAATCGTACTCATAAGCTTAAAAAAAAAAAAGAATTCCTATAATAAAACCAAGGAATTCTGCTATAGTTCATTATTTGGGCTGAAACACCTTCCAGTATGTTTGTTTGCCCATGGGAAGATTCGGAGCCTCTGTGATCTTCCCGACTAGGGAGGCAGAAATGGAAAGAATAAGGAACATGGAACAGCTTTGCAGCTGATACAACTCTGCAGAGCTCCCTTGTTTTCAGTAGAGCTTTCTTGCTTTTGCCAGCTTAAGAGCCACATCCGAGCTGTCTCAAGCGTGCTTATGATGAGACATTTAGTAGTAATCCCACGGCAATCTAACTGGGCGATGGCACCTCAGACTATGTATGAACATAAAAAAAGAATTATCTCTGTATTTCATATTATTCTAATATTCCCCCAATACCCATAACTCTATAAGCAGCCCTAATAGGCACAATAAAAACCAACCGAGTAAAGGTACCAGAACGTGTTGGCATTCTACAGCGAGTAGTTCCTAGTGTACGCAGGACCACTTTCAAGTACTTCAGTCAAAGCATAAATCTTGAATAACACAAACAATGGATGATACTTCTGTTAATTTTGGTTCCTCTCCATTCATGAATTGTCCAGGGGAAAGCAATCGCTGTTACCTCTTAAGAAGGGGGTGAGTCATCCAGGCTTTTCCAGGCAAGGAAAAATCCTGGAAGAGTAAGGAATTAGTTCCTGAATGGGCCCTTACTGGAAAGTTGGGAGGGAATGGAAAGTGGAGGGGAAAACACTGCAAGGCGGGGAAAACAAGGAAATCCTTACCTAGACACCTGTTTTTAAAAAATATTTATTTATAGTGTGCAGCCTAACTGACCAGACAAATTCAGCGGCATTAAGAACCAAAAAGGATAATTATACTGAATGATACACACTGACAAAATGAGTTCTGTGGAATAAAGAGGATCTGTAAATCAAACCCAGAGTAGACTGGTAAGTCTATGTAGTAAACAAGCTCACAGGCAGAACAGTATAAACGGATAGGAGGACCTGAACAAAATTCAGATTAATTATATGGGACACAAGAGTTTCCGCTGATTCTAATGGACTAAGACTTCATTTTCATTCTACAATTCCATCTCACAGATCTTTTGGCATGGTCAAAGCGACATAGCAAAGCCAGACGCACGGTGTCCGAGCGTTAAACCAGGACCCATTTTGTGCATTCGTCAAAATAACGCCTTAGAGTCTGTCGTCTGTGCTCACGTATGTTACCCGCAGTTGTTCTGCACTTGCAATTTGAGACTCTTTTCATGATAACATTAAAAAAAAAAAGACACGTTAAGGGCATTGAATAGACTGAAAATCTTGAAGCAGCATGACATTAATTTCTTCAGGATAAGTTGCGCTCCCCATGATCTCAGCTTCTTGTTTCTACCAGTAAAGAGTGGAAAATGAGACACCTGTAACCTCAGAAATGACAAATCTGATGCTAACACAGGACATGCATCCAGTCCCACTGTGACAACCTGTTCCCGCTTCCTTCTATGCTGGGGGTATTTATCGCCAGTCCCTAGTGGTTTACATTCAGAATTTTTAGGTCTCATCACTTTGGTTGGCCATGGCAGTGACTCCCTGGAAGGGCCTGCCTTCCCTCCTTCCACACACCAAACTGCGATGTGATGTAGTTATTCGGTTGTTGACTGTGCTTAATACTTAGTCTTCACCTTTAGGACATTATTTTCTTCCATAGTCTTCTGCACTCACCCAAAATTTGCCTCAATATTTTATGTTTTAATGTATTCATCTTCCTTTTACTCTTCCTTTAAGACCCCAGTTTCACATCAATTTAAAACAACAGATCTCGTAATTAGGTTGGAAAACTGCAATCCAAACTTTTTCCTAGGCAAAACTCCAGTAGAGTTAATTGGCTTCAGTGGGAGACTTGTCCGAGTAGGAAGGGCAAGACTTGGCCTCAAGGAGACTATAAATTCCAGTTTAAGACTCAGTAGGTGTTCAGAGGCCTGCTCCTGTGACAACATCATTCCTCGTCGTTTCCTTTCCTGAATTCCTTTCCTAGTCATAGCAGGAAAGCTTTCTGGCACCACAACCAAATGATAATACCCTGGCCGCCTCCCAGGGCCCCGTTATGTCCTGTAGAAAGCATCGTTGCCTCCGCTGCTTTGAAAGGGAGCGTAAAGCCTCCAAACCATCCTGTTTCTACATTTTGTTAGGCAAGGCCAGATCGTTTCATGTAGGCAATAAACAGATCCTGATAAGCAACTGTGACCCTGCCAAACGCACCACTTGCTTTCGTTGATGTAATAAGTACTTACGTTTCCAATAAATCCATGCTGCAGTATTTAAGGTATTCTCTACCGCTGCGTAAGGAAACACACTGCTGTACAGCAACTACTGAGGGAATTCGGCCCGAGCGGCACTGCTGAACTACAGCCGCGGGTTCAGAAGTCCTGTCCCGCCACTGCACGTTTCCCACCCCTCTCAGCAGCTGTAGGCCATACTCCTTTCTCAGTGTCATCCTCTTGGTGGTAAAACACTAACATTTGGGGTATTACATGACCCCAAATATAAGTAAATAATTAAACACAGCCTAGTTCAACAAACCATATGTAGATATTGTCACGCTACCAGCATCTGTAACAAAGTACTCCTACAACTTCTTGTAACTGTGCAGAAAACCCTTCTTTCTTCATATCTGAGATCCCAAACATTTCCCATTCTTTCAAATGCTTCAGTCACTGAATTACATCCCCCTTTGCCAAGGAAATCTTGAGAAAACAAGTCAGTCATATAGTGCTTCCCGTAGGTCACTGAGTTCCTGCCTGAGCAGCCTTAAGGGGAAAAGAGCCTTTCCAAACCCAGAGCTCTGCACTGAGGCTGTTTTAGCAGTGGTCCCCCTGGTCTCTAGGAAACTACTGGATTTAGTTCACCTGATGATCTCAGCTACTGTAGAACCCCACGGAGAGCCTCTCACCTCTCAAACTTAGGACACGAATCATTTACAACCTTGCAAGCTAAACGCATCTGGAAAGGAGCCTGGTACCACCCTGTTTAAAAGGCCCAGGCTCTCCTTGGAAAGCCCCAGGACTGAAAATGCTGTTGCACTCTGCACTAGCATTAGAACAAAAGTGCAAACTTAAGATAGAGGCACTTTTGATAAAAGGAGCTGGTAAAACATCCGCTGTTCCTCCACTTCTTATGGCATAAACAACGGTCAGTGGCCTAAGGCACGTACTCACATCCCAGTCCGGCTCTAACTGATGTGATTCCTGATTTTCAAAAAAAGCAGAGATAGAAATACAGATCCTGATATCAAATGAAGACAGCACTGACCGTGTGACATTCCTTGCCAGCCCCACGCTCCCCCAGGGACCAGAAGCATGCAGCGAACACACAGGAACCACAAAACAGAATTTAGCAGACTCGCTCCCGAGAAGATGGTCATCCAATGCCGCTGTGCGAGACAAGCTCACGAGAAGGGAATGGGTGAGATTAAAAAAAGAAATCTTCTGGGCTGTAGATGTGTCAGGAGCAGGGGTGTTCAGCAGTTTTAAAGACAGACAAGTGCAAAAAAACCTGTGAGAAGACCCAACTTTTGTTCACTGTCTTCCCTCCCTGTTGCACCTTCCGTCTGAGACTGGGCCAAAATGACTGAAAGACATTTGTGAAATCTGGAGCCCAGTGGAGAATCGGGGCTGAGTTTTGCTCTTTTAACAGTGATGTCCTTGACAGGTGAACCTCAGAACACAATATTTGAGCTTTCTACCATACAGCATATTTTGGAGAAAGACTGTATTTCTGCAGTGAAGCCAGCCCTTCACAGGCGAGTAGTTTGACTTCCTCTGTGCTATCTTCCACTGGCCAGCAGGAAATGAAATCTAACTCACAAAAAATAGCCATTTTGATGAAGGTTTGAACTGAAGAGTCAAGACTAAAATGCCAGTCATTGTACACCACTGTCAAATTTTTCCCACACTGAGTATTCTTGGTTCCTGATCGAGTTCACACTACCTACCTACCACAAAACATCTGTGAAGTAAACTGCTTGGTGAAATATATCTTATATCAGACTGAAAAACATTAGAATCAATGGGACACTAAGTGATCTGACACACTTGAGCTCTGACCTTGTTGAGCACCGTCAGTCAGCGCACCCAAACGTCTTTCCAAACACTTTGGAACGATTCAGAAAGTGGGTCATGAATACATTTTGTCATGCTAAGCCATTTTTCCCTCCCCTCTAAACTGGGCTTTTTTCCAGGTCCAGTAGCCAACAATAAATCAACCACAGTCTCTCATAAGCCTTTTGACTTCAATTCTATCCTGTAGGTTGGGTTGAAAACAGAGCAGAAATCGCTGCAGGAGGTGAGGCAGGAGGGGGTTAGTGGTGACTGCTGTTTAGGAGATGTTTGCATGACCCACAGCCATTCTTGTTGCCATTCTTTGTGTACTCCTCTTCATTATCTGTAACAGAATCTTCCTCCTCTTCATCGCTCCGGTCATCCTTCAAGTCCTAGGGAGAAGAAAGTACTGTGAGCATATTCTATACTTGCAGTATTTACCGTCAGATAAGTTAGAGGATTGCTATTATCAGTACAGACCTTTCAAAAAGGCCTACGGGTGCCAGACAAGCAAGTCTTATTTTTAAAGTGAACTGGATATCTGGATCTTTGCCATGACTTTGAAAAATAACCAATTAATTTAGTCAGGTGCCCCCGTTTGTAATTGCAAAATGAAAAGATGGTGCATAAAAGTTCCAGAACATGAGACATTCTCCCTTCTTGGAAATTCCCCATCATCCTCTGAAGACAAAACTCCTCTGTCCTCTGTTTGCCTCAGCAAAGAAAAAAAAAAGTGCTAAAGGGAACAAATGAAAGGGAAGCTCTAAATACACTAGACAATATCAAAACTGTCCCCCAGCAGCACCCCCTCCCCCCAAAACAGAGGCTGACATCCAAGAACAGGCCAGTTAACAACACTTTAATCTTGCAGAACCCAATGTTCTTTAGAAAAAATTTCTTCCATGAACTTGGCCCAGTCATTTGACCTCTTCGTGCTTGTTTCTGCTTTCCCTTGTAAAGCATTACTAGAAATCCCTGGGTGCTGTAGGATTAATTAACAATCGTGAAGTGCAGGGAAGATGAAAAGAATATTGTATAAAAGCTAAATATGATGAATACGCTCGCCCAAACAGAGGAGTTGAGAGGCTGCCTGCTTCTGACAGGTGTAAACTAAACAGTGACTAGTTGTGCCAGCATCTCCTAGTATTAACTTTGCTTAAAGAGACTTACTGACCCTAAAATATTCTTCCCTGCTTGATGGTGAACACATCACATCAACACTTGCAAAGGGGAGGCCATGCCTATCCAGCTATCGTATACATTTTGGGTATATCGTCCTGCTAGGGGAATTGCCAGGGAGGAGGGGGTGGCTGCTGCATTAGCAGGGATGAAAGGGGGTCAGCGAGGCAGTCTGCCCTTACAAAAATCCCTTTCCAGCTCTCCAGGAACAGCTTCTAACGCTTGGCAGCCATGCTTCATCCCCCAACAGTCAAACATGGCACTTGCTAATGAACATTTCCACCACACAGAGAAAAGGCATTGTGTCTACCCAGTATTTCACAGCAAAGGTTAGGGAGAGGTAAGACAATTCTGTACTATTTGTCACATAAAATATATCTTTAGTCTCTTATTTCACAACTCCTGCCATAACCTAGGACCCTACAACGCATCCAGAAGTTTGGTTCAAACAATCGAGGCTTTGACATTAAAACCAAACACCTCTATTTCCCTTTCAGTGCAACAAGCTTATGAGAGCTGCACCTGCCTCCCTGGAAGGGCTTCCCATACCAACTGATGACCTGCTCTGCAGGCTCAGGTAGGACGCTCTAGTTAAAGATGCTGCAAATCAAGTAAACACTTCCTTCTGCCTAAGTGGTGGCTGAGAATGGAAATGAGATCAAAGCAGGTAGCTAAGAATTTTTTTCTACCTCCAGCATGATCAGCAGCCACCACTGGCTCTCTTCCAGTTACTTGGAAGGTGCCTGGTAGACCTGATACCACCTGACAGACTCACCTGATACTCTCTAGCTCTTGTGTTGGAAGAGATGGGCAAGAGTCATTCCCTCTCCAGCATCTCGTTATTTAATAGACCACCTCTCGCTTAAAACCAGGAGTTTCCCCATAGCTGAGAATAAAAACCTAGATGCTCACACCATGGCTGATGATTTACCCATTAGCTCCAGGGTAACTAGTTTGTTTATGGGAATTCATAAAATTTAACAGATGGTGGTATCAATGTTCAAGGGTTGATGACTGAGGCATCACGGGGTCTTTTTGTGATGCAGGGGCGTCTGGCCTGCAGGATCGTCTGCTGAGGGAGACCTGAGGCTTCTCTTCATAACAGAGTACATTGCCTGCAGTGCTGCGCGCTGGAGCTGGTGGGCACGTTAGCCCTCACGCAGGCAATCTGCTGCCCGTACAGCCACACTGGGGACCGCTCCATCGTGGATAGATTTGTTCTCCTTGTCATCTGTCTGGACTAAAGTGAACCAAGAAGAGACTGCACGTTCTTCCTGCTCCTGGAGTGACGTGCCAAGGTCAGAGATGAGATGCAGAAAGGAGGAACCAGCATTGTTCCTGCCCATCCTGTATCTGCTCTCAGATTGAACTAACAATTTAACTTTCTTAGCCTGCTGGTCTGAGGTTTTTCTGAAGCACCAAATTCATACAGAGAAAATAAATGACAGCTCAGTGATAACTCATCCAGTTGCAATCTCGTATCCCTTTAGATATTACACTTCCAGTAAAATGTATAGGACTAGAAAGAAAATTGAAGCCTAAACCCTGCCTCATCAGAAACTATAAACTACTTGGAGATTTTCTTATGCCTTTTCCCTAACAACATACAAAGGGTATCAAAACAAACAAATCTTACTGTAAAATAAACTTGGCATGCCATCAGTTAGAGAAAGGGAAAGACAGCCTTTCCCACAAACAATTTATGAGGTTCTGCCTCTCTCAGATCACCTCTCTTGCTCCTGGTAGTTTTGTGATTTGTATTTGGAGTAAAAGACAAATATCGATGGGGGCGGGGGGGGGGGGGGCTTGTTACTTTTTTTGCCATCAGAGATGTTTCAGAAAAAAAAAAAAAGGCAAACTAAACCCAAGTACAGTGTCTGACGCAGAATCTGCTGGACTCGCTGGAAGTGCTCTCATCCTCCTGAGCAGCCTCAGGCTGAGGCTGCAAATGTGGGGAGTGATGGGGAGGAGCGCTTTTGTGCTCATTGT
Source organism: Phalacrocorax carbo (assembly GCF_963921805.1). Classification (NCBI taxonomy): domain Eukaryota; kingdom Metazoa; phylum Chordata; class Aves; order Suliformes; family Phalacrocoracidae; genus Phalacrocorax; species Phalacrocorax carbo. The sequence goes on along the minus strand of NC_087519.1, from coordinate 4,401,657 downwards.
GAATAGACTTGAGTCAGTAAAGTTTGTGAGTGCATATTTAATTTTGAGTAGCTCGCTCTGGGCCACTGGAGTTGCTTGTACTCAGGCATATGCTTACGAAGAGCTGTCAGTCTGCTTTGCTTTGAATGATAGCCGATAGGTGACACCGAATGCTGTTTCCCATAGGAATGAGCTATTATTTCCAGCATGGAACTGGAAACTCGGGTAGGATTTGCTTCCCAGTTTTAATGCTGTCAAGCTGGATGCTCTGATTAAAGGCACTATATGTAGTAATTAAAAAACATGTAAAAGCTTTCTCCAGCATGTTGGAAATCCATGCATTTGAGATAACGTCTTACGTATTTCAGAGCAGCGGGAATTAAATGACTTTGTATTCTGAAGTAACCATTGCAAATTTGCTTAATTCTGGAATCCTGATATTAATCAAGCAAAAAACTGCTAAATCAAATCTAAGTTTTTATTAACTTTTTAATCATGAACCAGCTTCCTGACCAAGTGCCTCTACAAATTCTTGCTTTAGAGGAGTCTGGCCATTTTTTGCCTAGCTTGTTTAAGTGACAGAACAGAACTTGAAATAGCAATAGCTTCATCTGTAACTAGAAGACCAAACCAACCTGTCTTTGCAAACTGTTTCACAGACCATTATAAATACATCACAATATCGTAAGTGAAGTTTGTGCCTCTTAACTTTGACCTTCTAACAAAAAAATGTAGCGTTTCTAGGATTTTCCCTGCTTTAATACCAAAATATTTTCTGAGCCCCTCACATCATACATTATAGTAGTGTTTTCCAACTCCAAGACTCTGCTCTTACTGTCCCTACGCAACAACAGATGAATACACTACCAGAACCACAAGAGCTGGCAAACTCTAAATACCACAACTGAGGCCGTCATTAATACTCAATGCTTTGGTTTAATGGCATCAACTGCATTTATTATACTTCAGACGGTTTAGGGTAACAGACAAAATGGACGTGTATATTTTATGTTCTGGATGACTAACCAATTTAATCTTTCTAAATGGATGAATGGTTTCAAGGTTTATGAGAAGCAACACTAATGCTATAAAGTCTGCAAGAGAGCCATTTGTAGTGAAGCCAAAGCCGCAAACTTTTATAATCTTTTTTCCTTTTGTTTAACCCTTCCACCTGCTGCTCAGTCTGCCTCTTTTAGTTAAATGAACCGTATTTGTTAAGGTAGTTTTGGTTTCTTGCATTTCACTGCTGTTAGAACAGGTATCATTCAAGTCATTAGCACCACATCTTATTACATGAACAGTAAAGGACCTTCCAAGAGACCTCACCGAGCAAAAAGGCTTCTTGAAATTAAGAGATGAGCAAGCCTCACAGGCCACTTCCCAGCCTCTTGTAAGCAGAAAAACATTGGCCAAATCTCCATCTAAACTAACAGATAATTTACTCCTAATTGTGCAAGTTTGACTCTCAAAGCGCTCAAAACCCACTTCCCTCTTGACAAGCTCACGGCGCTGCACTCTCTACAGCCGATGGCAGCACCAGGAGAAGGACACAGCTGTGCCGAAGACAGACAGAAGCATGAGTTTCCTGTTCCTACACGCTGGTGATACCACCTGAAGCTCACTGGTGGAGGAGTGGGACCGGGCACACACCTCCCTTCTGTCCTGCTCCCTCTTACTGGGCACGTGGCATCTTTGTCCACACGCGTGTTGAGGTCGCAGTGCAGCCATGGCTTCCTGTCTGCTACAGGGTAGTTAAAGTGGAAAGTGTACGAGCAGAGGGAACAGTAGTGCCAAGCAGCGTAAAAAAGGCAAAAATATATTGCAGCAACATGGATTGATCCCATAAGCAGTGAGGAAGCCTTCACCGCGTGCCTTCTGCTTTCTCAGAAGGGGAAGGGCACTTGCTAGCAAACGCATTGTTGGGTCAACGTAGCTTGCTGCAGAATGTAAGCTGCTACTGCAATGATGTGCTCCAACACAGAAATAGCCACTGAGCCAGCACGGAGACAACAGAGAAGAATCTGGCTGAGACACCCCTGAGCAGAAGGTGTTTCTGCAGTGAAGTTCAGTTGCTACAGCTTTTGTTTTTTCCATGAATGAGCTTCCAATCCAGCTTCTCCCAGGTTCTCCCTGACAAAGGCACATACTTTAAGCAGCACACAATAACTTCAGTTGGCATTATGAAGGCAATAGTGCAGCATCTACCTTACAAACTGAAGGCGTCAGTTTGGGAGTACAGTGGTAGTGGAACGTTTGTTTCCTTTTTCAGCTAACCAGATAAAAAACATAAGAGGATGATACAGGTTTGCTGTGCCTTACCACAAGCAAATGTAGGCAAGATCAGTCCGTATCCATTCAAGCTCTTTCTCAGTGGTATAAATGTGTCCGTGTGTGGGGCGGGAGATGTACCAGGCCTAACTCACCTGGTGGGACCAACACTGACTCAGGGTTTCTCACCAGCATAAGCAGATTTCAATTTTGCCCCTGGCTCAACAAAACTAAAAACACTCAAACCTGGAAGCTGAGCTCACTCCCCCTGCTGCTGCTAGGAAAGCGGTAGCACAGCCTGAACAGCGTCCCCATTCCCACCAGCTGTAGCAGACCAACACACCTGATCCCTGCTGCGGCTGCAAGCTGGGCACTCTGGGACACTGACGGGGAGGTACAGCCAGCACAGCTGTAGCTCTCCTTTACCACAGATGCCTTGCCACCCCCGGAGCCTACTGCCCCAGGCTCTGCTGGCTTTTCACCTGCTTTGTTTAAAGCCAGCACTGGCTATAGTTAGAGTCATGCAGGAATCACAATTGAAGCCACCCTTTGTATCAACTGACAAACTGTCTGAACTACATAATTTTCAGCATAGTAAGATCTGCCACCAAACTGAAATCAGCTCAGAGTAAAAACTTAAATTCCAACTCCTAAGAGATTTGTGTACCTGAACAGAAACATTAACACAGACTTATAAATAAATAACATGGAGTGACTAATTCCCATGCCTTTTACTAGATCTTTTGTTTCTTTATTGAGAGCTAGACATGGAAGACCTTACCAGGTACACAGATGCCCTCATTTTTTTCTTATTGTATAAAAGAAAAAGATCAGCAGCAGACATGCGCTAACTCCAGGAAGATTCTGCCTCTTACTAATACATGCAAAGGTCACAGTCACAGGGCAGTTACACTATTTCAAGTGAGATTTCTTAGTTCTATACACTACATGTTTTTTTAAAACACACTGCCTTTAAAGTGCAATTAGAAGACTTGAAGCCTAGATTTCTACATCTTTAAATGCCAGGATGTTTGAACACGTTCAATAATCTTGAATCTAGCCCTTATTTTAACCATTATCTGCACATTCCAGCACTGTAACTTTTCCACAGAAAATGCTGCAGTTATGACACACAAATCACAACACGAATGCCAGCTTCTGCCCTGACAGTCCCAATCAGAATCCAGATTATCACACCCCCTAGTATACTATATGTTAGGACAAGGAACAAGGGCTTTAAACTGAAAGATCATAGATTTAGGGTGGACATAAGGAAGACTTTATGAGGGTGGCAAGGCACTGGAACAGGATACCCACAGAAGGTACGGGTGCCCCGTCATTGGAAGTGCTCAAGGTCAGGCTGGACGGAGCTTTGAGCAACCTGATCTAGTGCGAGATGTTCCAGGGGGGTTGGACTGGGTGATCTTTAAAGGTCCCTTCTAACCCACTCCATTCTATGACTCCACACAGAGACAGCAACAGCCCCCACAGGATCCAAGGGCTACATCACCCTGAGCACATTCATACTATTATCGCTGCACCTGTTTGGGAGTACAACTAACCCTACCAGCAGAATCCCAGCTGACCTGACGTAGCACAGCTTAGTCTGTCCCTTCTCCAGATAACAGACACCTCATATTGAGGAGATGACCGACAGTCTGTTTCGCATTGAGTGACCCAAAGAATGACCCTGCACCTGAGATAAGCCCCGTCACATGCTTCCACAGGAATTCGCTATTGTCATTAACAGGTGCCACAGAAGACATTTCTTCAATTTTTTCCATATATGGATTGCAACGGCATCATTCTGCATCGTCACTAAGAAAGCCAGGTCTCTCTCACAAAGGCCTTAAGTAGGGCCTTTTCAGTTAAGCACAATTTATGTCCACAGAGTTAACTGGATTTCTTCTACCAGATACAGATACAAATATAGAAAGGCAATTCACAGCTGATTCTGGAATTTTAACTATGTTTTTTCTGATTTGGTGAAATTTAGACTTTTTTGATTTTCACATATTTTGTTATCCTTCAGTCAGAATCTCCTGACTCTTAAGTGTATCTTGCATTAAAAATCAGACTGTCCTAGATCTTATACCTTAATTCTACCTTAAGAATATTTTTGTTTAAATATCTACAAACATATTGACTAGGTCTTGATTTTTCAACGTAAAGACAATAAATTCCATAGCACCTGCACATATGGAAACAGCTCGCAGTACAAAGATGAAAGCTATTAGTCAGAACAGCAACCACTGACTCAAATAAAAGAGATAATAAACAAGACAGATAATAAAAAGTCAGTCCAAATAGATAGAAGGGGGTACTTTTCTAACAAATAATACTATAAAGTTGATGAATCTCTGAGTTCAACATGTTTAATTCAACATCAATAATTCAACTCAGCTGACATGTGACTTAATAAGACTTTACCTTCCTGGAGAGACTAAGCAATATACATTTGGATTCAAGCAAACTGTTCTATATTTTCAGCCTGGGCTATCTTAGTGGAAAATATATTTCCCTTTCAGCCTATACAGACCAGGCAACATAAATAATGTTGAACTTCAGTAGAAGATACGCTGTTGGACTCTGCTTTCTGCAGTTTTTAAATGAAGATGCAGACTTTTGAGATTAATTGTATTGGACATCTTGTGGCCAGAACGTCTCTTATTTAATCTCTCTCTGCTATGGAATACCCATTCGCCAAGCTTTCCACTGGGAGTTTTCAGAGGGAACTCAAAGACGATGTGTGAAAAAAAATTAAAAGGAAAAGTTACACTAATTCCACAAATATTGAAAAGAATAGTCTCATAAAACTAGATGTCACTATTAGAACATGTCCCTGGTTTTGATTGAAGGAATAAATTTAACCTCAGAAAAATACCACTTGTATTGTCACTCAGCATAACACACCTGTAACTGGGGCTATAATACCCTGACTGTTCAGAAGAAATAAATCATCGTTTACAGTTAATCAGGTACTCTGTGGTTTCAATAAAGTCTGCTAGCTGTGTTATTGAAATCCACTAACTAAACCTTGCACTCAAGTGTATGTGGCTTTACGATAATGTCAAAAGCCCAGGAGGTACCGAGTGAGTCATAACGTCCCACTGCTTTTTGAATTATTCCAATTTTAAATCCACAGTTGGCAAAGAAACAAAGAACAATATAATAGGCATTTGATGCTGTTCTCTATAGTGAACTTTTTTTTACCCTAGGACAGAACTTGCATTAAGCCAAGGAGTTCAGTGGTATGAACTTTTATCAGAACATGCACTTCTATTCCTTATAAATGCTTTTTTGGCTACAAAACAGCTGATCAGACACTTGCACTTTTCTCAGTGAGGTACGATACTGCCCTTAAGATGAACATTTTGAAACAACACAGCTGCTAAATTGTATTCCTACAGAAGCCTTATAGCACTATTAAACTAACCTGAAACCACAAAGTATACAACTGTGTAAATGATGGGCACTTCTGAGGTGTCCATCAAGGTGCTCATTGCTCTATCTTCATCGTTCGGAGGCATTCCATTCCTTGTGTGATGCATCTCCATACTTAAACATTATCGGCCAAATTTTCAAGTCACATACCTACAAGCAATGTCTTTTCATTTGACATTCATATCACAACGCCTAAATTTCAATACAGTATTTCTAAACACCCTACTAGAATACTTCAAATAGCACCTAATGAGCAAAGTTTCTTAAATAGCATTAGGAGTCCCCGAGACTTGGGTGATTAAGTCACTTGGTGGGGGATTTACTTCAGTGAAGTTCCGCGTTCTGCAAGTCGGGTATCTACTTGGAGATGGTTGTCTTGGGCTGCTCCATAACCAGAGGAAAGAGAAACGGGTCTCCCCAGCGGGCGACCTGCTCCGCCACTGCTGGGGTGACAACACTGGACACCGTCAATTGCTCACTGAAGACACCACTTTTCCTCCACTGGTTACAGAGGCACAGCTTACGTTACGCCAAACAAATCCTACCCTCGCATGCTTACACCCATCGCTGCCTGATTAGACCGATAGACTGATCAGGTTGGTTGGTTTGCTTTCGGATGAAGTGAACGCTGCAGAGCGCTGTGCCTGGTCAAAAGTTATTGTTAGATCTATGTTATGGAGGAGAGACGGCTCCTTTCAAGGTTTCCTCCCTTCTTTGCGTGTAATAGGGACTATGGAGCACTCCTAGGTCCTCCTAGGGAAACATATTTTCTTTAAATACAAGACAGGATGATTTCCTTTCTCAATTGATATCAATCAGTAACTAGCTTTATTTCAAGCCATTTTTAAAACAATCCAGCAGATTGCAGTACCGTGAGCCCCTCTGAAAGTATGAGAATTACACACCTCGTAACAAAATCACAATTCAAACCTCTACAGCATATATTAAAAATAGTAGACGACAGCATTAAAAGTTCTGTGGAAGGCCTAGGGTTTTCTCTGTGAATTGATTTTTGGCAATTGAAAAAATACACATATATGCACACTATTTTATAGATTTTATATAGGTGCATATATATACACACAAAACTAGCAACAAATGGAACATTTCATAAATACCCTGCTAGAAAATTAAAAGATATGAGCAGTTAACAAGGGAAGCCAGAAAAACTGTCAGCAGCTGCCCTTCTGTGAACAGCAAGGTAAATCAACTCATTTTAAAGCAAAAACTTTACCAACATTTGTCTTTTATCTGAATTAGGAACTTGCACATAAAAAGAGCCATTTGGATCTTACTAAAAGTAGAGTTGTCTTGTGCCAGCCGCAAGTGCAGAGAGAGGGGCCCGGGTGCTTGTTTGGCCAGACCCGCTGCTGGTGAAAACCACCACAGTGCCATTGACTTGAAGCCGAGCCACGCTCAGTTATACCAGCTGAGAACCTGGCCCTGCATCAACACCGCAGCCTTCTGCTGAGCCGGCCAGGGCCGGAAGCTTTGCTTTCCGAATTACAGAGTTTTGATTCTCTGTTCTCAGAGGCAGTGGTCATCTGCAGCTCCTACCGAAGTCAGCCTCAGCAACTTTAGAAACAGTAGACTTTTATTGCAGCATGTAAGAGACCTGCACGGCCCCATTTATGGCACAGCTAACCGAAAGGAGGCAAAGGGAGCACCCACGCCCCCAATTTGTTGGACTGTGGCCAGAGGACCGAGTCTGCTCTTACAAGGTCTTGTGTGTGCATAACAGGGCCGTGGAGGGTACTTTGTCCTAATGCTCCCACCCCAGCGCACCTTCACAAGCCTTCACATTCCAATCAAATGCTCAGAAGTTATTTTCTTCAGTTTCTCATTAGTTCATTCCTCCACAGTGGTCATAACAGTCCTTAAGTTTTCTAGACTTCAACTGATTCTTATATAATATTCAAGTGAAAGGTGTTGTGGAATTATGGGCATTCTAAACAGAATTTAAGGAAAAAAAATAATAATTCCAGCAGAGAACATTGTTGCTGTTTTGAAATCTGAGAAGTCTATCTTAGCATATAGTAAAATGTACTTCCCTGGAAGTCATTGCTCAGCCACTGACCCTTTTCATAATCTGGAGCAAAAAGTAAAGATTTAAACAGCAATCTGCCTTTTAACTCACAGGGCCAGGAAATGAACCAGTTGAGGCAAAGGAGACCAGACAGCGCTCTTGGATTGGCACGTAACATCGGTGCCGCAGCGAACCGGTGGCTTTCCTCTTCCACAGACTCTGCTGGACTGCGCACTTTGACAACACACATTACTGAGGTCAGCCTTGACTCCGAATCCCCGGTAAGGGTAGGGGTCCCGAGCTCCCCAGCGTGCACACAGCGGCTTTGCGCCTTTTTGCCTATCATTGTAAATACCAGCCAGCAAACCTCATACTCTTTTATGCTTTCTGCCTGCCTTTCACCCCTCCTCCCTCAGATGAATTTGGCAGCATAAAGGGAGACATGTAGCCAGGCTTTGGCCTTAACTAGGTTGCTGTAGCAGAATGGGAAATATGTAGATAAAAAAAGTCATAACAGGAAGTAATTTCCCTTTACTAGGGCATGAGCTTTCACGCTGCTGACCTGGCTGGCTAGCTCCCATCTCCAGGCTATTAAAAAGCTCGGGTCCCAAAGGCAATAATTTGAATCAACTGGGAAGGTTCCCAGATAGGCTGGTTTTCATCTCTAAGAGGGGAAACTTTCATTTGTCCTATTTTGTTCCCCTAATAAGCTATCCTCACGAGAAAGTCTGCTATAAATATTTATCTGTTAAGAACCAACAAGTTCAACTTCTCCATAACCCATTTTCCTTTAAAATGGGGAAGAAGCACTAGTCTAGTTCAATCTCTCTTGTGCCCGTGCTAAACCTTCACTCAGAGAACTCAAACACCTAAGTGGGACATCAGCGTGTAACGGCCCTTCCCAGTCTGGAAAGTAACCACAAAATCTCCAGCGAAAGCTTTCCCACAGCTTCCCAGTTCCAGTGTCATGAAATTGTAACTAACTAGATTATCATTATCCTCTGAAATACACTACTGCTTTTAAAATGACTACTTGGAATTGAGGCAAGCACACCTCTCCGTTCGTTTTATCAGCACCCTGATAGCCATTGGCGCAGTACAGGCTTAACAAAACACATAAATGAAAACAAAAAAAATCCCCAAACCTTACGTGCCTCTAGTTTAGGAAGCTAAACCCTGTCCTCTATTTAACTCCTGTAGAATGACATTTTTCTGCAGTGAATGACTTCTCACTGAATGTGGTAATTCTCATTAAATTTCATTTTCTGTTTATAAATGTCCTGAAAATAGATTTTTTACTGCTTCAGAAAAAAAAAACACAGCTGAAAGTCTGACTTCTTAGGAGCCCAATAAACGGCTGTGCATGCCAAAACTGAATATACATTTCATGCTTCATTTTCACATCCCGGTAATTGCACGGTGTATGGAAGCACAGTGCATGGAAGCACAGCGCTGTTGTGCATGATCAGGGTCATGGGATGACCCTTCGCAGCTCAACTTAAAAGTCAGAGTTTATTTGCTGGGAGCAATCAGGCTCAGCTCTCCTACGGTGTGCCTAGCGCGCACCAAACAGCTCACAGCTCAGGCACGGGAACACTGAATCCGATGCTATTTGCCACAAAAGAGATTTAAAGTGTGATCTCTTTAGAGGCCATTCTACTTTCATGTTACGTAGAGCTTTTTTTCCTCTCTGTAGTTTTAAAAATAAGATTTCTGCTTAGCATTAAAGATCTCAAGTTACTGCACAGTTCAGTGAGAAAGTCCGTGCTGCCTCAGCTGTCGAACAGCGAAGTGTTCGTAGTCACAGCACGCCTGGGCGAACGGAGGCGGAAGAGTGACTCGTTTAATAAAGGTAAACCGGTAGATCTTGCCACTGCAGATCCATGGTCTAATTCAAAGGATATTGATCTGAAGGTAACTAAAGAAAGCAAAGCAAGTACTAGGGGCTTAAAGTTGTCATACAGAAGCCTGTACTTCCATGGGGAAGTGTTTAATGACCTGCAAGCCAAACAGAACCCCATTGCTTTAGACAATATGCTGTGGGCCTGTGTTTCACAAACAAGAAAATTCTCACTCAAGTTCAGCACCAAAATTCCAGACTCCCAGGACCCATGTGGTTACAAAATGCGTATAAGATCCTAATTAATTCTTATTTTTAAGAGTTCTGTTTGGTGCAAGCAGATCAAGCACAAAAAAGAAAGAGGAAGAATAATAAAAGGATCCCAGGGAAGGACAGTTCTGCAGAAGCTGAGCCTGAATAGCCTCAGACTAAGCTCAGCTAAAGGCATCTGTCAGGAGCAGGTAGTACGGCCTCGGGGAGCTGTATAACTTAAAAACTTACACAAAGAGTTATAGAAAGTCTCTAAAGAGATAAATTCATAAGAAGACAGAAGTAACACAGGCCAGCGCCTCTGCAGGTGTTAAGAATCATTATTCTTCAATATAAGTAGTGAGGACATGTTTTATAAGAGCATATTATGTCTGTGTTCCAAAGGACGTTCAGGCCTTGCCTACACATTAATATTAAAACACATCAAGTGTTCTAGTCCATAGGCGCACTTCTAGAGATACAGTTTTAGGAGTATATCTTCTTTTGATACAGAAAGGGAGTAACTTGTTTAAGGAGTCTTTTTATGGCTAACCACTTTTCATGGCAAGGACTCTACTGGCATCCCAGTATCAGTACATAAGAAAGAATGAAAGAAAGTTAACTTGAACTGGCAGGGATTTCTGAGTACAGAGCAATCCTCAGACAGAACAAAGTGCTGAAGCAGAAGAATGATTGCTGGAAACAGCAGAAGTATCGTAACAAGTATTTTACAGCTCTCATTTCAAGCCCAAAATACTATATTCTTACCGTTTTCAGCTACCCCTACTCTGTCATCAGTCCTTCGAACACCCAACCAAAAACTGTAAAAAGCCTGCTTACTGAGTACAAAATACCAAAGGAATACTGAAGGAATACTGAATAGGTGGCACCAGCTAATTTTTTTAGAGTGACAAGTCCCAAAGCCTGCTCTACAGCATTGCAGGGTCTTTTCTGCTTCAGGAAGAGGCAAGAACCACAGTGACTCAAATAAAACTGCAGCTGATGACTCCTAAATAATAGTGACCATTGGCAAGGAGCTCATTGCCTTAGTTGAAGGCGGTCTGATGGTGACAAAACAATTTAAAGAGAAAGAAAACGTACTCCTGGACACATTACAGTCCGTTAAAAGCCTGCCATTACCTTCTGCCGTTGATGGACTTTGCATCAGCCCTGAAGTATCTGAGTCATGTGGACATCATGCCCATTTCCTACATCTTACACATATTTTTCAAGATTTAAAGCACTGTAGTCTCAAAACCTTAACTCGGTGTGTAATGGCTTTAACATATATTTTACATCTTAATTTGCCATAATAATGTGGCTATAAGCTGCTGTCATTCGCTCCCTTTTTCTGACCTTGGAAATGAAATGTTTAATCTCCATGGGATTTTCCTGGCGAGATATTTTAAATCGGTGCATATGTACATACTTCTCTATATGTTTTTTCAATTTTCCTAAAATATTCTCATATGTGCAGACATGATGACTAGACATGTTTCAGTGGTGCTTGAAACTTGATACAAGGGGGTAATTTAACCATGTAATTGAACAATATTACAGAAACACACGGAGTTTCCTAGCAACAAAAGGCCTTGGACATCAAGATGGCAGCCAGCAGCTAACATTGCAATTGCCTGACCTAACTTGAAAAGAAATTACATGGAAGAATGTCCTCCTTCCTCTCGCAGCAGAGCTGATCTAAGATACACAGCTACAGGTCTGACCTTGAAGAGCTTTTCTTACATGCACACAGCTTACTCATAGAAGGTCAGAAAATGCCACATGAGAAAGGACATTTGGGCTCCTTTTATTTTTATATTCTCCAGAAGTAAGAGCAGTCTTTGATTTTAAAAGTGTAATACTCCTGTCCCCCCAACTTTACCCCCATAGAAAATAAAAAGCTTAATGCAAAGTAGCTGAGTAGAGCTTAGTTTGTTGACGCAGAATTGCCCCTTGTCAGGGCATTTCTGGAGGACTGGGCCGGGGGAAAGGCGGCACAAGGCCCATGAGCCTGGACACCAGCACTGCTCCGTGCTACCAGCTCCAGTGCCAAGACTCACATGCCTGAGAAAATAGGACACAGAGGGACAGAGCAAGATCATCTCCTCCCTTCTTTCCTTTTTCCTAATCTTCATTAATCTCTGGCTGTATTTGGGAGGAGGGAAACTGCAAGGTTTTTAGTCCAAATTCTTTGCTGAAGCAAGTCAGTAGGCTGAGCAGTTATCCCAGAGGGCTGAGGATAATCATCCCCTTTATTAGTGCAGAGGGAGGCGCCACCTGAGATGAAGAGCTTCTGACCAGCCAGTCTCAGACAAAAGCCATCTCTTGTGAGGGGGGAGAGTAAAGCACAGAAGCAGCTACCAACTCACCAGGCTGCAGTACTCTCGTTTCTGTATCAATGCCTGCCTTCAACAAAGCCTCCTGCCACAATTTGAAGAGTACTGAATCTAGACCCACAGCTCTAAGCAAGATGTGACACAGCTCTGTGTAACCCTTCGAATAACAGCAAAGGGGACTTGGTGGGTATGCGACGTCCTGGAGACTTGGGTGCTCCTGTTTACATTCCCCACCGAGTCCCACCTTTCGTGTCTGACCCAGAGAAATCCTTTAACCTGTCCTTCAACAAGGGCCAGCAGCACTTCCCACTAAGAATAAATACATCCAAGCCCGTTAATGTTCAGACAGGCTGGTGCCGTGCTCCAGAAGGATACGGTCAGGGGAGACACCTGCCCCTGGATGGATGCTAGGAGCTGTCAGCTCCCGCATGATAGCGGTTTTCACTGAAGACCCCACCAACACTGGGTGGCTCAAGGCACAAGAGGGCACTGAAAGAGTTCCATACACCCTTGCTATGTTTAACTGAAGGAAGCTCTGAACAACTTCAGTCCCTATTTCCAGTTACAGCATGACTTCATTTTTCCATCTGAAGCAGCTAACTGTTGCTTCGAGAAAAATGTCAGAAATTGCCTGTTTTCTGAATGAAAACTTAAAAGTCTTGGGCAGGGAAACAAAACCCTTCAAATACAAGGATGCTGGTTTACTAGTATTCCACTAAAATAGCAACAGCTCTGTGTGCGGAGTATGCCTATAACAAATACGTTGGTATGAAAACGCTGCCTTGCAAACACCATTCTTCTCAACGTTGCCGTTACAGCTTTGGAGGCACTGCCTGCTTTCGCAGCCAAGTTTGCCACCGCTATGGAAAACAGGCTGCACATGCAAGCCAGCTGAAGTCATACGGACTGAAAAGGGCTAGGGCTGCTGCTGCTACCGCTGTAAAAACGTTATTTGGAAACTGTCTTCTCAGAGAGCTGTATAAGGAATCAAAAATCCAGGGTAGGGATGCAGGCTTGATGCTTTTCCATTTTTTAGTAATGACTAATACAAAAAAGCTCTTATCTCGAAAGAAAACATTTCTGCCCCTTACAAAGGCATATAAGCAGGCAGGGCAGAATGGCCTTATATAGGTGGCCCTGTAACGTCCTCTTCACCACTGTATCTGAATACCTTCTTGCATTGTACTCTCATAACCTCAACAAATGCAGATGGAGAACTATGCCAAAGCCTTCCCCTTACTTGGCTGGAAGGCAGAGGGATGTCCCGTTTGATTTCATCAGAAGAGTTGTGTGAGAACAGCACAGAGACGAGGCCAAAATAAAAAAAGAAAATGAGAAGTACAACACTAACACTCAGCAAGCCAGGCCAGAAATAATTTTCTAATTAATCTAACAGAAGTAAGTGACATGCAAGAAGTAGAAACTTCTTAGTGTCTAAGGGAACACAGGAACATGTTTTAGAAGCCATTTCTTCTACAGACTTGTCCTTTATGTACAGCCGTTCGCTGTCTAACAAGGACTGAATTTGTAGCTGCAGTTTTCTCCTAGGGAAGACATTGGGTCTCCCTGCGATATCCAGCTGTCTATTTGCATAAGATTTGAAGGAACCCAATAATCCAAGAATTATAGGATGGCTTCTGTTATGAGTCAAGCAACAATGAATAAGGGTAGAAAGGAATATTTATATTTCCTTAAGATGCCTCACACCATTAACTGCTTCAGATAAAAGGACAGAGTCAGCTCAGTTAAGTTTTTGCACCGTCCCCCCGCCCAAAATAACACCAACCCATTTTTTGGTAGCACAACTTAAGTCACACCTTAACTTGTAAAAAATACCTGTCAATGCTTATGTCAAATCTAAAAAGATATTCTCCAAAATCCTTTTCTAAATGTTTTTGCCTGAATGTTTTACCGACACTGCGTGCTTCACAACAAGAGACCTTGTGAAAATGTTACTACTTCAGGCAATCAAACAAGACCTAAATTGCAGCAAATTTTTCTTCATAGCTTTTTCCCCACATGAATTTTCTCTACAAGGTAAAAGCAGATTATGGCAGCACCAAACTCGCACTGTTTCTCTGCTCCAATTGATTATGATGGGATTTCATTGCGTCATAATACAACACCAGATCAGCTTCATACAGGTTTCTTAATCCAAAACCAGTGCTCAAGTACAGGTGACCTCAGATTTAGACAACATGAAGAACTTTGAGTACAAGTTCTCTGCAGTATTTAAAGGCCTCATCACTCACCTCTCCACTCTTCTGGTACTAGCTGAAGTTTTGATATCCCGACCTACGATCTTAAGTGTGACAATGAGAGGTAGAAAGCACATTTAAACATCTCTATACTTTGTAGATCCCTATCAAAAATGCTGACACAAAAGTTCAGGAGAACAACAAGAAATTCCGAGTAAATCAATTGGAGATATTGGCATCTCTCTGATATTTCATTTATCTCTCTGCAGAAACAAAATTGCTTACCTTTAAGAAAATGAACCTCCTCAAAATCTTGAAAATTAAATAACCCCAATATAAATGCAAGCCTTGAAGGATCAATAGCTGCCCATTGAATAAAAAATATGCTATAACAGGAGTCGTGGAGTAGTATGTAGGCTGATACAATGTGGCACGAAGAATCCTAAAAAAAATAAAGGTCACTGTTATGGTGCGAGAATCATTCTCTATGCTTAATTTCATATTCCAAACCAATTAACTATTTCCACAAAATATTAAAAAGCTCTGCAAAGGTAACAGATTAATTAACAAGCCCTGACTTAACTAGATTGTACATCTCTATTGAAATACAGACTTCAGAAGATGAGAAATTGGAGTCTTGTGTGAAAGTGTTCGAAATAAGTGTATTGGGTCTGGCTGAGGTGGAGTTAACCTTCCCCACAGCAGCCCTCGCAGTGCAGCGCCTCATACTGGTCACTAGAAAGGTGCCGATAACACACCAGCGTTTTGGCTCCTGCCGAGCAGTGCCCCACAGCATCAAGGCTGTCTCTCCAACATTCCCCCCTCACCAGAAGGCTGCGGGGTGGGCAAGATCTTGGGACAGGACATAGCCAGGAGCGCTGACCCAGACCGACCAAAGGGATATCCTATACCATATGATGTCTGCTCAGCACAAAAAGCTATGAGGAAGAAGGGGGAGGCATTTGTTATCCTGACATTTGTCTTCTGGAGCAATCACTACGTGTAGCGAAGCCCCACTTCCCAGGAAGTGGCTGGACATCGCCTGCTGATGGGAAGAAAAGAAAACTCTTGTTTTCCTTTGCTTCTGTGCACGGCCTTTGCTTTTGCTTTATTAAACTGCCTTTTTCTTGACCCATGAGGTTTTTTTCCATCTTTTCTCCTCCCTCCTCCTGCTGATGCGGGGAGTGACAGAGTGGCTTGGTGGGCACCTGGTGTCCAGCCAAGGTCAACCCACTGCAAAAAAGGTTAGAAAAAATCCTGATTTTTTAAATCTTGAGCTCTGTGTGGTCTAGATGCACCTTAGAGCTTGTCTATGCTATTTTGTTAATGCAAATTTTTTCTCATCTGATATCTGTACTCCAGAGAAAATCCTACAGGCTTTGCAACAGGGCTGTTAATTAACATATGTTTTGTCCATCTTCAGACTTCACTACTTCTATAATATTTGGGACTTTTTGAGTCCCTCTAATCTCATAATGTTTTGCTTCTGAGCTCAAGAACAAGAAACTCAGTGAAGCAAAATGGTTGGAGACTGCTTGTACATTTAATCAAAAAAATAACAAGAAAGTAAGAGACATCAGCATTTCTGAAAGAAAATACTACAGGAAATTAAAACCTTGTGTTGATCAATGTTCAGAACTATTAATTTAACCAGCTTGAGTCTCTAAGGGTTTGTTCCCATGCAGGGAGGGGCAAGAAGGCAAACTAGAGCAAGTCAATGAAACCATGAATGGGAAACACATTAAACACTTTTTAAAAGCTAAACATGTTAAGCATTAAGCACACTAAGCACCCGTGTGGATACCCCAAAGCAGATTAAATCATGGCACTCCAAAGTCATGCGAGTATTTAGCAAGTTATGTTTTATTTGTGCCGACTTTATAAGTTAATTGGTTCACCTTAACTTTTCTGAATGCTCCTCATGTGAGTGAGGTGAGGTACTACCCAACAACTACGTAGCAAAAAGGCGGCTCTACAAAAAATTAACTCCTATCATATAGGAATTACACCGTACTCTGACTTTGTAGCTGCAGAAGGAGGGATGCAATGACAGGGAAAATGATTTCTTCTGGTTAAGTAGCTCAATCCCCTCAATGATGCAGGAGTTCACAGCGTGTAACTACAACTTATTTTCGTAAGTTGAATAATACATAAAAGCCTTTATTTAGGTTAGCATATTTTCAAGGAGCATATTTAAAAACTTTTCACTTAAATTTTTTAAACAAAATGACAGGTTTTGTCAACTCTTCTCACTGGTCTTTAGTAGCCAATGATAACGAAAGTTCTGCTTCTGCTCTTCCAAGTACAATCCATTTCTTTCCCTATCATATCACAACCAATACTAACCTCTCAGTGGAAATGGGAATGAATGAAGAGCCTGTGACTACGTTAAATATTGCTTACCAGAAGGGGAACAGGATGATTCTTGTGATGAAGAATGCAATAGAAAAGATGATAAAGAGTATATTGCAGGTTTTCTCCCAGTGAGCATAATTAAACATTTTGGCTGCCTGCATTGAATAAAAACCATCAAACATATTATAAATATTTTCTGAATTCAGTTCTTTTCTGCATTTTCATAAAGGACTCGTCTTCCACCTAAGCAGGAAGAAAGTTTCTTCCCTGTGTGACATGTAAAGCAATAATTTTACTGATACGTAATAAAGCAGTATCAAAACAGATTGTTTATATTTCTCCTTTCATCTTACAGGAAAGGACTCTCTACCAACGGCCTAAAGAACAGCTCTCCGATCAGAATATAAAAGTGTCATGAAAACACAAAGTGGTCTTGAAAACAGAGGTAATCCCTCATTCCTGTACCAGATTCAAAACAGGCTGGGTCAAACAGAAGCTGCTGGCCACATCTGCGTGCTCAGGAGCAGCAGTGGCCCCTCATGCGGGGACATTCTGGTGCACGCACGTTACTGACCCTTTTCTGTGCCTAATTCAGCTTCTGTTTTCTCCTTCTTGAGAGCTGGAGAGCCTAGCGCTGGTCTCTATCCCACTAATAAAGATTATAATTACTGCTAGCGGAACTATGCAACTCTCCATGCTTCATTTCGGAATCACCCTGGGCATGGTTGAATGAAATAGCTGCTCTCAAGTGTCAGCAAAGCTTCAGACGCCAAGCCTAAGCTTTAAACAGCAGTTTGATGAACCTCTGCATGGCAGGGCTGAATTAAGTATTCTGGTACCCAACTTCAGTTTCCATCTGAGTGCTGTCCCAGTGGTTGCAAGCTCTGTGCATGACCCCACAATTAGTTGTCCTAGTACAAATGATAGAGCATCAGGAGCAGAAACGAACAGTGACCGACAACAGCCTACAAGGGCTGCTTACACCGGCACTGCCTCCAAAAGAGGTGATGAAACTATGCTCCCAGTCTTGGTGTTATAAACCCTATTGAAGGAAACACAGTGTGCCTCTGCCTTCCAAGAAACCCAACAGCAAAGGTCTGCGACCACAGTGCTGTGCGCAGAATAGGACGCTTCTTAATCTTAAAGATTTCTAAATGTTGATATTTATTTCAGGACTTCCTCTTCAGTCCAGGGGAAGAAACTTTTCTGACCCTTGGGGCAACACAGGGGCGTGAATGCTGACAAAATTAAACTGGTTTGGAGAAATAGGCAAAATTTTGGCTGCTAAATTTGCTTGAGAACCGGTATCATAAGCTGTTCACCAGCTAGCCAACTTGGTCTGATTTTAACAGTGAAACAAGAATAATCCAGGGAGGCAGCTGTATTTCCCGTCCCTGTTCTGTGCTGAAGAACTTCTCTTCTGCTCTTTTCTCATAATGGATTCTGTTAGAGACCATCAGCTTAAATTATCTAGAAGCTCTTTTTTATCTTACAGGTTATGAATCTGTGAAGCCACGTCTCTGTGGGGATAGGAAGGGATCGTATGAAACTTGCGGCAAGATGATTAAAATGTCACTGAATGTAGCCTGGGCAACAACCAAAAAATTCCCAAAATGCACTGACAAAAAACCCAAAACAAACAAAAATGGAGGGCAGGGTTACCTCGAGCCAGAAATCTGCAGTATCATGCACAAACATCACCAGTGTTCCCAGACGCACATAATTGCCACACCAAGAGCCACTCATCAACCCAATGGCTGCCAAGTGATGAATGACATGAGCCAGAAAATCCTGTGAAGGAGAGAAGAGGTGAAGCCAAGCAAGTACAGCCCTTGAGGGTCTCCATGCGGATGAAGTGACAAGACTCCTCACACACAGAGATGCCCTGGCAGCCAGGAGAGCATGGATGCGTGCAGGTGTGCCAGGGATAGACTGATGCTGCCCTCACGTGGCTGCACCAAATCCAGTGTCAGGACTGTGCTTTTCCTTATAAACATTATAAACATTCTTTTCCTCCCTCACAGAAACAGAGGTTCTAGCTACAAACAAGCATGTCCACTTGCCTTCCTTTTGTTGTCAATCCCAAGGGTAAATAAGAGGGACCAGTAAAAACTAATCTCAGCCATGTAGTACCAATACTGGGATGGCAGCAGAGTCTGTAAGGAAGAAAAACAGAGTTAACTCTGAGAATAGCAAAAAGTGAATGCCAAGTGAAATTACTTCGTTTTTCCTTTCCTCGCTTCTTTTGCTCCTCTGCTGAGTCTTGCTTAAAAAATTAAACTAAACTAAATCCCTGTTCTGGGCTTCATTAAGAAGGATGTTCTGGGAGCCAAATATTTTAACCTTTACTCAGACCAAACTCTCAGTTTCTGCAGTTCCTCCCCCACCTCTGAATTTTAGCATGCTTTCCTTCTGTGTTTTTTTTGTCAGAGAACTACACGCAGAGTGCTTCTGCATTTAATTACAAGCAACTGTAAATAAATGAAGCCCTCCATTTTGGTGAACAATTAACATTTTAAACAATCACACATCCCATGACTAAGATGTCAGCTATTTATGCTAAAATCCTATGCATCTGCTTAGGGCTGGATGCTGAGCTTGACCACCCCCTTGGCTCAACACATTTCCCAGGTGGCTAGAAGTAGGCTCGGTTATCAGGTCCCACGAGCAAGAGAAGCTGGAAAAACTCAGTTGGGAGACAGGATTCTTTTTATTCCTAAGTAGGACAGGAATAAGAAGGCAGTGTGATGGGCCACAGATTTATAAAAATAGGAGGGGAGGGCACATAAGGACCTCTGACAGGTGGGCAAGAAGGCAGTTTGCTTGGAGTCATCTGTTACGGGACTGTCAGTAAAATATTTTAAGAAGAACCAAGAGCCTTGTGACCCTTGGGAACAACCAGAGTATTGCGCAGAGGTCCCCGGAGCAGGGACTCACGTTATACCAAACCAAGTCGCTGCAGCACCCCCTCCACCTGCACTACTGAGCAATAGGGCCCAGCAGGCACACAGCACTCTGCATAATCCCGTCCCGCAGTGCCTCGAAGCATCACCAGCACCGGTGTGAGCTTAGGGGTTCTGCATGAAGCAAGTAACACAGATAACATCTACTGTGTGCAATTGGTAACCTGGGATGGGTGGAAATAACCGTGGTCTGGCTGGAGGGCTGAGTTGCAGCACAGGCAGATCATGGAAAAGTCCTGCAACAGTCAGCAGGAGGTACCGAAGAGGGGCAAAGGGCTTTGGTGCCGCACCTCTCTAGGTGGTGCCCGTTGGGAGGGAGAAGCGCTTCTGCGGATTAGCCCTTTCAATGGGGAAATACTTGGAATGCCTTGAGGCCGATGGCCCGATGCCAAAAAGCTCACCTGAAATGGATAGCCAACCCACGTCTGCCATATGTCGTAAAACCAAGGTTTCTGGGGAAGACAGATCATTCACAGACTGAGCAGCTGAGCAACAAGAAATCATCTTAACTCAAAATCTTCAATACTTAAAATTTCTCTAAGTGAAGCAAGCTAAGAAGCTATAGTCTTGATAACTGTTCTCCAGCAATTTCTAAAGGGATCTTACATCTCAGATTTATTATATTGATCCCAGCTTTTTGGCTTCTTTTCAGGACACCTGAAACGTTCCAGTTCATCATTTCATCATCCGAAGCAGTGGGTGTGTGTTTTATTACTGCAATTACTCAAGATAGGTTGCCACAGTGATTAGATTTTGCTGTGTTTACCAGCCACACACATCACTGGCTCATGGTGATAAACAGTGTTGGGGAGAAGAGCCAGATGAACGTAGACACGCTGAGAACTGTTCTGTTGCTCAGGAGAAGCATTAATGACACCCCAGGCAGTGCTCACGGTTACAAGCAGCACTCTCTGTTATTCCCAACTTTGGGCTCAGCAGCAACACCTCAATAAATAGCTGTGAAATACACCATTGTTGTGACCCCAAAAGTGCTGCCAGAAAAAGTTTATGACCTCCTTTGAGAACAACATGGCCACATGATGCATTTGTAGGTGTTAACAAGGTTGTAAAACTGTTCTTAAAACTTGCCTTAAAAATATTGATTAATCATAAATTACTTTATCATAGAAATTCAAAAGGTAATTTAAAAATTAAGTACAACCTCAGCGTGTATCACAGCCTGTCATCTAGGTTACACACAAAGACCTGAACCCACAGAGCCACTAAAACCAGTGAGTCTTTCAACGGACTTCAAGAAGATCTAGAAATCGGTCCTTATTTTGTTAAATATTTAAGAATATCAATCCTTAAAAAAATTAACTTACATCGTACAGAAATACAAATCCAGCAATGGAGGATGCAAGATAGAATGAAAATCGCCAGCTGCAAAAATAAATGCAAAAATAAGAACAAAGCATCATATTTTTTATAGATGCTGTCCCGAGCCAGAATTACTGCAAATCATTGTATATCACAATCTTCACATAAGTGTGCCCTCACACTCTACATTAAGGGTTGTCACACATTAACTATATCTGAATTAATAATATTTAAATATTTAAGCTTTGACTAATTGCTAAAGTAGCAAGTTGTTTGACATAATCACAATAGAGATAACTTGATCGTGATTACAGCAGTCATTTTCCAACCAGGCGTGAGCTGATCAAGAGAACAGCCACAGCAAATGTAATAAATTCCTAAAAGTTAATGTTTGATAACAGCAACCTCTCCCGCTGTATCAATCCCTCTAGAATATTCACACTGCTCTAAAGAACATGTCACAGTTCCCTGGCTCCAGAAGGTCTTTCAGCCACATGGCACATACTTTCCAATCTGATCAAACACTGAACACCAACAGCGACTCGCCTCAATTGCTGGGTTAGTTTCTTTTGATATCTCTTAACACCAGTTGTTGAAAATAGGGGAGCCCCACAGAACTTCAAAAACTACTGGATTAGTTTGTGTCTTACTACAGGGATCTGAATTAACTATAAACCTCACTCTTCGACTAGGTTTGCCAACATTTTGCTTGATCTAAGCTTTTTGTGGCTCAAACGGATATCCATCAAGGCAGATAAAACTTCCAGGTTTTCACCACCAATCTGGTAAGGCAGCAAAATTGTTGTGTATCTTCACGAACCGAAACTGTGTTGTTGCTTGTATATGCCAGAGCAGGATGCTGTGATTTGGAGCCAGCAATCAACATTGTAATGACTCTGGAGGCTGCGTGGGAGGTATTGTCCCTGGGACTGGGTGTGGCTGGAGACTCAGCAGGAGCATTCCCACTCCCACCTCTACAGGTGATGGAAAACTTCTTCCTTTCCGTGCTTCTCCTTGGCAGGAACAAGCCTGACCTTTCCCAGAACAGCTCTTCAAGATCAGTAGGAAAACACTGTGGGACTTCACATGCTAAGAAAGGTCATGATCACAGAGGCACATGGCCCAAAACCCAGTGGGAACATTTTCTAGAGCGAGAGGTGTCCTGGAGGAGAGCAGCAAACAGCCTCCCAGAAAACCTAAGCTTGCTAAAAAGGAGGAGAGCCTCAAGAAGAACACTGTACTAAGGGACTGAAAGATGTATGAAAATGAGATTGTGGTCTTTGGCAAACATGAGAGAAGACGATGAGAACCTGCCTGGTAAAAGCAGCCCCTTCTTTCTGCACCCTGCGTAACCTGGAGGCCAATATCACAGGTGAAAGAATGAGATGCTCAAAGACTGAGTCAGCATTTTACAAGAAAAACAAAACAAAAGATGAGATGGAATGGCAGAGGCTAGACAAGATAATAGGTCTCATGCCTGCGGAAGAACTCAAGAAAACAATTATGAAATTGCCACTTGATACGCTGGTAATAAACAATCATTTTGCTCTTCAACTTCAAAGCATCTTTCCTCAGGTGATTTGAAAACAACACTTCAGAACACCCACTGCACAGACAGGAAAATTCCAAGGTACGTGGTGGAAATTAGGAGAGCAAATGGAAGGGGAGAGTGGAACCCACAAGTAATACTTGGCTCAGAGTTAACCAAGAGATGCTATGAAAAAACACCACCATGACATGGGATAGAGTTTTTACACAGGGACTGACTCTGCCCTCATGCCTCCTATTTCAAGCAAGGGAGGTATGAATAGTCCAGCAGACATAGTGGGACTGATTCTGTGTTGACTGTAAAGTGTAAGCTGTTTTCTGAATCGGATCGAAAGCACAGAGCACCTAACAGGACTGCGCCATTAGTCCCCAGCCCTACAAATATATGTTGAATGCACTTGGCAATAAACACTCAGCGCTTCGGATGAACTCATTATACGTGCGAGACTGCCAGAGCACTACCTCATTTTGCATTTAGCCAAGCTCCTTTCTGAATTTGGTGAAGAAAACCTAAAGTAAAATTCATCCAAATTCACCAAATTTTACCCAAGTGCCTTTTAAGCTCTGAACCTGGCCACCAGGGAGAGCACTGACAAGAGCAATGCAAAAGGATTTTCTGATTTAACTTCACAAATCTTTTCTCTTGAACTGAGTCTAACAAAAAATAATTTAGTAGGTGAAGTTAGTGGCTGGTATGTCTTTTAAGGCACAGAAGGTTTCATGCAAAGGGCTTTCCAAACCCCACTGTTGCTTAACTGGGAGAGCACTAATAGCTTAAGTATGGCTTAGACCTGGCTCATCAGATTTTCCTTGTGATTCACAAAAATGATCCCAAAGATTGCAGGCTTTAAAAAAATTTCATAACACCGACTACTAGCGTGGAATAACTCTGTTCCTCATTTGTTGCCTTGAGAATTATATCCAATTAAATTCACTGACAAAGAGCAGAGCAAGGTTCATGAAACTGCACAAGAGAAACCTGTTTGCTTCGTTCTCACTCAAGCTGCCAAGCAAGTTTTAATTTCAGTCTTCGGCTGCGTGTTACTAGAGACATACATCCACAGCAGGTAGGTCTTCTATCAATAGCAGGAAATCTTATTGTCACTTGTAAAACAAAGCTCACTGATTCACAAAACAACGGTAGGAATAAACTCTGGATGTCGTTTGCCAGGACAGTTTACTCAACGCAAGGCTTCAGAGTGACGCATCTACGTCTACCAACTGGATACGTGCCCAGCACAGGGCATTGTCAAGTCATTATCATATTGATTCATATTGAAAATACTCTTGATAAAGTACTCAACTTCGAGTTTTGTAGCTGTACTTTTAGCCCCCATGCTTTAAGCTAATTTATACTAAAAGACGTTGAATATTATAATCATTTGAATTTTTGCCAATGTAATTACAATAGTCAAAAATCCAAATACAGAGGATGTTAAAGTGTTTTGCACTGGTACAGTTAATTCCAGTATCCAAAAGGGATGAGGTATGTAAGTAAACCCATACCCATTTTGGGATTTGCAATCTGTATGAGATTTTGGATAACACTGGAATAGTTAAATAGTAAAATGTTTACGTATGGGGAAATTCTCACACATTTATGAAAAAAAATCACACTCTTGAAAGCTGTTCCAGTTTTCAGTCATATGCAGGAGGTTTCGAAACTTTTTACATATTAATTATTATCACTCAAAATTGCTCAAGAGCCCACTCTTATCAGCGTATTTGAGCTCATGTTTTGCACGGTACCCTGTGTTCAAGCTCTGACACCTACCATTTAGTTCTGATGCCATGATGCCTGCTCTTGAACTGACTTCTGTACACAATAGCATCCCAAGATGACAGTATGGATTTACGTATAAACAAGAATGAGTAAGCATTTTTGTTCCCTGATGATTACTGGCAGACAAAAATATTTTCTTATTCTCTGCATGTTTTCATTAAGCACTACGTAGCAGGAGCCTACAGATAAGGCCATTATTACACAATGACGAAAACCAGAACATATTTTTGAGTTTGTTTTTTTCCAGGAGAAGCTGTTAACCTAACCTTTTTAAGTCACACCATTTGGAGAAATGCTTCTAGATCCTTTCAATTTGCTTGTGTATGCACAAACCAAAATGCTCGGCAGATAGACCCAGCTTTCTGGAAACGCGTCCCCTTTAAGAGGCACCTGAGGACCTCAATCATTTTTTTCAAAACAGTAAAATCCATAATAATCAAAAGCACTGTCTTTTCTTACAAAGCTTCCTGGAATTTCCGAAGCACTGTTGGGATCTCAAGGTTTCGCCGTCTCCTAAACCACTTTTCCACCAAACGGACTGTACAGTTGCACTTTTTGGCAAGGCCTTGAATCTCTGACTGCAAAAAATAGAATAGTGTTAGCAACAAGATGTACTCCAGTGTCATCTTCATTCATTTTGTAGTTCACAGATCAGCTTCCTGCTGTTGTAAGGTCTTAATTTAAAAACATTGCTAATATTAACTATCGGGGAGGGGGGGGGGGGGGGGGTTACCTTGCAGGCTCCCTGGTTAATTTTTCTGTGACCGGATTTTCGAGATGCTAGTTTATATAACTAAAGCAGGCATGAGATGTACAGATCCACAAGCTGTGCCATTGTCTTTCTGGTGGCTTCTGATAGTTTCAGAAGAGGCAACTTCTACTGCTAAGTTGGACCAGAGGGGAAGTGCCATGTATCAACGCATGTGGACATTAGGTAAGGTATTAGATACATAGTTAACTGTTAGTTTATATTTAAATGAGTCTCACAGGTGAGATGCAGACCTGGAATTAAGGTGACCTGTGCTCTGTTCTCAAATCCAAGATACTTCTGTGGTACAGGACAAGTCAATTAACCTCACTGAGCAAAACCCAGACTGCCTTTTGACACCTAAAAATAAATCAGGGCTAGAGCATTGCCTAGAACTGCAGCTAGCCATTCAAGTGCCGCGGCTGGGTATCTCCGCTTTACACGTGCTCTGAAGGTGAAGCGGCTCTGCCATGCAGCCATGCCAGCATGTGCTAAGCACAAGGCAGTGTGACTCCTGCGTTTCTGGGTGCTCAGTGCCCCAGGTGCAGCAGCCTGTAGGCTTCCTCCTGCCTCCCCTCTCCATGCTGAAGTGCAGGAGGTGTGGGCTGACCTCACCTGGGGCTGCTGCAGGAGCAGAGGTGGTGTGCGACTCATCCCTGGGGAAGCTCTTTCCCGCAAGACTAGTATGCAAAGAGTGGGTGGCAGCAGCACTGCCTCCACCAAGGTAAATCCAGTTCAGTTAGTCTCCTACCCTCAGAGAAAGCTCTCATATGAGAGCAAAGGCACCTCAGCTGCCGGGAAGGGCAGGAGTGCAAACAGCCTCTGTGTTCACAGCCCATCCCGCTGGCTGGAAAGCTCTCTACTTGCCATGCAGGAACACTGACTTTGTTTTGACAGACGATGGAGCCTAGATGCCCTCAATTGCCAGCCAGGCCTCCAAATGCATCCTCCGGCACACTGGTCCCTGACCTGGACAGCTAAAGGAGGCAGCCTGAATCTTTCCCATGTACTGACAAGTATAAAAATGCTGTGCTTCCTCTCAGAGATTAATCATCAAACTGTACTCGTGCAGAAGGAAGATGTGAAATAGAGAGACCAGGATACTTGCCCAGATAGAGAAGAGCTCGTATGTGAGCACAAATACATCTACTCCTGATGATACCAGGCAAAAGACACAGTAAGAGAATAGCAGAGGGTAGGGACTGAAAGCGAAGTTCCACGTATCAATAATTATCAATATCGATCAGTACTAGAAAGCACATTTTTTTTTCAAAAGCAGCGTAGGAACGCTGCAATTGTTTGGTATCTGGACTCAGGTAAGTGAACTTTTTGATGCTGCATTCACAGCAACATACCTGTTTCCCATCAACAATCAAGTTGCCTCATTTTCTGAGATGGTAAACATTGCTTTTTTTTTTCTTGTTCAAATATAAAAACAAACAGCAAGGTAACAGAAAGATTGCTTTTCTTTCTCACATAAGCCAGGATTAAGTATGCAGCAATATAACAGATCAAAAGGCTTCCATGCCAGCGTTCCAATATTATAGCTTGCAATAAATATGATACCACTTTCCAACAACAGATGTCAGCTGATGTTTTCTCCAGGCAGAATGAGTTAAAGATGGAACACTGATCTTCACTGGAAATAATATTAAACAGTCTAACCTAGAATAGCATGCCAGAAAATTAAACATCTTAAATATATTTTCTGTTTTGGATGCCATATACCCTTGTCAGCAGAACAGCAACAAAAACCCAAATAAATTAAGTCATCTGTCAATCAGCTGGAACTCATCCCATGATGTCATTGCTGATAGCTGATTGAAACAGTGAGACTTGGGATTTTCCAAAACCAAAACTTGTGTAAAAGAATGAGAATCCTTACTTGGGATGGATGTTTTGAGCACTCCCGGAAATAACTCTCTAAAACAGGATTAGGCTGTGGCTTCAGACGTCTTGCGTTCTTTATACCTAAGGCTTTTGCTAGAGGTATAGCAACATATCTGGAAAGACATACCGGGAAAAACTTTAAAAATACAACACAGTTACAAGACCTGAGCTATTCTCTCACCAGGATATGAAGTAAATAATTCTGAGGCAATTCAATCTGCCATAGGGTATGGATAGTGCACAGTGAGAGAAAGGAATTTCCCGCTAGCTAATCCCAAGAGAGAACCATCGCATATTAGCAGTTATGCCAAGCACAAAACCAAGAACTCAAGTTTGTGGTCAGGAAATGCTATAAAATGAAAGAAACTATCCTGATGTTTGTGTCCTTGTGTTTTTCAGAGGCATATTGGAGTTAAGCAGCAGTTAAGGAACAGATGCTCTCTCCAGGTAAGCGGAAAGATTGCTCCTGGGAGACTCTCCCCTAGTGGCAGATAGTCACTTAGCACATTGCTTCACTGGGCTACCACTGACCAAGACATTTGGGTTGCGGCCTCTGGCTTGTGGCACACAGCAGCTACCCTGGAGACAGAGAGCTTCTCTTTCTCTTCCATTTCCCAATACTAATTGCTGCAGAGCATGCCAAATGCTTCGCTCTTCTACTTGGGCAGGCTTCTCTGAAAAAGCCCCCCTTCGCTCCTGCTGATATCAGCAGTTGATTCCTTATTACTCATAGCAGCGGTCAGTTTTCCTCATTCAAGGGCAGATTCACTGCAGGCCAGATGTGTGGGCTAATTATTCACACGAGTGATTTCCAATAGCAGCGCAGTGAGACACAGTTGGGCAAGCATTTACTCAGGAAACACTGTGAATGTTTATAAACATACGATCCAAATTACTTTTGATCTCTAACATAAATGATCTTATCTGGTTCTAGTTTAAGTCTGTCCAACTTATGACATTCCAGATTTCCTCATTCTATCCTGAAATAATTAGAAAAACCTACTAATCACATTCTTTAGAGGAAAAAAAAGTCAAGCAAAACACACACAAATAAATAAGTCAACGCACTGCAAATCTTAATATATTTGTAGCATTTTTTTCTGTGGAGCCAACCTCTTCCTGTCCCATAAGATTCCAGCTGCAGAAGCAATCCATCTTTCAGTGCCAAAGTGAGGAAAAAAAGAATCAGTATTACTAGATCTCCACAAAATGTTCACATAAAGCTTTTGAGATCCCTCCAGTCTGCCTGCCCGGTTTTGCTAGAGCTAGACACCTGGGATCTATCAGCCTCACACAAATGCGCTGGTGGAGGACCAAACGAAAGGAGAGGTTTGGTTCAGAGGACAAATACCTCTACTCTTCCATCGAAGGAGAAAAAGGAAAAGGAAACCCAAATGGTTTTGGATTAATTGTGTCTCTAGCAAAACGAGATAATTAGAATTATCCAAACGCTGTTCTAGAAAAGCTAGATAGAAATATCTTCCTTCTATATTGGATCACAGCCACATATACCTAATAGTGAAAATATTTCCCAATTTTTCATCTGCTGTATTATCTGTACTAGGATCTTTCTAGCAAACCACCAACTAATCCTCCTTTATCAAAACATAAGAAGATCGATTCAAAGATATCTTATTTTTCAAAAATTTTTAGCATTAACAAGGATTAACATTAGCATAAAATCACGTTTATAGTTCTTACCTTTCACTGAAGAATCGGATAATCAGCAATACAAAAGCATATGGTATTGTGGCATATAACTGGTGTGGTTTTGGAAAGACAAGTCCATCGCGGTCTACAAAATGCGCCCACGTGACATTGATGGGCATCCAGATATTCTCCCACCAGAACCAGCTGTTCAGTGTCTTTAATATCTGCGCCATGCTAAGCAAATAAAAAGATAATTAAAAATTACTCCTAACGTATTAAAAAGAAAATGCATGAAAAAAACATATTGAACCTTGTTGTGTAGAACAGGGGGTCCCAGCTGGCAGGGCATTTCCTAAAGATAAGGTACAAGCAAATAGCAGATGAGGCTCAGTCCCACAAGAACCAGCTGTCCTGGCCCGCAGTGGTACTGCAGCTCCAACAGAGACACTAGAGAGAAACTGCAGGCACTGTGGAGATGCTCAGGTGTGCCGGACTAAATCAAGAGCAAGCAGACCTTGCCAGTGAAGTGTGCAACCGTGTCAGTTTTGTCAGAGAAAAAAAGGAAAAAAAATCAGAAGCAGCTGAAAACCCCTCAGTTTAGAGCATGCAGGTGCAATTATCATCCTGCAGAAGATAAGGTAACAGAGCTAAATTTTGATCTGGTATAAACCAATGCAGAGCCTTTGACATCTGCAGCAGGGAGTTAATCTGTGGACTCATTTCAGTCATTCACACTAAACTGCTTAGTACCCGGTCAAATCTTTTTCAATAATAATTTATAATCTATCATACCAATACAAAAAAAGAGAACTGATCTTCCCTAGGCCGCCTTCATAAATAAAATATAAGTGGGTGGAAGGGTGGAAAAGAAATGATAAGGTCCAGGGGGTGACTCAGTTCCGTAATAACGAAGACATTTCCCTACTGAATTACTGCTGCTTAATATGCTAATGGTACTAC
Source organism: Phalacrocorax carbo (assembly GCF_963921805.1). NCBI lineage: Eukaryota > Metazoa > Chordata > Aves > Suliformes > Phalacrocoracidae > Phalacrocorax > Phalacrocorax carbo. The sequence continues at coordinate 4,372,100 of NC_087519.1, read as the reverse complement.
ACACCTTCAACCTGACTCTGCAAACACCTGTGCACAGGACCAAGTATAAAAATTACACTGCACAGTGAGCTTTTTGGGGGATTGGCAAGTATAATCTAATCGTGACCAAATCCTACATCAGAGCAAAATGTCTAAAATCAGTTCTTGAAGGAAAAAAGTTTCACTTAAACAAAAGCATTTCATTCTTGTAAAAGTCTTTTTTCAAGCTTCGTCTTCTACATTATATATTTAGAAATTTCTGCTATCCCTCATTTAGTTGTAAGTGCTTTACAGTACAAGCATGTTATATACCCTATAAAAATATTCTAAAATTGAATAACGATAGAAGTTACTATAATGTGTTCCTTAGACTGAAATTTTTTTTTTCCCCTATAATTTCCAGGACAAATAAATTTAAATAACTTTTTCCATGCTAAAGTTTCCTGTAAACCAGAAAAAAGTATGAGGAAATAACTGATCTCACTGAACCATAATTTTGATGAGGAAACAGTTGAGCTGGGAGAGTTTCCACCATGTCTCCTCGTAGCATTAGAGATCCCATCTGGAGATATCAGTGTGATACATTTCTATAGGATCAAGCAATAAGACCAAACGATGCTGAGGACAGATCGTAGCTCAGGCCTTCGTGCTCCTCCATACTTAAGCAGGGGCCAAACAGCTTTAGTTTCGCCTGCAGCCACACACAGCTTCCACCCGTGCCGGATCAGGACACGCGGCTTAGCGTGCTCAACGGGCGTTCCAGCTTCGGACACGGCTGGCTCCGGAGCCCGCTTTAACTAACGAACAGTCCCTGCGATCCGCACTGGGCTGCTTCCACTGAGCTGAAGCCTTGCAGCAGGTTAGTGGAACAGAGGCTTCTATCCATCAAACAGAGCTGGGCTAACAGACACTGCGAATCAATTTACTGGCCATGCACAGTAGTCAGTATTGAAATATTAATAACCCAGCCATTTAATCTTTTTAAATGCCAAAAGGGGATGGTAAAAAACCTACCGAATTAATTGTGTGTGTATAAGCAAATGCAAAATAAAGGAGGGAGAAATCACAACTGTTCCTGCACCAAAACTTTATATGCCAAGTTCCAGCCTAGAGCAATTTTTTACTGCTGAATTATAAACTCCTGGAAGTAGGGATTTATAATGGGGCTGCTAGCAGACCCTTAACTACAGCTAGCAGGCGCCATGATAATGAAGCAGGGCTTTGAAACATGACGTTTTAGGTCAGACAGAGTCTTGCAGACAAACTGCCCTAGAAGACGAGGGGAGAGGCTCATTACACAGTTCTGCTTCCTAATATATCTATATTCTTAAACTAGATTGTGCACCGCAAACTATCACAAACTGTAACTGCAGTAAAAATAGGCCACTCTATTATGACACAGAGGAAAGGGCACTAACAGCCAGACTATGGTGAGATGGGTTGTAACTGAATATGCACCCAGGATGCCTAAACACTAGAAAAAACACAGGAGGGAGTGTTTTCACATTGGATTCTTGGGATTTCACTAATTCCTGTTTCCCTTCCACACATGGATGCCTTACCATATGGCTATCTTTTCAGGTCTTAAATTAGTTAATACATCTCTATTAAACTAAGCTCGTAAGCACACGCTTAATCTAAAATTTAAGGGAATTCTGGATTTGGAGTCTGATCCAGAATCCACAGATTTCAGCAGGATTCCTTCCTCACAAACACCAAACAGAGTCATAGAAAGGTGGGTTCTCTGAAATTTTCTTCTGTAATCCCCTGTATTTGTACCAGGACTTGCCTTGCACACGGGGGATCAGACCATCCCTGATGAACCTTGTCCAAGTTAGAAAACTGTTGACGACATTCCACATCTGTCTGCAGCCTATTCTTATGCTTTGTTACCCCCAAATTGGATGTTCACCCTACGTCCAACCTATGTTTTCACTGCAGCAGATCAGGCCATTCCCTAGGCAACCTTGGAGATTTCCATCTTCATAATACCAGCTATTTAAGCAGACAGCCTGTTTGCCTGTTTCCCTTCAGCTTCAGTTCTCATCATGAGGTTCCTGGAGCACCTGGGAGGTGAGGAAGTCCTTCCAAACACACCTGGGCAACAGTGACCTGAGCATTTTGGTTTCTTTCTGCCTTCTTTGCTCTTAAAGGGCTGAGAGGTGCGGCTGTGTGATCAAATAGTTTTATCCCTGCTGAAATCATGGAGATCCTGTAACATATAGGAACTCCCTAAATACTATTTTGTTGCATACATTATATAGAAGCAAGCTTCTCTTTTCCTGTGTTACCAGCAAGCTGTGGCCCTTTCAGCTTGCTGAGAAATATCTCACAAAACCCACGCGTACTTCGTATGTTTTCCCGTATGAAAAAGAAGCTGACACCTGACAGAAGTCTCCATCTCAGGAAGCACCACTCAAAGCAAACTGAGCATAACTCTGCTCTAACTTTATGTATCATCTCCTTCTCCGCAAACACATGCTTGTTGCTTCCTAGAAACCCTGATTAAAATTGGTATTGAAATTCAATTACACCTTTAAAGATGAACCATCTATTATCCCATCCCCTGTGCCAAAAAGGTTCTTTCAATGCTCCCACAGCATCACAGATACAAATAATCCAGCTCTATGGTTTACTCACCGCATCTAGAGCAACCACTGTCCCAAATGATAATCCTCATTATCAGCTTTCTCCACATTATGACTTGACTGCTTCATTCTAAATTATTTACTTTGAACCCTTTTGGCCCTAAACAATGGCTGCGTAAATCACAGCAGAAGAGGCTAGAGGATGGAGAAAAGGAGACAGAAAGCACAAGGGCCATTTGTCTCTAGCAAGCTTTGTCTATTAGAAAAACCATAGCTGCTGTTTGCTGATCTCTCCTCCCCTGATTACCAGCTGCCCAGGACTTCTCAGAACCCTTCATCCCACATCTGTGTCAATTCACCAGGCAGAGCCCGAACAGCCAGAGCGCGCAAACTCTGCTTTCAGACCACATCAGGTTAAAGGCACATCGCCAGTGCCGTAGGAGAGAAAGTTTTCCCATTATTGTTGCACACTAGTTTCTCTGGAAAAAACATTTTGCCCCACCAGGGCTTTTGTTCTGGCATATTACATGTTGACCAACCTCAAGCACATGCATATATTTTAAATGACGTTGTCTATACAGTTTAGTCTCAATTTTAACCCAAAGACTTTTGGCAGCTTGTTAAACCCTAACAGGTTAGGAAGGCCAGAAACCCTTTGGCCGTACAATTTCACACTGAGACCACCTCTTCCAAGTGCCCATAGCATGAATGGGAAAGGGAGGGTATCCACCACAGGTCCTCTTGTGGAAAGGACTAATGAAAGGCTTCTGCTTATTTAAGCTGACCATTCTGCCACCCAGGGGCTATGAGCAGCAATGGTGAGGCAGACAGGCATTTCCTCATATAGTGCCTGAAATCTGGGTGGGAAATGGGAGAACCAGTTTCTTAGCACTTGGGTGAGAGGACTGGCTTTTGCAACAGGCTCATTTTATGCTGCTGAGAAACATCCTCCCCCAAGAAGCGCTATGACCGCAGTCCTCCAGAGCCAGGTTCGTTTCCCTAGTACACCAGCATAAAACTAGAGGACACTTACTTTTGACAGGAGCTGGTTACCACACAAAGGCAGGTGTTCCAGTGTAACCACAAGTGGTGGCAACCAGTTCCAGTGCTGGGATCAGGCTGTAGGTACTAGATTTCAAAGGCAGCTGATCTTTCTAGTTTGCATAAACTGTCACAAGTTGTTATTCTGCCCTCATACACACTGCTTCCAAAGAATGGGCAGCGGATGCAAAGGCCCAGCTTTTCCTGATTTGGACAAGCCCTTACAAGAAACTTGAAAGCCTACCCGGCCTGAACCTCCTATTGCCAAGAGCACTGAACTCAGAACTTTTTTCCTTACAGCTTGTACCACCACCAAGCAAGCAGGAGCGAGAAGTGACAACAGCTGAGTGACCCATATTCTGCCCAACCTAGGGTGAAAACAACCCCCTGCTTCTTCCCAGATTCCTATCCATACACCAGCACCGCCAATATTATTTTCACTGACAACACTAGAATTGTTGCCTTTGCTGTAGAAGGGCCTAAAAGCAAGTCTAGCAATAAAATAAAGCTATTTTATAAAACCGGGAAGTTCCCCTGCGTCTTGGAAATTAAATACTGCAAGTAAAGAAATGTAATCACCTCTTTGCTAAGGAAGGATCTCCCCTGTAGCCTAATCGAGTTTTAAATGGGCTAGCAGTAAACAGGAAAATCAGGAATGATTACTTGAGGAACTGCATCCTTTTAATTAAAGGAAAGCCTCCACAGTTGGGATGTACCAATGTGAAGTTTCTTTCAAAGCTCTGTTCCTTGGATCCTTGAAATATTCAGTTAGAACACTCATATTTTTAATGCCATTATGCAAAAAAAAGAGCAAATTTTGGTTTACAAGAGCTACGTGACTACATTTTGAAAAACAAATTCAGGAGATGCTTTGAAGTGGAATTTCTGGCTGCTGGAGTCTGGGGAATGAATAAAAAGGAACGGAGCCAAAGCTTTAATTGTGTTCTCCACACAAAAGCTCTTGCTTGCAAAAACTGCATTTCCAAAACCAGAAGGTGATATCCAGGTTTGAAGGATGTGTTCGGAGGATTTCCTATCCTTATTTACTCAATAAATTAAAAAAATCCAATGGATCACTAACACAAACATGCAAGTGAAAGAAGCCTTAATTTCTCTAAGCATTCAGTGTGACTCCAAAAGTGTAACAGAGCAAGAATGAAATCAGCAAATAGCAAGAATAACCTAATTCTCCTACTTCTCTCATAACTTGGTGGAACTGGTAAGGCTGCTGCAGTGACTGTTGAGAAAAACCAAGTCTCCCAGATATCAAAAGACAGAGCAAAGCTGTTCCACGCTGTTAATCATCAACATTAAACCAAAGTGATTTAAAAGAGTAAGTAAAGATCAGATCCACTGTATCACCGGTTTTGTTTTCGGTTTTGCTTAAGACTGAGCAATATATGCAACAGCTACCACACAAGTTCCAGTAGCAGATTTGTGTCCTGCTAAAAACAGACAGCACGTGGTTTAAAGAATCCCAACTGCGATCACCACCATGAAGCAGGTGAAAAAATACAGGACCCGCGCTTTGTTGCTAGGAGTTATGCAACCTTTTTCCTACTGAGGCTAGCAGAAGCACTACCTAAGGGATACCTTTGAAAAAAAAAAATCCCAATACTACAGAAAAGTGATCTTTAATAAAACCCAAGAAGTCCCCACATGTACAGACCTGAACTTGTTAATGGTTTAGCATTCGTGCAAGCGCTGACAGTCGATATTGTGCCACGCAGCCTTTCAAATGCACAACAGCTGGACAAACTTGCAAGTTTGAGAAATCACAGGATGCGACAATAGATTAGCTTCTCCACTGATTTTTTTTTATGCTAAAAAATCATTAGTCCCTGAGGCAGCAAGGGCAACCCTGACCTCCACTGTTTTCTTCCACACAAACCCACTCATTCAGGCATCAGTTGTTAGCCGTAGGTATCTGCCCGTTGGAGACATTGCTTTTTGCATTTGGTGGAGCAGTTTCGGCCTAATTGGCATAAAGAGTTTGCGGAGGAGAGAACGGAATGCGGGATATGGGACTGATGTTACCATCTCTTTGCATCTCGTCTTTTCTCATCTCGTTTGTCCAAATGTGAACACACGATTCCGGTTAAACTCCGCACAACCTGAGCCGCAGCGTGAATGACACCTCACCGAGCCTGCACATACCGTCAGTGGCAGCGCAGACTAAAAGAGCTGTTGGACTTCCAGGTTCTTATGACGAAACACTGAAATACTCCATACACATAAAACAGCTGAATTAAGATTGCTATGAGACCTTTAACTTCAAATTTACTCCCTAGCTTGTACAAATCTCAACTGTAAACAGTTTAAGTGCCTAGTTATAGGGCAATTAGTGTATTTTACTTCTTTTACTATTCTATCACATTACCTTGTAACTCAGTTACTATATTGCAGCAGGCTAAAATGGCACTTTGAATAAATCTCAATTAAGGTGGCAAGTGAGTTTTATGTCTTTCCCTGTTCTCTGGGGGGAATAAAAAAGAACCAGACCTGTTTGAAATAATTCATTTTCTGGGTGAAAGTTACCGTGTTCTCTCTACTTAAAGGTAAGGAATTTTTGAGCAGCTAAAATGGTTTTAGCTGATCACAGGCAGCTGAGGAAAGTCAAATACAGTTCTCACACTGTACAGTTACAGAGCAAACTACGTCTGCTTTTAAGCTTTAAAAATCTACAACATTGATAGAGTTGGCTAAAGAGTTATGAAATAATTCAAATATCCGCAATAATTCTGAGATAAAAAGTAGTTCTTTTAAAAAAAAAGCCCTCTCCAAACTACAGATTCTCAATAGATGCACAGAAAGTTTGAACAAACCTAGAGGGCCAACACCAGTTGGTTCAAGGACTTGTTAGTAACACTTGTCATAATGTAAGGAAAGAACTTCTGAAGTATGACACTTTTCTTCAAATTATGACTAAAAGGTAAAAATTATTTTTTGTTAGCTTACCAAAATTTTATTTTAAATAAAAACCTGGTCTAACTTAAAATGCTAAGTTATATAATGGAGATTTAACCAGAGTCATGAACCTCCTTGGTCACTTATTTAAGATGAAGGTTAAGGGCAGAGAAGGGGAGCAGCTACAGGTACGCAGCAGCCGGGAAAAGCACGTTAGAAGTACAACAGTACCACGGAACATGTGAAGCCAGCAGAATAGTAAGGAACTGGAGAGAGGACCTGAGGGTGCTGAGGCAAAGGTTGCTGGCATCTCCACCTGCACAGTGGATGACTCAAGGTTTTAAGTAAGCCCTTGGGAGGTAGGGAAAGGGCCAGGGCCGGTGCATTTGTGCTCTAGAAAACTGTCCCGCTTGCAGCTTCATGAAACAGGGTCTTCAGTATCACGTACACATCGTGGCTCACACTTGTACACTGACTTTAATGATCTTCACACCACCCTCAACCAGCAATCAAACCAAGTCTGCTGTGCTCTGCTGTTCTCAGTTCTCTCCTGTTGGTTCCCCTCTCCTTTGCAGTTTAACCTGCCCAGACGTTCCCCACCCACAAAGCCAGCTAGAGGAGGAGCCGGAACGTAAGTTGTATTTCATTACTTCAGTCACTCTTTGGCATCCTTTCCATGTCCTAACAAGTGCAAGGGCGAGATCTTCAGCTAAATGTGTACCAGCACAGCCTCTTCACCATCAGCAGCGCCCCAGCTGAAGATTTGACCCAAGCTAGGAAGCTAGCTAAAAACAGGTATACGTTACAAAAAGTAAAGAGGAAAAAACGAATGGGGTTCTTCCACCTGAATGCCACGGCATTCCCATGAGAACACCCTTTCTGGCAGCTTGTTTAAATGTGTTATTTATAGCACTAGCTTCTTCAGATCTTCAATGGGTAAGTCTTACAAAAAACTCTGTTAAACTGAATTTCTTGCAGAACATCTTTTTCTTAGCATTTTACAAAACAAAATTAGAACTCGCTTTTTCACACAACTTAAATTCAAGGGGTTTTTATGCAATTGTATTTACATCATTAGCTAACATTATTTTTCCTGTTAATAAATTTTTCTCCCTTCCAGTTCAGAAAGAAGCACTTTTACAAGCACTTAATAGAATAATGATACAAGAAGTAGAAAACCCAAACTACCACTGTAACCTGTACTATTTTTCTCTAAAGTAAAAAGCAGTTCCCCAAGGTTGGAATACTTAGTGGCAACATAAAATCTCATTAACACCTATTCCACTCTTTATCCGAAGACTATCATAAGAGTTACTTTAATTTTCCCTTATAAAACAGACAGTGTTAGAGACCAGCACGTGCTATTGATTCTGACCATAATCTGGTATAGGGAGGGGAAAGAAAAAAATCCAACCCAGAAAAAAAGGAAAGAAAAAGAAATTCTTACCTTTATGATGTTGCAGTCAAAGGGAGCGTAAGCACATTAGCAGGGAAGAGGCATTACGCTCACTACTTTGACAAAGGTAAACACGCCCTATCTACAGAACTCTTTCAAATTCTTCAGAGACCCACCCAGCAAAGCTGCACTTCAAGATTTCTGACTGAAGGCAATCCTGATGTCATACGTATCTACTCAGTGAAACTCGGGAGCAGTAATGCCGAGCACCTTCCCTTGTGCCTGTTTCAACATAGTAGATGAAGAAATGTTTGAAGTCACGTGGTATTTTGTTGCACGATGAGAATTCGTCTCACCTTATATTGCTCTGTATATGCACAGGAGGATGCTGCGCCTGCTGATTGTGCAGAAAAGGAAAGCCCAGATGCATCACTTCACACTGACGTTTTTAGACGCATTATTAGATGAAGTAGAGAAAGGTTTCTGCTCCTCTTGGCCAGCCTCAATCAACCAAATGTTTTACAGAAAGTGTTCCCAGTTCCTCAGAAGATATAAAGTGGAATTTTTGAAATTCCTGAAGCAGAGGCAAACATACAGTGTGTATGTTTGGTTAGAGATAGCATACAAACATGTAAGTTCTACTTAATCCCATCTGACTTTTAAATTTTTCTTTTAAATTCCATGGCTAGGCTGACAGTCATTCCTCACCAGCTCTCCCGAGTTTCAAATAATAAGTAACAGCATTCAGAAGTGTTTGCATTACTTAGCATTCTGGTGGGCAGGACACCTTAATGTTGTTCAAAAGGAAGGAGAGAACCTCACTGACAAGCCAGGAGCACAGAGCCTCTTATTAGGCTTTTCTTCCTGCTTGCAGTCAGCAAACAGCAACCCACGAAATAGGAACAGACATGTCAAAGTTGAACCGAAGTTTCACCTCGCCCAGCGCACTGTCTCTCTGAAGGAAGGTAACTGCAGATGGCTACAGAAGAGTACAAGAACAGAATAAACAAAGTAGTAACTGATGATACCCCCCAGCCTTCAGCCGTCTGGGGCTCACAAACTTCCTAAATCATAGATGGTGCCTATGTAAATAACCCTGGAGAGGTTCTCCCCTAGCCTTAATTTCCATAACTCCTTTTGAGTATACCGAAGCTTTCATCATACGCCATAAAATTGCAGTAAAAGCTGGGACGCAGGCAATATTTGGATCCTGTTATGTATTTCCCCCCATAGAAAAGTTTGTTTTTCTTCATACAGCTTTTTTTTTTTTTTGAGGTGTTCTGTTCTGCAGCTATTTCAAGTCTTCAGTCCTTCCATAAAACTGGGAGCGGTATTCAATAAACTGATGCACCAGAGAAATATTAAACATGAAGGATTATTTCAGAAAGGTAGTATTATGGCTTTGCTGTTGCTTTAAGTTATCTCCATACTTTCCCACATCTGAACCACTACTATGAACCAAGCAGAACATTTAGGAACACTCTGCCAATTAGGGAAGCCTAGAGCAAGCCGATTCATCTACTGGCACAGCATTAGCCAAGCGATAATGTAATGCGTAATTGGCAGAAACACCTCTTATGCCTCAATCCACGATTTCTTCGCTGTTACATTAAATTGCAAAAACCACATTCGTTTGACTGAAGCAAATGTGGGGCTGCTACAACTGAAATAGGAACAACGATTTTTACACACTTTTTGAGGAGCACTTGTTTGGTAGCACACACCACCTACGTAGGACTCTATTACAAGATTAAAGATATTGCATGGTAAGTAACAAGCTAACCATACCCTCTTGATCAAAGCTGCCCACTGACCTTCCAATTATCGCTGCATTTTCCTAGTACTTATCCTTTAGGTATCTTAAATTTGAATGCTGCAAAAGAGAAAACCAAACAAAAACACACCTTAGCCTGTGCATTTCACTGAGGAAAAAAATATTAAGTGTTACTGCTCCTTATTTGCAGCGTAACACCTACTCAATCACATGACAATTAAATATAACTAGATAATGGAGGCATGTATTTGACCCAAATAATTATTTTATACATAACTTACATACCACTGGAAATTTTCATTAAAATAATTACAGCAAAACAAGAAAAGTTAACTTCTTCCTGTTTTCCAGCCAGTTAAATACATATATGAAATTACACTGAATCCACACATTGGATGTGAGCTTTCACCTGAGCTTCTAAGCAGTTACATAAGAAATATTATAGTATTAGTTAACTTTGAAATCACCCCAGCATATCTTTGAGACTGTGTTACATCTTAAACTTCTAGAGCTGGAGCTGTGGTGTATGATGGCACCTGCAGGTACCATCATACCAACCAACTACACCAAAAAAAAACCCAACAAAAAAAACAACTAAGGGTTTCTTTTGCTTTCCTTTATACAAAAAATTAAAATAATTAGAATTCATCTGGGGAGCTCAGATAGATGTTCTGAATATATTGCCTACTCATACCTAGTCATTTTTGCTAACTGATTATCTCAATGGCAGTTAATTAAATCTCAGCCATACGTATACTCAGAGAAAAAGTCGGAATCAATTTGATCTAATAATAATAATAATAATAATTTGGACTCTGAATTCTCTGTTCGCCACCAGTGAAACCCATCTGCTTGCCACCTGGCATTCCTTCAAGATTAAGGTAAAAGACCCTTGATACTCCTATACTTTCTGCCCGTCAAGAATCAACAAGTATCTGAAAATTAAATCGTTCCAAGTCACATGTTCAAGGACATCAATATTATAACTCAGTCTTGCAATCTGTAGTTTAACAGCTAAGCTCCTCCTCTTCACATGAATTCGTATCTTCTCCTAATATACCGGCCTTCCCCTACATAAAAGGGATCAAGTCCATTCACAATCTCCTGAAAATCTTCATTCTCAAGACCTTCTTACTAGGAGGTATGACCTGATTCACAATCCATACAGGGTTTTACAGGTAAGGAGAGGTCCATTTCTAATTAATAATGCCATCTGTCATAATTGAAGACTAGATATCTGATTTTGAACAGAGCAAGCGCTGAGGTAATGAATACTTATCATGCATGAATGCCATCGCAGGACTAAATCAGGGATACACACAATTTGAACATACAGGCTGAAGTTTTCAAAGCGCTTAAGTATTATTAAATTATTGTTACAGAATGTGGTTCCTATTAATTTTAATGATAATTAGAAAACTCAATACTTTGAGAATCTGGGCCTTAATAACAAGACTGAAGATGACTGGATAAAAAGGGGATGTCAGTAGTAATACGGGAAGGATAAAGACAGCAGAGAAATGGAGGAACACTAACACACTCTACCGCTGACCCAAGCTACCATCACTTCACTCAAGTGGGGAGAACAGGACTATCAATGGCCTTCAAATACGCCTTAGGAAGAAGGCTCCAGGAAAGACATGAGCATTACCTGGGGGCTGCTTTCCAACCGATTTCCCTCGCACACTTAACAATTGAGGGATATAAATACCACAATCACACTATCTCTTTCAAGTTGTTACAAACTCTTGGCTGTATTTCATTTAAATACTGAGCATACGGTGTATCAATAAGCCTCCAGGACAGCAATTAAGAATCGTCTTACATCCAGAGGCACAGAGATGTACGTGTCATTTAGTGAAGAATTCATCTGGCTGCAGTTTGGTCAGCATTCTTTACGCAAACCCTAGTCTGTTTTGTCTTTAAATTATCCTTGGTGAGAAGATTTTTTTCTTTTCCCTTGATTTAGCATCACCTTGCCTATACTTGTTAATTTTCACCTTTCTAGTAACCAGAAACACTAGAGCAACTGAAATGTAACTGCAGATCTATCTGGTACTTTCACTAAGTATGTTTTAATACCCTTGAAAAAGTACATTTAGCAAGAAAAGTAACTTCAGTTGCTCACATTTATAGTAATTAGTGTGCTAAAATTTGTGTGCTACTCAATCTCAGCAAGAACCACTGTACCTGAGGACTAACTTCTATAGTTCACCCTTTCCACTCCAAACACAGAGCTGCTCCTCCACTGAAATACTCCTGTGTGCCATTACTATCTTAAGATGCAGCAGACAAACAAAATCTTCTGGCCGCAACACTATAGATTTAAAAATTAGCCCAATTCATTTTGAGAGTTTTTAATTTCCAACAGTCCAAATAATATAGGATTAAAAAAAAGGTGCTTTGTTGATCCTCGGAGCTGGAACCACTGGTTTAACAACCATATGGAAATAAACCTCAACAATTTGTAACACTTGCACGTATGACAACGCTGCAAATGTTTGATTACATTACTCGAAGACTCTTAGAGCATCAATCCTTATCCATCCACAGATGCTTCACAGCCAGCAATTCCCCCCTCTGCATCAGCTCATAATGGAAAATTACACAAATCACTGGCATCACACTGGTCAATATTTTTAGCTCAGGCGAAGAAACACTCAGAGGGACTAATGTTCTGCTGAAGATGACCAAGTTCTAGATTCTCCCTTGAGGGGATAAAAGATTAAAAAAAATTGGTCAAGTTCTACATTTGCTGTATAATGGATCTTCACCTAATTCTCACAGCAGCTGCCGTGGTGTCAGCAGAAAGAGAACATCATTTCATACACTTTCTTCAGGAATATAAATACTGTCAAGGAAGCCAAGTACTGGAGGTGAGTTTCCAGAAAACATTCATTTCTGTTTCAGTTAAATCCCTACATGAAATAGCTATAAAAGGTCTGTAGTAACAAAGTTACTCTAAGAGCTGATGAACTCCAAAAGGCTACATTTGAAGATAAAGCTAGCAAGCAAAGGATGAACATTGTGAGTGTAGGAAAAAGCACACAGGATTTTGTCATTTGACAACAAATCTTACTTGATCAGTACATGCTGTTTTGCAGAATAGAAAACAATGGATAAGATTTTGAAGTCGATGTAGCTACTGCTTCCTTCAAAGTAGCTAAGGACTCTTGGAAGCTCTTTGAAGTTCCACAGATGATCTTCCACATTTCAACTCTCACGCACCAGGGTGAGGTGGGACAGAATCTCGGACAGCTACAATTAGCAGGCAGAACTCCTGACGCAGTTTCAGGATACATACGTGAAAACTTTCCCCACAACCTTTTAAGGAAGCCAACGTTCAGCAGTGCTGCTTTTTTTGAACATTTTGCAATTTTTTAAAAAATCTTCCCTGTGAAAGGACACTGCTGACTGACAAAACTCATGTTTTGCAGCACAGGTAAGTAGGAACCAGAAACACCTAAGGATGTTGTAATTCTCCATGCAAGCTTTTTACCACAAAACATATTGTTGTATTCCTTCCTCCCCTGCTATATGTAAACCAGCAACAAGCCAGCTTATCTATTAAAGAGTGTCTCTGACTGTTATCAGCTATAAACTCATTTTTACAGCATTTAAAAAGACAACAACTTGGGAAAGCTTAATCCATGAGATGTTTCTCAGCCAAGTCCAGGTCCATGCCTGCTGTTGAGCTAGTGATAGTAAAAGACTGTCTATCATCCATTCTGACACATGCAATTGGCTTCTGACAAGATTACGGAGTGAACCAGGTAGCTTAAAAGAGTTGTACAAAATACATGGATTTACAAATTCATTGGGACAACTCTTTAAGGGAAAACACAGAAGTAAAATTTTAACAACCATAGTATTTTCACTCCTTCTGACACTGAAAGGCTGCGATAAATACTTGATACTGACTTCAGACACCATCCCAGACTGACTTTGGAAGTACAAACAATGCTGCTCCTGCAGTGATACACCAGGGAACAGCCAAGGCTCCTTATTCCCAGCTTTACAAGTATAGAAATTCTCAAGGGTGGTTTTTATTCTTGTATTACAGGATTAAAACTCGTATTACAAGTCTTAAATCTCAAATGGAAAGCAGTCATAAAAATATTGAGGGAAATCCAGTTTGAAGAACCACAAACACAAAACCACCTGGATTCAGCTGTAACTACAATCAAGCTCTACAAATATTCAAGTGCAAAAATATTAATTTTAAAAGCACCTCCTGTAGCAACTTTAGTGCTAACTGCTTACCTCAGTAAAGCATAATTTATGCTATTGATGTTGAAGGTAAGCTCCTCAAAACAACTGCACAGACATAAATGGAGACTGTGGACATTTCAGGGTAAGACCTCAGACAGAAAACAGTCTCCAGACAGGCCACCTGACTTGTATTATTTCAAAGCAAGACACAGAAGAAGTTGTTAGATATCAATATCCAAATGTAAGGCACGTCAACCTCCTTGTAATAACTGACCTACTTCCTAAGTTCTAATTTAACATTGGTAACAGGCTCTGCAGCTGAGTTCATTTGCTCTAGCAAATGAAATAACAGCTCTGCCTAAAAATTTTAGATAGCAAAAACTCAAGCCAAAAACACCCACCCAAAACCCACAAACAAACCCCAACCACCCCACCTTACACACTCACCAATGGATTAAAACACAAATTCTTTTACAAGGTGTTTTCTTTGCACTATACTTTTTGAATATAGCCACAGAACTACTAGCTAGCTACCTTCACTCCTCACACTCATTTTGTGTGCAATAAAAAAAAAGTCGACTCACATCAGTTTTACTCCATCTCAGATCCTACAGTTCATACATGGTAAAATATCAACACGTTAAGGTCCGTAGTTGCCAGACACAAAACACATTTACCCATTTTTGCCACTAAAACATTGTGAGAATTAAAGCAATGGCCTTCTGAGAAGTGAAACGTGGCAATGATCACCACCAAAACAAACTGGGCACACAATCAACTTCATGCCCGTAAGAATTAAACGGTTTGATTGCAATTGAATTTGCTGTTTTCAAAGGAAAAGTTATGGCTCCTGCCCTTCTTGCTAAATTCTACACACTGTTCTGAGATGTCTAAACTTTTACTTCAAAAAGTTTATATTTGTAGTAATCACTGACAAACAAGATGACTAGCACTGAATTGTCTTATATTACTAACCAAAATTATCTCCCTCTTCTACCTTTCCCATCCTGCTTATCTTATCAGTGTCTGAGAAATTGTAATTGTAATTGAAGTTGTAATTCAGATACTTCCAACTGGCAAAGTACAGACCAAGAAATGCTGAACAATACTATGTTCGGTGAAAACAATAAAATTAGTTAAAATAAGCTAGTCAGCAAAGGCTAGATTAGAAAAGAGGTGAGGATAGTGGAAAAGATTTCACCAAAATAGAAGTACCTACCTACCTCTAAAACTGTATCTTGAGAAACTCTTGCTCAACTGCCTTGCCAAAGGCGCTTCCCTTGTTTGAACTGACAAGTTCCCAAGTTGTCTGGAGTTGTGTCTTTGAACATGCCCAGAGGCATTTTAGTCCTGACAGAAATGAGCAACTCAGCATTTAGAGCATAATAAAGTTTTAACAGTAAAGAAAAACCAGGCATTCTTCTGCCCTGGACAACTCAGAGGTTAGTTTTTAACTAAGTAACTGTAAGCATGAGTGGAAAAGCGTCCATTTGTTGACATTCTCACCCACTCCTATGCACAAGAGTTATCTCAGGAAGAAACCAAAGCACAACGAATGCACAGAATATTCAGGTCCCCTACAGGCCAGTGAAGGGGATCTCTCCTTCCTATGTAACTGCCAAGTGATTACAGCTGTCATCCTGAAAGAACAAGACTGAGGTTCAAACTTTCCCATCACACAATTCGTATCATCCAAATATCTCTGGAAAGCACTGTAATTTCCAGCTAAATTATCCCATAAGCTTCACACAGTTTTCTTCCCCTCCCCATAGTATTGATTCACCAGTTCAAAGCTGAAGACTAATCTAGAAGATGGCCACAGTCACCTGCTACAGAGACTGTTCATCTTAACTCCATATCTATTTTAATTTAACACTAAATAGCTATTTAAAAGGAAGATAGAACTTACCTGGTTCTCAAACAGAATAGAGCACTGACCTTCAAGAGACAATCCTAAAAGGAAAACTGCTTCCTACAGTTCTGATGAGATCCGAGATTTTTACAGGAGTCCCTGTCATCAGCACCTTCCCATTGCCTAACCCTCACAAGATCATTACAAGCTGCTTGTCAAGCGTACCAACATTAGGTGGCTTCCTGCTAAGCGCACACACTGGTTTGGATCCTGTTCTGAACTAACTCTCCCCAGGCAAAGCCTTAGACACTTACTTTTCAGGTTATTCAAATTAGATCTAATAAAGATGTAAGTATAAGAATTTAAATTCAATATCCATCTCACTGCAGAAATTTAATTTCTAGTTATCTATTTCTGATTTAACAAATTTATTAAGTATATATTCTATACATCGGTTAGGCCCTTCAGCCAAGAAAAGCTTGGCATGGACTATTGTGATTGTGGGAGCACATCTGAATGTCCTCTTAAAGCAAAGTGCTGATGCCGAACACACAGTATGAACACCAAAACCGTCCCCAACTAAAATATTTTATTTAGCTCAACCTCTAAGCAGTCAAGTGTTGCATTAACACTGCACTTTAGTCCATAAATCACTACTGATCTGGCAATGACTTCATATATAAATGACATTAAGTATAATTGACAATACTTTAAGTGTCATATATTGTTGATATGCTTTCACACCAGTCATTTATTATCAAACTGTGACTACCTAACAATTAATCCTTATATACGTACACTGACATACATACCATGAATGTATATAAGACCCTAAGGTAATAGATCATATCACTGAATCCAGTTGCAGATTTTTAAGGCGTCAACCAAAACGATGTTTGTCCTGTTTCAGGTTAAATGCACTGACAGGTGGAAGAGGTACAAGCTTTAGAAGCATTAATCTCATGGAAACACTCCCTGGCGTACCAGTTAAAAAGTCACTAGAACGCTTCTTTGGATTACTGTGGATTCATATTCTTACTGAGGTTCTCAACGTGGCTCAGTAGTTTCAACAATGCAGATGGATTATATGGGAAAAGATTTCTTCTCTGCAACCTAGAAATAGCTTTTTGCAGTTCTTCCAAACATTTTGTTGATTTGTAAAGCATTATTCTCAGGGCAATGGTGTTATCCAAAGACGCCGTAGAAGTCAAACAGGAGAAGGTATTAGATCCCTTTCGTTTCAGGGGCAACACTTCAGACTTGAGTATAGTCTGTTTATCATCTGCATAGCTGCAACCCATTTCCCTTATCCTCATCTCCTCCTCATTATTTAAAGGCACCTGCTTTGTGTTTACCAAGCACTCTTTTCCATCTGATTCTAATTCAGAGTCTTCTGAGCTGTCATAATTAACAAGGCTTTGACGAGCACCCAGCAGAGACATACTATCAGCGCATATCAATGAGTTAGACTGGTTAGGCTCTGCGACTTCATTATCACCTTGCTCTGTTGTAAACACTAAGTAATTGTGAGAAGAAGCCAAAGATATCAGAGTCTGTGGTTCTGGTTCACAACAAGCATTTTGCAAACTCTCATCAGTCATAGGGCTTTGTTTTTCTTGATGGGGTGGCTTGACAGAAGAAACTGATTGAAAAGTGCCATGTTTGGTATCTAAATGGTTACAGACATCTACAAACTGACACCAGTCTTTTCTAAGCAGCTTTAAGTACCTTACCAAGTACTCCAAAAAGCAAGTTTCTGATGAAATCAAAAAATCTAGAAGTACTGTGGAATCAAATGCAATTTTTTCTAGGAAAAATAGGAAGATACAGTGAGGATTATATCCGCCTGCATGCGAAAGGAAGTTCCAGGTTTCCTCCTCTTTTTGGCTTAAGTTACCAGCAGCATCACGCCGTAATCTGAAAAGTAAGTCATGAAATAGATTAAATTCAATGGAAGTTTACAGTCCTTTTAAAAACAGGTTATGTCCAGAAAATGGTATTCTTGCTCTTTTCCAATTTTGTCAAAAAGTAAAATCCGAAACAAGAAGTTTTTGTATTAGAATGAGAAAGAATGAAGGCAGGTGGGGCTAGGACATGGGACAGGTTAGGAAGTCAAAGCACTTCAAGCAAGCCTCCTTTAACAGCATTCCTCCTTAGGAAACATTCTGGAATAAACAAAGTTACTTAAAATACCTGAATTGTTATTTTAATATTTTTGTAAACCTGAAGATAGATTAACTTGCAGGATGCTAAGTACACTGGAAAAGCACAGCCTACTTTTATTTCGGTGTCCTAAGACAACTTACGGGTATTCAAAACACTACTTGCAATATCTTTACATTTGAAGCTTATAAATTAGGACAATATTTTAATGGTGATTTAAATAACAACAAAGCAGCAAATGTCCAGGACAAATTCACGAAGAATACATTCCAGTCATTAGCAATAATAGTTTTTATCAATTAGCTAGAATTAACACAGGTCCAACCCTTAGAGGGCTACGTTGCCAGAAGTCCCTGAATTCCTGACATTTAGTTATAATACCCCATTCTTGTCAAACTCTGTTGAAAGACAACAGCCTTGCCTCTTATCTGTGTCTAACCACTGTTTCCAATTGTGAAGTCAATTATTCTGAATTACAGGATATGATAAAGTATTTAATGTGAAATGTTGCACAACTCCCTCATTTCAATTAAAAAAAACTTAATCAAAATATCAAAGTTAACTGCTCTTACACCACATGTTATTACACTGTCCTGAAGTTTGGTGGGGTTTTTTTATTCTATTAAAAAATATTTTTAATAGAAAAGTCATCAGTGGAAGTGTTACGTATATCACAGTAACCTCACTGAATTACAATCCTTCATAGTTCTATCAAATAAGATGTACACTAACCTATCAAATTTTAAATAAATGAGTAATAAAGCTTTAGCAGCTTCCCACATATCATCATCTTGCTCTATGAAAATCAAGGAGAGCCATTCACAGTGATGTATAACCGGGTGAGACTGTGGGTAAGACTTCAGATGACTCCTCCAGAACATCAACAGCTGGGACATGGAACTCTGAAAGTCTCCTGAAATAAAGAAGTAACCATGAATTTTGCTATATGTTTTTTTGTTACTAAACAACACTTTTCAGTTTTTAAATTAAAAGTACATAACAGTTCATGAATGCATTTATCATTCCTTAGCTCAATGGATTTAACACGGCATCAAATTTTATAGATTAGTTCTTCCTTCTTGGTACCAAAGAAATAAATATTTTGCCAAGAAGCATGAGCAGTTATCTAACCTTAAATTAAACATGAGTGGCTACTCCGTTACTCTAAACATACCATGTTTAGATGCCTATGTTAACAACTGTAAGTAACCTGCAGAAAATTCATTTATTCATTAGGTACAGGACTCCCCCCACCCACTCCACAGAAAAAAAAACTTAAAGGATGCAATTCATTCATCTTCACTTCCTTGGAGTTCAAGGAAGAATAATCAGAGGTGACCTACAAAGTTTTAGGTTCAACAGGGTGAATCCTCTCACACCTAAGCTTGCAGACTAATGAACAAGTCTACTCCTCCAAAAATTTGCATGGATCAGGAAACCGACAAAAATGTGACACAGCTGGGATTGATACTTTCTCCTTTAGCTCCCCAGTTCGGTAGCTTCACCGGTACATCACAAACTGAAGAAAGGTGAATTGTAATCAAAGTCAGTGCCATAGATGTAATGATCCAATATAAGCACCTTGAGATTTCATCTCAGGTAGTTCTTCCCATATGAAATACTCATACAATCATAATGTTTTGACAGAATTGAAGCTAACCCCCCCCCCACCCCCGCAGTGTGATTCACTGTAGATATTAACTGCAATGATCTCTAGCTGATGGGAAAAAATTGACATTTCTACAATAAAACAAAGTATGAAGCTTGTAGTATAACCATACCCTATAAAACAAATTCTTCATGGATGATGTACATTTTCCAGTACATACAGGCTTGGGATAAAGGTACCTTCGTGAGATGGTCTAAAATCCTTGCTGGAAGGACTAATGTAAGCAACATTTTCCCTGTAAATCTTCATCTTTCCCCTCCCTCTAAACACTGCACTCCTGGAGGGGAAAAGCACCTCTAAATTTATGCCATTTCAGTACAGGAGCTTACTCATAAAAATAACTTTGTATTCATATGACAGACTTTCCCTTACGTCAAGAAACTTACCTCCTCAGTACTAACGACATAATATAAAGAGATTCTTTACTTCTGAACATAGGTACCAGTTTTTCACGTAACACAGCATACATTCAACGTTTAGAAAACAGAAAATAATGCAGTGACATATATCTTTACCCTAAAGGTACTCCTTAAGTAATAACTCTAATGCTGCTGGAAGTAGACTATGGCATGCAGACCACAGTTGCATCATTTATATGAACAGTGATTACTGCTTTTGAAAACTTTCCTGCAACATGGGAATTGATTTTACTTAAAAACCATCATTATGTGGTTTTCCTTAATGTTTGACTTTAAGATTTGCTTTGCCTCTTAGCAAATAATAGGAGCAGCAAATTATCTTCGTTATTAGTAGTTACTATTCAAACTGAAATTCTTCTCTATAAATCAAAGCTATCTGGAAATTACTCTCAAAATTGAAATGAATTAAAGTTAAGCCACTGTAATTCATCTTAATAAAAGAAAAGATAATATCAACCAGCTTCCCGGAAGGGAAGTTAGCATATTAAAGCATTTTGGTGCTTGTTTTAACCACTTAATTTAATGTCACTAAAATAGAAGCACCATTCCTTTCAACTTGAAATTCCTCTTGACAGTTGGGGTGTTTGAATCTAATTAAAGAACTCATTTTTGTGTCATGAATCTGGACAAGAAAGGAGAATTTTTCTCCTAAAGAATTTTCATACAGACATCTAAAATAGATTTAACCTACGTTTTTTCTATTCACTTTTTCTTAAACAATATCAGTCTCTATACATTTTTCAGAAGGTGGACCATAAGTAATATATTCTCTACAAATACTTAAAAAACTCCAAGAATGCAACCGGCATCACAAACACAACATCTTCCAAAATCTGGAAAAAAGCATCAGAAGCTGTGTTGCAGAAGTCCACGGCTCTTTTGCACAGTCAGATGAATTAAAGATTGATTTTATGCTTGCTACATAGTATAGAAAACAAAAAGTAAAACAACATTTACATCTAGAACTTGTATTAAAATGCCTCAATATATTTATGATGCTGTAAAATTTCATACTTGTTCACAAACATTATTTTTTACTTTTTGCCATGTCACCGATTGTCAGCCAATAAGGAACACCCATTCTCATTCATATTTGACTAAACGTTGCTTCAGAACTGCCTTTCCATTTTGCCACGAAGCCTGTAATCCAGGGACAGCAAGCTGCTTTGATGATAGAATTTGCGCAGCCATGTTCACATGGCTTAGCATCAGAAGATGTGCATCATGTGCCTCTCAGAGGTAGAAAGATGGGATTCCAGGACTGCCTCACCCCATCACTCCAGTATAGGGTAGGAGAAGACTACTGCCTGGCTACCAGCAACGCAGCCTCTCCCATCAGGAACGCAAGTTACACAGCATTCCCTTGCCATCCCACTGCCTGCCTCCTGGCACAGCCCTAGTACAGGAGACAGATCTGCTCTTCTCCTATTCCAATTCACCTATTCAGTGGAACAAACATACTCAGGTTTGAAAACTATGCCTAACACCTACTGATTCAAAGAACTAGACCTATAAAAGTCAGGGTTAAGAACACAACCACTATACTTCGCCAGCTCCCATAATTTTCCTGTCTTTTACTTCACAGCTTCATTATTTTTACCTTTTCCACCACTGCTGGCTTTCGCCCTATTACATTATTTGTCCAACAGTAATGCCTCGTACCTTCAAAGATAATGCTACTTGCAGGTCTACCTCTACATTTTAAAAGGAATGGCAGGTCACTCTGTTTTCTTTCTCCACCCTGAGTAAAGCAGATGCTTGTCTATGGGCTCTCTTTTCTTCCAACAGGAGAAGAGCCTGGTGTTCCCAAGCTGGCTCAACTATTTCAAATATCAACACATTATCTTAAGAGGACAAGTTTTCAATGTCAAATGCAGGTGCTCCAAGCCCCCAGTTCTGCAGGGCTAAGGGCGGGATAAAACGCAAGGAGACAATTAATTAGGCAGGACACAGTGACAGCAGGTTTCCTGGGTGGGTCCCTCCCACCACCACTAATTCAGCTGAATTCTATTTACAGTCTTGAGCTGTGACTATAAAATCTGAAAGCTTTGAAACTCTTGCTGCTTAATGAACAAAACCAAAAGACTATTACCTTCAATTTCAGCTTCTGTAGCAGACTTCTGAAACTTGAATTCCAGTGCTTTAAGCACAACCAGACTTAAGGCTCTGAGAGCAGTTTGGTCAGAGCCACCAGGAGCAGCTTCACTGCCTCCAAAGTAGCTGGCCTTTTCACCGAGCGGGATCTGATTAAGCCAAGTGGAATTCACAACCTGCAGAACAGCATCACTCAGTGCAAGCATATCCTCATGTAAAGATGGGTTTTGTAAGAACTGTGATCCACATTTCGCATCTTCTCTAGACTTGTAAAGGACACATTTTTTAAGGAGCATAATTAACTTTTTCTTGAATAAATAGTGAATTGATGAGCTAATGAGGTTCAAGGCATAAGAAACTTTCAAAAACAATACTCTCTGGCATCCAAGTGGTAGTTCTAATTCAATTCTGGAAGCCAAAAGTGCTTCAAGCAGATCTATAAAACCAATCAAATTGTTTGCAGCTTCGGAGTACGGTGAAGTATAGTGGTGACCATCAAAGTGGTGGAACAGAATGGAATTATAAAATCCTTCAAGCACAGCATCAAGAGGAGACAACAGCTTCTTCAAAATACCTACAGCAAGAACAAAATTATGGAGTTGGAGTGACAAGACAGCTAAATTGTCAGATAAGCAGAAAACAGAAAATTGTGACTATTTTCAGTTTTTAAGCATGTTTAAACTGCTACAGTTTTAATAGTACTTTGTCACCCTCTCTATAACAAAGAAACTAGATGTTCTTTAGACAAGCTGCTCTAGATGAGATTACAAGTAACATTCCCCCCCCTAGTGGGCACTCGTGTATTGATACCGCCATAAAATGGCTACAGTACCTGCTTTGGGTAAAACTTTATCATTCAGTATGTCCTTGATTATAGTCGTAAGAGTCCACAGACATTCTGCTACATGGGTATTCACAGGGTATCCTAAAAGAGTCTTCAAACTAAAGGTGAGCCAGGTGACATTTAATGCCTCCTAAGAAAAGGAGTTCAAAAAATAATCACATTTGGCATGCAAATTCAATTAAATCGCGATACAATGATTTAAAATAATAAATTAAGAAGATTCAAATGAAGGCATAGACAAAACACAGGTAGGAACAATACAACTGCCCAGTGCCTTTTACACGTGTAGGCCTCTATTTACAAACATGATGTCAGACGTGCATGCAATAGAAGTTATCTGTATTTTCCAGAAAGGGAAAACCAAACCTCCTAATGCCACGTCACTACCTAAACTCAGATAATATTCTAAACAGACCAGCTCTGAATTCGTAATTCAGAGACAACTTTGCAAGAAATATTACAAGCATATTTCTGACAGAATTCTATATTCCGAGATGCTACTATGGAGGCTACAGTATATATTCACCAAGTAAAAACTAAAAAATCATCAGGTATTTGGAATATTCGAACAATACAGAAAGATATTTTATTACCTTTCAATAGATTATTACCTATTTTTACCTGCTCCATCACCTAATGGATCTCAAGTAACTGTAAAAATATTGATAATGTAGATTATCAGGTTTCTTAAACACCTGTACTGCAATATTAAAGAGACTATTTCTTGTCATCTGGACATATTTTACCTTCAAATAGTTTCATAAAATTCCAGTTTTATATATATGTATATATAAAAAAAGACATTCCACCTCACATTGTAAACTCCTGTTACACATCTGATCTCCCTTCCTTCTAAAGGCCACACCCCTCCTAACACACCTGAAACACTCTCTTGGAATATTTATTACCTCTCTCTCCCATCCATCACTTACACCCCAAAGCCCCATAAGACACACTTTATGAGAGAACTATCACATGGTATTATCTTGTATAACCGTCACGTTGTTCCTGATACTGGAGCTAAACAAAACCGTGTGTCATTTTGAGGGGCCTAACAGAGTCTGCGTGCGGAACACAAGCAGGCTGCTGATGTGCCTCTCGGAAAGCTAGAGCCAATACGCAGGCAACAGATGGGGGAAAGGAGCAGTTCTGATGTCTCTCTGCAGGTCTGCTTATGAAGGGAGCCTCTTTAGAAGTACTTTTAGATTTTACAGTAGCCATTAGTGACTGCTTTTGTGCCATACAAACACTAAAAAAGTTGGCTCTACAGTGAAATGGAACAACCTTAAGGCACATATTCACAAACTCATTTTTTTAAGCTGTGAAAAGTTATGCCATACTCACCTCTTCCTTCAGCTGGAAGCACACAAGAGATGCTAAACTTTTCGAAGCCATGTGAGATAACAGCTGATCATAACTACCAAGCAGAGAAATCTGCAGACATGTAGAAAGAAAAAGTATCTAAGGCATGTTCCTTTTTTTTTTCCCCTCCTTTCACAAAAATCTTTCAAAAGTTTATAAAAGCTTACCAATTTTGAGTCAATTTTTTCCTCCTTCAGAAGAAGGGCAAAGATTTCACAGTACTTCTGTCTCGTACTGAATTCAATTTCCTGGGACTCTGCTTTCTCAACCATCATCTTGATCAAGGTTAACTGAAGCAGCATCACTTCTCGTGGAGAGAATGAGGAGCTCATGTTTGCAAAGCTATTTGATACATCACCTGTGGTAGGGACAACCGCATCTGGCATATCAGTGTCCTGATGGCTCCTAATACCACCATTAGTAGATGGCAGATACACCTGATTACGTGAGTCACCTCCTTCTGGTGACTGCTCGACACACAGATTAAGTAAAGAGGTATAATGATGGCTTTCCTTTGCTAGTGGGAGGCCTACCAGTACGTCCTTATACATCTGCTGCAGAAGAGAGATCTTCATTATGAGAACCTTCAATATCCCAGAAAACGCTGCGTGTCTTCACTGATTATTCACGGTCACTGCAAATCAGCTTCAAAGTTATTTTTATCCAGTAAGAGAAGCAGAAGTACTGTTAGGCATTTCTCTTCAAAGTTACCTAGAAATAAATATTTTTCTATTACTGAACTTAACAGATAACTAGAAAGATACAGAACACCACCACACATTTTTAGAGTTAATGCTACTTATTCAACTTATTTTGAAAAATACAAATTCACTGTTTAAAAACAGCAAGTGATAGTTGAACAAACAAAACTGTCCCAGTGAGACACCAAAATGATACAAGAATTACGATGCTGTGAAGAACTTTACAGATCCAATATTACACTACCGACACCAACATTAATTTGCTGGAACTAACAAAACCAAAGATGACTGTTACTCGGGACTACTTCTGAAAGAGATGAGAACTTGGATCAAAGCTTTCTCTACATTGCTAAAGCCACATTTCTTTAATGACAGATTCCTCCAAAAACAGGCACAAAGTTTCAACTGCAAGTTTTCATATGAACGGGCAATGTTTATTGCTCCTCTAAGGCTGGATATGGCAACACCTCTCAAAAAAACCACAAACCAAAGGACAAGTCTTGTCTTCCACCACACATAGGCCCAAGGTGAGTTGCGTGAATATACAGGGGGGAGAACAAGTCTCTTAGTTTAGTAACTAGGTCCAAAGAATTCCTTTATATCTACATGCACAGAACTCTTATTCTGAGCACCTACATCCTGAAACCCAAACCAAGTTTTCAGATAATGCAAAGGACCAACAATGCCACAGGGCTGGTCTCAAGGGCCCAGTGACAGAGAAGTTTAAAATTAAGAATTACTTAAAAAGCAAAGTGTAAAACTTATTACAAGCCAGTAAAAATATCCCAGAATGGCAGGTTGTAAGGGACCTCAGGGATCATCTAGCCCAACCTCTCTAGGAAGAGCACAGTCTAGACAAGATGGCCCAGCACCCTGTCCAGGCAGCTCTTGAAGGTGTCCAATGTGGCCGAGTCAACCACTTCCCTGGGGAGATTATTCCAATGGTGACTGTCCTCAGTGTGAAAAATTTTCTTCTTGTGTCCAATCAGAATCTCCCCAAGAGCAACTTGTGTCTGTTCCCCCTTGTCCTCTCCATGTGACTCCTTGTAAAAAGGGAACATCCATCTTCTTTGTAGCTACCCCTTAAGTACTGGTACATGGTGGTGAGATCCCCTCTGAGCCTCCTTTTCTCAAGGCTGAACAAACCCAGCTCTCCCAGCCTATCCTCATATGGCAGCTTCCCAGTCCTTTGATCATCTTGGCGGCCCTAAATACGTAACCATATTCAGGAGAAGTATAAAAAAAAGCTTTATCACCATGTCAGTGGAACATACTTTCAATCACAACACTGGAACATTCACTGTAGCTTCAAAAGAAGAGCTATTAAGAATTCAAGTCTGTCTTTAAAGTGTGAGCACCTAAGCACTTTACTAAGCATTAAGTAAAAGCCTAGACAGATATCTTATCTCTCCAGAAAACAAAAACGATGTACTTAAGAACATAGGGGTTTAAGAACATTAGGGTTTCTTTTTCACCTATATTAAGAGTGATGCTAGTCTGTAATATTTATCTTTTTAGTATAGTTTTAGCATGTTCTATAACCAGAACTCTTTTTAATAAAACAAATTCATTACCTTTGTCTACTGTGAAGTTAGGTGTGGGACTCACATTGTTTATAGGAATTTTCTTTTTGCACGCTTTTTGGATCCCCGTCTTTAAGTCTGGCAGGTAGACTTCCAGGTAGACTCCTGAAGCCATCTGTCTGCAGTTGAATTTTACTTAGATGTCACATTTCCCCTTTCCTACCAACAGAAAAAAACAGCTCACAAATTCTGAAGATCCTCCCATCCATGTATCAATTACACCTGCACTGATCATCACACCACATATTTAAAGTTGTTATTGCTTTTTAGCAGAGCATTAGAAAACAATGAAACTATAAAGTTCAGTATATGATAAATTTTTTGGCTTAGTTTATAACCTTCACAAGTTTTTAAAACATTATCAAACACTGAGAATGACACCTTTATTTTTACAATTTTATTTTTAACTGCAGCTGAAGTATGCATTAACAAAATGGTTTCCCAAAGGATTGGGGTAGACCAAGCTAGGCTACCCAGGCTCCACTTCTTCCACCATCGGGCAGTACTCCCTTTGGAAGAAAATCTAAAATTAGAGAATAAGAAGCTGCCTGCAGGGAGTGATCTACAATTCACTCTAGTGTGGTATTTTTAAAGACACATTCAGCAATGGCTGACCTGACAACCCCAAAATGTTATAGTTTATTCCTCACTTAACCCTTCCCATATTCCATAGTTTAGATGTTAAGAACAAGTCTGATACTTCAGACAATAAATTCCTTCTTTGTTTGCAGAATCTATTTGGAATTCTACCTGAGGTGGAAATTTATGACCTGAAACCTTGTAAAAATTCTTCAGAAATCACTCTGAATATTTTATATAGCTGTTGTTCGTATCTAAGTTTTATTTCTTCCTAAATGAATAGCTAATAAAGTAAAATTATCTCAACACATTTACTTCTGTGTTCAAGATCAACTTGAATTATCACCCTACATGGTGAACAAACAGATCTGTCATGCACAGATTCATACAATACAGTGAGGTTGTTAAGGCAGAAGCGATTTAGAACTCCTCTAGGACACACACTATGGAGATTTTACCTTCACCAGTTGATATTAGCTGCACTTTCCCTGACCCTACCACAATACAATTATAGTGTACTGTTAATTTGCAGAACAGTTTAGAAAAACACCTATAATGTATGCCTCACTCACACATGACAACAGCTCACCAATATAAGTCATCAAAGGGAAAGAAATGCGATGGGGCTTATTCTGACGACATTTACTTCAAAGAGGGGGAAACGTCAGAAAATGACTGAATTTGCTTCAGACATAGTAAAGAAGCACAGTGAAAAGCTCAAAGCTGAAGAAAACAGAAAAACAATCATATTCATACACAAGAAATGACAAACTCCAATCCTTACTTGTATTATTTATTTGAGTTATTCATGACACCATCTAAAAACCAATTCAGGTAACGCCTCAAAATGCCAGACTCCTGCATAAACAATAGGGAACCGTTCTAAAAACCTTATATATAGGCTCATCAGACAAAAGACAGAAAGGAAAACTATCCAGAAAAAAACCAAATAAATATTTTGTTTGTTCTTTTCATTACTATTTTAGTTAGGCTCTAAAATCAAAACCCATGTCATGTGGAGCTACCAACAGAATGAGAGAAGAAACTTGACTGAAAAGGAAACAAAGAACTGGGGATGAAAACCCAGACGGCAGCTGAAGCTAGCCAGGTTTAAGAACCATCATATACCAAGCAAGTGAAGTGGTTGCAAAGTCCTCCAGAATATCCTAAATTGGAGTTATAAAATATGTATACTTCTACAAGGTGGGACACTTAATTTAGCACAGAGTTCATCAAAAGCATTGATTTGACTGGACTAACATTGTTGACATGACATTTTACCTTTTTTTACTAACACAAAAGGCTTAGGATGACACACAATTACTCAGAGATATTAGTGACGAGGCATAATTAGAGAAAGCTGTTGTCAAGTCCCTAGATTAGTCTTTCCCTGTTACGTATACTATTAAATGTTAATTGCATGAGCAGCAACTGGGAGAAAACAACTATCCAAAACCACCTTTTCCATTAAAAAATTAAATCAGTTAAAGCAAAACAAAACCACAGTCCGTGACTTTTGGATACGACTCTGAAGGCTCTGGATCTCCTTACAATGCAGTGGTTGAATCACTTTAGAAATAAAACACACTTTGGACTACTTGTACCTGCAATGACTTCGTAGACTCATCTCTCAGTAAAGAACACGCTTCTGCTCAGTGCAGAAACACTGTAAACACCCACAAAATAATGTAATTTCCTTCCAGAGGTTGCAAACAACCTCCGCTGCGACCAGTCCGATCCCTGACTGTTAACTTTGACGCCTAAGCGTGCCAGACGCTTTAGCTGATCTGAAGCATCTTTAGCCACCAGAGACAGGCCTAGGGGACCCGACCCGGCCTCACCGGCGCCCTGTACCTCTCACAGTAGTGCTTCAGACACGCTGGAGGGAAGACCTCGCTAAAAGCGGCGCTCCGGCCTGGCAGGGAAGGGAGGTGGGAGCACGGCCGTGTGTAACCGCCGGCACGGCCTCCCGCCCTGCGGGCCCTCTCCCCCTCGCGCTCCTCCCGAAGGCCCCGCCGGCCCGGGGGCCAGCCAAGGCCGCCTCCGCTCCGCTCCTGCCGCTCAGCCGCCGCGTCTCCGCGCTGCCTCACCCACCCAGCCCGGCCCCGAGCCCCCTCAGCCCGCCTAAACCCACCCGGGGACCCCCCCGCCGCGTGGGCCCAGCTCCCCTCGGCGCCGAGACCCTCAGCCCGCCCACCGCCGCCTCGCACCGCCCAGGCCCCGCCCACTCCAAGCACCACCCCTTACAAACCCCGCCCCTCCCCACCTGGAAGCTCGCGGCCCCGCTTAGTCACCCCGCACCGCCGCGCGCATACGGGACCCTCCCCTCCCCGTTGCTAGGCAAGCGTTGCTAGGCAACCGCGGCGACTCACCCGCCCCTCCCCCCCCGGCGGACGGGGCGCCGTAAGGCCCAACTCTCCGCCGTCAAAGCGCCGGAACCGCTACAGCCACCCCCGCTCCACTCCCCTCCGCTGTCGCAAAGCCCTCCCCCTCCCCCGCGCCTTTACGGCAAGGGGGAAGAGCCATGGGCGGAGCCGCCGTCACTCCGACGCCCAATCGTACGCGGCGGCGGCTGGCGGTTGGGGGCGGGCCCATGGCGGCGGCACCCGATTGGCTCAGGGAGAGGTCAGTCCCTGCCCGCTGACCCCGCAACGAGCCGAGCCGAGGCGGCGCGGGGGGGGGCGGGGGGGGCGGCTGGGAGCAAAGTGTCCCCGCACGGCTCGGCCCCCTCCCGCGGCCGGCCCCGCCGCTCCCCCGCCCCGCACCGCACCGCTCCGCTCCGCACCGCGGGGGGCGGCAGCGCAGGGGGGGTCCGCCGCCCCCCCCCCCCGCCACACAGGTAACGGCCGGTAAGCGGCGGAGCCCCGCCCGCCCCCGGGCTCCCTCACGGGGAGGGGAGGGGGGCGCGACCCCAGGGCCCGCCGCGGGGCCTCCCCTCGCCGCTGCGGGCAGCCCCAACGGCCGCGATCGCCGCCGGCCTGCTCCGCCCTGCCCCGCTCCGCTCCCCCGCGGCGGGCTCGGGGGGATCCCGTCCCCTCCGGGTGGGGGCAGCTCCGCCCGGCCCCCCCCGCCCGCCAGCCGGGCTCCGGCCCCCCCGCCCCCCCCGCCGGGCCTCGAAACTCGGTCGGCTTTTTCTGTTTGGGGTTTTTTTGGTTTTTGTTTTTTTGGTTTTTTTTTTTAATATGTGTGTGCGCCTGTCGGTTCCTGAAGCACGAACTCCTGCAAGGGAGTGATTTTAATTCCCCAGCAGCTCCGCTCTCTGGGCTACTTCGTGCCCCGCTCCTCCTACCTGCCGTTCACCTCAGCCCCCGAGGGGCCCGTCTGACACGGCACGCTCCTGCCCTCGTTGTCCCTCCAACTCTTTAGCACCCCCAGAGTGCCCTCCTCTGCGACCTGAGGTCCCGATGTAGGTAGATCACCCTCTTCTTCCTAATTTTTGAAGGCTCTCCCTATTTCGGCCCGCTCTTGCTTTGATATTAACCATTTTTGTTCTCCGTGTCTCTCTTTTACGTCACCGTGCGGCTCAGTTCTACTTTTGTTTTTCTAGGTTTAAGCTGCCTTAGAGGAGAATTAAAAATTGTGGCTCCAAAGAACAAAATAAGACGGAAGAGAGAAAGCAGCACTCAGAAAAAACCCAGAAAGGTGATAATTCATGTAGACCCTCAAAATCATCCTAGACACACGGTTTGCCTGGGAGTGGGGCCTCTCGTTGTGTTTTTGATGGATTTGAATAGGTAGCATTAGATTTCTTTGTTCTCTTAAAACCTACTTGCTATAGAGCTTTAAAAGTTTGGAAGCTCGGAAGCCCATTTGAAGTACGGTTCCTCTTTCTTCTTGTAGCGCTTTGTCATTTTCTAGATTTAATCTGCAAACGTTATTTTGATGGTGAATTGCTACTAATGTTTTTTTGTGTCTCCTCATCTCAGGAATGTCACTTAAAATTACTTCATTCTCGGTAGTTAAAAGGGTCTTTTCTTCAAGCCTTTTCATAAATTTATGGGTGCAACACTGGATCTGTTTCTGCTCTGATTTAAAATTCTTTATTGGAGTAGGTCGTGGTAATTGCATTACGTTGCTTTAGTCATACCTACATTTTGCATGGGTCGGGTTTCTCTGTATTGTAACGGAGCTGCAAAAATTGAAATTCATTTAATTGGATGGCGTTTGTTTACAAGTACTTACTTTTTGGGTTGAGATCACAGGAGAAGATCAGGCTGTTAGGTGCTTAGGGGAGAAAAACGAAAGGAGTCATCAAAAACTGAATCCTGCTGGTAGGAGGAAGGTTTCGTTTCAGGGGGAGAGCAGTTTGTAGGGAGAATTGCTTGGTTTATGTGGTAAGATGAAGAGATAGGTTCGAGAAGGGGGGGGGGGTGAGTGATGTCAGTCAGCGTTTTTCTGCATCCTACTGTTAGTGTGCTCCAAATAATGGAGTTTCTGCGTGTTCTTTTAATGCAGAGTCTGTCTCGAACCCATTCTAATCTGTTTTGAATGTAGATGAGTTTATGTTATTTTGGCAAATATGTTCTCTATGTAGGTCCCTCTGGTCTTTGTCGTGTTTTCAGAGACGTCATTGACTGTACCAGAATGTTTTTCATTGTCAGCAGTAAATTACTTTTCAGCATTAGTTGCAGGGGAAAAAGCAGTACCTGTTGCCAACAATCTTGGTCAAGGGTGGGTCATTTTTCTAATATAGGTGTCTTTAGCATACGTTAAAAAGTAGCTGCTACGTGTCAAAGATTAAATAGAAAATCCCCCTGCAACACAAGTGCAACAAATTCTGAGATGCATTTTGTACGGGGAAGAAATATTCCATGTTGTTTTGCAGCATCCTGCAAAACCACGAGTAATAGTGGAGCACGTGGACATGCCCAGTGTGATTAGGAGGGATTTTTATGCTAATATGCAAGACAGCTGTGCATTAGTACAAACTTACC
This sequence comes from Phalacrocorax carbo, assembly GCF_963921805.1. Lineage (NCBI taxonomy): Eukaryota > Metazoa > Chordata > Aves > Suliformes > Phalacrocoracidae > Phalacrocorax > Phalacrocorax carbo. The sequence goes on along the minus strand of NC_087519.1, from coordinate 4,340,003 downwards.
AGTGCAGTTAGGGCACACCTGTTTCATCTGAAGTTCATTTATTATAACACCCTCTTTACAACCCATCCAGCGCATCTAATGTTGGCGCTTGCGTTAATGTAGCTAATCCAACAGGATACCTCTTGGTGCCGATAAGTCATCAGATCTTTGGGATTTATTCACAGAAGGAAATGTAAGTTTTCATTTGATTTGTGAAGCTCCTTCCTAATGTGAAATGCCAGTGCAGCAGAGTTTGATTCAGACCCAGAGACTGGAATTGAGTTCACAGAATCAGGGAATTAGCTTCTGGCAGAAATTTGCACATGGTCAAAACAAGGAACGGAGATAAATGATGTGCTGAAGTCCTGCTCTTGATCTGTGGAAGATATGCAGCATATTGCAAATATAGCTAACCCCATAGATAAAGTTGCACATCTGTTTATTTTTTTTAATCTTCAGGCTGTATACTCATTTTGGTTTTGTTTTGCCTTAATGTGAATTCTGAACTCTTAAAGGAAATATGCTGACTTAGAGGCTGTTTTCCCTCGTTCCAGCATTTGCTTACAGAAGGATGCTATTGCAGTGAAAAACTTACTTTATCCACTGAAGTCATCCAATGAATTTTGTCCACTCGGGTTCCTCTAGGCTGCATTAAAAAGAAATACAGAGCAAATATAAGTCTTCCAGAGGTTGTTGGATAGAATAAACTCTATAAGCAGCGCTCATTTTGTTCATCAGCTACAAGTATTGGGGCTGAAGTGACCACTTTCATGTGGTTCGAACTAGCCATTGCTTTCCACTTCTGTCGCGCTATGAAATATTGGTGTTTGGATTCCTTAGTGATAGCAAGTCATATTAAAATACATCAAACTGATACATTAACGCTTGCTATGAATTACTGCTTACTGTTCAGGCTAAGCTTTTATCAGACTTTTACTGTTTAAAACTTAGTAACAGCGCCGCCGTAAGTTTGAAGCGAGATTGTATTTTATGCTTGGTGCAAGAGGATCTCCGAGCATGCTCTGAGCATCCCTGCAGTCTGTCAGCGCACACCTTGAGGGAGGAAAGTTGTAGCTTTGTGAACCTGATGCAGCATTCTCTACTGAAAAAGAGAGCTTTAGATTTAGTGCTAGCTCTGAGGTCCTTGATTTGGAAGGATTTACAGTGTTTTCTTGACTGGGCTCCACTTCTGGTTAAGGCTGCCAGTGTACGGGTGGGAATTTTGGGGGTGGTTAATAGCTGATGTGTTACCAGTGCTTTCTGAAGGTGAGGTCCCTTCTTTTGCTCTCCAGTTTGCAGACCTGAAGTTACTTGAGCTGGGTGATTTTGCTAATTCTCCATCAGACCCAAAAGTCAGACCTCACCACCTCTCTGTGAAATGGATAATAGTTGGTAAAACGATACCTCTGTACTTCAGTTTCAGCCACCTGCAGAATGTAACAACACAACAGCTGCTTATGAGTATATAACAACACCAGTCAGCATCATACACCTGAAGTTGATGGAGGACTTGTAGATTAACTCTTTTAGTTCTTTTAAATTTAGTATGGCCAAGGTACGAGATGGCATTACAGGAGCTCTGAGGAGAAACGTGTAACTTTTAATGACCGCTTCTGAAGAGTGAAGGCTTCTTTCCTTTGAAGTAGCAGTTCCTCTGTGCTGTTTTGGATTCATGCACTGTTAACTCGTTGCTTTCAGACCCAGCAATTTGCATGTGTTGCTTGGTGATTTTCATCGCAGCCGCTTGGATACCTTGCTTGATGTCTGTCTGGGATGTAGCATAGAACATCTAGCAGAAAATATGTTCAGGATTATAAGGCTCTGTGAAATTTTAGTATTTCACATGTTATTTGCAAACTCTACGAGTGTGATATGAGAACGCAAATAATAACATGATTGTTTGCATTACTCCCTTGTGTGAAGAACTCCTGAAATAGGAAGCTGAGCGACATACGAAGATGATAGTCGCATTTAGTTTCTTTGTCAAACACATATTGACCATTTTTAACATGCCATTTGAGTGAGAACACATTTAGCTTGTTCGAGTTTTGAAATGGGTGGGAGAAGTGGGTTGTGAGAATAATGAATGCTAATGTGATTATCCTTATTCCACAGGGCTTTCTTTTTTTACTATTTTTGTTTATTTGATTTAAATGCCTTGGAATACTTCAACCACAGACGACAATCAGGCTCTGCGCTGATTAGGTCTGTGCTACGTATTATATGTGATGTGTAGTAGAACACTTCCCTCGTTGTATGGAGTTAGGCTAACATCAGTAACTTACGGGCCTTATTCTGCTCTTGGATGTGTAATCTTAGGGCTTAGGAGCCAGGTCTGTCAGTTAGGCCATCTGCATGAGCAAAATACTGCATTATAAGGTCTTGCTTTTAGTACCAACCGTGAACTCTCTTTAAAGCAAATATATATGTATATCAGAACTAATTCTCCACATGATGCTTGCAGTGACTTTAATGAAGTGACACATTGATATAGACAAGTCTAAGGTGTCTTTGATAACGTGAGACATTATCAATAGGTAATGAAGGTGTTTGTCTTTTTTCTTTATTTAGCGTGCTACTTTTACTACAATTATTAGTATTTAAAGCAAACTTTGTTAAGTCATTGAGTAAGTGAGCTTTACTTTCACTAAATGTGACTTCTTTTTATTAAAGTTGCAGATCTTACTCTTGCCATATGCAGCTAATTTTCCTTTGGGGGGAAAAAAGCTTGTTACTTTTTTAGTGGAGCAATCTGTTACCTTGTCTGTAGTCTGTGAAGTCAGTGCAATTCTAATTTGCATCAGCTAATAAAAAATGTGTGGGTTTTAAAGTGAAAATCATGCAAAAATTAAAAAAAAAAAAAAAGGTGAACTAACCAGTGATCATCTATGCAAAAAAACAAGGCTAGAAATCTGATCAAATTAGGTCATGGCAGTGCAATTTTGCGCAGGGCTGTGAGCATATCTGCAGACCTTGTATGTTTTATCTTGGGAAGCAAAGCTCTTGGAAAATGTGCATAAGAGGGATGAAGAGAGCTTTTTTTCATCCTCCTCTTCTGAGCTATCATCAGGAAAGCAAGATTTTATGTCGCATTAAGTGACGGAAATTTTAACTTAAGCTAAAAGCCGTACAGTTCATATAATTGTGCTGGTGCAACACATTTGCAGAAGAAACAAGTCACAGTTGGGTTTGTGTGGTCTGCTATACAAAGGCATAATTAATGCTTTTATTAGTCATTATATTATTGCGGTGCTCACGCATGGTAAGGGGTCCTGTCGTGAGAAGCTTGCAGCCAAAGTGAGCGAAAGGTCAGACAGAGGTGTACAAAGAATTAGGGAAAGAACATCAGTGAGTACGGGCTCTCGACAGTGCTGTGAGAAATGGTCAAGCGTTGGGACTGAGGCTGTTAACTGCAGATGGCAAGGACGGAGGATTAGGAGGGCTAAGTGAAGGAGGAAACTGGATGGGGATTGTAACTGGCGTTCAGTAAACCTTGATACTAAAAGGATAGTTTTTACATATGAAGAAAAGGGTGAAGATTTTTGAGGTGATGGTATTGCTTGAATTGTGAAGGCATCTTCTCTACCTCTTTGTGAAACGCAGCATGTTTTAGCCTGATCCGTCACGGGAGGGGGACATGACTATCTGGTGGCGCTAGAAGTCTGGATGAAGGACAGAGAAGTCAATGCTCTATGTTGTCAGGTTTTATTCTTTAGATAGGGAAGCATAGATGGGATGGAAATGAAAAAACAAACAAACAAAAACCCCTACAAAAATGGGTTGGGAGGAGCTAAATGGATTCTGAAGGTTTTTCCTGGCATCTGACTCCCACAGGGAGATGTTGAGCAGTCGGGCAGAAATACCTGCTGTAACCTTTGCATCCATTCTTGTTCCACAGCAGGAGCAGACATGCATAATCCTTGGAGAAGAGTTTAGACCTTTCCTTCAAGGTTTACACAAGAGAAGAAGCACGTCTCTCCTTTCTCTTGTTTTCCGTATTTTCATGTTACAAGTATTCTTTGTAGCCTTCTCCTCATCTGGGAGAAGCAAACTCTCCTCACCCCAACCTCTGGAGGACTGCCTGATAATGAAAGAAAAGGCACTTCAGGGCCTTTTCTGGCATGACGGCATTAAAATGTAGCGTTCTAGTACAGGTACGAAGTACAAGTAAGTAAACCTCTCACTTTTACTCTTTGTAACTAATAAGAAATATCTCTTTTTTTAAAGGGGCAGCAGCTTTTGACACACATGGGCACACAAGATTATGAATAGTGAAGACAATGAAGACTGGGACATCCATCAAAGAGTGACAACCTCTTATAAGGTAATTCAGGAACACATTGAATTTATCCTGTTGTGCTTGCAAAATCAATTAAGTAGTTGTTGTTCCTCCATTTTCATAGCACTATACAATCGTTACAGCCAAGAAGGTATAGGTACGTTCCGCCCCCCCCACCCCCAGTTCTTCATTTCATTTTTTTTTACTTGCATGGAGGAAGCCAATATGTAGCAATCAAAATGCATACCGTGTTCTGAATGAGATTGATTACAGTTGCAAAACATTAAATATTAAGTGCCAAATGGCTAATGACTTCCAGGAGTCTTCCTTTCCCTCTCCAAAGATTGATGGTGTAAATGGGGATTTGCAAACAGGAATTTTAAATGGTCTATGGAGCAGAAGTGAAAATGTTTTCAAAGCTGGTGCGTACCTAGAACTACCCTGAAACCTTTAATGTTACTGTTAAGTATTCCTGTAATTTGAATTTCATTACTTGCCATAGGGGTGAGATGGAAGAGTAGATATTTACAGAAACTGCACAAGTGATAAAAGGAGCTGCTTATGCCTGACTTTGTCTTCTGCTTTGTATGTTTTAGTACTTATGTACTTTAGTACTAGCTAATTTGAATAAGCTCTGCTAGTCACATGCAACATATGGGGCCAGTGCCAACTTTTTATAATGCTGCATTACAAATATACCCACCAGCTGAGACGTGTGATATAAAGAGCTTTGCTTTTTCTTAACCAACTGTCTTCGTAGATATTTGCAGGGGGGATACTGCTGTCCCCTTAAATGAGAAATCCCATTTCTCTTCATCTGTTTAGTCCTCCTATCACTTTCTGTAGCGTTTTGAGCAACTACTTTGACCTTCATTTTCAGGATCACATGAGATCTTCCAAGTATTAGTCCTTTACAAGAAGGGACTGTAAAAATGGCAGTAGAAAGTTTGTATTAACTTTGCTCGGATATTCTTAGTTTGAGAGAAAAGTTTCCACATCTTGTTTTTGTACACACTCAGAAAGTAGGGCCAAAGGGGCACACTCTGATTTTTTTTTTTTTAAGGATCTCCCCCTGGCTCATACTTACCGGTCAGGTTCTCCTATCAGTTTTCACCTGTAATTCCAAAGAAAAACCTTGTTCTTGTAGTTGGGATTTCACTATCAGTGGTGTGATCTAGAATGAAGTCAAGCTCACTGTCTTATAGGTGAGCGTGTTCTGAAGTGCTAATTGGAGTTTAGAAAAGAGCTTAGCAAAAGCTTATTACAGTCAATAGAAATACTTCCATTGTCATCAGATTAACCAAGTTTGATTTTGGAATATGCTGCAAAAGCTGAACTATTGAGTTAGCAGTTGCCGGTTTGCAAATCCCCTTTTCTTCCAGTGTCAGATAACGGAGTTCATACTGGCTTTGTTTTGTTTGTAGTACCTAAGCCATGTATGACCTATTGAGCTATAAAGTCTTCTTTCATAACCCTACGCTGAAATAGTGATTGTTGCCATGCATGGTAAGTTGAAGCATTTATAAATGTTAAAGACCAGCATTTGCTGTATGTAAGTTCCATATTTGCAATGTAAATAGGTTCATTGTAGCTGCCTGTTAATTATGAGGTTTTATTTCTTCAAGAGCAGATAAATAACTTCCTTGCGATGGGCACAACTAGGTTATAGAAGAGCAAATAGATATCTGTTCCTTTAGCTGGCAAGGTGGCGGTGGTTGAAGTTTTCATTTTTCTCGGCTGTGTGTATATCTGGATCACAGGAAAACAAATACCCAATGGGATGTGGGGAGTTGATTGCAATGTCTTTTGAATGACCTGTGAATCGAGGATCTGGAAACCCTTACGATATTTATGTAAAAGAAGGTTTAGGTTGGCAATGTGGGTTGACATCCTAATAAAACAGCGTTGCTGTAAATTCTAAGCTTTGCTTAAAATTAATTTTCATCTTTAGAACGTTTCCTCATGCTGTACTTAATTAACTTACAGTCTAAATACACTTTTCTTTCTCTTTTTTAACTTCTAGTTCTGTGTTAATATCCACTGCGACAGTTTTGAAAATTTTCTGAGACTCCTGTTGCTCAGCATTACCTTTCTAAGACCCTGCTCTTATTTGCTTTCTTCTGATATTCCTTTCCATTCTAGGAATACCTGTTAATGGGATATGATACACAATGAATGTGAAAATGTAAACATTTAACAGACTTTGTGTACTGTGGAAGAATCCCTAAATACCTGTATTTTTGTCTTGTCCCCAGCTGGGTAGCAAGTAGAACTGCAGATGAGTGCTTTTCAAACTGAGCATGGAGTATAGCACTTTCTTTCCCAGTGTGTGCTTGTATCTAGGCTCTTTACAATGGCTATTTTAGACAGCCTTTTGGCCCAGCTCTCTCATATACTGTATCGAGGTAACTATAAATTGAATTGTTCTGGTATATGTTCTCATGGTGTTTGACAGGGCTATATTAACTGCGCCTATGTGTTTTCAGGTCTCATATATTATCATCTTTGTGTTTGATTTTTGGAATGTGGAGGTTCTTTGCAGTCTTTATGTACTAATAAGGAAGTCCAAGAGCCAAAATACAGACAGTGGACTCTGATTAAAAACAGTAGGGGAAAAAAGAAAATTAAACTTTTCAGTTTGAACATTAATGTTACTCATATTCGTGTGCAGTAGGTCACAGGAAAAGATTATGTTAGTAAGATGAAAATATTTTCACTGAAGCTTAGAGGTGATACATTTCTAGAAAAAAAAAAAAAGACTATCATAGTTCAGTTGCTCTAGCAATGCAGTGCTGTTTCATGCAACAGTTTAGATCATCTATTTATTTAACCAGTGTCTCTGGAGGTAGTGGTATTAACCATGTTGTGATTTTTAAATGAATGTTGGGGTCTGGGGGTATTTCATTTTGCTTATTGCTCAGGCGCTTTAATTGTGGACTGTTGTTTGATGCTATCGTTTCTGAAGAAAATGTTTACTATTTATAATGTGTGAGTGTCCTTTTCTTTTGCAGTCTAGTGATGTGAACCATGTACTACCATTTTGCTAGCCACAGTGTGATTGTTTTTTTCCTATGTATAAAATGACTTTGCTCTGCGTATAAAGCGTAAATCTTAGCACTGCTTTTCATTAGTACTGACTTTTTTTTCTGGATATCTCTTTCCTGGTTCCAATCCTAATTTATTCATGCTTTATATTGATTCAAGGTGACTAGTGTGACCTCATGACGCCTCTGTAAAAGCCAGATTCAGCTAGGATGTTACACCATCACTGTCGGAGAAACCCTGAACTACAGGAAGAGTTGCAGATTCAGGCTGCAGTTGCTGCTGGCGATGTTCACACCGTGCGCAAGATGCTGGAGCAAGGATATTCTCCAAATGGTCGAGATGCCAATGGCTGGACCTTGCTTCATTTCTCTGCAGCAAGAGGGAAAGAGAGATGTGTCCGTGTTTTTCTTGAACATGGAGGTGAGTTGCCTAGAAAGAAAAATCTTGATACCTGTCTCACAGCTTTCTATCCCAGTTTCCATTGTAGGGCTTCCAGCACTGGTTAGGTATCAGACTACTTCTGATTTTTTTCTCTTTTTTTTTTTTCTTTGGAGTAGTACTTAATCTCTGTTTACTTCTGATGCATACTCCATGAATGAGGTAATAGATTAGCTTTATATCTTAATACCTTACTTCCACCCTCCCTGAATTGCCTAGGAATTGTTAAAAGAATGAATAAGCGTTATGAAAGCAGGGCAGAAGGACTCATTATAAAATTAAATGCACTTACAGAACTTACTGTAGGCTTTTCTTCTCTGTTAAGGGGGTGTTATTAGAGGAAGGCAGGTCATTGAATTGAAATCATAGGGAAGTGTTTTTCATAATTCTCAAGCAAGTTAACAAGTCACATTAAAGACAAAGTTTCCATATAGGCTTTAACAGAGCCTGCTAAACTATATGAAAACAGTACTCTCTGTGCAAGGATTTTAGTGTCAGCTAGTCCAGCTGAGTTTACACCTCTTCTGCATCCATCTGTAGTGAAGCTTTATTTCAAGAACTGATTGAGTTTTGTTGGTTTAAGTGATATACTTGCTTGGGTGATGATTGTTACCCCTCAAATGGTATCGCTAGAATTTCTTTTTCATTTTGCTATATCTTCTTTCAAGGCGACCTAAAGTTTTAGAAATGGATAGTCTTAATCTTTTAATGGGATACTGGAGAGGAAGAATAAAAATCAGTAGATGTTCTCCACGTTCTGATTAGCCCTCTTAAAGAACAGCATACTCTATTCTAGCGTTGTCTTTATCAAATGAATTATGAACTAAGATGTTTTCAGTCCCCAGGAAATAATCTTTTTTGATGCTTTACATATCTGAGGCCATATGGACCCCTTATGTGTGTCGCAGTATTTGTCTGATTTATGAATCACCCATAAAATTGAATGGCATTAATAGGCTGTGCTATTTGCACAATTAGCAGTACGTTCCTTAAGAGCAGTGGTGAAATACAGCCTGAACAACTGGACCCACTTGATATACCTACTACAGATTGTAACCATATAATATTGGTAAACCCTCGTGTCCTTACTGGGAGGGGGGAAAAAAGCTACTAAATTGCACTAATAAATAACTTTAAATTCTACTTTTAAAATGTGATACATGTGGATAATCTCAAGCCTTCAGTTTGATAAATTGAAATTTTTAGGCTGTAAGTCTCAAAATATGATGGTTTTAGCTCTGTAAACTTGAAGATGATCTGAAAAAAAACCCTTATGTATTCCGATGTATTTTCATTATATACGCCTTGATATTAAATAGCTGCTGATGCAGTATTTTGTTTTTATTTTGTTGTTACTCTTTCCTATACCAAGTACCACCTGAATCTGATGCCTCGTGAAAACTGCCTGTAATGAAACACCCTTGTTCTGGAAGCAGTATAGCATTTAATCACCAGGACTAGAAAGTTGAGTAACAAATAGTGTGAGGGTTAGTCATCTACGGCAGCTTTCCTGTAGCTGAACCTCGCTTCAGAAAATTGGCACTGTTTTGTGCCTTGCCTTGTTTTCCCTCAAAACAGAGGCATAAAAGATAATGAGTATTTAAAACATAATAATGTCACAAATGAGCTATTAAGCAGTGAATGAGCTGACTCTTAAAAGCTGAGTTAATCATGCCTGCCTCATTAGTGAGAGGTTTGTGTCTACCTTTCTTCACACAGTCTCCACCTTTCTCCCTCTCAAGAAGTGGATTATTTTGACGTTGACACTTAATCCCTATGGACCAAAATGATACTGGGGTGAAGGAAGATTGCATTTTCTGGTGTGAATTTTTATGTAAACAGAGTATTTAACTGACTATATATTACTAATAAAGAAGATAGTGAGATGGAGTAGATGGAGTTCTGGAGGAAAGAGGGAACTGAGGTGGTACTGGGAAGGAGAGGGCACCTGGTGATAGTTGTGGCTGTCTAGTGGGAAGAAGATTCTTAGCAGAGCTGGAAATATTTTCATAGTACAGGAATGAGAAAACCGCACTGGGCTGTTGCTGCGGCCAGAGTGATGTGCTTCAGATCTGAGATGCTGGAAGAATACTGATGCAGTCTTGCCTGGTAGTGGGATGGAGATGGAGTTTGGCTTATGAAGGCTGAGAAGGAATCTGGTCACTGACCTGGAAATAAAAGGTAGCTTCTTATGGGAGTCATGACCTGGCTGGCTCCTGCTTTTGCTTTTTTTCTTCTTTTCCATCATTGGTCACCAGCAAAGAAAAGAACCAGAGGACAGTGCTGTGCTTGCAGATTGGCTGATTTGAGTGGAGGTGGTAGAACAAGAGGAAGCTTTTTATTATCTGCTGAGCAAGGAGACACAGATAGATGGGGAAAATGCATAAAAAACCAGTCCAGACTAAAGGATGAAGCCAGCAGAAATGCCAACTAGATACAGAGCTACTAGGTCAGATAATTAGTATTCTTTAGCAAGTGATGAAATGCAGAAAGCTGATGAGAACCATGGAGAAACCTAGTTTTCTTGAAAAATAGTGAATTTGACTTTCTTAGTGTATTTTTCCTATTTTAATAAATTGAGGATTCTATGAAGCCAGCTCTTTCCATCCATAGAAACAATCTAGAGTCACAAAGCTCAACATGAAGGCAACACAAAAATAGGGAGTATAATTTTTTGTAATCTTGGATTTTTGCATAGCAAGCCTTTTTCCCCTCTAGTGTATTTTTTTTTTCTATTTTCAAAATGTCATATTGAGGCGCTGGACAAGAACTATGTTTTATTAATCTCCAACCACCACTGTTAACATTACAACTAGCTAAATACTTGAAAGTGTGTAGTTGTTAGCTGTCCCTTGTTGATATTTTCTCAATACTAATTGAGCAGGACAGTTTCTGGTTACTCGTATTAAAGTAAAGAAATGATTCACTAAAGCTCCTAGAAATTGAAGAGTAACAGAAAGAAGTAGCCAAACAGACGTATTTATTTATTTTCAGTCTTGGCTGCAAGGTATCTAAATTCTAGTAAGGTCATGGAGAATCTGGGAGAAAATAGAGAATGCCAAATGCTCATCCTGCTAAACCAGCTCATAAAGTCTTTCTGTGTGTGAACAGTTATGCTTTCCTGGAGGTCTTCTGCATCAACGTTGTCCTAGAAAATTCAAAACAGAAGCTGTATGTAACCATGTTTCTAAACCGTGTGGTCAGAATTAAGCCCTAGTTGGGGGAAGTAAGCCTGACATAATAAAAGTACTTTATGAAGCCAGAAGCGTTGCTTTCTTGGCTTCCCAAATTAGACTGTGATAGAGTGAGCTAATGAAGGTGTCAAGGAAGAAGGGAAGCTGTCCCACTGAGCTGTAAATTGAAACTCTAAAATATTCGACTCTTGTTTAGGGTTCTGTATATCCTCTAGATTACAGTATTAGAAGGGAGTTCAATTAACAGTAGAGTTTAAATGACTAGCTTAGGTGCCCAACTTTAACGTGGAATAAAATTAATCTGAATATCATTCAGTGTTGCAAACTTTCAATCTCAGGTGAGCTTGATTGCAGTAATTTAGTACCCTTGATAAGCAGGTCAAGGTTTATGCCATTATATTAATGCCTTATATTTAAGAACATTAGAAGTGACCAGATGCAGCTGTTTGTGTTTCTAGATTCTGCTCTCCCCAAATTGACGGGAAGCTTGAAAAGGAATAATTTTTTTGCAGTCAGGGTGGAGGCAAGGTAAAGAAGTGCTGGCTTCGTCGCTTCCTAGTTAAATATGCTTGTACCAGGTACTTTTTTTTACCACTCTGCATATTCTGAACGGTAAGGTGAGACTCATTCCCAGTTAAATTCTACCTTGCCGGTGTTCCAGGGGAAGAGAGTTACTTTACAGCATAATCCCAATACTGAAGCCTTTTAAAAAACGAACGAACAAAAACCCCACAACGACCCAAGTTCTTAAGGCGACATCAGCTTTGTAGCATTACTTTGACTAGCGCACAGGGTCTGAACGCATGGAAATCGTATGCAACGTAATGCAGGGCCAACTCCTGCTAAAACCCCTTGTGAAGTTCAAAAGTTTTCCAGGAGATGGCAGCAAAACATTGACTGAATGGCAACGGGTGTTTTGGTCTTGGTAAAATTGTTTCCTTAATCAAGGGGGACACTGATGCTTTTGGCTCACTAGAATCCATAATCTTAACGGTAATTACAATATTTTTATCATAACATTTTGCTACTAAGTTTCTTTTGGAAGGTTAGTTGTGTTGCTTGGTTGCCCATCTGAAAGGCTTTTTTTCCTATTTTTGTTGATACGCTTCTCTTACATGACTTAGTGGTTTTTTGGTTCACTTTAGTGGTCAAAAGCAATGAAATTTTGGGAGTAGGGAAGGCATGGGAAGGTACTTAAAACCACAGGTAAAGGGCATCCTTATGTTGCAATTAAATTGTTGGGTTTGGATTATAACAACTTGTATAAAAATGCATATCCATGCACATACAAAATTTGGGGCATACCTGATTGAATTTGGAAAAAGTAGGGGCTAAACGGGCTAGCAGCAGTATTCTGTACCTCAGCTGGGGGGTAGAAATGATTGACTTGCATGCCCTATGCAGCATGGAAGAGAGAAGGCACAACATGAATTTTTTTTTGTTTTTTTTACCTTTTTTTTTTTTTAAATGGCCCCGCTGCTGCTGTCTCCTTTCTGTTATGTCCGTCTTTCTCCCTAATTCTGCCTCTCACAATGTATCATCCACGTGCATCTTAATTCTCATGCTTATGCTACTTACTTTACTTACCACCAGTCAGGAGCTAATCTAGAATAGTCTGAGCAGTGCGAAGAAGGAGACCCTGGGAGCAGCAAGCATCACTTTGAAATAGTATCTTTGTCTTTATTGACTTTGTGGGTTGTACTGATTCTTTGCTATATTTTGGACATCATCACAGTGCAGGTTAGGAACCACCTATTCAGTCACTGACTTCATTTTCCTGCCAACCTGTGGATGCTTCGTCAATTATTTTAACTCAGGTTAGTGTAACTTTACAGACTGCTGAAACTTCTGCTTTTCACAGAAGACTAAGGCGGCTGTCACTGCTAAGGGACAAAACTTTCCTGAATCTTTCTCTCCTTATTTCTAGGTTCCAACTCTGTACACTAGAGGCAATTCTTACATTTTATTTCTCTGTGTAGTCAGGTTGCATTAGTTTGTGTGTTGGATTTTGTTTGTTTGTTTTCCTTCCCTCACTCCTCAGATTTTAAAAAATCCTTAAAGTTGCTGGATCACCTTTGCAGCTGTATTCTGTACTCCTCCTTGCCAGACCTTTTATTTTGACATGACGTCTATCTCGGTGTGTTACCTGAATATGGTGACAGCAGGTCCGTATCGGGAAGCTTATTCCTGTTATTTTGTGTTAGCACCTCTGTGTGTTCAGACTAAACTAGCTTGCAATTTATATCGTATTGTGAACTTAACTTACAGCAGGTCTGAATTTTGAGAAGGAAATTGGCATCTCCCACTCTCTTTACCTCTCCTGTTTGAGTGTGGTGGCAGCTGAGCAGAAAACTCTCTCTACGTGGTACAGGAGAGCAAGTGCTCCTCTTGAGCAATGTGTGTGAGCATTGGGTGTTCCTAGCCTTTGGCTGAGCTTGTTTTAAACCCCTGTGGTCACAGTGTCCTTTCCCCCCCACCACCCCAGACCACTGCTGCTTTCCTTCTGAGCACGATATGTGTAGATGAGGAAATTAAAAAGAATTCCATATGCTGGGGTGCAAGGACGGGGCTGTCAAGGTTACGGAAGGTGGACAGACACCCTTACGCTTGTCTGCACTTAGAGATGATGGGCTTTGTGCACAAATGTTGTATGATTGCAGAGCAGACAACAACACAAGCAACTGTGAAGGGCAGACCCCAGCAGTTGTTTCAATAGATACGGAGTATTGAAAATGTGTCTACTTAAGGCTAGTGTCTTCTGCAGAGAGTGTCTCTCTTTTCCAGCTATGAGACTTAGGTTAGGAAAGTGCCTCAAACTTCCAAACTGCAGTTTGTACCTTGTAGCGTCCAACAGGCAGCATCTGCGGATGGTGGAAGGAGAAATGTTGCAGCCTGACTTGTTCTCTAGCTGAGAAACGGTAACGAGGCAGGCGCCTTTCCTTCGGTAATTAATTTGGTACGTGGGAATAGTCACTTGCTTTAGAAGTCTGGGTGTATTGAGGAAATTAAATTAAGTAAATGGATGTTATTATGATAATTTTTAAATTCATAAATCAGACTGAGTTTTTGTGCCATGTTGGGGGCGGGGGGTGGTGGGGGGAATAATCTGTATAATCTCTCGTATCCTGCACTAATATTTTTCCTGACTCCTTCCATAAGTGGATGCTTACATTCTTGTAAAATCTTAAATTTTTGTAAAACTATAAATCCAGAACAGATTCATCATCTATTGAAAACAGACTTTATCAAGATAATCTAAAATAACATATATCCTACATGCTTTGGAAATCCTGCAGACCACAGAGAAACATTTTACCTAATACAGTATTACACCCTAAAAACAATACAATCCTGCCAGACCACAAAACATCCGCAATTTGGGACAGCAGATGTTTCTACACATGCTTCTTTTTAAGACCAAGAAGCAACACAAGGGAAAATAAAAAAATTGAACACTGAGAAAGAAATGTAATATTGTAGAGCTGAAGGAAAACTGGATGGACAGAGAGATTTGAGTAATTAGCCTAAGAGTGCTAGGAAGATGTGGAAAACTATTTGTCAAATGGAAACATATGTATATGAAAGAAGCCTTTTTTTGTGTGTGTAACTCCTTCTTAAATATAATTTGATTTTTTTAAAAAAATAGCATGTTTATGAAAGCAAGAAATAGGTTGAAGTACAAAAAATCCTCTCATGCTGAAAAGACTAACATTGAACCGTTTGATTATTTTTCTGCAGCACTGGATTACTGTAATGCCTTCTAATTATTTTTTTATTTTATTTTAACTTCAGCTGATCCCACAGTTAAGGACTTAATTGGAGGCTTCACTGCTCTGCATTATGCAGCCATGCATGGCCGAGCGAGGATTGCACGCTTGATGTTGGAATCTGAATATAGAAGTGACATTATTAATGCAAAAAGCAACGATGGTTGGACTCCCCTGCACGTAGCAGCCCACTATGGCAGAGACTCATTTGTCAGGCTCCTGTTGGAGTTCAAGGCTGAGGTTGATCCGCTCAGTGATAAAGGTACTACACCGCTTCAGCTGGCCATTATCCGAGAGAGGTCAAGCTGTGTGAAAATCCTTCTGGATCACAATGCCAACATCGACATTCAAAATGGTTTCCTGTTACGATACGCTGTGATCAAAAGCAATCACTCTTACTGCCGAATGTTCCTTCAGAGAGGGGCGGATACAAACTTGGGTCGCTTGGAAGATGGACAGACACCCTTACACTTGTCTGCTCTTAGAGATGATGTGCTTTGTGCACAAATGTTGTATAATTACGGAGCAGACACTAACACAAGGAACTATGAAGGACAGACCCCACTGGCTGTTTCAATAAGTATTTCTGGAAGTAGCCGACCCTGTCTGGATTTCTTACAAGAAGTGACAAGTATGTATGTAAGAGAAGTTAATCACAGGACACAGTGTCCTCTAAAAGCCTTCTTTGAATTTAGCCCCAGAAAAAAATGCTTCCTCTCTGCCCCTTAATGCTATTTAAATGCACTAGAAAGTTTCTGGGAAGGCGAGGGATTGTGGTACAGGGAATCTCTCTTTCAGCAAAGGTGCTAGTGTTAAGTATGTTTTGTTTAAATATCTACAGGAAGCATTCATTTTAAAACAGTGAACTGTAAAATCTCATTTTATTAATGGCCTTAGCACATAAGATGTTTGGGGTTTGGGGGTTTAGTTTGTTGTTTGTTCGGGGGTTTTTTTAGTGTCTTTTGCATTTTTTATCTTTTTTTTAATTGCCATGCAAATACCCTGCAGTTGTTGGCTTTTTCATCTTGCACTATGACTAGGGCAGAAAAGAGCTTTTGCTGCTTTGTGTTCCCCCCATTCTCTCTCCTTCTCTCCCCACAGCAGACAACAAAATAGCATAGTTCTTTCATGCAACTTGAAGGGTTTTCATGTGCTGTGTAGCTTCAATTTGATTTTGTTCATGTGTTTGAAATATGAAAGAGATTTGAACTTGTCATGACTTCTGGTATTTAAAAATAGTATTAGGCTCCTAATATTCTGGTCGCTTTTGACTATCGGTTTTTGCTATACTGGATCTACTGAAAGTTTGCTCTTCTCTCGTTCAACATTGAATGCTGTAATAGTGTTTCATAATTATAGTATTGCCTAAAGCATTTAGGAATTGCTGATAAGCAATTAGCAGGATTTTGCTAATTCAAACATGTTAAGATGGCCTGATAAATTATCATCCAACTAGGATGAACTTTGTGCTACAGCGGATGGAGCATTTAATACAGGCTTTTCTCCTCTACGATTCCTTTTATTTTTTTGGATGTGGTAGTTTTTAACGAGAATTAAGCACCCGACATACTCTGCAAAGAAACTGGAATTTAGTGTGGGCTGGGGGTGAATCAGCTGAGATCTGATGTCAGTAGCTGACAGAAAAAAGTATTTGAAATTTCATTTCTGTCTTCATGATTTGTGGTGTTATTTTTGCTTTTAACTGAAATCTAAAGAAAATTTTTGGAAAGGTGGAAGTTGTTAATAAGAAACACAAGCAACTAATCGATTATGTTTTAATTTGCCTGCCCCTTCTCATACAAAAGCTTTTCTTTTGGCTTCATTTTTAGAAGCCTCTCACTATATAGTAGCACCTTCAGGGTTGTTATTAGATGATATAATATCCAGACTTGCAATTTTTCAGTCTTAGAACGTACCGGTAAGCATGAAAGCTTAGACTGCTTTAAGTGTTTCCTCAATGTCTAAAGACTAATTCAGAAAGTTGGAAAGTGGTACTTTAAATTACTTTTAGGTTGCAGATTCCATACCTTAAGGTTTTAATGTTAAGTGAGAAGTAAATTCTGCTAAAAAAAAAAAGTAGCTTAAATTTGTGGCCAGTGTAAGAGTGTTGGAACTATCCCAGTTTTGTGCTGACGGAGGGAGAACTGGGCAAGCAGGGAGGACTAGTGCTGACAAAAACACTTCAGCTTTGTGCTTCTGAGCAAAATTATTATTAATGTATGTTTACAAACAGCTATAAACAAACTCTGCTGCCCTTATTATAAATATCCAAACACTGTCTTCCACAGTTTAATGAATAATCACTTAATAAGATGGTGTAGGAGAGATGAAATGGATAAAGAGCAAGCTGGGATTTTGGTAGCGGAGTTCCCAATTAGAGCAGACTGTGTGCAGAGAATTGTTGAGATCTCACGCTGCAGCACTTTGGGGAAGAATCTTGCTCCTGAGTCTATTGCAATATGTATCTACTAGAAGAAAAATTTACGTAAATTTTAGATAATTCTTCTAATGGAAATCTTCTTGAAATTATCTCTTTAAATTTCTAACAGCGCTGTGGTCATGGGGCTTAACAGGAATTTCTAGTTTGTTTATTTAAACATTATACTAAGTGCTTAATATAGAAATCCGTAGCTGTAAGTTTTACATGTGCATCTGAAGTTTTAAAGAGTATGTTTGATGGTAAAACAGGAATTAGTTTTTCCTTTTGCAGTAGATTAAGATTTTTAAGCTTAAAGATTAATACATTTGAATTACAAAAGTTATCAAACCAATCTGTCTTCAAGTGAAAACAGTTGCATGCATCATATAAATGCGATACTGTTTAGCAGTCTGCATGTAAGATGTAAGTAGCTATTATTTTTTTTATACTTGGAAAACATATTTGTACAGTTTCAGTTCCTCAGAAAACATCATATGTGAATTTCTTTTTGTTTTGGTAGGTATTGTAATCGGTAATAATCGCGGCCTTTAGCCCAGGTCCCCGGTTGTGAATAACAGGCAAGAAACCAAGCTCTCAGAAATACTCAGTATTGGCCCTGAGAGTCTGCAAGAAGATATTGGATTTTGGGGTTTGACCCTGAAGGTCTGATATTCTTCCTGGTTACAGGTAGAGATTCCTTTGCTCCTAGAATAATTCCAAGAGGAAGGAAGTTATTCTGTAGTTGTGTCTCAGTATTTAAGCATGAAGCTGGAAGTTAGGAAAAACAAAGATTTCATGCTGAGTTGACTTGGTGTTTAGACGGTCACTCATGTCTTCCCCCCCTTCTCTTTTTCATAATACAAAAATGAGTATAAAGTCTCCCTGTGAAAAAACAATACTGAAGATTAAAATTGCTTAATGATTTCATTAATCACCTTCCTTTTCCTTATCTGTATTACACTTTCCTACTCCAAAAAGCATTTATTGGCAACCACCATACTACCTGAGAACATCTGATAAAGAGTTGTCATGGAGCACTTCAGTGTAATGCTTCAGTTTTATGAGATCTGTACCTGCCTCTTCAGGAGTGTCAATGGGTTAAGCTTGGAATATGCTAATGCAAAATTAAAATAGAGATGCTTGTATATAATGTATATGAAGATAGAGATACATATAGGCGGCTTTTTGGTAGTGTGTATGTCTGCAGAATTAACGTGTGCGGTTACAGTCCTGGATGGAATGATTTATGCTGAAGCTGAGGTTGAACGGGATTTGAGAATATTAAAACTTCTGAAGAGAATGCTGGTGGTAGGAAAAAATGCAAGTATTAGAAAAATACTTAAACGTTTAAATAAACTTTAAGATACTAGAAATTCAGTATGATCTCAAAAAGGGGAGTAAGAAAAGCTTGAAACCTTCCCCCTCCCTGTAGCTCTCATTTAATTTAATCCCTGTTCGGTAACGTGGCGGACAAGAGAGCCTGTGACTAGTTATGCGAGTTGTTTTTCTGCATCGAGGCGAATAGCTAAGTGGATATGGCCACAGTAGTGTCATACGGCATATATGATAACAGGTATCAAGCAACTCATTTCAGATCTGGAACTAGATCTAAAGGTTGGCAAATGAATTGAACTACAAATATTTCATCTGCATTCTTTTGATTTTTCAAAGGGCAAAGCTTTGGCTGTGATTAGAGCAGGTAACTGTGTGTTTAGATTTATATAGCACTGTAAATGTGCAGAAATAATTAGACAAAAGTCCTGTTAAGGAAATCCTTACACATTCTTTGTCACTATTCCTTTGCTAAGTAAAAAGAACTTTTTACTAGGATTTTTTTTTTTTACTGGAAGAACATTTTAAAAAGGGTCTCTGCATAGTTTAGACTTTTATGAATACAGAAGTGTCATAGTCAGTTAAGTAGATTTCTACTTTTTTTTGAAGTGGATAATTGCAAAGGAAACAATATCTTCATGTTTGTTATAACATAGAAGAACTTTACTGGAATTGCAAGCTTTGTCTGCTTCCTTAGGTGCTGCTGGAAATCTTGCACTAGTGAATGTGGTCTGCTTTGTCATCCAGAGTTATGCAGGGAACTAGGGTAAGCGGGTTATTTTATCGTTTTCGTTTTAGCTGGATCAGTGATAAACAAATCCTGTCTGAATAATGATTACTTTCTGCAGATTGCAGGTACCTATTTGCTAAAGACCAATATAGTTTTTGATACCTTTATAAAAACGTAGCCCGGTTTGTTTGTTTGTTTCTTTCTTTCTAGAAAGAGGGAAGCTATCTTTTAAACAATTGTTTAACTCTCAACTCAGAATGGCCTAGTGTGATATTGAAAAATGTAGCTACTAAATCAGAGTGCAGTTGACTGTTTATATTCAGCCATTGAATCATTTTTATATATCTATTTACAGTTGTATACTTTGGAAGAGTCTTTTTGAAGAGGCCTATTTTTTGTTTGTTTTTTTTTTTTTTAAATTTAATCTGTATTTTCACATGTGGCATGTAAAGTACAGCCACCCCCGCTCCCATTTGCACACCTATGCTGTACTCTGTTATAACTTAAAAAGAGTATAACAATGCATCTTAAGCCTATCTTTATGTTCAGAGCACTTGACTTACTGTCTCCTGAAAATAAATAAACTTTATGGTATTGAAATTCTTAGCTGAATTTCCCTCGCAGTTTCAGTAAGACTGATTTTATAGAAATGTTACAAAACATTTTAAAAAAATCCTTATACAAGTATATTCAAATCTTAATTTAATTGCTAAATACACCTGTTAGACTTAACGCTGAGCTTTACTGGCATTCTGCTTTTCCATATATGAACTCTCAGTCCAAAACACACTCGTCCTCGGTACATACTTGCCACACCAGAAATATTGAAATTTAACAGACATCTAAAACTCACTGGGGAGAATTATTTTTCAAAAAGCAATGAAAACATACTTCAAGCTCAAGTGTTCTAACAGAGGCAGACTGAACACGAAATTGAACTAGAACTTTAAAAATAATTTGTATGATATCCAGTTAAAGAGAATTAAAAGCTCTCTTTGTCCTGTTGAGTCTAGATACTGATTCAGAGAGTTTGAACACACTGTAATTCTCTTTCTCTCTAAATTCAGCCCTGCGTGTCTTATATTAATATTTCAGACTTGCAGATTCTAGATGCTGGATTTTTTCTGGCTTTTTGAATGCTGGAAAACCAAACAGCCTCTTTAGTTATTCTGCTGGTTTTTACAGAGAACAAGTCAATGCATTTCCTAAACTCTTAGACCTACTCCTATTGCAACGAGCAGCTGAATTCCCGTTCAGCTCAGCAACAGCCATTTACTAGGTGATCGGGTCCTTTCAGTATGGTCCTGTTTGTGCATCCTCATCAGTGTGTCTCGGCTGGTGGGGTGTGAGTTTCCACCTGATAAATTTAATGCTCTTTTTTAATCTCCACCCAAAAAAGCCAACAAAATTGTAACTAAATTTAATTGCTGGCAGTAGCTGAGTTCCTTCACAGTAGTGAAATACGGGATGGCTTTAATAGTTAGCTGTGGATATAAATACTTATTCTCATACTCTAGAGGAACTGAGCTGCTGCCAGCCATACATCAGCCTGGTTTGAACGTTGGGTTGGTTTTTTTTTAATGTTTCACAAAACTTATTTTTAAGTTTCCTTTGTAGCTAAAAAGAAACTCCAAGTGGTTTCTTGCTACTGTTTTCAGCCTTTCACAATTCCCAGGGGAGGCAGAGGCTCAGTTTAAGAAATACGACTGTGTTTTTCTAGAGAAATGTACTAATATTGCAGAAAAAAACTGTGGGTGGCTTCTGAAGTATGTCACGGATGTTATTTTTCATTTTTTCAACTTCTTCAGAAACTGCTTGTCTACTTCACGCCAATGACACTGATTGTTTGCTTTTAAAAGTACCTTTTTTTTGGTAGGTAGAACAATACATCAGAGAGGATCTTCTTGCAGCCTATGAGTGTATTAATTTCAGTTATTCCTAAGTTTTCTCTTGAATAATAGAACAGGTCAGTTTATGATTTTCACTTTGCACAGGTGCTCTTGTATCTTCAGCGGAGGAAATTTGTATGGATTCCCCCTTTCCACTTTTACAACGTTTTGCTTAAAACTGGGTGAGAATCCCTAGAAATCAGTGTTGTCAGTGGTACTAGGTCTAATATTACGCCTTAACGATCCTGAAATATAGACCTATTAGGTGAGCTAGCATTTTTTCCCTTGGGGAGCATGGTCTGCACTGGAAAAACAGGCAGGCACAGAGCTAAATGCAGCTGTAACACTGACATATAGTTCTTCCTATGGGTAACAAATCCTAAATGTTGTGAGTTTTCTCTGTCTCTGGAATAGAACAGCAAACTCCCAGATGGAATGGCAGAAAAATCTTGCAACTGCAAAAAGGAAAGGCATAGAGTATTGAGTGGAAATCCAGGATTAATTGTCATAATTTCTTGCTGTTAAAACATGCATTTTTTTTCCCCCTTGCTTTACCAGAGAAGGCCAATCTGTTAATAATTCAAAAGGTTTATTTCATTATTTAGGTAAAATAATTATTAATTAATTAAGGGGAAACAAAAAGCTCAGGAACTTACTTTATTAGCAGTTGAAGAACTGAGTTAGGAAAATTTTCCAATTTTATATGTACTGAAGTCTGCTGCCTCTAGAGAGAAGAAAATAGGAAAGCAATTCCTCTTTATTTTATAACCCTGTGTTCTACCTTTCTTCTGTTTGGAAGAAACCTTTCTGTCACGTTTGGGGAACCACACACAAGAAGCGCAGTGGTGGGGATTTCTGCCTTCCGTTACAGTGCGTAGCATGAGCTGTGGAAGACAAAAGATGAACTATCCGTCTCTTTTTCCTGTAATTAATACATCTAATTTATTTGGTAATAGCGACAAAGCCTGCAAAATAAATCGGCTGAAGTATCTAACGTGTTAGCAAACCTTCAGCCCCACGACAGTGGCAGGTGCTGCTGCCCTGATGGTAA
Source organism: Phalacrocorax carbo (assembly GCF_963921805.1). NCBI lineage: Eukaryota > Metazoa > Chordata > Aves > Suliformes > Phalacrocoracidae > Phalacrocorax > Phalacrocorax carbo. The sequence goes on along the minus strand of NC_087519.1, from coordinate 4,317,880 downwards.
CTGGGGTTGTGTAACAGCCTAACAACAACCCACCTGCTCCGGAGTAACGGCACTGCTGTCACCAAGGTGTCCCTTTGAGACTGCACCAGGGACGTGTTGGGTTTATTTTAAGGTGATCGGTAGTTTTATGTCACGGTTTTGCATGATAGTGGTAATTAGGTCAGTCTTACCTTTCATGTTCTTTTTTTTTTTTTCCTTTTTAGTTCTCTTCCTTTCTAGTTTATTTGCCTGAATGACTTTCCAAACTTGTGATGCAGGATATAACAAAAGTTGCTACTTCCTAATTGTTTTAAAACGGAACTTTATTCATCATTTAACTTGTCTTACTTTGCCAAATTACTAATAACATTTTTCATTTGCCAAACCAAGGTTCACTGACATCAGTCTGTAATCCTTTATTTCTTTTCTTTTTCATTCAGATGCAACCAAGAATGAGTAAGTGTTCTAGACACCGTTTCTAATAAATCACAAATGCATTAATAACCCTGGAATTTGCAAGGCGTGACCTAAGACACTAACAGCCACTAGATGTAGCAACTGGTGCTTAACACTGGAAATGTCCATTGTTAACACATTCCCACGAAATATTTTTAGGCTTATCAGGGGAAAATGTCATACATTTGATAATCAGGTCTTTTTTGAATTAACTGATGACCAATTTCGTCTGGGTATTTTGTCTGTTCCATTTTGTTCTCAAAAAAAACCCCATAGGATGTTAATTAAAAGGCATTAATTTCTGAAACCAGAAGTCAGTGTCTTATAGCTGCATTATTGTGTATCTGTTGAGGAAAATACACACGTAGATCTGTAGTCCTCTGTACCCTCTAACGCTGCTGTTTGCAGTTAACTTTTAAAAAGGTGCATCCTTTCTGAACCCTGTTTGCATTCACACTTAAAGCATTGGAACTATTTCTTTACCACCGTAAAGATTCCTCTGCTTGATTTCTTACCAAAAGTAACTTTTCTTTCCCTGAAGCTTGAGCGTTCAGCTGTTGTCCGAGCTGTATAAATTCTTTCCTTCAGGTGGGTGTGTGGGGGGAAACTGCTGAGAAGAAACCACCAGCGGACAAAGTAACTCATGATTTGTATTCTAAGTCATGACTGAAGGATATAATTAAAAATAAATTGACATTTAGATACTGTGGTGATAAGTATAATAAAAGTATTTTAAACTTATATGAAGGAAACTCAAATTTTCATGTTCTTTAATTTCAAATCTAATTTCTTTAAAAACAGACTGAGACTATTTTCATGCATTACTTCTGCTAGCTTACCTCGGATAATTTTAGTGCTTAAGATAAATCCCAGTGTATACCTGCCTGTCAGCCCGTTTCTATAGAAAAATCCATGTGGGGGGTGGGGTGGGGGGGAAGGAGGAATTCGCTATAAAGGGTAGCTGCAACCACGTACGAAATGCCCAAAATAGAAAACAGGAAATAGTTTTGTAATTCTTTACTCTGGGCTTACGAAGAAAGTCTAACAAACTCGTAATGTCAATGTCTGTTTAGCTGGTAGAAGGTTTGTTGGTGAACTCGGAGGAGGGCGGAAGAAGGGACGGGCTCTGGAGCCATCTCTAGAGCTGGCCCAGGCGAGAACAACCCTCCCATCCCCTCCAAACAGGTTTGTGCCCGGTGAGCTGAAGGCATCCTACTGTCCACCGTAAAGCCTGCCCGCGTTGTGCCCCGTACGGAAGGCATTTCCTCTTCCAAAAATTAATTGGTGGCAGCTCAGGAAAGCTAATTGGAAGCATCCATCTAAGTCATTTAAAGTCGCTGTTGTTGTTCTGTACTGCTTTTTAAAGAAATGATTGGTTCAAGCAGGCAGCTCAATGAAATCGCCATGCCTTTCTTTGCAAAAGCAAGTGCTGTCTTTTACCATTAATGATTATACAGGTAATAAAAGACTGCAGTAAGTTGCTGCGCTGGCGTCAGATCATCTTGATACCGGCATAAACACCTATGTTGTTCATGGTGTTGAGTATTTTGATTCAGACAGTTGTCAGATGCCGTAACTGTGTAAGCCTCTTTCTCCTCCCCAGGCCATGTCACAGTTAAGTCAATGATCAAAATATTGATTAGCACACCCTCGATTTGTTATTGGGATAATGTCAAAAAAGATACAACAGAATGAGGAAAAAGCACAAAGGCAGGCAGCTAGTTTGGTCAGAGGTTTGGAGTGGTTCCTGTGGTGGGAGGTTATTAAATACAGTCTTCAGCTTTGGGAAGAGGTACCGAGCATGAGTGGAGGATGGAGATTAATATAAAGGTATGTAAAATCATGACTGGCGTGAGAACAATTATTTGTTGGGTTGTTGGTTTGTGGTTTTTTTGTAGCTCAAAATATGGTAGGCACGCAACGAAGGGATCAGGAAGCAGATCTAAAATAAATAAAAGCACTTTGTAGTTTTCCAGCCAACGCCTAATGATATTGTGAAATTTGTTGCCACAGGATGTTTTGGATACTGAAAGTATGAATGGGTTCAAAAAACATTAGACAGATTTACAAAGGGCAGACCATTCACAGCTATTAAAGACACAGATCTGTGTGCAATCTCTGGTTTAGGAAGGCCCAAGGGCACCGGTGCTGAAAGCTAGAAGGGTATATTAGGACAGGATTTCCCAATGTCTGTTCTTCTGCTCTTTCTTTCTTTCCTTCCTTCTTCCTTGGGATCCATTGCTGGGTACTCTCAGATACAAGGCTAGATTAAGCTTTCGCATGTTAGATTGCATGGGGGACTGTTTTTCAAGGTGTTTCACTTTGAACAGTTCCCTGTTAACCGGTTCCTTTTGAAACTCATTCTTATTTTGGAAAATCCATGCCAGAAATTCTGAAGTTCATGTGACTAGTAAAGTTTTTCCTCTGTGGACAGCAGTTAACCCATATTTTCAACTCTTTCTGTTTGACGAGGTCGTGGCTGCATCCAAAGCCTAAAAGCTGCTTCTTGTCATTAGAAGGGAAAGAAAATCTTTGACTCTGCCATGCGATCCTTGAATACCTTCTGTAAAGCCTCACTCTAAGGAGGCTGCCTAGTCCTGTTACAGTTGAATGTAGAAGTTTTTGTCTTACTGTTTGAAATGAAGCAAGACTGAGGATTTTCCCCCCCTCAGGTGTTACAAGGATAGAAAAAAAAGCCACAAAAAGTTAAATGGAGGAGTTATGCTGTTCTGCAGTGCTTAAGCGTATGTTGCCACCTCGTGGGAATCCTCACACGGATGTCACTTTACACTGGCATCAGGAAAATTATGTGCATGTAAAAATGTTTTTAGGATTCATCCCTTGATTTCATTGAATTATTTTTTGTTAGAAAGGTATTAACTTCCACCCTTTCTTCTTTTGTAATTTTTCCCTTCCCTCTGCCTCTTAGAGAACTGCAAACATCTGTGATTTTACTGAGTAAATGATCTCTTAAAGTATGTTTAAAATGTGATAACTTTACTTTTACGTGTTCCTTTTGTCTTTTCAGGACAGCCCAGAAACTTGCAAGATCTATGCCGAATTAAAATCCGTCAGTGTATAGGCCTTCAAAACCTAAAACTACTTGATGAACTACCCATTGCCAAGGTCATGAAAGACTACTTAAAACACAAATTTGATGATATCTGATATCCATGAAGAGAAGAACTCTGAGCAAGATTAGTTATATTCCAGATACTGAAGAGGCTTGTTGCCTTGCACAAAGTATATCCTATGCAAATTCTGATTTTTCTGTGAAGTCAGAAGGCAGGTATACACTTCCTTGGGTTTTTTATACCACACACTAGAAGGTCTTAATTTTTGGTTTCTTGGTCCAAGTTTACAAGGTCCAAGCTTTCTATACAATATTACATTTTAAAAATTGCTGTTGGTTTTTTGTTTGTTTGTTTTCACATTAAGTGTGCAGACTTGCCGTGGAGATGGAAGGTAGCCTCTCAAGGGAAGTGGTTGGTTTGAATTGGCATGCAGAGCAATTACTCAAGAAAATGCAGTTTGGAAATCAAGGCACCAGTCCTGCAAAAGGGTACCGACAGAAAGGCCTTCAGAGCCCTGTGGTCTGTTGGAGCTCCTGGCTCTGCCAGGGTGTATGTTTTTGCAGGATAGAGGGAAGAGTTGATAATCGACTTGTCCTAGGGTACTGTATGAATATAATTTGGGAATTAAAGAAAAAACACAGTTACCCTATTCAATATGAGGGTCTATACATTGGCTTTTTTTCTGTTATTCTTTTCCTAATTACTGTAGTTGGGATGCCCATAAAATTCAGGCCCTCTTCTTTCCTGACATTCCCTGTTAAATAGGCGGCTGGTTTTAAGTCTATTTTTAACAGTGACAGTACACTACAAAGAGGCATAGCCTCTGTATTTCTTACATTAACTTAAGAGTAAACAAATTTAGATTTTTTGAAGCCAATGTATTCTTTCTCATACAGTGCCTCCTGTGCAATAATCTTTCTGATGTATTTTCCCTTTATGTGTGATTTTCCCCCCACACACTATTCCTCATTTAGTCTCAGTGCATTATTTGTGAGAATAGGAACTGCTGCCTCGCTGTAGTGTTGACGTGACTTTACTGAAGTGATGCAGCAGTTGCTGTTCGTTATTACTCCCTGAATTTCATGAATGTATAACCTGCTTTATTTCACTTTCAGTTGAAATTTATGTACGGGTTCTCAGCCAAATTGTGTCCACTTAAAAAAAAAAAAAAAAAAAAAAGCAAGGAAATTGGCCAAACCTTTTACTTTAAAGGCAGTGATGGAATTTTTTTTTGGTTGCTCTGAAATTCACTTTGTTTCAGGTTAGCGAGTGGGAAGTGCACAGAAGTCACTAAGATGGATTTTATTTGTGCACTAATGAGAAAAGCCCCACTCGTATTGAAAGTTTAAATTTTGCAAACATTGAGAGGTTTCCAGTTAATCTGAAAGGAGCAACTGAAAGGAGTACTGAAATTCGGCTACTGAGTGTGGTTTTCATACTAGGTATTGAAAAGATCTGTTAAAAGAGTTTTGTTTCTGATCACAAAAAAAATTAAGTTCTTGCTGTCAAAAAAAGATTGGGCCAAAATGTGCAGTTGTTTCACTCTCTTTATTTTCAAAGGATTATCGAGTTGTCATAAGGTTCTTGCCAGTGTCCTCTACTTTTGTTTTGCCATCCCACTGGCTCCGAAAGAGCCTCTCTAATATCAGGAGTGCTTTTGTACCAATCATACCAACAGAAGCGGGAAGGTGAAAGGAATAGTGGTGGCTTTTAAGTTTAACACTGTCACTTTCAAAATATTTAATATTAAAAATAGGAAAAGCAAGATGAAGCAGGTATATTCATATTATTTAACTGTGCTAGTTCCTTTTAATAACTTACAACCCTGGACTGCAGTTCCTTGAGCACGAACCTTGTCACTGATAATGAATGCACCGGAACTATGGCAAACAAGGAGGATTATCTCTCCCTATTGTGCCTGGCATTGCATCAGGTTTCCAAAACAATAAGTGATTTTGGAGGTTCATGGCTCAGAGGACTGGTAATGGGATGTTGAACCTTTTTATCTCCAGCTTGTAGCGGTTCAAGTCCAGCCTGCTTGAGCACTGACCAAAAGTTCATGTCTTCAGCAGCATGAGTGAGGAAGGATGTCCAACCTTAACACCACGCAGTCCGTGCGGTGGCCACCTCTAGGCGGTAGAGCTTTATAGTGCTTCCTCCAGGCTGTGTGTGACGGCCGTGGTATTGTAGCAGGGACAGCCTGAGAGCGCGGGTGGGGGCGTGCGTTTGAGCTTGTGCGCGTGATGGTGTCTGTCGGCTCCTGCTGAAGCAAGAAAGATCAGCCGTTACGATCTTTAAGCTCTGCAGTACCGAGACAGGACAGATGTTAAGGATTGACTCGCAGGTTTTAAGCATGAATCTTCAGTTTTGTGTCATTAGATCAGAACCTTAAAATTGCTTCCTTTTTTAAAAAAAAAAAAAAAGACAACAAAACTTAGTATTGTTCACTACATTTGTAAGTTGGTCTAAACCAATGTTCTTCCCCACTGAATTTTTACAGTAATATTTTCTAAGGTAATCTAGAGTATATTTTAGTTGCAATCTATATTAAGGCAAATTATTTGTTCTGTCTGTTGCTGTGACTGAAGAAAATTATGGAAGACTTTGTTGGTAACAAGAATGCTATTTAATGAAGAAATGTGTAATTCCATTATTTATTGTTTGAGGTTTGTTTTTTGGTTATTTCTTTTAAGTGACTGACATCTAAAGGGAACAGAGATACATTTCAGGCCAGTAAAAAGGCTTTCTTTTAAATTAATTTTCACCCTATCCTCTCTCCCCTCCCGAGGTGGAGGGAAGCCCTCGCCCTTTCTGACAACGCTAAGCCATCTCTTGTAGCTGGTTTCTCTGACCTTGATTCAGCAAAGCACCGCAGCACGTGTGTGTCTCTGAACCTACTGATAGTCCCGCTCACTATCCTAAGTTATGCATGTGCTCGAGGGCGAGTGAAGTGTGATTATCCATTGTTAATCCTACCCAAATTTCAGTAATGGGGAATCTGGTCTTTTATTTTTATTATTATTTCAAATATTGTGCACAAATACTTTGAAGAACAAACCGAACTTTGTTTTTCATTCGGACTAGAATGTGGAAGGAGAAGTGCATAATACCAGCTTGGTCTGTAGCCTAGTTCCATTACCTTAAAATTCACAGTTGAACACACTTTTAATAAACCTTAAAAAATTGGCAAGTACACCAAAGAATCAATATGAGTAAAAGACTCTGATCATTAACAAACTGCAAACCTCATCCTTTAAAACAAAGCAGAAAGTTTTTGTAAATATTTATGTTTATAAATGTACAGCAGAGTAAGAGTGGTTTTTTAGATTATTTAATTACCATATTTCTAAACTATTTACATTATAGACAATACTTGTTAGTTTGAAAAGCTTTTGAGTGTTTTTTGGTTTGCTTTGGGTTTGGTTTTTGTTTTGTTTTGTTTTGTTTTTTTCAATTATCACTCATGCTTGGAATAACCGGCTTCCTCGGGATACCGTGGAAAATTCCGTTTTCTGGCTCTAGTTGGCAATCATAGGAGAACACATCTGGACAAACTCATCCGATAAATACCCAGAGGCAAAAGAGAATACGTAGCGTGTTTACCAGGGTGGACCCAGGCTAGATGAAAAATTCTGGATCCTAACTTTCTCAGTTAAACCTGTCAAGAGCCCCCAGTGACGTTGTGACAAGAGCAACCTGCAGCCTGCCCACAGGTCTGGCTTCCATGCAACACTGTGTTACCAATATCATCGTGTATTTTGTTCTTCCTTTGCAATGTAAGTTTTTGCTTTGGGTCAATTTGAATTTTAAAAAAGAAAGTTAAACCTGGTTAAAACCTTCTCTTTTTTTTTTTTTTTGTTTATGTTCTGTTTATTTCTGATGTAATGTTTTAATAACATAATACCACTTTACACATTTTCTCTCAATGTTTGTCAATCTCTTCTACTCCTTTTACCTTCTCCGGTGCACATGATGCTGGTACTGTGTTTGGAACTCAAATTTGCCCCCACAAATAGGAGTTCAGTTGTGTCATGAGTTGTAATGTGATTTTCACCAGTAAATATGAGCATAAAACTCACTCTAGAGCTGGCCTTCAGAAGGGGGAACGAACTCGTCTCTCGCTATGAGTTAGTTGGGTTTTCCCTGCTCGGATGCCAGTGCAGCCACCTCGGCGTTTTCTGAAAGGTTCATCTTTCCTCCTCAAGTTCAGGTACTGACTAAGGTACAAAAATGGACCAAATAGAGGCCATATTTTGCAGTCGAATCTGTTTGGTGTCCATTTACTAGTGATGAAGGTTGAATAAGGGGGATGTGTATGACTATTCCTGGCACACAAACAGGAACTGGAAGCATTTGGTTTCAGTCATGAGAGTAACGTATAACCAAAAGTTGCACTAAGGTTTTGGACCCTGAAGGGAGACTAGCTTTAAATACGTTACTGCTGAAGGGTAGTAGGGGAAAAAAATGTTTTCCATTGCTCAGTAGCAAACTATACAAACATCACCGGGAGTACGTACGCCGTACAGCCCACAGTTGTGTTTAGAGCTGCTGGGGATGGTTGCTAACAGTCCGGCCAGACTTTGACTGGTGTATTTACTGAATGCTGTGTTAAAGACTTTGTTCCTGTTTATGTATCATACTTCCTGTTTGAGTGTTCATTTGTTAAGTTTAAGACAATTAATGACTAATGTTACTACTTCAAAAAAAACCTGATTTACAAGCTGTTGACAAATGACGTGTTTAGAATATACAGTCTTTCCATATATAGGTATAAGTGTCTGATAAGGAAGCATACTTATTTTATATGGCAAAATACTTTTTTACCACAGTGTATAACAAAACTTCTGTGCCTCTGAAAGCAAAAGTAATGGGGCTGATGAAAACGAGCAAAGACCAGGTTCTGCCACGTCTTTCCCCAGAAGGCCTGGTCTGAAGCATTTAAGTTCTCTTTGCTCTAGTCTCTCCCCTCTGCTTTGGTTGGGGCTACCACTACCTCAAAGAGATTATGCTCTTTGAAACCAGGAGAGTATTGAAAGGCTGAAGTTTGTTCGTTCCCTATATCACTGGCATATTGAATCTCTTCCATATGATTCTACTTCTTGACTTATGTTATTAGCCAAAGTAAAGCTCAACATGTGATTTAATCCCATGACAATAAGAAACAAAGCAGATAAATACGTTGCTTTATGAAACCATGCTACCAGGAATTCCTCAGCCAGTGCATTCCCCAGGGATTCACAACATGCAGCTGGAACAGCAAAAAGTTGGGATCGAAAGCTGCCTTGACTTTTACTGGGAAATCTCCAGCTGTCTAGTGAAGAAATTGGAACTTCAGCTGTTTCCTCCACATCTGGGATCTCTGGTGCTGCTGACTGCCGTTTGTGAGGTCCCAGGTAAGTCTTGAATGCTGTTAAGGCTTGTCTTCATGTTTGCAAGAAGGACGTTTGACACATCTACAGAGGGTGCCTGTAAAGGGTCTGAAAGCATTTCTATACCTTCTCTAAACTCGACAGGATTTTCTGTACGGCAGAGTTGGTGCAGTCTTACAGGAAGTGTGTTTGAGAGCGATGGGCGCTACGGAGAGTGAGTATTTCCCAGACTTTGACTTGATCTGTTGCAGTGTTTTGCAGACCCTTCAGCATCCATGAAATATTCCTAAAAGGTCTGGGAGAGGTGAATGAAAAGCAAGCCTATAGGTCGTAGGTTATGCAAGCGTAAATACTTTTAAGATAAAATTTAAGTCTGTAAACAACTGATGTACAGCAAAGAGCATCTATTCTTTGTTAAAGACCACAAAATTGGCCATAACTCTTCTGTTGTGACTTGCAAAAATAGAGTTTATTTGCAGTCTTAGTACTTTCTAAATATATCAGAAAAATCATCTCCTCCTGTTCTGTCACAAGTAACTTCCATTAACTTTTAGTATTATACTAAATTCTGTCCTCCTTTCTACTTACCCCATTGTAACTCCACTGAAGGTGGTGGTTACTCAATGTTTAATCTAGTGTGAAAGAGCATTTAATTGATTTGGATGGGCAGCTTGCAGTCCTGCTCCTTGCATCGTGGCCTAATGAGGAGAGTATTTTTGGAAAGTATTTTCAAAACAGTTTGTGAAGAAGCGCTAAGAGAGAATCTGGAGTTAGGGCCAAACTTATAAGCAACCACTAGACAATTTTTTCCCCGTAAAAACATGGCCTGTTTTGACAAAGTTGCTTATATTCTTTGATATCTAGCCCTGAGTTGCTGGCAGGCATTTCAGCTTGATTGTCCATTTTGTATCGTGAGAAACTTAACGTATCTGCTTATTCTGTAATACAGCAGATTAGTTAAAGCAGATCTGCAATGAAACGTAAACTCGTTTTATTTTAAAGGCTTAATTGATTTTAAAGCCGTTACAAATTAAATTTTATATACGTCATTATAACAGCAGGTTCTTCTGTTCTTTGCTGAATGCATACTTGCTTGCAGCCAGCAGTCTGCATTCACAATATGTTTAAAATACTAGGTTGCGAATTTGAGTAGCATCTTGTTGGCTGAAACAGAGCTGCCCTTGTCACTGATGCATCTAAGCCTGAAGTGAGGCTGGGAAAAGTTACATGTCTGTGGCCATACAAGCCAATTCTGTGTGATTTCTAGGTTCTCATCTGTTACTACCTGACTGTAGTATTTGCATGGGAGAGTAGATTCAGCTTCATCTGGTGGTTGATTTTTAAGCCTCAGAGAGTGCCCAGCTGCAGGACATGGGTCATTGAAATGTGACTGCCAGGCCTGGCCTGTCTCAAGCAACTCAACTCAAGATCCATCCCTTAGCTATCACTCATCTCATAATGGTGTTACTATAACTGTTAGGAAGCACATCCAAATAATTTTTAGAGAGCAGTCAGTCTGAAAATAAAGTGACAAGGATTTTTGGTAGGAGGATGAAGTTAAAATGTGGGATTGTGTGTGAGAGAGCAGAAAATGTGGCTTTTGATCTTACAGAAATGTTTGGTATGTGGGTTGTTGGGCTTAGAAGTTTGAATGTCCTTAATATAAAGTAATCTGCATGAGTATTTGAGTCTGTTCCTTTTCTACTTTGTGTGAGCTATTTAATGGTTAGTGAGCCAGAAAAAATCACTGTGTTTTCAGATGGTTCAGACACCCTCCTGATGAGTGGAACACTTGAATTAAAGTTCCCACTCTGAACCAGGCAAAGCAATTAAGGACGGGGATTTGCACTCGCGTTCCCACCTTTTAGTGCTGTGATTACAGGTTTGTAAAGTTGTTCCACGGAGGCAGAGTGTAACAAAACTTACGCAATCTCAGAGGTTGACCCTGAAAAGTCATTCAAAGCAGGTACCCAGCCGGATGGAGCTCACCCCTATGTCTCTTGCATGGGTGAACAAACAACTGGTGCGCAGGGCGGGATTTTTTGTCCCTAGCTATGTGTAATCTACCTGAAGAAGATAATTCAGACATTTTCTGGTTCCCTGAGCACCTTACCTTGAGCTCTGGTGGTGTTTGTGCTTGTGGGCACCTGCCTGCTTCCAGCTGTACTCTCTGATATCAGTGCTCACCCTCCCTTCCTCTTCACAACCTGTCCTCCACACCAGGTCACTGAGGAGGGCAGGGAATGGGACCTTCCTCGCTCCGAAGGAGACCGCCGTAGTGGGTGGATTCAATGGTGGGATTTCAGGCATTGTCTAGCGGTGACATACACCAGTCCCAAATCTGGTACTTGGCAGTGCTCAGAACCACCAAGGAATGGATGGAGTGATCTCTGCAGGCACCTGAAAGAGGAAAGGAGTCTGGGTGAAGTGTATGGAAGGATACTTAGACTGAGTCTGAAAAGAATTAATACATATTTATTTGTGTAAGTTGAGTGTGTGAGTAGGGTGGGCAGCTGAGCTGGCATCCAGGAGCATGGACCTACGATTGTGTGGTTCGAAAAGTGGGATGCTGTGAAAGCAGATACAAAGCAAAAGTTAACTGAGACGTATAGAGCAGGATTGAGAAGGGGAGGGTTAGGATATTGTCTGAAATATATTTACTGTTGTCATTTCAAAATGCCTGGCAGCTTACACCTCCTGTTCTTCCAGCAGAGGAACGTGCCATCACCACAACTTTGGGATGTTGTGGATGTAGTGTGTCAGTCTTGGTGCCGTCCCCTCGGCCCTTTGCCTGCCTCAGGGGCATTAGATTCCTACTCTGTCGGCCTCTTCTGCACCGTTTCCTCGCCGTAAAAAGGCAGAGTAGCTTGAAAGGTGGTGAAGAAGAGGAGACTGGGGATGATAATTAAGGTGGCAGTGATAATTGTAATGTGTGCCTCGAGCGGTGGCTGGGGGGAAAGATCACACCTTTGTTGCAGCGTTGCTGAGCTTGCTGTTGATGTGTTGTTAAACTGTGAAGAATGTGATGTGGTGCTAGTTCTTGTGATACTGCTCAGGACTCCTATATGCTTTGGTTTTATTTTATTTTAATCTGCTTCCTTGGCTAAAGAATCAATACTTTTTTATAAAACTGAAATATCATACCTTGCATTTTCATTTACTTCAGTTCCAATGTTTCTTCCCAGATCACTGATTTATCTTGTGGTGTTTTAGGATTCAGAAACGCTTAGCAAACTTCTTTCTCATCGCAACCAGTTACTGTTTTAATGAATCAAACTGACTGAGGGCACAACAAAATCTTATAGTGACTTATCTGCGTTATTAGTATTATATCCAGTAACTCTGCGTTTAATTTGTTCATGTCCAAGTAAATTAAATTAAGTGGGTCTCTTTAAGAGTCTCATCAGTTGTTATCAACCAATATTAGAAAACACTTTAAACGATTCCAAAAAATACTTCTTTGAAAGATGACCCAGATATGGGCAATTTCAAGCTTATCCAGTAAATAGCTTCAAATAACCTCTGCTGCTAATTGAGCCTCGTGCTTTGTGTTTTCTTCTTCCCAAGTCTGGGTACAACACTGGTTATTTTTCCCCTCAAGACATTTTGCCACCGTTTTTGGAATCTACCATTTCGAGCAAAGAAAAGCTTTGCTGAACTTGAATTGCTCTCACGATTCATTGGCCTTTCTTCTGTCCTGGTAAGGGAACAGCTTTTAAGGAGAGCAGGCCCCTTGTTTTAAAGGGCATTTTTAATGGCCCCTGCATTTTGCCCAGATGTTCAATGTCTTATCTAGTACTTTGTTAATTTGTAGTTACCTTGTCAATAAAGCGGCTTTTTATCAGATACATGTAGTATAACAGTTAGTAGTTATATTCATATATACAGCTGAACTTGCTGGCTTTGAGTATTTCCTGTGCTTCATAAATACTTATATAATCTGTTGTGCGGGCTCAGCTGTTCTTAATTCTAATGTGATTCATATTGTGCTTAGAAATCTGACATTCTTGGCTTGTCAGAAATACTAATATATGTTAGTGCCATATCTATTGAAAATTGACGTGTTTTTTGCAGTGCTTTAGTTTTCACTTCTTTATGTTGCAGCATTCCATATTGAGCAACACGGCATTGTTTGCTTTTAAATTTCCCTCTCCCCTTCAGTCTTGAGAAACCAGATGTAATTAGATTATATCTTTCTCTTGGCTTGCATGGTTTTCACTTGTAGTGAATTATGCCATGCAAAACTGTATCCCTCCAGTGAGAATTTGGTTGTCATTGTTATGAGCTACATCTGGAGTGTATAACACTTTGTACTTTGCACTACAAAGACTCTTTGCCCATGGCTCAGAGTCAGAAACCCTACCTCACCAGCAAGTAGGAATAGCTCTTTTCTCTAGCAAAATTGCCATGCTTGTCATCCTCAGGCCTTTCTGCTGCAGACAGTACTGTTGTACACACAAGAACGCTGCTCTAAAGCTCCACAGGTGGTATGACCTTGGCTTTTAATAGACAGCCAAAAGTATTACGGGAATGTTGAGCTCCACGTGGACAGGTCCCCTTTCTTCAGTGGGTCCTGGATGACCAGAAGGAAAATTCAGACGAAAGTTTATCTTCAGGAAAGACGTTTGAATGCACCTTTAAGGTCTGTATCATGGTAAATCAAAAGCCTTTACTGTTCAGCCACTTCTGTGTTTAATTACGCTACCGCAGAGGAGCTGAAGCTTTTGTTTCCAGGTTGAGTCTTTCTGATTTCAGCTGGGAAGTAATGAATGCTGCTGTCTCTCTGTACAGTCTTTCAGCTTGCTGATGATATCATTTTCTTCTATAATCATGGGGGTAGTGAATGATTGCTATTCAGGCTTCCTCTTTAAAATGAGACTTGGACTTTGTGTGTCTCACTCCCCACATTGTTTTTGTTGCTGTCATCTCTTATGCCATGCTCTTTATCGAATATTTGCGTGGTATAGACCCACCAGTTCTTTACTAAGGCTGTTTGATTCTGACAAGGCACTATAAAACCAAACCTTCTTTGGAGAATTCGCTTGTTTGTGAAGTCATGAAGCAGCAATGCCACTTGGTTACCCAGAGAACATTAAAAATATATGGACTTTAGGTTTGGCTGTTTGGGGGTTGGGGTTTTTTTGTCCCTCCAGCCTATCTGCTGGGTCAAAAGAACATCAAGTGCTCCAAGCAAAAGTGCCCCTGTGGGCAGAAACCTTGGCAGTTGCCATAATTGCTCACCCATAAAAGTTTTTCCTTGCATAAGAGCCATACTCAAAGCTGGAGCTGGAAGAAACACTCATTGAAGCATAAAGCTGTGCTGATCTTTAATTGAAGTAGCATTTAAGTGCTATCTTTTTCTGTCTACGCAGAAGAAAATGCACAGCTCATGTTGAAGCCTGATCTCTCATTTCCTGTTCTCATCCATGTCCTCTCCCATCTCTTTTCCCAAATATATTATAGCATCAGCAAAAAATTACTTTGAATTGAAATCCTGAATGTCTGGTTTGTATACTATTAAGAAACTTAGGTTTCTATTATAGAGTGTAAATGAAGTCCAGATACGGCTCCACAGCTTGTTATTGATCTCTGTGCAGTGTGATCTCTTGTAAAGACAGGAGATGAGCTGATGCTCAGTGAAGTTCCCTTGACTCATCTGTCTTACCAGAACATATCGCAGCATAGATACATCATGTTTTTTAAGTAGCATTTATTCTCAAAGTAGCTAGTCACAGCTGCCTTTTCTTCCTGCAGTGCACAGATGTGAGGTTACAGTACAGTGCTTCCCCCAGAATGATGTATTACTATCGTGACCTTGACTTCTGCTCTTACGGAGGTTCACGGCCATAAAAATCACTTTGTTCAAGAGCAGTGGCTGTAACAAATAAGCTTAGCTAAACCATCACTTTTTCACTTTTACTGATTTCACTCTTCTGCTTTATGACAGGGGTTAATACAGAGAATTAGATTTCAGTGACATTGTTTAAACCTCTTTATCCTTGTCTAATTAAACTGAATACTTTAAAGATGATTCATGTTGCTTGACACCCTTGCATCTAAATACCCTTCTGTTAGATGCAGGGTAAAGGAAATGTGCAGACTAGAAATTCAAATCAGCCTTCCTTTCAGTTATTGAGTGAGGGTGTTTTTTGTTTTTAAACTTTCACTAGAAAGCACTATACTTCTCCAGTATCTGGTGTGATGATAGCTAGTGCCCAGATAGGTAGATTCCCAAAAATGTGTCTTAAAGGGAAGAGTGTAAACCCCAGTTTCAGTGCAGAGCAGCATCGTTACCTGTTGCAGAGCGGCCCCAATGAGCTTTGGGGGTTGCAGCTTCACCCGAGCTGCTGCATGCCTGTTGGCACGTTGGTAGGACCCAGGTCTACGTACAACCTTCCCTCAACCCCGCCACCCATCTCCCCATGCATCCAACCTTCTGGTCTTGGGAGCTATGGTGTACCCTGGTGAAGAAGTTCCTCCCACCATAGGACAGCTGTGGTCTTGTGGCAGATTCTCTCAGGTTTTGTCAGCTCAGTCAACAATGAGATACTGAAATGAAAGTTTTCTGCCTTATAATGAATACTTTTTCCTAAGATACCAGGAATTACTTGGATTTGCATAATGTTTTGTGTACTGTCCCTTCCAGAAGGTGTGGTGTGAGTAACAAAGGCAGGGTTGAAAGATACTATGGTTTCCCTTCCTCCTCACTGCAGGGCTTAATGATGTAAAGAGCACAGTATTTCATTGATGTTTGTTGCTGTTTCTGCTTGTGGGCTTTTCACAATACTGCGGTCAGGAAGATGACAAGATAAAGGATGACTAGCGTAGATCTGCTCTCTCTTTTAGAATAAGAATAACCCACATTTCTGATTATATTTCCTCTCCCCTCCCTTGGAAAAGTTGACTCAGAAAACCATCACAAAGGAAATAAGTTCATTTGAATTTCTACTGAACCTAGAAAGGCTGCTTTTATGAAGTCCTATTTGGAGGCTTTCAACAGCGGCCCTTTGACAAGAGCACGAGGTAAAACGGAAACTGCCAGCCAAACGCTCCAGTGTCAGTGGCTTGCCCTTGGAGCTTGCGCCATATCACAGATGGAAAATGAGACCATTACTCAGTCTTGGGGGTATGCTCTGTGATCCAAGTCCTCGACAGCTGTAGTAGAATCTCTACCATAGAAGGAAAAATTACTGTTAGCTAATTGAAAAAAATGCCAGCAGAAATCTGCTTTACTCTATTTGGAGGTGAGAGAAGAAGGAACTAAGTGGCTGAATGCGATGACTTATTTCCCTGTGCCTTTACAAAATTCCTGATGTTGTTCTACGTACGAATTTGTACATTCAGCCTTTGGTTTTGGTAGCGTGTTGAATGGTGATCATATGTACTCAGAAGAAAGATTCTCTTTTTTTATTTTGAGACAGCGTAACTCAGAAGAACAAAAGTCTCCAGCAGATACAGAGATGAAAACGTGTCTGTTCTCAGTCCCATGCCGCATGAGTTTCAGGAGAAAAATGGTTGTTCTCTGTTCTCAACTTGACGTGAAAAAGGTGTGTGGTGCTGAAAACGAGCAGGGGTTTTATAGCTACGTTAGGAATATACAATAGGTGTGTCTGAGTGAATAAAAGTGTCGTTGATGGCATCACCGGGCTTTTTACGCCAAAAGAAGCTGTGGTCAAAAGCTAACGTATAAGCTACTCTCAGATTTGCAAGCATTGTTCTGAATTCAGTATAAACCATCAATATGTGGTCCTGCTCCAAAGCGGCTACATGGTCTACACCCAGTTATCAGAACTTTCTCTTACTGTGTGAGCAAAGAGAAGTTGTTGAGCAAAGATACTGGTTCCTTCAGCTGAAAGATCTATGTTTGCCGTAATGCAAGGCTTTAAATCCAACCAGGTTTTTTTTTCCTCAGTTGCTCAGTGAGATACAGAAAAAGCTCCCGTCAGCATGGGCAGAGGGAAGCCTCTTCAGAGCGCGGGCTTTGCATGTGCGCGGCCTGACGAGCGTTGAGCCCTACTGTCTTCCTCGCCCTTCCCGTCCAAAAGCAAGCACTTCCTCTGAAGGCTAGAATGGAAAAGCTGTTTCTGCATTTTTAATCTTCTGTAGGGTAATTGGAGGCCTTGAGCTGGTTAAAAAATACCAGCGTATCAAACTGAGTCCTACTCCTTAAGTAAGAATTAAGACAGAGATGAGATTAGGAGTAGGCTCAGGCTGTGCTTACTCTTGGAGGAGTGATCTGGTGCAGAAATAAACAACTGGCGCATTGTAGTTTTATTGGGGCAAGAGCTAATTTCTAAATAAATAGCCTTTCCCTGGTTAACTGTGACACTGAGCTGCTTATTTCAGTGCTGGTGTTTGCTGCTGTCACACAGGACGGGCTGCCCGACTCCGTGGTCTCTGTGTGCTTCATGGATTGCACACGTTATTCAAACTTTGTTTTCCCGAACTCATTCCGCTGAACTAAAGCTGATACCAACAGTTTTTATTCAGGTAATACAACTCAAGACAACGTGACAGGTCTTTATTTTGTCGTCTTCGACTGATTGTCTTGTAAGAGAAGTTTTAAAGAGCAACCTAATGTGGCTATAAAAGATGTCTACCTGGTTTGGGGCACGAATTATAGAGGTCTGAGACCCAGTTTTCAACAGCGAGGTAATTCTCTGAAGTTTGGAAAAATCTCTCTGAGTTTAGGCTGTCAAGTTATTTTAGTAAACCAAGTTTCTGTACAAGGGCTAACTGTATGTTTTTAAAAGACATTTTTAGTAGTGGAGAGATAATATCATGTGTGATAGGTCTGCTTCATGTAACGCTTGGCTATGTGTTTCTTGTATTTAAGCAGTTCTCAAAATAACAGGTGGAAATAGGAGAGCAAAATAATGGGAATAAAATGAGGCCGCTGCTTGAGAAGTACTTTTCTTCTTACATCAGCACTGGAGTTTATTTCTCAAAGGTTAAAATCTGACAAGTAACTTCTGTACTTGTCCCTAGTTATATACCAGTCTGCATCCATGAAACTCAGCACTCATCTCTGTAACTGGTTTATCTGGCCAGAAACCTGCCATTTCTACTATTGAAAATACTTTTTTCATTAAAAATACAGGGAGTGGGGGAGATTTTGCAGATAACCTTTTGACAAGGTCACTTTTGGCATTTTTCTCAGTGAGTTGTTTTTGCAGCTCTCATACTGTTAAATGGAACGAGGAGCGCCGTCGAGGCCTGGGAAGCGGTGCTGGGCTGCTGCTGGCAGCTGCCTGCGCCGTCCTCACCCGTGCCGGGGGGCCACGGTGTCATTTGGCCCTGCCATGGCTGTTCCTTTCTCATGGCTCCCCCTCAAAGGCGGACCCTGAATTTTGTAGACTAAACGGAAGAGATGTGTAATGGCCATTAGGGTCAGCAGGGATGAGAAACGAATGGGTTCAGACTGCGAGTATTTTATTGTAGCTTGCTAGTTTGTGTTTGAGGATGAAAATGTGCGTGCCTAGTGAGAGTCTTTAAAGGTGTATAATCTCTATAATGCAGCCTGCTCTGAATTAGCAGTCTGTTTTAATTTGAACATTTGCATTCTGAATTCTGCCTTCCGGCTCCTGTTACTCAGGGCCGTGCATTTACAACAGTTGCTTGAATCCTAAGGGTTTTCCCCTCAAACTACAATTTCTTATTGAGGGTTTCTAACGCTTTTTTTCTAATACCAACACAGTGGTTAATGGATTGTTCCCCGCCTCTGTTCACTTCAGGCAGTTATTTGCATCCACTCTTTCTGTAATAACAGAATTAAAGGGTGTGTTAAAAAGACTTGTGAGCAGCAAATGAAGCAATAAGCAAGCAAATAGCATTTGTATGCAAATGCTGTAAGTGCTTTGTCTTGTTCTGGGATCTGTCAGCTACCTCCATGCTTCCAAAACTTCATCCCCATCAGTACTGGGAAATGCCAGAGCCTGGTGAAGTCAGTGGGTCTTCCCACTGCCCATGGTGGGCTTCTGTCCTGGGTCTGAGGCAGGAGAGAAGCAAGATGTTACCGGCCGCTCCAATTTCACCAGCAGCTTCCCTGTATTAGGAAGGCTTTTTCTGTATTGTGAATAAAACCAACTCACAAAAGCCAAAGAATAGTCCTGCTTTGGAAACTCTTGCATTGTTGTCTGAATTAGCCACTGCCTGGATCTAGTGACCTCAGGAGCTGAAAACATGGAGCCTGTACTGCCTGCGTGAAAGAGCCAGCCACGCTAGCTGGAACTGGGAGAGGTTAACAGTTTTTGTAGCTTCTGGCAAAAAAAAAAAAACAAATAAAGAGGACAGGAAGCGTGTTGACCAGTGTGTCAAAGCTCGGTTTCCTTGTGTAGAGTATATGAATCTGTTGGGTTCACAGTGAAGTTATCCCTTGAGTTTGCAGGGTAGGGTTTTTTCCTACTTTTTTTTTTCCCCCATATCCATCTTTCTCCCCCATCCCTCATGCCTGCAATGTCTGGTGTAAGCTATGAGAGCCCTGGGTAATCTCTCCATTCCTCAGCTGAGGCAGGCTGGAGTGCTTCCAAACTGTGTCCCATCAGTGCTCTTACCTTTCTATTGTGAGGAATTGCAAGGTGCTGTAGTGCCAGGGGGAATCAGTGAAGTCTGTGTTGCTTTAAATGGCTTTTGAGTTGTTCAAATGACTCTAATAAGCTGCTTTGCATTATAGGATAGGCGGATCAGTATCTCAAGAGATCTCCTAAGTTTGGCTCTTTTTCCTTGAGCTTGATAAGCAGGAAGGATAGTCCCTAATGGGAGGAGAAGGGAGAGAAGGAGCAAGGAGACATGTGGCATGTGCAACCTGGAAAACTTGTCTATGAGCTTGACTTAACTCCATCTAGGGAAGGAAGCTGATGCTAATGGCTCTGCATGAGATAACAAATTATACTCGGGCATGTGTTTTCTGTATTCATTACAATATGTAATGGGGGGTGGAGAAACAGGATGTATAGTGTGCGTGTATTTCTGGAGCCTCAGGAGAGCGACCCAGATGTTGAAAAGAAGTAAGGAAGAGTTGGAGATAAAGGAGAAAGACCTCCAGGGTGGGTCTGTAAAAGCTGATCCAGAATAGGAGTCATTATGTTTTGCTCACAGTCAGTCACACCAGCTGGCTTCAAGTGGCCGGGGAGCTTTCCAGATAAGCTGTGGACAGTAGGAGCGTAAATAAGGAATTTGTTCCAAAAGGGTGAAATAAAATACTGAAGGATGCAATACACCCATAAATAATTATTTAAACAAGCTCTCCCTAAAGCAGCTGCTGGGTAGATTGTCCTAACGCGAGCTTAGGTGTGGTGTGAAATACGGTGATGGTCTGCTATTTGTTGGTAGTTGTTGTGCAGACATCTTAAACAGGACGTTTAAGGAAACACTCTTGTAATCACATTGCCATGTGTAGCTGTGCACTGGAGATGTTTCTGATCCGTGTGGTTAGCTGTCGGGGGCTGCATTAGTGACTGATGTAATTCGGTACGCTTGATCGCTGTGTGCTCGCAGCATATGGTTTTGAATGAATTATCCCATTCCGGTCCTTCCCTGAGGCTTTCCCAAGACTTTCCTCCTGTCCTGCGTAGCCTCTCTGGAAGGATGGCAGCGGGGTAGGTGCAGCAGCCCCGCTGACCCAATTTGGTTGCCTGGTGATGCTTCCGTTTTGCTCGTTGCTCCAGTGACATTTTGCTGTATTTTAATTTAATCTCTGATCCTGCTAAAACCAGAGTTCAGGATCTCTTCCATTGGCTGAGCATGCAGTGCTTTCTTCCCCTAATCAAAGGGCATGCTTTTCTCTACACACACACTTCTGCTGGGGAAAAAAACCCACAAATTAGAAAAAAAAAAAATTACAGGCTTCCCCACTATTCCCTGTCATTCTGTGTATTTGCAATAATCCAGATGCTGCTGCTATTACTATGTAAGGAAAGCCCAGAACATTCGGCTTTCTCATGAGCAATACCATGTTTTAGTTGTCCTGAATTTAGTATGCATAAACTAACTAGTTATTTATTCATTCCCAAAAAACCATAACCTTGTGACATAAGAAGTTAGAAACACATTTCCTGCTCTCCCTGATCTGTTCCCATGTCCTTGCCTTTCTCACAACTGGGTTTTCAGAAGCGAGTTGTGCCTTTGCAAAGCCCTTCTCGGCAGAAACTTCTCGGATGCATCAGCCCTGCGGAGAGTTTGCATGCTTGAAAATGCCTGTGACTTGTATCAGCTACGCCCTGTCCAGGCCATGATGGGGTAAAAAAGTGAGCTTTGCAAAAAGCACAGTCACTAAGAGATGTCTGCTAAGTGTGTCGCAGGCTTTTCATTGCATCTCCCAGGCCTCTTGCTGCAGAAGCACTGAACCATGTTTGGTGCAGTACAGTCAGTCCCGATCTTCTGAGCACTTAGGCAAGGCAAGATCTGTAGGGAAAGGGATTCCTCCTATTAGTTTGACCTAAATATTTTTCAGGGGAAGGAACAGTCCCCAAATTATTACTTTTCTCCCCAAAGCTTGCCTGAAGTTGGCTCAGCAGAACTATGACTATGACTAGCAGCTATTGATGCAATAAGCTTGTGTTGCAATTAATATATTGAAATTCTAATGCGGGTAATTTGCTCAATCAAACACGTTGGAGGACCGCAACCTTTCCAGAGTCCCGAAGGAGGTCAATGCTTACCCTTCCTCCGCTCAAAGGAAAGCAAAGATAATCTGTAGGGGTACATTTTGATGGCTTCAGCTAAATACTTGAAAGTGGCAGAATTTTATCAGAACTGTTGTAACTTCTTGCGTCTCCTGATGTTGGAGTCAAGTGGGTGGATGAGAGCATAAATCAGCAGAGAGCTGTGAAGCTTGGGATGATGGGCAGTGCAGCACAGCTGACAGATAATGGGATGATATCATCCATTTCCTGGAAAATGAGATGTTTCTGGCCAAAGCATTCCAGACCCTGAGTGTTTAACTGAGCTGGAGACTTCCTGGAATATTTTAAACAGATATTTCAGTAGCCCAGGTATAACATGATTAAGGATGAGTAACGGCAAGATATGACTCAACATCAAGATTTCTGGTAACTTTAAGAATTACAGGCAATGAAAGAGAGGGGGACTGAGAGCTATGGTCAAGATGTGGGAGAAATTTAACATGGAGTCTTTAAGTGTTTTAACCTCTGTGACTTTGAGAGCGGTGAGCATTGTCTGAGCTGTGTCACCATCAAATACAAGAATGTTGAGGTTTAGATTTTTTTTTTCCTCCTCTGTAGGAAGATTCATGAATTGGAAGTATTGAAACACCCAAAAATGCTGTAAGGGGGGGTAAGATTAAGAAACAGTAGACAGCTTGCATGTCCGGCAGGTGGTTTGGAAGAAGGCTGCCTTGCTGAGCTATTGGGAAGGGTGACTCCTGCATCTTGCATGGCAGAGATGATGATTTCTGGTTACTCATTTCGGTTACCTTCTGCTGAGTTTGATATCTACATTCAGTGATAACTCAAGGACAGAGTCCTTATGAGAGAGGCCCAGCATCAATGCTAGAAGGTAGTAAGAGACTTTCTGCATATTATGCACAACTCAGAAGACCAAGAGCGATTTTACTTGCCACTTGCTTGATTTTAAACTTAAAACGAAGCAAAAACTGGACAGGGAATCTGTGCATCTGCTTCACTGGTGGTAAATGTAAGGAAAATGCACAACAAGGTTTGGTACCTTGGGGTGGGCGGACAGAGGAGCTGCTCTAGCACTGAGATAAGGATTCTTGTGAGCAGACACACCTGAATTGCTCTTGCTGAAGCAGTTACTCCCATAAGGACAAGATGTTTTGAGCTCCTCTACTAGAAAACTGGGAAAAAAAATCAGGATTATAGAGGCAAAAAGAATACACAGTGTCAACATAAAGGAAGTGAGCTACAGGTGAACCTGGGTAACACATCCAGCAACTTTCCGTCATGACCGTCAGTACCATAAAAATAAACCGGGTCTGTACATGCTTCACCCAGCTGTTGAAATCGAGGTGTTGGTGTGTTATGATCAAACCCGCCTGTCTGGGTTGCTAATAGGTAATTGTGCTTAGGAGGATCTTTAAAAGATAAACACACACCCCCATACCCCCAGTGAAATGTCTCATCCTAATAGTATTCTGCGCTTAGCACATCTGGCAAATGTGAGCTAATCTTTTCTCATTTTTGTACGATCAGTTGGCCAACTATCTAATTATCTTGATATTGACTGGGTTGACTTAGTGTTTACAAATTGTTTCCTACGAGGAGACATTGAGTGTGGGTGGATGGTGGTCAGGGAGGATACAGGCATGGTTGGGACCAAGTACAACTGATATTCTCTTTACTGGGGATTTAATACCTTCGTGAAAGTGAAGCCCCATGATCCATATTGTGCATTGGGGTGTTTAAATGTCAAAGGAAATCAGTCCCAAAGGATGGGGGGCTGCACCCAGGAGAATCCCAGTGGCGTATTTGGTAGTGGGATCGCAGCTCGCCTGGGGATGGCAGCTACGTGCAACGGGCTCTGCTTCTGGTTTTGTATGGGATTACCTAGAAGTTGCAGCAGTAAAGAAATCGAATCCTTCTAAAACTTTCCAAGCTTCAGTTCAAACCAGCAGCTGTTTGTCAGTCTGAGTAGTTGCGTGGCAGATGGCACCTCCTGGCCCTCTCCTTCACATCTGCCGTCTTCATTATCACTAAATTAGCTGTATCGTCACATAGGATCTTAGGGTATGTGGTTTTCCTTACCACAACCCAGAAATATTAAATGATGGGAAGTTCTCATTACACAAGGCGGAGGCAGGAATGGCGATGGGAGCAGAGCAACACTCTGAGAAAGAGTAAGGAGATGTAGCAAAAGCCTTGAAAAAGCCAAGGTAAATAATGCTTATATTACCCTAAACAAGGTGAGGTGGCTCCATTAGAGAGCCCAGCTGCTGAGCGTGCGGTGCCACCGGCA
Source organism: Phalacrocorax carbo (assembly GCF_963921805.1). NCBI lineage: Eukaryota > Metazoa > Chordata > Aves > Suliformes > Phalacrocoracidae > Phalacrocorax > Phalacrocorax carbo. The sequence continues at coordinate 4,294,068 of NC_087519.1, read as the reverse complement.
GGACCGGTGGTTTCTTGCAGTGTCAAAGTAGCAAGGATGGACCTTAATTTTTGTGAGTTTAAAATCAGTCTTTTGCAGAACTCCAAAACTGTAATCCTTCATGTCAGGCAATGGCTTAATACAGTTTAATGACCTTGTAAGGGGGAAAAAAGTGTCTGCTCTTTTGAAAAGCAGCTGATGTCTGTACATGGCACTTAAATTCCAGGAGAACACCTTTGGAACAATCCACATTGCTTTCTAAAGTAGAAAGCCAAGAACCAGATCACCTGATTATGTGGCTAAGAGTTTTAAAAATTGTTTTGAATTCTTACACATGATTGAAAATGATGAAACAAAACCTGTCAGAGGGTGGAGTGAGTTAGTCTGTGGAGATTTTAGGCTGTGCAAGTATGTGTAATAGCAAAATACTAGCAGAAAAGCCCTGCCTTGTGAAGGTCCTCCTTGAACCTGTAAGAAGGTTAGTGAACAGAAGCGGGTCTAGAAGAGGCAACAACCCCTTTTGGGCTGATCAGGACAACACAGAGACTGAATCTCCCAAGAGCTTTGAAAAATTAACAGCAGTTTTTATCTTTTCCCAGTGGAAGGGAGGCGGGGGGTGGTTGCAGGAGTAAGAGGCCCCTGAGCACCATTGAGCTTTCTGGTTCCAAGCACCATCTGCAGTCAGCTGGGATCAAGTGCAGGGGACGTGGACATCCTGCTCCCTTCCCAGAAGCTCCTTCTTTAATAATTTACCTTTTTCACTCATAATAGACCCATCTCACTTTGACAATAGCTTGTGGTTGTTGTTAGAGAAAAATCAGAAGAGGGCATGCGTCAGCTCTCTGATCCCTTCTCATGGTTCTTGTTAATTTGTTGTGTCTCCATCCTGTGTTTTAGCAGCCCACTCTACATCATCTGCCATTACTTCCTCTGCTCTTTTTGAATCCCCTTATAATCTGGCATCCAAAACATCCCATGACAGTGAGTGCCACAATCAAATGACTGTTGTGCAGAAAAATATACTTTCCTTTTCTCTCTGATTATTTCATTGGGTTTCCCCTAATTTTTTTATGTTATGAGAAAAAAGTGAATTGTTTCTTCATCTTTTCCATTCAGTTCATGTGATGAGCTGCCTTCACGCTTCATCTCCAGTTCCATTCACATACTCTTATCTTTGAACATAGCCTGTTTTTTTTTATCGCTTTTCTGGTTTTACTACAAACTCCTGAGGTGTAGGGAAGGACAATTCTAGAGCTGAACACCACGCTGAGGGCATGGGCGAGGATTTACAAAGCAGAATAGCATCACTTATTTTGCTGGATTCTCTGTTCCCTCTGCATTTGTGACAGCTGTTGAACATTTTTTTTTCAAGTATTACTTGTGTTAATGGCAAGACTTCTTTTCTTAGTGGCAATAGCTAGTTCAGTCACCACCACTGTCTGTATGGCATCAGTATGGGGTTTTCTCCATGTGTGTTACTTTGCCTGCGTTACCACTGTGGTACAAAGGCAGATGAAATACACAGTATCATAAATTTTTGCAACATTTCACAGTAGGTTCTAGTTGCGAATGCCCTGAAGGATTTTGCACTGTCGATAAGATTAATTGCCTTTGTGTTCACTTTTACGAGCCAGTTATGAATGTGGGCACGCAATGTCTCATGCTCAATGACCTCAAAGGCCAAGACTTTTGCTTTTCTCACAATTTGGTAAGAGCACATCAATACTAAAGGAATGGGCTGCCAAATTAATAGCGACCAGAGCGGAGCAGGGACTTCCAGCCTCTGAACAAGTAGCGGGCTAGAGTTGGTGCTTTGAGCCAGAAACAAGTGGCACAGCTCTTGGGGAAAGGGCAGAAGCAGGGCTCACTGGAGGTGGCTTTAATAGCTATTTTGGGAGCTGGCTGCCATTCAAATGAGCAATGAACAGCGTGCTTGGATGGAAAGTACAGAAGTAGTACAGGCATTTTCCCTGTGTCCACAAGCGGCTACTGGGGATGGGCTCTTCTGTGATGAATATGCCTGGCTCTTTGTGTTTGTTTTTTCCTTCATCAGATACCGACAGCCACTAGAGTTGCTAGGTTAAGATATTTTCTGGAATCCGTGGGTTCCATCTACTCCTTCAAGCACTATTGCCTCTGTTCCAGTAGGGTTTTTTGTTTTGATTCATTTAGAGTTTAATGGGAAGGGTTTGGGTAATTAATCTTTAACCCCTCGCCGTTCAGCAGGCTATATAGGAGGGCAGGACCTCTTTTCTTCTACGAGGAAGTTCATGCAGGCTGAAGCAGTTTCTCATAAACAAACTAAATGTATGTTGGGGTGGAAATTCATCTTCTGCGATATAAACAAGAAAAGTACATGTAACGAGTGAAGTTCAGAACATAAGTACCTGGATGTCCAGTCCAGTTTCTGGATGGCCACTTGAGCTGATAGTGTAGTGGTAGACAAGAGTGTATGTAGCTTAAAGAAGCCTTAAAAACAAAGTGAAGAAACAGCTGATTAATCTTTATCTTGAGTAAACATTTTAATGGGAATATTTGTATGATTTAAGAAGTCTGAAAGTCCCAATTTAAGGGATGAAGAAGTCTCTAAAGAAAAATAAAAAAGGTAATCATCATCTCCCTATTCCAGCTCCTAGTAGTAGGAACAAAGCCAGTAGCTTCAGCGTAGAAGAATTTTAGACCTTATACCAGAAAAGAAGCAGACTGAGTGTTTTGGTTATCTTGAATTTTCCAGTATATAATGGAGGATATTCCTTTTGCACGTGAGCTTTCTGAGGTCTCACCATGTGCTTGCGGGAGGGATGCTCTTACACAGCCAGAGCAGAATGAGCTGCTTAAACTTTCTGAACTAGTTACCTGAGTTGCTAAGATTTGGTCTTATTAGTTGATAGATGCATTTGCTCTTTGATTACCTATAAGATCCATTTATTTTCTTTATATACTCCCATAGGAAGAGCAATATATCCCACCACTGCATTAAACCAGGGGCACCGTTTTTACAAAACCCAGATACCAGACTGATTTCTCATCTGTATCGGTTGGGAATGCCAGTATTGCTACTGTGGTGCAAAGGAAATTAAATACATCTACAAAACTGCAACCTCTTTAAATGTTTGGTTGGAAAATACAACACAGGATGCAATTTTTACCCAGGGCAGCTGTGTTTGGCTTTGTTTTCAAGTGCGTGCAGCTATACAGGCAGCTGTTATGTAGCTGCCATAGCGAGCACTTCATAGGAAAAATGAGTTTGGTATTCATATTCCTTTTACTGTCAGAGGCATTATTTTCCACATTTTACAAGGCATAATCTATTGCTTGTTAAGAGAGATTTAAAAAGCATTATTCCAGGAAGTTAAATTACCAAATTTTTTCATTTCCCGCCCTCCCTTTCCTCGAGGGACATTCCGCACCACTCCAGTTACAAGCTACCTCTTCACATACTGTTTGTAAACACTGCAGACTTCCCCGCTTCCCTTCGCCAAGGCATGTTTCCTCCCCAAAATGGACTGTCTGGAATAAGCTTTTGCAGAGAGTGCCGCTCTGGGTTTCTTTTCTTTTTCCTTAGGATGGATCTTCGTGCCACCTGAAACTTCATTCTGCTGTTATATTTCTCCATCTAAAAGTGCTGTCAGACTTGCGTGCTCGCCTGAAGTTCCTCAGTTTTCACTTGTGGGATTTCATCCTTGGTGTCACCCTGTGCAGCTTCGCCTTATTGGCTATGAAGTGATTTGTTCCTGTATCGTACTGCTCAGGACTAACAGCAGCTTTAGCATAGCAATGCGTCAGGGAATTAGGGCATTGCTTCTGACGATGCTGTGGTTGTGTACTTTTATTGTTGCAGTAGCAGTATGTTTTGTGATATAGCTGACTTTATCATACTCTTCTAATAAATGCAAGTATACAGGGTTATTGCTTACCATGAAAAAGATGCGGCAGTAAAGGCATATTGTAACCAACTTTCTGTTCACCTTCAGCATCTTAAGGCAGTTCCATGAACTATGCTACCTTTGGCCTCACTGCAAACAGTTACCTCTAAAGTAGAAAGTGATAATAAATTCTACAGTGATTATAAGACTGGGAAAGTACCCAAACTACTGCTTTTATTTTCTTTCTTAATTAAACTCAGATTTCTACCCCAAAATGGCTTTGTTTGCCAGCTTAGTAGATGCCATATTTTTAGTTTTCATGCATATTTTCCCTAACTCGAGCTGTCACCTAGCAATTACTTTTTGTCATGGGATAAGGTTTAAACGAGTATTTATTATGGTGGGGTTTTGCCTATTTATGAGAAGAGCTGAGTGTGCCTTTGTTTATCCTGTTTCTGTATGTACTAGAAGCTAGGTTTTACCCAGAAGTTTGGGCAGTTATTGTGACTGCGACACTGTGAGAGCCAAGAAAATAAAAATCAAGAAGTGTCACATAACACTCTTTTAGTGGAATAAATCTGGGTGCACGCTTGTGGACAAGCCTCTCGTAACCGGTACTGTCTAGCGTGAGCGAGCACTAGTACGCGCCCAGGTCCCTGGTAGGTTTGTACTGAAGGAAGAGCTGTGCTGGCATCTCCGTGCTGTTACTGTGGTAGGTGATAACATCCCCTTGCTTGTGGAGATGAAATCTGTGTGCTGTAGTTTGTGGATGTGCGGCTGTGGACGGAGGGAGCCTTGCCCCAGCTGCCCTGTTCTGCTCCCACCTCCGGCCGTTGGTGCAGCGACCCAGTGGGTCACTGGCTGGAAACCAGACTTTCTGTTTAAGGCATTTTTAGTTTTATTAGATTGACTTTAGGCAGTCATTCCCAACAATCATCTTCCTGTCTTACTGCAGGGTTTTTGATCCTCTGCAGAGCAACCATGTTCCCGAACGGATTTTTGAAGCTCTAAAGCCATGATTTAACTTGACTTTTGAATCTCAAGCATCAGATTTCCGGGGTCAGCTCGGCAACATCACTTGCCAGACTCGCCAAGAGATAAGCGCTCTTTGCTCTTAATGCAGGTGCATGGATGGCAGTCTCACTTAATGATAAAATCTCGTTTGCTGTTTCATTCGGTAATGACGTGAGTTCCCCTACCCCTTACCTTTCTAACTCGCTTCACTTAGAAACATTAAAGCTCATTAAGGAGCTCAGACTGGGGATGAGGGCGGTTTTTGCCGTTGCTAGTGCATTTATAAAGTTGGTTAGTTGGAGACTTGCTGTACAGTAAGGTGTTCGGGCATGTTTGAGTTAGGCTTTGCTTTGACTTCTCCATGGGCAGAGCGCTGAAGCTATCATGGCAGCAGAATTAGATCATACAGCAGGTTCCTTAAACAACGTCTATTATGTACTCCACTGTGTAACAGAGGAAAAAATCATGTCATTATTCCCTCTAGATATTAAAGCCCAGTTCAGCTCAAAGGTGATCTTTTTGGAAAGCAAACAGCTCCCTTTTTAATATCATCAGTGGGTGTTTTTTCAATATCCTGTATAATTTAGGACTGAAAGCACCTGTCTTCTCAACCAGATGTACAAGGCACTGAGGCATGACCAGCTGAAACCCGGGCACTGGAATGCCCTCCTGCTGAGTTATTTCTTTAGCTGTAATCTACAATCACTGTTTATCTGCAGTCAGACTTCATACTGCATTTTCTATAGGCCTGGTGGGGCCGAAAAGCATCAGGAATATTTGCTTTTGAACCAGTGACAGTAGCAATGTAAGTGTGTGCAGGCAAACCGACAGTCTCACATCTCTGCAACCGGACATCTCTCTGCCACCTATAAGAGCAGAAAAAGGGCTCGATACAAAACAGTAAGGGCTCTATTTCAGTGTAAAAGATGGAAAAAGAATATGAAACATGAGCTGATTAGCTGGGTCTCACATACTTGAAGTATCTAGCGATCATCTGCACAATAGTCCCTCATGATATTAGCCTGACATGGCCAACCTTGGTGACAGCCAAGGGGCCATACATTTCTTGAAATAATTAAGCAAAAATATCTCACACATGGCTTCTCCCCGAGAATGTGGCCTTATCAGGTTTCAATTTTATTTTGGTTTTGTTCTGCATTATGGCTTGTTCCTCCCTGCTTGAGGTTGGTTGTGGGGGCTGTGGCAGGGGAAGCTGAAAGGGAGAGAGAGAGAACATAGTACGCTTCATTTATTTTGGAAAAATACATATGATTTGCAGATGAACAAGTACTCTGTTACATTTTCATTACCATTTCTGATTGTAGCTCTAAATGAAGGTTATATTAATAAGAGATCTGATGTTGTATGCTCAAGCGTTGAGATATTTCAATGACGAGTATTATAGAAAGTCCTTTGTTTTGAAGAGCAAACTTGTGTGTTGTTGATGCAGAAACTGAAAAGGATTGTTATGCACTGAAACGATGAGAGTTGGCTTTCTTGTTGCTAAATAAGCCAGTAACTTTTGGGCAATGGTAGTCAGCAGTGAGGGGGAATAGCTTTGCGTCTTTTTTCTTGTATAAGCCACTGGCAATTTTGACAGAAGCCTTACAACCATGAGCAAAGCTGCTCAGGTCACCATAGGAATGCCCAGGTATTTCTGGGGGTTTTTTGTTTGTTGGTTGGTTGTTTAAACTAAAAGTGGTATTATTAAAAGGGCTGCATGTGCCAACTGAGGGCGGCCTTTCCCATAGGACATATGTCCTCCTATTAGCAACAAGGATAGATTAACTGGATGAAAGGGGATCCTTTTTGAGTCTTGGTTTGGAGCATGAAGAAAAATAAACAGGTTTTTTTTTTTTTACTTTGAGGCTTGGAAAAATGAACTTGCTGCTTACATCTCCATTCAAACTCCCTTCCCGTCTGCATAACTTTGCAGAAGGTTGAGTTTGCGAAAAGCAGGCAGTGACTTCAGACCCTCAGATGGTATTTTGTGAGCAGTTAAGGTTGATAAAACGGTGAGATGTTGCCGAAAGGCAAGGCTTCACTTTCTCTCTTCGTCCCAGTCATGGATTTCCACCCTCTCTCTTGTGCCAGCACTAAAACCCACGTACCCGTGTGGTCATCAGAAAGCTGGTAAGCACTAGGCTTAATTTTTTTGGACTAAATGTGAGATCTGGTGCTGGCTAGAAGGAGGGAGGAAGGATGTGAGGTCAGGAGGAGATAAATCGTCCCGAGTTGTCAGCAGGCAGCACTTAAACGAGCTTAAAATGGATGTGGGCCTCCAGTTGTAGTGCCAATGAAAGTCAACGTCTTGCAGAAGTGTTATTCAAGGAGTCAACCTACGGGGCTGTGTCCTAGAAAAAAAGAAAACTGAAACTTTTTCTCTGGCTGTTCGGAAGTTTATTTAAAGGGCTGTTCAGGAGCAGAACCACCAGTGTGGAGATCTGTTGATGCCACTGTTTAAAAGGAAGCTCAGAGCTCCAGCCCCTGGGAAGGGTGCCTCTTTGAACACAGCTGAACATGTGGATAGCCATTGCAGAGCTCTAGATAACCACTGGTAGATGATTCTGGCAATGCTTTAAGGTCTCTGTGACCTCTGTGGGAGCATCAAAGCCTTGCTGTCAGGGTGTGTTGCAAAGGCACAGAAGTCTACAGAAGAAGCTGTAGAAACACTGCAGCTTGCTATTGCAGCAGGAAAGAAACTAATGAGGCTGAAAAATGAATCACTATTTACTCTTCCTATGTTGCTTGAAAGACGTTTCTTCTTCTGATACCTTGAAAGTTAGCACATGGAAATAGCTGGCTGTATCATTCCATAGCAGCTGCTGAAACCTCTCAGTAGCTTCAAACTTAGTAGCTGGAGAAGGTCATGGGACACTCGCCACTTGGCATGCAGTTCATGGTTGTTATTGTTCCGGGGGAAATAAGAGGGACTGTTGCAGGGAAATCTGGTAGAACAGATGTAATAATAGATGTAGAAGCGCTCACTGGATACAAATGCTAAGCTTTGCTTTCTTCTTCACAACAAAGTAAACACAAATATCTCTTCGCATTCTCTTGGAACCTAGTCTGTTTCTGGTGGTTTGTTTTTTTTTTTAAGTTCTGAATTCTAAATCATTGTGTTTAGAGGAACGGAATGGTTCCTTGGGCATAAGCTGGAGGTTTTGGGAGCTTATGTATGTGATCTATTGACCCATAGCATATGGAACATAGTAGTACACAACCTATGCGTGCATAAGGTTTGTGCTGTTGAACCCATTGTCTCGTTTTGGTAACCTTGCATCCTTCCCAAATTAATTGAAATCCAAAGAAGTTGGGTTGCTTAGTTTGGGGTTGTTCAGTTAACAACGCGTCTTGGCTCCAAAGGCCGCAGTTGATATCTTTCAGTGTTAGAATCAATTCTTCTGCTGTGGTAAGTTAACGTACAGTTTTGACGTTTACTTTGAACACCTTTCAGCACAGCTTCACCGGAGGTATGGCCAGTATCTCCCTGGTCCACTGGAGAAGCCCCTAGTATCCAGAGACCTGGTTAGTCATTCATTGTTGCCCTTTTGCCACAGTCACTTGCCAGGACACTTGCAGAATGACCCTGTTGTTGATCTCATTTCCGTGGGGCCACACGGTGGTAATGAAGGTAATGAAGGCTGAAACAGAAAACAGCACGTTGCTGTTCCCATACAGAGCTAAGGAGGCGATCTGAGTTTTCCCTTAAAATGAAACCCATTTCAAATGGGCCTGTTTCTATCCATCAGTTCCTCCTGGTATTTTTGGACCCACTAACCCGGTTGAACAACATGAGAAAGGGATGGAGGTCCCAAAGGTACTATGTCCTTAGCAGATTTCAGTAGAATCGGCAAGTGAGTGAATAATGGGAACCCAGCTATAGCGTTTCCATCACAAGCGAGGTTGGAGGAGCTCAAGTGGTCATAGATGGTCACCTCAACCATTGAATGCCAGTCAGCTCGGGATGCTGGAGAAGGTTGGTTCACACACAGATCTAAGCAGGCTGTGGTGACCTGGCCATGTGGTCCGAGAACACCAGCAGCAATGGGGGTAGGCTTATGAAGTGTAAGAAGTAAAAACTGGGGGCACAGGACACAAACTTGCAGTGAATCAGTTTCTGTCATTCCTGCAGTACGGGGAACTTGGATTCTTAGACGGCAATTAGGGCGAAATTGGTCCCATCTAGGGCTGTATAAAACTGCTGAATATTCTACTCAATTTTCTCCCCTTTTTTGTCTTTTTTAGGGGGGGTGGGGAGTGAGATTAGGTTCAAGTACTGTTAAAGGCTCAAGTACTGGGGGTCCTGCAGAAAATTAAGTACGCGGATAGCCGTTTTCATAAGTGGACTTAATCAAGCATAGATAATGGGGAGTTAAACCATCTTTGAAAATCATGATGTGTGTCACATAAAAGGACGGGAGACTTACTGTTATAAGTTTATTTAAGTGAAAAGAGATTTGGCTTCTTATGGATTTGAATCCTTCTAGGGACTATTGGCATGGAAAATTAAGAGGGATTTTGCTGGGGAGGTGCCTGGAGGCATTGCCTCTGTCTTGGTCATATTTAGGCACACAAAAAGAATCAGAAACAGGGTTGTTAGCCTCTCAAACTTCTCCAAGGCATTGAATAGGGGCTTGTGTTTCACTGAGAGAAAGCAGGATGTCATCTGCTAAAAAAGCAATTTTATATTCTTTATCATGGGTTGTGATTCCCTGAATCTAATTTAAGGCTTTGAAGTATTCTGAACCTACTTGCATTATCACCAAATCCCCTCCAGTTAGCATGTTCAGGGAAAGGCACATATCTTAAAAGAAATAGCCATGCAAGGAGCCTTCCCCATGATAGCTGAGACTTTCGTGCAGACATTGCAAAGTGTAATCTAAAACTTCCTTGGCTGCAATTAACTAAATCTTGTGTCCTACAGCAGTCAGATAATATCTCCACAGAAATGCTTTTTAAAAGTTTCCTGTTTCCATTGTGTTCTCAATCCCCATGGGATAATATTCTCATTCACTAAGTCTTGGGCCCTTAAAAAAATAATAATTAAACCAGGTGTGTGTCAGTGGGATTCCCCAACTTTTGTTTGGTGTTTGCTTAAGGAGCATTACAACACGCAGGGTTTATTTGAGCAGTCTGGGGAGATGCTGGTGTTTGCGTGCAGTTGGGTGAGCCCAGAGACATGAGAGTCTGGCAAGGGAAAACGTGGATTCCTAGGATGCACATCAGACCCTTTTATTCCTTACTTTGTCTACATTGGCAAAGGTTTTCCCTCTCTCTGTCCCATCACGCTGTTTGTGTTTTGGCTTCTCTCGCTGAGGAAGTGCTGTCTCATGATGAGCGCACCAGCACCTCGTATGCATGGACTCAGTCCCAGCTCTTCTCTGATTTGGTGCATCCTAAAGCAAGTGACTTCACGTGCCTCAATTTCTCCAACTGTAATGAATGCCAACCGAAAATAAGGGCATAAAAATAATGCTGCCGTTCCCAAATCTTCTTAACCCGCTTTTGTGTGTCCCCCTGGGCTCATTACCCAGCTTGGGAGCCACTAGCTCATCCTTCAGGAGGCATTTTGAGCTTCTCCAGTGAAAGCTGTTGGACAAGTGAAACCTTTATGCAGCTGTCTGGTTGCAGATGATGTCTGGTTCTCCAGATGAACCTAATCCACAACTGAGTGGTTTGATTCTGTCTCCCTGATCTGCTGGAGACACTGCTCTGAATTGTGTTTTAGGAGGAGACCACTGTGTTTCTAAGGGCATTTTGGGTCTGCTGCTCCCTCCTAGGGAACAGGAGAAGGAGGAGAAAATGGTCTATAAAATTTCCATTACTCTGAAAAGCAGAAACATCTGTTGGAGACTGCAAGCGAGGTTGGAAGTGGTATTTACCAGCAAGAAGCTGGCATCTAGTCTGTTCAGACCCTCTGCAAAATAACTCTTGCTTCCTCCCATGGAAAATAATGTGGAGGAATCTCTGAGTCAGGATCTGCCCCAGGCGCTTAAAGGCAGCAAACTCCGCACTTCTTAGCCAGGCTGTTGTGCACATACGTACGTACGTGGTGCATATGCCTGTGCTCTGAACGAGGTGCATCTCATGAAATCACAGTTCAGCAATGAACTGTTTCTAATAACAAGTCTTACATAAAGTCAGCTGTTCTGCATCATGCATTTTGGGTTTAGAAACTCAGCTCTTTAAAGCAGAGTTTCAGAAAATAAGCGCTGTGTGTGTATATATATATAATTTTTTTTTTAAAGGAGGGAATTGGAAGAAGTGGCAAATTTCCCAAGATATCCAGAGACCTATGGCCCCTCCATTCCCAGGAAAAATGTGTCAGAGAAAAGGGAATGGCCTACTTTCTAAGACAATGCCTTGGGTCTATGTGATGCTTGCTTACTCCACATAGAGCCCAGGACTGCCTCTTTCATGGTAATTTTGGTGCTAGAAGGGCAGGCACCTTCTCTGTGATTGCAGAGCTGCCCCATGAGAAGCTGCTAGCAGGAGTTAGAGGTCCTCAGTACAGTCAGTTCCCTTTTCCTCCTGTTATTCCAGAGGATGGGAACATCCTGCTGTCCCGACTGCATGAGCTTCCCAGTGTTCTTCTGGGTCCCGTTAAATCAGCCCTCGGATATGGAGAAATGGACTGCACCTGGATTAGTCGAATGCCCACATACATTTTAAAGGAACAAGAGGTACATGTTTGTCTGAGGTAGGTATCTCTTTCTCCTCGGTTTGGTCCTTCACCAGATCCCAGGTAAGACCAGGTGTGCTTCGGGTGCCAACAAGAGTAGGTCCTCCCAGGAAAGAGGCCCAAAATCCAGAGGCTGGAAGCTACTGTGGACAACCTCCTCCCTGTAGCATCCTCTCCTGCCAGGTGGGGGTCTTGCAGCCCTAACTGATGGCAAATTTATCATATAAAGTATGGCAGGAAGGCAGTTAGCATTGGCTTTCATTGCAGGATGCTTTCTTTGCCAGCTGCTTCTTCCAGTCTGTTTTGTTGTGGAGCATCTCATTAAAAAGCAAGGGTATTTAAATGCTGGTTTGAAAACCAAGAGGCGAGAAAGGCTCTTCTGTGTCATCGTGGTGCAGTGTATCATAGTCACAAGGCACTTCATTTGTTCAAATCCCTACCTTGCTCCAAGAGATCTGATGAGTAAATGAGTCACAGGGCGTGCTGAGCAGAGGCTGGCCCTAGGCTGTGAGATTGGCTGCTTTTTGGAACTAAATTAATTGTGAGCTCTACGCTTGTACTGAGCTGGCTGCCTGTCGTATTGGTTGGTTTAACAGGTTATTTCCTTGTCTTTGTGTAAATTGTTTTGAGACCTGATTCTGTGGGTGCTGCTGCTTCCCACGCCATGTGGCGTTACCTGGCGAGTTGGCCTGAGTTGCCCTCCCTAGCACAGGGGGGCACGGCGATGCTGAATGTGCCAGGGAAAGAGCCCACGTCTGTGGCAAGATCCTGATCGCCCTGCCTGGGGCTGGTGCAATGCTTTAACTCTGGTTTTCTCCCTTCCACCTGTGCTGCACAGCTGGAGAGTGGTTCAAGAGTGCAGTTGTTCAGGGGGTTATGTGCATCCCTTTCAAGCATCCAGACTGTCAGATACAACATCCCAGGCTAAACCATTAGTTTGACTGTACATGGCATTTCTTTTTGCCCTTTTGCCAGGTTTTCTTCTGAGAATAATATATGCATGCTGCAATGTTAGCTAACGATGCCAAGGACTGCTGGAGGAACTATTGCAAATGACCTTTTTTTTTTTTCTGAGATAATCTGTGGGTTATTAAAAAGACATATATTTAAAAATCCTAAAGTCAACAGATTTGCATGAAAAATTGTCTGCCTTGTCTGGCTTGCTTGACACTTTGGCTGTCTCAGAACAGATGGGACAGTATCCAGCTGTGGGAAAGGAAATACATTTAATGTTCATATTGTGGTCATTGAAATGTGAGGGGCACCAACAGGCTCATAAGGAACCATTGAGAAAATCCCCAAAGCCTATCAAAGCCTAGGTTGCATAATTTTGACATAACAGTGCTGCTCGGAGTAGCTGTGCTAAATCTAATAGCTGTCCAGGCTGTTTTGTCCTGTCATGAAAGATTAGGTTTGATTAAGACCAGTATGTTTCAAGAAATCATTTGTCCCTGCAGATCCACGCAGGATGTTCTTGCGGGCTTAAAGAAGAACCTCTGAGGAAGCAGAAAGCGAGCTGTTTCTGGAGAGGAAAAAAACCCAAGAGACACAGACTGGATTGAAAAGAAAAAAGACCCTCAACTGTCCCTAATTTTCATTGATGTTCCTGGTAAAAGAGATTTTCTTCCTCTGGTAGGATCAATCGCTTATTGCCCCGGTGGGTAGGAATTGCTTCGGGTGGCTTTGGCCATGCGGTGCTTTCTTGAAAGGGTAGAACTGACCCCAGAATAATTCCTTCTGTGCAAGAGGTGAACTGGAAACTGGCAACAGCTTCATCGATACCGCCCCTCTTCACTGCCTTCTCCAGGGAGTTTTGGCAATGACAGGGACAGCCAGGACCATAAGAAGAGCCCCTTTTTGCAGCGTGTTGGAGCGCTCTCGAAGCTTTGCTATCTCCATGCCAAGGGCTGAACTGGCCCCACAGCATGGAGAGCAGCTCCCTTACTGCAGCTCTCCTCCAGCCAAGTAGGGTCCCCTACAGTATTTCATAGCTTCCCTCCTCTTGTGATTTTTTTTTTTTTACTTCTTTCTGCTTACAGATGAGCCTGGATTTACCCCTTCCTGACTCTTGATGAAAATGATCTATGGACCATCTTAGCTGTGCGTAGCGGGCAGAACAAAAGCTGCGACCTGAATATCTTGAGCATTCAGATCCACCTCCAAACTCCACAGCTTGAGCTCATCCCCACTTTTAATTATACCAGACCATTCCCATGTGTCTTTGTCTGTAAAAGACGCATCGCTTCATATCTGTATCTGCTTTAAAATTATATCAATTGCCATTTTTCTAAATCCCTCTATCAAAGAAATCCTCTCCCCTCCCTACTAAATCTCTTGCACTTGGAACTTGAGGGAACAGAGCAGATGCAGTTTGGTGCCCTCATCCAAACTAATGATTTGTTTCTGGCCGAGAACACGTTACCGTCAAGGGGTTTTAATATTCTGCAGAATTTAGTGGAGGCCAATAGAGTAGGAGGGGGTTAGATGCTCTGCCTTTGCCAAGATGTTTATGCAGCAGGAATGTTATTTATGTAAATCTGGAAGCACTCTTGAAGCGATAGCCTTGCTCTTGCATCTCAGACTTTTTTCATTAAGTCGTTGATCCTCCTTCAAAAAAAATCTTTTTTTTTTTTTAAATAAAAATTCCCTCTGAAAACCTAAAACTCGAGTATGAAAAGCGCTTGGGGAAAAATATTTACTGCACAACTGCTCCAAACTACCCACATTATACAGACCACGGCAATTTCTTGAAGAATGCTGGGGTAACAACTGCCTGATTCAGGGTTTCACACATCCTCTCCCCCTCTTCTCCAGCTGCCTCCTTTCTCCTTGTAAGTGAAGTTATTGCATGCTCCAGCATCTGACTGTCCTCTGTAGGGTAAGCCTGTTCCACCTGAACAGTCCTAATTACCGAAGTATGAGCGCTAGGGACAAGTACCACTCCTCATCTTCAAGTTGTTCCTTTCTCACTGGTACAAAGCCCTGCAGAGACCCTGTTTCTTGCATGAAGCAACCGAATTCTGGCAAAACTCAGTTTGTGCTCCTGAGTTTTTTTGAAAGACTTGCTCTCCTTGTAAAGTTTTTAACATGTTTTATAAATTTCCTCCCTGTAAATAGCATGATAAATAACCGCCGCTCACAGATTTGTCTGTTAAAACCCAACACGTAACGAGAAAGCTTGGCAGGATGGAGGGAAGGGCACAAGGCGGACACCTATGAATGTGTTTTGTTGTAGGGGAAATCAGGCGAAAGCCCAACTGTCAGAGCAGGGTAGCGTTGGCCATGGTGTGCCCTGCTGGGTGCTCATTGTGTACATCCGTGTGACGTGTAGCTTTTGGCGTGAGGAGATAAGGGTGCAAACTCAGTGAATGAGTGGTGGCAGGTGGAGAAAGCCAGGACGAATATGTTGCTCAGAGATCAGGCCGTGTATGAAGCTTCACAAAATCAGTCCTACCCGCCTTCCCTGGAGGGACATGGGTAACAATCTTGCAGGAGCACTTCTTCAGAGGCCCGTTACCTGTCCTGAAGAGCTTTTAAAATATTTTCAAAAAAGCTGATGGCAAATCTGGATCCCTGTGAGGATACACTGTGGAAGATCACCAAAGCTGATGATGCTGTGACCTGCTCGCTTTGCCTTCAGGTGCCTGATGAAGCTCCCACCGCACAGAGGCGGCTCCCTGGGCAGAATTATTCTGCACGCCATGGAAATCAAGGGCTGTAGTGAAGTGGATGCTGTGTTTCAGGTATTTGAATGTGATGATTCTCACATATGCATCCCAAATTGTTAACCTGCGTTCTGCAGCCCGTATCATTGCTGGAGCAGCTGGTGGGCCCCTGATGCTGCCTGTTAATACAGTATGTGCAGTGAAGCAGCAAGATTGATAAGCAACGCGTTCCTGCAAACCAATAACGTGAACCACTCGTGACTGGAAGTGAGCAAAGACTGAAATACCCTGGGGAAATAACACTGATCAATAACATTGCCAATTGCTAAGGTTAATGAGGAGTTTAGCCCATACAACTCTGATTCCTGATTGAATGCAAAACTCTTTGCTTGGCATGTAATTCCTGTGACTTATTGCAGATAGTTCACCTCACTTATCTTTTGGGGATTTGCATTATCTGCACTAGCAGCAGAATTTGACCATATCTGATCCTTTCAGAACCCCAGCCAATCCAATGGCAAAATATAAACATCTGCCTGGAAACTATTTTTGAAGGGCATATATGGTAATGATGATGATCCAAAGACAGAAGAAATGCACCTACAGATAGCATGGCTGGCATCCCAGACCACTATCTTCTGCTTGTTACTCATGGATTCTTCCGAGTATAGCACATTTATGTATCACAGTAGTAGCAAAGGAGGTGAAACAAATGGTGACAACAAGCTAAATATTAATGCTTTTATAACAGAGTAGCCCAAGCACTTTCTGAATGCTGGGGGAAACAGCAGGAAGCTCCTTGACAGTCAGTCAGCACCTGACCACAGCGAGGCCATCGTCATCCAACTTTGTCCAAAGCTGAAAGAGCACAGGGAAACATCTTGAATCCCCCATTAATTAACCCTCTACGTTTTTCCATCCCAAGCCATCTGAGATGGCTACTTCCACCAAAGGAGGGAAGAAGTGCTATGGGCCGGACCCATGGAAGTTGGCAGATTATACCAGATGTGCATCTGCCTTTAGGCTCCAGCCGTAGAGCTAAAATTAGCTTTTAGGAAAGAATGTAAAAAGCAACAAAGATGCATTTTATTATTGCACATTTTCTTTTGTCGCGTATTTTGTTGGGGGTTTTTTTTGTCTAATAGTAGGTATGAGACCAATTATCTGCATTTTCTCTGAGCAGTTGTTACTGAGGTTTATTAACATCTGGAGTTTGACCTAGACCATCAGTGTGTGGCACTGGTAGCAAACAGGATTATGATGTGGCAAGGGGACATTCTTATGTGCATAAAGAATTCTTGGACTCCTTCCTGCTAGGGATGCTTGGATCCCTCAGAGATGGGTGTGGGGTTTATGAGGAGGGGGAGGAGGGGTTACTTGCTGGTTTTTGAGTCTTGATGGGTAACACCCAACCCGTGGGGCAAATAGCAGGCAAATCAGAACCAGGAAGTGATGTGGCACATGCACATGAAAAATGATGGGTGGGGAATGTTAACCAAACTCAAAAGGAACTTGGGATAGGTGCCAGGTCATGTTCTGGTTCAAGCCCTTTGCTCGCCTCCTAGTTTGTCTCAATTTAGTGGCCCACTCGCTAAAACCCGTACCTCCGAGAGGACCGATGCAGCAAAGGGCAGGAAGGAAGTCTCTTGTTGTTTTTGTTTTTAAACATAACTTGGACCAGGATGTGATGGGGATTGTCCCTTGGACAATTGCTTACTAATGGTTCTTGCATTGCTCAGCACCCTTCCTACCCTCCATGACGCAGCTCATCCTGAAAGAGGCTAACGCTGTCAGCATGTATTGCTGATGTGACAGGGAAGGTTTCTAATGTGTGCTTCATTTCTTCAGTGCAGTCTAACAGCAAGGAATGACTCCAGGTGCCAGTGCTCAGCCAGCAGTTCTTACACTTCACAAGCGTTAAAGGAAATCTGGAAGTGGCTAGGCTTGGAAAATCACTGAGCTTACCTGCTACCCTTTCTGGTCATGACATTTCATGAAGGACAGCAGGTTCCTCTTAGAGCTTGACGTGGAGTTTTCACTCCAGTATAGCTCCCTTGTCTTCATAGCAGGGTATCCTTTCGGTACCCAATAGAGTCAGTCTTCTGTGCTAGTCTAGCCATGATCTGATGAAGATCCAAGTTTAGGGGGTGGTAGATCTCAGATGCATTTATATACTGGGCTCTGGTTGCGAGCCCTGAAATGAATCAGTAGTGGATCAGAGCTTTTCCAGCTTCTTCATGTGAGGAGTCCACCTAGCCCTGACATCACCCTGGAATGACCAGACCATAGCAGTGGTCAAGCCCTGCGTCCTCTCCTGAGATGCTGGGCTTCAGGAGGCAGGAGGGGCTGTAAGAGGTGTAGGATGAGAATTCCTGCCTTTCACGTGAGATCCTGTCCCACCACAACAGCTTTATTGACGTACCACGTCATGTGAGAGGTGCAAAGTGACCATAGCGTAAGACAGGATTTAGCTTTTGAAGGTAATTATTCAGTAGAACCAAAGACTGTTGAATAAAGAATGTCCTTCAAAAAATGTTGAGTATCTGAGCCCAAGGAACAGTTAGATACATATGATTTGATGAAATAATTAAGAAAATATTCCCGGTTTCCTTCAATGAAACATGCAAGCCATCTCTAAATGCTCATTTGTTATGTAGAGATTTTACTGCTTGGATCCTAATTTTTCACAGCTGTAAACAGAAGACAAAGGGTGGTGGAAAAAAACGCAGTCTTAAGTAGGAAGGAAGAGGTGTGTGATCAGAAAACCTTTGGCAAGTTAAGAGGATTAAGAAAGGCCCCAATGTTCTGATTTTAAGTTCTCTGAGTTGGACTAACATCATGGATTAGATTTGGGTGGTTAAGAGGAAGAAAATACCTCATTAAAAAGAAGCAAATGGGTTTAAAGTTGTTGTAAGACAATGGCAGAAACAGCTCAGCTGGAATGGTCTCGCTTGCTTAATTCTGGGGTTTTGTGTGCGTGTGTGTTTTAATGCCCTCCCCCACCTCTTCACTCCCAATCTAAAAGCCCGCAGGATTTGCTTTAAAATATATTGCTTTATTTTCCTTCTCCCCTCTTGGTATTGCTGTATTTGGGCTGTGTCGCACTCAACGGCGAAGCTGGGCAGACACCGGGAGCTAGGAAACCTTTGCTCTTGGGGCTGTGAACGCTGAAAAGTAGCGCTAAAAAAAAAGAGACCAGTCTTATTTTTATCCAATTATTTCAAGTCCACCTCTTCCTTTAGAAAAGTAATGTTGGATTTTTGCACCCTTACTCTTTGCGAGGCAGTTAACTCCTGGTAATTAAGCAGACGACCATTGCAGTGGGGTTAAACTCTGCAGTTGCGAAGGGGACTCAGGGCTGAACTCTGCCGTCCCTTTCTCAGCTGAAGCTTTCTGAAAACACGCACCAGCAAAACTGTGGAAAGGTCAGAGGGGCTCCGTATTTTGGAGAGAGAGTGGGATAAATACCGATCTGAAAGAGCGGGAGCAGGCAAGGTCAGCATGGCAAGAAGGCAGCCAGGAGGTTGTAGGGTGGTATACAGCAAAGCAAAAGCAAAAAAAAAAGCTGTGTCTGTGACCCCCTTTCCTGAGAAATCACCTGAGAACTGTTTAGTGCTGGTTGAAGGTTCCTGTGGCAAGGCTACCCATGATTTAAAGCTCTCAGGTGGCTCGTTGACAAGCGTTTACTTGTTCTTGGAAGCCGACGGGAGAAGAGTTGAGAGTGCCGTGGTTTGGGCAGGTGCAGGTCCCGTTGGCACCCTCCCACATGGAGCTCCGTCCAAGGAGGAGATTAGTCCAAGCGGATGTCAGAAGACGCCATAACCCCTCTTGGTTAAGCAGGTTTGGGTCTGAAAGGGACTTGCGCTCTTCCCGATGGCAGCACACGCTGCCAGCGACGCCAGCAGCCAACCTGCATTGACGTCTGCGGGACCCTGTTCGCTTGGACCATCTTGCCGTTACCTCGGCTGCCTTTTCTTATGCCTGCCCTCCAACCAGGCAGGTTTTTTTCATTTTCATACTGAACGCAGAGCAGTTCCTCTGAGAACAGCTCTCAGCCATAATATCTTGCCAATGGAAAAAGTGACACTAAAAATAAACTTGTTTCGGAAAGAAGCAAAGGCAGCTTCCAAAAATCCCGAACTAAAAAGGAAAAAAAAAACCCAAAACCACCACCCCAGTCTAGACAGCTGCACTAGGTGGAGGCAATAACAACCAAAAGGAATAAATTAAACTGTGGTTAAGGGGAGAATTTGTCTCCCCTGATTGCAAGACAAAAGAAACCCAATTCCTTGTTTGTAGAAAGAGATGTTTGGGAATTTCTTGGGCCAGCTGAGGGCCTATTAGAGTGATGTGAACTGGAAATGGAGTTAGAGGGCTTTGGCTGGTTGCATGACCCAACTCCGGACCACACACAATATGCAAGGCTTTGACAAGGCGGCGAGTAGTGGTAGGTGGCAGAGCCGTCTGTTATTCCACTGAAGAACAAAATGGGCTTCTGCTGAGCGGCCTCGGCACCATCCACGGCGGTGACGGGAGGAGAAGCGAGCCTCTCTCCTTCCAGATGTCTACCTCTGGTTCTCAAAACTGCCCGGCAGCTATAACCGTATCAATAATTAATGAATACAAGTTGTGGCTGTGGTTTTAAAATTCACAAAGTAAAGTTGTGACTATGGTTTTATAATCTGTGGGGCGGTGGATTTCCCCTTTTTCGCCTTCCAGTTGCGAGCAAACCGAAGGTTGGGTCCTGCCCATGCTCCGGGTGGGTTTTGCTGGTTTTAGTTCCGTGTTATTCCTGGGCGTTATGGCTGCGCAATTCACAAAGGGGTTTGTGCTTTTTCCGTGTCCTAAGGCTTGCATGTATGTATGTGTGCCCTGCAAACTTTGACTTGTTTGCCAGTTATGTGATTCGGTGCGGGCAGGATTTCATCCTGTCAGTGCTCACAGAGACTTCAATGGAAAAACTTTACCATATTTGTTTATTTTTTAACTTCTAAGGGAACAACTGAAAACTCATCTAAAGAAATAGCCACGGTCATATTCCCAGTCGTCTTTGTCCTCTTAATGAAATCTGTCATTGGTCTGCGTACGATCTGTCTTGTAAAAATGAAATATCTTTTCAAGAGCGGGCACTTAAAACACAGAAACAAAATCTAAATGTTTCTGTTCCGGGAGCTGTACCTGGAGCCTGCCCAGGCATTGGTTCCCGTCCCACGGCACACGTAGCAGAGGGAGGACCTGCGGGGTATCGCACTCCGTGTCTTCTGTCCTGGAAATGGGCAGCTGACTGACAAAAGTGAGGCCAGCTTGTCCACTTGTAGTCATTAAGGGTCACTTGACATTTGATTAGAGCCCCAGTGTTTGCCCTGGTGTCCAGACTGAATTCCAGTTTGCTTATTAAGATTTTTTCCGATGTGAAACTCATCCCATAATTTCAGCTGAAACCCAGAGCTTGCTTTGCTTTTCCTGCAGCCTTACACTGCAGAGAGGCCGCGTTTCAGTGGAAAACAAAACGGGTTTTTTGGTACGACTAGTTAGTGAAATAGCTCAAGTACACTGATATCCAGCTGGAAAAAAGGGTTCGCAGTTCACTTCCTTATTCACTCCTTGCAAGTTGCCTTTTTTAATTGAATTATTGTTTAAGAATTGGATTGTTACTATTTTTTAAGGTAGTAGCTAGCTGTTTACAATCAGACACCTATAGCTGATTAAATCCTGGTACCTTGGTTCAGCACGTATTTGGTTTAATATCAAACCTGGCTAAGAATACGTGGAGCATCGTGGTATTTTCAAAGCCCCAGTGAGGGCATTACTGGGACAACGGGTGACTGCAGAGGTTAAATTCAAGCAGTTTAATACTCGGAGAGGTTCGGTGAAGTATCCCTGTCCATGGGCTTGCTTCCTGCTTGCAGTCTGCGGCAGGCTGGGTTTGTTTGCTTGGGATGTGGTAACACCACATAAACGGTTTGGGTTGGTTTTGGCTTGTCTTCTTCCTGTGCCAGGCAGGTTTTAATAAGCCGTGTTGGGGGTTTAGCCTGCTTTCCTAAGGAAATGAGCCTGAGGTGAACGTACCATCTTACATGGGTTTATGCTCCTTTTCCCCAGTGATACTTTCTGCACCTCATGGTCTGCCAAATACCTGCCAGTGTTGTGAAAGCAGTGGGCTAGGGAGAGGCGAGAGGTGCGTGTTAGCATCCCACCGAGGGACCAGTCGAGCTGTTGCTGGTGTGTTGTGACACACCAGGGAGCAGGCCGGGAGGGAGCTGTCGTCCGTGCTCCAGCAAAAGAAGCTTTACTTAGAATTTGCTCCTACGTTGGCATAAAGTCACCTGAGATGCGCAGCCAGATCGCCAAGGCAGATCCCTGCCTTGATGAGTGCCGCAGCTCATAGAAAAAAAGGTCATTTAAGTATTTATGTTTGCCTGGAAGAACCCACCTGCTAAGCAGCAGATAAGCTCACCTGGAAATTATGAGCCAACTGAACCTATTTAGTGTAAAGGGGAACCTCTGAAGATCTCTGCAATAATAAATCCACCCTGCGCAAACGTAAAATAAACAGGATGATGGGAGCCGTGTGGTTTTTCCCAGCTGCTTTGCAAACATTAAACACCCCTGTGAGGTATGGGAGCCTGACTCAGCCGCAGCCAGGCTTACTGTACGAACCGCAGGGACCGGCGCAGCCCAAACAAGGCTACGGGCAGATAATCGGTGAGATGCTTCTGTATGAAGAGTTGATAAAAGGCATCGTGCTATTTCTCTCCCACCTGATCTGCTTCCTCCTCCCCAGCTCCTTTTGATGTTTGCTTTCACAGCGATTTCTTACAATGTGAAATTCATCCTGGTTTTAATGGTTTGGGGATGATGTGGTTTTTCAGATGAACAGAACAAGGATGTAGAGCTCTGAAAGATGCCTCTGCTCTTTATCAGTGATTTCTTTCAAGTACTAAATGCTTTTTGTTTCCCTTTTTGTTCTGCAAAGGTGGATTCTTCCCCTGCGCTGTTTACTAATTAAAAGTTAGTTGGTAAAGAATAAGCATATTGTCCCTGCCGCGGTTTGATCTATTGTTATTAGGGCTCTGTGTTGTTACAGAGGAGATCAAAGAATTTAATTTATGATGGGTGGATAGGTCAAGTTCAGTCGTCTGCAGCAAGCGCTGGGTAGAAAGCACAGTCAGACAATAATGTCTTAAGCAGTAGCCCAGGCAATAAGCTTTTCCTTATAAATAATACAGCTCCACTTTCTCCACTTTTGACTCAAGAAAGCCAAGCAGTCCTTTGGATATAAATATTTGAGGACAGCTGGATGCAGTCTATTAAACCCCTCTGCCGTCACTTGGTATGAAATCCACAGGAGATAATATAGCACCAGAGGAATCCGAGGCTTAAGATAAAGGAAAAATCCCCGGACCATGACTACGTGTTTCAGCCAGCCCAATTCATAGTTTTGCGTTGTGTCTGCATTCATGCTGCAACTTCCTATGATATTTTTAATGTGATTTAAAATATCCCTTCAGCTTGCAGCAAGAATCTCTAATTAAGACCTAAAGTTGATGCTGCAAAGTCTTAGTCACACCCTAATAACAAAGGGGAATGGGGTGGGGGAACAAATTTATTGGGTCTGCTTATAGTCTTTAGCTGCAATATTTTCCTTGAACTCTGCTCAAAGAGGAATGGGTTGGAATTATTTCCATTTCATCTTTATTTATTACACAGCGGCGTGCAGCACTGTTATGAAACCAAGAAAGACACCCACCTCTCCCCTATGCCTGTGGAAACCATGAGGACTGGCTTGACATGCAAGATGAGTAACCTGGGAGCAGTTTCTGGGCTCTATTATTAGTACGTCTCTATGAATGTATGGTTAATACAGCTGTATAGGGTTTGTGCTTTCCTTGTATTCTGCCCAGCTGGAGCCTGGAAGCTGTTTTTGGGTGGGAACCACATTTTCTTGGGTCTGTTTGGAGAGTGCTCAGCACACCATGGGCTGGTGGAAGAGGCAGGGTAGCTTGGGGCTGCAGCTCAGCTTGTAATCAGGCAAAGGAGCTTTACTGTCGGCTCCATCGCTGAGCTCTGCCTCTCCGTGTACGTTTTTCTGTCCCAGCATGGGCTGCGGTTTCTTTGGGCCAGGCAAACTCGTAACAAGACAGCTAAGCCAGAGCCTTTGCATAAAAGCCAGAAGCAAAATGTCACTGCTTACAAAAAAAAAGAATCCTTTTCCCTGACCTGCTTCACGGAGGAGGAGGTAACACGTTAGTGCTCTATGGATGGGTTTCCATGGGCGAGCAGCCTCCGTGCCCTGACGTGGCTGCTCAGCTTGCCCGCCCAGAGGGTCTGTGTTTTCCCTGCTCGTGAAGCTTTGGGTTTGACTGACATCCCTGTCTAAAGACCCCCAGGGTGCCCTCTCCCACATGGGGCTTCTGCTCCAGGTCCCTCTCTGTCTTGGCTGGCTGTTTCTTGTCCAGTTTGGTGGTAGTTTCAGCTTGTTGTGCCGATGCCCCACCTCCTCCCTCTACCTGCTCCCAGGCTGCAGCCTCCATTCCTCCGATGGGCACGGTGTTGTTGCCATGACCAGGGAACTGATGTGGCATTAAAAACCAAAACCTGGTAAGTTACTCATAAATTGGGATGTTTTTGCAGGGTTATTTTGAAGCAGGAGCAGTTCCTCAGGCTGGTTCAGAGTGTGGCCACGCAGAGAGCCCTGCTGGCGGGGCAGCGGGGTGCCGTGCACCAAGACGGGAGGGGGTGCTCGGGGCGGGCACGCCTTGCACCCGCGTCTCAGCCAGGCTCCCACCCGTGACACAGGCTGGGGAGACTGGCTTGCACACCACGCGTGGCACAGAAACAGTTTCCTCCAACAGAAGAGTCACAGGATTGGCAGCGGAATTTCAGCTGTGGCCACACAATCGCAGTATTTTCAGTTCCTGGTAACATCCGCGGTTCCTGATCTGCCCTTTTTAGGCATTTCTGGTTTTTTTAAGAGTGAGAGCTCAAACTCTGTAAGGTGTAACTGCAGCTGGTACAACCCCACGCTGTTGCTTCGGTTCAGGGCTGTTCTATCACTCTCCATTTTCGTGCTCATCCATACCTTGAGACTGATAATCCACAACCATAACAGGGCAACACTGGAACAGACAGTGCTCTTGGGGCATTTTTTTTAACCCAACGAGAAGCTGTGAATATGTGATACCTCGGCATGTCCTTGTAAATCTTGCAACCCAAGAGTTAGATCCAGGAAGCTGGTTACAGTCCGGATAAGCCTCGGGGATGCTCACACACGTTGTGTTGCTCATCCAGACCCAAGCCCCAAAACTTTTAAAATTTTCCCATTACGGCTTTGTCTGCCAGTCAGCTTGAAAGCTTTAAAAGGGGAACTGGTGGGTGGTACAGTGTCTGTCTTAGTGTCTTCATCTCATTTACTGCCTCTTCGTTTTCTGGAATAAAAGCTTAAGCTTTTATTTCTCATGACTTTACAATGTATCATCTTGGAAATCAATCTTCCCCTTTAGTTTACTTAATAATGCTGTCTAAAGTCATCAGCTAGAAAGCATTCAGTGGCGACTACAAGAAATCTTTTCAAACCCTACTCCCCTCTATGGTGAGCGAGAGGGACAAAGAAAATCTTTTACAACTTATTTTTCTGTCTTAGTAAAATAAAAGCAGCCCCCTGAGAGGCATTAGATACTGTTGAGAACCAATATTTAGACGTAGTAATTTATCTTCATGTTTATAGAAACCACAATTAAATATTTTTAAATCTCCAGAAAATTATAATTACGGATCTGTAGCCAAGTTTTGGAGGAGGGAGAAAAAAAATATTAAAAAGGCTTTTAACGTCTAGGGATTTATGTTGTTTGTTTCTGTTGACTAATATATACAGTAAACTGCCTGCGTCCCGAGGTGACTCACGGGCTGTGCAGATGGTGAGCTTTCCTCCGAGCTCATTCAATTAATTGAGTAGGAAGAGATGCTGCGTAACCGCCTCCTCCGGTCCCATGTCCTTGTCCCTTGCTGCAAAACCAGAGGTTGTGTGAAAACCCCTCCTGGAGACCCAGCTGCAGGAATATTGGGTTTTCCAGGCAATTATGTTTTTGGGAAGCTTGTGCTCTGACCCAACGTGAATGAAATGAGATTAGTTGGGGTCTTCCGGAGGCTGCCAGGGCGAAAGCCAAGTGGAGGATGCAAGCCTGTGGGAGGAGAGCAGCTCTTGGAGGACGAAGTAGCTTCTTTCAGGGTTGAATCTCCCAGGGCTGGTTCCTACCCAGGAAGGCTCTTGGTGTGAGCAGCGCTGTGCCTTCCTCTCACTGTTGAAGCTGAGCATTTACCACTTCCCGAAAGATTTTTGAACAAAAGAAGTAAAAATACCTCCAAAACCCCAAACAAAAAGTCGCTCCCCACACACAAAAAACCCCAACCCACAACCAAAAAGCCCTCACCCTGGGTGACTACCTTCGTTGCCTGGCCCTGCTGCTTTCACAGTTGTGCATGGGCTTGCGGAATGCAAACCCTGTACGCCGTTCCCTGGAGACCCCTCGCAAGTTAATCCATGGCTGCTTGAATGAGATGCTGCGGAGCTGTGATCGCTTCAGCTGGCTTCTTCGGGCACTGTGTTTCTTTACCCGAGGTCCCCTCTCCTTTAACCGTGCATTACCCAGCAAGCTGAAACGTCCTCGTGCTTCGTAGTCCTGATGACCATCGGTTTTGAACATAAATATCCATTCCCTGGTCTGATGCTGAGTAGTTCCCTTTATGCGTGGCGCAGGGAACGATAGCTCCCACGTAAGTGATGCTGACCACAAGCTGTGGCTGATCAGATCTAGCCAAAGCAGAGGGTGACATCTTATTTACTTTGGTTGAAGTCATCTGCTAATGGTGCCTAACTGGAAACTGAGCTCCTACATGGACCTGGCCCTGACTGGGAGTATCGAGCCTCTCTGAAAATCCTGACTCTATTATAGTATCTTTACTACGCAAAGCCTCTTCTTGGCGCGGGGATGGATGCGAGCTTGTAACAGCGTGCACTTAGTTATAGATGTAATTTTATTTGCCTTTGTTAGAATCTTTAATATAAAACTCAGTAAAAAGACCTCTCTAATAAAAATGGCTCAGAGAAATACCAATAAACAGGTTTTATGATACGGAAGATGCATAAAGAAAAAAATCCTCCTAAGAAAAATGATCTTAAGAGTCTCAAAAAAATATGGAATATGGGAGATTTTTTCCCTGCCCGCTACAATCAAAGATGGGTGGTCTGCGTGCCATGTGAGCTTCCTCACTCTGACTCTTGTGGGCAGGAGAAGGGGAGCTGTGCTCTGTCTCAGTAATGAACTTTGACTGTCCAGGAAAGAATTTATTTTTGCAAAATTAAAAAGGGGGGGGGGGGGGGGGGGTGGGAAAGTCAATGGATCTGTTTATAGCTGTATAAAAAAGGCAGAAAAGTTAATGCTAACATATGTTGCTTCATGTTCCCAGAGCAAAAACATTTGCAGGATATTAGTCCGGAGCGCAGGTGGTAAGCAATCAATACCTTTATTTATTTATTTTTAAGGGATGGCAGGACAGCTCACATAAGGAAGGAGGTGAACGTATAGAAGCCCTATAGACCCATTATATTCATGTGTCGATACTGTAGGCATTGTATTACATACACTTTAAGGGTCTGTACCCAGCTACCAGGATCTCTAAAGCTAAATCATCCTCTTAGCAAGTCACCAACCGAAAGATACATTTTCCTCTGCTTGTGCTTCTACCTGCCACAGGCATCAACGAGCCAGGCCCCCGGTGCAGAGGTCCTCCCGAGCCCCCCGGGGGCCCAGGGCCGCGTTTCTGCATCTGCCCTCTCCTTACGGCAAGGTTGTGTTCAGCAAGAGGTGTTTACACCTAGCGTGGTGGCTCGGTTCTAAAGGGGTGAGAGGACGACGTGTGCCATGGGGGCAATTAGGCAAAGACTGTGCAGGGGCTCCTCTCTGCGTCATCGTCATGGTCGTGGAGAGCGAGCAAGGTGACGGATAGAGCAGCAGTGCGAGGGCCTTGTGACTACTGAATTTGATTTAGGAGATCCTAGTTGAAGGGCACAAATCATATACAGTTTCCAGTGTCATGGATCCCAGTTTATAAAACGCTGAAAATGCTTTCTGTCTCCTTATTGATGTAGACTTTTGGGGTAAGGGACTGGTTTCTGGCACAAGCTTTTAGATGACGTAGCCCAAAAGGTACAGGCTCCTGTAGGCAACTAACCATGCACCATTGTGATGATGGTACCCAGACATGACATCTCTATTTACAACTACGCAGACTGTAGATTTTTCTTTATGGATACATATTCTTAGAGAGAAATCTTTCTTTCCTTAATCTCAAATATGTGATTGGCCGTTACTTGTATCTCAAACGGATTTCACTGGAAGAGTCTTCTGGTGGTTAATTGTGACAGAACATGAACTTTTCATCTTTTCTGTTGCCGTAAGTGATCAAATAGAGTCAAAACTCTATTTCCTGCTTTACTGTGTCTTCTGAGGGGGAGGCGGAGGGCTGCTGGTGTGAGATCATCCCCTTGCAGAGGACGGTGGACTGGGCTCCGAGACCACAATCTAAATACAGATGAAATAACTGGCAAGGCTCCGAGATATTGCTTCAGGACCTCATATATCTTCCTTGCCTTCAGGATCCAGGTGTTGCAAGTTACAGAGTTGATCCTCCTGACATCAAATAGGGTTTCCTCAATTCATAGGACCAACAGAAGGGTTGACCACAAAGATCCAGGACTTACAGGTGTTGTGGTGATTTGATTTGCAGGGCACGTAGAGCTGACATTATCTTCCATGGAGAGTGAACGTCCTAAGTGCTCATTGCATCAGGCCCACAGTTTGCTTTCCCATTCAGACCAGGGCCAGGTACTCCAGTATAAGTTGGGAACTTTGGAGCTAGGACTCATAGGCTCTTTGCTTCCCATCCTCACTGTAAGACTGTCTAGGAGATGGCCTGGTGGGACAGCAGGCAGGACTTGGATCTATGTAGCAGCCTGGGCTCTACTGGGACTCCGCCTGTTTTCCCTTGGGCCTTTGTCCATACTGACATTTTCATGGAGCGCTTTGATCATTGACAAATTGTTTTCTGCCAGAAATGTTTCACCAGGGAGTTTGCAAACTGCTCTTAAGAGTAGGTTAACTAATAATTAATGATGCTTTTTCTACATGCATTCCCACAGGACCCGTTGCCGGTGGTTTGATTGAAAACATGAATGAGTTAAGCTTTATTCCGTCACTGCAAGTTAGAGAAATAGGTGATTTTTATTTTTTTCAATAACACAAGCAGTTTTTCAGAGCACCAGACCGGACACAACAAAACTCAAGAGTCATTTTCCCATTACGACACCTGAACCTTGTCCCTGTGTAGGTATCAGGACCCCCCTATGCCACATTGAGGTCAGCCCCGTCCAGCCCCTTATCACGTCACACCCATGCAGAAGCCACCTGAAGACCAGGTGAGCAAGTCTGTCTTGGACTGGGTGTAGTAAAGAGGGGTGGGAAAATCACTCCAAAACTGAAGGCTTTCCTGATGTCTTTATCAGCAATATCTGTTTTAAAATCGAGCGAGCTCTGGCTTGAGTCTCTATTCCAGCTGTAGCATTGTGGCATGAGGACAGAGGTACGGTCCTAGGAGTGAAATACTGCAAGGTGACTTCATTGTGAACACAAGGGTGGCCTGGCAGTGGGCAATACCATGGAGAGAAGCAGTTAGACCAGGAAAGAGTCTGAATGTTTCAACTGCAAATACGTTTCAAGTTCTCTGGTTTTGAGAACGTTTCCTAGGTTTTTAGTTAATCAGTTTTCTTGTATTTATAATGGGAACGATGGTGATTACCTCACCACTGGGCTTCGCTGATGGAGGGCACTGGGGGAAGATCAATCATGGCTGTTGTTGAGGCTTCACTGATAACCTCTGCCTAGGGCTGGACGAAGCTACAAATGCTGCCGGGTCTTCTGAGATGGGAAAGCGCTTTTTTTTCCCTCTGTTTTATGTATTTTATTAATGTGTGTTGATGCTATATGTTATTAAAATCGATTACCTCCTTCACTTATTTCCTCTCCCCTGGACTCAATTACTTTGCATCTTTTTTTTGGAAAAGTAGGTTGAAGCTGATACAAGAGAAATAATATCCAATCTGCATTTCTTAAGGTACAGGACCAGTCTGTCAGGCTGTTGGCACAAAACAACAATTGTTTTATTGTTGGGGTAAGTAAATAAGAACAAGAAGTCTTAAGTATTGGCATATGTTGATCCTTGGCCAAGAAGGTCTCTAAACAATACGTTTTCTATTCATTCCAGAAACCTCATACTCCGTTATTTCTCATTTAATGCTGTTGGCAAATACTCATGTCACCATCTAATTTTGACTGTAGTTCAACTTTTTTAGTGCAAAGCTAATCCTCATTATAGTTGTAAACATGTGTTTCATTTGGCCTCGTGCTCATGTGCTAAAGTGACAAAGGCAATCTAGGGTTTCTATCAGAAATGGCGACGTATAGGTAAGCCTTTTGTTCAATCTACTTCATCTTTTATGCAGTGAAAATCTGACCAGTTGCTTAATAGGGAAGAATGTTTTTATAAGCCTCTCTGTACTCTAATGCTTGGCCCGTGTCCTGCTCTTCATCTTTTTTTTTTTCTTTTTTTTTTTTTTTTTTAAAGATGGGACACACCAAGGAGAAAAAGAGCGAGTGAATCTAGAGATGATCGTGAGAGCCATCAGGATCTTGTGTAGCAGCTCTGTGTCTTCTACCACTTTCTGTGCTTTTCAGGCACCAATTTTTTAAAATTTTTGTTTCAAGGTGCTTCAGTTTCCATGTGGGAGATTTACAAGTTCAGTCCTTCATGAGGCCCTACCCAAAGTGAATCCTCTTTAAAATGAGATTTCTTTGAAGAGATCACAAATCAGCACCCCTGAAGTCACAATACAATTTCAAGCAATTTTATTTTGAAAAACATTTTCTAGTTTTTAATAGCAAAATTCAGCTTGACTTCCCTGCTTCCAGTGGAGCAAGTGACAAATTGTTTATCAAGATAATGTGATTCACGGGAGCCTGGCGGTGACTACACCTGAGGCGTAAGTGTTGTCACCAGTCACCAAACTCCTTAAAATGCAGCACTGTAAAACTAGCAGAAACCCCTGAGCCTTCCAAGGGCGAGATACCACAGACTGAGGCAAGTGGGACCGGACCTCGTTCCCCTAAAGTTTCTTTAATTAGGATATTATATTATATTATATTATATTATATTATATTATATTATATTATATTATATTATATTATATTATATTATATTATATTATATTATATTATATTATATTATATTATATTATATTATATTATATTATATTATATTATATTATATTATATTATATTATATTATATTATATTATATTATATTATATTATATTATATTTTGGGGGGTGGAAGGGACCTACAATGATGTCCTAAGTGCATCATCTAGTCCAACAATTAAAATGATTCCATCATAGTGAAGCTCCTGGTTGAATTGTAGATTCATGTTGGCTCTTTTGCTAATTCCCGCTAGGTTAAAAAAACCACCTAGGAATCGGTCAAACAGAGGGAGGAGTTTGGAGGCACAAGGTGAAGGAGGAGTTTTGTTCCCGGCTGTGGGCTGCAGTGCGACAGGGGTCAGCGGTAACGGCAGGGCAGGGAAGCTCCTGCGCGATTCCCGAGCCAACACAGCCCATCGGCTTGGGCTGGGGTGGGTTCCTCAGCTTCGGCAGCTGCAGCTTGGTTGGAGTTTGACTGCGCTAAGAGAATAGTTTGCCGCAAAACATTTTTCTATATGCAAATATACATTTGAGCCACAAACATCTCTCTGTGTCTGCGTATACCACCAAGTCGCAAATTGTCTTCTTGTATTTAAATAGGTCCCAAATTCAACCCATACATTTCCAGTCATTATCACCCCATTATCCTTTCCCTTTTTTGCTATTTTCTCACCAAGCAGCGGTAAACCCCAGGCCCTTTCTCAAACATGTGGTTGATATAAGAGGAAAAGAAAGTTCTTTTCAAATATTAAAATGTTTTTAAATACTGCTTTATGGCAATCATGGTCATCTGCAAGAAATCTGTTTTCAAAGAAGCATTTGATCGACTGACAGTCATTTGAGCCCGTGATGAGATGAAATGGTCCAATTCAAGCCGGATTAGGGCTCGTTGTTCTGGAGAGCACATGAGTTTAGAAGAGACTGATGAAGCTGGATTTTGAAACTACCAATTTGGCTTTTGAAGCGTGTTGGGATCCAGACTAGCAATAGTAAAATAGAGTTTTGCACCATGGAGTGAGTGGTCACCCCGGTTTGACAACGATGGAAAGCTGTGGCTGTTCAAGAGCTGTTGGAGCGCCTGAAGCATCCATATTACAGCATTTGTCACCGCCCTTAGCACAGCTGTGTTGGTCACCGGGGTTAAGAACCGAACGAGTCCTGTGGTGACCAAGGCTGGAGGAGACCTTGTTAGACTGCATCAAGTAAGCTTGGAGGTACAGCACGTGGAGAGCTCACC
This sequence comes from Phalacrocorax carbo, assembly GCF_963921805.1. Lineage (NCBI taxonomy): Eukaryota > Metazoa > Chordata > Aves > Suliformes > Phalacrocoracidae > Phalacrocorax > Phalacrocorax carbo. The sequence continues at coordinate 4,262,312 of NC_087519.1, read as the reverse complement.
TTGGTGGTGCTGTGGGATACGTTCAGGGCTCTGACAGCTCAGGTGACGGCAGCAGACGTGAATCTGAAACCAGTTCCTAGCGGAAAAATTTCTCCTTTGTCCCTTTAGGCCAGTGGGTTCTGCTTAGGGAAACCTCAACGTTTAGGCGGGGTTTTTAATCTGTGTTTTGCTCTTTTTTTTTTTTAGCGTGGCAATTTTGTAGGGACTGCTGCGGCGTGGGGCATCGCCCTTGACACAAGGCTGTGTGCAGCCTGGGTGTCTGCTTTGTGAGGATCAGAGCTGGCTGAGAGCTTAAGGGTATGGAAGAAGGTGGCATGCTTTGTATAGAGGCCAGCAGTAAGGAGAAATGACAAATGTGTCAGACAAGTCATCTCATCTTTCATTGCACTGAGGGACAAATCCAGTCATGACCTCTCATCCTCTTGATTAAAGCTCTGAAGTTTTTACTACCTCCACCCAGTATTTCTGGTGCATTTGTTCTGTAGCTTCCTGTAGCCGCGTTTGTTGCTCTCCAGCGCACGCAGGATGTTTGCTCCCTACAGACTTCATGGGTTTTGCCATTAGCTTTGGATGTTGTTTTGTTTGTATATTGAGAGAACTTTCAATATTATACTTCAATGCGTTAATATGGAAGGAACTAGAAGAAACTCTCTCTTGGCTGGAATCACCAGGTTCTCAGCAGAATGGTTGCATTTCAGATTGCTATATTCGCTGTGCCACGTGGCTGATGCACCCACAGTATGAGCAAGCTGCTGGATTTTCCATCATTTATCTTGTCTTTACTGGATGTCCAGGTTCAGAAACAGCAATAACTTGGGGTTGTTCTGGTTTTGTTTTTTTTTTAGTTTTCTTTTTTATTCGTTTCAACGTCGGTAAGGAACAGTCAAGGCTTTGGTGATCGAGAGCCGACACTGGCGCTGCTTTAAAAATCATTCATGCTTTTCAGGTGTCCAGCTTCCAAACTACTTAGGGCACAAGGGGAAACGTAAACATTGTTCTGTTATTCAACCTACTACATAAGAGCACTGAGTTTGACAAGGCTCCAGGTACCCCTGTGTCCCGTCCTCACCTAGATCAGACACTGATATGCCTCCCCAGTGACACATAATCTGGCAGGCTTGTTTTCACTATAACAATTGCCCACTGTAAATGTTGGCTCGCTGCTTCGTGCTTGCCCTGCCGGAGCTGCTTCCAGGAGCTTCTTGCCGCATTTCTCAGGATTCAAGCTTGTAGCAGTTTGGTTCGGGGTTTTTTTTTTAAATACAGTTCAGGTGTATTTAAACGCAAGTTCAGGTGGGTGCTGTATTTACTTAATCTGTATAAGGAGAGAGGTGATTTCAGATATTCTTTTGAACCTCCTATCAAAAGCCTATCCAGACTTCATTTTTCTTTTTCTTTTTTTTTTCCTTTAAGATAGATATATGTGGTATTAAAAATTGTGAAACTTCGTGGTGGGGCGTGGGCCATGTTGGATGAGGCCGTCTGCAGAGCCCAAAGTCGGCTGCAGAGCGTGAGGTGAGTTTCAGGAGGTGCCATTGATAGACTTTTATGCTGGACACGGAAGAGATAACGGAGCTAACAAAGCTGGAAGCGCTCGTTGCAGAAACTACATACGCACCGAGGGCCAGGGCAGAGGAGAGGAGCGATGAACGCAAGGTTCGCTACTGAGAGCAAAACTTGGTCTCTCTGTTTCTGCACTGATCTTGCAGGGAAAACAGAGCAGGAAGCATCCCCTCTGCCCCCGCCATCGGCACGCCCCGCTCTGCCTTTGGTGAACAGGATTCATATTTATACCCAGGCCAGCAGAGGTTGCGAGGCCAGGTCTGGCAAATACTAACGGTCTGGCTTTGCAACAGCCTAAGAGCATTCAAAATGCTAATTTAAAGTATGAGACGTATATAAGAATTATAAGCAGTAATAAATGTGCTCCGACCCAGGCAGGAGAGAATTACTTCTGATCAGCTGGCAGAGCTGGATTTAGAACAGGGCTCTGGACTTTGGCGTAGTTTGAATTAAGCTGGATTTCTGTATTGTATTATTTTTATAGTCTCTTCCCATCCGACAGAGATCTCTATTTCTTCGCTAACATAAAGCGTATGACTCTGTGTTGCATACGCTGGACACAGCTCAGACAAGAAGGCAGCAGCCCATTGCTCTGCCAGGGAATAGTTGCGATGGTTCAGGGCTCCCCAGGCTGGTGGGTGTGATGGTTCTCCCCGGCATCCCAGCGTCTGAGGTGAGGCAGCTCCTTCCCAAAAACCCACCCTCTCTCTTGCTGCGCTGAAAGACCTTCTCCACTGGCCCTGAAAGCAGCAGGGAGCAGTTTTCTTCTCTTTACTTACCTTTGGCCTCCAGGTCAGGAAACCTTAATAATTTCCTTTTTATTAATTTAATTCATAGTTCCTAGTAATTACCATAAATTAAGCCTGCTGGGGGGAAAAACACAGCCAATAAACTCCAGAAACCGCTAGCTTTATTTGGGTAACGTCAGTACCTAGAGGATTGTTTCCTGTAGGTCAGTCCCTTGGTTGTCGTGATTAACTTGAGATCAGACCAAAAGGCAGAGAGTTTCCCATCCACCTTTTAAACGAGGCTCGGACGTGCCAGGAATTCTGCTAACACACAGGGTCCTATTAAACGCTTAACCTTGGTGTGAAATGAACTTATTCCTGCCCCTGTGCAGGTACCGCGTATTTCCCGAGGACCCTTCCTCTGCCGTTTGAAGGGACTTGTCTCGAGACACTGGTTTGTTCTTCCGTATGGCGTTCACACCGGCGAGATGACAGCAGTGGGCACGGCTCTCCTTTTAACCCCCTGGAGCTCAGCGTGTGGGTGCAAATCATGCATCGCTTCCCGAGAACAAAACAAGTAATAAATCTGGATTTGCAGTGGGAAAATTTTGCAAAGACCCTTCTTTGGTCCTCCTTAGCAGCACCTTTGGAAATGATGAAGGAAGCAGGAATTATAACAAGCCCATGGGATGAGCGGCTGACTCCGGGAGCCCACAGAGGCCCCGCTAGTAAAGGGTTGCTGGTTTCCTTTTCTAACTGGGCTGAAGCCAGGCATTCCTGAGTGGCACCGGTCCTCCCAGTGCTGGAGAGGAAACGTTCCCGTTTGTTAGCTGTGGAAGTGCACGCCTAAGCCAAAGGTTACCAGGCTGAGGTGATATTTTTGCATTCCTACAATGTCTTAGCTTTTTTAAATTAAATTCTTGCAACATGAGGATTTAATCCCTTCTGGTATATATATGGCGTGTGTGTGTATGCGTGTGTGTGCGCGCACATATATATATTTATTTTTTCCTACAAAAATTTCATCAGGCAAGTTATTTGTGTTTTTGAAAATTGGCTCAGATACAGGGTCAGTAACTTTCCACCCAGAGCCCATGGAAAGGTTTGGGGTTTGAGGCTGAATAGAGGGTCAAGTTTTAGGGTTGTACTTGAGTTGAAACTAGATCTGGGGTTGAGAGCCACCAGGGATTAAATCTGTTGCATTGTTCTTGATTTCTTTTTTATTAAAAATAATGGAAATAAGCAGTTTTCCTGTGCCCGAGTCTTTTAAAAGCAGAGTTCTACCACATCGAAAATGGTACTAAGAAAATTAGTGGTTTCCAATGTGGAATTGGGTTCGAAATCCAATCCCAGAGGGGTAAGTTTGGACTCATAGACTGAAAATTAAGCTCCAGCAAAACAAGAAGCATTTTGATTATAGTACTGTGATGGAGGGATGGGGGAAGAACACAGGCTGTACCCTGTTCCTGCTAGCAAGGAGCTAGAGCTCGCTTGGGACTGGATCGGTGCCCCAGGACGGGGCTGCGAAGCAGCGAAGGCAGCTGCAGGCAAAGCCCAGGCTCTGCGTCCTGGGCTCCAGGAGCAGATATTCAAGCCCAGGTTACTTAAATGAACTGAAAGCTTTGGCTTCAGAGCACGGGCTTTCTCTCTGGTTGCTTTGAGCTTGCATGCTCTCTGCCCTGCTTCTGTCGCCAGGAGATGAAGGTAGTGGTTTTTTCTTGGGGTGAAAAAAAAGAAGTTAATAACTCAGGCCGTGGTATAGTTTATTTTCCTTTCTGCTGAGCTGCTTTGCCAGTTTTCAAATGATCAGGCTGATCTAAACCCATCTATACCAATGCCCTAGAGAAAATACCCGCAGTCTGCCTCTGTTAAGCCAAGGAACTTGCAGCTCTGGCCGTGCAAAGGGGATGGCACTGCAACCTGATCTGCACCATAGGGTAAACACGAACCCGGCCCACAGCACTGGGAAAGAAATGTCCAGTTGCTCTAAGCCAGGGTCCAGATTTTAAGCATTGACCTTCTACTGAGGTGCCCTTAAAAATCTGTCTCTGTCATGCTGGGGAACCATGGTATTTTGTTTCTGTGAAGGCTTTTCTCCTCTGAAGCATTTAGCCTGAGCTAAAATCTGTGATAATGCCAGGGAAGTGCCCATGCATGCACTGCTAAGACCTGGGCAAGGCAGGTTTGGCTGTGTCCTGGCTGAAGGTGTCTTGGAGCGAAGATGCTCAGCTGAAACGAGGGTCATGGTGCTCCAGGAGCTGGTTCTCGCCTGGTGGCTGCGCAGCTGGGGACGTGCCGCAGAGCGGCCGGCGGGGCTAGCTCGGGTTTGCTCAGTGATGGGAGGTGGTGTCCTCAGCTCTTCCCTTGCATTGGCTCAAATGGAGAAATTGTAGAAATTCTCCGATTTCTCAATTGGAGAAAATGCAGTTTTTGCTCAATTAAGGTTTTTGGGGTTTGGGGGTGTTTTTTTTTTCTGTTTATTTATCACTGCTTCCTTCTTCGGAAGAAAAATGGTTCCTCCAGGTCTTGACAGCTGCTGCTATTTAAAGGAACATCATCCTCACCAATCCCTTCCTCCTGGGGGTCTCAAGGTATATAAAATCTTATTCTTCCCAAGTTTGTGATTGAAAACAGATATTACATGACAGTGTCCCTTTAAATGCCATGTCAGTGATGGGAAGCTTATTAATTAATGGTTCTGAGAGACTGAAGCTGGCAATGGACGGGGGAAGGCAGGTGGAAGGTTTTAGGCAGCATTTAGCACCCCAGGGCAGGTGGGTGGTGGCCGCCTGTGGACATCCTGCACGCGGAGTCTGCAGCGCTTGCAGCTCTCTGTTTGTGCTGTTATTTGCATTATCCAGGGATTCCCTCGCGACCTCTAGCAGTTTTTCTTTGGGCTCTGGTGAATGACCGAGTCAGAGGAAGAATTTCTCAGGTTAGCAGCCCCCTCTGCTACTTGCCACCCCCGTCGTATGCTCACGTGCACGCCCCTGCAGTCGTGGAACCAAGAGCAATGGGAAAGTGCACCTGGAGCTTCTCAGAGGGTCCAAGCTGTGGAAAAAGCTCATAAAACACCTCCTTGAAGCCTGTCTCTTGCGAGAGGCTGTGTGTAACCTCCATCCTCACCCTCTGTCAGATGGCTCATGTGGGGGAAGGCTACAGCTACAGAAACGCTCTCACCGTTAGCACCCTGGTGCTGGTAGGGAGCAGACAGCTCTTGTTCTCTGCTTAGATTTTGCAGGTTCAGTGGCAATTATGTCTTCTAATTGCAGGCCACTGAGAAGTGAAGTAGCGCTCTGAAGCCAATAAAAGGAGACTGGTGCCTGCATGATTCGCCTGTTGTTCTGGCCTCCTCCTTTGGCGATACCTTTCATTAATTAAAATTTGAATTGCTCAGCTTAGTGCAAGGAGAGCTGCCCCAGCCTTCCTCCGCTCTCGCTCCCTGCCGTGTGCGTGCACCCACACGCACGCACAGAGCAAATTTAATGGCTTTGCTGATGGCAAAGTAGTTGCGCTCGGAGCTGGTCGGTTCTGTTACTGTGATTTGGGACAGAGACGTGGGCCTTCACCTGCAGGGGCACTTGGTTCCTTTTTCTTTCCACACCTAAAATGTTTGTCCCGTGTGGTTTTGTCCTGAGGAAGCAAATCCCTTTGAAAGAGGACAGGAACCGTTCAAGGCGGAGGGCTGCGATGGGACAGCGCTCTGATACCATGTCATCTTTATCTTCCTCCGCAGGCTCTCAGCAAATAACCTTCCAATTGCCAGGGCAATAAAAAATGTCAAGGGTGATTGAAGATGTGACAGCTGGTGCATATATCTCAGTGCAGTCACGTCCTTCAGATTTCCCTCGCTCCCACGGGGACAGGCTCTCCCAGTATTCATTATCGGACTCCCGTGCTCCCCACGGTCGCTGCCCGAGCAAGCTGAGGGTGTTGAGCACCTGGCAGGATTCGGTCCAAATCCAGCACATCTCTCTGAGCTTCGTATTCGCTTTGCTCTGACCCGTGTCTGTGTCTAGTGCTGGGTGTCCTGCCCGCGGGCTAAGCTGGGGAGCGTGCGGTCCTTACGCAGTGCCTCAAGTATTTGTTACATCTGGTATGTTTTCTATGCAAAATGTTTTTTTAAGAAATACGGGTTTTTTTAAATGGACTGAAAATTTTTACTGGGGCATCTGGTTTTGCAAATATTTGAAAAAGTCAAAATTTTTTCATTCTTGGCAGTAAAAATAGCCCAGCTTCTTGCCCACTACAATCAGAAACTATTGAACAAATGTTAAAGCAGATCATTTGGTGGGTTTATATAACTATTTTTATGGTACTGAATGAACAGAAGATACTTTTCTCGTTAGAACTGCTTCAGTATTCTAAATTATAGTTGCCAATTTCTTGGCTTACGTAGAGCTACGTGATTTACACCAGTTAAGAATTTGTCACCAAGTTTCAATAAACCTCTGAAAGCGTGAACCAGAAGAGGAAGAGCTTTTGTTTTCCTTCTGAGATAGTAATATTCTTGTTGAAGGCTATGCCTGGATTCACTCCATTGCTATTTTTAACCGTGAGGCTTTAACCAGTCTCCCCCAGGACACAGGTAGCTGAAGGCAGGTGCTGCGGAGAGTAGCTCCAAGGTTCCCCGAGCGAACTGAAGGGATCTGAGGGAATTCAACCCCAGTGATGGGGGTGAACCCGGCCACTGCAGCTGCTTCAAGCTTTTTCCAGTTATTGCTTCTTGGGAACGACCGTAAGGTCACAGGATCTTACTTATTTTTGTGTCACTTTCTGACCTACTGAATTCTGATTTTTTAAATTTTTTTTTAATTTATTTTCCTCATGCCTGTTGCACTTGGATACAGTTTTGACAGAAGCTGAAAGAAAGCCCCTGGGGCAGAGGGAGGAATTGGACCTGAATCTCACATCCCAGCTGAGCACCCTGATGCGTGTATACGGTACAGAAGAATAACACATATGGGGGGTTTTTTGTTGTTTTTGGTGGGGTTTTGGTTTTTTAAAAAATGGGGGGGGGGGGGGGGGGAGTAGGAATGGAGGGGAAAAAAAAAGAAAAAGCAGCATTTTGCCTCAAACTGATCCTCTACCTGTGTGCAAGAAAACCCTCTGCATGTGATAGCTCCTGGTGCCCGGGTGGCAAACCTTCTTAGGAAACCAGGTCCATCTTGCACACCGAAACCAGATGGGTTTTCAGTTTATTGTATGGCCGGGCAAGTCTTGATGCTGGCAGGAGGAAGGTGGCAGGAATAAGGACCGAGGGCTGGGGCTGGGAGAGCCCCTCAGTGACAGCTCGTGCCTAGCCTTGCTCGTGGCCGTCGTTGCAGTCACCGTAGCTGGGGTTTGCTCATCCATAAAATCCAGTGGAGCAGTGGCTTTGCTGAAGGGTCCCTCACCCATCTGGCGCGGGGTGAGATGGCTCAGGGACCTAAATGACCAGAAATCCAGCCCTGTGCGAGGAAGGGAAGGGGTTTCCGCTGGTTTAGCTGGATGAAGCGGCTCTTAGCGAGGCTGGGCTGACGGCAGTGCTGTGGGACGGTGCTGGTGGAGGATCCAGCCTGGCCCTTGGGGTCACAGCGGCCATCGCCTTGGCACAGCCGCAGCACCAAACCGCACCCCTGGACAGTCCCGCTTTGCAGTCTGGCCTCATGCCTGGATTGTGAAAGTGCGGTAAAGGGCAGAGATGTTGTTCTGGCCTTAATATTTGTCCCACAGCATTTAAAAAAAAAAAAAAAAAAAAAAAAAGAAGAAAAAAAATCTGGAAAAGCACACAAGGACAAAGTCCTGAGATATTTGGTTTATTTAGATTTACTGAAGTGCTGCTGGGCTTGTCTCTGCCTGCTGCCGGTGCCAGGGTTTCTGTAACCCTCCCCGGCTGTCGTTTGCACATGCATATACACAAGTGTGTGTAATTAGTCACATATATGACCCGTTCAGTGCAACTTCACAGCATCCAGTACACACACAGAGCACAAACTGGACACTTACAGATTTTGATCGTTAGGTCTGACCGCCGGCAGCCCCACAGTCTCGGAGTAGCTGACCAAGCCACTTCCCCCATTGGCCTTGGTAACCCGTGGCTGCACTGGATCACATCGTTCCAGAAGAGAAATTCACTCTTTGCTTTGAAGACAGCAAGGGCTGAGGCATCCGCCGCATTCCTTCCTGACGTGTTCCAGGGGTTGGCTGCCCTCGTTCAAAACCAGATGTCTCCTCTCCGATTTGAATGTTGCTGACTTCAAATTCCTGCCATTAAACCTTCTTCTGCCTGTTCCTGAGGGAAGAGAAGACCCCCAGGTTATCAGATGTCCAGGCTGCCACTACCACCCAACGAAGCACGCACCTCAGGTGTCCTAAACCAGCTTTCTTTCCCTCGGTGTTACTAAAGCAGAGCTATCGGGGTCAGAAAGATCAACGACATCATAAAACACTTCAAACGTATTCCTTTGCGTTGTGTCTTGGCTGCGATGGCCATTTAGTGGAAGCAAGGCTTTAATGTGCACAGCCCTGGTCTGGTTTTCCCATTGCTGACTCTTCTTTGACCTACCTCCTTGGTAAAATGATGTGGTTTTGTCCTTAGTTCAATTTTCCTCCTCTTAGAAAGTGATAAATCTCTTAGAACACAAATTTTCTTTTTTTTTTTCCCCCTGCTTTTTTTTATTTATTGCTTTATAGCTTGCCATAAATATTCCATAGTATCATCTTACGACAATGCCGGTTGAGGTTAAGGGGTTGATCCAGTTTCTGACTGAGCAATGGACATTCCTTCCACAAGACGCTCCCGGCAGGGCGCGGGGAAGGCAATGGGCAGCCTGACCACCGCTGCCGATGAAGCCAGCTTGCAAGTCCTCACAAAACAAGGAACTAGGGATTTTCTTCTTATCAATAGTTTAAAGGTCAAGCTTGTTTTTGTTTCTCAGCTGCATCTACAGAACAATTCAGCTGTTCTCTGTGTTGCTATCCTTCCACCTCCTTCCTCTGTAGATTTTGCTCTTCTTTTAATTTGTTTGCAGCCACACCTTTTGTAGCCGAGGCAGAAACACTGGTGGGACAGCGTGTGAGACCAGAAAATTTCCCAGCGGTGTCTGATCCTGCAAAACGCTGGGGCTTTGCTTTTGGGATTGAAGGTTGGGCTCTTCTAAACGGAGGGGGCACCTGGTCTCAGCTCATTTTAAGAAAGATTGGCATTTTCTGAAGCAATTTAGGAAGACTGAAAGGAAGTGATGTTGTGTCCATAGAGCCAATGGAAGTACTTGTGCTCTCTCCAGCCCCATAAGTACATCACGGTAATTCAGAGGAATAGCGCGTGCTCATTTGCAGAATATGTGCTACAGAAGAATTATCACTCGTCAGAGAAGATATGTGCTTAATGCAAAAAAGAGCCCAAGATTGCAAAGCTGCTCTGTGCAGCCCATAGCTGAAGCATGTTGTGATACCCCTGGGTAAAGATCAAACTGGAAAGGACTTACCGACATCTGATTCTCCTCAATTTTAGTTGGATCCAAATCTAGCAAAAGGGCATTTTTATGTCTGGTCACAGTCCAAAAAGATATAACAAAATCACCTGGAGTTACAAATGTGTTGCAGAACCTGTCCCTAATCACATTAAGAGCTCTAAACTGTAAGGCTCAATTGTTTGCCAAATGAAATATTCTCCTCCGGTATTTGCAGAAAGGAATTACAGTCTGTGAGTAATGTTTTTCATTTGGTATCGAAGTACGGTTTCTGTTTTATGGACCCAATCCTGAGCTTGGGAAGGAGTCGTTAAAAAGGCGTTGTTTTGTTGGGGAATAAGGGGCAAGGTTATTCCGTCCTCAAATCCACGTTGGGACTGGGATCCATGGACCCAGGGGATGACCCACCACTTGTCCCCATCGGGCTCATGCTACCTGCTTTGCGTGGAGCCGCAGTCTTGGTGACACCCCACGGCAGCGGGTCTCAGACAATGTGTTTTGGGCTCTCGGTTTCCAGCTGGGCTTTTGAGCCCTTGAGGTTCATGACGTCAAGCTTTCTTCTGCAGTGAGAGAAATGGTGCTTGCTGTGGGATTTGAGGTTGTGTTTAAGAGGATGGGAAGGGTGTGTAATTACAGGACTCTGGTCTCCAGAGCTTAAATGACAGCCCCTAAGGTGGCGAGGCTTGCTGCAGCAATGTCTGGCAGCTGCCCGCGTGAGCTGGCGTCCCTCCAGCTGCTTTGACGTATCATGGTGACCAGTGGACTCTCACTCCAAGTTTCAAGTGCAGGTAGCCCCTTTTTTGTGGCCCACTTTGATGGTAGCAGCCATTGGCCACCAGCTGTAGGCTCTGGTCTGCTGGTCGCCCATGACTTCTGCGTGAACTCCTGGATTCCCTATCCCCGAATAAACCGATGAATCGGGTGACGTGGAACTCTTGCAGCAGGTGGGAGGACAGTGAAGGCCAAGAACACAAAATATTCAAAGCACCAAGTCAATCACTCAGAGGAGAAGCAAGGTGAGAAGGTTTAGAGAGCTCCAATCTCCCTGCCGCCATGGGTGCACCTCGCCCAATCGTGTTAAGTATAAGACCAGAGCTGTGAGAGCTGAGTGAGCTCCAGGGGCAGCGGAGAGACGTGGTTTGCTTAACCAGAGCTGCCACTGAATGAACTGCCCATCATGCTGCACTTAATTATATTTACACTGAAGGAAATGCTTGCCAAGAGTTGTCCTGTGTCCCAAGGGAAGGGGAACCCAAACTGGCTTTATATTTTAAGCTATGGGCTGGGGGAAAGCACCGTCATCCCTTGGGAAAAGTAGAGTACTCCCTCCTGGGCTGCCCAGCAAGCCACAGCCAGCCCCCAGCATGCCCCCTCTTCATCCCAGGGGAGGAAGCACGGGGCTGGGTTAGCAGCCGTGCCCTGGGGATTTTGGCCTGACTTCTTGCAATGTCTTAATATGCCCCAGCTGGCAGCAATAATTGGAGAGTTATTAAATAACTCTCTGCAGTGACATAGAATCTGCAGAGCACTGTACCAATTATTTTTCATTTGCTTCCCTCTATCTCAACATGTCTCTACCCATCCTACCCTGCCACGGTTCCCATGAACAATTTACTGTAGTGATTGTAGAGTAGCAAGATCTTCTGCAACAAAGAAACTACTTTATTTTCTGCCATGGTTAATGCCCCAATTTAATGAGTCCCTCATATCATTCTCAGCACCCTAAATTAAAGGGTAGCCTGTGCAATTAAACTGTTTAGGTTTCAGAATGCCCCTTTCACAGTTATCTGCAAAATGGGTTGAAATGCAGCTGCTGCTAATATAGCTCGTATTAAAACCGGCAAAGGAAAAACCGCTTTCATCTCTTTATTTTTAGTAGTGTGCCTTTACTTTCAATTAAACTAATTATTTGCACCATCTTGCTCCTGATCATTGTCCCATGAGATTTTCCTAGGCAGGAAATATTTTATGCAATACATAACTGTAGATGCTTAGACCTTAATGTTTGTGTCTTTCAGGATCGGGGAGAGAGCTGGGGTTTGCAGCCAAATCTTAGCCTAATTTACACCACTATTAATCCAGAGCAAAGCTGTAGTTTGCAATAGATTTACTCTAGATTTAAGCTTTGTTAGATCAGAAATTGCTCCTTTTTTTTTCCTTTTTTGTTCTTTTTTAAATTTTTCCCAAATATAAGTTTAATGAGGAAAAGAAGTTCCTCAAAACCCTTCACCCCAAATCTCTTCTTTGCATCTAAAGCCTATGGCTGTATAACCAAGGGTCAGACAATAACCTGCATTAACAGACCATTCTCGAGGACCCCAGATTCTTTCCATCAAGAGTCGCTTCACCCATCCCTGACATCCAGCCCACTGGGGGCGAAAAGCAGCTGCTCTTTAAGGATTGGGAAGAGGTTTGTCACTGCTTGGGTCGGGAGCAGAGCAGGAACCCCCCGCCACGACACACAGCAGCGCTGAGCAATCTGGGGGCTCACACCCACAAATCCCTCCCAAACCCACCTCATGCTCTGTGGGATTTTATCAGGGTAGCGAAGGTCTGGCCCCAGGGAGAGACAAAAGGAAAACACTGAAATAATGCCTGAGGGATGAGAAGGAGTGACTTGGTGTTTATTTTTAGGCAAAATGTAATTACTCTTTGGATTTAGCCGAGTCGGTGGAGCTACAGATCCCAACCTTGCAGCCCTTGCAGGGGTCGGGGTTCTTCTGCACCCCAGGCGCAGCTCTGAAAGCAGCAGGTCGGGCGCATCGGCTGGGAGGTTCCCCCTTATTTGCATCGGTGTAGGCAGAAGAATCCAGCCCAGCAGCCTCTTCCCCTGAAGCCGTCACACAGGTAAACGCTGTCGTGTTAGCTGGGTTGCCTCTTGCAGAAAGTGCCGTAGACTCCAGGAGTCAGAATTTCTCTTTTCCTTTTGTCCCCAAAATGTCAAAACAGAAGCATGAATAAATGGCATAAGAAAGAGCTCTTCTCTGCCATGGAGCTGAGAAAGGCTCTGCAGCAATTCAAGGTATTATATTTGGGATGCATCTGCAGTGAAATTTCTTCCTGCCCCAAACCTGTCAAGTTCCAATAGTCATTTTAATGATCTCATTTTGCAAATAAAGGAAAGAAAAACAATGCATTCAATAGAAATGAGATTAGAAATGGGAGGGGAATGAATTACAAATGCAAGAGTCTGTAGTTATTCCAAGGAAGATAAATCTCATTTTAAGCGGTCTCCAGTGAAACTATATCTTGTTTAGAAGAAAACAAAATAAACCTGTTTTTGTTGATAAATAAAAGTGTAAGGCAGTGGCAGGGAGTGTTTTGTAACACTAGCTGGTTGCCATAGTATCTTGGGACTAATGATACCTGGGTTTTATTCTTGGCCTTGCCACTGTCTCTCTGCAGTAAATCATTTAACACCCTGTGCTGAAGTTGCAGCACAATCTGGAAAATCAAACTCCAGTGAACAAATGTACAAATGACATCAGTGTGTAACTCTCGGTAAAGTTGTCACTGCCAGGCTTCTACCTCAACAGGATCATGATGTCTGGGGTGCGTAAAGAATTGGAAGGTGCAAATTAGTGTCATTTCAGCCGCCCACACACAATTTGCTTCAGACTATTGTGGGAAAGGCTGTCGCTGGGAGAGCTATTTTAATTTGGGGCAGGATCTCACATGGCGATGAACCTCTTGTATGTTTCCCAATGTAAACATGATGCCAGTAACGGCTTGAAAAATCTGGTTTTTTTTCTTATGTGTGTTTGGTCAGATTTTCTGTCTGCATGAGTAGCAGGCAGCAGAAGAGGTGTTTGCTCTGCAGAACTTTCCCCAAGTCCCTTCTCCATCTGGTCCTCGAGCTGCAGTGAGGAAGGACCATATCGGGGACCGATAAGAGGGACTGGACTGCAAACACCCACCAGCTCAGCAGCCTGGTAACGCCACCACGTTTGCTCTTGCTCACCTAATCAAAAACAGATTGGCTTTTTCTGTCCTGCACCTATATGACTAGGCGGGAAGCGCTGGCATGAGCCGTAATGGGATGGGGTGAGGTATCCCTAGAAAGAATGTACACCCGAGAGCTGGCACGTGCCGAGCCGGGGTACGTAGAGCTGCCCGGAACCACACCACAATCAGCAGCCACATGAGCTGGAGAATGGCTGACCCTCCTAGCTGGGGAGGTAATGATTCCCTTCAGGATTGCATCATTAGATTCAAACTGAGTCATTGTGAGGCGATTTGGGAAAACAAGTTGGAATTAGTTTCTGAGGAAACACGTTGGAGCTGTTGCGGGAGCCTCCCGTTGGGTAGGTGCTCGGGGGCATGGCCAGCACCTTGCTCCCGGGGCCACGAGTGGCTCTTCCCTTGGCCACAGGAGACGAGATCCATGCCCAATGTGGGCTGGCAGGATTCTCCTCTTACACCACCACAGCTGCTTTCTGCCTGCCTCCCTGCTTTCCCCAAGACACCCGTTACAAGAATAAAGAAACCCTAGGGCAGAGACACAGGAATCATGAAATTTGCACCTGTGCAATGCTGGGACAAAGCATCAACCTCTGTCAGCAGTTATGGCACCCTATTCTCCAGTGGTCTAGCAGCTCACAGCCCCTTTGCTCCGGCCAGACAGAGAGATGTTTGCCTGCCCTGCTCGCTATCTGCTGCTGCCTCTGCCAGGTAGGCACAACCTCGCATGGCTCTTTGCAGGGTGGGTCTCTTCTGCCGTCAGGAAAAGCGTGTCTGGCAGGCGTAGTGGAGGGGCTGGAAAGGGGTCACCTGCCAGCTGTCAGCCGTTTTGTAGCGGGTTCGGCATTTATCTTGGAAACTCAACAAAACTGCACGGCTGGCATCATCGGCATTTGGGCTACAACTCGTTCTGCAAAGCCATGGCTGAGCCATGAGAGGATTTCTACCCCAAGGTCGCAAAGCGTTGCTTTCAAAATGCTGGTGAGGACAGCAACGTCCTTGATGAGGGCAGAGAACATGGTGCAAAGGATGGCCGGAGGTTTCAGAGAGCGGCAAGAGAAAAGCAGCCTGGAGAACAATCCAAGGCTTGATCGTACACTGGCATTAAGACCAACACTGACACGCTTATCCGATCATCAGTAAGCAGAGATCAATTATTCAGGAAGTTTAAACATGTACTAGGGCACATATCAACGTCAGCTTGATGGCTAAGAAAACAAGGGTATGGATACAGACCAGGGGTGGTTGGATACAGGCCCATTACTTTCCTCTGCAGAAAGGTTTTATCCAAAAATAGTCACTGCAAGAGACCAAGCTGTGGCCACTGAAGATGAGCCTCAGAGAAGCTTTTTCCCCCAAAACTGGCAGAAAGCAGCAGCTCCCGATCAGGTCAGTTGTTTGTGTGAGGGAGAAACTCAGCAAAAACTTGGTGAATTCGGGTATAAAGGGTTTCCTTTGCTTCCTCAGCAAACAATGTCTTACTACAAATAACTGCATACCCGCAGCCTTGTTCTGTCCTGGGCGATGCTTAAACTGTCAATAATCGTAAGGCTGCTGTCACAGTGCTGCTCAGTGGGGTTGACAGATTATATCTCTAAAGTCCCTTTATTGGACCTTGTTCCCAGAAAAGCTTGCAAATTGCTCTGATCTTACCAGACAAAGGCTTTGCTCACTCTCGGAGTCCTTGGATATCCTACACAATAAGGTAGGAATTGGTGAGAATTACCTGAGATAAAATATCCCTTACAACATCAAAGTTCCTGATCTCTTAGCTGTCAGCCGCAGGTATGTGAAAGTCCTGACAGGCTGAAGATAGAAGGAAGAGATAAAGCAAAAGAGAAGGGGTGGGGGTTGGCGATGGAGAATGAATGAAACATTATATGATTGGATTTGGCACAAAGATTTTGGTGCAGCGGGTCTATATGGCTAGCTGGGGCGTGAGCAAGGCATGGGGCTCTCGCCTTTTGAAATGAATAAGCAGCAGCTGATACCAGGCAGCCAAGGACAGATCCTGGTCTTCATTACACCAACGGATAAAGGAAGCAGGAGTAACAGAGATCAGGACACGGCTAAATCATGATCGTACAACACCCCACCGTCTTCCCCATCTCTGTACTCTCAGCTCTTGGTTGCTTTTTCCCAGTGAAACGGCTGAAGTGGGTCAGCTCCCGATGGGGAAATGCTGGTGTAACACAAGACACCATCTTTTTGCCCCCTTCGCGCTGTACATTTAACAATAAGGCTCCCAGCGGAGGGGCGACCTCCCGGGGCTGTTCACAGTGAGTAGGGCAGGAGAGCTGGGGCTGGACTTTCACCCGATGCAGCCCACCCTGGATTAGTAATCCGATTGCAGCAGCCCAGGGTTTTTGGCAGTAAAATCACAGGTAAGTCTGAAATCATGTCACTGAAACAGATTCAAAGAGGTTGAGCTGAAACAAGATCTGACTTGTTCGTTTAAAATCCTGCCCTTTCACACTGCAAAGACTGGACGGACCTTCCCTCTACCCACTACTCCCGCTCACCTAAGCCTCCTCCCAGGAGTATGTTTTGGAGCAGATCAAATACCTTTAGGTTCTTAGAAAGGACTGTTTTTTGGCAAATGCACAAAATACTTTTCTCAAATGACATAAATATTGTATGTTATTTGCTGCCTTGCCAAAATGCAAACACACACATGCACTCCTAACTAAGCAACATTCTTTAAAAGTTAAGACCATTGCTTAGAAAGAAATATATAGCGTTTTATAAATCCAAATTGATCACGCACTGCGTGTGTTGAAAATATGTACAAAAATGGGACCCCAAAACTCCATTAAACCACTTCTGAGACAATACATCACTGCACCTTTATATTGCACAGAGGGGTTTAACAACCCTTCTCCAGGAAAATATTTTACTAGGTAACAAAAAAAAAAAAGTTATTGAAAACACATATATTTGATACTTTTGGCAATTCATTTTACTACTTGCATTTCCAATTCATTGGTATAGTTCATGAAAAAAAATATTTTCGCTGTTGGGTCATGTTATTATTTCTCTAATTTTTTTCTACTTGAAAGTCATGATATGATTTCTTTCTGCGAAACAACAAAGACAAAAGCTGCTTGCCTGCTTTGGGGATCCTGTAGATGTTTTAGGGAAACAGGGTCTGCTGGAAGCCTAGAATATGCACAAACATCCCTACAGGAAATTATGGCATCTTTCTGCATTTCTGTATAACCGACGTTGTATCTGAACCAGCAAAAAAAGAGCCAGGGGATGATGAATCAGTATGTTGAGTCTTCTAAGGAACAAAAAGAAGGTATTGTTTACTAGGCAATATTAAAATTAAAAAAAAAACAAAAACAACCAACACATATTTTCGCATCAGAGCACCCAAACTGCCCCTGACACTCACCTGTTGTGTGACTTGGACAAATTGCTTCCTCTCACCATCTAGCACTCCTCTTATCTGGAGTGAACGCGCCTCTCCAGGTGAAAGCCTGGCTTGAATCTGGCCTGCCCCCAAACGATCCCAGAAAAGCACAAAGGCAGGGAGAGGCGATACGATTTTCCTAGATCAGACTAACAGCACATCCACACCACAAACCTAATTTAGGCTCAGATTCAAGTCTGCTACATCCTCTTCCTAGCTAGAGAATGACTTTTCACCCAAGCTGCTTGTGCTTTAAGCCCATTTTAGCTGGCTGTCAGGGCAATGTGGACATGAGGTGGGCTTTTTCTTTTCCTCGGGCAGATAACATACCCATTTTGAAACAAACCCAAACTGTAGGCATGACCCTCCAGTGCCTGCCTGCAATCCATCCTCCCGTCTCCCTCCCCACCTGTCTCTTCCCTTCACATATCTCCAAGACTTTGGCGGAGAGGCTCCATCTACTGATGTGCGAAGAACCACGTAACGTGCCCTTGGAAGCACTGGTGATGCGCAGACCTGGTGACAGCAGAAGCACAGGGCCGCTGTGCGGGCAGTGGCTCCCCAGGGCGGTCCCTGATTCCTGAACCCAAATGCTGGTCATCTATGGACACCAACACTGAGCAGCCACGCAGGGGTTTCTGCTTATTTAACCAAACTTTTCCTGGACCGTGTGTGCTTACTTCTGAAGAGCTCACTTCTTACAACACTACAGGTAGGTCTAAGCTTCGCTTTGAGAGAGACACTGTAAGTACCCACGGGCATGACGTGTCCTTGTTTGTCTGAAGAACAACGATTTTCCATTTTGATGGCTTCCTGTGTGACACATTTCGTTAGGTCCCAGCTTCCTGCCAGTTGATCTTCTCCTCACTGCATTTGTTTCCTGCTGTGCATGTAATTATGATCATGAAAGTCCATCAGCAAAAGTGCAATCAATTTGAAAGATTAATGAATGTCACGCTTTCCCTCTCTCCTCCCCCCAAAATTAGAAAGCCCACTCTGTAGTTTCCAGCACGCATCTATCATTACACACTCCTGGGTCTCAGGTAAATTAGCAACCTGATTCTTTTCCCTGCTGTCACTTAGAAGAAAAGGGCTTCTTATTTGCCATCCAAGGAAAAGTACAGTAAACCCAGAACTAGATAAAAGGGAAGTAATCAAATATATTTAACTGTACTCAGCCAAATCCCATTATTTGTATAGATGTTAGCTGGCAGCCTTGTCTCTAATAGTACTGCTTGATTGAAAAGTGCAATTTCTGAGCTAGTGTTCTTCTACAGACTTAAAATGAGAAGTTCAGCTTTATATAGACATACATATATACGTATGACTTGCCATGGTGATCTTGGCAGATATTAAAAAAAAAAATTTGCATGTCCTTGCTCTTCCACTAAGCACGTGCATTTGGGGTGAACACAGCACCCCTCTGTTTTTCTTTCATAGACGGGAAATGCCTCCTCAGTCTGGGAAGTTTCCTTGGATTGCCCTCCTCACTTCTACCCGAAGGAAGTGGGGAAAATAATTTTAAATAAGTCACCTCCTACGTATCAGAGGGCACTGTCTCCCCGCTGTTGTGGAGAAGAACAGCTTATGGGGTAAAGGGAAAGCGTAGCGGCAGACTGAGCAGCCACGGTAAAGGAACACGCTGGGAGCATCTCATGGAGGTAGTAACCACGGTGAGGGTTGTAGGAGAACACAGAAAGCTTTCAGCTAGTGTTAGGACTACCGGTTTTGAAAAATACATGGACAACATCACTGCAGTGCTTACACAAGGAGTACTCCTTCCCTTGGCAGCTGGCTGTGTGGGAAAGGAAGAATGCGCCACCTCTAGACGGCTGCGATCGATGGTCGCATGCACCAGTACCTTCCTCTTCAGAAATCCCTCCCGTGCCAAAACACACAGAGTACGTGGATCAAGGCTAACCTGACTGGGGAATATAGCAAACCCACCTTCTTACCCTCATCCGCAGGACCAAGTTATCTCTCAGGTCTCCCTGTGCAAACAGTGCAGGTTTTGCTGTGGAACCATGTGATTAAGATGTTCCAACACAAGCATTGAAATTCAGGCCCACAGACTGAGGGAAAGTCTCCCCTGGGCTGTGCTCATGCCAGCACACAGCTTTTCTCAGCTGTTTTGTGCCCAGAGGACACTGGTTTGTGTGCTAACCAGCCAGGTAGTAACCATGGCTCTGGAGGAAGCCCAGTATCTTCAGGATGGAGAACTAGCTCACCTTGATCTAAATGGGCATAACAAGATAAGACACATTCTGGTCCCAGACTCCAGTTTTACTTTGCTCAGATGAAACATTACAACTCAATGTTGTTTCAGTACTTTGGGGAGAAGAAGGAGGGAGACAAGAGTCCCCACAATGGTTTTTTTACATGCCTGAGTCAAATTACCATCCCTTCTGCAGGGCTTCTTCTGAAATAACAGATCTTACTGTAACCAAATATTGCCATCCAGGAAAGCCATTTTGCAACCAGCAAGGAGGCTTCTTCCTTCTCAGCAGCCACTGAAAAGGCCCTTTGTTCTCAGGCTGAACACCTGGAGAGTGTTATCAGCCGTGGCCTCCACAGGCCGGCACGCTGAGCAGCTGCGACAAGACCCAGCGGCGTTGGCATCGGCAGCAGCGCAACCCTCCCACCTGGGCCATCGCGTGGGCAGCTTCGGGCTGTCCCCCTCTTCCATGGGGACCAGGGAAACTAGCCCGGCCTGTGTTTTCTTTCTTTTTCCACCCTAAAGTGAACAGCCTCACTCCAAATGGTCTTTAGACAACCTCAAGGAGGTGACGCCTCTGTAGAGAGCGGAGAACAAGCCTTGGGCGTTACAGTGCCTTTCTGGAGAAACTGGTAGCGTGAGCGGCGAAGGGCTGACACAGAGCGCTGCCATCCTGGGCGCATGGTTTGAAACTACACCTCGGAGAGTACCCGGTGGAACTGCTGTCTGGCATGAGGTGTAGGGCATCCACCAGAGGGGGAATCGCTTGATGTGACCCGGGACGAGGCTGTACGCCAGGCTGGCACCAGGCACAGCTTTCCGCTCTGTCCGTACAGTCAGCACCACTTCTGTTTGTGTCGGTGGAAAGGCAGTCAGACCCACATCTGCCCAGAAACTCAACGAAACCCAACTCATTCAACCCAGCAGGTGATTCCCTGAGGGCAGAGGGTTCTTGTCCATACACCTGGCGGTAGAACCGCACTGTATAAACCATCACCGCCAGGCACATCAGCTTCAAAAACCAAAAGGTTTTCATTCTTTCACTGTGATTTACATGATTAAAAGAAAAATCTGCAACGGGAGAGAAAAGCTGGAGAGTCGGAAAGCAGAGGCTGTCAGGCATAGATCTGACGTGGGGTAACCTGGAGAGCTGCCTACACCAACTGAGTGTGTGCTGGGTCTGTGAGTTATTTGGCAAGTCCAGGCCTACGGGTCTTTCTCTGTGTATTGATTTTCCACTAAAGTCACAGGCTAGACAGCTCACGTCAAAAAAAAAAATTATATATATATATATATATACACAAAATATGTCATTCTTCCTTTCCTGATAATCCAGATAAAACACTGACTCCTACAAGGGAGTCACACGTTGGGAGATTCCAGCAGTGCCTCGTTGCAGGATGCACAGCAAAGCATCCGTTCTGGAGTAGATCTGCCAAAGACCAAGAGCAAATTGCACTAGGTGAGAAGGGGCAGTCCGCAGCTGGAGCTTCATCTGCAGCAGCAGGTCAGTGTTAACATCACGAGTTCCTCCATACGTGATGGCATCGCTTCCATTTTCTTTGGACTGTAGCAGTGAAAGAACAAACATTTCAAAAGTTTCAAATGAGACCTTTGAGTGCCAGCGCTGAGTCTCTGTGAAGTTTAGATAAACTGAAAAAAATAACATCCTGCAAGAGCTTTACCTGGGACAAAACACGAGCATACGGGCCACTTTAAACCTGGGCCCTTGTCCGGACACCAGCACCAGTTCTCCCATGGCTTTATGTTTGCATCTCTTTCTAATATTCCTCCCTTTCTTCCTTTCAAAGGGAAAATTTCCAGGTTTGTTCCTTTTAACTTTGTTCGTGGTAGCACTCTTGACAGAAGGACTTAGTGTCTATTTAGTGGCTTTGCAAGGAAAAGGGAGAAACTTCTCGGTTACATAAAAGTTTGTATCAAAATTCAAGAATCTGGATTAATTATAGGAGGCTGGCCTTGTATCATTCAATTTGTTTGAATAGCTTTAAAGATTAAGCAGATCCAAGGCCTAACAGAACCAGAGCCAGTAAGACAATAGCTGAGATTTTCCTTTGAAACAAAATATACAGGTGGTTTCTGTGAGTTTCTGTGTCTATCTGCCCGGCTTTTTTATTTTTATGTCGTATCCAATATCACAGAACCTGGCAGTAGAAATCATATAGCAATTTGTGAAAGCTCGTTGCTGTTCTAGATATCATATAGTCTGTTCCACACCAGCAAAGACAAAACCCGTGCCTTTACTCCTCGAGTTTTCATTCAAAGGATAATGATCTCTGGTAACAAAATATTTGGCAGTAGCATTATTTAAAATGCACAGAGGAAATGTTTGTCCCTAATTCAAGGGACTGTGGTCACACAGTCTCTATTCACTTGGTATTTACCAACCAATGCCAAAGGCTAATCTGCAAAAAGGCCAGGCACAGAGTTAAGTTTATCACACTCCATCCTTAACCCATCCCATTGTAAGGGAGAAAAAAAAAGCAATTACTGAATTTCTTTGTGGCCAGAGAACTTATAAACTTTGTGTTATACCCAGCAGGCTGTAATGGCTCCTTCGGTAAATATCTAATTAGGTGGTTGGGGTTGGGTTGGTTTTGTTTTTTTTTCTTTCACCACATACTTTTGTGTTTTAAAATCCCTTTGCATTAAACGACTTCTCGAGTTTTCCAAATTTCTCACATGCACAGAAGTAAGAAAAAAAGCAGAGGGGAGATTTCGGTCGTGGGAACAGGAGTCAGAGATGGGGATTTGCAAAGGCTAAAGGCAAATCCTCCCCGAAATCTCCATCCACAACATTGAAAACCGCAGCCACGGCCTGCCTGGGACCGTTGGCTATCTAGAGAGGGAGAAATAAAGCCAGCCCGAGGGGAATGTCCGCCTTTGGGGGGGGAGAGGGGGGAGTCGCTCCCCGAAAACCAAAAGCATTTAAACCACCGCAAAGCACCCGGCCTGGCGGCAGCCCACTGGGAAAGCGCCGGGTTTGCTTCTAATTGTGCAAATTCGGAACTTTGGAAGTTTTACCGGCCCCGGCGCCGCGAACCCCCCGTTTTTCCCCGGAGAACCGAAAAGCGCTGGGCGGCGGCAGCCGAGCGGCACGATCGCGGCTGGCCCTGCTCGGAGGGGAAAAACCAGCCCGGGGGCGTGGGAGAGGAGGGGAGCCCCCAGCCCACTCCGCCTCGCTGCTTTAGGGGAGATGCTCGGCTTCAGGGAGGACCGCGGGGAGATGAGAAAACTACGGGGGAAAAGTGCCTGGGGAAAACTACCTGCTCCGGGCAGCGCCTCGCTGCGAGCTCTGGGGACGGTCCCAGCCGCTGCCCACCTCGGTCCCGGCGGCCACAGCCTCCCCGCAGCACCGCTGCTCCCCCCGGGCACCCCGGGGACACCCACCCCCCCACAAGCCCCGCGGGTCCCGGCTGAGTTTAAACCCGGCGAGATGAATCCGGGATTTTTAGTTGAGCCACGTCGAGGTGGGGGGGTGGGTTGGAAGGGGGTGAGCCGGGGTGATGGAGAGGGGCTGAGCCCCTCCTCACACCCCCACCTCCGCACCTGGGAAGGCCGGGGTCAGCCCCGCACCCCGGCTCGGCCTCGGCCCCGGGGATGGGGGCCTCCTCTGCCCCCGGGGAGGGGGGACTCCCCTGTCCCCGGGGATGGGGGACTCCTCTGCCCCCAGGAATGGGGGTCTCCACTTCTCCCGGGGACGGGGGTCTCCTCTGCCCCCGGGGAGGGGGGTCTCCTCTGCCCCCGGGGAGGGGGGTCTCCCCTGCCCCCGGGGATGGGGGTCTCCACTGCTCCCGGGGATGGGGGACGGAGCGGGGCCGGCTCCTCCCCTGCGCCCCCGATCTCTCTTGCCCCTTCTCCCTCGTTAGCAAAGTGTTAGAAAGTTGCTGAAGTGCGAAATGAGCCTGCGAAATCTCGTTGTCCTCATTAAACTCTGACAAGGAGGGTGACAAGAAGCAGCGGAGGGGAAACAATGCGGGCAGTGTTGGGGAGAGCCCCGCGCCGGGGGCAGCCTTTGTGCCCGCCAACAAAAGCTCTTGTTTGCATGTGTTAAAGTCCATTAAAGCGCGGCAGCCCCAGGTGCAAACGCCAGCCCGGAGAGGCCGCGCCACCTTCCGCGCCCGCTGAGCGCGGCGGAGGCGGCCGCACCGCGGCTCTGCCCCGAGAAGCGCCGGTGTCGTCGGGGGGCCGGGGCTGCAAACGGGCAGCAAACGGGGCCACGGCCCTGGCGGGGTGTGCACGCCGAGGCCCTCCTAATGAGGGGCCGGCTCTTCATTAACAGGCATGCAATGCAAGCGTGCAAACCTGGGTGGGTTTTGCTCTCCTTGTTTTCTTTTTTTTTTTTTTGTGTGTGTGTATGTGTGTGCCCCCAGATTCCTCCGGCCCCCGCCTCGCCAGGGCTCGGCTGCGGCAGGACGGGACACAATGTCGCCTATTGTGCTGCTCAACCCCTCGCCGGAGGGTTCACGGATGGGACCCCGCAGCCCCCCGGGGTCGCGGATGCCGACCTGGTGCGAAAGGGCCCGGCGGACATGTGCCGTGGTTTGGCTTCTTCCTCTGTGGCTCCTCAAGGTATGTTGGGAGGTTGTGAAATCAATAAATCCTTATAGATTTAGTACCCCCGAGGTTAGGAGGACAGCTGTTTGCCAACTCCCGGATCAAACAACAGAATTCAACCCAAGAGGTGCAAAAGAGAGGGACTGCGCAAAGAGTAACCACAGAAGGAAAAAAAAAAAAAAGCCTTGCACAGGTCAAAGCCTGTAAAAACAACCTCGCCACAGCGTTAGCGTTTCGTATGACTGGCACGGCGCTTTGTCCAAGAAAAAGTATTTCCAGGTTCTGTTGCAACAAGTCCACATCACTTTATCCCCAGCGGGTCTGCCTGGGATCTGTCCCAGGGCTATTTTAAAATATGCTGTTAATAACAATTCATTACAGTTGATAGAACTGGGAGACTTGCCTTTTATTTTGCAATTAGACATAAAGGCTCTGATCTGGCAAATGCTATGCCCTGTAAGCATGTGAGTAGCTCTGCTGAAGTCATCTGGGACTGCTCATGTGCTTAACATTAAGCCCGTGTGAGTTTGCAGGATCAAGGCCTGGGACGGTATCTTCTTTAAGGATACTTGTTTACCTGCTCTGGTCTGTATTTTCTAGATTCGTGACCGTGTGCTGCAAAACCATTTCTCTGGGAAGGCCTGAAGTGGCCAGAGGCAGCTGGGCGCAGCTCACAAGTAGCATTATGAAGCCAAATGATTCTTCTTGTACATAAAAATTGTTTGCAGAAGCTTGATTCAGGAAGACATTATGGCACTGGGTACGTCGCATTGCAAACTGTTCAGCTGTGCAAGCCTGTGTGTACTGAGGCGTTAATGCAGAATTGTTGGGCATTGGGCCCAGAACAGATGTGACGATGAGTGAGAGCAAAGAGACAGGGAGGAAGGAGCGGAAGAAGAAAGCACACTTTAGGCTCCTCAATTCCCGACGAGGCAACCGCCACTTCCAAAACCTGGGCACTGGCCCCAAACGCCACTTATCAAGAGAAAGTAGGAAGCAACATGATCTGTGGAGAAAACAAACATATTTGTTTTTTCATTTGCCAATCCTGCAAACAATCGCTGTTTGTAGGCAAATAATCCTCAGGTCTGCATGGCTAGATCAATGCAGGGAGTGGTTCCCATCGGCTCTGCGCTGCCAGACACTCTGAATGGCGCGTAATGAAACAGGTCCTTGAGCTTCGTTACAGCACAGGCACTATCTTAGTAGGTTATCGCGCACTTGCTTCTGTTCCTGCTCCCATTCTCCTTGTCTTCCAATGCTAGGGAGGAGCAAAGGCAAGAGGAAACAGAAGCTGCTTTAATATAAAAAGGTTCAAAATGTTCAGCTGTTTGTTATTTCCTTGCCACTAACTTTTCCAAGTTACTTTAGGAGCCGGGAAAACTACAGGGGAGGCCGGTCCTTGTGCACAGTCACAGTTTAATACCTGTGATACACATGAAGAAAATTAATTTGATTGAGGTTTTTGCTTCATAAAGTAATTACAGTGCAAAAAGGCTGTGTTGCTTCTTGAGCCACCATGGTTTGCACCACGAGGTCGCGTGTAGGGTTACAAACGCTTACACAAATAGCACAGTATCGCGCGTTGCTTCTCTTCAGCTTTACTGACAGATTTTGTGGAGGTGGAGCGGAAGGGGAAAAGAAGCTCTTCTTCAGCCCCAGGTGTGTTAAAATGGAAGCTTTAACCTATAGGGCACAGGAAGGCAATACGAATACCGGGAGAGTGCTGAGTTCATGGGGTAAGGCTGCCTCAAGCTCCAAGATATATCCAATGCCTCCTCCACTAACATTCAGCACAGCCCAAGTAAGGTTGGATTTACTTAGAGAAACCCCATGTAATATGTCCAATTTCCAAAGGAGCTTCAGGACAGCCTGATCTTTTTTTAGTTGTTGTTGTTGTTGTTGTTGTTAAAAGGCATCTCTCTGGATTCTGCTCCTTTTGAAACTGCACGTGAATACTTTGATAAACTGAGTAGAACTTGTCTTGGTGTGAAATGGCGGACTTTTTGACCCATTTTGTGTCATTTGCAATGTCTTTCACAGCTGAAGGCAGCAATTTAGTTCTACTTGTTTTATACAGCAGCTGATCAGGTTTGGCTTCAATTAACCCAGCAAAAACCTGTGTAAAAGCCAAACTTTTAAGCAGCAGCAATTACCGTTATTTAGCTACGTAATTGTTTAGACAGGTAAATAAGCAAATAGGTGCCTTTGTTACTAAATAGCTTCTTCCAAGGGGTATCTAAGGGACTGTTTCTCCATCTTTGTGTTCTCTGTGTCTGGAATAAAGAAGCCAGCCCAGTAAGAGGGGACCTGCTTGAGGGAGCTCACTAGACCCTATTTGTTTCTGGGGTCTGGGATGGATCTTGGGATTTTGCAGCCAGAAAATATTTGGAAAAACAAAGCAAACCAAAACCCACTGGCAAAGCAGATGTCTCGCTCCCTTCAAATAGCCAGCCCATATCAATTAAACAGTCCACTGCTGCTACCAGGGAGCCTGTAAAATGCCAGTCATATCGTAGTTCAAATCAATCCATCCTGCTGCTGACCTTGAATTTGATCAAGAGTGATGAAATTTATGATTTTTAAGCTTGCTTAGAAAAATGAACACAAACTACATGCAAAAAACAAAGTTACAGGAATAGTCAGTTTACAAAATCTGGCACAGAAAAATAAGAAAACTCCCAAATTAAAATCACTGGGGAGCAATGCCGCATGTTCTGCCTTCTCTTCTGGTGTTCCAGCTTCTCTGTGTGTTTAGGTGGGAGATCTTCAGGTCCGGCTTGTTGCACAATCACTGCCGTCGCTGAGCTCAGTGGGAACTGAGCTCCAAATGCCTATCATTTAAACTACTCAGACTGTAGGTGACTCATGCTGGGAATCCAAAATCATTGAGACCCTTTTTTTTAATTCATTGCAGCCTGCCTTCTTTCCTCACTGATAATACCGGGTCAGCATCCTCTCAAAATTACTGGAAAAGGAAACTCCGCATGTGAAACACCCAGACACTGCTGTCATGAGCACCATGGAAAAACCATACGGAAATGAATAATTTTGTGTGCAAAGTACAGTTTGAATAACAGGCAGTAAAAAGCCCCACCACTGCACATTAAACAAGAGGGGAATAAATCATGAGGGGAGCTGGCTCTCTCAGGAGCAGCAACCATTGCCAATGCAGAGTGAGGGGGATGCCTGTAGGAAAAGAGCATGGATAACTCAATTACAGCTCATCACGATGTGCAACAGGCAAATTCTGATCACTCCTGGCTGTTGAATGCTGGAGCATAAAGCCCCAGTAGCCTTTTGGAGTATATTGTTTCACACACGTATTTATGTTTCTGTGTGTATATGTGCTTCGGGGTATATGTAAAATAAGCAGAATGTGCTTTGGCTCTGCGCCACGTTAACGGCTCCACGCAGCTACAGGACTTCTGGTCAGCTTGGGGCATAGGCTGAGGTCTAGATGCAAAATATCACTGAAATATCAACTGATCAACTTTTATAGCAGCTCTCAATGGCTATGCAGCTGCTGACTGGGCTAGTTGCAAATCACGGCCCTGGAGGTGAATATCTGCCCCACTGCCAAATCTGCCTTCATCCTTGGGGCAGGATGCCAAAGCTATCTAGAAGCATCATGCCCTCCGGTGACCTGGAGATGTCTTCACAGATCCTCTGGATAGAACCTGCCTGCGCTCCCAGCGCGGAGCCAAGGCATAAGACACGTACACAGGAGCAGAGTGCTTTTGCAGGAGTTAAGACCAGCAATAGTCCCTTCATTATGGTTTAATGAGGTGGGGAAGTCAGAGAAATTAATTCCTGCAGAGACCCTTGGCATCCATAGCGGATAGGGAGAGAGCTACACCATAGCGTGAACGTGTCCTGTGACTGCGGTTGGCGCAGACAGACTGGCACAGAAAAGCACGTTCAGGTCTCATTTATGGTGGCAGATTTAGGACTGTGTATGTCTGATCCAACAGAGGAAAGGCAATCTTTGTGCTGGCTGGCAGACGAGGGCTGGTGCACTCACAGTCTAGAATCTTTCTGGGAGATAGGGCTCTGCGGAGAAGCAGAGCAGCAGGGAACTCGCAGCTATCGCTGTCAGGGCAGCAGGTTAAGGATACGTATCGCAGACATCTCTGCAAACACTGCTGCAACAGTAGAACATAACAGGATGACTCAGTAGTAATGTGACCTTTCATTAGCAGATGCTTTTCCTCTTGTGTCTGTTTCTGACACATTTATCAACTGTTACAAACTTAGGTAAACCCCATTTTTTCAGTGCTCCTACCGGAATGGTGGCATGGCCCTCCTGGAGCGCGGGAATGAACATCAAATGTTTCTCCCTCGTTCTTACTGGGGTTCTGCTGTTGCTTTTAGGGCATCTCCCGCTGAGCTCACCCTTCAGCAGTCTGGAGGAGTGTGTTTCCACCTCTGTGAATCTGATATAAGCGCCAGTGATAGAGGACATATCTCCTGAAGCTGGTGGAGTTGTTCCCATTTATGGTAGGACCGAGTTTGCCCAATAAGGGACCAGTCAGTGTCCACAAAACTCTTTGACAGTGGAACATTTTGTGACGTCTCTTGTGATGTTACTAGGGGAAATATTGCATACAGCTATGTATACTGGTTAAAGTTTATTATTTCAGCTCATTCATATGTCACTGACTCACAATTCATTCACTGCATACAGCCTTCTAAAAGTCTTACACATCCCCAAACCCCGCATGTGAAACTTACGCCTTAGCTGTATCTCATACTGCACCAACATTAACTCGAAGGAGTAATAATGCCTAAAATAATTTTTCCAGGAATGTCTTGTAAAAATATTTCCTCAAGAGTAGTAAGAGACAAGGTCATTCCATGCAAGACAACCCACTGGAATGACTCTTTATAAAGACACTGCTTGTCCTGGAACTTCTTATTCATCATTCTTCTCACCCAGATATTTTGTCCTCTAATTACAAGAGTACTTTCCACTTCAGCTGAGCATTTCTGTGGGCGAAATACAGACAGAAATGCATAAACTCTATTGATGTTGTGCCACCTCTGTAACAATTTCCTCCTCGCTCCCTGATATTCGAACTGTCAAATTATTGCCTGTAGCGTTGTGATACATTATGATAAACCAGAAATGGCAAATTATCAGAGGCCCCAAAAAATTCTGCTGCCAGACCATGCCAGTGGCCCTAAAATGGACCAGTGGCCACATCTTTTCCAGAGAGAACAGATGGAAATGTCTTCCATCTCAGGCTTTATCTTGGACATCCTACCAGTCACCTCATAGTTTCGTTGATTACATCTAAGGGTAGCTTGGATCCAAACGCCTCTTTGGTGGGACCAGGATTATGCGGGGATTTGCTTAGGAGGTTCTTCTAGCTTTAATGCGTTTGTAGCTTTAACTGGACAGTTAAAAATGGACAGCTTAGAAATAAACATTTCTGCTGTTGTAACGTATCCCTTTATTTTCTGAGAACGCTCCTTTGATTCTCCATTGCATACAAGGATATTCCTACAAACTATTTATAGCTGAAGCCCCTTCCCATCTGAAGAGAAAATTTCATCTTGCAACTGCTGAGACAGGATAAGTCCTTTAGTATTGACAGTTCCAACAGAAATCGTTTCAGTCATTTGTCCCATAAAGATACGTAGGTTGTGGGGGGAAAAAAGTCTTCCTTTGTGTTATTAACAGCTGTCAGGAACCAAGTGCCGTCAGACAGGTTTTCACCTGGGCAGAGGACCTCCAAGAATACCCTGCATGCTGCAGGAAGTGGGGTTTGATTCATGGGTGGTACTTTGCCTCCTGAATCAGCACTAACTCTTATGCCCCTATGATATCACAGGCTATCTGCCTTTGGAAGTGCTGAGTATTTTTAAGCATTCTAACAGCAAAGTGCTGACTATTGCTGGGGATTACAGATTCTGTGAAACATTTTGTAAGATAACTCCTGGCGTCTTGCCACTTGTTATATGGAAAATATGTTGTATTATCTTCCATGTGTGTGGGGGTGTAAGGGTACTCCTAGTGTCCTGGCCCCCAGCCTGCAGACTTACACATATTTTATTCAGAATGAAGTTAAGCAATACATAACAAATTTGTTCAGGCGCAGAGCCTAGATCTGTCACTTTAGACATGTTCCATATCCTTTAGGACTTCTTGAAAGACAGCATCTTTCTTGATATTTGGAGTATGCTACTATGAACATGGCGCTGGAGGTTGACTGTGTGGGACTCAAGTATATTGGTGATAATTGTAGGAAGTTTCAGCTGAAGGGCCTGGTCCTGCCCTGGTAGGCTGAAGTCCTTTGACTAGGATAGTCAAACTGGGGTGGTCAAACTGGTCCCAGACTCAGGTATGCACATGGGATGTGGAGGAGTCAGCCGCACATCAGATGTTTGATGTAGTTCTTCTTTCTTCTCTTCTTGGTCAGCCCTGGAAAGCTCTGCGGAGGCGCTGAGGGAAGGCTGGGGTGCAGCAGGTTGGGGTGTGGGAGTCAGGGCACCAGGAACGGCAGAGAACGGCCCTCGTGGCTGGAGGTCGAGGGTGAGACATGGCAGGTGCGGGGAGCGCCTTCCAGACGGGCCCCTCCCAGCACTCCGCCAGGGGGGAGCGGGGGTATTCGGTGGAGACCCGTGCAAGTGTCCTCCGTGACCAACCCTGGGTGGGCTTCAGTGGGGAGCGGGAGCATTCGGTGGAGACATGAGCACGTGTCCTCTCGTGGCTGATGCCGGGTGGGTTTCGGTGTGGAGCGGGGGCATTGCGTGGAGACCCGAGCACGTGTCCTCTCGTGCCCGACGCCGAGTGGGTTTCGGTGTGGAGCGGGGGCATTGGGTGGAGACCCGAGCACGTGTCCTCTCGTGCCCGACGCCGAGTGGGTTTCGGTGTGGAGCGGGGGCATTGCGTGGAGACCCGAGCACGTGTCCTCTCGTGCCCGACGCCGGGTGGGTTTCGGTGTGGAGCGGGGGCATTGGGTGGAGACCCGAGCACGTGTCCTCTCGTGCCCGACGCCGGGTGGGTTTCGGTGTGGAGCGGGGGCATTGCGTGGAGACCCGAGCACGTGTCCTCTCGTGCCCGACCCCGGGTGGGTTTCGGTGTGGAGCGGGGGCATTGGGTGGAGACCCGAGCACGTGTCCTCTCGTGCCCGACGCCGGGTGGGTTTCGGTGTGGAGCGGGGGCATTGCGTGGAGACCCGAGCACGTGTCCTCTCGTGCCCGATGCCGGGTGGGTTTCGGTGTGGAGCGGGGGCATTGGGTGGAGACCCGAGCACGTGTCCTCTCGTGCCTGACGCCGGGTGGGTTTCGGTGTGGAGCGGGAGCATTCGGTGGAGACCCGAGCACGTGTCCTCTCGTGCCTGACGCCGGGTGGGTTTCGGTGTGGAGCGGGGGCATTGGGTGGAGACCCGAGCACGTGTCCTCTCGTGCCTGACACCGGGTGGGTTTCGGTGTGGAGCGGGGGCATTGGGTGGAGACCCAAGCACGTGTCCTCTCGTGCCCGACGCCGGGTGGGTTTCGGTGTGGAGCGGGGGCATTGGGTGGAGACCCGAGCACGTGTCCTCTCGTGCCCGACGCCGGGTGGGTTTCGGTGTGGAGCAGGGGCATTGGGTGGAGACCCGAGCACGTGTCCTCTCGTGCCCGACCCCGGGTGGGTTTCGGTGTGGAGCGGGGGCATTGCGTGGAGACCCGAGCATGTGTCCTCTCGTGCCCGACGCCGGGTGGGTTTCGGTGGAGCGTGGAGGGAGGCAGCGGCGGCACGTCCTCCCGCGCCCACCCTGCTGCCAGCCTTCGGGAGAACCCAGGGCGGCTGCTCCGCTCCCCGATGCCCGGCCGGCCGCCACAAGCCGCCCTTCTCCGCCTGCCCGTCCCGGCGCGGGGGGAGGCCCTGACCGCCGAGCCGGCTTCCCCTCCGCGGGGCCGCCGCGGCCCGCTGGCGCCCCCCGCCCCGCCGCCGGCCGCCGCGCCTCGGCCGGGCGGCGCCGTCCCTCACCTGAGGGCCGCGGCGGCGGGGCGGGGCGGGGCGAGGGCGGGGCGGGGCGGGGCGGCGGCCAATGGGGGCGGGCAGTGGCGCCCGGCGCGCGCCGCTCTTAAGGCGGCGGCGCGAGCTGTCAGCGGCAGAGGGCGGCGCGGGCTCGACGGCGCGGCCATGGCCGCCCTCAACGGCGCCGTGGTGGAGAACGGGCAGCCTGACAGGAAGGTGCCACCGCCGCTGTTGCCGCGGCCTCTGCGGAGCCTGGAGGTGAAGTACACCAAGGTGAGCTGGTGGTGGGATTTGCCGCGGTGTCGCTGATGCTTGGTGGAGTCGGGCTGGTGATGAAGTATTATTTTTTTAATATAAGTTTTTCTCCCTTGGTGTCATTTTTCTTAATTTTATTTAATTCCTCCTATTGCCTTAGGCAGGCTTATAGGGATGGTAAGCGATGGGAACAGGAGGATGACCATGGTATTTCTAGGCTACCTGCAGTTGCCCCAAATCCTAAAGCCCAAGAAACCAACATTTTAATTTTTTAGGGGGAAAAAAAGTAATGCCCTTGTGGGGCTGCCCCAGGTGCCCCACAGGTGCTGCTTCCCAGGCCCCAGCAGTGATCAGAGGCAGGCCTGCGGTGCCACGCTGGCCTGTCCCCTCCCGGTCACCCTGACGGCCATCTTCCCCTGGGCCCAGTGCAGCGCTCGCACACCCACCCGGTAAATGCTTATGTTAGTGCTCAGCAAAACTGGATTTGAATGGGGTGAGCCTGGGCAGAAGTGAGGAGGGGGTCTATTTGCGAGGCAGCTGCTTGCCTGGGCTGCGTTCAGCCATCCTTGACCCGGTGTGAAGCTCCTCTGTGGTTGGATGGGGCCCTGCTGGGAGGGGGTTCAGTGCTGGGGCTGGTTTTGAGTCCTGGTGAATGCAGGGCCGGCATCCTGCAGGACTGCGCTTTGCACAAGGGCTCAGTGATGGGACTGGGACCACCCTGCAGCTGCTGAAGAGGAGCGGTGTTCATGCACATCTTGTTGGTGGCTTGCCATACCAGCGGCGCTCCTCCATGGCCTTCCCGAGGAACAAGGAGACAGGCAGCAAGCCTACACAAACCTGTATCTCTCTGCTCTCCATCATTCGTCCCTTTAAATGACATTTAAATGGTCGCTCCTGACCTTTTGGATTTAACCAAAGGCTCCTGAGCTTGATAGCTCTGTCCCTCAGAGGTGAGGCTGGTGTTGGTGTGGAGCTGAGCACCGCTGCAGAAATCCCTGCTCCCTAGCACGGCCATAGCTGTGCGAACACCGAGCCGCTTTTTGTTCCACAACAGCCTGACCCGCTGTCTTGCTCAGTGGGGAAAATATCCCGGCTGGTTATGCTGCTAGCCAGCCTTGACTGCCATAATTTGAACTATGTGGCTGGACTAAAAGGGCTGAAGGGGCTGAGTGAGTGTATTAATTACTGTTACGCTTGTGTGTGAAGTATTTTTTTTAAAAAAAGTACGAGAACTTGAAGTTCCTTCCCTTGCAGTGCAGAGGAGTAAACAGCGATAGCAGCGATAGCTTATCTCATGGGGTGTTGATTTTAATTATGCATCCAAAATACTGAAACAGATTAGCAATTAGTGGTAATCATTGGACTAGATTAATTTTTAACATCCTGAATTTACCTACTTTTTCTTTGTAAGATAAGCTTGTCACTTAGGAGCAAATTGGGTCTGCAGCTGCTGATTGCAGAATGGTGTAATGCTGCACAGGCAGCTCTTTCCTGCATCCAAAATGGACACAGCCATTAGAGTTCTTCTGAAACATCCAAATGTTCTGGTTTTTGTTATTTTTATTGTTGTGAACACTTTTAAATACTCCTTTGGGATCTGATCCTGCAGCCATGTATGTTTTAAGACACGTGGTTTTTTTATTCTCCAGAGTTTTGCCAGAGACTCTGTGCACTAAAGGTATCAAGGTAGTCTCTTAAAAGTGGAAACCAATGTTAATTAAAAGTGTGAATTTGACATTTGATCTGATGCTCCCGGTGCATCTGAGAAAATAATGAGCCACAGTCAGTTTTCATAAAACTGCGAGGGGTTTTCTACAAGCTCTGAGTTTCACCAGATGTTTACAGCTGACGGCACACTTTCCTCTGCTTAGCAGAGATTTTTATTTTCAATCCTACCAGTTACAGGGTTGGGGGAGAGGAAGAATTTTCAACAAAGATCTTACTTATGGAGCAGTTTAATGCTTGTCATGGATGTGTGATGGAAATGATCTGTCCACAATCCCATGTCCCAGATCCTGGGTATGAAGAATGAACGGCTGATATGCTGTTCTGTTTGATTTCAAGTCCTGGCACCAAAGACTCGGGCTATGTGGTGTGATTCCCAGAATGATGCCAGCATATATGTTACATTTAAAACAGCTTGATCCTGTCACTCTTGTGTTTTTACTATTTCTTATACGAATATTGCTTTCCCGTCCCAACCCTTTCACATAGAATGCATGTTGAATGCAGCATCCTTCCCCAGTCTGTAGTCTGTGAGCATATACTTGATGCTGTAACTCTACAGTTCATATCTCCCACGTTTATACCATGACTTTCTTCATTTGCAAAACAAAGGAAAACTGAAGTTAAAATGTGTAAATGTTAAAATGCATCACTTGGATAATAGAGGTAGTTTGGGAGCATCAGTGTCAAGTTAGTTAATATTTCTAACATTGTATCTTTTCTCGTGACTTCACTTGACAACTTTTTTTGCCAAACTTTTCTCTTTCTCTGCCTGTCTGAAACAGGTGGGTCCAAAAGTGCAGCTTTTATGCCAGTTATACCTCCGATGCTTTTTGTAGAAATAGTCAGGAGAAACTCCTTTCAGGGAAAAAAGCTGCCCAAGGAAAGAAAACTATGACCCAAAGCAGTGGGAATTCCGAATGTAAGGGATGCAACATTAATCTCGTGGTGGTGTGTAGAGACTCATAAATAAGATTGCAAATGTGGATGACTTCCAAGTAAAAGTACTAGCTTACAGCCGCTAACAGGCTACTAATAAAGATTACTTCATCTAATCTTACTTAAAGTATATTTATAAAATATAACACTGCCAAGTTAGATCACAGTGTGGATAAGATGCATGTTGAATCAATTAATTGTATATAGGTATTCATGTTCTGTTTACAGTGAGTAACAACACTCTAGTATTTAATGCATTTTCAGTTACGCAACACTGGGACTGTTTGTTCTTGCTCTGGAAATGCAATATTTTGAAACACTTAAATCTTGTCACAGACAACCCCAAGTGACGTGGGAGGCTGGATCTAGCCTGTGACAAGGCATGGTGGGGTAAAACTGAGCCAGTACTTACCCTCCTCCGGACGGTGCTGGGGAGGGACAAGTT
This sequence comes from Phalacrocorax carbo, assembly GCF_963921805.1. Lineage (NCBI taxonomy): Eukaryota > Metazoa > Chordata > Aves > Suliformes > Phalacrocoracidae > Phalacrocorax > Phalacrocorax carbo. The sequence continues at coordinate 4,227,069 of NC_087519.1, read as the reverse complement.
GTGGAAGTAGCCCAGGGCAGGATACGAACAACCAAGTAATATTGTATGCTGATATTTCATTTGTAGCCTGTAACAAGGGGCTCCTTTTGCCTGAACCATACGAGTTTCTCCTGGTATCTGCTTGCTGTTCCCATGGAGATGTATTTCAAAAACTGTCTGTTTCTCATTGCCAAAATATGGTGTTATACTGTGTGGGCCCCATCCTCTGTCTTTCTTTTGCTCAGAACTAACTGGGGGCATAAGGCTTTTTTGCCTGTTCTCTGGCTTAGGTTCTAGTTTGGATAAATGTTGTCTGTATCGCAAACAGTCTCCCTGGGAGAGTCTGAACACGCTTGACTCTGCCATCAATCGAAACTGAAGAGCCTCAGGACCTTTGAGGAGTACTTGTGGTTTTTTGCATTGTCTACATTGGGTTTATTTTTCTCCTCCCCATCCCACTCCCCTTGCTCTCTCTTCAGATATTTATTAACAATGAATGGCATGAGTCTACAAGTGGAAAGAAGTTCCCCACCTACAACCCTTCAACGCTGGAGAAAATCTGTGACATTGAGGAAGGAGACAAGGTAAGTGTTGTTGGAAAGGCAGTGCTAAAGACAGTTTCCAAGGGACTCCTTTTGTAGGGAAGCACACAGAGGAAAAGCTGGCTTTTAACGACAGTGTTCATCCGGCCAACTGAGCTGGAGGTCTGGGACACTAGATATGCTGCTCAAGAATTACACGGGGTGGGTGGGATCAATCCTATCCAACTCAGCGGAATTATTTTCCCCGGTAGGAACTGCCTGCTGAACGCTGCCAGAGGAATGAGATCCAGCATCATTCTTGTGTTAGAGACTGGAGGGATGCAGCCAGTCTGAGGAAATAGCAACGATGCTGTGTGCACATCCCTGAGAAAACTTGGGTCTTGTGTTGGGAGTGGTTTATATACAAGGTGCATGGCAGCCTGTTGAGACACTGAGCTGAAACTCTCCCTTTTTTAAACACAATCCACAAATAACATGAGTGCTTGGGGGAATTTAAGCTTAATCATGCAAACACTGCCCACTTTCTGCTAGAGATGTAGTGCTGCTTTTTCAACTGATATTGTTGGTTCTGGCCTCCCGCACAAATGTGGCAACTCTCAGTTAAAACCATATCAGTGTCTCTCAAGAACTTTAGTAGTCCCTGGCCCTGGTGTGCTGTAGAGTAGCCTGGGACGTAACTGTGTTGGTCTGATAACTGTCTGCAGTGAGGAACAATCAGATGTGACACTTCTTGACCAAAACAGCTCATCATGTATGGGCCAGCTGTTCTGATCTATGGGAGAAGGCTGGCCCAAAAGCTGGCTTTTTGCAGTATGTCATGGGAAAGTGATTCACAGCTTCCCTGCTGTACGAGGGTTTAGCTGCTCGTTGCTGGTGGCAGTAAGCGGTGGGCATTTCTGCCTGTATTGTGTTATCTTCTTTTTGGTATCTAAGCTTGTCCGATGCTTGTGAGGCCCAACACCTGGTTTCCAGCCAAGTAGCTGTCTTGGGGATCCTTTCCTCGTAGGAGTGATACTAGTTGATTAGGGGCAATGTGTTCTCTGGTATTATACTGTGTAGAGCCTGGCCCTTCTGGAGATGGGAGCAAACTTGCTTTGCAATACAAATCTCCAGCCTGCACGCAAATAGCGTGTAAGTTAGCCGTTCTTTTTGGATGGCACTAAAGCAGCATCTGTTGACGCCTATTGCCATGGGGGATCTGTGCATCCATGGGGCAATTACTCATAATGTTTGGTTCTGCCTCAATCTGTAACTCCTTTATACTAACTGGGTAGGACACAACTGTGTTTAATTGCAGTGGCATGTAAACAGCAGAGTTGAAGCTAACTCTGATGCAAGTGTATTTTGCTAGGCAGAAACCATGACGTTGCTATTGTTCCCTGAGCTAAGTATCTCCTCAAGCAGTTACAGAGCATTACATGAGCTTTTCAAGACTGCTTCTTAATGACTTGGTTAAAGAAAATTGTTAGGCACATCCAAAAGGCCAGTTTTGCAGCTTGGCTCCTTGAGACTTGTCTCTGCCTGAAATCAAGGATAGCTTTCAGCTTCTAGCTTGCAGGAGAGTCACTGTAGACCTTTCCTTGGGGCCAGTCAGTGAAGCCCTCTGCCCGTGGATACTCAGCATAGGTGTCTGATTCCGCACCACATAGAATAAGTGCAAGCAAGAATGTAAGTTAGCAGCACCTTGGGTGCCAAGAACCACCTCTTCCACACCTTTACATCACACAGATTTTTTTTTTAAATTGTCATTTTTTTGCTCTAAGTAGGTTTTTGTGAGGGACTGAACAGAATTAGTCCTGGATCTGGGTTAGTTAGAAGGCAGAGTCAGGGGTGAGAAGCATCCCAAACTAGTTGTTGGGTTACTGGTGCCACTAGACCATGTCCCCCTGTCCTCTGGGCAAACCAAGTCCCCTGAGCCTTCCTTTGCCCTGCTTGAACATCCCCTCCTAGGTCTGTAACTGCAGTCTGTTGGAGTTACCACAGAAAGTGGTGAGTTGTGGTTGGTGGCACTTTCCAGCTTGTGTCTTGTTCCCACGTGCCACCATACTTGATTGTGCTGGTCAGTACTGGCACAGGGGTGCCAGTTCCTGGTACTGGCTCTGGCTTTGGCCGTGCTGTGCCAGCGTTGGCTCTGCCTTCCCAGCAGGCTGGCAGCAGGACTCCACTTCCCTAGCCCTGAACAGAAACCTGCCCCTCCCTGGCTGTGCAGAGTGTTTTGCTTAGCCTGCACGTGAGGGGTGGGAATTTGGCAGCCAATATCTCAGTGATGACAATTTAGTCTGGTGCTGAAACTTAGCCAATGCTTTATGAGGCTAGGAGAAAAGGTTTTGTTGTTTCTCCTTTAGTTACAGAATTTAAGACAGAATTGCCCTTGATGGGATAGTTGGGGATAAAGGGAAGTCTTGTGTGGAAAAGCACTGAAAATAAAATGGCAAATGCTTTCACTGGATGCTTGGAGGCTTTTTGCCTCCCAGATAACAGCTTAATGTCCAAATGTTTGCCCAGTTGATAACAGGGAAGGAATAACTTTCTTCATTAGCCTTCTGCCCCAGAGCTTCCACCCTGTCTTGGTGTTACCCTGTGAAAGCAAAAATACTTGCACCATTGTCGTTTCTCTGGTGCTATCAATAACACATGAAGACAGGCTGTTTTTTTCTTCTAGCTGCTTGCTATCATCCATCAAGGGCAGGGGGAAGGGTCTCCTTCCTCAAAGGAGTACCCAGCTCAGGTGGCTGCCACAGAGCGTGGGCAGAAGGTCCACAGCTGTGATTGTTGAGCAGACTCGATGCTGTGGAGTGTCTGCCATGATCATTTCTATGCAGTTCACTCTCCCATGTGGATCTTTGAAGGGTTGTAAGAGGGTTTTGTTCACAGCCACCCACCCCCACCTCAGATTGCAGCAACAGGCTGAGGTAAGAGACTGAAGGAATATTATTCCCTACAGCAGACTTGCAATGCCCTCAACGGTTTTGGATGCTTTGGGCTGTTAAGATGCTGTTTCTAGCTGTTTTGAACTTTAGTTCAAAAGTTACATCAATGCAATGTGTAGACTGTTTGCAGAGGACTTGCAGGGGAGCAGGTCAGCTCTGAACGTCTTCTAGTTGAGAAGCTGTGGCATGCTCATAACCTGTATCAGAGAAGTGCCTTTCCAAAGATGTGCCCAAAAAAGTTTGTAATTGAATTGAAGAAAGTCTCGGCTAGGTGTGCTCCATCCCTGGCATGTCTCCTTAATGGCCAAACTGAAGCAGTGTTCTGTGCACTGAGCCTGAAGCAAAGCAAGGCTTTTTTGCAGGTGTTTTCTTGACTCAGAGCCAGTGAGGTGACAGTCTCCACTGTTCTCTGCAGTCTGCTGCTGAGGCAGGAGAGAGGAAAAAGGGGCAGGATAGAAATGGTGCAGCTATGAGCAGGACTTGATATAGAGGAGGGAGGTGGAGGAGGTAGCTTAGAACAAAGAATGATGTGAGTTTGTTCAGGGGAAAATGGTATGCAGTTGTGTAACTGGGGGTTGTATCATAATGCAAACATCCAGGGTGGGTATGAAGGTTTGCAGGCATTTCTTAACGCTGCAGTGCTTGACTTTGCAATCTTAATATTCTCTTAGCAGAGCTTTTTATGTAATACTCTATAAATCTGTATAGATCAGAACTGGGCACCAGAATGCATGGACCTCCTCCTTGTGGTTTTGTATACTACAGTGTGTCCCTGGCACCTTGACAGTTATGAGTCTTTGTCACGCATTGTGCCTACCTATTGCAACATGCCTGCAGTGAACATGCCATTCAGACTCCCCTAATGCCTAGTCATAACAGGATGGATTAAGAATGGCATTTCAGCCTTCCTGAAGAATTTCCTTGTTTTTGCTGGTCTCTCAGGCCTATTGAGGCTGTGCAGGCTCACAAGATCTCCCTTGGTGGTGCTACCCTGAGGGTGTTTTGGGAAAGCCTTTTTGCTTGTGCGATAGTGACTGCAGTCTCCGAGCTGCTATGTGTGCCCAGTGTGTCCGAGAAAAGAGACAAGAATGAAGACAACTAGTATTTTCAGGACCTGCAGCAGGGTTCAGGTGCTGTCCATGTTTAGAGGATGGGGAAGATCTGGGCATGCACTGAAGTCCTCTGCCCACACAGCCATCTCATCCCTGTTCCTGTGAGTGCCAGAGTGGTGGCAAGTTCCTCAGTACCAAGGGTTTGCTGTGTTGTGGCCTGTGCCACTGCAGACCCAATGCTCTGCCCATCAGTGCTCCCAGCCTGGTCACAGGAACTAATTAATTGCTGCTACGGGAAGACTTGTTTAAACCTGACACCCTTCTCGTGTTTTTTTTTTGTCTGCTTTGTCACATAAAATATTGCCTTCTTTCAGCTTGAGTCTTTATTTGATTAGGCAGGATGGGGAGCACATAAGTGTGCAGTGGCTGGCAGTGCCTTCTGGCTTCTGTGATGTGCCAGTTTGAATCCAGATTGACTCAACTGAAGCAAACCACTCTGAAGGCCCATTCTGCCTGTGGGTGATGGGCCCCAGGCAGTATGTGCCTGCCTGTGCACAGCAGCTGCTTGCTACCTCTGCCTCGCCAGCACCCTTGCTTGGTCAGAGCCATTCTTAACCCTTTGTAACCACACAAGTTTCGTCCAATGGTTTTCCCATCAGCGCCCTTCCAAAAGGGTGGGGTTCTTTCCCTGGCAGTATAGGTCAGACTGTCTTAAAGCTGTGTAATCTCCTTGTAAAGAAAAGCAGGCAAATTTAGTGGAAGGTGCCATTTTGATGGGTGATGACTTGCTATTTTCTCTGTGAAATCTTGCTGTAAGAAGGCAACATGTCTCCCCATAACACTTTTCTTGGTTGAGCACCACACACTTCCCCATGAGGGGAGAATGGCCAGACCTTGTTGGATCAGTGCAGAGGCTTACTTCGTAATTGTATCCAGACAGGACTTGAGATAAGACATAAATGAGAGCAACTGGTGAAGTGCTATGAGGAATGAGCAAGGCCTGAAACCCTCCCTCCTTTCCCACCCCCTTGAGCCACATATTGTGGTGAGGTGCAAGTTCTCCATCAGCTAACGCGAGGCACGGGCTGTGCCAGACATTACGTAGAGCAGGATTCTGTCCAAAGCCAGGGCGATGTATGCTTTATGTATGCTTCGGGTACAGTCTAGGCCTCATGGATTTTGATGGCAGTGTTCCCATTTACTTTATTGGGTCGAGAGATTGCCCTCGGCTTCACTTTTTTAATCAATGTATGTGGGGAGAAGGGAGGAGTCCAGGGCACACTGTGGCCAGAGCATATGCATGAAGCTTCTCTAGGGGTGGTGGTGTGGGAAGAGAGGGAATTTTCTGCCCACCTGAGTAGTAACTTGGGTAACAGAGTTAGATTTGGTCCAGAGCGTGGTAAAGCAGTTGGGAGATGAAGGAGATGGCACTAAGTCTGTGTAGGTGAAATGCCTTTGTCAACAAAACCCTTCCCATCTGGTAGAAATGTTCTGGAAGTATGATCTAGGGTGTAAGGGAGCTTTTTTAGTGTGCTGTTACTGGCATGGGTTCCAGTGGGACTGAATGGTGGGATCTGAGCTGTGATTGTTCCCCTGCAAAAAACTGTGATGCCTCTCATGGGGGACTTTCCTTCCCACACTTGTTCAGAGGAGGATGATTCATGCAGGCCAATGGCTGTCATGCTTCAGGAAGCTTTAATGGGAACAGAATAGGGATCTTGTTTCTCCATCCTCCCCCAGTGTCACTTACATCCTCTATCGGCAGGAACATGATTCTGGATTATTGTATAAACAAACCAGTTGCATTAAACTACCCTTGAAAGATGCTAATGGTACTCTGACCCCAGGGTTGTTTATCAGCCCAGGCCAAACTCAAAACTTACTAAAGGGTTGTGTCCAAAGTAAAATGGAAGAGGTTTTGTCAGACAGCTTGGTTTTAGCCACCACAGCATCATCTAGGAAGCAACCTGATGGGGTTTCTGTGCCATTGTCCAGTTTCTTTCTTGTAACCTAAGGTTTTCTTGTGCATGTGGCTGCTCTAGCCTGATGTGGATAATGCAGTGGAAGCAGCAAAAGCAGCATTCCAGAGAGGAGCTCCGTGGAGACAGATGGATGCCCTAAGCAGAGGACGACTGCTTCACAAGCTGGCTGATCTTCTTGAGCGAGACAGGGTCATCCTGGCAGTAAGTACTGTGATTGGTGAGCAGCAACTGTTGGCTGATAACTTGGCTCCATCCCTTTGATTTTGCTGCATCCATATCTACCTAATAGTTTCCTTTTTTCTACCTTTATGAAGGCAGAAGAGTCCATGCAGGAGTCATGACTTATCTTCCTCTTTCTGCAAAATGATTTTAGGAGTCTTAGAATGTGGCTGTTAGTTCTTCTAGATAGTTGACTTCTCCAAAACTTTAGCTAGTTATTGAGGTGATTACAGATATTAATACTTATATTTTCAAAGCAATAAACATTTTTCTTAGTTTAAGTCATCAATGTTCATAGCTGTTTCCCAGCTCTTATCTTAAAAAAAAAAAAAAAAGGCAAACAAAACCCATAAAACTACCAAACCCAACAACAACAACAAAAAACCAAACAAAAAAAGTCCCCAAACCACCATAACTGACTCGGTCCTTTTTTACAAAAATGCAAGGCCAGTTTGACTTCTTCACAAACTGCTTCCCATAAAATGGGGGGCTGGAAACAGAATCTTTCTCTCGCTGGATGTCATCCAAAGCTTAAAATGTGCGTAAGTGGGAACTGTTTCTTTCCCTACTGAATGTACTGGCTCAGGAAAATCTCTTTATAGCTGTGAAGTTAACTTGGACTTCTGCACTGAAGAACTATTGCTAATAATTCCCCATCCTGTCCTGAAGGAGCCCTTCTGGTGCAGAACAAGGGGGGTAGGATCTGAGCTAAAATGTGCTGCAGTTGGTAGAAGCCTTTAGACTCTATGGGCCTTGGACATCTTTCCAAATCATGCCCACAGACTCCAGCATCTCTCAGCTTAGAGCCACTGTCTGTCCATACCTAAGATCTTGGACCTAAGCAGTCACCAGTTCAGTGCTGCGCTTTGGCTCTACTTATCTTCAGGGGAACGGTGTTTATGATGTTAAGTGCTGCTAGATGTGTAAGTTCCTGAGCTGATGTCCCGCTGAGGTCAGTAGAACTTAACATGGGATGTGATTAGGGGAGCCTGTATTTGTATGACTATTTTGAGCTGGGTCTCTTTCCCCAGCACAATGTCTCTTAACCACATGTCAGCTTCAAGTTTCAGCAGGCTAAAACCAAAACGATCTAGGTCTAAAGGCAGTCCTGGCCAGCAAATAAAAGGGGGGAAAATGTGTGTGTGTATGAATACACTCTGTTCATTTTCTTCTCACTTTTTGATGTGACTTTAGAGGACCCTCCTCTTTCCATGACCAGGATGCTCATTTCAAGCTTTCTGCTGTCCTTCTGATCTGGGAGGACTTGTTTGGCATTGTTTTTACTGCAGAAAACTAGCCATAGCATGCAGCCAAGGCAGCTAAGTAATGACTTCTAAAAATCAGTTGATTTAGCAGACATTCAGAGCGGATAACAATCCTAGACATTCCAAGGGGAATGTCTGTTTGAGTGCTGTTTGGACCCTAATGTCTGTGGAAGATGACAGGGTATGACTTCATGTGTAAACAAAGATGTTTCAATCTACCAAGGGATAGTACTTCCTTTATGGTTGTGCTGGCCATTTGCACCAATATCCCATTTAATGACCTGAGTAGAGAACAAAGCATTCACTGAGCTAATGTCCAGAACAGTGAGGATGACACAGGCCGAGACTGGACTTCATTTAGAGCTGCTCAGCATCAGTGCAGCTTTAGTGAAGCAACTTCTCCCTTGCCTTAGTCTCAGCACAGATCTGAGCCCAAAGGTTACTTTAACAGAACCCTGTAAAAAATGTGTTTTCTATCATCCTGTGGACAAAAGAGGCTTTTTAGAGGTTGGTTTTAGGCCTGTGTAGCGGAAAAAAAAATATATTTCCAAATAAAAGGAAAATGGGTCTGACTGATTTCAGTGACACCATCTGGAATCCAGACCATCTGTGTTGGAGGGTCAGTCACGGTGAAGTCATGACACTCACATAATTTCTGACCAGTGCCCCAGGCCACAGCCCTGCATCCCACCCACAGCCACCGTCTGGGGGCTTCTGGAAGATGCGCTTTCATTGCAATCACTGAACAAAGCAACTGGTGTATGCATCAGGGTTACTGGGTCTAGTCTCCCTTCTACCTTATCTGTATTAACAAGCTTGTTCCTTAAATATAAGATGAGGGAAGAAAACCCCATGTCTGAAGCATGAGGTAAAATAAAATTGAGAAGGAGTTTCTCTGAAAGCTTTTTTTTTTAAGAAAAAAAAATTGTCTTGTCGACAGTACATGCAATTTGTTTTTTTCAGACTCTGGAGACAATGGACACAGGAAAACCTTTTCTGCAGGCTTATTTCATTGACCTGGAAGGTTGTATAAAAACACTCCGATATTATGCTGGATGGGCTGATAAAATTCAGGGCAGAACTATCCCAGTGGGTAAGTTCCTTCAGACCCAGTTTCAGAGCTGGGATGGGATCAGGGAGGGAGGCCTGCTGGGAGCAAGATGCCTGGAAAAGCTGGCTTCTGAACACCTGAAAAAATAGCCTTGCATTTCCTTTCTATCTCAGGGTGCTTTTTAAGTATATGTGTTTCAAGATTTAAACTAATGGGAGAACAATGTGAATGCCTGGATAGATCTCTGGAAAATAATGGATGGGCTCTTTTGTTGCTTTTTAATCAGAGAAATCTCTTTGGTTTTAATTTCAGACTAATCCTTAAAGAAAAAAAAAACCCCACACATTATAGGGGAGTTTACTCATTAGGTATCACTGAAATGAATTAAGATACTGGAGGGTGAAAGGACAGAGGTTTCTAGTGAGAATTGTGTGAAGGCAGCAGAGCTTGTGCTGTCCTAGATGCCACAGAGATGTGGCAGAGGGTTGATGTGGAATCCACCAGTGCCTCCCACCTCACTGATGTTCCTGCATCCCTGATAGTGCTGGCTCGTAGACAGATGTTTAGAGAGATCATGTAGTGTTTTTTTCTTAACTTTTATTAAAGAGAAGGTCTGAGATGCTGACTCCTTTCAGCAGCCAAAGCACTGAGCACTTGGAGGCACCCTCCCAAGTCTTTTGACACTTGAAAAAGAGGTTTTTCAAAATGTTTCCTAGGCTGCAGAGCCAGAGCAGTCACACTGCACTGTTGTGGCAGGGACACAGAGGACACTTCAGCTCGGCTAAATAGGTTCAAATACGGTTTTGGGGAGAAAAAGTTAAGACAGTCAATGTCCACGTGGCATGATGAGTAATATGGTGTATTTTCAAAATCAGCTTGTTTTGCCCCTGCATGTGGGTGATCACTGAGGCTGTAAGAAGGACAGGCACAGCAGACAAAAATTAGGCACCAGAGGAAGGGCTCTGTAGCGCTGAACTACTTCAGCCTATGTAGGCAGCAAAGGGAGCAATGCCAGTCATAAACTGAGATCTGTCACCCTCATTCAGAGTAACATGAAGCTTTGCTTGCCTGGACATTGCTCGTTGGTCATGATTTGAGACCACTTCCAAAAACTGTAATTAGAAACGCTCATGTTTTCCATCAGATCTTCCCAATGAAACTAGGTTTTTGGCAAGAATGAATTTGTAAGGAAAATATCCTTCCTGCTTTCTCTTTGAAAGAGTGATAGCAGTATTTTAAGAGGAATGGTATTACTTTACTCCCAGATTTTCACCTTTTTGTGATTTCTTACCAGAATTGCAATTCCTGTTACACTGAATATGATTCCTGTACAAAATCAGTTTAAAAACTATCCCCCTCAGGGAAAAAAAGTGCTTTGCTTCTTTCAGTGAGACACAATCTGAATGAAATTTGTGCTTGCTTTTCAGCGTGGTAGGGAGTTATCCTCCACCTTAGTCTCCACACAGGGAGATCACAGAAGAAATTGAACCCTGGGTTGTAAAAAGGCTCTACTGCAAACGTGAGCAGTGTTTGGTTTTTGAGCTAGTACAAGACCTGTTCTCAAACAGATCTCCATCTGCCTGGGGTGCCCTAGAGGCATGAGTTAAGATGAACAGATATAGGGTTCTTTGTCTAAAATGGTTTCAGTTCTGTCCCCGACTTGTTAGTCTGAAGTCGTCTTACGCTTTTTTTGCAGAAGCAAGGATTTTGACTGTTTTGTCTTCCCTTATTTTGTCTTGCAGACGAAAATTTTGTCTGTTTCACCAGGCACGAACCAATGGGTGTCTGTGGAGCTATAACTCCAGTAAGTAGCAGTGATGGTGCTCTGCATCTCCCTTAAAACTGGAAGAAGTATATGTGCACTCCCCATCTAATGCTGCAGCCATTTGCTTCCTAGTTAAGTACAGCTGTTCTGTAAGGAACTCCCATCTCAGTTGCCTGATGTAGTGTCTTGTTTTACCCCCATGCCAATTGCTCTTGGCAACACAAAGTCCTCTGCAGTGGAAGGGTGGGTCTCCTAATCAGATGCTCTGTTCCTCTCTAAGGCTGACACCAGTCACCAGAGACCAGTCAGAGCTCTCTGACTCTTGCTCTGTTGGGACAACCATCTTGTCATTACATGTGTTAGCTTTTTGCTGCCTAGTGCCGATGCATAGTTTTGAGTTTTAAATCATATCCATTATTAATAACCCTGGCTGTTCTTGGAGCTTTCTGTGATTAAATCTCACTGAATAGAGTTTTCTTTTCCTTGAGGTTTCATCCTCTGCTGGGGGGACAGTGTGGCTAGTTCTTGGAATACCTCCAGTTTTAGTATGTGTTGCTTGCTCTGTTTAAACAGACAGCCAGGAAGACGTTACATCTACATGGGAGACATAGTTTGTTCTTGTCTGGTTGTAAAACACTTTGAACGTGGTATCCTACAAGCCATGAGGCAAATGGTGATATGCCAAGATTCTCTGTTTGGATACTTGGATCAATAAGAGTCCATGGACGACTTTGGTCATTGGGATAAGGTTATAGGAGAGACTGAAAGAAATGCATACAGGGTATTGGATTTGCTGGACCCTGGGAATACCAGGTCTGGGCAAAGTTCCCAAAGACATCTGGGGAAATTTTTGCTTTTCCTTCAGCAGGACTGAGCTTATATCCCTAGTGATAAGATGGTGCGGTCTATTTAGCAGTGGCAGGGTCAGGCAAAGTGGGAGATGATCGGTACTAGTAATCAGATATTTGGCTTGATGACCTCTGCACAGCTTTCCTGGCTGAACAAGCAGTGTTACTGCTTGAGAGCAACTAGAATTTGTGACTTAGGATCAAAACATCAGGTTCCTCGTGTTGATCACCAATGAAAAGGTATCGTCTTCTGACACTTCAGCCACCCTTGGCACTCGGCAATGCTTTTTGGAAACTACCCCTTTAAAAGCCTACATGTAGGCTGCTTTGGAGGGCCGCTGTAAGGGGACATAGTGGGACTTCTAATATTTCAGGTTGACCCTACATCAGCAATAAATGCAATACAAAGTACAGAACAAAATTTGACTCTGTTCAACACTCTTTGTGAAAAGGATGGTTGGGGTCAACAAAACCACATCTGTCTTCAGTTCATTTAGAACAAATCCCCTTCAATTTTTTTATCCCAGTTTGATCGCTAACACCAAAAGTCTGAGTCTGTATATTCCCACTTGATTTAAAGAGATTCTGTCACTATTCTGCATATGTCTTCCTAGACCAATTAACAAACCTCTCTTTTTCCTGTGGCTGGACTATATCTGAACCAACTTACTTAGCAAGGGAAGTTCTTAGAAAGTGCAGCATATGACTGAACTTTATCCCAAGGTGATGTCATGAGGCAGCCCTGGAGTCCTTTACTGTTACTTTCACCAGCCGTTCTGCAATGGAAAACTCCTAATGGAGTTATGTCATGCTCTGGAAGTGTAGAAAAGTTGTGTAGGTGTGGATGGCTCAAGCTGCAAAGTCAGGCCTTCAAGAGGCTTAGGAGGAAAAGACAAATGGGCAAATCATGGGATGTGGCCATTGGAGAAGATCACCAAAATGAAACACGTCTGGGAAAGAGGGAGAGGCAAGTCAAAGAATAGCTCATTAGACTAAATTCTGCTTTGTCTCATAGCTTCTGGGTTAGACTAGAACTCATCTCTTAAAAGCTACACTGCTAATTTATTTGTAAGTGTGAATTTGTGGATTCCTAGCATATTTGGCTTCTTTGTTGATAGCTGAAGGCCCTTGGCTTGAGTCTTGACAAGAAGTCCCCTAACTGTTGGCTTGCTTCCATCATCCCTAAAGCACCATTAATTATTTTTAATGAAGAAATCCTTTCTGCTGCCAAATGACCTTTCTGAGATTCAGTCTGAGCTAGATTTTTCCACTTCTTGCTTAGGCTCCAAGATCTACAAATACACATAACCATGAAAGAGATTAGCACAGAGGAAACTGATGTGGACTGGTTCCTAATTCCAAATAAGAAAACTAATTGGAAAGGAGCAATTTACAATTTGAAGGGAGTATAAGACCTCCCCTGGATTTCCATGACTGAACAACCCACTGCAGTTTCCTAGTTTTAAACCCAGAATCGAATGATATTGTATAACTTCAAACGACTCAGCTAATACCTAACACAGAAAAATGAGGTTTTTTCAATGAGCAGTTGCACCCTGCACTTACCCCACCTAAGGGCGCTGTACAAAAGTGATGCATCAGGCCACTGCCTCCAACAATTTCTGTGAACATCCAAAATCCTATACAAAGTAGATCAAACTCCTGCAAAGAATGAGGTCGCACCGTGCAGAGCTTTGTCCAACTTACAGGATTAGCTTGAGGACACCGGCAATATTTGGGGAAACCAAGGAAGTTATACTCCATAGCCCAGGCGAATGCAGTATTGTGAGGAGCTGCTTCTCTTTGTGGCTGTCCTCCCAGTTGCTTCTTTCTCCCTCAGCTGTGCGAAGGTGGGGGAAATGCTGCGTGGAAGTGAGTAGGTGACTGTGCTGGGCTGATCTGACCAGCCTTGTGTTTTTGCAGTGGAACTTCCCGTTGCTAATGCTTGTTTGGAAGATGGCACCAGCGCTGTGCTGTGGAAACACTTTGGTTATTAAGCCAGCTGAACAAACTCCTCTCACGTCGCTGTACATTGGCTCGCTGATCAAGGAGGTAAGGAAATGTGAACATCCCATCTAGGTACTGCTCTTTTAAGGTCATAAGCAAGACTGTGTTTTGAATTGGCTGTGTAGGTTCTTAGGTTTTAAAGATGTTAAAGCCTCACAGAGGAAAGCGTCAGTCTCTTCTTACAAAGGCCCTCATGACTGGCAGTGGCTAGCTGGGAGGTAGCAAAGATCACAAAACCTGTAGGGTTTTTTTATCAGGAAGCAACAGAGGGGAAAAAAATGGTCCTTTTATTCCTCTGCCTTGTCTTCCCTTTTCCCAAATGAGGGAAAGACTGCAGCTCGGTTTTATTAGACAATGGGACAAAAAAGAGTGTGATTAGACAGCAGCGTTGGGCTTTTACCATTTTTAAGTGGGATAATTCAACCAAGACAGAGTGCCATGGGAAACAATTCTTTATAATTTCTGTGGTTTGTAGAACAATTCAGCTATGTCTGGCCTTTACAGCCAACTCAATACTGACATAAAGGCAAGATCATAGGTTAGGATTTCAAAATGTTGGTTTAGGGCTTGCCAGGGAGGATCTCAGGTGTCCTCAGAACTACTAATCATACAGAGGTGGTGGGAGGTGCACAGTACCTTCCAGGACTGGTCGGTACATTGGCTTCCTATATCTATGTATGTGACTAATTGTCAGGAAAGCAATTCTCTTGGCTTAGCCTGGGAGAAAATAGGATACCTTAATAATTGACACTTAGGGCTCCTCTATCAGGAAAGGCAGTGCAAAAATACTACTAGTTGAGTATCTCCTGCAGTTAACTGACTTAATAAGGTTACACAAGATGAGTGAGCATAGGGTGCAGTTTTCATGACTTCTAGTCAGCCCTGCCATACCACTGCTTTTTTCACTTTGACGTACAGCTCCCCAAACACAGGTGTAGCATTCACCCCAAAAAGCCATTCAATTCTGATGAAATTAATTTTTCTAGCTGAAATTCTAAGCTGCCTGTTTCTCACAGTTTCCCTTCAAGGCAGAAGTGTAATTAGAGCAGAATAATTTTATTTGAAGATGCTCCTTTCTCCACCCAAAATTAGCTAAATTCTTTGCAGTTTTTCAGAAGAATAAGGGTTTTTTTTTGTTTGGGTTTTTTTTCATCTTTAAAAGGATGCAGAAGATGTTAACACACAAGCAAAGCTATGTGTTAGGTTCAATGAAATAATTTCAGGCCAACCAAAATATTTTTGCTTTCATTTTTGCTGAAAAACAGAAAAAACCCATTTTGGCTCAGCGTGACCTGAACCAGTTTTTTGCTTCCTTGTGGCTTTGCTGCTGACTCCAAACACCATTACTTGCACAGTATGACATGCAGTATTTTTTTGAAAACTCATTAGCCAAGATGCAAACTCTGTTAAACTCACTTTTATCATTGTCACATCCATAGAAGAAATCAGACTGCCCTTCCGATTTATTAAAAAAAAAAAACAAACCACAACTTCTGAAGATAATTTTTTGCAAGGTACATGAGCAGTTACTTCATTTTGTCTGTATTAGGAAGGAGCAACTGCATTTATTGAGATTTTATGTTAAAAAGCCACAAGAAATGAAGTGAACACTTAATATCCTGCAATTCCATTGTTACAAAATGCAGGGAAAACAACCTTGTGCAATCGGTAGTAGGGGAGGGCTAGCCTAGAAGAGCATAACCCTGGAAACTCTTGTTTCAGGAAGTAAAAACAGACCAGTAAGTCCCGCACTTCTCCTCGCACTGGAATTTCACCTAAAGTTTTGCCATTTGTCTCTTTTGGCAAAATTGCTAGTTGGCTAAACTAGGTTGTAAATGTGGTGGAAACTGGCATAAGTCTGTTACCATCTGCTCTTGTATTCCTGTTTTATTAGCCCCATCATCTAGTGAGGTTTTACTGACTTCTTAATCCCTCTGGCCCCTGAAGAACCACAAATGTCAACCTTTGTTCAAAACAAACTTTCATTCAGTTACCCCTTGGCTCCAGCTGCACAGTAGTAGCTGGGGGCCAAGTTTGGCCAAAAGACTCACTCTCTTTTGACTTGAAACTGGGACTTCTCCAAGAATTCTTACTGAAACTTGGCATTTCCTAAGTATGGCTGTTACTTTCACCCACGTCTACTCCAGCTGGTAGCACGCAGCCATGTTACTGGAAAGTCTGGAAAACAGTGATGTATCTGGTTATGGGCTCCTTGTCTGCAACTTGCAATTTTTAATTGCAAGGAATAGAGTGCAGCTAATTTAAGCTTCCTGACAACTGAACTGCAGCTCTTAGGAGTGCAGGTCAGCTCCAGCGTGTTCAAAATCTCTCTTTACAAAGCTGTATTAAACCTCTGTTTTAGGTGGGTTTCCCTCCAGGTGTGGTGAACATTGTGCCAGGCTACGGCCCCACAGCTGGAGCTGCTATTTCTACCCATCACAGCATTGATAAAATTGCTTTTACTGGATCAACAAAGGTAGGTGATGGATTTCTCATAAAACACCTGCTGTACCTCTATGTATTCTCTAAAACTTCCATCCACTTAACACTGGACCAATGAAATGTCGGTGACTTCTGTATTGCCAACACCATTTTCCATCATGTTCCATGGGACACGGTGTCTCGGAAGTGTCTGGGATTTGTCTAATTCAGGTCCTTGTGCCTGTGATAATCCCATATCTCTGTAAGCTGGGTTTTGCCAAACTGCCACAATTCTGTAAAACTGTCAGTAGTAGATGTTCTGACATAAGGTAAGACGCTATAGAGGAGAGTCTGGCAGTGAGTGACTTAACAACATGTCATTGATCTGATGGAGTTTCTGGGCTAGTTTGCCTGCCAGTCCTGCCCTGTAAGCATGTGCAACTGGAAAACCTGTCAGTCAGAGTCCTGAACAATTTTTCTTCGGCTTTAGTTACTTCTGAGGAACGAGGACTTAAGTAAAAACGTGGCTGCGTGCCCAAGGCTTCCTCTGCTGACATGGATGGGATTAACATTTGAGCTTCTTTTGAGACCTCCACAGTAAAGCACCTTCTATTCAGTTTTTTCCTGTAAATAGCTATGGCTGCCTTGCTTAGGAGAGGGGTGGAAGTGAGACCTCTGCACTATCAGACACCTACAGCCATCCCTTTCTGTACCTACACAGGGGAAAGGAGCACATGGCTCAGCCTAGTCCACGGAATTGAACGCAGCTGTGGCATGCAAACAGATTTGTCTCTAGTAATCACTGCTGCAAGTTCTCAACCAAAAGCTTGCTTAGAAATGTGAATGTTTTTCCACTCACTGCTTTAGACTTTTCTTGCAATATATACGCACCCCCTGAAGAGGGGCTGTGTCCAAAGAACGGAAATGCTGATGCCAATGGGTACAGTTGAGGCAAATACAGTCTCTTCTCTTTTATTTCCTTGGGTAATGTTATTCTTGCTGAGCATTTGCCATATTCATCTATTCTCATGTCTATCTTCACAATTGCAGAGTGTCATCTAATTGCGTGATGATGACAAATTACCTTGAATGGTATTCTTGGTCGGTAAAGGTGACTTACTAAACACTCAAAAGCTGCTGCATTTAACAACAGTACCATCTAGTGGCTTTGTGTACATGCTAACTGCTTTCTTATCCCATAAGCAAAGATGTTTTAAGCCTTAGTTTCTGTATAGGGATCATGGGAACAAACACAAACGCAATAAAGTAAAAGTTCACAATGAGCTTTTACTCTCTTGATAGTTCACCCAGATACATAATTCTCTCCAAATCCTAGATCAGAAATTTTTAGCCCAGATTAGATGCTGGCTGCAAGAAAACAATAGAGCTTATAGACTCATCCAGTCCACATGGGTCTGTTTGGGTTTTTAATGAAAAAGGAGTATCCAGTGGATTAGGTGCAGAAGGAAAATCTCAGCTGCTGGAGCCTGTAGGCAAAAAACTCCTATAGATGCTGTGCTTGTCTTCCTAATCCATGGGTGTGCAGGAAACACTGAGGGAGACAGATTCTTTGCTAATGCATGTGTAATTTAGAAGTGTTTTCTTCCCCCTCCACCCATCTGTGAGTTCAGCTGCATCTCTGTGGTATTTGCAGCATAATGCTACTGTTTCTGAGCCAGGAAGTGAAGCTAATTCAAAATACATTTTGACTTAGTTTTTAAGCCCCAGCTTGGGCTCAGGGCCAGCCTGGAAATACTAATCTTAAACTCCACAAGAATTTTCTCATCCAGATTTCTTGCTTTTCCTTAGTTTATTAACTTACTCCTTTTCAGCCAGCTAGCTTGTAGTAATGCTTCTTGCAAAGCTATGTGTATCTACAGCAGGATGCATCACTTATTTCTGCTGTCCCTAGGACTAGGCTGCTGAGTGACTAGATGATCTGCATTGCTAGGTTCAGGAGTCTTCCTTGAGTTACAAAGGCAGCCCATGAGAAGTCCAGACCTATAACTGCCAGCCAGCTGCCCCATGCTTTCCTTGCTTACAGCTCTGCTCCAGTGCAACAGTGTTTTTAAGCAGAAATGAAGTCAAGATTGTGATGTGCAAAGGTAAAATATAAGAAAGCCAGATACAAAATGAAGAAATTCAAATATAAGGTCACGCTTAAACGAAAGAAACTGCCTTAACAATTGAAGCTTCCAAATAGTTTTAACTGACAGTGTTTCTAACAAAATTAGATTACTAAACTATTCCAATGCTTGATCTATGCTCTTCTTGTGAGGAATTCTATTCTTTAAAACAGAAAGAGAAAATGCTGTTTTGGTGTTACTGGTATAAAAAAGAAATATCCTAGTCAGAATTTGGGGAAAACCTTTGATATGAAACAATTTTTTTGGGGTGGGGGCGGGGTGGGAAGAAGCCTTAGTTTGACATGACTTTGGTTAAATTCTGGAAGCAGAGTAAATCTCTCCCTTCAGGACAGGGTGGCCAGATAAAATCCACCAGATGGTCAGAGCAGGTTCCTGGGCAGGAAGTGCCACAGCAGAGCTAGATAGTTTGTTGACATCGTCAGGTATTCACTTGGAAGGAACATGACTCAGCTACTCTTGTGTGTGGAGCAGCTCACCCTGAACTGTCAGAAAGAAGTAGTTTTCTCCTAAATGTCAAAATCTCTACATGGCTTTCTGGTACGGGAGTGGTAACAGATAGGAATGGTGAGTTATCATTGCCTTGGCAAGTTCTGCTCTAAGAAGTTGAACTCCCTATTTTTAAAAGTAAAACTAAACCTTGGAGCCCCATTGCCAGTTCTGCTCACTGGCTTGCGCTGGGTGGGAAATGCCTTGTTCTGCAGCTCTGGGTAGCAGATAACTTCAGGATACAGTTCCTGTAGTGCTCTCACAGAACCCAGCTTTCAGATCTGCCTAAAACGGACATTAATTCTGCGGCTGTTTTTGACCCAACACATCACAGCAGTCGGAAACTCAAATAACTTAAGAATGTTATCCCTGAGTTCTACCTGATTCAGCTACCCACCAGGCTCTTTTACTTGTGTTAGCATCATATTTGACATGCTGAGTTAAGACTTTCAGAGGAAACAGCTCATGTCCTCTTTGTGTCTCAATGCTGCAGGTTGGAAAACTGATCAAGGAAGCTGCTTCTAAAAGCAACCTCAAAAGGGTGACATTAGAGCTTGGAGGGAAAAACCCCTGCATTGTGTGTGCAGATGCAGACTGTAAGTATTGGCTGCTGTGTTTATTTGCTGTAAGATGCTGGGAGTGTGGTGTTTTGCTGTGCCTCTGCTGTCCTTTGGCAGCTAGTAGGGCTGGTGTTTGCCACTGTATCCACCCCAAAGGCTGTAGGAAACCCCTGTCCAAGAGCAGAACGCACTTCTCTTTCACTGGAGCTCTTGCCTAGCTCAGGGACCATTCCCATGGCAAATGAGCAGACCATTATACTGCTGCCTTCCCTGGAGATGGCTGCAGTTGCAGACAAATCTTGCATTTGTGCATTTCTGCTGTTGTGGTGCCTCCTTTCTGGTTGGCAGTACTGCAGAGCCTGTGCCAAGCAGTGGGGAAAGCAGTTTTCTAAAATGCAGCCTTTCTGCAGGCACTCCTATGATAGGAGGGTTTTGTAGGACCTGATCTAATCCAGCCTTCAGCTCTGTCCCAGGGATCTGCGGGACTCATTTCACATGTTCTATCGTGACTTTGTTGCATTATCCAGTAGCGCTAGGAGATATGTGTAACTTGTGACCACCAAAGTGGTTGGAAAATCCTATTTGGCTTGGGGAAAATACTTTCCACTCTCCTGCACCGCACAGAGGAGGTTGAAAGCCAGAGGTATTTGTGCCATCTGCTAACAGTGAGCATTGCAAGGACCCAGTCTGAGCTGGCTGGACAACAGAAGGGCATGCTGCCTTCTAAACAATCACTACTGAAACTAGTCTTCAGGAGCCAGTGCATGTATCTAGGAATGCACATCTGAATTCCCACAGCAAGAAAAGCTGGTTGCTGCCCACAGTGAGTCCTTGTGGAAGAAAGTATCAGGAGCTGTGGCAAACTAGACCTGGAGACAAAAGGCAGGAAGAGGAGTGGAAATTATAAGAGATCTGGTTTGGGGGCAGTATGAGGCCCTGTGAGTGCCTTCAATGGGTGTGGACAATTGTCAGCATTTTTTAAGGAGACTTTCAAAAGAGAAAGGAAAAAACAAGTCTGGAAACACTGGGAGGTTGAAACTGTGCATGTGGTAACGCTTTTCCCTCCTGGGCCGTGTTGCAGTGGACTTGGCAGTGGAATGTGCCCATCAAGGCGTGTTCTTCAATCAAGGGCAGTGCTGCACGGCGGCCTCGCGAGTGTTCGTGGAGGAGCAGATATATCCGGAGTTTGTCAAGCGCAGCGTGGAGTATGCCAAGAAGCGACTTGTTGGAGACCCCTTTGATGCCAGAACTGAACAAGGGCCCCAGGTAACTGTGTGCCTGAGAACAGTTGTTGTTTGGTTTGGGGTTGTGTTTTTGCTTAATTTTCCTTGTATAAATATTATCCTTGTGAATATGGTCCCAGCAGAAGCGCCGAGGGGTGAGTAATATATCATGGCTTTATTTTTCTCTCTATTTTAAATACCAATTAATCATAACTGTTGAAATGTTATGTTGTAATTTTTTTAAACACAAATGTATTTAATTCACTTCTTATCCAGCTTTATGGAAGGGGCCGTCTCCCTGGTACAGTAATACAAAGCATGTTGAAGTGAGCAATAACAATGCACAGAAGAGTGCAGCTGCAGAAACGGCCATTCAGCTGCTTGGCTCTGTTGGTGATGACAAGCAGTTAGAGCCCAGGGACTCCTGAGTCCCCACTTTCCCTCTGCCCCATTTCTAATCCTTTGGATTCGTTACAGCTGAATTAGGAGGAAGAATCATGCCAAGCTGCTGTCACGACCAGCCTTGTCAATGCTTCCGGAGCTTTCCTCATATTTTTCCTTCCACAGCAATCTGAGCTGTGGTGGAGCACTCTGGAGGAAGATGTTCCTCAGGACAGATCTACTAATGGGGCCACTGTTTGCTATGAAAAATAAAGGGGGAATCCCAGAAATCTATGGCCTAGGCCTCCTGTTCTCAGTACTGCACTTTGAGCTTTGCTTCCTTGATGCTAATCTAGGATCCCTCAGAGAAGGAATGACTGGGGGGACATCTGCCTCCCTTTACCTGAATCTAGGCCCATTTACACAGGATGCATGCATGGCAAAACCTCATCCCCTGTTCATGCTGGGGCCGCATCTACCTGTAACTTGCTTAGAAAGAGATTTCAAACTGCTCAGCAGTCTTAGGAAAATAATCCCATGTTGGAACTTGCTTCAGCAGAGATGAGCTGACCCTCAAACTGTTTCAAGGTCTGCTCTTACCTTCTCTTAAGGGCTGTCAGCTTTTCAGGTTTGCTTGGGTTTTTTTGTGTTTTTTTTTTTTCCTTTTTTAATAACATCATCTTAAACCTTATCCAGCAGTAGCAGTAAGTGAGCTGCATTTATAGTTAGTCCCATAAGGACCACGTTCACCTGGCTGCTCTAAAGATACCTTTGATTTAATGGGAACAGCCCCTGAAGTCGTAGGGAGTAGCTGTGTGGTTTTAAAGGATGAAAGACACTGCAGTGAGCAGAACATGTAGAATTGGGCTGCTTATTTCAGTTCATCCATGTTCCCAGCTCTTGCCAGGCTGTCAGAGCACTTCCCAGTGAGCACTATGGCAGAGCACCATGTTCTGGTATCACTGCTGTGGCTTAAGGGAGACTCTTTGCATACAGAGCTATAATTAAGGATAACAGTAAGTTGGAATAGCAGCTTCTGGTCAGATTTCAAATATGGCCCATCTGTCCTCTTTCCCTGTCCTGGCTTACCTGTTACGCTTGTAGCCGGGAGAGATAGCACACCCACGCACACACCTGAACTTCTCTGCATGCAACTGTCAAACCCAGGATGGGAAGGTGTTGAGAGAGTGGGAGGAAACTGTTAATCCCAAAGCTTTCATGTGGCTGCCAGGGCAAAGGAACAACCACTTCCTCTGCAGCTATAGTTGCTTGCTGTCTAGAGTCTACACTGTAAGATGCAACGCAGAAATTAAAGAAGAGAGAAACGGTGCAGTGTCACAAGGGCTTAAAATACCTCCAAAAGTAGCAAAGGTTCACACCTGCCCACAAGTTACTGTTCACATGTGAAACTTCCAGATCAAATTTTTCCTCTTTTCCTGAAGTAACCTGCTGTGCTGTGAGGGGTTTTTTTATCTTAAACTGATGGGTAAGGGCAAAACCACCAGGAAAAATAATCTTTTTTTAATTCTTCACCTCTCCCTGTCAGGCCTCAGTTGCTTCAGGTTGTTGCTTTCATTCCCCTTTGTGGGTCAGGGTGAACATACACAACAGCATTACAAAACTGGCTGCATGCTACTGTGTAGACCCCTTTCTGGGACAATCACCGGCTTAGAAACCAACAGTGGGTAGGAGTTGGAGAATGCCTTTAGGCTGGCAGTCGTTATAGCCCATGATCTTTTTGGTCCTACATCACCTCCAAGTGCTTGTAGCCAGATAACGGGGCCTGCAACTTACAGAGGGTTCAGAAGGACTAAAATAGGAGAGCCTCTGCAGTCCAGACTTTGAGCTCTGTGAAACTAAGCCACACCATGGCTGAGCATAGTGCTCCAAGTAGCTGCTGAGACAACCTGGTGCAGGACAGCACAGGGTGACAGCCAATACTGTTCCACAAGAACTTAAAAGTTGATGCAAGCTAGTCCTGGAAAGGTGGTTCTGTCTGCAGCTGTTTGCTCCTATATTGCACTGCACTTATGAAATAGATTGGGGAACCGACTGATTCAGATCTGATCCAGCCTTTTTGGAAGTGAGGAAGAAAGGTTTTTGCTCAGGTCAGTTCCGTGATGTGGATTACTCTGCACAGGCATGGTGCTCATGGCGTGGGTGTGGGGAAAAGACTGTGCCAGCTGCAGTATTGGGTTATGCTGATACAAACTGCACTGCTCTGATCAAAACTGGGTCAAATTTAAACAGTATTAAATTTAAAGAGAAATGAGGCATGCTTCTGATGAGACTTCTCCAAAACTCACATGTGTCTGACTATGCTGGCTGGAGTTCAAAGGACACCACAAGAAACCTGAGGGGTCGTCAGGACTGTTTGAGTGGAGTGCCAACCTCAAATGCAGACCAAGGGCATTTTTTAACTTGGGAGTTTTGTGAGCTGTATCATAGGAAATAATAAACTAAATCTGCACAGATGGCAAACTGGTTAACTAGTGCATTATACAATTGTGAACAGCAGACTGCATTAGATGAGACTAAAGTCCTGGTAGACTAGAACAGGCATTAGATTAGAACAAGACTGGACTAGTTTTGTTACTGTAGAACCCCAAATACTGCAATTTGTGGACTATAAGGCCTGGTCTACAGGAAGGGAATAAGCATTAAGGCTGCCTCGTGGCACTTGCCTGCCAAAAGTTTTTCAGCCTCGAACCTATTATTTGATTTTTAAGCTGGTGAATATTTTCCTTAGACTGTAGGCATTTGTCTACTTTTGGATTAAAGCATGAAAGTAAAATATGTAAGTAGAAAGAGTACGTGTCCAACAGTTGGTTGGACATGGTTGTGGTGTTATTTGGGAAGTTTACAAATGCTAGGTTTGGAAACAAGAAGACTGCTCCTTGCAGTCTTGGCTTAAATGAAGAAAGATGAAGATTTAGGTGTTCTCGGATTTCCATCATTGCAGTGGTCCTTAGAAGCCTTCCTCTCTTTTGAATTAGATGGACAAGTAGTAGAATTTGCTCTAGCAGATCATCTGTTTTTAACAGAAGTCAATGCTTGAACTGTAAATAATAGTGGAGCAGGGGACAGAATTTAAACAAGCCTTGCAAGCTCTAGTTACAATGACAAACAGTTCCACCCTTGCATGTCATTTTTACAAATGTTTTCTTTCCCCAGTGTCTTTTCATCTAACTGTAGTTTGCCTTGCAACAAGTTACAGCTGTATAAATATCCTTGTTTTGTTTTCTGTGAAGTGGATGAACTGGATTGGTCTGGATCACAGACATGCCAGGATGGAAAGCACTTGCAGATATTTTCAAATTATTTACATTTGGCAACTAAGCAACCAGACAAATAGACAATATGTATGACACCTGCCTCCTTACTATGTGACACTCCGTGTCCTACATGAGGGCACACTTTTCCTTGTGCAGTAGCATGTGTCAAGTGTTTTCTTGGGTAGCGTCTTCACACATGAGAGAACATGAGCACTTAGTACAAGCTGTCCACAGTGCATATGATACACACATCTGTGTGGCAGGAGATGTGCTGTTCTCTGTTTTCGCTGTGTACCAGAAGTACCCCAAGGACACCCTCCTGAAGCTTTGATATTTGTCTAAAAGCATGAAAACTTGGATTGCATGTGGCCAGGATTAACTAGGGACAGGATATAGTCTGTAATCTGGAGGAGTCGAGTGTGGAACGCTCCATGTAAACAGTCCCAACTGGCAACCTGCCCTGCTGAAATAAAAACAGATGCCTAGGGAGGGGTATTGAACCAGTACAAGCATCTGGAGATATCTAGCATTCAGAATAACCTCCCAGGTTGCCAGGGCACCTTGAACCGGTGGGTGGAGTCTTTTACTTAATCACCTCAATGAATTTGTTGAGCTTTTTGTTAGTTTTACTTTTTAAAAACATCTCCATAAGTCTTTTACCAGCTGCAGTATGCTCTGATGAGGCGTTTCAGCACTTAATTATGTATCAAGCAAATAGTCACATCTGTTTGTTTGAAACCTGACAATACCTGCAGTACATTGCTGCATGTGGCGCACAAAAGGAGGACTGGTACTGATCAGAAGTTCTGTGGGCTTCTGCACCTCTTCCCAGCACATGACCCACTGTGCTTGTGGAGTACGCAATGTCTCCTCCAAGTCTTGGTGGAGGTCTGCACAGCTGTGTGACCTCAGTGTCCTGTAACTGGACTGGCCGTTCCCCATCCCTACTGAAACCCCTAGTTTAAAGGCCAGTAACAGAACAGTACTCGCTATTTGTGATTAATGCATATGTACGTATGGGTGGGGAGGAGTTAGGCTAGGTTGGTAGTTAAAAGTGAGGATATGGCTGCCAGTCCTGAGAACCAAAAAATGCTGCGATGGTACTAGTCTCTGAGATCTGTGAAAGGTGATTCTGATGGCTTTAGTGCAGTAGTTGTTCTGAAGTCACCCCACTAATAGGGCCTATCTTTGAGGCTGTTTGTATTGCATGATTGTGTGTGGAAAGAGATGGAGGCAGAGCTTGCTAGGTTCTTCCAGCTGGGGACAGATAGCTGCAGGTGAAGCTGCACATAACAGCGAAGTTGACTTAATAGTTTACCTTCATTCACCTTCCTGTGCACTGATTCTGTTGCTGGTCAGATCCCTTGCTGAGCTGACTGAGCTTGCTGGCCCAGCAAAACCCATCTCGGGCTGTTCTCCTGAGCTAAATCAGTGCATGGAGAAGGTCAGTAAGTCCCAGAGCTGGAGTGAGGTGAGCTGTGGGAGAGCATATCCAGGGTGGGAGACCCCCTCCATGTGGCAGCAAACTATTAGATAAGATTAAATTATCACATGTAACTTCACCTTCTCTGTTCTGTGGCTCAGGGCTAGGCCCACATCCTGTTTTTCAGCCTGTTTATTGCCTGGCTGCCATGTCATAGAACAAGATGTAAACTTACCCAGTTTGACAGTGCCCAGCAAATGTGCCCCTGGCCCATGTACCATGATTCTGGTCTCTGGAACAGTGATAATAAAGGCACTGCTGTCTGTTTCTTTTCCTTTTGTGTCTGACAGATTGACCAAAAACAGTTTGATAAAATCCTGGAGCTGATAGAAAGTGGGAAGAAAGAAGGGGCTAAGCTGGAGTGTGGGGGTCTTGCCATTGAAGACAGAGGCCTGTTTATAAAACCCACTGTGTTTTCGGAGGTCACTGACAACATGCGTATTGCCAAAGAAGAGGTACAGTACAAGTCACCTGAACCTTTATATGCATTTACTACTGTAAAAGGGAAAGAAAAGAGGTATGGTCGTGGTTTGAAGTGAAAACCTGCGAGGACAACAGAAGTTTCACTTATTTTAGTGTCCTAACAACTGCCTAATGCTGAAATCCATTCTATTAATGAAGTATCAGTAAGGTGAGCTTCCATTTGGAGTGTGTGTGCCTGTGGGGGAGAATTGTGAGAGGAGAAGGGGGAGAGCAGAACAGGAAAGAAACTGTCAAAATGTTTTAGTAGCAATTTTTGTGCAATTAATGGGTGTTCGTTTGCCAGCCCTTTCTAATGCCTTGCTGCTTTCCCCCATTTTGTTTGGTTTTCCAAAAGGGAAGTAGTCCTGTGGGTGTACTCACTGGACAAAATCAAGCCCAGACAAAAATGTAGTAGATAATACTACCCTAAGGCTTTTGGGTCTCATATCAGGAGAACTTGATAGAATGAAAAATACAAGCACATGGCTTGCCTAGATACAGCTGCTATAAATGCTGCTTCCAAATAAGAAATAGTGGTGATGGAGGGGTTTCTGTCTGAATCCTTGATTTTGAATATATATAACTTAGTAAAAATAACTGGAACAGTGGCAGGCTGGAGCAATTCTGTGTACTCTGTGCCCTGAAATTTGAAGGTTTTCTGAAGACACAGTTAAGCTCTCCCACTCTATGCAGGCGGATGGTTGTCCCTGCTGTGAGCTCTTATGCACCTCCTACTGAGTGGACTTGAAATTGCTCAGCTGTGGTACAAGCTGATTCAGAGAGACGGAGGACACTGTAATGTGTGTTCTTGCTCCACTACTTTGTAGAAAAGGAGTTGCTTTATTGCAGAAAAGTGGGACAAGAACTCTGGGACCTGAAGCTGGTGAGGAGGGAAGGAATGGCCCTGCTACACTGCCACCAAAGATCTTTTCTCAAGTAGCCTTAGCATGTGAAATAATCCCAGATTCCATTCTCATGGTGAAATCTCCTGAGGCTGACCACTTTTTTCCTATATGAAAACATGGTTGAAGCCAGCAAAGTGCAGATCTAATACTCTGGCTTTCATTATTCATACACAGAAAAATTGAACAAGCTGCATGTGATTAGATCCTGTGATATTCCTTTGGAATAGAAGTTAATCTACTTTTCCTCATGTTCCCCAACGGAAAATAAGTGGTTGCCAAAGTCTAACTGGCACTCGTATTTTATAGTTTAGCCTAGTGCTTTTTATGAGGCTGCTTACTGTTCACTCCTGGCAAAATGTTTAGATGTCTCAGATCTGCCACAGAATCTCTAAGGGACCTGGGAAAGATATCAGTCAGTCTCAGCATGAGTTACATTCTAAAAATAGAGGGAATAAGAGCTGAAAATCCCATGACAGGACTTTTTTTAATGAACTGACTCCAAATCCCAGGTCATGATTCATGAAGCGTACCCAGTTTCATTCATTTGCAGTTTTGTTGCAAATGCACGTCCATTCTTTGCCTAGGATCAAGGCTCTAGCTATGTACCTGGATCTCACAAACCAAAGAAATTTAGAAGCACTTGTATGAGCCTAAAGGCCAGGCAAACTGCTTAGCCTGGCCCTCAAGGTTGCACAAGTGAGATTGTATCTCACCTTCAGCAGGGATTTACTGTACTGAAAGACCATGCAGGGCAGAAAAGGGCCCCACCTTTGCTACTGCACTCGGTGAGAGACTCCATCCCAGAAGGTGGGAAATGCTGTGTATGCCAGCTGCCTTTATACTGGCAGCTGGGGAAGCCAAGTTTGTGGTCAAACACATAGGTGGTAAATGCACTGCATGCAAATAAACCGCATACAATGACAAAATCAGAGTTAAAACCAAGGAAGAAAAGTTGCAATCCTTTAAATATATTAATTACTTCTTGAGTACACTCAACTTCTGAGTTCAAAAGGAGAGTCGTAAATAGAGTAAGGATGAATCATTTGAAACTTGTCCAGATCTAACTCTGCTTCTCTGGATTGTTATAGATGATCCATTAGTTGTTGGATCTTAGCACATATTAACTACTATAGCACATCACTGCGCTTCCTTTGAAGTCAGCTTAATCAGTAGTTTTTAGGAGACTCTTATCAGTGACTTCTAGAAGGCTAGGATGTAACGTTCTAAACATAGTATCCAAACAAAGCATCTGATTCTGGTTACTTCAAAATTACCATGATTAGCAAAGGCTCTCCTATACTAATGTTTCATTGATGTGTGCAGATTTTTGGGCCCGTTCAGCCAATCATGAAGTTCAAGAGTATAGAAGAGGTCATAAGAAGAGCGAACAGTACCGAGTACGGACTTACGGCTGCAGTGTTCACAAAGAATCTGGACAGAGCATTAACGCTAGCTTCCGCGTTGCAGTCGGGAACCGTCTGGTAAGCAGTGTGGGACCTGAGTGTGGGCTGGGATTTTGTTCCCTGGGAGGGGAGAGGGATGTATGATTTTAAGTGCTGGAGGTAAGATGTATTTGTAGTCTGCTTAATTCTTGATCTTCTGCTCAGAAGCGTCATCCATTTGTCAAAATAAGGTGGTGAGGACCAGACTCTGGTGAGAAATTGGCTGTTTGTTTGTTCGTTCAATCGATGTAATTCTTCGTCTGGAAAACTGAAAATGTAGGGGTT
Source organism: Phalacrocorax carbo (assembly GCF_963921805.1). NCBI lineage: Eukaryota > Metazoa > Chordata > Aves > Suliformes > Phalacrocoracidae > Phalacrocorax > Phalacrocorax carbo. The sequence continues at coordinate 4,198,359 of NC_087519.1, read as the reverse complement.
GTAAGTTCCACCAGACATGATGCCTTTCAAAATCCTGTATGTAGAATAAAAGCAATTCTATGGTCTCTTAAGTAGCATCAGATGGGGTCTTAGCTGCACAGATCAGTACGGACAGTAGATGGCACCACACCACTGTCAGAAAGAGAAGCAGCTTTTTTTTGCTTATAAGATTTCTTCTTTTATATTAGAATTATTTTAAAGACAAAATCTTGATTTCCCCCCCCCCCCCAAAGATCGGAATTTAATCTGATGTCTGATTTTGATGCATACAGAGGGCTGATTTCAAGAGTTAGTGCCAGAAGAATCTGCCTCTGAGTAACACACGAAAATGGGATGTTGGGCTTTGAAGCATATATGCGCTGCACATATGTGAAGGGGCAGTGCTTCAGCACCAAGCCTTACCTGTCTCTCTTCGGTCATTTGCTGTTACTGAAATGCTGAGGAAGTATCTATATTAGCTTTTTCTACTTTGTGTCTACAGAAGTGGGGCTAGGGCTTTCATGTTACTGCGACACAATAGTCTAATGCAGTCCAACTTTCTTCTATACATGGAAGTGGATGGTGGGGCCTGCTTGTGAGTGTTCAGACAGGTTTCTGAGTAAACAGGTTCATTTCAGGATGTGCTTCATTTAACTAGGGAATAGGTTGGACTATTTATTTCAAGCACGGTTCTGAACACAGCGTAAATTCCAGCTTGAGCATGAACGACTTAGCCATTAGAGACTATGAAGTGAGATGTAGATCAGGCTGACTGCCATGCAAATGTTTTCTGTTTCTGTAGCAAAATAGGTTTTATTGCTAAAATCTGATTTCTCAAGTGAATGAACTGTATAAAGAGAAAACTGACAGATTTCAGCCTTTTTCATATTGTTGATGTTGTCATCATTGTGCTTCTCCTTGCTATTGAATCATGTTTTTACAATTGATGTTTTTATTGTAGGATCAACTGTTACAATGCGCTCTATGCACAGGCTCCTTTTGGTGGCTTTAAAATGTCAGGCAATGGCAGAGAACTGTAAGTTTTGCTCAATATTTTGTTTATATGTGGGTGGTGAATGCCGTAATAACAATTGTGACTCTGTGAAAATATTGTTGAATTTACTTTTAACCTGTCAGGCTTGAGGTATGCTGCACAGGGAGGTGCTAAGCCAGTACAGTGTGGATGTAAAGCACAGATGTGAGTGTGAGCAGTGCCTCCAGGAGTACCTTCATCTTCTTATAAGCTCTTAATAACTCCAATTCAGTCAATTCCACCTGCAAGCAGTTTTCCTTACTAGATAGATTTTTAGATGAAGGGAGAAGTATGGCACCTTGGCTGGGGCACCTGGTACCCACCCCAAACATCCTCCATCTTTATATGGCAGTATCTGGGCCTCCCTTGACTGCTGTATCATTGCTCCTAGCTGGACCTCATCCCATCTCTGACTTTCTCATGTTGGAGCTAGAACAACACGGAATGATCTCCAAGATCATTCTACCTCCCACCTTCCAAGCTTGCTACTAAATTACAGAAGGACCTCTGTTCCTTTTCCCCAGCCTGACCTGTTGCAGCATGGCTACCAGGCATTCCAGCTCTACTGACACAGCAATTTTTAAGCTGAGGTTGCCCTACAAGTTAGAGGTAGAGCTGAGAAATTGACTTAAATCTGAATTCTCTTCTCATATGAGAGAGAGGCAGGTTTTATTAGACCATTCAGAAGACTCTTAAGAGGAATCTAATGCACCTTTTCTTTCATAAGCCAGATTTATTTCCAGGAACCATTTCCAGTAGCTGTTCTGGTGCATCTGCTGCTCTGAGACATTCTGATGCCTCACTTGCTAAGCCAGCAAATTAATGAATCCTCAAATGGGACACATATATTGAGAGCTTATGGTTTACGTAGCCTGACTGCCTGGCTAATTAAAGGATGTCAGGGGTTTATCCCTTGGGCAAAGCATGGGAACAGAGCCAGTTTCCACCAACTAAGACATAATGCAGTGGTGGGATCTGTCATCAGTACGTGTTTCTGGAGCAACTGAGCCCTCTTGATTATATGGTATCTTGTAGATAGAAGCTTACCTGCAGTGAAAAAGTAACTTTAATTACTGTCTAAGCACTGATAACTATGTTTATGTGGGTGCTTCTTCTACAGGTTCTCACAGTAGTAGAGTTGGTTTTCACTAGGCACAGGGTCGCAAGGTGTCATCTTGTGGGCTACTGTAACCAGAAGCATTCCATGTTTCTTTTTCAATGGGGTGTAGTTGTGTACACTTATGTGCATGTCCTTAGCGATTATGAGAAGCGGTGGGCCAAACTGGTAGCTGCTGAAATTAATTCAGATCAGGTTTTAGTGGCCTGATGTCATCTACAGCAGCTACATGCACTTGTATAGAAATCTCTTATCATAGGGAAGTACATATTAACATGTTACAATTATTTATCCCTTTCCCTCCTCTCTTTTCTTTTCCAGTGGTGAATATGCTTTGGCAGAATATACTGAAGTGAAAACAGTCACCATTAAACTCTCCCAGAAGAGTCCATGAAAACAGAAGGCCTAAAATGCTGACACTCTGAATGTGACACATGGGGGACGTGTTCAGAGCAAAGGGGAGGGGAGGGGTAGGAAGGAAAATGGAAACACCTAACTTTATTCCTCTAGGAACACTGAATCTGCTGGACTCCGTTTTGTCAACTGGCTCTCTGAAAACTGATTTAACTGACCCTACTGGCGGCATAGCACACACTTGTACTGTACAAGTCCCTGGCTGTACATATGTCTGCTACCTGTGACTAAAATGCTGGTCAGTCACAGTGTTTGCAGGACATCTGCTTTCAGACTGTACCCCTGAAGGACGTGGACATCGGTGGTGTGTTAGAAAGACTTCTGGAGCCATTAGCATGGGCTGTTAAACACCTTCAGAGGCATATGGGTTTCACTTGGCACAGATGGACTCAAGTGGTAGGGCTAATGCAACTTGGCTGAAGTTGGCGGAGTTTGTGCGAGGACTGCAGCTGGAGGTTGGGATGGGAGTGCAAGCTTTCATGGAAGGATCTGTAAAGAAATTATCTTTGAAAGAGCTATCTTGGTCTCTCTAAAGATACCCGCATTCTCCGTATTGGTGATATTCTAGCCCTGAATGAGAGTTATGGGAGTTTCCTAGAGGACTCCTTTGGGGCCAGTATTTCACCCACAGAGCTAGACTTTAAAGTGTCCTTTGAACCTGATGTTTTGGTGTGCACACATTACACATGCTGCAACTGCGAGTTACTGACTTGCTAACCCTTCTGGCTCCGAATGAGTCACAATTTTATCTCAAACCTTCACTATAGCACTTTTCGCAAGAGGATTTTGCACTGTACTTACCGTGATGACACAGAGTTGAATGCTAAGCACGAAGCATGGTAGATAACCCACAGAAAACATCCCACGCCAGTCCTTCTGTTCTGGGGGAGGGAGCAGAAGAGCTGCAAGAAGCTGTCCTGCTCGCTCTCTCTAACTTTCAGGCTGTGTGAACATCTCTTCACTTTTTGAGCCAGAGCTATTCTTATAAGGGTAAAACTTATAAGCTCTTCTCACTGCTTCTTTATCCTGTATGAATGTAGCTTAAAATAAATTTCTGGAAGTACAGTATGAAAAGGCAGGTGCTCCCAAGCACTCACAGAGTGTTAAAGACGTGTGCACAAACCGGTTACCATGGGATAAGCTACGGCTGGACTTAAATGTGTCGGCAGCTTTGCAGTAATTGTCCTGGTGAGCACTGTCATCTTGTGGCAAGTGCAGAGTAGCTGGTCCTTCACTGAGGAACGAACGGCCTTGAATTGTCTCTTGCTTACAGTGTGTAAGCATGCACATACAGGAGTAGCATCCATGGAGTGGCTGTCACACCAAGTTCACGCTTTAGTAGCTCCTGCAGTAACTTCTTTGCGTGCCCAGACATTACTATGAGATTAATCACAAGCCACACGGTGTCTTCAGTTCCTGGGTTCACTACTTTCCCTCCTCCTCCTCCCGATTCTGTGCTGGAGAACCACTGGCAAATGTACAGGAAGTGCCATGTCTGCAGGAGCTGTAAGTATGCAGGAGTTAGTGGTGTCAGCTAGTTAGGAAGTTTAGGTGATCTCTCTGGGATTATCCTCTGAGAGCAAACCCATAGAGGTTCCTTATGGCATATCAACAGATCTCCATGGAGCACTGGTAACGATTGCTGCTTGGAGTTTTTTCTGGTGTCAGGGCTTGAAGCAGAAATGCAGGTCTAACCTCTGTTCTGTGATGCAAGCAAGGATTTAACCAGTACCTTCCTTTGCTCAGAGATATGCCCAGGCAGTAACAAGTTCTGCTGCATGAGCGGACGTTTTTTTTGGAGGGGGAAGGAAGGTGGGTGGTGATAAGTAAGGAAAAAGTTTGCCTGAGCCTAAACTTCCTTATTAGTGAACGTTGAAATTGCACTTCAACACTGCTTAACTTCTTGAATGACATACCTCCAACAGCTGTGTGTAACTACGTGCCTGTCCTCCCATGGCTAAACAGGTAGATCTCCCCATCCAGTGAAGAATATGTCCTCCCTTCCCCATGAAAGGCCAAATGGGACCATTGTAAATAAGCTTCTATTTTTGTAAAACACTTATAGTGCAAACATCTTCTCAGACAAGCATTTTGCTTTTGCCTGCTTGATGGTTTTCTAGGGCTGCAGTCAGACAGTAGGGAAGTCAGGCAAACAGCAAAAGGCTGGTTATCTTGATGTATCTCTGTATTAATTTTTGATAAACAGTGGTTGAAACTGAAATCATCTGAAATTCTTAAAATCCTAGTATCCTGGCTTTATATGTATGATATATATTTCACCTTTTTTTCCCTTATCAAGTTTTTTAAAAGTCAATGTATCTCTTATTGTATAAATCAGGGTTTGACTCTACACACTGAATTTTCTAAGTTATATAATACTAGACACTAACTTTAAAATAACCCCTTAGAGGGTATATATTCTTTCATTGCACAGTAAGGCTTTCATATGAATACTACTTTTTTTAAAAAAAAAAAAAGAACTATATTTATAAATTAGGATACAGTTAATCTAATGTATTTTTATAGCTAAAGGTACATGAAAATGCTATGTTTAAACCTCATGTATATATTTAGACTATGGGTATCTTTTTGTAATAGTTCTTGTTCCTAATAAATGTTTAACTTTGTGAAATGGTTTCTAAATGCTATGTATTGATATTGCTCAGAAAGGAAGGTGGGGGAAGCAGGAAACTTCTATGGACTCTAGTCATTCTAACAGAGGAGTACCTTGAATGCTTTTTTTATTTACACTTAGTGCTTTAAGATAATTTGCACGTGTTAAGACCCCTTCCATCAGCAAGCAACTTCCACTCAACTCAATCCTCCTGTCACTTTTTTATTTCACTCTGAATTTGGCCCATTGTGTAATAAAAGTAAACACTGGAAAGGGTTACGGTTTCATGCTTCTAAAACAAAATGGCCCTGTATTACTGTAGTTGCAGGGGGCTCTTCCTTGAACAGCGTTGTGTCTGTTCCCCTTGATTCAGGGACCCAGCGGTAGTCCCCAAGCAGAAACGTGCCCTGGGCTCACTCAGGCAACGTAATTTCAAGGTACCTTTTCCACGTGGCAGAACCGAACGCAGAGCGCACGTCTGGGGATCCAGTATCTCGCTGGGGGACTGTGAAGGAATCTGAACTTGGATTCATTTCTGCAGTTTGTGAAGAATTAGCCTATTTTAAAGAAGTGCCAAAGTGTGGTCAGTGCTCTACACGTAAAAGCTGGAGTGTGTGTCTGATAGCTTATCCTTTAAGCAGTCACTTTTATAAGTTGTGCCATTTACAGTAAGCAGAGGGAGGAGAGCAGAGCTGCATCTGGCAGGGGCAAGCACAACTTCTTCCACTTCAGCGTCAGATGGGTTCTTTTTGCCTTCTGAGGTGAGCCTCAAAATGGAGAATTTGAAGGGACCGTGGACCACACCACCAGACAGGGCTTCCTGCCTCGGTCTGGCCACTTCCTAAACCCCCTTGAGGCACGTCCATTGCTAGTACAACTCTGCTAAATGTGTTCCCATTCCTGTCTCATTCCCCTTGTCTGCAATGTAGAGAGCAAGAACATGCTGATACCATCGACTTTAAAACTTTTCCCATTGGATACATGTGTGAGAAATACCTATCTTCTCCCTAAACAGGCCAAGCTGAACTCCTTGAGTTTTCCACTTGCTAACAGCACCACTCAGAAGCTCTGAGACTTTAGAAGGGGGAAGGCTGGAGATGCAAAGGAATTACTGAGAGTGACATAATCAATGGCGACATAAACCAAGAGTGGGATGAGACTTGGGGAGGGGGGGAAAGAAGAAAAAAAATTTAGCTTGAATGTGTGGAGAAATGCTTGCCTGGGGAATTCTCTATCAAAATAAAGGAAAAAAGTTATTTTAATGGGTTTTCAAACAGTTGTGCCAAAAAAGCTGTAAAAATGGTCTGGGTAAGAGGCATAAAAGACACCAGGCTGGGTAGGAGGTGGAAAGGGTGGTAAAAACAGGTAACGTTACTATGTTGCAGCTAAAAGCAGATTAACGGGGACCCAAACACAGGTAAAAGCACCAGAGAAGACCCATCCTCTCTGTGTCTCCATAATCACATCAAAGAAACACCCTAGGCAAATCTCAGACTGAGGCAGCCATTCAGCGAATGGATATGGATTTTTCCATCCTCAAGCGATCATCAGAGACCCATTTCTTGGTATGGTCCAGGGAACCCCCCCCCCGTATGTAATTTACAAATAATTATGAATAATAAAGCAAAAGGCACTCAGAAATGGTCTTTTCTTAGTAGGTCCAATGAGCAGGGAAAATAAAGTGGTACCAGGCTTGTCAGAGGCTCCTGGTAGCCCAGGACGGGCGGGTTTGTGATGGGGAAAAGCCGTGGGCAACACCAGCGCCAGCTGGAGCGCAGCACGTCGAACGCCTCTGGAAGGAAGGGGGCAATCTCGCTTTGCTTTTCCGAACAGGAGCAAACTCACGCCTCGATCTGGCGAAGGAGCAACTTTCAAAGAAAGAAATCTGGGATCAACTCTGTCGTCGGTAAGGCCGGGCCTCCGTCGAGAAGCGATGCTGAGAGGAGAAGGGTAGCGGTGCTACGTGCGTCTGTGCCAGGCTGGTGCCCCTGCCTGGGGAGCTGCATGGCGGCGGGTGGCGAGGTGAGGCCGGCCTGCTGCAGCTGAGGGAGGGGGTCCTGCTTCAGCCCCCCCAGCCTGGTTTTTCCTAAAATAAAACGAAGCCAAAGAGCCAATGCCCACGTAGGGGTGCCCGGGGAGAGGGCGGACACCAGCCACCGATGGAAGAGGGCGCCCTGGCTGGGGATGGAGCGCGGGATTGCGGCTCTCCCGCGTCCCTCCCCGTCCCCCTCAGCAGGACGGGCTCCGTGCCCGGGCAGGGTGGCGGGGGAGCTCTGCCCCGGGGAGGAAGGCCGAGGGGCTGTGCCCGGCCTGCGGCCCACGGCCCGTCACCCCTCTGCCGCCCGCGGCGAGGCGCAGCCCCCCAGCGCGGCCCCGGGAGGAGCCGGGTCGGGCCGGGCCAGCCCCGAGCGGGCCCGGTGGCGGAGGAGGCGCCGCGCCGCTGCCCCGCTCCTTTTCCTTCCTCCCGCCCTCCGCCTCCCGCGCCGCAGAGCGAGGCGGGCGGCCGGCGCCGCGGGACGGGGACGGGGAGGAGGAGGAGGAGGAGGAAGAAGAAGAAGAGGAGGAGGAGGCGGCGGCGCGGCCGCAGAGACCCCGCCAGCCCCGGGACGCTGGAGGTACCGTGGCTTTGCCGCCGCTTCGGCCTGGCCGCCCCGCGGACACCTGCCCGCCGTGAGGGGAGGCGGCGGGGTGGGGGCTGCCAGGGCACGCCGGGGCTTTTCACGTGGAGAAAGGTGGGGTGGGGGAAAAAAACTTTTTTGTTTGTTTAAAAGAAAAGTTCGGAGGGAACTTTGCGGAGCAGCGGGCGCAGGGCGGCGACGGGCGCTGCTGCCCCGGCCCGGGCGGGCGGGAGAGCGGCTGCCCCGGCCCGGCGGGGAGGAGAAACACTCGAGACTCGCCTTAAGGAAAAGCTCGGGTTTATGTAAGCGGGGCCGCGGGCTGGGCTGGGAGCGGTTCCCCCGGCTCCCCCGCCCCGACCCCGGCCCTCGGGGGGCCGTGGCGCGGCCCTCAGCGCCTCGGCTGAGCAGACAGACAGGCGGCAACCGAGAAGTGCCTAGAAGGGCTTATGAGACACGCCGAGCCCGGGGTGTTAATGCCTTATTTCTCCTCAGCCGGCGGCTGTGATGTGGGGAGAAGGGGGCTGGTTTGCCGCTTTCCGCGCAGAGCTCGCCGAAGGACGAAGGACGCGCGTCCCGCCGAGCTGGGGTGTCCCCAGGAGGGCACCGGGCCGTTTCGCTTTCAGGTCTGGCTTCACCCCGCCTTGCGCGATGGCTGGCAGAGGAGCCCGCCGCGCCTTTCCACCCAGTTGGTGTCGTGGCCCTCTCTAGATCCGCGGTGATACCCATCACAGCGCCCAGCCCCAGATGGGCTTCTCAGAAACGGCAGGTGGTTCGAGCAAAGAACTGAAGTTTTGGCAGGTTTTGGTGTGAACTGGGAAGCGATCTCGGGCAAACCGTGGTGTTTCTGGGCGCCTCGCATTTCGGCACGATGCGCGGGGTGATAGCGGGAGGGCTGGCGAAGCGGAGAGGAGGTGCTCGGGATGGCAGAGGCATGGTCGGACGTGCGGGGACACCATCTGACAGCTGGCAGTAACGGGGCTCTGGAGAGAAACTGGGAGTGTGTGAAATGGGACATAAATCGGCTTCAGGTGTATTCCACATGGTCCTCTGTGAGCTGAATGAGATCCTGCAGAGCCCGTAGGATCCCTCTCCCTAAATCAAATTAAGACATGGTGTTACAGCTGAGTGTATCTTGCTTAAGGTAAAAGCACTGTAGGGTTTTTTCTTTATTATATACACAAAGGTCCTGAAATACGGCAAGACTCCTTACACAGGTGCTGTGTGGCAGTAATACACATGGCTACAGCATTTAGCGTCCTACTTGCAATTGGAGGGAACTGATTATCAAAACCACACTATTATTTTTCCTGAAAGTTTTTTTTCCTTTCCCTATATATGAGGAAAGTTTCAGCATGGGGAATAAGCAATGTAGAAAACTAAAAATCAGGAGTGGGATGGTTTTTAAGCTTCTGTCGTCCACACTGACCCCTATTAAGTGTTTCTTGTACAGTTGCTGTGAGTGCACATGGTGTGCCCGCATCATATGGCAAGGAAACGCCTCAGAAACCAGCATCTGCTAAGAAGACCTAGCCTGTTTGTCTTTGCATGGGGAAGTATTTATTCTTACTGTAGCTGCTCAGTGCATTTATAGCAAGAGTGCGGGGGAGGCAGCTGCTGGAAGCATCACATCCCCTCCATTTTCAGAGTTAACAACCTGGACGGCTTTTGGGAGGCTTGAGGGCCTCCCCGACACCTCAGCCTGGGGTATCGCACCCACAACATGGCAGAGATATGGGGTCCCAGCACAGCAGCTGTGCCTGCCAGCGTGGCCAAGGGAAGCTTGACCCAGGAGCCAAGGCTGACTCCGGTGGAAACGTGGCACTTTCCACGGCAGAATCTGGTCCTCCACCAACATGGCCCAGCTCACCAGTTCATGGGCTGGATCTGGGCTCAGGGACCACCTCCATCTCGGCCTCCTGCAGCAGCCCACAGCCTCCCTTCCTTGTGTGCGTGAAAGCTGCCAAATTCAGCTTCTTACACGTGCCCAGCTGCTGCTGCTTCATTGGGGTGTGAGAGCTGCCAGGGCCTGACCTGGGAGGCGAGCTGCCGCTGCAGTGATGTGGAGGGAGGGACGGATGCTCGGCAGCGCAGGCATCTGGCATCCATCTGGAGTTGTAGCCATCCTGCTGCAAAGGAGGCGTTTACCTGTGGGGTGTGTGTGAATGCGCTTGCATGTAGCCTGGCCCAGGTCTCTCAGTCCCTAACTTTATTTGTCATATGGCCCCCAAATTATTTTTCTCACCTCTGAAAAACCACAAAGAACCAAACCGCAATCAGTGGCAGCGCCCAACGCACACCTTGCAGGGCACAGGGGTGTGCACAGCGCTTGGAGTGTGAGTTTTGGTTCCTGCTGCCAGGCACCACAAAATAGGGGTCATCAGAAACTGGGTTTTGCTGTAAGTGCAGCTAAAACTCAAGTATTTGCCTAGAAACAACTGATGTAGCATGCAGTGATTTTTACCATTGTCAGCTGGTGGTGAAAACCCTATGTAAGAGGGAGGAGCAGAAAGCTTCCCGGAGAGTGGTGATGGATCAGTGTATCTGTGTATTCTCCTTGGCCTTTGATCCCGACTCAGGAAGCCAACTCTGCTCAGGGAGAGTTAGGAATGTTCTTGGGTCTTGCCCACTGGCCGACGTGGGAGGTGGGTTACCTGCTTTGCTGAATTAGAGCCTCCAATCAAAACTTCAGCATCACGCACCAGACATGACAAAAACTACTAAGAGTCAAAGGTGAGGGACATCATGTTACATCTGAGAGGCGTTTACTGACTGAAACTGAAACCAGAAAATGAAGGAGGGTTAATGCTGGTTGGGCACACGCTGCAAATTCACCCGTAGTTTAATCTCCGTGGAAGATGCATTACGAGAGAAAATTACAGGTTTGCAACTTTGAAGAGCTAAGGAGTTGGAAATGCCCTGGGAGACTGAGCTGTGCAGTTTTTGCTGGCTGTTAGGCAAGACAGTTCAGAAGAAGCCAACCTTTAAGAGCTACTGAGAGCCTGATTTGCCTCCCTGAACATGTATGAAGAAGCCTGATGCTTCTAGGGTAGTAGAGTTCTCTAAAAGCACTGGGCAGAGGGGACAGGAGCTGGTGTGTTTCTCTTAGCCCCCTTTTCTTTTCTACACAGGATTGTCTCAGTAGCCACATCAGGGTTTTGCAGTTTCTCACAGTGGAGTCTTACAAGAGCCACAGTTGTCTTTGTGGATGGGAAGGTTTTGAGGTTGCATTTAGGATTTTTCCAGCTGCACTGCATGGTTTCAATGCTCTGCCTTTACGCTAGCTTGTGGAGAATCTGAAACTGCAGCTGTGACCCCTGCACGCCCCCGACACCCTCTGGCCAAAGACTGAGCGGCTTTGGTGGAGGAGAATTGGGAACATTATCTTTTCTATAGTGGAGACATTGTTAGTCTCCTCTGTTAATTCATGTTATGCTCTTAACAAAGCTATTACGAAAATAATTGTATTTATATTTGCATAGGATGGTGAGTGCCTTTTTGGAAAGTAATATTTAGACAGCTGTGTTAGAGTGCAGAGGAATAAGTATCTTGCAATTTCTGTACTGGAATGATTAATTTGGTTTACTATTTATTTTTAAACAGGGTAAATGATGTTTCTTCAGGATGGGGCTTACTAGCAGTCGCTCTCCTCCTGCATTTACTTGACGGAGATCATTCAGCTTTGACAACACTATTCAGTTTTAAGCGCTGCAGAAAGTTTGTCTGTTGGATCTTCACAACTGCGACCCAGAATGTACTGGTGTGTGGGAACTGAGGAATCCGCTGTTCACAGAGAAAGCAACATGGATCCACAAAATGGTAAATAGGACGATTTCTTTTCTGTTTAGATGGGGAGCGAAAGGTTTTAAGAGAACTCAGTAGCCAGCTGCCACTGAGTTTTGGTGAAATGTAAGTGTATGAAAGATCTTTCAGTGACGTGAGCCCTAATCTTTGAAAATCTGCAGTACAGAACAAGAAATTTTACTTGCAAAGAGAATGATGTTGAACTACTCAGGTGGTAAGAATAGCATTCCTCTGAAGACCGATTTTCTCCAAAGGCCTACGGAATTAGTCAACACATGTATCACGTCTCCCCAGTTCCTAAATATGTTTTACAAGATCTGTGCTTTTTCAGCGTGTGAATGCAAATATGTTCCCAGCTACTGATGCAGTGTGTATTCAGGGTATGAAAGCTGCTAAAATCAGAGCATCGGTTCTCGGTCTGAACAGATATTAACCTGCTCCAGTTTTACTGTCAGCTTTGATTCAGTGGCTTGCAGTGATTTATGGTTGGGCTAGATTATGTAATTTAATAAATCCATAGGTGGAAATTTCCCTTTCAGAAGGGACATATGCTTCAGGTTGCTTCTTGTTCAATTTTTTTCTAAACAGCCGAATTATTTTTGGATGATTTTTATCGCTCAAACCCTCAGCTCCTAGGCGCTGCTGCATTTCTCTGAGTCAAAACCCAGTTATGTTTCTGCATCAAGAAATAGCCTTCTGGTTATTGTATAACGGTATTCCCCCCTTGGAACAAGCAGTCCATTAGGAAGCAGCATCTGCGTTTGAAGTGTGGGATGAAGGTGTGTTTGACGCTTTGTAGTGAGTAAGCAGGCTTCAGTAGAAGCTAATGTTTTTGCAGCCTTATTTTGGATTTTATCAGCAACTATGAAGCAAAACCTGATACTTTATTCAGAAGCTGCCTTATCTTGTTTGAAGACGTTTCTCACCAGCGTCACAGGGAGCTCTGGGAACTCTTTCCTTTCTCCGTATGTATTCTGCTTATTCCATGTTACTGATTTTTTAATTGGTTTTGGGTTTTGTTAATTAGCATTGTGTCTTTGTATAATAATCAGGGAATTTGTTTATTGAATATTCTTAAAATTCTTAAATTCTATCTTCTGAGTTTCTCTCTGAAAGGAATTATCTCCACTTGAATATTAAGATAGAAACCATGAGAAGAATTTTAATCTGTGCTAATGATTCACAAGTGTTAAGAATTGCTAAATTTTTATTCCACAAGAGTAATTTGACAAGGTTTTCTCACCGTTTAAAGGTACAGCAAATAAACATACTAGTTTCTGGGTGAATAATGAAGTGAAAAGTGGAAGAGGTGTATTTTCTACATTGTGAGTTCAGGTTTTTTTTCCCCAAGAACTTTATTGCATGCTTCTGTTATGTAAATATATTCAGTTAAACTGGTTGTCTGGAGGCATACAAATCTTCCTGGTATAACTCTTCTATACGTACATGTCTGAGCTATTTTATTTGATAAACAGTTTTGGAAGACTGGCAAAGGGATCCTAGGAAAGCTTAAGATCCAGGACTGCCCTGGTGGATTTGCTCCTTAGAAGCATAGTATACATGTTTAAACTCATTTTTATTTCAGGATTGTTTGAGTTCTGCCAAGAATAATTGTCATTAGCTAGCTGGTCCACTCCCTAAGTTAGCTGGTCCTTGTTCTGCATTTGGATCCTATTACACAGCTTGAACGCAGGAACGCGGTGACTCATTCAGCCTCCGCATTTGAACCTATTGTCTATGTGCATTTATTAACAATCTAGATGCAGCCTCCTGCTTCCATTCAATGGGAAACACTGGGAAGTCGAGTGAGATCACTGATAATGTCTTTAACACTAATAACCTCATTAGTGCTTGCAAAGCTTGGAGTCTTTTTTTGGGGGGCAGGAAGGACACGCGTGTGGATGTGAGTGAGTGGTTTAACAAGCAGCACGGTGGTGCTAGTGGCTCTGTGATGGGTCAGCTGGATCAGCGTGCTGTTACGGCTGGCACAGTGCTAGAAGCACCTTCCAGCGGGTACCACATGCACCTGGTGCCTTGATCATTTGAAAGCCTTTAATATTTTTAGGGCTTGTTTTTCCCAACAGCTATACATTTGGCCAGGTCTTCATGTGGAGAATAGGTTCACATAATTGTCTGTAGTTAGCAAATGTAACATATGGTGCAAGGGCTCACCTTAGTGCTTGTGTCTCCTCTGCTGTTCCTCTTGGCTGAGGCAGTGATCTTGCCTGTAACACAGCAGGGTGCCAGCTTGCCCTGAGAGCAGGCGAGCTGTGTTTCAGAACAGGACTGCCTACCCTCCAGGGATGGTGCTGGGCTTGACTTGATGATGCCGGTGAGCACCTGCTGGTCCACAGAGAGGATTTGTCACTGGAGTGCAGAATAGTGCTCTGTTTTGGGTGCAGTCAGCAACTCCCTTGCCTCCTCAAACCCTGCTTCCCCTCTCTGAGATCAGTTAATCTTGTCCTAATTAAAAAGCAAGCAAGCAAGCAGAGAGATGAGGGTGGCTGTAGTCTCTCTTGAAGCCCAGGTTTGGGTTGTTTTTTTTTTTTAAAACTTGGTTAAAGAGCTCTACATAATACAGTGGAGGTGACATAATATGAATCTTGTAGGAAATACAATGGAGGCCCAAAGATATCATTGTTTGAATGCCTGGAACAGAATATAGATTCATCTCCTTTCTACGGACTGGTTGGTTTCTTTGAATCTTATGAAAATTTACAGCTAGGATTTAATTCTTGTATGAGTTTCTAGGAGACAGTTCAGCCACAGATGTAGAAAAGCAATCATTGTCTTCTGAAATGTAAGGGTACTTTTATTAGGGAGCTTATCGTTCTCTTATTGAGAATTTTATTCCAAGTTGCAGAGTGTTCATACGCCACTTGTGTGTGTCTCGGAGGTGGAATTCGATTATCCTTCAAACATGCCAGAGAGTGTTTCTTCTCTCCTGCTAAATCTAGAAATGAGCATTGAAAAGGGGTGTTATGTTGTAATACATATGATATTACATAATTAGGGGCAACGGTGCCAATTATAGTTGTTTGACATTTTATAGTAGCTTTACACATATTAACTAAATGAACCCTCACAACTTCTTTTGAGACAAATCTGTTGCAAGCTGGTGACTTCCAGCTGTCCAGAGAAGCACAGATAAACACGTGCAGTATGCCTGGAAAAAAACCCTAAATATTAAAATGAGGGAGCAATCAAGTAATCAGAATGTTAATGACCTGAGTTGGCACTTGGAGTGGACCAGAGGCTCTTAAGCTGTGCTTCAGAAGTGCCGTGGTGGCCCTGCAGCTCACAGGGCTTTGTATTATATCAGAAGGAAGCTACCCACGATGGCAGTGACCTTTGCAACCCCGTCTGGGCCGTGGCCCAGCTCAGTACTGACTCAAAGGGAAAGCTGCTGCCTGCACCACTGCTTCCTGAATCGTTGCAAAGTCTCCAGTGTAAGTAAGAAGAGTTTAAATGGAAGAGTTAAAGAGTCATTTTAAGAGGAGGGACTGCTCAGGAGCTAGTGCAATATTATATGGAAGGTTTCACAACGGATCGAATGGTGACAGCTTGAGGTTAGCTAATCGCAGATGAAAGCGCTTACTTTCCTGGGACAGCGCTTTGTGCATCCAGCGTCACTCCCCGGTTTGCATGAGGGCAGGACATTTGCAAATGTGTTTGAGGCCTTCATCGTAGGATGGTGGTTTGAGGAGGTGATGGGACTGTAGGTGGAGGGGTGGAAACTTCTGCAGACCCTGCCCTTGCTCGCTGTTTTGTACTGCTGGATAATCTGAGCCTTCCAGGCTGTCAGTCTGGCAGTGTGAAATCCACTTAAAAAATAAAAGTCTACAGGAAGAACCTGAGTTCTTTATAGCAATAAAAGAAGGCAGAGCTCACCCACTCCTGGGTGTGCACGTACATGGCCTCCAGATGGGATCTTTGCTGCTGTTTCCTCATAATTCTGTGCAGTTGATTTTGTTGCCTTAAACACGAAGGGCAGGAACTAGCATTTGGTAGCATGAATGTTTTTGCTTATAAACCTTTCTAGCTGAATAGAGGAGGAAGGGAAAATCAGTGTCGGCAGCATCACTGGTACCACTTTGTTCCTCGTGAAATCACCATGTAAACCTTAAAATCTTCGTGCTCTTCATGCTAGGGCCAGCAGCTAGGGCTCGGGGCATGTTGGCTTAGCCCCGTCTGTCACGCGTTGTGCTGCATAACAGGAGAAAAGTACTCACACCCTCTGTCCTCCTTTTTCCATCCGCATGTTACCCTGGGGTAACATTACCCTAGGTCTGCTGTGACAGCGTCAGGGTGAGAAGGGCAAGGAGAGCATCTGAGAGGTGATCTGAGCACCCAGAGCACTAGAGACCAGCAACCTGTGTTGGTTGCTTGAAGTTCTGTATGATCAGACTAAACGAACCTTGAAGGTTTTCTGGATTTTTTTTCCTGCTTGTTAAGTTGCGAGTTAATTCGAGTCCAAAAAGCTAATTGAAAGTATTCCTACAAACAAAAAAAAAGGGCAAAAAATAAAACAGGTATCTTATGCGACTTGGTCTTACTGCATAAAGTCCTGCAGAAGGAGAAGTAGGAAATGCTAAGCAGGAATAGGAAGTACACTAGTGAAGCAGTAATAGGCTTGTATTTTTAAACATATTTAAATACACACTTCATACAGAAGTGGTGCAATCTCACATGGGGCCAAAAGCTAATGCGGAAGGCTGGACTGCAGCAGAAAATGCATGCGGTTAAGCCTGCTCTCCTGTGCAGACTGTAGCACAGCCCCATGTTGCACCACCTCACTGAACTGAGCCTGAATTTCCAAAAGGGCAATGAATGCCGGGGCATTTATAGTTAGGGTCTAATTTAAGACGCTCTGAACTGGATACTAAGCAATATTCTTCAGACATACCCTTAGAAGATGTCCCTTGTATTTTGAAAGAGGCACTGGAAGAACAATTTGTCTTTGAAAACGAGTTCTTGTGCATGTGGAAAGTCATGGTTTGGCTTGTGGATGCTGTGCCCCTCAGGAGTTAAGGGAATATAGAGGAGGACTTACGTCTTAGTAGTGGCAGGACCAGCTTTTTCCCAATAAATACCCTGACAGCCAGCCTGCTCTTAAACTCGAGGGCTGTAGCAAGGAGGGCAGAGCTGCTGCGATTGCCAGCAGTGCAGTGCAGACCTTGGGAAGCTAATTGAGCAGAGAGTCCAACCTGAAAGCCAGTTTGATTTACAGACAGCAAAACATTGATCTTTATCTGAGCTGTATCTGGCACTATCTGCTGCTATACAGCTTTATTTTTCCACCTTTCAGTTAAAATGTACTTGAGGTTTATTACATTAAAATGTAATTTATGACAACTCTGTCAAGAAGCCTAGAAAAAACCAAAGATAAGGTAGTAAAAAAAATCCTTTGCCCTTTAGAACCTGTACACAGGGGCTCTCTAAAGATGTTACTGATGTGTAATTAGCTCTCAGGTGAGGGCTGACACTGTGGTCATAGGACCGCTGTCCTCTGTTTCAGTGGGAAAAAGCAATTGACAGTGTTCACACCAACTCAGTCTTTACCAGGACTGTAATTGATTTATTGTTTTGTCAGTGATGTTGCAGGCGATTTTATACTTGCATGAAAGGGAGCGCTATGAATTTTTTTTTTTTTATCCTCTCCAAAGCCTATGGGAGCCTTCTCCAAAACCCATTAAAGACTTTGCACTGACATAACGGTCTTGGGATCAGATCTTCAGGGATCCTTACAGCATTAAGCCTGCGGTTGGTTTGTTTTTCATTTCTCTGATCGATAAAGGGGCTGCCAGGGCTCTGCTTGGCAGAAGGCAGCTAACTGGGAGGAAATGTTTGCACTGCAGATGAGGGTGTGGGGGATGGATTTTGTACTGTTCAGCTCCCAGACTGCTGTATAGGTGAAGTCTGTCCCTTAATAGGTTCTGTTTCAGATTTTACATCAAGTTAGGCTGATATTTCATTCCTTTTCTTAATCCAGGTCTGTGTGCTCGTTAGTGGGTCATCAATTGCTTATTTGCATAATTATGTGTCACCACAGCAGCAGCCCTTTTATGTAAGCTGCTGGTAGTTTCACAACAGACGAGTGTCCATGCTTTGAATTTGTGCCTTGCTCTTACTCAGAGGGAGGACTCACAAAAGAAGTCTTTAAGTATTAGGAAAGACCCTCAACCTTCAAAAAGCTCTCCTGCAGTCAGAGGGGCTCTGGGGGTTGGCAGTTTCTGGTTTAAAAAAAAAAAAAAAAAAAAGGTATGCTTTCAGAAATTACAAATTGTGCTTAAAACATGTACAGCTACATGCAGGCAAACTCGGTGAGTCTGGCCATGAATCTGAAATGGAGTCAGCAAGGACATACTCAGACCATGTGAAATATGGTAGTTGAAAAAGATTCCCATTGAACAGTAGCAAAGTTGATGTAGTAAAATCTCGGGGGTTATGCTGCAGTTTTTGCAAATACCCAATCCCTCCCACTATGATAATCAGCCACCCTGTGTGTGTTGGAAGAGAAGGTGAAACCCAGTGACGTCTTTGTAGATGATGTATTTTTTGCAGGGATGTGTACCTGCTGGTGAAGGTGCCTAGACAGCCTTCCCTAGCCTGAGCTCTCCTGGCACGGGTACTTGTGGTGGTGGAACGTGTTGCTCCAGATAGACAGGCAGGCAGGACTTGGGATCTGTCACGGAGCTGCACAGAGCAGTGGGAAATCTGCTGCAGGTCCTCTCTTTTTTGGCTCATGCTCTCCAGTTGGGGAGGGTGGCAGATCTGTGGTGAGCTTCCGGAATTTCTCGGTCACAAAGACAAGCCCAAGGGTGAGGGAAAGGGTCAGTCTGCTACAGGAAAGGCTGGAGGAAGGTGAAGGGTGAAAGGAGATTGGGAGCTAGAGGAGCAGCTCAATTTTGTTTCTAATAGTCAGTATGTGGATCCTAAGCGTAAAGGTTGTCATTTTGGATTCTGCTGGGGAAAGCTCAGTCCCAGGCTGTCCACAACTCCTTTTCTGTGCATAGTTGAAAATCATGGAAAAGTAATGAACCAAAGCAATGACTCAAACAAGAAGTCTGGATAAATTTAGCTCAAGTATTCTTGGTATGTTTGTGGTCGCTGTGGAAATTACATCACTGTTTGTTTTAGTGATCAGAATATCGCTTGGAAAACTGGCATGGTTACCCAAGAAGAGCTCAAAATGAAATATTTTGAAAGCATGTATGTCTTCGGAATTGCTTCACCTGCAGTTAGCTGGTTTGGGTGTTATTTGTTTTATTCCCATCTTGGTAAGGTGTATTTTGACTAGAGGTTATTGCTGCTTAATTGAAAAGCCACAGGTTTAGAGCTGATACACTCTGCAGTGTGATTATCTACTTCACATAAAAATTCTGTCTGGGAAGTAAGATTCAAAAAGAGTGCTGGTAATTGCTGAAGACAAGACCTCCTCCAGAATCTGCCTGCATGCCTTTCTGTCTTGCACATCAAAGAGCCTTTGAAACTGCTTTTATTTTTGCATCAAACAGGAACATTTTTTTCTTTCCTTTTCTGTAATGCTGATGGACAAGATCCCTTTTCAGATCTCAAATGCAGCTTGAAAAACAAAAAAGTCTGGCTCCCTAAGTGGGCTTGTAATCATGGTCACAATTCTCCAATATTTTGCACCTTGGACCTTTTGCATGATAGCAGGGTAAGAATAAAAGCTGTGAAATCAAAGTTATTTGCATGGATTGGACCAGGTTCTCTGATGCAATGGATCAGAGTTCATCATAGGTTGGTGGGAAGGGGATGAATCGTGCCTTGCCTAATTTTGCTGTCTCTACCTTGGAGCAGCCACCTAAAAATGCTGTGGGCTGCAGTAGGTTCACAGCTTGTACCTTTGTTTGAACATAGCATCCTCCCTGGCAGAGTCCTTGTCCTCCCTCCGCTGAAATGAATGCTGATATTCCCAGACATCAGGAAGACAAAAGGGCAATATCTCCCCATTCCCACTCTGCAAATGCAGGCGCTGCTGCTTGTAGGTTTTGTCACAAGTGAGGGAAGGTTTTATTTTTTTGGTAGCCCCCATTAAAGCTTTGGCAGCACATCACTACACAGTCTCATTCAGGATCGGCACTGTCTTGGCCAACAGCAGAAGTCTGTTCATCAGGCTTTCTCTTCTGCTCCAGACACAGCTGTTAAGGTAATTTTCCCTCTGAGATACTCTGTCCTAGAAACCAGCAGCTCGGAGGATCTGCTCCTACTCACATAGAAGCTGGTGGAAGTGCTCACATTGAGTTCAGTAGAATCTGGAGCAGAGCCTTGCTTTTGCCACAGTTTTGGTGTTTTTTTTTTTTCTTTTCCAGACTATCATATTCATCTCTCTCCTCTGATGCTTTTCCCAGCTTTGCTCTTCCCTTGGCTTTTCTGTTGCCAAATTGCCCATTCAACTCTCTTGCTGCCAACCATATCCAATATCTTGATTGCATTTTGTTTTCCTCTGCATGCAACGCTTTTACCCAGTCTAGAGTTGTTGTTGTCTTGGTGATAAATGAGAAGTGAAGATAGCAAAGAGTAAGGTATTTTATTAGGCTAGCAGACACAGTTAAAGCAGCATGTTGAACTGTGTCTAGCATGTACTAAGCTTGGATTTTGCTATGTGGGGTGCTTACCCCCTCAACTCTCTTGCAAGGCTCTTTCCCTTAGATGTGTCTGCCTTTTACTAGATCTGTCAGTTTATTTAATAAAAGATATTCTCTCCCTACAAACGTCCCTCCAAGTAGCTGTGAAGCCATTATCATCTCATGTGTTATAACTGTTAGTGCCTGGTAGGTCGGTTAACTTCTGCACGTGCATAAAATGGGAATGCAGGCTGTAGGACGAAGGAGTGCGTGGGTCAGTGTCCTGGTGTCACACTCCTAAACTTTATGCAAAGCCTGTTTTAAACGAGTTGACTTGTCTATTGCTTCTGATTTTTCTAGAAGACTGTTCCAAAGCCTCATTTCTCCAACGTTTTAAACTTTCTTCTGACTGGCAACCAAAATGTATTCATACCCTGCAAATACATAGCTGCCCTTCTTCCCTGGTGTCTTCCTCTGGATGTATTTATAGGCAGTACAACCATCCCTGTCCAGCATTCATTTTTCCAGGCTCAACAAGCCAAACTCTTTTCATCTGTAGTCTCGTAATTAGACTTTCCATTTCTTAGATTTGTCTTCTCTGCCTCTTCCAGATTCTCTTAACCTTCCTTGAACATGAGAAACTGGAGTCATGCAAGATATTCTACATATCTTCTTAATGTTGCTTTCCCTTTTTTCCCTCCTCTCTGGCCACCCTTTCCAAAATCTTCATGTATCCAGGTTCTGTAAGAGACCTGTTCTGCTCCTTGGGGAAGGGAGGAGGGACACTGCTGGTCACGCAGGTGACAGCAGATACCCAGGACCCCTGCCAGGTGATAGAGGGATGGAGAACTGGACTCACTGCTGTGGCCCAAGGGGACCTGAAAAAGCAGCTATGAACTTTATCCTACGCTTTCATCGCCTTTCTGTGAAAGCCCTACTGGGGCTTGTCTTTCCTGGTAGAATCCGTGGAGTTTCGTGGGGCTGGAGAGGCAGACGTTGGCTGCTTCTGTGCTATTTTTTTGACCAGCAGTTGGGTTGGAGTGTCGTAAATGGGTTTTCCATTTAGGAGGGTGTTCACATGTGTTATTAAAGTGAAACATAAGCTTAGGAGCTGCTTTTCTCAACTTGGACAAGCTGTGAATCGCTGGATATGTCTTTGGTGGAGCCAGTAGAGGACCTGGACTCAGAAGAGACCTGAGCAGGGACCTTGGGCCTGTCCTCCTGGCACATGGACACAGGGAGTCCCTCCCTGAACTCTTCCAGACATAGCCTCTCACAGCTGGGGCTAAAAGCATTTGCTTCTTTCTAACGATAGCTTTAAATATATGTCTAAGGAGGGTGTAGCAGAAGAGGGCTGGCCATGCCTTGGTGCTTCCCCAATGTGAATGATTAATGACTTTTTGGGTTTTTAGAAGAATGCTGAGCAAATTATTTCTTTGAAAGAGAGAAAACATTGATACATGGAATTTTTTCCCTTCTAATGAAAGCTTGAACGTTAGGGAAAAGGAAAAGTTTCAAAAGAAACCTAAGTTAGCCATGAAATTTTATTTTACAAAGTTTCAAATGAAATCCAATCTTGGTTTGGTTTCATGGCTATAATATTTGATTCAGTTGGACAGGAATGGTCTCACTAGAGACACCTTTCATCATTTAATAATCCTCTCTTTCCAGCCATGCCTGGAAATGAACATGAAGAAAGTCCAAAAGCGTAGTCATACTTCTGCATGCTAATGTATATCTTCCAATTTAAAATTTGGAAAGCAAGAGTGGCATAGCTGGCCTTGCGTGCGAAAGCATATTTCTGAATGATTCAAACTGTAGGATTGGAACCAAATCGCTGAGGCCAAAAGACAAAAATAGAAACTTTTACTTAGAGCTGAGTCATTTGTATTTTCAATATGGCAATAGGCTCTCTGACCACTTGGAGCTTTCTCGATTCCCTCAATCTCTTTCCCTTGGGTGTGGAAATTAGCACCATGATTATTCTGCGTGGTCTTTGCTGATCCTTTGCACCCCAAAGAGGGCAATACAGGAGGGATGCGGGGCATCCCCATTCACTGCGAGAGCCAGGCTTTGCCCTGTGCTTGCCAGAGGTCAGCCCCATCCTGTTCCTTCCCTGCCCAAAGGCTAGTAGTGTGTCTGTCAGGGGTGATGGTGCCTTCATGAGACAATCTGTCCACTGAGAAATGCGTTGTGGCCAGTGGTGATCTGAGGGCTCCTACATGTGCCTTAGGCCTGACACGTGTACTCAGGGGAGAGAGTAAAACCATCACTGTCACCAACAGCGGCCCAGTTCACTGTGCTGGTAAGCTGGGGCTGCCAGGGTTAGCGAAGGGCTGCCTGCTCATGTTCGGTACCCTCGGTGAAAAGTCGGGAGGAGGAGGAAGCAGCAGCCCCGTGTTTGCTGTTGGCTGCTGCCATTTGGTCAGGATGTGAAGGTTATCTTGGTGTTATCTACTGCAGCTAAGGAAGCTTTGTAAGCAGAGAGGGTGAAACTAAAGGCAGGGTGTGGAGCAATGGGAGACTTTCGTGCTGATATGCATGGCCAGCTGGGGTTTTGTGTAGGGTTTATCAGTCCACAAGAGGCTGGCTGCAGCCCCTGGAGCCCAGGGGGCAGGAGGGGGTGCCCAGTCATGGTGCTGATGAGCTGCCTCTGCTCTGGCTCTGCTTCGAGGATTGCAGTCCTGCTGGCTCCCTTCCATCAGGCATAGCCCAGGGCAATGGAAGTGGTGGGTGCACTTTTAAAACAGCCTGTGGGGAGCATTGTGTCTAAGGTAGAGCTGTCCTCTGAAAAAAAAGGAACATCCCAGACTGTCACGTGTAGTAGCCCTTGTCCCTTTTCCCTGGGTGGCTGCAAGTATCATTAGTGACCCCAAAGCTACTTTGCACTTTCCAATGTGATTTGCACGCTGACATGATGGGTTTGTTCTGATGGTCATATTCCAGCGTGTATTTCTTGGTGCTCTCTCTAAGCTCGTTGCTTTGTAATGGCTTTGTGTAGCTTCTTTTGTACTTCAGTAAAGTAAGAATAACCAGCTCGGTTTCATGTGAACTTCTTGGACGGTGCAAATAATTTCCAGTCGCGGGGACCTGGGAGGCGCATGCACAAATGCAGGAGCCCGCTCAGATCTGGTAGAGTTTTTCAGCCCCAGCTTAGTGCTGGCTCTGACAGATGGACAGCTTTGCGCAGCCATTCAGGCATCTGTGATACTGCCCACTAAAGACTGCTGAGTCTCAATGTTACTAGTATTTGAGAGTTTTCTGTCCCCTCTTCCCCCATTATACTGGATGATGGAGAAACGATTGTGTAAGTGCAGAACTAAAGCTTTCGGAGGCGTCTGTTTTTTGTAATTCAATTCTGGAGCCCCTTAAAAAGGCAGGAGTCCAGAGCATTTTTTCCATCCAGGACTTAATATTTTCCTTTCAGGTTTGCATTAGCAAACGTTTTTTTTCCTTGCAGGTTAAGAGTGTTTCCAAATAGAAAATTTCCGATGGCTCTGGTGATAATTGGTCACTTTGCATTGCTGTGCCTAAAATTGTCAGCGTGTCCTTTACAAGATCCTGTATGCTTGCTGGAAAATGTTTAATGCATTTCAGCACTTTGCATGCGTGGTACTGGCATGTAAAGGATTTAAAAATAATTCCAGATTATGCAATAGTGAAAAAGATCCCTTCAGCACTGGATTTTTGTCTTTGAAGCATTCTTCTGTGTTTCAGATATGGTCTTTTGAGGGTTGTAAGTTTCCTTTTGGGGCAGTGAGCATTGATTGTAAACTATGCTGTAGGTGCGGGTTTCTTTTGCACTCAATACATCATCTTTTCCACTGCCTTGGCAGGCAGATCTTAGTGTAGAGCCACTCCTTTAATTAGCCGAAATAATGGATGTTTGGGTGAAATGGAACCACAGAAAATAGGCAGAAAAAATGCGTGGAGGGTTCCCTCTCTGTCCTGAGAAGCTGGCACGCCTCACTCATTGAGATGAGATGTTAATCAGGGTCCAGTTCGGGCATGGTCTCTCCAGCGGGGGTGCTGAATTTCCCAGCTAAACCATCCTCTTATCTCTCGGTTGGATTTACCATAACTTTCTCTCCTTGTCTTCTCACAGAGGGGGGGGTAAGTGGTTCTGACCATTTCTTAATCCTGCTAGGGCCATTTTAGAGCGGAATTGGTTGGGCCGTATGTATTTTGCCTAAATATGAGAACAAGGTGAAGTAGATCATAGGGTTCTTGCTCCAGGACCCTCCTTTGTGTGGTTCAGGGCCAGGTCCTGGCTATGGGGCCAGGTGGACCGAACATACGCAGGCGGGCGGGGGGAATAATTTCCTTCCTGGGGACAGACCTTGGTCCCTGACTGTATCTTTTATGAAATGAATGATTGAAATAAATGATTGAAACCTTTTTACTTTTTTCAACAACAAATGAAACCCTGTTTTTAGGTGTCAGCTAATTAGAGAGGGAACACAAAAGGAGTCATTGTTTCAGAAAGCATTTTTACTGACTTGGGTTGATTTTTTATTTTTTTTTTTAATTAAAGAACACAGGATTTTGTTTTTTCTTCCTGGTTTGGGATGGAAATTATTTTTCAGTATCTCAAAGATTTCCGTAGGATTGAAATTTTTTTCTTACCCGTCTAAGTGGAAAGCGCAATGTAGGACAGATCCATCATCCTTTGAAATCTCTGGAGGCTTCCTGTTGGCTGTTGTTCGGTTTATTAAACTGGAGTTTTTCAAAGCAACAGAAAATACATGAGTCTGTTACAGAAACTCTAGTTCTGTGCCTCAGAAATAACATGGCTTTCCATTAATTTTGCAAACCAGCCTGCCAAAGCTTGCGTAGGGTAGTATTGAAAAATGTTCAGCAAGGCTTGTGAGTTTTAAGTGTTCGGGGGGGTTACTTTAAATATCCAGCATATTTTAAACCTCATCCCCGTCCCATTTTTTATTTGCTCTGTGGCAGAGCTCAGAAGTCAAAATGGCAAAAGATTAAGCTGGTAAAGGTTAGCTGTAGCCATCTGGTGCTGTTGAGGAATTAATATCTGAGCTCAGCCTGGAGAGGTGGCCTCCCTGCCCACCCCCATCACCAGGTCCTCTCTGAACCAGAGGCTTGGATTTCGCCGTAATGGGACATGGAGATGAAAATAACTGTCAAGGCTAAAATGTAGTAGTTAATTCAGACAAAGCAGCAGCCAGCCAGCCAAAAGACGTTACATCCAGTGGCCGCTGTAAGAGCTGCTTGTGCTGAAGAGGAGGTCGGTGGCTAACAGTCCAAGGAATTAATAGCTTAACTGAGCATTGCTGAATGGGGTGCTGTGTTAAAGTCATCATCTTGACTTGCTCCCATCTCTGGAAATACCTGCACGCATTATGACAAGGTCAGTAGCAGTTTTAAAGCATTATTATTGTTGTAATTCTGTTTTGGAGTATGTTAGCTTCCTGCCCTATTTTATCCTGTGTTAAGCATCTCATTTATATCTTTCTCTGCTAAACAAAAAAATCCTAGTTAGTTGCTTAAGAACTCCTGCCTTATCAAAGGGACTAATGCAGCCTTTACAAACTCTGTGAGATTACGTATCAGAGACAGGAATGAAGTGATATGGGATATAAAGGTAATAATAATCTGTTTGTTATGCAGTCGTTTGTTGATTCACAGCATTGACTTGCAAACCCTCAGCTTTTTGCTGATAATGCCATACTGTCAATTTAGAAAGTTTACCTTTTTTACCTTTTTTTTTTCACTTGCTGGAATAACCAGGCCCGAGACAGGGTGTAACTACATGTATTTCTGAAATGCTCATGGTACCCTTTATAAGACTTGTTTTTGTTTTGTTTCTCTGAGCTGGGACAGCAATCTGCTGCACTTTAAATTTTATACTCTTGTAACCTTTGAATGGCATTAAAATAACACTGCTTTTTTATTGATAACTGCTGTTTCTATTGGAATATTTTTTTAAAGAAAATCAGTCTTGCCCTTAGCTTTTGTAAAAGGCTGTTACTGCAAAGCCAAGCTTAAAGTCTACTTCCAAAGTATAAAACATTGAAATCAAGAGTGGGAAATATTTCCAAAGTTAGTTGCTTTGATACAAGCTGTTAAGTTGGGTGAGGACTAGATGAAGGATGCGTTTTTGAAGTCGGCAATTGCCTCCCATTTCCCCCTTGCAAACAGTGCTTGTTTGTCATTAGAAAGCAAGCGAAGAAAAGAAGCCGTGGGTCTACAGAGAAGTTAAATAAAGATGATGCAGAGATAATCTGCACGATGGGGAGTAAACCCCGTGACCTTATTTTCATTGTCATTCAAACGTGTTAGAGAAGTGAACCCACACCATACCACCTCAGTTAAAATAGGCTTCATTTACCTGTTCTGCTGAAAGCTCGGAAGAGGGGTGCTGATTTGGGGCAGCGGTTTTAGAAGAGCCTGTGCTGACACAGGAACTCTGTCCCAGGTCTGTGGGCAATAAAGCACAAACTAAAGGAAATCAGAACGGGTGTGTGAGAGCTTCTGGAGTTTTTAGTAGCCTTTTATTCCAGGGACGTCCAAGAAGTACTGATAGAATATCATAACCTGCTGTGCTGTTTTCCATACAGCAATGTGCGTTGTCAAACAGTAACGAAGACCCTGTTGGGCAAAGTGCAGAAGCCAGCTCCAAAATCTGTGCAACCTAAGAATTAAAAGCACTTTGTTACATCCAGGCTTAAATGCTCAGCATGTTGCATGATCAAGTCCAAAAATAGAGGTTCAATATTATCCAACTTTAGTATTGCTCTTATATCTTGTTGTTCGAGGCTATATGCAAGTGAGGTGACCCTATTATGAAAGTCATGAAGAGCTCAGGTAAGGGGCATGAGATTTGTAGGGTTAAAACCATAGGCAGAATTTATTTGGATTTCGGCCCAGATTTTTGCTAAAAACGGCTGATGCATGTATTGGAAAAACTTTATTCCCAGCCTACATGAATGCCAGTACTGACGATAGTTCAGTCATGCATCTTGCAGAAATAAAATAGTCTTTAGTCAGTAATTTTCCTCTTCTTTTTTTTTTTTCCCTACTGGTGAGTATAAATTAAAATCATAAAATATGCTGCTACTTATTTTCCATTTGTATTCCAGAAGTCAATATATCATTTACTAAGTTAGCAGGAAGTCTTCTGTGAATTGGGTAATTTGATGGTGAGATGCTTAGCTTTACGATGGAAGGCTTCTGTGCATTTTGGGAACTTTCTCCCATTTAACCTTTGAAAGCTCAGGTTAACTTTGACAGAATCATGTAAGTACCGCTGTTGGCTGAGGACAAGCTGTTTTATCACTCTGTATCTCACCAGTTTTGCTCTTTTCAGGCTTGTAATTAGTTCAAGTGCAAGGTCTTTTTTTGCTGAAGACCTCTGGCAGCTTTTTTCCTCAGGTCTTAGGCAGGAGGTCAATTTACTCTGCAGGGCACAATCACAGAAAGAAGTTTTGATGATAGTTACATAAGAAACTTGAATGATGAGTAGCATTATCTTTCTGCCAAGAATATTTCAGTATAAATATATTGGTTTCAAACAGTAGAAAGGCCCAGGTTTCTTACATTCTGTGAGGCCTTATTGAATTCTACTTGATGGATGTTCAAATGTTCAAAACTGGGCAGTTTTGGTTAGATCAATAAAAAGTTCTTATTTGCCTGAGACAAGACTAAAATTGAGATTAGGGACTAAAATTAGTATCTCAAAGACACTGATTAAACTACCAGCTAACTCTGGGAGCACGTAAACTCCAGGAAGCCAGCCATTTGTGACATTCCTATTCCTTGAATGCCCAGACATCTACATGTAATGTACATGAGCATTCACTGATGGTTGATGGCCAGCCTGTGTTCTCCAAACGGTGGTGATGGACACAGTGGTTCAATTAAGCCATTACACTACAAGGGACTTCAGAAATTTTGAGGGGGCTAAAAATTGTAAGAGGAAGCATGACACATTAGCCAAGTAGTTTTGTGAAGTAGTCATTCGGTAAAACACAGAAGCGGTTTTGGGATTAGGGTCTGGCTTGCGGAGTTCCTCCTTCCCTCAGTAACAACATTGTGGTCCTTCTTGTGCTCCCTGGCCCGCTGATTTGGTAGTCTTCCCTGCACTCTGGGGCAGTTCCAATAGGAAAGATGGAAAATGCTCCTGTAAGAAGAGCTCTGGTGTGCAGGATGCATGAGAAGTTGGCTGGAGACCTCTCTGATAGGTGAGGAAGTGACACTGAGATCTCCCAGATCCTGAATGAATCTCTGACCATGAGATACTTGTACCTCCACCTTCCCTGGCCATGATTTAAAAAGAAAGATAGATGCCCCTGCTCAATTCTTTGCCAGAAAGGATGTGCCTTTACATGTGGAATAGCTGGAGATGTGGGTCTTGAGTGATAGTCCCCAAAATCAGGGTTGAGGCAGGAAGGAAGTAAAATTTGTCCCTCCTTTCAGCATTTTTTAGTAACCAGATTAAAGTTGCTGTGCTCTGGCAGCCCCGATTTGCAGGGCTTCCTGCTCAGCTTTCCAGCTGTTTTGTATCTCCGATGTGAGGCATTTTTTCCTCCGAGGGGAATTCCAGCACTTCTCTCTAGGTTCAGGATTTCATCACAGGGCACTGAGCGCGGGGAGGCTGCGTGTTCCAGTAACGGCGCTGTTTGCTTGGATCTGTACCTCTTGATTTTACTTAGCCCAGTTCTGGGTTGTTTAGACTGGAGAACCATTTTGCTTTAAAGTTCTCTCTTCTGTCACCCTTTAGACACTTATTTGCCTAAGTGTCATTTGCATTTCCTACCTTGGTGTCCATTAAAAGGAGGATTAAATCATATGCAGTATTCTTAGAGATCCCTTGCAGGTGTGTGGTCAGCTCCAAAAGACTGGACCAGATGCTGGATGAATTTCTTTTCCCACGTACTACAGAATTATGAAGGCACTGCACCTATTAACATGAACTCTGAGATGCTGTTTATTATGCTGTAATTTAACACCACATCCATCTGCCTTGATTTCTGCTGCTTGTCCTTCACACGTTCTGCATCGTCTGAGAAAGGTTATTGATGTCGGCACATCTTAATGGCACGAATCTCTGGAGCCGTCTCCGATGTCTGAGTGATCTGAGCTTCATTTAAATAATTGATGAGAAGGGTTAGTCAGAACGTATTGGTGATTCAGACTGCATTATTCAAAGATATTTACTGACAGTTATAGATTGGTCCAAATTTACTTATTCTTCCAGGCTGCATTAAACTAGGCTCTACATGATGTACGTCTATTAAAAAAAAATATCTCCTTGTTAACATACATGGAAATCTGTGGCCTTAAGGGCTTTTTTTAACCAATTGCAAACAAGCAATAATAATGAATAATGTTTTAGCAGAGAAAGTGAGTAGGAAATGGTCTCTTTTCAAGTGAAAAGTGCTTCTTTTCTCTGTCTTGCATGTTGTTCAGGAGTGGATCTGAACATCTTACTCCCAGTTCAGTGACTTTCCTGCAGCTTTCCCTGTCCTGGTAGTTGCTGGGGTGGGAGGGTGGGAGACTTCATGATTGCATCTTCGTTAGCCACCCACCGCAAGCATCTTCTTTAATGGTTTGCAGCTTTTAATCTTTGACATGTAAAAACTCTTCTGGCTCCTAACAGCATTAAAAAACAAGAATGTCTAGCCTAGGAGACTCTCCAGGATTGATCAGGGTGGCACTGGGCATTCTGCATAATCTCCTTTTACTCTTTTCCCAGAGTAAAAGTATTCCCAATTTTCTTTCACATTCACTGAGGTGTATAAATCTCTGGTTGAAAGTGGTGGAGAAGTACAGCGGGGTTTTGTTAGACTGTTGTCAGGAGGTGAACGAAGAGTGACTGAAGCAAGGCTAATAATACCAGAATGGCTTTGCAGGTCCCGCTGACTCCACTCCTTGAGATTGGCACCGCTGCAGGTGCCAACCTCATGTAAGCCTTTCTCTTCTCTGGCTCCTGCAGCAGGAGGATGAGTGTGGCAGGAAGGCTGCTGCAGACTGTACGTGTCTGTGTGTGTGAGCTTTCACACCGTCCTTTGGAAACCACCTCTGGGAGCAATTGGGGAACTCACTGTCCATTTTAGTTTCATGTCCCTATTGGAAAGTACTTTAACATATCACTTTCTTTTATCAGGCAACAGAGTGTTGAGGTTTTTTTCCTCTTTTTTTGGTTGTGTGCAGTAAATACTCCACTGAAAATAACTCACCTCCTTTTTTTTTTTTTGTTGCCAGGATGAATTGACATTGCAGCTGTGCGTGAGTAATGAGCAAGTACTTCTTCCTGACCCCCCTTTTCTATTTTTACTTCAGGAACTGTGGACATGGGTGGCAAACAGTCCACAGTCGGCGAAGTCTCCATAATTCAGACACCTGTGACAGAAAGCATTCAGGATGCTTACAAAGCTGGAGACACCAGTAAGGCCCAAGAGCTGATTAAGCTGTCATGTGAGGAGACTGCACTGCAAGTAGAAAAGGTAGGGCTAGGTTACTACTCTTTCTCAAATTTTATTGGGAAAGAAACCAAAATGCCAAGCTGCTCTCTTCCATCGTTTCTCACGCAGAAAATCCATTCATATGTTATGAATACATGCTATGCTGGTGCTGCGGGGTCCCAGACATGGCTGGCTGTGTGGGCCACGTCAGGAACATATGCTCAGGAACGGTATTTGCCCTTGAAAGCACTGATCAGAAAGATGAGACAGACCACAGGAACAGCGTATGTAGGAACAGGAGGCTGTGCAAGGAGGGGTGCTGGTGCTGTGGTCGCTAAAACAGGGAAATAGATTTTTCCCCATAAAAAGGAAGCAGTTTATAGGCTTAGCAAAAAATAAAATGTATTCACCCGTTAGTGTAAAGATGGTTAATGTCCCCTAGGAAGATTTTGCTGCTTGTGTTTGGAACTATATCCTCTGCGCCAGCTTCTGCACTGCTCTGGCTTCAGAGCCCTCATTTTGAGTCTCCTCTTTGAACAGAGCTTTTCTTAGTGTTTTGGGAGAGTACCTGTGTGCAAGTCCAGGCATATTGGCCATCACTAAAACTGGAAATACTACACCTTGTAGCAGAGCTGTGCCAATACTTTTTTCTGTTGGTCCATGAAAAATGGTGTTACACTCACCACTCTGTGCCTTAGGCACTTTTGCGGTGAAACCATACAAAAACTAAAAGCAAAACCCAACAAATTAATATAATTAATATATCAACAGCAATTATTATAATGGCTAGTAATGTTTATGACATTTTCAGTTAACCACAGTGACAGTGGGTGCACATTTGCATGGGCACAAATATATACGTGGCTCTAGAAATGCTCACTTTCTCTGCCTTTACCAAAAGTTTATTTTGCTGTGTTTTCTTTACCAGTGCCAGCTTTTAGGTATTGCAGCAGCATATGGAGATCTTCAGGCGGTGAGGTATTTACTGAAGGAAGCATTAGTGGTGTTACCAACAGAACCTAACGATGACAATGCAGCTGTGGTGGCTGCATATTTTGGACATAAGGACGTTGTGAAAGAGCTGCTGGATTCCTTGCATGGTAAGCCTATCGTGTTGCCTCTGCCTTTCCTCAAACTTTCTGTTAGCTGTGTGCTATAGCTTCAAGCAGGCACTTATTTATTTTTTTCACATCTCTTGGAATGGGAGGGACATAGTCATGGGAAAGTGCGTGGAGGGATCTAATCTCTGCTGTGTTTGAAGAAAACTTCCCCCATGGGGGGAAAAACACATGCATAAAAATATTCCGTGTTTGCAAATTGGAAGTGGAGGAAGATGCCATTTAGACAATTCATTCTCATCAGCCCTCAGAGCTGGGTAACGTCCCAGACCCCACAGAGAAATTAGGGGATTTTCAGGAAACAGCATCACTGCACTCTGCTGGGCCAGGAGATACAGCAGTGCTGCGGGTGAGGGTGCAGCATGTCTGTCTGGCAAGTAATAGTTTGGGTGCACAGCTGGCAACATGCTCTGTGCTCTCTTGTTGGCATTATGTTTTGACTTTCAGGGGAATTCATTATTTAGAACCATCATTATATTTTAGTTACATTTTATTTTAAAAATAATTTTATAGCAGAACAGAGATTTTTAGTCCCAGACACAATTCTTAAGGCAGCTGTGGGGGTGGGGGGAAGAGCATTACTCTGAGTCAGGACCAGGAACTGTGTTTGGGTCCCCTGTTGCTCTCTTAATGTACTGTGGCAGCTGCTTCTCACCGGGACCCTGGATGGATTCAGGGTCTGGCAGTCCTGCACAGCAGCCAGGGTGAATCACTGTCTTGACCTCAAACACTGCAGTAACCACAGCAGCTAAGCTAGGGCTCTGCAATATTTGACCTGAACATAGCTCTGGCTCCTCACTGCAGCTACATGCTTGCCGGTGACCTCAGTGAGAACGGGAATAACCTGCTGGGAAACCTGCTTATTTGCTGTTCTTAAACTGTTAGAGCATTAATAAGCAAAAGAAAAGTTCCAGTTTGGGGGATGCAATTAAACATAATATTTCATTCAGCCAGAAATGAGGCTGACAATGCTGGTTTTGTAACCTAGTAGCAAACATTAAATTATATTAATATAATACTCTCAGTAATGAGAAGTGACTTAAGTAGTTTCTGGAAACTTAGCTCAGTTTAGAACTGACTAAATTCCCTTAAACTCTTGCTTCAGGGGGTCAGGGGAGGTGCTTTATACAAACAGCAGCTTTCAGAAGTTTTTTATGCAGGACTTTCCATTTGTTTCCCTGGGAAGTTACATAGAAACCAATCACAGGGCTCAGGAATAAATTGCCTGAATTCACAGTTTGGCTAATGCACCGAGTGATTCTCTCTGGCTCGGTGTGAACTTCTTTGTGGCTTACAGCTGAAGTGGAGCCCGTTTTTCTTTTGCAGCATGAGGGCGAGTGATTTAGTCAAGTTGTTAAGAATGCAAAGAGCGATGTAATTCCACATGGAGAAACGGCAAAAAAAGAAAAAAAGTTGACATGTAAACTTGGGCTTGTGGACGTTTCTGTAGGCATTTCAAAGGGGATGTGAATTCTTAAGGTAAATGAAGGTGGTACTGTGAAAGAGAGAAGATTTGAGGACTGCTTACTGTTAGCAGTAATAATCTGTCATGGTCATTTAATTACATGTGCAGAACTAAGCACAGCTAGAGGAGAGCCGTGTTTTACAGGCAAAACATTAATTCAGAAAAAAAGGCAATTTGGGGTTGATTAAAATATTAGCAAATCCGTGCAGAAATCAGAACATGGCATTTTAGTTTTTAGCCTTAAATGACATTTGTCTAACTTTACCATGAATTGATAGTAAAGAATTGACCCAAAATGAATTATATAAAGGAGAAATTAATTTTTTTGTGGGAGACTTTAGGTTGCATTGAAAACAAACTAAAACAATTATTTTGTGTTGTCTGAAACATGTATTTTTGTTTTATTCATCCAGTAGCATGAAAAGTCAGCTGGTTTTCCCCATTCTTTGTATCACCTCTCATGAACTTGGAAGAAGTGGCCTATCTTGGTTGTTTGAATCTCATGTCTGTTGGGTCAGGCCTGTTGTCTCCGGATGCAGAGACAGTCTTGGTCATCCCTTGCCACCTCTGTATGGCATTAGGTGTTGGATTTTTCTGCTGGTAACCTGCCAGGCATCCTCAGAACCTTCCACTGTTGCCAGCTTATGCATGCTTAGCTCAGGAACCGTCAAAAAAGTTTGCCCATTAGCTGGGTAGGTAATGAAGGACAGTTAAGCAAAGCTTAGGGCTCTTCTGTAACACACTTTTGCAGGGCAGTCTGCTCCTTTGTCCTCAGGGGCTTCACCCTATACCCTCTGCAGAGCCATTATTTGTGGATGACTTGCACATCACAGCCCAGTGGCATCAACTAAATCAAATGCCGTATCTTTTCAGCAGGTCCTAGTACTTCTCAACAACTCCTGAACTGGATGCTGGCCATAGCCTGCCAGCAGGGGCATTTGGACGTAGTAAAACTCCTAATTCGTGCATACAGTGCTGACCCAGAGAGCTGTGCAGTCAGGAAGAATGAGTTTCCAGTTCTGATACGGTTGCCTCTGTATGCTGCTATAAAGGCAGGTATGTATCTGCATGCTTCAAACCTTTGCACCTTTTCTGCAGTGCCTTACAGAATGGACTGAGTTGTTCACATCTGGGAAGGTATCAGTGTGGACTTGCCTGCCTGGAGTTGTCCTGCATTTCCAGTGGGAGAAATTAAAATAAAATTGGTTCAGAATCTTTTGACTTAGCCAAATTTAAGTCAGGGCCTTCTTAATTTAGGTAACTGTAAATACTGAGAGGCTGAACTTTCCTCTGTAAACTCCTAGGGAAAAGACCCTTCAAAAATAGAGACCTTGCAAGTAGAAGCATTATTGTTATGGACACTGTGGCACACATGCTTGATTTTGGCTGAATAATTTACACTTCAAAGCACAGCTGTTTAATAAAACAGGGGAAAAAAGAGAAAAAAGGAAGAGCCTGGGCCAGTGCTTTCACACAGTATCTTTCTGTCTCAGTTTTACCAAACTAAATCCTGTCACTGGAGGAAACAGTCTTTATACAGTTCAGTTCCTTTTTTGCACACCCCCATGGTTTTATGAAGTGGTTGTTTCCCAGGATTTCTGTTCAGCTCCTTGTTGGTTCATTTACTTGAGAAGAAGAGAACAGACAATCTGCTTTTCTCTAAAGGGAATGAAGATGTAGCGGTGTTTTTATTACGGAATGGAGCTTTCTTTTGTTCCTACATCCTAATGGACAGTCCTGAATCCAGCAAACACCTTCTGAGGAAGTATTTCATTGAGACGAGCCCACTACCAGGTAGTGCTCCAGCAAAAACAGTAAGTAGCCATTTATCTGTCTGAAGAGACATTCTTTTAAAGAAGCATCATGTTAATTATTGATATTTGTCTTCGCATACCATGTGGTTGGTGATTCTTCTTCTCAACTAAGCGGCTTGTGGTTTGCTACCCATTTAGAGAACAAGTTGTGAAAGTGGCTGTCATGCCAGTGCTGAACTGCAAGGTGTAAAACATCAGGTTTTTAAATGGCATCATTGTGCAAGACGCTGTGTGCGGCAGCTTCCGCTTGGCAATTTTAACGTCAGTGTGTGAACCAGGCATGTGCTGTGGAAAGGAAACATTGACTTTGTGCTCACAGTCTTCCAGAGAAATAAGCACTACCACAGGCTTCCTCTGTGACCCCAGGATAATCACTTCATTTAGGTTTATATTATGTGTTCTGGCTGCAAGGTAATAATGCCACAAACTCTGTGCTGTCTTGGTGTGTTAACATGGCGCAGAGCTGAGCTGGTAAACCCTTCTCTTCCCCTGCGTCTGATAGCTCGGACGCAGCACGTACAAATAGGCTCATGTGGCTTTTTGGTAGCATGGAGCATGAGCAGAGCAAGCTTACATCTGCTCAAAACATCGTCCCTACTTTGGATCCTCATTAGTAAAAGATGGCTGGTAGCCTTTACTGTCACTTGCTCAGGGCAGGTTTGGCTGTCGGAGCATCATGGAGAATATTGTGTGTGATCAGATCATATTAGTTTAAATGCGCTTGTCCCACAGAAATGGCTTTTGATGGGACACAGAGGCCAAGAAAAAGCAACCGAAGCCGTTTTAGGTTGGCAAGAACTCTGTTCACCACTTAGTCACCAACAGCCTTTTCTCAATTTTGGTAATTCATTTGCATCTCTATTTCTTCCACTGTAAAATGGGTAGATTTAAACTCCTCGCGTCTTACAGCTGTTGGAAGGCTTAACACATCATGATGATGCTTTGAGATCTACAGATGAGTGGCATTGTTTTCATGCAGGGTATCGTTACATTTCATGATTATCCCTTACCTTTATGTAACTAGGCTATATACTTCATTCTCTTAATCTCTATGAAGAGCATCAGAGCCCTGAGCTTTCAATAGTTACAGTTTTCATCAGGTCATAAAAATAATGCCGTGAAAAATTGTGAGGGGAATTTTTCGATCAAGGCTCTGTCTGTGTGGATCCTGTTGCCAGCTGGTATCTGTTTGGTATCTTGGAACATTGTGGGGTGTTGATTCTGCTTTGGTGTTAAGTGAAAATAAGCAGAGAGGTTTTCATAGTGTTACAAACTTCTCCACTCTGTTTTCCTGCCAAAACCCTGTCTCGCTGGATTCCCAAGGATACTGCAAATGTTAGGGACTATAGTCCCCATGTGAGCTTGACTTCTTTAGGTTCAATCAGCAGATTTAGAGCCCTCCCCGGGGGATTCTTAGTTTGGTTGACAGGTAAGCAAAAGGAAGCTACATCCTAGGTGTTTCTGGATAAGAGTTGATAAAACTACATGCCTTTTAGAAGGAAAAAAAAAAATCCAACTAACTGGATAATTCAGCTTGAGTAAACTTTGGAATAAACGTTCAAATCACAGGGAAGAGGTCTGTTTTCCATGTGAACTTGCTGGCAATATTTAACTTAGCTGCTGCAAAAAATGACTCAGCTTTGCTGTTGTCACACCCTGAGTGAAGAGATCGGTTTTGAAACATCGGCTAATTGCCAGAAGGGCCTGGTTTAAAGAAAAGAAAAAGACAAAAACAAAAATCAGATACAGAAACTTGACCTTGATTCTTCTAGTAGCTGTTTATTTTTAATATGTTTGCTTATTTAATGTTTTCTCTTTGAATTGTTCTGGCAGAATGGGCCAAAGTCAGGAAGATTTGTCCTAGTTTGTCTGCAGAGCTCAGGTCTCTGACAAGTGGTAGTCACGCACCCTGATAATTTTTTAAAACAGGACTTCATGGCAGCTGCAAACAGGCTGCCTCAGTGCTTTCTTCATATCTTGTGAGGTTTGTGAATATAAGTCGTCTTGTAAGTGCTGTGATGCATTTTGCGCTGGGAGGAAGCAAAACAGGATGGTGCGGAGACTGCAGTGTGTATGGCTGGCAGCTGGATGGTCTCTCCTCTGGGACTGGGCAGACCAAGCACCGATCGTTTCAGAATGAGCCCAGAACCTTACAAGGGTTTGTCCCGTCTGTGATGTCTCTGAGCGAAAACACTGCACAGTTGACCTTGAATTGATTTCACAGTCATGAATGCTACTAGCTATGCATAAAATGTGGCTGGAGAGCTGGGTTTAGCTGTCACACCCTCTAGGCAGCCGTCACGCTGTGCCTAGTGCTGCCCTTTCTGAGGCAAGAGGAGTTATCTGATTTTTGTAACATCTGTTTCTCCTTTTTTGTTTTTTTTTTTTGTTTATTTTCCTGGCATAAATTTATCCCCACAGCAAACCACTGTCTTGCTAAAGAGAGGAAGTGCTCCACTTTTACAGGAACAGGTAAAACCGCCCCCCTGCGATAAGGTGGCTGGGCACTGATTCTGGACTTCAATATGTGTAATCAGCATGGAGATACCTGTCACTTTCCAGAGTGTGCAGTGTGAGATGTGTTTTGTTTCCCATTGCAGACTAGAAAAGAGCTTAAACTGCTGCATTTTCCCTGGGAGGTGTTTTGTCAAGAATTTTATACACAAGCATAAAAATGTATGTGTGCGATCCTCTGATTTCTGTATCCACTGCCTGGCTAATCTCAGTTACATCACCATCAGTAAGGAAATCTGCAGCAGTTCCACTCAAGAGTCACAGCAGCATTATTGGATAAGGAATTAGATCACCGTCCTCAGAATATCCCATCTATGGCAAGAGCAAGGTTCTGTTGGGACATGTCACGTCACTGAAGAGACATGCACAACAGTCTCTTTTAATGACCTTACCAAACGCTCTCAAATCTAAATAAATATTTTTCATATTTATAGCTCATCGTTTGCCCAAGAGCAGTGGGGTTTCTTTCTTCTGCACAATTTCCAGTCCGTTGCCTTCCTCAGTGCATCCCCTGAGATCACTGCGCTAGAAGATTTCCATTTAGTTTTCAGGATTCATATTGAGAAATTCTTTCCTTGGCCAGAGAGGGGAGCCTACAGAAGTTTTCCTTGCCCTTCTGACGAGCAGTAGGCCGCCCAGAGTCAGGCTGTGCCCAGGAGCTAACAGCCTCTGAACACTGTCCCTCTCTTGTTTGAGCACGGAGCTTACCAGATGGTGCCGAAAGGAAAAGGGTTGAGCTGATCGCTGGCCTCCACGAGTTCAGCCTCACAGACCTTTGGCATCAAAGAAACAGTCTTTTCTGGGAAGATAGTGGAGATGATTCAGTATGAGTTGTGGAGGAAATCCCCTCTCTTCATGGCATTGCTTTCAGGCTTTCTTTCACTTAATTACATTTTAACTGCAGGGTGCTGAGCCAAGTAAATCCCTCAGGTAACTCCAGTGACATCAGGTTAGTAGCACTAAGGTGAATCTGGTCCGCTGTCCCTACGTCAGATGAAGGGGCTTGGCTGGTCCTCCAGTTTGCAGTACTCAGGTGGAAGAGACACTGTCAGTCCTTGGCTCTGGATGGGGAGGAGGACTGAGTGCAAGGCACTTACTGCTGAGATTCAAAAAGCTGCCTAGGAGATGAGGACACCTACCCCGCAGCGTTCATAGCAGATGTTGGATTTCACAATCTTGTCTGTGGTTTTAGAAGTCACCATCTGAATTCTGCAGGTATCTATCTATCTCATTAAATAGCTGGAGGCCATGGCTCTGCATTTTTGAGGTAAATGATACACAGCAATCTAAATGCAAAATAGAGATGAGTATCAGTCTGCAATGAGAAGCAGCAGAGGCACATGGTCATACTTACACCCGCTAAAAGCATGCTGTAGATCTTATTATTACTGCATTGGTTGGTGTACTCAAGGACAAGTACTTTTTTGTACTGAAATAAAAGCCTGGGCCCACTGTAAAGAGCATCATCTTGAAACAGAGCAGTAGCTGGGGGAAGGGATAAGCACCATCAGTTCTTTATTCTGATTTTTTTTTTATTGCAGCTTTGTTGGGCACAGTTTAATTAAGCAGGAAGAGAAAAGACGGAGTTGGAGTTTGTAGTGCATTTTCACTCCTGGCTTCCCTGGGAGAAGAGGAGACATTACTGTCCTATTATATGGGCTGGCAGATAGTGTCTGGGTAGCCTGAGATAGTGGCTGGTGTCACACAAGAAATCTGGGGCTTTGGAATCTGGATTCAGGATCTGAACCACAAGCTCCTGCTTTCTCCCATGAGGAGGAAACCAAATGAGCAAACCAGCTCTCCAGGATGTCGTTCCCATCACTGCCAG
Organism: Phalacrocorax carbo; assembly: GCF_963921805.1. NCBI lineage: Eukaryota > Metazoa > Chordata > Aves > Suliformes > Phalacrocoracidae > Phalacrocorax > Phalacrocorax carbo. The sequence continues at coordinate 4,159,026 of NC_087519.1, read as the reverse complement.
AATTTGAAAGCCCTGTATGGTTATATGCATCCTCTGTGTAACTGAAGAAGCTGTGGATAGCCTTTTGCATGGAATATTTGCCCAGATTTTTGGCTGTAAATCTCAATTGTCTTGCTTCTGTTTGTTTATGTAAAATATGTGAATATTTCATGGGGTTCAAAACTCTGGTAATGGATACTTACCTTAGGAAAGGTGCTGTGGAGCATCCCACTTTAGATCAGATGCTAAAAGATGTTTAAAAAAAAGGCAGGAAAATTTTCCTTACCTGTTTTCTTTTTGGGCCATGGTGCAGATCCTATGCATCCACAGCCATTTCCAGGGTAAATCTCCTCTGGATGATGCCTTTGTTATGCGTCCTGCCCAATGCAGCGCTAGTCTTTGGTGGCCATAATACACATGCGATAATAATTAACAGCTTCAGTGCCGAGGCCAACTTTGAATGTAATTTCACTGTTTTCCTTGTTGCAGGGTGAAAAGTAGCTTTAGTCTCACAGCCAGATCTTTATCCCAGCAGCACGGGGTCAGTAAAAAGCTGCTTCAGTCACTGCCTGAGATGTCTGTGAAGGGTGTTGCTGTTGCCTTCTGTTGGGAGATGGCAGGCTGTAAAGGGAAGTAGAGGAAAGAGCATGGCTGATCATGGCTTCATTTTTGAGGTTTAGTCTCCCTCTGAGCAAGGTCTTTGTGGTGATTACAGGAGATAACTGATGGGTCTGATAGGTGGGCTGAGGCGAATCCCCCTTTCTGTAACCCTCAGTACTGTGTTAGTATTTCCATACCCCATGTCTTGACAACAATATGGGGAAGTGGGAAGCCCCTTCCTTATTAACAGTTAATTTTTAGACCATAGACGTGTTGTCTGGAACTGCTGCCTAAAAGCTTGGATTTTCCCATATTCATTCTGGTTTACCCCCTACGCCCCCATTTTGGCTGAGTCTCAGCATAGCTTTTCAAAAAAATTGGCATTCCTGGAAAGAAAGTATCAGGATGGAATATGTATTGCAGGCCAAGGTTGGTTGTTAAAATGGCTAAATCCCTGTTAAACCATTTCTCACATATCTAGGCAGACTGTGCCTGTGTTATACTTTCAGGAGCTGGATCTTTGTTACACCTTTCTCTTCTAGCTGGAAAAGGCCGTTCCTATTAAAAATCTACACGAAGCATGTGTAGTTGGAGATCAGGCCTTTCCTTAATTCTTTCTTAATGCAAGGGGTTTGTCTTTGCTAAGCAGATTATGTGGTTTTATCCAGCACTGTTAGGTAGGAAGGGGATGGTTTTTTTCTGAACGAGCAGAAGTCATGGTGTAGGTTTAATTGTCCTGGCATAAAAAGGCTTTTGTTGGCATCACTATAAACCACAATATGGTATAAATGACATCAGTAAGAGAATTTCATTGCTGATTAAGCTGTATTTCTATCAGGGACAATTTTAGCTGATCTAGGATGGAGCTACAGTGACGCTGCCATCCTCCTCTCCCCAGCCACGTGCTCCTTCCTCCTCTTGCATCAGTACCGTTGTTAAGTCAGTTTTGGGTGACCTTGGTTGGGAGCTAAACCAGCTGAAAATTCTCTCTAAAATAAAGAGTAGTAATAATACAAGACAGGGTAGTGCCCTGAAAGTGCATATAAGTAAGTAGCCAGACAGATATCAATACTACTGGAGGATTTTTGTAGCGTAGAGCTATTTTCCTGCATTATCTGGATTTAGGGATCTGGCTCCTGTTACAAGCTCTTGGGGCAATTTAAGGACCCAGGGAAAAAAAAAATCAAGTGTCTCCACACAAATGTGCTTCCCCAGTGAGGTTTCCTCCTGCTGGGTAGATCCAGTCCCTTAGCATCAGTACCACATCTCTAGATCTCCCCTGAAGTGTGGGGTAGCTAGGGATGGACAAGGGAATCTGACCCCTGTGTTTATACTATTACCATAACTCACAGCTGATTGCTCTCCAGTGATGTAAGTAGCTCTGGGGCTGTTACAGGTGAGAGAAAACTACAGAAAACTACATACAGAGTTTAAAACAAGAGTTTGTAAGCAGGAAGCTGTTAAACACACAGACTTGGAAAATCCAACAGTAAAGCAGGATATGTTTAGTGCCAGCATGAAAGCTTTGCAGCACAACTCTCATTAGGTACTGTGTGCTTTGCACTAGTGGTGGATACTCCACTTAATTTGATTTCTTGTTGCTGCCAGCTTGCTGTGTTTTATATATGGATGCCTTGTGGCATATTGGTGAGTGTAGCTTTAGACAAACAGCTTGTGCTCTTTGCCTTGGTTTCCCCAGTGATACAATGGACATAATATTTCCATTCGTATTTGCAGGGCTGTCCTGAGGCTTCACTAGTGAACATTTGAAAAGCACTATGTCTACACCAAGTACGACTACTGTCAATTTCTAAAAAGTGCAACTGTTTGTGCTTACCCTTTATGCCATTCTCGTAGGCATTTGAACTCTGTGATCTACATTGCTTGGAGTTCTGAGTCTCAAATAAGCATCTGAGATAGACCTTTGTTTCCCTTTTCTTTCTCTCCCCAAATATATTGCTTTTGATTCTAAATTTGAGGTTAAAAGTCTTAAGAGCTAAATACCGGGAATTGGAAAACAAATTAAATTTGCTGTCGGGTCCTTGCTGCCTCCTGGTGGAGAATTACTGATCACTTCATTGAAGCTGTCTTTGGGATGAGTTATATCAAAAATGCTGAGCTTATAAAAACATTTTGGGACTAACATTTTAAAACTGTATATTTTGGAACAAAGATCTCATTGGAACACATGAGGTGATCTTGAAAATGAAGCCTTGGGTTGTTTACTTGCATTGATGACCATTATGTGTTCTTGTTTTCTTCTAAGCTGGAGCCTGAAATAAGTAGTTATGCTTTTCACAACAACTTCTGGTTTTTTTCCAGAAGAGGATAAAATGACTTCCTCATCTCACTGTCAAAAGCAGCAGAATGTTATCTAGAAAGGAAGCAACTGCCAAAATCATGTCTCTCTGATACTAAAATGTCTTCCTAAATGATACTGAGCAAATTCTTAGTGTTTATAAACGCTTTACAAAAGGGTGTTTGCCTTTCCTTGTCGTTCCCAGATGTTCCTTTGCAAAACCTAACACTTCCCCAGAACAGTTTGGCTGCTTGTTGTTGGAAGGTTTAAGATAGAAGAGCAGTGCCTGGGCATATATTAGTTTTTCCAGCAACAGGCCTCCTTGTAAGAAGTCATTACTACACTCAGCTGATCTGTCCCTGTCCTCTCTACAGATGCATAAGCGTTTCAGAGGCAGTCTGCTCCACAGGGGTTCCTCTGGACCTACCTGTCAGTGTTCAGAGGCCCCTGGAGATCTGAGCAGCAATGCAGGCCATGTCCAAGAGACAGCATGGGGTTCGGGCTGCGGAGTCTGGATTTAAGATGGATTTCCATGATCTGTCCGTATCATGCTGCTAGTGTAGGGTGTGAACGCGTCTTGCGAGGCAGGGAGCGCAGCCCCATGGAAACCCACTGCACAGTGTTGGATGAACAAACCCTTAGAGTCTGTCCGGCTCTCAGATGAGAGTGCTGATTTCAGCAAGGGCAGCCCAGCCTTTGTGGGGCATGCCGGAGGTGGTATATGGACAGGCAAAGAAGTCCAAGTCCCCTGCCTGCGCTGGCTTGTGTTCTCCAGAGTGGATCGAGGAGCAGCTATATGGTAGGGACTGCTGATACCCAGGCATGATTTCATCCCTCAGTCAATTTAATTCCTAGAAGCAGATTGGAAAGTGAGCAGCAGGTTTATGGTCTGTGCTCAGACCTGCCACCTTCCCAGTGGCATAACGCAGGCCGAGAGCAATTGGGATTTTACTAACGTGGTTTCCTCTTCTTTCTTTGACATATGTAGGCTTTGTGTGTGAACTGGTCAAACCTCAAACTGCCCTGGGTGGATCTGGACTGGCTGATCGATATCTCCTGCCAGATAACTGAGCTTGATCTCTCTGCCAACTGCCTGGTCTCCCTTCCATCTGTGATCCCATGGGGCCTGATAAACCTCAGGAAGCTCAGCCTGGCTGACAATCAGCTGACAGAGTTACCCAGCGTACAGTCATCCGACGAAATTATATGTACAAGGTGTGTGTGCCAGCTGCCTACAGCAAACTGAACCTGTATGGAGAGCAGGTGCAAATGAATCAGTTGTGCTTGTGTGAAAGTGAAGAGCATATGCAGGAGCTTCTTGGTTTATTTTCTGTCTGCTGCAAGGTTTAACTCAACCTAAAATTGCTCCTTTGCATTCTCAGTGTTTCCGAGTTAGTTGTCAGGACAATTGTAGGCACTTCTATTCCTGTATTGTCTCGTGTTGCCTCTGCTTTTCTCCAGCTCTGGTAAGCCCCACTCCTCTAAGTCTAAGCCATGAGCTGATTCAGATTGACGTTCCCTGGCTCATATCAATTATCTGATCTGCTGTCTACCCAGACCACTTCTGTCTGCTCCCTGGAACGGTTATTTTTCTAAATAGGGTTTTTTTGCTTTGCCCTGTGAGAGCGCATTCCAGCTGCTTCCATTCAGACCTAAGGCTGTCCTGGTAAAATAGATGTCTATGGCAACAGGAGTCTTTGCTAGCATTTTATTGATGCCTGACTGAGTATCTTCTGTACTCACAGGTTACTCGAGGTTGACGTATCCAGCAACAGGCTCTCTACTCTCCCTTCTGGATTCCTACATCTTAAAAACCTTAAAAAACTCATTGCTGCTAAAAATTATATGGAGAAGTTATTTGACGAGGAAAACAGTACGTACAGTCCAATGTTACACTTACATATCAAGGCCTCATTTATAAGGGAGAGCCCCAAAGTGTTAAAATAACAACTTAAAGTCAGTATTAGCTAGAGATGCTTAGCATCTCTCAATCCTTTATCCAAAGTATGTGAAAAGGCCTGGTTTTTTTTTATCACTCATTAAATCCTTTGGCTCTTATCTAGTGAGTATTCAGCATCTTGCTGGATCAGACTGCTGTCATGCTTACACCAAGTCCACAATGTTTCGTGTTTTCTAGCAACTAATTGGATTGGCTTAAGGAAGCTGCAGGAGTTTGACGTCTCTGACAACAGGTTGGTGGAACTTCCAACGGTTTTTCTATACTGCTTCAAGTCCCTAAACATACTGAATGTTTCCAGAAATCAGCTGAAAGTGTTTCCAGATCCCTGGGCCTGCCCCTTGGTAAGTCAAACTGCTCTGACAGAGTCAGAGGTTGAAAAAGCTGTTAAAACAATGCAAAAAAAAAAAAAATACTGTGGTGCTTAAAAAGCTGTCAGACATCTTAGGCTAAAAGACTCTTCTGTTTCTGTACAAGTGACCCTGCCTGATCCAGTTTACTGGTCTCAGATCAAGTCTTTCTGAGGTTCTACCCTGCTCTGGCTGTGTTGATGGTTTGGTGGAAAACTTCTAGAAACATTTCTTATATGGACGTGTTTGTTTTCTCTGTAGTTCATACGAGCGGAAGTATTGTTACAATCATTTTACAGAACACAGCCTTCATTCAAAGTTAACTTTGCCCAAACCCATGGCTAACTAGGGCATCTGTATCCATGACTGTGGCTTTGTTCCTCATTGTTACAGAGATAGCAGGAGAACAGTATACTTTGAGGTGTTTATTTCTGGTTGAAAAGCAAATGGAGATAATTTTTAAAAATAACTTTTGAAATACCTTTTGCCCACCAAAGAATTTGCCCATCACAACTGAGTGCATCTCCTCAGCAAATCCTATGTGCCTGCATACACAATAATTTATCTAGATCAAAATATCTAAAGAGATCACCTAGAATTAATTTATTAATGTCTTAAATATGTGACAGCAGATCAACCTCATTATGTAAAGAGGCGGTTACTATTCTGTGGGTGATTTTTCTTTTGTGTTTTCCAGAAATGTTGTAAAGCATCTAGAAATTCACTGGAATTCCTACCTGACGCATTGACTATTTTCTGGAAAAATCACCTCAGAGAAGTGGATTTTTCTGAGAACTCACTAAAAGAAGTTCCACCGGGACTCTTCCAGCTTGAAGTAAGTGTCATTTCTTCCCACTTCACAGGATTTCTTTTAATACCTACTCAGACCTCAATGTCATAGCAGTGGCTGCCTGGTTAAGGTAGGAGACTACCTGCTGTTTTGAGTTGATGAACACAGCAATTGCACAGAGCCTCTGAGCAGCCCGTAACCTCCTGAATGACTGCATTCAGGCCACACTATTCTCACCGTGATACGGTATCTAGCTTTTGACATGGGTCTTCTGAGAACTCTTTGGATGTCTGTGGTTTTCAGATTTTGGGAGTGCAGTTTGGAAGACAACCACTGCATTGTAGCCGCAAGCTCCAACCATTGAAATATAAATGTACTCAAGTGGGCTCGCAAATAGTTGTGTTTTTTCTTAATCTGGCACACCAGTGTTGTGTAATTAAGAATTAGTCTTTCTATGCTGAAAATAGCATGTTTGAATGCCCTAAACAATGCTAGCTGGCATCTCACTTATCTTTAAGTGTGTGCAGATTAAATAAGTCTTCCTAGTGGACATCAGAGATCCATAGATTTACTTAGAAGTTCTTCAGAATTTGTGGCTTCACATGGTTTTGACATGAAATGAAGCAGAACTCGGGGGTTTGCTCCAAGCTTCCCTTCCAGATTGTGAAACTCAGGGTCATGGAGATAGAAACAGAGGTAAATCATTGTGCAGAAGTTTCATGATTTTCACTGCTGGCCTCTGTGGGAAGGATGCTGAAGTGATGGTTCGTATCCATGTCCAATTTAGACCTCAGGAGTCTGCTGCAAAGGTGCCTCTTGCTCCTGCCTGGAAGAAGAGTACTGAGGGTCGTTTGCTCCCTCCGTTGTTTTTAATGATCCCTGCAGATTTGGCTTTGCTTTCTGGTAACCATTTGGTTTCAATTGGCATTTCTCCTGAAATAGAATGAATCCTGTGAACTATTGTCTCCGAAACTTGTTTTTTCTGAACGCATTAAAAATAAGCCCAGTGGGTGGGAGCCACCATGGCAGATATTAAACACTAGGTGGTGCTTCAAGGGCACATTTCTTTGGGTGCCACTGCGCAGAGGCTGCAGAGGGATGTGAAGGCGTCAGTACAAGACATCAGAGAAGGCATCAGTGCAGTCTCTGGTGACGGTCTGACTTCAAAGGTAGCAAGCTTTGGCTGCCTTAAATAATTCCAGTTCTTATCCGTACGTCTTTAGCCTTACCTTCATAAAAAACATAAATAGCAGATATTTTCACTCCCCCAAGGGCAAGAGTGTGGTGGGCAATTAGAAGGTGAAAGCCCTGGTTTGGGCTACTCCTTGGTTGTAGAGTTTGTGTCAGTGAACAGGGCTGCACTCATGCTTCAGCCCTCTCCAGAAGTGGATGTGGAAGGAGGAGAAACGGGCAGTTAACATGTTCCTACACATAATGTGCTAAGCAGCAGTGAACTGTTGTCTTCCTGGGAAAAGATGAAAGCAGGGGAGGAACTGAGATTTGAAAGCATGTCTCTGACCTAGGCTGGTGGGATATGTAGTTCCTCACTGGCCTTTGCTTGGTTTGTGGAGGGGTCTTAAGACTGGGACCACCTCACAGTTGCTAATATGATGTATATACTAGAAATGTGGTGCTAAGGGAATCAGAGGCCTCAGCTTTCCTGTCTGTTGCCTCCTAAAGGAACCAACTGTACATGCTCCAAGCCATGTCTTAGTGCTTTAGACTAGTTTGCTTCTCTTGAGGAGACCCAACCCTCTCTGGGTGGAATTATTCAGGTAACACCGGTCACCTTTTCCACATCACGAGCTGAACGAGCCAGCCTAATCTGGATGCTGCAGTTTCTTCCCCCTGATATAATCTAACGCACCAGAGCCCTTTTGCATGCTGCGGCAGTAGGTTTGAAGGAAGCTGTCTGCTGCTGCCATTGTCTCACTTCTGGAGGCACCCATTCTCTTCCTGAAATGCAGCAAAAATGGAGAAGTTAGAGACGAGGGAAGATGCAACTGCAAAACAAGGACTAGTGATCTCCAGGATTACAGTCATGAAGAGCCACAGCCAGTTGGAAGTCACTAATTTTCCCCCTACAGAGCAGGCACATAAGCATTGCATATAATCTCACCAGGCTCTCAGCTCTCCTGGAGAGGGGCCTTTGTCAGCATTTGTGGGGGACATGTAGCATGGATACAGTTGACTGAAAATGAAGCACCCCAGCTAGACCACACAGAACAATGTTTGTGCTAATTCTGGAACGTGTAGCCACCCTTTCCTCCCGCCCCCTGCTCAGGGATATTTTGGAGGAGAAGTTTGAAGCATTGTCACTGCACAGCCCCATGCTGATACTTGGAGAGAGCTCGACACCAGGCGCCAAGGGAGGACTGGGTCTTCCTTCCAACAGGAGGTTCGAGCCAGTGGAAGGCTAATGATGGTAAAATCATTGGCTGTCAAGATGCGAGTGGCAGGGAAGGTTTTATAGTTTTCGTGGTTTTCCAACCCTTTCCTCTAGTGGTTCACTCTGCGTATCCATGCTTCTATGTTTTACTTTACCTTCCCCACGCCCCACCAGGGCCCAGTGCTGCCCCTCTCTTATCACTAGAGGGAGTGTTTGGCATGGTAATTGCCATGCCAGCAACTGCTGGTTGTCCATTGATTATGTCACATGGATACCTCATTTTTCCAATCCAAGAACAGGGGAGGAAGGCCAACAGACTGGCTTTGTGAGACTTTGTTAATCTGCTTGATGAAAAGGGGCATAAACCTTTTATATTATGTGGAGCACATAAAACATTTAACACACTTGAAGTCTGTGCTGGTAAAACGTGATTTCCGTGGGGTATAATTCATTAATACTGCTGTACTTGTGGCACAAGATAATTCAGCTGACATTCTCCTTGTCTCAGTTTTCATGGGGGGGGGGACTTGCAGAATAAACCTGGTTGGAAACTCTACATAGAAGACTGTTTTTCAGTGGAAAATTGGATTTTCAACCAAATGAAAATGATCATTTGAGCCTTGACATTATTTTTAAGGGCAGACGGAAGAGGTTTACAAATCTGAATGTGAACTGCATTTTTTTTTTTCTTTTATATCTCTGTTAAATTTAAAGGAGGGCTTGTGTTTAACCCTATTCATGGTATCTGCAGCTGAGTCCTATCTGTACGGGGTTAACTGTACAAATCAGCTTCACCTCTTGTTTTTAAAATTTCTGTCTCGGTATGAGCAAAAAAAAACCAAAAAGGAGATAGTAACTTGTATAAACCTTGGAAAGTTAATAGAAATCCTTTCCATTTTAATAGACCTGTAATGACAAAGCAATTAATTTTACTTGTGTGAAATAGCTCGCATTTTGCATGTCGATATTATGCATACACAACAGGTGTAAGCCCGCTCTGACGCTAGCTTGCACACACATACAAGACTTCTCATCCATACGTGGCATGCTGTGTAAGTAAATCATACTGTTCTTTTCCGTTTGGAAAGGTTTCCTCAATGAAAGTAAAATGTCCTCTTAAATGGGCTGTTTCCAATTGAATCTGTCAGCAAGTAGACTAATAATCTCCCAGAACTAACAGTGATGTTGCTTTGTGCAGGAAACATGCTTGCTGGAGACAAAAATGAAATGTTTGCATGCTAGGCAGCATGGACAGGGCATTCTGATGAATAAGATGTACTTTCTTAATGTTTCTGTTATTTAATAGCTGTGCTAATAAACCTCTTTCTGTGTGTTTGGTGGACTTTGTCTTCTAACTCTAGGCTATTCCTCTTTTAGGCTTTGGTGTCCCTGAAGCTGCTGGGAAATCAGTTAGTCACATTGCCTTCACAAGATAAGTGGAATTGCAAACAACTTAAATCACTGGATCTTTCCAAAAACCAACTTGGGAAGTAAGTGTTTCTTTCAGATTTTGTCCGAGAAAACAAAAGCTGAAGAAATAATAGCAAACCAAATCCCTCATATAATACAAAGGGTGTCAGTAGTGAATTAATTACCTGCATGGAAGGCATTGATATCCACATACCATGTCTCTAAGTATATTGTGTGTCTGTGACAGTGATGAATTATCCTCTTCTGATTCTTTGGGCATTTAGCACACTATATCATTTATTAAGTGGATAGATTACTGATAATGGCAGTTTAATTTCAGAGCATGTAGAAATTTCTTTAACCTGGTGTGTGGCTCGTTCATTACTACAAATACTAGTTTGGGGGGAGCATACCTTAACCATAAACCATCTGGCTGGACTGCAGTTTGTACTTAGCGTGGGAGTATTGTTTTCGGAAAAAAAAAAAAAAGAAAAATCTTTGTTTTTTAAATGGAATTGTAGCCAGCTGCAAGTTCATAGAGAAGGCTGATGTTAATAAGATCATCCAACAGAAGAGTGATGTTCTTCTGTTTAGAAGTTACCATAGGGCTGTTTAACATAGAGAGTTTAAGGTCCCTTATCTTCTCCAGAACTGCATTGCATTGTGTCATACTTCCATCTTCTCATTCGGGTGCCTGTCCAGCAAATTTTATGGAGCCCTTATGAGTTGCTGTGTCAGCTGCAAAAGGCAAATTAACGTCTCAGTGTATTTCCAGATTCATGTTGTTGGGTCATCTTGTCAGGGACTCTTTGGTGAAAGCAGGGAATGGCAGCAGGTCGGTTCTCCAGCGCTTTTTGTGAAGCTTGTTCAATTTGCTGTTTGACAGCCTACTTAACCCTGACACCCATAAAGCCGAGGGTCAAGTGCTCTCGCCCTGGGAGCTGAAAGTGCTGCCTTGCAAAGCTCTGTTAATTTGCCAGAAGAAAACCATTGGGCCTGGACAAGCGTTGGTGGAGTCTAGCTCTGTGATTGCACAGCAGGTTTCAATCCCATCTCTCAAAAGCAGATAGGAACCTGTGAGAGCTGTGCTGTGAATCCCACAGCCTTGAGTGGGGCCGAACTGCACTGCGTAGTGCCCTGGGCATGCAGCTCCAGCACAGTTCTCGACTGTCGTGTCCAAGGTCTTTTCTCCACACGTCACCATTTTGTTTTGCCTGCAGGAGCGATGAGGGATTTAAAACAAAGCGGATTCCCTTTTTCACCACGAAGAGCAGGGTGCGCTGTGGCCCGGAGGCAGGTAAGCTACGCGGCAGTGCAGATGTAGGGAAGCGAGTGTTGAGCATGCCAGGTGAGCTGTGGGGCAGCAGGAGTCTGTGGAGTTTGGCTGGAGGGAAATCAGTGTAAATTCATCTGCAATTTTAAGGGCAACAGCATTTAAATTAAGAGGAAATATGTTTAGATAAAACATTCCTGAAGAAATGGTGCAGCTGGTTGGTACCATCAATATAGAAAGATGAAGAATGAGTGAAACTTGTTTCTTTCACTGAGCTTTTCTTCTTTTCATGAAGGTTATTCTTTTTAGCCAGAGTATGAACTCATATGTTGAAAGGAAATTAACCCATAATTAGTCTTATTAGTCTTAGGATTGTTTCTGTTGCTGAATTCGTAAATTGCATGTTTTCCACTGTCTCTGTGATTTTCACCCATAGTTTGGGGCAGAGCAGAAGAGATGTTCTGGATTAGTGCACGTGAAATCGCAGAGAGAACAAAGGAATATCTGAGGATATTTGCACTGCTTCCTGCTCTCTGTGGGATTCATCTGCATTTCTTTTTGTTTGTTTGTTTTATTTTAAAGCACTCGGAGTTTTCTCATTCTCGGCTGCCTGAAGAACGGCTTGCTCTAAAGCGTTCTTGGCAAATCTCAGAGTGGAATAGAGCTGGCATCTTCGTGATGCACATCTGACCAGCCCTCAGCTGCTCGCGGGAGGGAGAGGCCCTCCTGCAGCAAAAGCTTTCCTCAGTTCCCCTGAAAACTGTGCACGATCTCAGGTCCAAGTGAATAAGGAAAACTGGTAAATGCACCAAATACAGCCGTAGCTATAGGTTAGGACTGGAGGTCCTAACCTGCAGTCTGCTCATCTGGGGGGCAGAGGCTCTACCGGGACCTCCAGGCAAGGCTAATCCTACCTCACTTTTCCATCCAAGGAAGTAGAGGCTGCTGTGCAGGAAGTCCTGTATCTGCACCCTAAGGAGGAGAAGGGGTTGGCCAGCACTGTTTTGCAAGTAGGAAATGGAAATAGAAATGCTGTGACATTGGTGAAATCCTGAACATGGAAGAATTGGAAAAGGAGTCTGAATCTTGCGAATCAGATATCAGTCTCACATATCAGAGCTTCTCCGTGAAGTGCTACAGCAGCATTTCTCAATGGGGAGAGAAGGGCAGAAGCAGTGGGCAAAGGCACCTAAAACCAGCTCTAAAAGGGAATTGCTGCCCTAACGGAATTTCTACATGCTGCAAACCCAGCATACCCCTCTGCATAGAGGAGAGGGCGGACTCTGCATTAGTAGCATTTGAAAAGCCTTCACCCATAATAGCCAGGTGCAACTTCGAGCTGCCTGAGGTTGCCTCAGGTTGCAGGAGGGTGCAGAGTGGCCCACCCGGCTGGTGCCACAGTTGAATAGTCACAGGGAGAGAGCAAAGCCAGCTCATCTCTTTTTCTCTGTTCCTCTGCCAAGTATAGCTTGGTGAGACTAGAGGATGTGGCCAAGAATTTAAAGAACATTGAGAGAAAACAGAAGCTGGAGTACATCAGCTGCGCACATAAGTCTCCTAGTGAGGTGGGGGGCAGGTTTTCGTATGATTTTACCAACAAAGCTATTTACTTAAGTCTAGATTATTTAAAGGGAATAATTTATGGATGCTGACTATATTTGACTGATAAATCTCTGAATAACTTCTTGCACGTATATGTGGTGTTACTGGCGTTTACTCATCTAAAAATATATTTTCAAGATTGGATTTAATTTTTCTGCAGTTCTTTAAAAGAAAATTTGAGCTCGAGCCAGAAAAATCATAAATAACTCACGAATAAATAATTACAATTCATAAACACCTCGAGTTTGCTTCCAGTATAGTACACTCCCTTCCACCTGGGACTCTGGTGAATTGAGAGTATTGCTACTATTTTAGGTGTTTGCTCCTACGTGTTGAAGAGGGACTAAATCTGTCTGTGCCTAGGTGTGTACTGAAGAAGAACAATGAAAAGTTTAAGTCCAGCGATGAGCCAGAAAGGAGCTGAATTGAATCCATGAATAAGCCTGCTGTTCTCCTAAAATAATCCCAAAGATTATTTTTTTTATTTGAAAGCTCAAAGGCAGACTGTGACACCCTGCCCACACCAGACAGTCCTGTCACGTATATAAAACATCCCTGCAGACAGTGAGACTCTATCTTACTCCTTTTCTGATCATAGCTCAGGCTTGAAATGCTGTTAATATTAGAACCAGGGAATTTTTCTCCTGAGAAGACCTCTTCCATTTTCCTCCCTCCCCCCCCACCCCACCCCTTTTCAGGTAAGTCTAGTTACAGTTCCTCAAGTCTCCTCTGTAAGGGAGGAAGATCTTGGTGGAAGTGCAACTGTCCTATCCTTGAGCAATGGTGTGCCTCGCATCTCAGGGAGTTGCTTTTATTGACCATGGAGTCACCAGATGGTGCTGGTTGTACTTTCCTAACCAGAGACTCAGAATCTGCTTGTCCCTGTGTGGCCTAGTTTTCCTTGACTCCAGGATGCTTCTTGGTAGATACATGTGACGCTTAAGACAGCAACACAATTCATGGCAGCTTTTTATGCCACTATCCCGGGAGTAATTTGTGGAGCGAAATGATGCTCTTTGGAACCAGCTGAATTTCCCTTTGTTTGAACCTCTCCAGCAGCAGCAACTCAGCCATGCAGTTGTTGCTATTATTGCTTGGGTTGCTCCCAAAATACGGTAGTTGCTGCTCAGACATGTAGGAAGTCTGAAGTGCCCTGAGACCTTGCAGTCTAAAACAGAATAGAGAGGCAAATACGAGCAGTATTTTAGAGACAGCATAGGTCAGCAGTCTGTCAGCTGCAGTTTGGGTTTTCTTCTCTGTTGTTATTGACTTCGATTCACCATAAACGGCTCCAGAATGCAACGTGGGGGCCTGAACATAAATTCTGACTGGCTTCTGGCTTTTCTCGGGCAACGTGGAAAAAGCATGTTGAGAACCACTTGTGCCCTTGGTATGCCCTTTCACTGCCAGCTGCTAGACTGGAGCAGGGGCAGTTCACAAGGTATTACCCACTGTTCAACAGCAAGAAATATAATGCCACTCATTCTCTGACGTATAGTCACCTTGGCAGGCCTGGAGTTCCTCCCTCAGTACCCCAGAAGTCCTGGAGGCTGCCACCTTCATACATATGCATCACCATGGTTTTAAAAAAAGGAGATGTGAGCATTGATGTTTGATCGCCATTGAAGGCCGTTTCCTTTTCTGCTGTTGCTTCATGGTGGTTCCTGCCATGGAACATGACCTCATGTCCTGCCTACAAAGTTAAGGTGAAGGCTCTTGGTTCAGATCCTTGGTGCCTGTTAATGTGTTAAAGGTGCAATTTGTTTCCTGTCTTGTTCCAGGTCCTTTTTTGGAGTTTCCAGCATTTCTGAGTGATTCTCTGGAAGTCCTTTATCTGAACGACAATCAGCTGGACTCTGTCCCACAGTCTGTTTGCCTTCTGAAAGGTTTAACAGAACTTTATTTAGGAAAGTAAGTCTGTGTCCTGGAAAAGTATGCAGTATTATTTCCATGTTGTTTTAGTGACCAGTCTTCTGTGGAGCCCCACCTTAGATGTCCAGCGCATTTGAAGTCAAAAAGCTGGAAATAGTCAGCCTCTTGTTAGAACTGTGCCCATCATGTGCTTTAGATAAGGAGGAGGCTGGCCTTCTGAATTAGGGAAGATGATCTAATGCTTTGAAGACAGGCCTGGGAATCTGATGTGCCTCTAGTTCATTCTGGCTTTTTGCTGTCAGCTTCTATAGTGTTAAGAGTCAATAACTCATCATTTTTGCCTTTATTTCCTCAACTGTTCAGTAAAGATCATTACACTTGTCTGCCTCAGAGGATAAATTGAGGTTATACATCACTTTGAGGATAGAAATTACTATTAAAGTGCTGAGTAGTCTTATTAAAAAGTTAATGGAAGATTTCTGCAAGGAGAGAATAGTGTAATCTGAGAGTCCATGAGAGCAGCTACTTACACACAAAGCCTGGTTGTTGGTGGATTTATTTGTTTTTGTACAGTAACCCTGGTATCCGAGAGCTTCCTCCAGAACTTGGACAGCTGGCTAATCTCTGGCAGCTGGATATCGAGGAACTAAATATCAGTAACGTTCCTGCAGAGATCAGAAAAGAGGGTAAGGATGATCCTGTGTGTTCTTTATTAAATTGACTGAACATGTAATGAAAATTGCTTCCTTTTAATGGTCCTGGACAGGAACAGAGAGTGTGTGCCCAAGCCCTTGTTGTGGTTAACTGGAATTGCATAGGGAAACCTCCTACGCATATTTGCAAATTTGATAATCAGTACTAAGCTCTGGCTTTGTGATCAATTTAAGATAGATCACATGTTAGAATGATGACTTATAAATGCAGTATTTCATTTGCAGTATGCATGCTGGATAAATTCCATGGCTTGCTTCCTGAATGAGTACATTTTAGGGTATTTAGATGGTCTTCCTAAAGACTGAGGGGTTTAGGATCAGCAGTCACAGTCACATTGAAGTGACTTTATTGTAAGCTGCTAGATTTTTGGATCTATTACAATACTGTCTTCTTTTTGTGTGTTTTAATAAGAAAATCCTGTGGGAACAAAGTTATTAAGAATTATTCCTTCTCCAGCACACTGTTGAAGCCTAAATCTAATTTTAACTGGAAACATAAAAGTAGAAGGAAAAACTGAGTATTTTCCAATACTAAATTAGTATTTTATGTTTCCTTTGAGCTTCTGAAGCATACAAGCCACAGCATTTGTTTCTTCTCACAGTACTCCATTGTAGACTCTCGGAGCAGTGACCTTTTTCTGGGGTCTCTGTCTCAGGTTTGTCCACTAGAGGTTTCTTTGTTTATTCTCTGGGTTGTCTCAGCCCACAGCAAAACTGCAGGGAAAATATTAATTCAGCTGATGAGTCTGCAGCAGTAGGTTTTGTGCAGCCCTGCTGTACATGTGTACATTTGTAACTGCTAACCACAGATAAAGGCTGTTCACTTCCCCCCCATAGGCCCTAAAACAGTGCTGGCATACTTACGAGCACAGCTGCGCAAAGCAGAAAAGTGTAAGCTAATGAAGATGATCATCATCGGTCCTCCGCGACAGGGAAAGTCGACGCTGATTGAGATCCTACAGACAGGAAAAGTCCCTCAGATGATGCACAGCGATGCCACCATACGTACAACAAAATGGGAGCTCCCCAAGCCAGTGGGACACAAGGCGAAGGTGAAAAACAATCAAAGATCCTTAGCCACAGTGGGCTGTTTGAGCCCCTTTTAGACTGAAATTGCCTGCCCTTTTACAAAGAACAGTTTCCATTACCTGTGAGCCAGACCTTGCACATAGTGTGTTTTTAGACCCATCACAATTCCCCTGTTTCATTTCCAGTTTGTGCTAGAGGACAGCTCTGTTTTCCTGAGCACTCAACTTGGTATCCTAACGAGACAGCGCCATGTGTAGGCTGCCTAAATTCTGGCTCTCCCAGCTCAGGTGGTTTTTGGACCCTGATTCTGAGAGAATGTTTTCAATCAGCTTCTCTAAAGCAGATTGTCCTTTCATTTGGGGCCAGAAAAAATGGGACGTCAGTACCTAAAGCTGGAATCCCTTGATACCAGGACTGTCCTAGGTGGGGAAGGTGGGTGGAAGGTAGGATGCCTGACCTCTGGTATGATCCAGGGATATCTAAGGCATTCCTTAAACACCCAAATCTCAGATGGCTCATTCAGGAAGTGTGTCAACCCATACTGAACTCATTTGGACATCACTGAATTCATTCAAGCATTTGTAGGTGGCCCTGTCCATCACCTGTGTAGTAACACAGGGATTAGAGCACACAGAATTGGTCCTGAGGTCTTGTCATGCAGACTGTTTTGGAAGGGGTGGAGGAGCCTGCTGATTCTATTCAGCTATTCTAGGGCGAGGAGTGCCAGGCCGGAGACAGAAGGAAAAAGAGCAAGCACAGCCTGACTCTTTAAAGAGAAGGCTTTGGTGGGAGAAGGGGTTTGTGCATTTTGTGTTGAAGAGCAGTTGAACAAAATAAAAACCTAGACAGCATCAGAGGCCTGGAGTAGGATCGGGATGCCGAACGGGCTTTTGTCCCTACCTCTGAGTCTCTGTCTCTCCATACAGGCACCCACAGCTGAAGGCCTTTCGGATGAACAAAGCAGTCCTGGTGCTAGTTAGGGCTTGGTTTAAACAATATGGAAGTTCTTCCAGCTGTTACTGGGAGATTTCAAACTGGGACTATGTCAGGAGATCAGAGCCCTACTGAGATACTTGGCTCCTTGCTGAAATCTCGTAGGGTACCTTGTCATGTGGGATCAGTGAGTGCTTGGACCTGGACCAGTAAACAGAGCCCATTCGGTGATGCATGATGCTCTGAGGATGGGGGCTGGAGCAGGGTTTGGTTTTCTGCTCAGTCACAGGCTTCTTGCTTCTCCAGGGCCAAGTGATTTAGGGACAGAGCCTCCAAGGTATATAGGCGCTCCTTAGTGAAAGCAAGAGCCTGAATACAATTTAAGTGGAGCGCCGTGCTCCCCCTTACTGCAGTTGTGGGGCTGCACAGAGGAATGGATGCTGAGACACTTGGAAGACAGCCAGAGCTAGAGAGGCCTCCATTTACACGTTTCCCCCAAAATCAGTGAGTCTAATTTACAGTAGCTGTAATTCTGGCCCACCTCTGGTGTGACACACATGTAAGAAGCCTCTGGGCAACGTGCAGGAGGTGTTTATGAAAGGCTTGAGAAGTTTCCCATCTCCTGAGCATCTATATTCTGTTTGGCTCAGTTAGGGCTGAGCTCAGTGGAATTGATTTCAGCAGGGGGTTTCCTGCTCCCCGTAGCAGTGGCAGATAAGTAGCTTCAACAGTCCTGTCGAGCGTGGCACAGACAAGGATGAAACAGTTTCTATTCCAAATGCAGTGAAATACAGGGCTCAGAATGAGGCCCTTGTTTGTACTGGAGAATCCACAGCATTAACTGGAGATTTACCAGCATCAAGGGCACCTCTATCGTTTTAGCAGCAAGTAATTAGTCTTGATTTCCTGTGGGGAAGTGGTAGCCACACTTAACAATTGCTTGTTGATTTTCTTTCCTGGAGGCACAATTAGGACATTGAAACCCTTCTTGTGTCATACATTATGCAGGCGTAGGTTTATACTTCAGCTATTATCTCTCTGTGATTTACTGCAACCGTTTGATTTGAACACTTCTCTTTGTCTAAGTAGGTTGATTCAGTGGAGTTCAATGTCTGGGATATCGGAGGCCCAGCAAGCATGTCTACAGTCAATCAGTGTTTCTTCACAGACAAAGCATTGTACATAGTGGTATGGAACTTGGCACTGGGGGAAGAAGCTGTGGCAAACTTACAGTTCTGGTTGCTGAACATTGAGGTAAGAAGTCACTGGTGGACTCTGGGGTATCTGTTTATCAAGTAGTAGCTCAGCACACAGATATGTGGTATTACAGTTTCTTTTTGGTCTGCTTTTAAAAACTCCACAAGCTATGAATTTTGCATAGCTTTTGGAATTAATATTCCATTATGCTGTAGGCGTAGCGCTATATTTAATGGTTTGAATTTATCATTTGCTTTGTTCTCCCGCACACACATCAGAGAATGAAACAAAAGCTGATTTATAAACCCTTGCTAAGTAAGGCTGAACATACTTATTTTGGAATTAGTGTTTGACCACACTGTGCTCCGAGGGGGGTTTGAAGCATTTTCTTTCTTGCGTGGGTTAGACGCACATTAGTCTTGAGGTTATATTTTTAACGCTTTAGATTCAGGTAAGCTAGAGAGTATCTCCCAGACAGCTCTCAGCTGAGACTGAGCTGCAGTGAATTCATCGGTGTTGATTGATTTTTATAATACCATGTTCATAATTTTTTGTAAATGTTTATTATTTGATATCTGTCTTAACATTATACACACAGAAGTGGGCTTTAAGCTAGTGCCTCAAAAAGGAAACATCTGTACATGAGAAAAATATTAGCTTAATGGTCAGCAGCAATCAAAAGCCCAAACTAGGTAACAAAGCTGAAAGCATAATTACGATATTTCAAAAATGTATGATGTGCCTCTGTCCTTAATACATCCCAGCAAGCACACAGTGGCATCAGAAAAGATACAGGGAAGGATGAGCAAGATGGGTAAAAGTATGGAAAAGTCTCTGAGTGCACAGCAGTTAAATAGATTAGGCCTCTTCAGCTTGGGAAAGAGGCAGATGAGGAGAGCTGCATGTAGCCTTACCAGGGATAAGGAGAAAACCACAAGGGAGTCTTTGTTCATGATCTTATACAATAGAAGAATTAGGAGATATCAAATGAAATAACAAGATGGTAGCTTTGAAACAAACAATGGGAAGTATCCTAAACACAACAGACAGCTAACCTGTGGGATTTTTTGGAACAGCAACGTGCTGTGTGTGTCAGAAGTTGAAAAAACAGACTAGTGGAAGAAAAATCCATTAAGTGCTATTAATTCAGAGATACCATCTCATGCTCAGGAAGTTGGTGAGCTGCAGGCTGCTGGATACTGGGAGAAGACACTGGGGAAAATCTCTATATGCTTGCCCTGTGCTTATACTCTTCATTAGCCGCCAGGGAGAATACTGGGCCAAGTGGGCCCTTTGGTCCGACTTGGTACAGCCATCACTCCTGTGTCTGCACAGGGTTCAAGTTTGGTGTCATTCAGGTTTGAGATTTTGGTGGACATCGCAAGAGAAAAATTGATTGATTGCAAATAAGCTTATATTTCTGCAACTGAGTTTTCTTCTGTGGTCAGCCATTTGAATCGGCTTAAGCCTATGCAATCCCATTGTGTTTGGCAGCATGTTCCCTGAAATCAGGATACGTTCCAGTCCTGTAATAGAATCATAGGAGGGTTGGAAGAAACCACAACATCATCTAATCCATTCCTTTGCACTGATTCAGGATTAAGTAGATTCAGACATTACTAGGAGTTTATCTTACCTCCCCATATACCTCTAGTGAAAAAGTTTGTGTAACTTCCCCAGGTATCGATTCTGGAGTGTAACTGGCCTTTTTCAAGATATCAAAGTTAGGTCTTCTAGCTACAGGCTAAGCTAACTTCATTTGCTTTGTTTGGGTGGACATAGTTCCCATCATTTGGCTGACTTGTAGCAACTTAATACCACATGATAACTCCCTTTATGGTAAGCCCTGATGTAATAAACCCAAACTGGCAGTTTCCTGCTCTGCAATAGCAGCAGGTAATTAAGCCATGTTCTGCAGGAGAACTTCTGTAATACCCAGACCACTTGTTGCTGTTGTCAAGCTGCCACGACAGGTTGCCTCCATTTTATCCACATATATGACTACCCCCTCTTAAATATTATACTTTTCACATGTCCTCGCTGAATTTACCACGATGTAATCTGGATGAGATCATTGTCAGTGTTTTCTCTTACAGGCCAAAGCTCCAAATTCAGTGGTGCTGGTGGTAGGAACACACCTTGATTTAATTGAAACTAAATTCCGTGTTGAGAGGATAGCAACTCTGAGGGCATATGTCTTGGCTCTCTGTCGGTCTCCCTCTGGATCCAGAGCAACTGGCTTCCCAGATATCACATTCAAGCACCTACAGTAAGTACTTGTGCCTTCACGAAGCTCAGTCACTCTATTTTATGTCACTTTAAACAATTTTGTAATACTTGATCTCCTTGGCAACAGAACTGATTTAAAGACTTGTCAGCATTGCATTTCATCTAATTTTGACTGAGATAATGTAGTATGATCAGAGAGAAGTTCAGTGTTGCTCAGGCGTCTGATCATGGGTCTGGGAGCTGGAAGCTCCAAAGTCATGACCGTGGCCAGCCTATTTTCGTGCTCCTGCTCCACTCAGGTTTCTCCCCATTAAATGGTGATACAGTTTACTAGTCACAAGGAGGGAACGTACAAATTGAGTAATTAATGCTGCAAAGCTTGAGAGCATGACTGTTACCGGGTGGATGCTGTGGGGTTTGTTAAGGGGAGGCTGTGTGGGAACCTCTTGCTACCTGAGGCAAGAAGGCAGCTCACATGGCAGTGTTGGCAGGGTGAGGAGTGAGTCAGCCTCCTGAGCCCCCCCGGCAGTCCAAACCTGTGCCATCTGAGTTCTCCGGGTGTGATAAAGGAGGGGTGGTGCTGTCTGGAAGACTGGTGTCAGTCAGGCCGTGGAGTCTGATGCCACTCCCTCCCTTCGGCTGATGGAGAATGCCCTGGGGAGAGGAGGCTTCTCTGGCTGGGGAAGAAGCAGATCTGTCAGCCAAGGGAGTGCACAGCACAGGGGGAGCGTGGATGCAGCAGGCTGGCACCAAACAGTGTGAAATCACCAATGCCTGGGGCAAGAGCAGGTGGCGGCTGGCAAGTAAAGAAGGGCGCTGCAACGTCCCCAGCACTTTGCATCTGCTGCCTGGCAAAGTCATCAGGAGACCTCCCACGCTCTGTTCTGCAGACGCAAGCACTGCGTCGGGCATCCCAGCTGGCTCTTTCCTGTTCGGAGGAGTACCAGGGACCCAGTGTGAGGCACAGAGACTCACAGTGAGGAAGAGAAAGCTTTGTGCTTCGGTCTTCTCAAGTATCTTTTCGCATCGCCACATCCTACTATGATCTCAATCATTCTTTCTCGAGGGGACTTTCCTTCACCCTGCCCCACATCCCACACGTTCCCCTTCTTCAGCTTCCTTTCCCCCTGCATTTCCTTTCAGTCAGAGTTGTGCCTGATTTCCTACCTCCTCCCTCCCAGGCCTCCCCTTCACACCCCAGCGTCCACCTGGATGGGGCTCCTCTGGGCAGCCAGAGGAGTGTGAGGAACATGTGTTGTGAAAGCCTTGTGTGGGTGAGCCCAGGGTGCTTTTATCAGTGCTGCTCCTCCAGCATCCCAGTGAGTGCACGCTTCCCAGTGCCACTGATGGCTGAGGTTTAAGATAAAGCATATTGCTTTAGAAAAGGATTTTCTGTCTGCTATGGGAACATGTGTAGGATCAGTTAGAAAGGCCCTTTGTTGGGCAAAGTGGAAGAGAACCGTTCTTATCCAGCCCACGAAAAATACCAAAAACAGTCGGAGCTGGAGAGAGCAGGTTTTCAGCTGTTAAAGAGATGATGAAGGCCAGCTTTTAGGATCTAAGCATCAATTCCCAAATCACAGGATGCAACAGAGCAAGGGCCAGAATGAGGGTGGGGAAAGGTGTCTGGTAGTCATCATCATGCCTCTTTGATCTGAGGCGGGGAGAACTGGACTCGTCTCCAGTGATCACTGGAGCACAGTGTTTTCCTCCTTCCTGCAGTCCCTTCCAGGATGTGTGCAGCATTGACGGGGAAAAAAGGTGATGACTTCGGTCAGCCTGCCAGGGAAGTCCCCAGAGATCATGGTGCATTGGGGATAGAAGAGCAGTGCACGGTGAATGAAGCCAGCAGAGCAGTGGTTGGCCTAATATATCCTTTCCAGGCTTTTTTGTATTTTTCTCCAAGCTAAAAATGCTCACTGACAGCCTTCCTCCCATTCATCTGACTCAGGAAATGTAGTCACTGATAAGAGAAAGTGAGCCTGGAAAGGAAGCCAGAGTGCTGATAACGTCTGATAATCTTCACCCTTGCATGACTTTTGCAGTGAGCTCTCATGTAAGACTCTGGAAGGCCTTGATGGACTCCGACAGCTGATTTTTCATGTCACTTGCAACATGAAGGACGTCGGCAGCTCAATTTGCTCACAGAAACTTGCAGGGAGATTGGTGAGAACTGTGCTTTCTAGTGGTGACCCTTACCAAAGCGGGGATTTTGGGGGGGGCTTGGTTGTGGATTGGGAGATGAACTTTAGGAGTTATTCTTGATGCAGGAAGCAGGTGAAGTATATAAGATGGCTATTTGGCTTTGGGAAAAGACAGCACTATAAGGCCCCTGTAAAAGGAGATGACTTAGCCAGTTGACCTCTAGCAGAGTGATTGCTGTCTGATATTGATCCTGCTATTTTTCTCATGTGGCTTGCAGATACCAAGAAGTTACCTTAGTCTTCAAGAAGCTGTCCTTGCAGAACAGCATAGAAGAAGTCAGAATGATGATGTACAGTATTTAACAGACAGACAAATAGAACTGATCATTGAGCAAACGCCTGGAAATGATATCAAAGACTATGAAGACTTGCAAACTGGTAGGTCAGAACAGACCAGTAATTTCTTGAAATCAATATCTGTGACCAGTTGAAATATTCCATGAGTAATAAAAATGGGGGGGGAGAAAACCCACCAGATAATTGCTGTGCAAGAAACCAGTTAAGAGTGCTCTACACCTGTGTAGAGGTCACTTTGGAAATGGGCAAAATATAAAATCAGTAATGGGGGTTTGGGGAGAGCGCTGGGAAGTTTCTAGGATGGTCCAAGGCTACTCATTTTTTATTTTTTTTTTAAGCAAGCTTTGTCTGATTTTATTTCTGCTCTGTGAAGAATGAGGGTTGCCATAGTTTCAAGGCTGTCTTCTCTGTGGGACCCCAGTCCTGTGTATTTATGGAGGCCTTGCTCTGCAGGAGCCAGGGGAGAGCCCTTCCCTGTGAGGATGGCAGGAGGAGGGTAAAGGGGAGGTGTGATGGGACAGAAATACTGTAAAGTGGTGAGATGTGGGTTTTACAAGTGAAGTGCCAGATAGCAGCACGCCGTAGATAAATGTTACTCCCTTGGCTTGGGTACGTGCTGGCTATAGCTGGTATGCATAAAACTGCACCGACTGCCTCATAATCTTATTAATCTGTGCTGTGGTTTCCTAATGCTCATCTTTTGCTAATCTACAATTCTTTATTTTTTGCAGCGATTAATTTTCTCATAGAAACGGGTACACTACTGCACTTCCCAGACACAAGCCACGGTCTGAGAAACCTCTACTTCCTTGACCCCGTCTGGCTCTCAGAGTGTCTACAGAGGATTTTCAACATCAAGAGCTCCAAGTCTGTAGCTAAGAACGGAGTCATCAGAGCGGAGGATCTCAGGATGCTGCTGGTTGGGACGGGCTTCACTGAGCAAACGGAAGAGCAATACTTCCAGTTCTTGGCCAAGTTTGAAATTGCACTGCCTGTGGCCAATAACAGGTATGTTCATAATTAAAGAGCCTTAGCCAGGCTGGAAAAGAAATGGCCATTTAGTCAGCGGATATTAACAGGTTTTGTCACTTTAAGCAGTTGTCTTGACAAGGATCTTGCTATGAGAAAATATTTCAACGCGTTAAGCAGTGTAATGGAAGGCACCCATCCATTTGGGCTGTATTCCCTGGCATGAGCATCCTTTGGTCCAAACAAGCTAATTTGAAAAGTTTCCAAAGCAGGTCTTTGTCCCCTGGGTGCATTGAGGTTGGTGACAAGCTCATCCACCAGCACGGAGGGGCAGTGACACCGCCAGGGATGAGGCGATGAGCAGGTGGAAGCTGTAAGCGCTCAACTGGCACAGCTGCAGCTGAGAGAGGATGTGAGGCTGCTGGGCCTGAAATATAGATAGGCTGGAGTCATCTGTTTCCAGTGAAAGATCCTCACTCCAGAGTATGGCAGAAAACTTTGGGTAATCAATAATTACATCAGACCTGAAAGGAGGAGTATTTTATTTCTAGTGAAATCAGGGAAGTGTAGCTTCAGTAGCAGTGTGATTTTCTTAGTTTTTAGCCTCAATAGGTGTTGATCAATAGTTTTTCTAGAAATGGTCTAGGAAACCTCATTCTCTTTAAATGTTAATGAATCCTCCTCCCCCCTGCCCCCCAATCTGCTTTCCTCTGGGCAGAGTTCCCTGCTATTTTTCTCTCTCCCATCTGCTCGGCGACAGCCTGTTGTTGCGTTAACGGTGAAACCATAGTTGTATTGCACTTCTGATGTGGCATTTGCATTTCACTTCCTTGCCCTTCCAGGACAGCATGGCTGCATCGCCCTGAGCCTCTCGGGAGCTCTGAATGCCAGCACAAGTGCGGCATTCTCTGTGCTGTCATTATGCCTGTCACTTATCCAGTCCCGGATGCCAACAAATTTTCTCAGGCTTAACACAGATAAAGCAGCAATGTTTCTGCTTAGTCCAAAATGCCTTTTGGACTCCTTGTCAGTATCTGCCATTTTTCTCCAAGGCAATTACATTGTCTGTGCCTCGGGAACAAGGAAACTGCTTTTTCATGGCCTGCCCAATCTTTTTTAGAGCGATCCAAGCCACATTAGCAGAATATTCTTCCCACTGATGGACTGTAGCTATAGCAGGTTGGATTAATTTAATGTACTAGCCAGACACAGAGCAGTTATTTGTTAGTGTGCTTCTGCAGTTATTGTCTAGATTGCCAGATAGGGTTTCTGCGCAGCCAGTAGAAAAAGCAGCTGCCAGTTTCTGTTCTGAAAGGGTGGATGGGGGCATGTTTCACATATTTTCAAAATTTGCATTGGCTGTTGTTCAAAAGCATTGAATCACCATCTGTATTATAATCCACTGTATAGTTGCGGTCCAGAAGGGCTTCAGTGGCCTTCTTATACTCCTAGACCCTTTCCTGGATGCACTGAGGAAAATTTATTGGCTGTCATCTGGTGCATCCACCACCTTTATAGAACAAGAATTTTTAGTTTGATGCACTCCACTTTTCTGCCTGAGGTGCATGTAATTTAGCTTCGTTCTGCTTGTTAAAATAGGGTTGAAAGTATGACCATTCTTATTGTAATTTATAAGTGAAGAGAAATTTTTCAGTTTTACATTCCGAAGATATTTCATGGAACAGATAATTTGATCATGTAAAATGCCATCAGATGTTATGGACTGTGGCATATGGAGAGAGCTGTTGTCTAGTGATGGCTGCTTTTTCTGAGCAGATATTTCAGGTTTTACAGAATACTGCAGCTGCTAGAGAGAAAACGTGATAGGCTTAAAGGATTGGATTTGGACCCAGCATTAGTTCTAGTTGTGTGTCTAGTTCTTGCCACTGTTATTTTGGTCAAGTCCCTTGGCCATTTGCCTCATTGCTGTCATTATGCACGTCAGTGATGAGCCCCAGATCCCGACACATTTTCTCGGGCACAATGCTGATAAAACAGCAGTGTTTCTGCTTATAAGTAAGATCGATCTTCGATCATGTAGGCATCTTGGAAAGTATTTGGTACAGAAAAGCATCACTGTTCAGAGATTTATTGGCAGGTATTGAAAGCCGTAAGCTCATAGTTCTCAAAACAGTTCTAGTCTTCCCAAAGGTTTTAGCTTCCCAGATACCAAAGATCAGGACAAATGACCATTCTGTGCTTACTAGGAGATCTGAAAATAATTCGAAAACTTTGTGGTCCCCTACACCAGCGTAGCTCTGTTACTTCTGACTGGTCAGACTCAGATAGCGCTGAGTCTTCTCCACACCTGGGCAAAGCACCTAGTAACCTGATTGTGGGAGGAGGCTGAGCAAGGCAAGTGATGTCTCTGCTGGCATCAGCCTGGCAAAGCAAGCTGCGTCCCTAGGAGTTTGTCAGGGCTGTGGTAGGGGGTCCATCGGCTGCAGCGTGGTGCAGCAGGACACTCTGTCATGTTGACCCATAAGATGCTCTCATTGTGGAACTGGGATGACAACCAGAGTGGTCCGGCCCTGCAGCCTGTAACTGCCTCATTGCCACCTCCCAGGACATCTCCTCTCCCCACCTTCTGCGCTCACTGAAGCTGAGCTTCTGTAAGTTGTTTTTGCATTTATCTTCTGTTCCACATAGCCGCACAGCTGTAATACTCTGTTTGCTACCAAGGCAGAGTAGTAAAGACACCAAAAACTGAGTCCCAGCATCACAGCTGTTCTAGTGACTCTTATATTTTAATTTGTGATTACACAAGCGTCCTGCTGATTACATCAATTTTAGCCCTGTCCAATAGCCCTGGCTGAATTGTGTAATGTCTGCCTTGCCTCTGCTTGCTTCCATAGTATAAATTAATTTCTCCATGTATTGCTGCAGCACCTTTAGTCTGAAAGCTTTTTTATATGCAGTAGGCTGTGCCATTAAAAATCTCTTTGGAGACTGAATCGCCTTATTATCCAGTAACAATGTACTCACTGTTACAAACTGTAGCTAAAATTTGAGCTGTTGAATTTGATGTGTTTCAGCTACCTCCTCCCTCATCTGCTTCCTACCAAGCCAGCATTAGATATCCACGGGCTCTGCCACCAGACCACAAACACAGTCCAAAGGGTCTTCAAGATGAGTTTTGTCCCAGTTGGCTTTTGGCAAAGGTTCATAGCCCGAATGTTAATTAGCCTGGCAGAGATGGATGTCCAGGTGGGTTACTGTATCTTTCTGCAAGCAAGAGAAGACAGCTAAAGTTGTTCAATATAAGTGTAAATGGGTGACTCTTCACATCCAGTTTGCTTCAGTCACAGACTTCAATAACATTATTGGAGTAAATAGGGAGAGATGAGACTCTGCAATCAAAATCAGATTCTGCTTTCACAGTAGATGTAATTTAGAACAACTAATTGGCACTGGGGAAGAAAGCATGCATTCTCCACAGCCTGTTTATAGTGTGATCCCACGGAAGGTCTCAGTACGTCCAGCGTCTTCCAATTACAAGTAATTGGAGTTCTGCCTGCTGCTATAGTCCGTGACCGTTCCACTGGGCCAGACTCTGCTCACGTCATTTGCCAGTGGAGATCTGGAATAGCTCCACCAAAGTCAGCTCTCTGAATCTATATGGATTTAAATGAGAAGAAAATTACAGGACTGTTGCCTTAATGGGATAATGAGTGCAAGCAGACACCCTATTAATGCAAGTGGTAGGCATATCATTAAAGTAGTGTTTGTAAGGTTCTGAAAGCTAAGTGAATTTTGATGTTGTTACAGACATATTTTTGCAGCAGCTTATCTCGGAAAA
The DNA here is from genome assembly GCF_963921805.1 of Phalacrocorax carbo. NCBI lineage: Eukaryota > Metazoa > Chordata > Aves > Suliformes > Phalacrocoracidae > Phalacrocorax > Phalacrocorax carbo. The sequence goes on along the minus strand of NC_087519.1, from coordinate 4,131,135 downwards.
CATAGCCCTGCTGGAAACCGTAATAAATACCTGCAAAATATTTTTAGTACTGCTGTGGTATCTTCTCAACAGCTATCCATTTATGCTGCGTTCTGCCATTGATGTACAGAACATGGGAAACACGATACCTGTTTTTGGAAGGTCCTCTTGTGTTCCAGGCTTCTCAAACCATGTAATAACTTTACCTGTTTTAACGGGCTGTCTTGGCAGCCCCTTGCTTACATCCCCATGGGCACTACATAACCCTAGAGCACCTTTGCTAGGGACCTCATCCAGTCCACGCTGAAGCCAATTGAAAGGATCCCAGGCGTCAGACCCATCTGCAGACAAATCAGTGTTAGAGCAATGAGTTCAGTGGAGTTCTGCAGATTAAGTCTTTGGTTTTAAAACAAAAATACATTTTGCTCTAAGCGCTGGTTCGAAGTGTCTTGGAGAAGAGCCATCTTCCTCCCACTGAAACAGGTGGAAAAGTTAACTCTCTACATTGAGGGCAAACTTAATCATGCACTAGAACATTTAGCTCTTCTTTAGGTTTATAAGACTTTTGCAAACGCAGAATTCATATGACAAATGTCACAGTTATAGAATTAATTTTGTTCACTGATATGAAATGGCTCCTTTTCTGAGTGGCATGAAAAATATTTCCATTGCTGCAAACCCAACTTTTACTGCATGTATTTTCATTCCATCGCAATATTTTTTTATGAGCACCAGTTGCTCTTTAATGGAAAAGGTACGATAGCACCTCTGAAGGCCAAAAAAGAAGTCACCTTATTGCTCAAATAAAACAACATCCGTGTGAGAAATTTCAGTAATTTAATGATTTTCTTGCTTTTCTGCTTGTTACAGCTTTTTGAAAACAAGAAGAACACCAAGACGAGAAACAAAAAGGTGACCATCTACAGCTTCACAGGCACCCAAAGGAACCGCTGCAGCACGTTCCGAGTCAAAAGGACTCACACTGTTTACTGGCAGGAAGGTCTGTTCGTTACCTTTGATGGAGGCTATCTTAGGTAATTTGTGTTCGTAATGCAGCATGTGTGACAGGGGACTAATAGAGTGTTTGAAACACATCATCTGAATGCAGATGAATGGGCCTGACTCATGCTATACGCTCACTCGTCAGTAGAAGAGGAGGTTCTTCTAATAGACATAACTCATCTGGTAACAAGCGGTGGCAGAAATGATGAATAACTGATTGTTTGTCAGTTCTGAATATATCAACCTTACACGTTATCGTAGTCACAAATTTAAAAAGGCCTGAAAACAGAAAGCAATATTCAGAGCAGAATTTGCCAGCGTAAAATCATGCATTTTCACATGCAAAGATTTCCTTACATCAATGAGTTTTCTGCTGAATCCTAAAACTTCACCACTGTGCGGCAGTAATCCAGATCAATGGAGGTGCTTCTCTGCTACCAGACTGCGTGCAACGGGGACTATGGCTAACTGGGGCTATGGCTAACTGGTTTAAGCTGGCCAAGGCAGAGTGTCTGCTGGCTGCAAGCCTGGAGGAAACCCGCTGCCCATGTTCTTTCACAAATGCAGAGAGTAGGCAGCTACTTAAGACTTTCGTCTTCGTAGTATCTGCAGATGCAGTTGCCCTTCCAGTCCCCGGCAAGACAGGGAGGAACCACTGGTGCTGTTGCATGGTTGGAGACCAGAAGGGCACAGTGACTTTCCTGAGTTCGTTGAGGCAGTCTGCGGCTGAGTAGAGTCTTGGACACAGACATTGCAAGTCAAGGCTGGAATCCTTAATTCTGGACCGCAGTGGTGGTCATACTCCTATCTCCCCATGTACTTCAGGGAGTTACGGAACTCGGCTCTTTGTATTAAAGCTTTTTTTAAATTATTTTTTGGGTGTATGAATTGCACAAAAATTTTTATGTCCATAAACTTTTCCAAACAGTTTTTGGAAGTTATATTATTATCATTATTATTATTATGCCACTGGAGTTTTATTACTGATTTCTAAAACTCCTAACTCTCTGTCATTCTGTATGGGGCATTTCTGTCAAAATTCTCCGTTGTACTCCGTTCGCTTAGGCCAGAGTTTTCTCTGGGTCTGACCTTCTGTAGCATTTACTCGTGAGCAACCAGCATTTCTGTGCAAGCATTCTCTTCTGAAAGTCATTTGCAGAACAGACTGAACTGAAAATCATCCCCAAAGCGCGATTGCTTTTTATTTTGATTACTTATGAACTACGTGTTATTATGTAACTCAGGTTTCCTGCGAGAAAGAAAGTTTGTTGACACTGATGCTTCACAAAAGCTTCACGCAGCTGTCTCTTGGCTTTCTTAGTGTCGAGTCTTCTGATGTGAACTGGAAAAAGAAAAAAAGTGGTGGAATTAAAATCATTTGCCAGTCAGAAGCGAGAGACTTTTCAGCAATGGCGTTCATCACTGATCATGTCAACTCTTTGATAGACCAGTGGTTTCCTGGTAAGAGAACTGTAATTTTCTGTGCAGTATCATGTCTTTTTAACAGAAGATTCTTTGACAGAGCTTTCTGGGTGCACAATATTGTGGTAACTGAAGACCCCTCAGGCTCTGACAGTCTCAAGCCAATATAGTTTGAGAAAAGCTGATAAACTGCAGACAGATCAAGATTATTTGCCAGCACACCTTGGTCTAGACATTGTGTCTTTCAGTCATCAGTCACAGCAAGCACAGGTGAAACATTATGGTTCAAACAGGACCTGCTTCTGTAGGGGTTCAGGAGACTCTTCCAGTGCTCATAGCAGGGACAGGATTTGGCCCAAACTACTTGGCACTATCCCTTGATGGCAGAGCTCATTTTGGCATGAGCTGGGATCAGCATTTGCCCACCGTTTCTAGCACCCTGTAATTTATAAAATTGTGATGTGGGAGGCATGAGTGAATATGATACCAAGGACTCTGTGCCAAGGTAACTTCCTTGACTCCTGCAGTTGTTTTTCCTGTGATCAGCACAGATCCTGCTGTTACCCAGTGGGTTGTTTGCAGCCCCAATACACTTTGTTTAAAACCAAAACAAAATCTGAAGTGTTCTTTGTTGTCCCACACTGGTCTAGAAGAGAGTGCCAAAATCTCTTAATTGGAGGCTCTCTGGAGGTCACAGTTGTGCACTCTCATGTATTCATGTTCTCCATGTTATGAAGATAGAAGATTTTATTTGCTTTTGGATTAAAATAACGATAATGTTAATCACTGAAGCTTGAAGAGTCATGACTTCAAAGGCTACAGCCTGTATTCACTGCCTAATTGTAGGCATTTAATGGAGCCTGTCACCACAAAATCCCTCTGTAGTTAGTGGGAGAGGTGTGAACCTCCCAGAGGTCTAGTCTTGGTAGAATCCACGTTTCCCCCAGAGGGGCTGAAAACATTGCCCTGGAAATAGTAACCCTGTTCCTAACTTGGGTGCTGCAGGTGAGTGCTTACTGCCAGCCTGCACCTGAAGCGCTCAGCCTGAGCGCAGCATGCCGTGCCTCCCCGTCCATTCCCGTTCCCTTTCCCATGCCTGCTGTCCGCCTGAAGCCATCTGGCAGCTTGCAGTCTGCAAAGCAGACGTGGCTCGGGCTCCTGGGCAGCCTCACAGCTGCCACCTTCCTACTGCACGGTCATGCCATTCAGGGTACGCAGTGATCCCTATATGCTGTTCACACAGAGACCCCCAGCAAGTAGGAGGTCTCTCCAGTGCTTTATTCATATACTTCTAATTTCTACTGGTCCCAAATATATTTTCTTCACAAGCCTGTGACCAAAGCAGAGTAGCTGTTATGTCAACAGTCCTGTCTCCTCAGTACTGTCCCTGCGATCCGTCATACTCTGGAATAAGAAAATAGCCTTTTGCAGTCAGTACACTGCAGTAAGCTGCTGCTTTCGTGGGTGCAACCATTTTCAGCCAGTGGATCCAGGTAGTGACTGTAGACTTCTGAATGAGCTAGGAGCTGTTGTCCTTTCTCAGTTTGTGTGGGTTATGTTGTTTTCTGTTTGCTTGCTTGCTTCGAAGCACTCACGGCCACTGAGAGTGACGGCACGTTGCTGATGGAACAGTATGTGCCCTGCCACATCTGTGCAGCTTCCAAGCTGGAGGAGAACGACTGTGGTGAGAAGGCAGAGGACGCGCAGTACTTCAACATGGAGGACTGTGTCCTGACTGCCATTGAACTGGACTATATCACATGTCCTAACCACCCCGACATCCCCGTTTCTCTCCAAGAGCTGGTCCCAGAGCTTTTCATGACAGATTTTCCTGCCAGGTAACTTTATCTGATAGCCTTTGGTTAAGTTTCAGTGTACCTATGTAAGTCGGTTGGATTTTTTTCCTAAGTCATGTCTGCTAGAGTAACATACTGACCACAGGAAACAAATTCATCCACTCTCAATCCCTGCTGTGGCAATTCATCCTAAACTGCACTCCTGGTGGTCAGCGCACTTGCTTAGACAATCGCTGCATGCTGACCCGAGTCATCACCTCTGGGTTCCCTTGAGATCACTGTGGTGCAGTGCGAAAGTCCCTTTTTAAAGCTGCAGCTGTTCTTCATTGCCCAGTACTCTGGCCAGAGCTTTCTGGAGTTGAGTCTTTCTGGGGTCTCAGAAAGAAGATTTTAATATGGCAATACCAAAAGGAAGTGCTGCTGCGTCACAAGATTGGCACTGAAATCGCCTTTAGTTTTGAAGAGCCTGTAGGTAAGTGAGTTTATACAGACACCACTAAAGAATTCACGTTGAGTCAAGGCTCCTGCTCGGCTGAGGGCTGTTGGATGTGTTGTAGTAGTGTGGCAGTCCTGAACAGCTGAAACAGCTCTTCCCTACCCATAGCAGCACTGCCAAATCTTTAAGCTGCTTAACTGCATTCCCAGATGGGCTCAGTCTTATACCCCTTATTACTTAGCGTGTAGAACAAGAGACCTCCTGACAGCAGGCAGGACAGGAGACCGATGTCTCTTTTGGTTCACACTCTCTCAGACCTTCCTGTGCCCAATGCAGAGCCATGAGACCTCTACACCAACCTGTCCTGTTGGATGCTGTTGGAGCTTTCTGTGCTCCCACTGGCCCCGTTCCTTTCCTGGGGTCATTTTACTGGGCAAACACCCCACTGGCTCGTCACGACAGCCCTCCTCGCAGTGCTATCTCCTAGAGATTTATTTGACGGGTGCGAGGTGAGTGGAGATGTTTGAAGTGTGAACAGCTGTAAAAGTAGTCTCTGGAAAAGTGGGGAAATGATGAATTGCAGCCTGGGAACAGTAAGCTGATTTGAATAATCAGGTTTCAGAGTGTGGGGCTGTTCATAAACATCCTGTCCTGCCTCAGCAGAGAAAAGAGGAACAGGAGGTAAATGAAGCGAAAAAATCATTAATACAGATAAATGGTACAAATGTCTGTACCAGTGTCATCTGCTTGGAAAGGGAGCTTATGTGCTTTCCAGATCTGTTTGATTCTTGTGGGATAAATGAGTAAAAAGCCTTTTTTGCTTATTTGCCCAAGTTACGTTTTTCTGCGAGAAATCTGTTGTACTCAAGCCAGCATAGAGTACCTTGAGATGACCAAGGTAGTTTAGGTGATCCAGTCCCCTCAGTAAATAACACAAGAACCTATTAGGGATTTGTGAAAGTGGAAATCACATTAAAAACATGAATTTACAATGTCTTTGAAACTTTTAATTAAAAAGACCCAATCTCTTTTTGGCAGACTGTTCCTGGAAAATAGCAAACTGGAATGCAGTGAAAATGAAAACAACGTTCTTGGCCAGGGTGGAAGTGGGACTGTTATATATCGGGCACGATACCAAGGAAAACCGGTGGCTGTGAAGAGATTTCAGATTAAAAAATGCAAGGGTTCTCCCACTTCAGCTGCAGGTACAATACACAGAATCGGTGTCGGGAATCAGCCCTTGCAGTCTGTGATCCCAAGCTAGGACCAAAACGCCTTCGCTCTCCCAAGTGCTGGCAGCACCTGTTTAAATACAGCTTTGAAATATACAGCAAAATTGATGTGTTTCCACGGAGGATGAGGATGCATCTTAGAGTCCTTCATGAAAGCACTTGTAGTGACAAAGGTCTTTGGCACTGCAGGAGGCTTCTCTCCTGTGGGTCAATACGTGGACTTGTAGGGTGCCATAGCCCTTGACTGGGTGGGAGGCAAGATTTCATCTCCTGTTCCCAAGCTATTTGGCAATGGGAAGGGTGGATTTGCATGGGTTTGCACTAAGGACTTGTGAGTCTCCACCTCTGAATAAGTCTTTTCCTCCATCTGTGCCAGCAGCTACAGAAAGCAAATTGGTAATCCTTCTCAGCCTGCCAGCTCCTCCAGGCAGGGACAGGCTTTTGTACTGCACACACTGTCTGTCAAGCCCAGGTTTCCAGCAGAGCCTCAGTCCATGAACAAAGGAAAAGGGAAAGTGCCTTGCTTTCCTCATTTTTATTAGGGAAGGATGCAGTGAACCCCTGAGCTGTGGAGGAGGCCAGCTGCTGTCTGAGTGACAAATAACCTTTGGAAAGACCAGACCTACCTGAGCAGCCTGTGGTGCCCATGGCAGAAAGACAATTACTGTGAACGTTCCTCTTCTGGCACGGCAGCCAGGAAAGAGTAGGGAGGACCTCGTCCACCAAAGGGTCTGCAATGTGACGTTCACACCCAGAGAGTCCCTGCTTTAAAAAGCACAGCATGAGTTTTCCAAAATCATTCAGGTGATATATGAGAACAGTGTGAGCCAGATGCACTCAAGGTTGGTGTCAAAGGACCAAGGGAGCATGTGCTTCCTGAGGCAGCAAGGATATGTCCTGATTACAGCCAGGATGTCTGTAGTGGCTCGTGCACCAACATGAGGATGCAACTTAAAGCCCTGCTGTTGGCATAACCCCACAAGCTGCCTTCCTCCTGCAGCATTTGCTCAGTGATTAGCACCTTCCAAAGAGTTTCTGACTTGGTTTCTCAGCTGGGGAGTGAGAAGGGGTTTCTGTGTCTTGCCAGATACCATGCTGAAACACCTGCGAGCCATGGATGCCATGAAGAACTTCTCCGAGTTTCGCCAGGAGGCCAGCATGCTCCACTCGCTGCAACACCCCTGCATCGTCTCCCTCATTGGCATCAGCATCCATCCTCTCTGCTTTGCCCTAGAGCTGGCCCCTCTGGGCAGCCTCACCACTGTATTGTCTGAAAACTCCAAAGGTAAAAACAGGGTCTCCCTCCTGGGAGAGCTCACTCTCCGAGTCACAGTAGTGACAAATGGTCGGCAACATTTAAATTACTGCATGATTTACTGAAGGGATTTTGTTCCAGACTAGGGGAAGTGGGAGGGATGGAATTGTTCTTAAACCGTGCCTTTGGGAACCTAGTAAAAATTGATGCTCAGGATTTTCAAAACTACTTTGGAGACCTGGATTTTCAATTTCTCTGCAAATTAATAGAAAGTGCATCTCACTTCAGTGCTGCATGGGTAATGCTGTGTACTTCCCCCTGCAGATGGGTGTCTGGCACTCTAAATTCTCTTGTAACTACCTGTATTTCTGTTGCTGTCAAATGGACGACACCAATTCCAAGATAGGTTGAGGCTATCTGACCCTCTTGGCACCTTGGCTTTGTGTCAACTTTCAGTCAAACACAGATTTTCACCAGAAGATTTAGGGGTCTAGAAGTGAAAGGGTTTAAAAAAAGAATCTAATAGAACTGTCAGATGTGTATAGTAACATGAACAGTGTCATTTCTAATCGTGGCATTGAGTGATGTTTTAAAAGGTTGTTAGTTATTGCTCTGGAGTTTAAAAGAGAAGGAGAAAGGGGGTGTGGGGGGGAAACAGTTATTGCAGTTACAAGAACTGAAGACAGGCTGTTCCTTTGTGCCAGGGTCTTCCTTTGTGCCACTGGGACACATGCTGACGCACAAAATAGCGTATCAGATTGTAACAGGCCTGGCCTACCTGCATAAGAAGAACATCATCTTTTGCGACCTGAAGTCAGACAATATTTTGGTGTGGTCCCTGGATGTCAAAGAGCACATCAATATCAAACTCTCCGACTACGGAATCTCCCGGCAGTCGTTCCACGAAGGCGCGCTTGGCGTGGAAGGCACGCCAGGCTACCAAGCTCCTGAGATCAGGCCTCGCATAGTCTATGATGAGAAGGTAACTGTGTTGTATTCGTGGGCCCAGCTTCTGCGTGACAGCAGTGGGTGGCTGGCTTCATGCATGGAGCTGAATTCCCTCACAGATGCATGGTGTGCAGCACTAGCTTTCCCACCATGGCCTTCCTTGCTCTCCTCTCCACCCACCAATGGAGGTTTGCCTTGTTTTTTTCTTTCTGGCTCTAGGTTGACATGTTCTCCTATGGGATGGTCCTGTATGAGTTGCTGTCCGGTCAGCGGCCTGCACTAGGACAACACCAGCTCCAGATTGCAAAGAAGCTGTCTAAAGGGATCCGTCCTGTTCTTGGGCAGCCAGAAGAGGTGCAGCTATATAGGATGCAGGCACTCATGATGGAATGTTGGGACACTAAGCCAGAAAAGGTACAAGACAACCTTCGTGACCGGTGTTTTTCTGATAGGGTAGCTACAGGACCTGGCAGCTCTCTTCACTCAGGAGAGCTAGGTTTCCTCTCGGTACAGCAGAAAGCTCAGTTGCCCATTTATCTCTCCTGCTGATACAGCCTGGAACGTCTGTTGGCTTAAATGACTTTTATGAATGAAACACTGGCAGATTGGTCACCTCATCTGCGGTGACACGAAGGTCCCTTGACGTCAACGGCAGTTAAGCTGTTGATTTCACCAGGACAAGGCATTACCCATAATTTCTAGAAACAGATACGGTATCATGCTGTGAGTGTAACTACAAAGTTCAAAAACCACAAGATTATAAAAGGTGGTATGAGGAAGAAAAGGGTTCAAAGTATGAGAAAAAGGATTATGCTGCATTATGCTTTTCATTAATTTCAAGTTGACTTTTCAGAGCTGCTGTCCTTTAAAGGTCAGCTTGACTCACAAACAGCTAGACACTGTCATGACAGTGGGTCAGCTTCCAAAATTCATAAACCCGGAGAAATTAATCAATAAAATGTGTAAGAGAAATGGAGACCAAACCATGGAAGTACAGAAGAGGTTTGTCTTCAGCATCTGGGATATGGAGGATGCTAAGACCTAATCAGGTGGGATTTATAAGGAGAGTTGGTGTAGATTTGAGAAAGTAGCAGAAGCATTTATTAAAGAAGTCCTACTTCTTGGCTCTCTAGCTTTAATAAATAATGATTATTTTGATTCTTCTATTTCATCTGGACCTCCAGCTGTCTTGGTTGACATATGTCTTTCTCTCTTCCTTCCCCCACAGCGTCCACTGGCCATTTCTGTGGTAGGACAGATGAAAGATCCTACCTTTGCAACATTTATGTACCTGCTATTCTGTGGGAAGCAGTCTTCCTTCTTCTGCTCCCAAGGACAGGAGTACACTGTGGTGTTCTGGGATGGGAAGGAAGACAGCAGGTGAGGCGGCTCATATTAGTAATTTCTGTCTTTTTAAGTAAAAACCCTTCAGCATCTTCACTTATGCCTCTGGGAGGGAGGTGAAGAAGGTGAGAGTGAATTTGGGTGAATGCCAAGGGTACGGTGAACACTGTTTTCCCAAACTTTTAATTGGGAACAGTGCTTGCTTTATAAAGGATATTTAATGAGCTTAACTCTGCTTCAGTTAATATGAGGAGAAGATTAGGGCAGTGTAATGATTCACACACACAGGATGAAGCATTTGCACATGAGAACAGACATGTTCTGCCTTTCCTAATGAGGCCATTTAACACTAAACCTTTCCTAATTGAGACTGCAGTTCCATCTCCGTTCTGCAAAGCAATTAAGCACATGCTTAAATCCTATTGAAATCATCAGGAGTTAACCACATGCCTGAAGCTGTGTGTGCACCCAAGTGTTTACTGCCAGTAAAATGTGCGCTACACTGAATAGGCATGCGCTTTAAATGTTATTAAATTGTGACTGAGATGATGGTATTTTGCTCAGCCACATGTGACCCACGGCTAGTTAGGTTTATTTTTGTGGATGTTACTGATTTGTGTAGCCGCAATCGTATTTGGAAACATTCACAAACTGATCAGAATTTTGTATTAATGTGTTCATTATTTGTAACCATTAACCTAATGACAAAGGTACGTGATTTGTTCATGAATGATTTGTTTTGCTATTTGTGGTGCCTGGTACGTCGTTCAGAGCAGACAGTATAACTGTTCCTGCTAAAACTGGTGAAACACATGGGACTCACAGATGTATTTTGAATACATGGATGTTGTCCAAATGTTCACAGCAATATATCTCAGTGAATCTGCTTCCTGACTGGACAATCCACTTGCTGGAAACTGCTGAATAACAAATTACTTATATGTGACACATTTCAGGATGTGTAATTGCTTGTGCCACAGTTGGTAAAACATCTGGGACTCACAGATGTGGCTGTGAATATCCAGTTATTGTTCAAACAGCCAAACCCAATAAACTTCTCCAAACCCCAAACAAATAAAACCCTTTTAGTTACAAAGATATTAATTAGTCATATTTATAAATTATTTTATCAGGTTACAGATCTTTGCTTTTATTTGGAAGAGTCATGCTCTTCTGTTTATGTACTAGAATAAGTGATGAAGATAGATAATACTGAGGCAGTGAACTTGGAGAACACGTACATATTCTCTTGAGAACCTAATGGGCAAGATGGGCCAAGACCTACCAGCTATTAATTACTGCTATTCAGCTGGAGCTATTTGTCTCACAGCTGAATTACAGTAAAAGACCACGTAAATTCTCCTAATCCATTTCCACGCAAAGTCAGATAGCTGAGTTTAAATCTTCACAGAAGCAATTGCGTATCTGCCCCCTGAGGAAGAGCCATGGCACATCTGTATTTCTCTTCCTTTACAAAGATGGTTTGGAGGGGTGGAGAGCCTCGCAGCATCGTCCGCATCTGGACAGTCATGTTAGGGCTTGGCCAAAAGCGCCGAGTACCGATCTGTAGCAGTTTGCAGGCTGAACGTTGGCTATAGGAAATTGCTATTTGCTCCTTTCAGAAACTACACGGTGGTGAATCCAGAGAAAGGGGTCATAGAAGTGGAGAGGATGAGCTGCCCAGGAATGAAGCTCTGCTGCCAACTAAAATTTCAGAATGCCCTCTGGGCTGCCACGGAGGTGAGCGTTGCCTGCGCTTCAGTGCCCCGCTCAAGAGGGGCCTCATTAGAAGACGCATAAATGAAGAGAAAAGAGCCTATTAAATTAGTAAAGCTAAGAGTTTTTGAGACAGCGGGTGTCTCAGATGAGCAGCATGACTTTGTGTCTGCTGTCTCCGGGTGTATTGTTCCTGCCTGTCCCTTAGCTGATACCTAGATCAAAATCGTGCCTCCTCGTGTTCAAAGCAATCGTGGGAACCTCAGCTTTCCAAGGCGAAACTCTCTGGATTGTAGCATATCTGTACCCAGGGCTTTATCTGGGAAATGTCCTTATCTGTAAGCAATAAAGGGAAACAGTGAAAGAAACCATGCGTTCATGGGTGGGGTTCTGAAAGAGGCCCGAGGGATTTGAAAGTTGGTGGGAAATGGGTACCCAAGTGTTGCGTTCACCGTGGAAAACTGCAGCTAAAAAAATAAGAGTGAGACAGAATGGCTAATTTATCCTGCAGAGCCCCTGTCCACTCATCAGAAAGAGCTGTGTTAAGTCTTAGGCCATTCTGACACAATCATTTGACACAAAATAAACAAAAAAATAGCTGAAATGAATTGAAATATTCCTGAAGTTCAGTGTTTCAGAAAAGGGAAAAAAGCTTGCTGAATAAATAATCCGTGTTGGTTAATTCACCCCGCCCTAGCATGGATGCTGGAACTGAGTGAGAGTAGAGATCTTTTTTTCCCCTGTAGGAAAATAAGATATTTTGACATTTTCTGTTCCCAAATGGAGGTAAAGTTCAAATATTCCTATTTTTTCATAACAAGAAAAATTACAATTCAAAAACCTTAAAGCATTTTATATCCATCTTTTTGATCAAAATGGAATGTGTTCCTATTTCCCAGACTGGGTGCTCTATGTCAGTTTAGTAGATTTATGAGGTGTAGAGCGGGTGTAATTCCACATACAAGGTAATACTAGCTTTCCTTGAATTGACAGGTTAATGTGAAATAACATACAACATGTTTCAGTTGTCCTGACACATCTGGGATCGGGGGGGGGACGGACACCCACCCCTCTAACTTATTTTGGAAGAATTTTATATATTTTTTTAAAAAAACTCAGAGTCAGATTTGTCAAATGGTATTTTTAGATGTGGTGATAAAACACCTGTAGCTGCTGGTGGCTGTTGGATAGTGCATACACCGCCCACAGCTCATTCTGGGGAAGGCAGTACTTGCTTTCTACCCACAAAGCAAATGGTCTCCAGGGAAAACAAAGAGAAATCCAGGCTTTGGATATCAAAAAATACAAGTAAAAACTGGTTTTGGAACCAATTTGATCTTATTCAGGTATCAGAATATGAAAAGTATGGAAGATTATGGAAATTTATGGACTTTTACGTGCTCTTTCACAGGACCAGAAGATTTCTGTGTATGGGTTGCAGGGCATGTGTCCTCTAAAGACTCCGCAGAAGGGTTTAGACACTCCTGCTACCGTGAGCTGCTTTCTCGTAATGCCTGTTGTCAAAAAGGTAAGGAGGAACCTAAAGGAAAGGGGGCATTAGTGAGACTGAGCTGTCTGCTGCCAGGCCAAGGTGCCAGTGTTTGCGCAGCTTGTCCCTAGCTAGCGTTGAAGGACTTTGCAATGCCCAGGAACATTTTGGCAGTGCGAGGAGGTTTCCAGGTCTTTGTGCCTCTGCCAGAAGACAGAGGTGTGGGCAAGAACCTGAGTCAGGGGACCAAAGCTGGCGCTTCCAAGCCTGCTGGGAAAATAGTCAAAATAGATCAAATTCCTCTGCAAGGAAGTTTTCCAGCTGTGTTTCCACATCACTGGAAGACAAGGTTTAGGTTGATGAAGCAAAGTAGAGACGACATGAAACAATAATTAGAATAGAGATTTGTTAACTGCTAATGCAGGACTTGGGTATATCCTAGCTCTTGTACCCACTCTTTTCCTGGTACGTGTGCATGCTGTCATTTGTGTGCACAGTCATCTTTAAATATTATCTAGGCTCAGCCGCGCTTCTTTTTTGGTTTTGAATGAGAACACTTAGCCTATACAGCTCTTATGGGTAATACGGATAATTACTCTTATGGGTAGTAACAGAAGTTATATACTATATATACTATCTGTCGAGTTCTGGAACTGCTAACATCCAGTTACTGGCAAGAGAAATCTGACATGACTGCCTGTTGCGGGCAATTCTTGGGAGATGTATAAAAACTGTTTTCGGGCTAAATTACCTCCGGTTTGCTTACAGCCACCTCAAGTAAAAACATATAATTACGTTCCAACATTATTGGTAGCTGTGTCGTTTTTGCAAATGCCAGCAGACTGCTATGTGTCTAAAAGCTCAATATGGAGCAGCTCTCAGAGCGACAGTGGAGCTGTTTTATACCACATGCCCGTTCTCGGTTATTGTCCATTTCTGGCTCGTTTGCTCAGCCTACTGCATCATTGCAAACTGAATCCGAGGCAGATGGTTAGTGTAAGGTGTACTGCTTCACTTCCAAACGTGGTGTAAGTAGGACTAAAGTAGGGCATAGTCGTAAAGCTGCCACAGGGATGAATTTCACCCACCGGCAGGCCGCATCTGTCGGTTTTTCTGTGGCTCCCAGACCTGCAGCGTGTCCCCAACGTGGAGTTTCACTTCTGATGTATAAGGCAAATTTCTTTCTCATGCTGCCTGAGGTTTTGTCCAGGACAGCCGAACAAGTCTTTCACTTTCGGCTTTTCCACTGTCATACAGCTTGCAAAGCCATTCCTCAGGGGTTACGAGTGGCTTTACGTCTCCCGGTTTCTATTTTCAGTTTGTGGCTTGCCTAGAAAATGTCATAAATAATGCCAGGCCCTACAATAGTAATATTGAGTCTAGACGCCTCCCTTCCTCCCCCGACCCTACCCAAACTTCCAGAAATCCACATCCCTTCGGCGCACTCGTTCTTAGTTTATTGGGCTTACTTTTTCCTTTCTCCTTTCTATGAATGAGCTTGGCAGTGAAATAGCCCGAGCAGCAGCCATAGGGATGTGCAGACCAGGTTGGCAAGGAGCTAAATCATTTTTCGAAATAGCCAGTTCTTCCAACAAAGCTAAGTGGAAAGCTTACACTTGTCAAACTCACTGTATGGCGCAGCGAGCTGTTTCAGAGTTATCACATAGTCATTATTGTCCAGTGGAGAAGAGAATTGCTTGCATTTCCCTGGGAAGAAAGCCTTTAGCTGATGAGATGTGAGGTAACCAGCAGTCAGAGAATTGCTGAGGGATGTTGCTGGGAAGGGGAATTCTTTACGACTGCCTTGGGAAGACTGATCCAAAAGAAATAGTTTCCAAAACTCGGTTTCTCATCCAAAGGAAGCATCATGGAAATTTAAAAGCAGCAGAGAGGGCCCCAGAATCCAAAACTTGCCCGCCAAGGAAAAGTCTTGTACGATTTAAGGTTTCTTTGTTGCATGCTGTCTGTCACCAGTATCATTGTTTTTGGCAAACAATAAAATTTTCAATATATTTCCTTCAAAAAACCAACAAAAAAGCAAACAAACAGGTTAAAAAGAGCAAAACAAGATGCTTTCTGAGTTGGTTTGCAGCATTCTTGCAAAGAGGTGTTAAGGGAGAGAGACATCTGAATGGGCGCAAGCCTCTGGCCTCTTGCAAAAACCTGGAACACACGAAAACAAAAGCTGCATTTAAAGGCTGCAGCCTGCCGTGGCGTTCGCTGCCAGCAGTGCCAGGCCCTGCGGGGAAGAGAGAAGGAGGTGACTGAGGCTGTGGTGTCGGGGGCTGTATTTCTTTTTTTGAACCTGCTTGCAACGGCTGTTCTGATGGCTCCAAGCCTTGCGCTGTCCTTAGCTGCTAGGACAGGACGTCTGGAGCCAGCTCATCTCCTGCACATCACATACCGTCACAGCCCTGCTCAGAGGCCTTCCTCCCTGGCACAGCAGGACTTCTGGCAGGACGGAGACTTCAAATGCAGTTTTGTTGCTGTGTGTTTTTATTGGCTCTTTGTGGAGCCCAAATGTTGAAAATGAATTCTGAGAAAGTTACTTAAGGTTTCTGGAGGCTGCTGCCCTGTCTGCCTTTGGTCACTGTTGTAATACCCTGATTTGGAGAGTTTTGCCTTGCTGCCCGGCTGCACCGGCACCTAATAAGGTCTGGTGAGTTGGTGGCACCTCGGGGTGGGTGGCCTTTGCCATGTTCTTCTGTGAAATGGGTCACTCCCTCATCTCGGTCAGGCAAGGGATGGCAGGTTGAGGGCATTTCTCAGCATTTGAGTTCCTGCTCCTCGTTTCTTATACAGAGAGATAACAACAGTGGCTGGATAGAAACAGGACCCAATAGCCAAGGCAGTGAGTAATAAGTGCCCCAAAGCATAAAATATCTTCCAGATTTGCTTCCACCATTGTACTATTCCAGACAGGCTAGAATTTGGCAGAGTCTGTATTACCGGTAAAGCTGGGTGGGGATCACTGACGCAGCTCTGCCCGGTCATGGTGCCGATTGCTCAGAGCCGGGGAAATTTGGCCTGTAGAACCCAAAAGGGAATCTGGATTCTGTTCTGCAGTAGCTGGCACTAATCACATAGATGAAAATATTTTTTTTTATGAAGACTATGCTTGGATAATTAAGCATTTTCAAATCAAATGAGACAAAATCCTAGAGACCTCTGAAGTCTTTAATAGTGCCTGTGTAACGCTAGGAGCAGTTCAGGTTGACATACCCGCATTACGGTTGATTTCAGATGTTCCCATTTCAATTTAAATTTTCCATTTTTAGTAAGAAATACCTATATTGCAGGGTCCTTTGGACTGAAAAAGTTGGATCATTTTCACCAGAGAAATGCGGGCTGTTCTGCTCTGTGTTGTTCTGTTTTGAATAATTGAACTCCTTTCCAACAAAAAAGGTAACCCAAAACCCAGCTTGTGCAAAGCGTCGTGCCATGTTCCAACCTAGTGATGCAACTCCCTCGCAAACTCATATCCCGGAGCCTTTGCACCAGATCCACATGGCAGCAGGGACGTGGCACCAAACGCTGCAGGCCATTTGGGTTTCTTTTAATTAGTGGTTAGAGAATTGGGACTGGACTGAGTCAAAGTCCAAGTCCCATTTCACAACTTTCCACTTGCTTCCCTAGTTTTTCCCATTACAGTAAAATTCTGCTGTGATTTGGATTAGTCATACGGGCTCAGCACAGTCATGGTTTTACTCATACTTTGTATGCAGATAGTGTCTTTTTTGTCCAAGGCTCCTAATGAGCCTTGCAAACAAGTGCTATCAGTTAAACTAGTACATACCGCTACGCTGTCTGCCCCGTGCTATCTGGGAGCAATTCACGATACTGATTTTGGCCTCTGCGGGTTTCAGCAGCCCGGGAGCCATCTTCCGGGGCTGGCACAGCCAAGATTCCTGGAAGGGCACAGGCTTTCCCTTAATTTACGAGCAGCAAGGGGTGACGCCGAGTCCCTGTCCCGTGTCGCAGAGGCGGGCAGCGGTGCTGGCGTCCCAGGCACGCCGGGAGGCAGGGCTTTCCGCCGCGGAGGGGTGCGGTTGTGTCGGTTCAGCTGGCGGTGCTCTGTCTGGTTCTGTTCGTTTTGCTTTGCTTTAGTCTGGCTAGATTGTAACGACAGCAAAAAAGCCTGGGCAAAGGGTCTTTTTTTAGAATTTATTGCTCCACAGGGAGGAAATAGAAAGGCCTTTGAGGTAGGTATTGTTTTATCTGCTTCACAGATGGGGGAGTTTCTGGTACAGACCCAAGGTCATGGGGAGTTTTGTTCCCACAAGATCCATTTCCCAGTCTGTTTAACAGCATTTTGCACCGCTGTGATGAGCTGGAGGAGTCAGAGACCCAGCAAACCGTGGCCTTCTCACCATCTCCTGCCCATGAGAAGTGACAGCATCCATCACAGCAGTGCTGCAGAGCGCTGCGCCGGAGCTCGACGCCGGCCCTGGCTCCTGCAGCCGACACATCTGTACGGTCAGGGGCAGGTTTTTAACTACCTGCAGAATTGTTCATGGCACTTGGCAGCCACTTTGCTGATCTGCTGCTGCTTCTGTGCCCTCCGCTGGGATGTCTGTGAGCTGCCAGGGGTCCCAGACCCAGAGCACGTCCCTGGGAGGAGCGGTGCTGTTAAAGCTGCAGACGTTGGATATGGAGTGATCACTGTGTGCTCTTGTTTGTGAGGAGATTGTCTCCCTCTCTTTCCATTTTTACTTCATTTCTTCCATTCCTCTCCTACCTATACTGATAGCAATAGCTTTACTCCTTTTTGGAAGTGAGCCGGGTTTCTACAGCTGGATTCCTAGGATCATGATGGCTTTCTCTGAACATACTCCAGCTTGAATTTGTTAAGCTTCGGGGCAGGCTGCCAGGTCCATCTGTCCTCCCTTGCCAATAAAGAGAGAGGTAATACTGGGTGAGAGGAGTATGGCTCTGCAGCAGCTTCTATGTAATGACTTCTTTTTATGTTGCTGTTATCACTGAGTGATTTGGGGCAAGTTACCAGTGTACTTGCAGAATTGTGAGAGGGAGCCAGAGCCTCTGGGATTGAAAGCTCGTGTACTGGAGAGAAGTAAAGAATCCAGATAGCAGATCTGCTGTCTCTTTCTTGCAGAACTCGTATGTGGTGCTGGCCGGCTTGTCAGATGGACTTGTAGCAGTGTTTTCAGTGTCCCAGGGCATCCCAGGGGACAGCTGCTCCTACCTGTGCTCCCACACAGCAAACAGGTCCAAATTCAACATTTCTGATGACGACCCCCGGCAGAACCCGTACCCCGTGAAGGCCATGGAGATCACCAACAGCGGGGCAGAGGTCTGGTACAGCAACGGCCCCGGCATCCTCATCATAGACTGCGCCACGATGGAGATCAACAGGAGGCTGGAGCCCTTCAGCGCGCCGTCGGTGATCACATCCATCGCCTGCAACTCCGAGTGTCACGGGGAGGAGGTGGTGTGGTGTCTGGACGATAAAAGCAACTTCCTGGTCATGTACCACGTTACCACCTACCAGCTCTGTGCACGCTACTTCTGCGGAGACTGCAGCCCCCTCAGAGACATGTTTACAATCCAGCAGCCTTCGGCAGCCATCCCAGCTACAGCGCCTATAAACCACAAAGCGATGGAGAGTAACCCGCTGGCGGACATGAGCATTATTTACAGCCCGGAGGTTGGCACCCAGATACTAAACCACCAGGACTCGCTCACAGATTATTGCTCTGTGTCTTCCTACTCCTCCTCACCTCCTAACAGGATAACCCGGTGCCCCTCCAGCCTACCCAGCTCGCCCATGAGCTCTTCCAGTGCACCGTTCTCCACAGATTTTGACGAGTCTGACAAATTTCATGAGCTGAAGCCTTCCCTGGATCACGATGCTATGCCTGCGGGTGACAACACGCAGCACCTCCAAGCTGTCAAGATTCTTCCAGTAAAAGACCTCATATGGATCCCCAGGTAAGCGGGTCACTTACCAAAGCAACTTCATCAAAATCCCTCCTGGGCTGAGCGTGAGATTAGCTCAGGCTAATTCAGGAACTTTCGCATTCCCAGTATGATTCACTTGCCCAGAAAGTCAAGTTATCATTATAAAATTTTGTTCCCAGTGCAATGGTACATTGATTTTTCTATTCCTTTTTAAAATACCTAGTGTTGGGCAGAATGGCCACATCTAAGGTCTTGCAGGATTGATTTCAACAGAAGAGAAATGTGGGTGGTACGACTCGAAGCCCTGGTTCCCCAGCTACTGAGGAAACAAACAGGCAGCTTCCTCGCCCAGACACAACCCTGGCAAATCCCGTTGCCTCCTGTTGAGCTGATGGAAACCACTGGGAGTCTGATTTTGCCTGTCACAGGGGCTCTCACTGCAGTGGATTCAGGGTGCCCCTTGGTGGCATGGCAGTGCCCCTCTCCCCGCAAAAGGTCATGTAACTGCAGGAGGGATTGCAGCAGAGAGGGTGGTTATCCTGCGTGGATCTTCCTCAGCTGTCACCAGTCTCCACTGCGGAGTACATGTGACGTCTCCCTTGTTCCTTTTCTAGGAGAGGAGGGGATATCATTGTTATCGGACTGGAGAAGGAATCCGGCACCCAGCGGGGCAGAGTGATCGCTGTGCTGAAGGCCGGGGAACTGGCTCCCTACGGGTGAGGCTGACTTGGACAGCGCTTGTCACACCGATTTCCAGGGGCACAAGGGGACTGGGTGGCAGAAGGTGGCTCTGCCAGCTCCAGGGGCTCTTGGGAGCTTCCTCTCAGCATCCAGCAGTACCTAGAAGCTCACAGCTAGAGGAGACAACAGTTGCTGGTTGCACACTGAGGCATGTGCATGCTCTTACAGCATGGCAGATGGCGAGGGGAAGGCACTGCGACCACGGTCTGGTCTCCAAAAGCCACAGAGAGCAAGTACCCCT
Organism: Phalacrocorax carbo; assembly: GCF_963921805.1. NCBI lineage: Eukaryota > Metazoa > Chordata > Aves > Suliformes > Phalacrocoracidae > Phalacrocorax > Phalacrocorax carbo. Next base: position 4,111,615 of record NC_087519.1, on the reverse strand, counting down.
GTAACGAGGCAGGCAGGACCGTCTTGCACAATGCGATAAACGTCGGTCTGATCCTGCCTGGAGCTGACTCCCTGCGCTCTGAGGGCACCTGGCAGAAGACTGCTGGAGCTTGGCAGACTCAGGCCCCGCGTTAAGAACAAGAGGTGTATTTATGCAGAGCGCAGCGCTTGTCTGTGGCTGCATTCACGTGGATCAGGTTGACGTTCTGGCTCTAAATGAGCACCTTTGTGCTGTCGGCAGTGACGGGCCAGGGGAAGGCTCCTGGAGCACAGGGGAGAGCAGTTATATACATTAATTTTAAATGTTTCATACAGCGAACGAGAGTCCAAGTAAATAAATAGCTGCTAGAGAGATGGGAGTGTTCCTGCTGATCACTTAAATACCAGTCTGGGATTGTACTATTTGTATCCAAACAAATGGAGGTTAAGCAGTGCTAAGGATTATAAATGATCATTTATTACCACTGGGCAAACAGAACAAGAGATCAAAGCGCTCCTGGTATTCCCTCTACTTGCTGGCTGAGTGTCTTTATCAGTTAGCTGGGAGTGGAGTATTCTCTTTAGTGTTCACAGGTACTGTTAGGTTGATTTTGCTTTATCCAAGTTAAGCGTGGAGTCAAGGCGAGGTGACACGGCCGTCTCGGGCTCGTCTGCTTTGCTGCCTTGCAGCCTGGCTGGTTCAGGCACGGTGGCCGTTGGCTTGCGCTGTTTTACCAGCAGCGTAAAGACCGGCCGATAGTGCCTGCCGCCTCCAAGCGCAGAGCAGGGCAGGAAGGTGAGGGAAGGAAAGGGGCTGATGAGGGGCAGTTTGTGATAAAACCCAGCTGCCGAGGACAGCCCTTGTTGCCAGTGACCCCACCAAGGTCTAGGGGCCTTTCTGGAGACACAGTCTGGGGTTGGTCTTCCCCTGTCTGCTCTTGGAGTTGTAGAAAGAGCCAGGCAAGGTTCCCTTGAACCCTGCAAGGACACAAGTGTCATCTGCCTGGCCACCTCCCTCTGGGGTATCTGCAGGGCCAGCTTCAACCGCGCTTTTGTAACCAGTTAACACGCTCAGAGGCCACACGTTCGCAACACGATGCTGTCACGCAGGACTCCTGCCTGAGCCTTGTGGGTCCCTGGGCTGTTGCCGTAGCCACGCCTGCTGATCTGGACTCGGGGCTCGTACCCTGAGCAGGCAGAGGTGGGCTCTGTCCTGCCTCCACGCTGCCTTTCAGGCTGCAGAGGCTCTCGGCAGCCTGCTAGCTGTGGCATGATGTGCGGGCTGTTTTGAAAATGCCCAGCTGGCAGCAGGCAACAGAGTCTGTGGATTTAACAAATCAGGGGATTAACAGCAACTTCAAAATGTCACGGCAGACTTAAGCACCCACCTGCACGTTTAGGCTCCCGAATCCCTTTAAAAATCTTTTCCCATGTCACTGAGCCGCTTGCTTTTGCTATGACATAGTTCCTGATCCCTCTCTTTGTTACATTGTCCTTTCTCAAGGATTTTCAGCTTATAAAGAGAGATTCGGTAGCTGGAAAGGAAGGCTTGTGAGTCAGTGCCTCAGACGAGCGGTGGTGTGCTGTGCTAGCAGAGCTGCTCTCCGCTGTAACGCCCTTCTCTGCTCTGTTCTTCCTTTCCCAGGACGCTGGTGGATGCTGCGCTCATAGCAAAGGACACAGTTGTGTGCTGCTTTGAGAATGAAAACATGGAGTGGTGCCTGGCTGTCTGGAGGGGCTGGAGCGCCAGAGACTTTGACGTTTTCTACCAGGCCTACGAAGAGCTGGGAAGGCTTGAAACCTGCATGCGGAAAAGAAGGTAGTGCTTGTGGCGCTGGGAACCAAGGCTCGACTAAAGGACGGAAGCGTTTTGCTCTGAGCATGCCTGGACCCCGAGACACAGCCCCGGAGAGGCAGGGCACGAGGGGTGCGTGGGGGGAGCATGCGTCTGGTTTGCTGCTAATGAGCACTGCGGGGGTCCCGTGGCTGGAGCCCCATCAGGGCTTTCGGGGACTGAAGAAACCGGTGTGAGCAGGGCAGGGACGAGCCTGGGAGCTGAGCTGTCCCTCCGCTCTCTTGCTCCATCACACGCTCCCCTGCAGTAGTCGAGTGCAGAAAGCGGAGGTGGCTGCAGTTCTGCTCATGCCTCTCTTTCCCGTTTCTTCTTCCCCATTTTAAATTCCTTCCTCACCTTCAGCATGCCCTGGCTGCTGCTGCTGCTTTTATAGTGTATTTTGTCAGCCAGGAGAGCTCCGTTAACTTCAGCGGGCCCTTTCCCGGGAGCCTGAGCGCGTTACAGTCCCCACTGCCTGCTGGCCGGCGGTGCGGCTCACTGTGGGCTGATTCCCTCTGCTCCCGCGGGAAATGCGTCTGCTGGGCGCCCTGCGCCGCGGGGCTGCTGCCCGCATCCCTGCAAGGTTGTTAGAGGCTACTTCAGGGGTAGCCCCTGTTGCGATTGCTGCGTAGAGACATCCGGGTGTAAGGACCAGCAATAAGCTTTGGCTGGCCACTGCATTTCTGGTTCCTAAAAGCTATTGTGGCACAGCGTTACTGTGAGAGAGCCTAAAACAACCTGCCGACGGTACCGCACAATCTCAGTGAGTGAGCGAGCTATTTAATTGCACTGTTGCAAAGTCAATTGTAAATAAAGCTGATAGAAAGCAAAGTCACTTGCTTTGACAAGAGGCTTCCTGGTGTAAGAGAAGGGAGCCGTGTGACCAGGAAGGTTTATAAACCGTCTTCGCTCCACTCCTCCTTCTCTTGGGAAATGCACTCTGGAGTATCGGGAACACAATAAGCTTAATTTGCCTGTGTATCTGTGCAGCTTCTGCTCACCACGGCTTTTATTTTATCTTCATTAGTGGCCTGGGATGATGGATTGGCTCTGAATACAGTTGCACTTAGTTATCCCAAGCATGTACAGCAGTGTAAAAAGTGAGCCTGGCTAAGCACCCTGTAAAAAGGTGTACAGTTTGAATTTTAGACCTTTTTTTTGTTTTTTTTCTATCCCAAGAAACTTGTGTGAGCATCGGCAAGGCTGGCCAAGGCCGAACGGGCAGGTTAACCCTCTGGTTCACATTTCTGTTGCAGGCTGCTAAAATATCCTTCTTCAGAAACAGTGTATCTTAAAATAAACAGATTTCTCCCCACAATGACACTGCGTCGGTGGCCTTTTTTATTGGCAGCCCACGCCTGCGTCAGCTGCAGGGTGTGCGGGGTTTGCAGCAGCCGATTAAGGTGCACGTCCTCCTCGAATCAGGTTTACAAGTACAGTCTCCTTACCCGGCCTTACCTGCCTCCGTCCCCTGCGGCTCCTCCAGCGGCTGGTGCAGCAGGTACGGCAGCACGCCCTGGTTTGCTCTCCCTCGCCGGGACAAGCTCTCCTGCCTCTTGTCTCAGAGACGGGGAAGAGGCGGTTCAGCCCTTCGCTGCCGCTGCTGTTTGATGGGCATTTTCACAGCTGCCCCGAGAGCTCATCCTGACTCAAGCGTAGCTGTGAAGTAGCTGTATCTGTGTCACCTGCCTCCCATCCTGCTGCGTAGCCCAAAGCCTGCGCGTGCCGGCCACGCACGCCCCTGGCACCCGAGCTGGGGTTTAACCATCTCACGGTCGCCTTCCTCAGGTGCCAGACCCCTTTTACACCCGTGTGCTATTTCTTGAGCCTTTAAGCCCCAACAGAGGCTATAAAACAGCTTGTACTTTCGTTCAGCCTTGCAGGTTTTCCCTGACAAAACACTATCAGGAATAGCCACCGCTGTCCCTGATCGTCTCTCTGGAGCAGAACATCTCGGGCACCATGTTGCTTCCATAGCCGGGCTGGGGCTGGTGCCCCCCATGGGCACCCCACCTCCCCCAGGGGTCAGCCGGAGCCTCTCCCAAACCTTCGGTGGGCACCGGCCGAGGCCCCGCCACAAAAGGGGCTTTGTTCTGCTCGCGGCCGCGCGCTCCGCAGCTGGTACTGCGCACGGCCATCGCGCGCCCTCCCCCAGACACGCCGGGACGTCCCGCCTCCGAAAACCCTGCTGCCACCCTCGCCAGCCGGGTCCCGAGGGCCGGGGAGGGAGGGGTGGTGAGAAGCAGACGTCACTGCACAGTGGCATGAGAGGTCCCTGCCACAAGGATGGGAGTGAGCGTGTCCCGAAACCGCCTGGGAACGGGCTCGGTTCCCAAAGGCGACTGAGGTCCTGAAAGCTGCTACTCTGGAATCAGGACAAAACCTCCCCTTTCAGCAAACCTGAAACCTCGTTAGCACAAGGCTCCATTAAGCAGCCAATGCACGTGCTGCGGGAATGAATCCCCAGGGGCAAAAGTAAACAAATAAAAACAAAAACAAAAAAAAAAAAAACAACCCACCAGTTCAGGCACTTTAATTGAGATTTCAGTGCTCGTTCCCAACCCTCCCACCAGCGAAGCCTCTTCTGCTCCCGGCAGGACTGGCAGCAGGTCGGGTGAGGGGACGTCATCCGTCCCCCTGTCGTCCATCCCTGGGGAAAGGGATGGGGTCCAGGCCAAAGGCAGGAAAAGCCCCAAAAGCCCAGGAGCAAGGGGCTGCTGGAGCCCAGCTGCTGGTTAAGTCCCCGTTCCCAGTGCTTGGCCCGGGATAGCTGCGTGTGTCGCAGCCATTATTTTACTTCAGCTTCTAAAAATAAGCCCGAGCGGGGCCTGGAGGAGGTTATTCCTGCAGCTGACCGAGGAGAGACGAGAAAACAGCTTAGCTTTATTTGGTCAGCCTCAGGTTCCCCCAGCCCGTCTCGGAGCAGCGGGAGCACACGGAAAGGGCTCGGCACGGCGAGGGAAGCGGATGCTCCCAAATGAGATTAACCCCCCCCGCACCAGCAGCAGGCAGGAGGCGGGTGCTGGGGCCATTAATTACTCGCCGAGGAGCAGGACCTGTCGCCGCTGGGATTAATTGAGCCGTCAGCACCGGAGCCCCTGCTCAGCCGCGGCTGCCCAAACGCCCCGGCTGCGTCCCCTGGCCCAGCTGCCTCCTGCGAGCGGGGAGCCGCACACTGCGCCCCGGGGTCTTCCCTGAGGCGCTCGGCTGTTCTTTACCTGCTTTAAAAGAACTAAAACCAGTTACCTCTGGACACTGATTCCTAGTCCTGGCTTTGGCTGTGTCTTTGCTGCAAGCAGGATGCAGGGTCAGGCCCTGGGATGGGGAACGCCTGCCATGCCCACCACCCGGGGCCCGGTGGGGCTCAGGGGCTGCCTGAACATTTTTCGGGGGGAGGCAGGCATGACATGGATGCAAAGTGCTGGTCATACCCGATCTCCAAGGCTCCACACCCTGGTGCTCGCTCAGAGGGTTCTGGGGACCAGCACAAGCTCCCAGCGCCGCAGGCACACCGCCCCCGCCGGCCTGGCGCTGTCCGAAACCAACCGGCTCCTCCGTAAGCAGGAAAAACAGGCAGCATTAAAGCTAATTCTGCTAGAGAAGGAGAGAAGGGCCCTGGGCAGTGGTGCAGGATTGGGCCGAAACGCCTGCACCGGCTGCCAGAGCAGCCTGGCACCACGGTCCCGTCCCGCTGCTCACGGACACGGCTGATGGGGTTACACCCTGCGCCGCTCATTGCGGGGCACATCCCTCCAGCTAATCCGGGCGTTGCCTGCATAGAAAGGCAAGGAAAGGGCAATTTAATGGTATTAAAAGTTTCCCCAGTCCTGGCTGGATAAAATAACCTTGGCAGAAAACAGGTGCGGGGCGCGGCGCCGCTCCGGTCGCCCTGACCAGCCCCAGCCCTGCGGCGGCCCTGGGCTGCGGCTCTCGTGGTACCCGAAAGCACCAGCTCTGCAGGAGCCGGGCTGCTGCAGGCACTGGGGGCGGCAGCTGCCCGTCGGACAGCTGGGTAGGAAGGACAGCAAAGCCACTCATACTTTCTAACCTTGCAGCATGAATGGAAATTAAAAGCAAGACTTTATGTCCCCATCCCGCGAACAGGGTGGTTCTGCAGCGGCTGCCCCGGGCAGCGTCCCGGGCAGGGCTTGAGCCGGCCGGAGCTGTGCCGGTGCGGGGGCAGCTGCCCGCTCGCCCGCAGTCTCCCTGCAGCCCCGCGCTGCCGCCCAAGTGTTCAAACCACGCCGCAACGGCCCGCACTCGCCCCTGCCTGACAACCAGGTGGCTCTTTGTGCTTTTGAGGCTCAAAAATGCCATTTTTGGCTTCATTTTCCCAAGAGCTCTGTGACTCACATGCTTTTTTCCCTTTGTTACATTCAACGTGCAGGGGGAAAAAAAAATCATTTGATATATTAGAGCAAAACCCACCTCTCACGCCCCAGTGAGAAGCATGGGGGCAGGCGGGCAGGTACGCACGAGCTGGACGCGCCACCATCCCCGCGCCGCACCAGGGGCTCTTGGCTTCAGCGTAAGGAAACAATAAGGTGACCTTTTTTTTAAGGGATGTGGGGAAAGGGGCAACGCTGGCTGCTTTGTATTCTGCTATCGAAAGGACAGAGGAAATTAGTTTTCTTTAAGCAAACTTTAAAGGACAGGAAATATTATGGCTATTTCGGGCTGCCAGCCTGTCCTCGGCTTACCCCGGCCCCGTGGCAGTGGGATGGGGAGCGCCGTCGGGCTTCGGTGGCTGAACTGGCACCATGGCCCTGGCTCTGTTTTACCGTAGGCAGGAGAAGGCTGCTGCTCTGCCAGGGCAGGCGGCTACTCTTCATCACCGGTGCCTAACAAAATGACACCCCGGTCCCTCTCCCTCCCAGCCCAGCCCTGGTACCCCCAGCAAGGCTCCTCCAAGCTTCGGGTCCTGCTGATTTCTCCTTCGTGCCAAGCTGTGACCCTCTTGCTCCTTCCCCTGCCAGCACCGGCAGAGCCCCGGCAGCGCGCCACGGCCACCGCGCCTCCCCTGCGCCCGCTCCCCGCGCAGAGCAGCTCCGCTAGCGGGTGCCTCCGGGGCCCGCCCGCCCTTAGACACCGGCGGTGCCAGGGCCCGTGAACTGGGAGAGTCCTCCTCTGCCCTGCAAGCGCTTGGGGATGGCTGGAGGCACAGGTGGAGGGATGGCGGCTTGGGATGGAGGTGGCTTCGGTGGCACACAGACACAGGGAAGGGGCTGCCGCGTGCTCAGGGGGCTGGTGGGGTGGGCTCAGGGCCTGGACCCCACCAGGGCTCTGCCCCCATCCACCACCTCTTCCCTGTGCGATCACACGGGTGCATCCCTCCAACTGCTGCGATTCGGCAGGGCGTGAGAGCACCCGTCGCTGGGCACTGCTGCCTTCATCAGGAGAGGCCTGGCTGCCCCCGCCTGCCTTGCCCTGTGCAGGGAGCGGGATGCCTCAGCACCCCGCGTACCGGCGGGAGCCACAGACTAACCCGTGCCACGCATTTGCCCCTTCCTTCTCCATTTTCCTTCTCAAAAATTCTAAAACGCAGTCCTATTGGGAGGATTAGACAAGAAGAACCAGCCCCAAAAATAACATCCCTTGGCCGCAGCGGCCTGGCCGTGCTCGGCAAAGGACAAGCGGCTCCCACCACGGCCGGGGGACACCCGGCACCGCCGCCGGTCCCGGCCAAACCTGCTGTCCCCAGCCCTCCCCGTGCGGCTGCAGGTCCCCAGTCACCCCAGGGCCCTACACCGGGACGTTATGGGGACGCGATGGCTGGAAGGGGGGGTTAAGGCGGCCGCATCCCGCTCACTGTAAAAAATATTAGATGTCGGGGGCTCCTCTATACAATTCAGTCCTATTGTGGTTTTTGTTTTTCCTCTTTTTTCCGACAATAGGCTCTTTTACACAGCATGGCTGAGGAGGCATTTTGCTGCGTTAAAAAGCCCCCCCGCCAGCAGGCACCGTGGGGTCCGGCTCTGGGGCCGCAGCGCTGGGGCTGAGCCCCCACCCCACGCACCGGATGGGGGTCCCAACCCCACACACTGTTACCCCCAGGTCTGGTTATTGCACCGGCGGCATTTTGGGCTGGTTTCCATGCTATTAAACACTTCAGTGCGATCTTCCAGCCCTAACAGCGTGTCCTCTGGGGACTTGTTGGTCTGACCCCTGGAAAAGGGGGCTGCCCTTTGATTTTTCACCACGCTGACAGTCAAACCCTTATGGCTGAGGTGAGCAGGGCCCCATGCGAGACCAGGACTTTTAAAATTGTGCTGAATTTTTCCAAAAATATAAACCTTCCTGGTCTCCTTGTGCAAACACTGCCCAGCTCTGTTTCTACCTGGGTTCTGATGTTCCTGGGAGGAGGCAGCGGCCATCAGTCAGCGCCGCGCACACGCCACGGCCCGCAGGCGCGGTGGAAAACAATAAAGGTGCGAAAATCAGCTCAGCTTTGCCCAAACACACCTGGAGATCAACTGAACTGAAGAGCAGAGAAATCCCCCGGGAGAGCTGTGGTGGGGAGCAGGGCCAGGTCCCAGCGATGCCCAAGCATCGCTGCTGCTCCCGCTGCCACATCCAGGGGTAGCACATGGCCACCCTCCTGCCCCCCACCCCCCCCAAATAATCCCAAGGGGAAGGCTAACCCCAAAGTCCCGCTGCGCCAAGGGCAGGGGCAGCTCCAGCACAGGCTCCTGACATGGCTCAGAGCTGCTCAAGGAAAAAGCTATTAAAAATATTCAATTTTAAAATAAAAATAGCCTTCCCACCGAGGCGCACACTTCAAACCACTGTTTGCAATTGGACATCAATACATTTGCTGCGTGGGCCGGTGGCAGGAGACCCAGCGGGGAAGGCCGGGAGCCTCTCACTGCCCTGGAGCGCTCCCCTTTTCTTTAAAACTTTTTAATTTACAGGAAACTCCTCAGTGCTGCGGGAGGGATTTGGGGGGGCCCGGCATCACCCCCAGCTTTGGCTGCCTACCGCTTGCTGCCATCCGGAGGTGGGCACGGGGCGGGAGGGAGCCCTGGCAGCCACATCGAAAGCCGTTTGCTTTGGTGGGGTACGGTGGGACGCCGCTGTTGTGGAAGTCCCCTCACGAGGACTTTGCCGTCCCCACGGCGCGCTCCTGCAGCGGGGACCAAACCAAGCCGTGGGTGAGCATCTCGCTTGGTGCCCCTCGGGGAAGCCCCAGTGCCGGGGCGGGGTGGTGGGGTTTTGGACATACTGGGGGTTTTTTTGCAGCGTGGGGCTCTGAGGAGCAGTGTGGCGGGGAGGTGGGACCCCCAGGTTTGCAGAGACATCGCTGAGTGCAGGGGACTGGGCTGGGTTTGCTCCTGGGGAGGCTGCCCCGGGATGGGGATGGTGACGGGACCAGGGCTACAGACGGGACTGGGGATGGGGCTGAGGATGGGGATGGAGAGGAGGATGAGGATGAGCCCAGGGAAGGTGCTGGGGGCTGAGCTTGCCTGGGGCGGGTGCTCAGCACCAGGGGAATCACAGCAGAGCGAGTTTTGGCAGCTGGCAGCCGGCCAGGGCACGTACCTGCCCCGCGAAACTGCACGTCTGCAGCAATTTGGGTTCCCCAGGGCCAAACACTGCCTGCAGAGCCAACCCCAGCAAAGCAAACAGCTTTTATCTGCCCCATATCGCAGCACATTTGGTTTGGAAGTTTGTTTTATTGCAGAATTACTTTAAACTGCGCCCTTTGTATAAGCCCTCTTATCGACAAGTCAATAAAGCACAAAGGTGGCATTATTTTTGTCTTCCTTTTATAAGGAAACCAACAGCGAGAGGCGCAGCAGAACCTGGGCAAAGTCCTTCTGGCACCCCCAGTCGTGCGGTGGACACCCCCAGTTTCCAAGACACTTGAGCCCAGCACGCTGGAAATGTTGGAGCCAATTCAGGTCAATTAAAGTTGAGGTTTTTATTGAATTAAAGTGTGAAAGTAAATACGGCCAGCCCTGTATTTGGCCTGTTATTTTTTTGATGTTAATTCCATTTTTTTCACCCTGCTCATAAATGTGATTTAAAAGGTGGTAGAGATTCCTGGGCTGGAGGAGAGCGGGGAGATGGGTTTTGGAGCTTGGAGAGGACGCGGGCGGGTTTCTTGCACCTGGGAAAGCTTCGGCAGCGGTTTGGATGTGAGGCATAAAAGTGCTTCTGGCAGCAGCAGCCAGGTGAAATTCCATGAAAGACTCAGGGAAGGAAACCTCATGGGATGCGGCCGCGCTGCAGCCCAAACGTGCCCCGGCCGGGGCGCCTCGCGTGTCTCCAAGGCTGCCCAGGCCCCGCAGAGACGGCCTTTGAGCTCAAATCGGGTCCAAAAAGCCCTGAATTTGCTCCAGCCAGTGCAATAACTCACGCTGCCAGCGCGCCGCTCCGCAGAGGCTGCAGCCCTGCGTACAAAAGCTTTTGTTTAAACAGGTCCTGATGCGGGCAGCGTCCCACCAGCCCAGAAACCACCACGTCCCGGAGCGGAGCAGAGGAGGAACCTGGAGGGACCTGGAAGCATCTGCCCCCGGCAAAGCACTAACCCTCTCTCCATTTTTTAATGCCTCTGAAGGGTTTTTCTTGCCAAAAAAGCTCTCAAGTGAGGCTGGCTGTGCAAGCGGAGTATTTTTAGCAAGTATTCATGCAAAATGACTTAGGCTAATAATTTGCAATGTAAAGTTCGAGCTTCAGCAAAAACTCAGACTAAGCAGATTTAGGGTCAGCGGGACTTTCTTGCTGATTTTGCTGAATAGAACCGTCCAGGCAGGTCCAGGGAAGCTGGAGCTGGGCACTCATTTATTTTTTTTCAGGTCAATAAAACCCTATTGTGCCTGAAGGACCAAAACCTGAAATCCTTCCATGGGCTGTGACTCTGCAAAGTTACTTATAAATATTTAAGCTGTAATCGCATCGAGCACGACGGTCACAGAAAATACAGCATGCACTTTCCCCGTGCCCTTTTTGCCATCTTTGATCCTCGAGCAAAGAAATGAAGAGCAAAGAAATGAGCTGCTGGGAGGGAAGTGCTTTTAGAAAACAGAGCTAATAAATCCAGCTCCACCCTGTTGCCTTTCCCTGATTTCACATGCTATTTAACGCCAGCGACTGATGAAAGCGGATGAACAAAGAGCCAAGCGCAGCCTCAAGACGCCCCAGCTCAAGGCTCGCAGTGAATTTTGGCCGTTCCCCCCCCCCGCCCCCGACAGGACAAGCAGGCTCTCCTCGCCACCCCACAAACGCACCTCCCAGAAGGGAGGCCCAAGGCTGGCTTTAGGCTCTGCTGCACACCCCCCCCACCCCCAAAGTTCAGCTCGGCCCCTCCTGTTCACCAGCTCCGTCGGCTGCCGGCGACAGCCCCCCCACAGCTGAGCGGCTGCCGGAGGACAGCCCTGGGGACGGCCGCCGCCGGCGGAGCACCGCGGTGGGGGCAGCAGGCCCGACAAGCAACGCGGGGCCGGGGAGCGAGGATACCTGAGGGGTGAAGATGGTGATGGGTCACCTGTGCTTCAGAGCATGGTCTCTCAGCGGTCGCTGGTGGGAGACGGCCGCTCCCGCGGCTCGGCGGACACACGGGGCCTCCGAAGCCCTCCAGAGCCACCACCTTGCCAAGCACGAGCCAACGGGCCAGGGCGAGCGGAGTCAGTGTGGGCAAGAACCCCCCGTGTGAGCCCGTCTCTCGCTGCGAGCCACGGGAAGATGGGAATGGCGAAGTGTTTCTGAGCTTTGACTCGCGAGTTCATCCTCCGCGCGGGTGTGCGGGACAGAGCTCGCACCCATGGGTGTCCAGAAAAGGTGGAAGGGTTTAAACCCAAGCGCTGAAGGGCTGCAAAGCTCTGCTTGGGTGGAGTTTTATTGCAGTGAGCGACCAGCACGGCACCTGACACGGGTTACATACACTGGAAGAACAAGGGAAAGAAGTGTCTCACATTTTTAATTGTTTTAATGAAGAAGAGAAGCATCTCGACAACAAGCAAGCCTCGTAAATGAGCCTCCGTCACCACGTTCTTCGACGTCAGGATGACACCACCTCATTTTCTCATACCTTGTTTTTCTTCACAGACCAAAGGCAAACCTTCCTGCGCTTTCCAACACCAGCTGGCTTCTCGGCATGAAGTAAACTTCTCTCTGAACCAAATAACCAGAGTAAACTGTGAATGAAATGTTCCAGCCCCAGAAGGGATTTTTGTCAGAGGCTGGGTTAGCACTTGCCAGCCGATGACTTCCACCTGGTCAAGCTCCTTAGAACTTGGGCACCAAATGCCGCTTATTTTAGTACAAAACGGGGTTTATAAGGTTAGACTTTTATCATAGACAGTTGTAATTTGAAATCTAACTTTAAAATGGGTTGTTTTTAAGCTGCGAGTCCATAAAATACGTGGTCAGTTCAGATGTGGGGCCTCAAGAGCTGCCTGCAAGCTTGTTGTAAAACTCGCTTTTAATGCTGCTTGGACAGATTTGGTAACTGAATCAGGACTGCGGCAGCTGAGCAAAAAAAACCCAATACCAGATGGGTGCTTTTCATTGCACGGCTTTTTCCATTTACATGCATTCTGCTTTTACCGGCTGCTATGGGCCAAAAGAGTCCCACATAACCATAAATGCTAATAAACACAGTGTAAGTACGGGGCTTCCCCCCCTCCCCCCCCAACTTTTGGTACAGGTCTTCAGGGTTCATATTCTTCAAGCTCTTTTCTGCAGCCACAAATACCAGGTGCTTTTTTTTTTCCCTTTCCCTGGTGTGAAGACACACTTCTGTAATCCCTAAGATCCCTGCTTTGGGACTTAATTTTTACCTAAAAAAGCCTCATGCCAGTATTGAACAACCGATAAAGCTGGCAGAGCTATTAGAAGTGCTTGACACAATAATTATTTTTTCTGTGTTTGACTATACAAAACATTACGAAATTATTCAGCCTTGTCATCGCAGGCATTTAAAATGTATAGTTATGGATGTTTTCAGACAGCGAAAGCACTTTTAATCTTTTCACGAGGAAAAAGGTCCAGCTGCCCCAGGGACCCGCACGGCTTGGCAGCAACGGGCGCGCGCACCAGTCTGATGAACGGATTTGTCTCCCCTTTCCCCAGAGCCAAGGTACGGGGCATTAAGTTTATTCCAGGCCAAAACACAACACAGAGGTCGAAACCCTTTGTAAGAGGGAGATCCTTTTACCTGGACTTACTTCCCAGAACTGCTTTGCCTTTGCGGCCGAGCCTACGCTGTATGAAGAGATACGGACTGAGGCAGACGACATGAGGAGCTCCGATTGCAAATAAAAAATCTTTATTGCATCTTAGAAGCAAGTCTTAAAAAAAAAAAAAAAAAAGAAGAAGATTTTCCATGCACTGAATCCATCCAAGTACCTACATCCTTGGGACTGTCACCAAAAAACGATGAACATTATAAGACATCGACTCTACACTAGTTGCAGCTCATATTCCATACACGTGTAAACAATGGTTATTTCTTCTACTGGAATAGCAATTACTCCATAAGATCCCTTCACACATGGCAACAACCTCAGCACTGGTTCTTCTCCATTCCTTCACTAGTCTCCACTTCCCAAAGAGTAGGCAAAGCGGAACTGAGAGCAATGAGACGAAATGGTGCTGGAGGGTACAATAGAAAAATATATTGTTCGCTGGTTTCGTATTTTTTATTTCTGCTGAGCAAGATATTTACAGGTAGGTAGGTCCCAACAGATCATCTGCTTCAGTGACAATGTCCGTTCACTGTCTGAGTCTCAGTGTAAAGGGCTCTCTTGCTGGCTTTAAGGCACTTTGAGTATTTTTCTCTTACCTTGCTAGGTGTTAATTCCTAGGGATCGCACTTTCCTTGTGTTCGGCCGCCTCATCCCCAGTTCCTCTTTGAATACCAAAAGAATTCCTACGCTCACTGAAGTAATTCCAAAAATGTTAAAGAAATTTGGGAAAAGAAGATCCATAGAAAAAAATATTTTAGAAAGTAATCTTTGGAGATCATTTACTGCAAGTATGATGTACACTACCTTATCAGTGAGAAGATGCAATACATTCCTAATATATATATATATATTTACACACACATATATATATATATAATATTAAAATGACTAACAGATATTCAAGGAAAGGTCAAGAACCTAAAACAATGGATATTAAATAAATTAACGGTCTATTAGATACAGAAAAAAAAAATCCCAAAACAAAACTAGTAATCAAATGTAATAATTGTTCCCATTAACATCATGTAACCAACGGAACAAAATCAATGCAATCAGGTGCAGTACACGCGGTATAGAAGATTTTTCAAAGTTCTCGTTAGGGATCTCTAATTGTTCGTTGCGTACTGTCGCTTTGCTGCAAGAGATTCGCGTTTCCCATCCTCTTCCCCTCCCTCATTACGCTTCGGCATTTCTTGATCGCATCGTCTCGGCTCTAGACAGGACAGCGGTTGAGGATAACACACAGAACCCACCACGGATTCTTAAAACATTACGTCCATATATGGACCAAATATAAAACCCGAAAAATTTCTACAAGGACTAAAGGGACAGCAGGTTGTGCTTACTTTCTTCCCTCCCTTGAAGTCGCCTGGCCATAATAGGTGGAAGTGTATTTTTAAACGGAAATAATCAGCCATCTGGAAAAAAAAAACACCTCCTGCGATTAATACCCTTACCATCGCCACACCGATTTGTTTTGTTCTAACGCAATTTTAAAAATAATGGCTACCCTTAACAAAAGAAGCAGGATCTTTGCACGGTAGCAGTCACAACAAAACATTTAGATACACCGTTTTGTCGCTTGGCTTGCACGCTCGGGTCCCAATTTACAGAATCCCAGCAACGAAGACGGCAACGGAAAAGGTAGGAAACAATCTTTTGTTCGTAAGGAAAATCTACTTCAAGTCAGACTTCCGCTGATCGGTCAGGTAACTCTTAAACCATTATTTTTTGTTTGAAGGCAAATATTGATCACAGTTTTGTTCAAAACCAAAAACACGACAACAACAACAACAAAAAAACCAACGGCCTTGTTCTTCTCAAAACGAGCACTTTGTAGGAAAACAATGATGATTTCTAAAATATATCCTGTGTGGTCTTTTAAAAGTGAATTATCAAAAAACATTTTCCCAAAAATAAATTAGATAATTAAAAAAAAAGTCTTTTCCAGCATAGCTGGACATTAGGCTGTCCTCACTGAGCCATTAGTATTGCTGCTTTTCCCAAAATTTGGGTCATTTTTTTCAAACCATATTTCAGCCAGCTGTTGTGTGGACCCATAAGTTGAAGCTTTGGACCCCAAGCACATTTTATATTGTTTTGGATCAAGATTAGGGTCACAAAAAACAGGGTGATGCACATGGACTACTCCAATTTCTTGGCTTCGGAATGTTTTTAAGCCAGCTTGAATGACTTTGTTAAATAGGTCTACGTCTTCAAGGCCCCAACCTTGGATGGAGACATCAAAGCCACCTGCTCGAAGAAGATCACCTTTGTAAATGCAGGTAATACCAAAGCCATAGTTCCTCCAGAAACCTGTTTTCTGGGTGAAGGCAAAATGATTGTCACTAGGAACTTTTCCACTATAAACAATCTTTGGATCGTACTGGCTAAAAATGATGGGGAAGTATACTTGTTGACCCAGAACTGTATTGGCTCTACACCGCTGGAGGAATTCTGTGGTAAACACTAGGTCAACATCACAGAAGAAAAGTAAAGACTCGTTCTGGAACTGAGAAGATCCGACTTCCAGAGCCAGTGCCCTCGAGAACTCCCCCGACACCGGCAAAACCTGCATGTCAGCCTTGGGGTATTTGGAGCGGTAATCTCTCATCAGCTCGATCTGCTTCACTTTGTCAGGGTTGGAGTTGGAATTGAAAAGCAGGACTACCAGCTTGACGTTCTGATTTGGAATGAGGCACGTCTTTTCAAAATTCCCCATGAACCTTGCGAACATGTCAAAACGTCCGGAGAGAGGAATCAGAATGTTGATCTTCTTGTCTTTGAGTTCCTTCCTCTCTACTTTTGATCGGCTGAGCTGGAAGGGAACAAACATCTTCAGCGAGTTGGAGAGGAAAGACAGGGACCCAGAATCCTGGTTGATTTTGCTGGCCAGCTCTTTGGCGTCCATCTCTTCGTGCTCCATAAACTGGATCTTGCTGAACGTCTGCTGCAAGTACGCGTGCCTCCGGACGGGGACGGTCATCTTCTTCCCCTTATGCTTTTTGTAGAGAAGCAACAAGTCAAGAACATACTCTGCTCCGTACATCGGATTTACTCTGCGATAGCCATACTGTATTTCCTTGAAATCTATGATCCTCCCCCGGGTCTTAGCGTTGGCGTTGATCATTTCCATGACCTGCATAACAATGTCATCCAACGCTTCACGCTGAGAAGAGTCCATTCCTCTCCGCGGGGGCTGCCCGTCAGCACCCGAATACAAATACTTCCCTGTAAGGAACTCCCACTCCAAGATCTCTTCCCTGTGGCGGGGCTGGAATCGCATGAAGGAGGGTGGCATCCCCAGCTGCAGGTCGTCTTTGTGGATTTCTGTATTGCTGTATTTGCTCATCAGGACAATTTCCCGGTGCAGCTGCACAGTCCGGTGACGCAGCTCTGCTATCTTGCGGCTCAACATGTAGCTGTGAAGTCTGTACTGGTACGGGGGGTTCTTGTTGGGGTGAAGCGTTATAGCTCTGTGTATTTTGCTGTTCCTCAGGTCTCGGATATAGCCTTTTTTGTTCTGCTCATAATTTTCATAAAACAGCTGCTGCATCTAGAAGAGAGAAAGGAGAAGTGAGCGTCTCGGCAGTGCTGTCCCTGTGGAAGTCAGCCTGCACGTCCCCCGCTGGGAGAAAACTCCTCCTTGCTCGCAGGGCCAGAAGGCTTTCTCAGTAAGCTGTTCTTGGTTTTTAGGCACAGGTTGTAGCAATACCAGCTGCTATTCAAGGAAATTAAGAGGATTATTCATTGTAAACTGGTAAAAGAAACATCTACCGTGGATTTGGGATTACTACAGCCTATTTTAGCGGTATCACCGTTGGCCAAAAACTGAGCAGTAAGTAGACTGTAAGCTCATTTCTTCACAACACAGCATCACCAGGAAAAAAAAACCACGAAGCGTTCACTACAAAACTCTTACTTTTCTTCTGCCTCCCATGGGCAATACTAATACTAATGCTAATAATAAAGGATGCCATATACATAGTAAGGAAATATGACAACACCTTTTCCATTACACCCAAATGCTATTCAGGCATTAAAAATCCAGTTTGCTGAATGTTTTAGTCAGGATGCTAAGTATGTTATCTCGAGCAGTGCAATGCAAAGCTACCGTTCCCCTGTCATTTAAAAATGTCAACAGAAAGTAAAATGCACCTGAGACTCCCAGCAGCAGTTCCAGAAGGCAGGTAATACAGGATGCCTACGTACACTAGAATAAAAGTGTTCTTCAAGTGGAAATTGCTATTTCAAAAGAAGAAGATAGCAGGGCAAGATTAGATTCAGAAGCCTTACGGAAAGCCACAACTTAAGAAAAGCAGGCAAACCAGCTTTACAGTTTTCAGTAGGTCAGGCAGCAGCTAATATAATGTAAGGTATGTGGAAACTGGGTTGGTAATGTGGAAAAATAAGCTGAACAGAAAACCCCAAGAGAAAAAAAAACCCTCAAGGCCAAAGTTACATACCAGCCTAGACAACGGACATTTAGAAAGATCACGGGCTGATTCTATGTCACAACACAGATGTCATCGACCCGCCAGAGGAGCTGACAGCTTCATTCGATACAGGATCTGCGGTACTGGCAGCAGAATTTGCTACAGGTAATACGGTCAATAAAGCACATGTTAAAAAGGCTATAAAGATTAGCAAAGAGCTAAAATCCAAAAGCCAAACAGAAGAGAGAATGACTCAAATATGAGGGCAATTAAAGGGAGCACTAAAAGGACAATCACAGGCACAGAAAGCCTCCCTTTAACGGACACAGCGCGAGTGATGCTTCTACCAGCTGTTCAGACCCAGCCGAAGTCCTGTTTTATTAGGCCTTCAGTTGCATTTTTCCCATTATTGTGGACAGACACTGAATCTACGGGATAAACTTGCACCTGGATTTAATCGCCGCTATCTTAACAAACCAGATGTGCGCACACCGAAACCTGAAATGCAGCGCATCGCTGTGCACAGCACAGGAGCAAGCTGAGTCTACTTGAAGCGTCTCCATGGATTCTAATCTGAACAAATGTAATTCATTTCAATGGAGGGAGGGAGGAATTTCAGCCGGCCTGAGAAAGAAAGGATGTTTTTTTCATGGGTCATCACCAATCCCCCACCCTTTCTCCTTTCCTGCTCCAGTTCACCTTCTTGCCTACTCTCCCCCAAGTGATTCCTGCTGCTTTCATGCTGTCTGCGAGCAATTCAGGCCAGAGGCTGCCTCTCATTAGACAGATCCCATACAGCAACGCAGCCAAAGCAGAACATATTGGCGATGGCCTCTTGGCAAGCCACGGACGAGCTGCCTGTCAAGATGTATATCCCTTCAGAAGTCACGCAAGATTTAAAAGAGTGCTACGGGCAGAGGTTAGCTGGTCTGATCCTCTGTTCAGCAGAGGGTTATCCAAATTGAACAAACCTCCTGCTTTCCCGAGAAGCATGTTTTTCCACTCACCCAAAGACTGTTCTTCATTTGTATCCTTATATTGTTTCCTCTACTTATAACACTTTATTTTTTGTCCACTTTGAACCTCACTGCTTCTGTTAAGGGCTCTAGGAGACCTCAAATCACACCCACTTATGGTCACTCCTGTAAGCACAATTTATGACAATGGAGAGCTCATGCAGCAAGAACGAGTCCAACACCGCAGGACCCACACGTGTATTTTTACTGACTCCACTGATCTATCCTCTCTAACACAACATATACATATATATATATATATATATATATATATATAAAACTAGAAGTATGAAATGCATATGGCAATAGGCTGGAGATTTCACTGACATTTTAACTACAATACAACTACTGGCAGAGGCTTTCCCAAGAGTATTGTGACATTAGATAAAAATTCTTAAATCATGTCATTAGGCAACTACT
This sequence comes from Phalacrocorax carbo, assembly GCF_963921805.1. Taxonomy (NCBI): domain Eukaryota; kingdom Metazoa; phylum Chordata; class Aves; order Suliformes; family Phalacrocoracidae; genus Phalacrocorax; species Phalacrocorax carbo. The sequence goes on along the minus strand of NC_087519.1, from coordinate 4,092,742 downwards.
ATTTAAAGGAAAAATTGACAATAGGACTTAATTTCAAACCTTGTTTAGGATTTACAAGGAAATAAAATCAAGACCATGCAGCCTGAATGCATTTATTCCAAAACTGCCATCTAGGACATTCTGAATTAGCTACGAGAGGAAACCATGAGAAGCAGAAAGGCCTTTAGATTACACAACAAAGTTTTAATAGAATACCGATGGGTAGGAAAATGTTATGAAACTTCCCAATGGAACTAAAGATATGAACCCCTAGCAAACGGCCCTAAACAGAATTAACAAGCTTGTTGTAAAGCTCTGGCTTGCCATGCAGGAGCAACCTCTTAGCCAGGATGGTTAACGTCTGAACTTTTTAATACTACTTCTTGCCTCTTCCACAAACTAGCTAACTTTGAAAACTGAACTGAAAATACAGCGTATCTCAGCAAGTCTTTACTGGTGCTTCAACACAAAGAAGTTTACAACTGACACATCTATTAACAGCCACCTCTCCAGCCAAAAAGGTGACGACTGTAACAAAGCCTGCGCTCCAGCCAACCCTGCAGCGCAGCTAATGAGAAGCACCACGGTAGCCAGGCTTTTATATAATCCTGTTTTTCAGAAGAATGCCTTGCAAGGCTGGCACGTTCATTGTTTTTCCTACAAAGTCTCCCCCCCTCCTACTCCAGCGTCCTCCTTGTCTCCTTATTTTGCAGGGACGTGCCAGCATCCCGCAGCCCCGATCCCCCACCTAGGAACCAAGGTACACCCCACACCGGTAGGAAACACACAGGAGGGTAGCAGAAGGGGTTAATCAATTCAGAGAGTATAATGGCTTACAAACTATTTTTTCACGGTGACATGAAGTGCTGTAAATGAAGTCCAAGTGGCCAGCAGCCAACAGAGCAATTTAACCCTTCCTGGGCCAAGGCGCCTGCTGACACCAACCCAAGCATGCAGAGGCACTGCGATGCCCAAGGCTCTCCTTCACGACAAGGGGCCCCACGTGGATTGCGTTTTCTCAGCCACATTTACAAAACTTGAAAGAAATGAGAACTTCCCTCCATATGGTTTGACAGCTCCACCAACATTAATCCATTTAAACCATTACGGCAGCGCTAGTCTTCGGCGCTGGGTTTGATCACTAATAAGGGCAATGTCCGACTATCCCCCATCACTGCTAACATAGTTGCTACCTCATTTGGGTCCAAAACACTATGCTAAATATTACCTATTAGCACATGCGGGCTTTTGACTCCACACAATACTGGAAAGCCATAAGGAAGACAAAAATCATAATTACCTCTTGTGTACATCATTAATAGAGATTGGTGGGTGGGAGAAGACAACAGAGAAATTTCTTTGTAATTTCTCCCTGTAATTTATTTGTTCCTCCCACATAGCAGCCATTAAACACAGACACAGGGAGCAACACAAGCACGTCTACCAGACATTACGTGCAAACTTCCCCATGCCTGTTACCAGATTCCTGCGAGCTGAACTCTTGCAAACTCTTCTTTTAGTGAAACAGGTTTCTCCAGGATTCTTTTCAAAAAAAGAACCTTTCATGGATATTAATTTTGCAATAATTATATTCTAAGCATGCTTTATTCTAGTGCAGAGCACTGAGAGCATAGGGATACAAAGAAGAGCTACTCTCTATTGACCACTATTTACTCTAGACCTGTTGAAGCCTTAAAAACCCTAATGTTCCCCAAACCATTAGAGACTGAATGTTTAACCTGTGGTACAGCTGTTGTGGGCACTACTGGCTCGTGTCCAAAAGACCAACTGAAAGGAGAGAGTGTTATGTTCTTCATTTTAAATGAAGAAGTCTTTTGCAGGCCAAAAAAAGTGTACTGGAGAAAATGGACTTTAAAAATAAGACCAGTTTATGCAGAAACTGGCCCGCAGCCACGGATTAGCCCCCGAGGGCTTTCTCTCACAGCTCCAGATTGTACTACCAGAGCCCAGAAAGCACAGCCCCACAAGTCTCATGAAAAGCAACCGTGGACAAGACATGTTGTATGGCAGGCTTCGAAAAAAGCCCAAGATGTGCTTTAAACACAAAGCCAAACTAATTAAAAGCTCAAGAAACGGCTAATGTCACCTAGCGCATGAGCACCTCATTTGGGAGGCGATGAGCACGCAGCTGGTGCAGAGCTGCTCACCTACGGGCATGACGTGGGTGCTGGGACAGCCCTTACCCTGCCCCACAGCTCTGCTGCCAAAACTATGCAGGATGCTCGCCCCCAACTCCTCCTTGCTCCTCCGTCCAGAGAGGCAGCCGTAGCGGTGCAAGGGGGCAGCTCCTGATGGCTGGTTGAAGTAAAATAAAAGATGGTTTTGGGCCCACATCCCAAGTAATTGTATGAAATAATTGTAGCTGCACTAACACAGCTTTGCCACTTTGGAGTGATTAACCAAAACAGATTGCTAGCTTTCTGGTTTTAAAATCATCAATATAGCTAAATTGATGCAATATTTTGTGTATAGACCTCATGGAAAGGAGCAGCGGGTCTTTGTTCACTGCTGACTTGCCTGTGGTGGAGAGGGAGACCATAGTGGCCTCCCTGGACACAACTCTGTGTATTCAGGATTCTTATTAACGATGATCTTTCCGTTTTAAATCTTGATGCTTTATGTACAATCCCACAGCCAACCACTGACATGACTAAAGTCACTCCTGGGCAGACTTATTATGGTGGAGACAAACATGGGGAAGTGATGGATAAACACTCATTTCCAGTGAACTTGGCCACTCGCTCAGCCCTGTAACCTCTCCAGTTGCCACTACAGGAAAGGACGCAGGAAACGCCACTCGGCGCTGGGAGATCGGACTTCCCTCTCGGCTGACAAGTGAAGCCCTGAGCTCTGGAGCACGATTAAATAATGCGATCTCTCATACGAGTTACTTCTCACACGAATTTCATCATGGACAACTGGTTTGCATTTGCTTTCTTTCATAAATTAAACAGGGGCAAGAAAATCAGCTGGACATCCCAAGCAGCCAGTACTCAAAATTTCCATAGCAGACTGCTAGGGAGGCCGAGGCAGACCCAGCTGTGATATACTGCGACCTCTGAGCGCAATTAACTCCAGGCGTGCTCTGAAGCAAGAGGTTTATTTTGTACAACACAATTGCCTCTTCTTATATGATACTAAGCAAGACAGCGCCTCTCTCACTCAAGAGCCTCACGATGCCTTCTGCACTGCTCTCCTCTCCAAAGTATTTGAGAAAGGAAGCCAAGCATGTAAGGCAAGTTTTAAGCACGGCAAACTCAAGGTCACTGAATTCCCAAGGAGTCTAGGAGAGTTAGGAGAGGAATCTAGTGAATTAGGAGAGTTACTGCTGGAGTTCAATCTTTTGTTAACAACACCAAGTAGCTGTTTAATTAAACAACTGTCCTTCTCCCAATCCTTTCTTGTTAAAGCAAGTAGAAGAGCTTAAAAATTACTTATTCATTTACAGTTTTTCAAACCAAGTAGCCTTTAAAGTATTCCCAGCTTGGCAACAGAAGGAAGAAAACCTGCAAAAATGAATGTCTTCAAAACTGGCATCAGGTACTTCACCTCTAACCTTGAGCTTGACGACCTCGTTACCCAAAACCTACAGGTGGGAGCAATCCAGAGCACTTGGGAACTAACTGAGACCCTCCAGCTTTGAAGCAGAGAACTTCCCCCTGCCTGGCCCTGCGTTAAACTGAGCTTCACCCTCCTGGTCTAAATGAGGATACAGGATCCCGGTCTCCTCTTAGTCATGAAGCAAGGATTCCTTCCTCTGGTCTCCCCTATTTTGGATACGGGGGACAAGTTTAATCAGAGCTCCTGTGTAAAGAAAAGAAAGACTAATGCAATCACGTAACACTCAAAAGAAGATAGTTGCTCATTTAGTGCAACATCCCTCCTCTTGGGTGCATCCGACACACAAACTACGCAGGTGCCACCGTGCACTCCATAAAGCCTGGAACTGCTTCTCTAGAGACACAGATTTATGTTTTTAAAGCATAAACCAGAATATAACCTGCAAGTATTTTGTACCTTAGGAGTAACCAGATAAAGCAGAACGTGTCATTTTAGGATATTTAGATTTAACTGTGCAAACCTCAGGAGAGCTGGATGCAATTGCGGGCTCTGCTTCCAAAACGTTCTGATTTAACAGAAACAAAAACAAACAAAACACCACTAAATATTAACAAATGTTCTATCCTACGGCTATTAGAGAAGCAGAACATCATAGGTGCTAATGACTAATTATCATATTGCTTGAGAAAGTGTGCTCAAAATTTGTTTCTACCATAATTTCCAAATTACGAGCCGTGGTACGAACTGCTGTTCTGCACGTGGCTCTCCCTCACTCAAGTTAAGGCTTTGACCCACGGGGCAAATGATTCAGCTCTCCCTCTCCAGCAGAGAGGGACTGCCTCTGTCCCAGATCCAAACAAAACCAGGAACACAGCGACTCGCCACTGATTTGTTCGTTTAATGGCCAGACTCAGGGATGATGCCAAATTACTTGCCCACCAAACATACTGCGTCTCGGGATGCCTTTTCCTCGTTGTCAGCTCCACATTTTCAGACTCTGCAGTACAGGCAGAGTACAAGAAAAAGTTGGTTTTCATTATGACTTTCAACAGGCCTATGAAAGAAAGAGCTGCAGCCTTGGAAGACTGTATCTGCTCTTTCCCATGCTAAGTGTTAATATTTCAGGGGAGCAGCACATGACCCCTGGAGAGTAGTTTCTTGGAGATGATGAGCAGAAAGCCTCTGACATCCCAGCAAATATTTTTTTGGATGTTGGAAACAGAGTTGGAGGGGTGCAGCCTCCTCTGAGCAGAGACTACAGAAGAGAAGCCCTCTTCTGGACTGCTCCATGATTTTCCACCATGTGTTTTTAAGAGGCAGTAATGTAATCATTTAGAAATACTTTTGTCCGTGGAATTCAAAGATTCCTATTTGGGAGCTACTTTCCACATCCAGTGGTTTTGTAGGAGTTGCAAGCCATGATGGATGATGAGCCTTTTTGGTCCCAAAACACTTGGCAAGGCCACCACAGGCTGCTGCTTAGATGGGGGTGGGGAAGAAACCCTCTGCTTGGAGAAACTTCAGCTGGAGCCTAGGCATCCACACATCATCTCAACATCAGTCCAACATCAGAAATAAAGCCAAAACCTCTCTGGCAGACTGGCTGGGGACAGCAGTGATTTTGTAGCACACACCAGACCAGGTCTGCAGCTCTCTGACAACACCAGATCCTGCAAGAACCCTGGGGGAAGGATTGGCTGCAGGACCCAGCCCCTTCAGCCTCGCTCACAATACCAGCACAGCTTCCTTTTGATGCAAGATGTTTCAGGAGCCCCCACCCCTGGGTAGGTACATGGTGCCCTACATGGAGTCAATATCAGCGTAACAGGTCTAGGCTGAAGGACAGTACTGAAGCAGTCAAATCAGTGCAAAGCTCTAAATCTCTCTGAGCCTTCACAGGAGATTACTGTGAATTTAATTAGGCAAAGATTTGGCCTCACAATAGCTACCGCTGCAGTTCTTTTCTGGGTGTGAAAAGGTGCGGGTGTATTTTAAAAAATAGATTAATTTTTAAGACTATTGGCACATCCAGCTTTAAGCAGCACCATTTTAGATGAGGAGGAACACAGCTCCCTTCTTTATGGCAGGAGGCCATGCTTGCTCTTTGTGATCCCTTGCGAAGACTTGTGGCCGGAATAGATCTTTTGGGAAGGGATGAGAAGGGAGCTGGAAACGCTGAATGAAATCGCCAAGACAAGGCCAACTGCTGAACTGCCTGTGTCAAAGCTGCCGCCCTTCGAACCTGCAGTGCCAGTAACAGCCTCAAAGTGCCAGTGCACCTTTCATAACTGCATTTAGAAATCCACCTACTTTACGCTTTCCTAACAACTGACGGTAAAAAAACTTTTACCAGCAGCATCGGTACTGGCTAATGAAAATGGACAGAAAACTGGGACTACGTTAGATTTCTGATTTCTCTGCTAGCGAGCCCTCCTCCTGGCTGCCACAACAGCCGCTCCCATGGGTGCTGCTGCGTTATGCCTCTGCCAGGTGAGCAGCTGGCAAAAGGGACATTGTTCAGGACACACTCTTGAAACTTCAGCCCCTTCCAGATCAGTGATGACCTGGCTCTAGGAGGTGGCAGCTGCACAACACCTCACGCTGGTGGGGATGTCTGAAACACAGAGCAAGACAGCATTTAAATAAACGTTGAGAGTGGGGTCATTTCCATCCACTTGGCCTTCTTGTTGGATCCACACGGCTCCACACATCTCACCAGTGTCGCCTGGTTTGCAACAGCGCAAAGGACACAATGACGCTGAATCACTGTGGTAGTAACCAGATGCCACAGCCACCTCTCTCCTCTGGGCTTAGAGTTTAACGAGTGCTCCAACATGGTGCTCACTAACTGCTTTTTCCAGGGTGATGCTGAAGACACCCAGTACTTAAGGTGATACAACACCCACAGCCCTTTAGCAAAAAGGGCATGCAGCAACTCTGAGCTTGCAGGTGATGGGGAGCTCCACAGGGTTTCAGCTGACTTCTTTCAGATGAGAAGTCCCCCCATCTGACAGCCAGCCTTGTAGCAATTCAGCACAGTTTGAAGACCACTGGCCATCCCAAGCATCCCCGCTACCCCTCCAGCTCAGCAAGCTTAGGCTGAGCCGCTGTGGCTGAGCACAAGGCACCAGGGACTGCAACTGCAATGTATCAGCCCCCCAAAAGCAGAAAGCCTCCCAGCGAGGACCACGACCTCCCTCCGCTTGCCACAGCAAGGCTGCCTGCCTTTTTTGGCCACTGCTGAAGGCTGGCCTACTCTGAACGGGAGAGGAGCCGGCAGCACGAGGCAGTGCTGGCTTTCCTGCTGGGGACCGGTGTCAGCAGGATGCCCCTCCAAGGCATCCAGCAATGAAGTGGGAACTCACTCCACGATCCTCTGGCTACTTCTCCTAAAATAAGTCAGATTTAAAAGAACAATCTCCTTTTATTTGTGTTGGTGGAAAAGAAGAACAAGCTACGGAGGTCCTTACAAACTCCCACAGAACCGGTGCCCAACACAGGCGTAACATTTGTGACACAGGCGGATGGTTTCACTGCTCCTTTCACCAGCCTGCAAGCTCAGATCGGTTCTTCATCTTCAATCCCGTTTCTCAGCCAGGGCCACCATCTCTGAAGCTGGTTTGAAGACTATCTACAAGGGCCTGGACTCAATCACCAGCTTGTTTCACACGGGGAGCAGCGCAGGATGACAGCTTCCAGGGTTCACTGAAGCTGCACAGCATTGTTCTGAAGTGTGCATTTTTAAACGCATGCACATTTTTTTTTTTGCCAAAAGAATTGTTTAATAATTGCTCAGAGGAGGGGAGGGAAATAGAGCCGCAAACCCTTGTTTTATGTGGAGAAGCCACATGTTTTAGTCAGCCCATGAGGATCCTACGGCTGAGCCCTGGCCCTGGGATAACGCAGCTTTAGAAGGCTGCGATGGTAAAGAGCATCGCGCGGTAACGCTGCTGCTGCAGACAGAATTTCCACAGTGAGATGCCATGATTGCGAAAGTGTTTTTCTTGTGCTCGTATCGTTACCACGCAGGACTTAAAGCTGGCCCACTATTCTGTGCCGAGTTTAAAAGCAAAATCTGCCTTTATCTCATTGCTGGAAAACATGTATATCGTCCAGCGTAGACGTGGCATTGCCGAAACCGTAAGATGACAAGGTATGTGCAATACACAGTAGTTTGGTGATAAAAGACAGAGCTCCTTGATCAACTGGGGGACCAGCAGAGGAAGTCTGCCCATTCAGAGGGCTGATGATGTGTCAAGAATTTGACTTTCATGCCCCGTATACCAAAGGCCCCATAAATTGTGCATTAATAGCTCTAGCTAAAAAGGTCACCTATTTTTATTACTTTCTTCGCTGAAGCACAGGGATAATATATTTAAAATAAGGCACGTTTTAGGAGAAAGTAGTGATTTACTAATGCAAACTGAAGCCTCATTTTGATAGGGCTCACGGGCTGGGTGCAGATTCAACACCCCAGAAAGAAGAGATAAGTGGTGAAAGAAGGGAAAAACACAGCAGCACGTGCACAGGCTTGGGACCAGCCCATTCCTCTGCAGTTTCATGTACGCTCTGAACTAGAAGAAAGGCAACATCTTTCTTCACAGCCACAGCTTTTATTGTCCTCCTGTCAGTGGAACAACTTTCTCATTATTAAAATGAGCTGTCAGGCAGACTGGCATTTCCCTCCTCGCAGTGTCCAAGTTAGCCCGTTCGTTCAAATATGGTTAAAAATTTCACATAGTGTTGCTGGCTAACTGTATATGGTCTGAGGTTTTCTGGAAGTTTGCTGTCTGGCACAGTTTGGAAAAGTAACAAGCAGTGTAACTCTGCAGCGCTCTGTAACCAAGTGCCTCTTGCATTACACACGGTCTGTCGAAGCAAGAGGCTCACTTCCGAGCGGGTGTGTTTAAGTTTCACTGGCGTACGCCATCCGTCACCTAGCTCTGACAAAAAGAATATTCTACTGCTGCTTTTGTAATGCCCTAAATTAAAGCTGGAGATGTAGATACCGATAAACCCAGTTTTGCTGAATGTAAATGCATTAGCCACCATTAGAAATCTAAAGGAAGAAAAGAAATTAAACACTGCCTTAAATATTCCCAAGCTTGGTGAAGGATATGCTATTCACACAACACTGAACTCCCTTCTGAACAGTAGCCACGCACACATGAAGGCCTTTTTGGTCCTTTCCTAGGGTTCTCTTCGTTCCTCTGCTTCCGACCTGGAGGACCCCTTGCTCTGCCAGTTACAACCAAGCTGCGGCAGCTGCGGCTTTGGGAGAGCGGACTCGGCTCAAAACTTATGCCCATTACCTGGAGCCAACACTGCTCGGTCCCTCCATCCCTCCAGCAGCCTGCAAGTCCCCGCTTGCATCCAGCAAGCACGTTCTTTCTCTTCCCTCCCCCTTGAATGCTGCAGCCTCTCTGGATTTGGAAACTGGCCGACTTGGAGGTATTTTAACACTTTCATTAGTCACTTTCCCTTATCCCATCGACAGTTTTCACGCCTCTGGGAGACGGGGCAATGGGAGGAACATAGAAACATGGAGATCTTCTGGGTGGGTTTGACCGCTGGGTCAAAGTCCCATTGCTTTGGGAAACCTTGTGGGTGCGTGATGCTGCTGAGCATAATGGAGAAATGCAGGGAGGGAGGAAAAGCCATTGCTGAGAAAGCAGAAGCAGCTTTAGCCAACAGATGGAGAAGGCTGGTGGAGTTAGCAGCTTCATTCACCAAACAGCGATGCCTTGTCTACTTATGACCCATTTTTAGTTGTTGATTGAAGACATTTCAGGGATTTGACTCATGAATAGCAAATGACTTATGCTGGGTTTGCCAAAAAGCCTTCTCCTTGCTGCAGGAAGGCAGGGCTGCTTTGAAGTAGCTCCTGAACCAAGACAATTTACAGCCTGACAGCTTAAAGCTGCATTGAAACGGGCACTCGTTTCCTCAGGGCGTTATAAATCGCCGCGGTTCAGACGCAGGCGGGCCACCGGCCCGGGAGGGCAGGGTGCATGGATAGGGACTGTGTTCTTCTGCTGTCCCACGAAGGCACGTCCACGAGGGAGCCAGAACCCTTCAATGGGGCTTTCAGAGGGACACACAGGACTACTTTCTGCTGCATTTTCCTTAGTACTCTTCTGAGATATACTTGTATCATCTGAACTTCAGGTTGTTCCCGAGTTCAGTGCGGTTTGAGCCGGAGCTAATAAGGGCTCGGACATGAACTCGATGAGCAAATAGGTGTGCTCCCGACTCATAGCCAACAGCAGGCTTTAAAACCGCTATTGAGAGCAAGCCTTTGCGAACAGGCTCAGCTGGCGGCAGAGGGACGTGTTCCCCATTGCTAACTCAGCCCCGGGGGTAGCACCTTGTGTCAGAAAGCAAAGTGGGCACCAACACACCATTTGCATCTTAAAATAGCAGTACCATTCAACACAGCTCATCTGGCAGGGCCTAGGGGCACCAGAGAGCTCAGGCTGGGAGAAAGGCTCTCACTCCACTCAAGGACATCTGTCAAGGACACACTCGACAGCAACAACCTGGTTCGGTATGCCAAATCCAGTGTTATCAGCATTTTTCTCTAAAGCCTACAGAAAGAGCTATGCATGTACCCCAGGATCCTCACCCCCTCATTTCATGGCTGTTTTGCCCATTGCTGTTTGATTTTCTTTTTAAATCAAAGAGCCAGCGGGTCAGCGTGCAGGGTGCTGGACCATCCTTTTCATCAAGCCGTGCCTCTGCTGCCTTTGCCTCGCCTCGATGCAAACGCCGTAGCCAAATACAATCCACCCACCCGAAACAGATGTTAGAAACCTGTCTCCCTCTCTTCAGCTGTCCTCTTGAGGTCTGGCCTCCTGTCAAACGCCCAATGGGGATAGTTTTCTTTTTTATTTTTAAGGCAATGATAATATGTTCAAAGGCTTTTTTCTGTTTGGAGAAGGCAAATCTACACCTGGTCCAGAACTGCTTCAATACACACCAGCGAATAACAACCCACTGTCTCTGAGGGAAGTTTGACCTCTTACCTTGCACAATAGCTGTTTTCTACCTTCACAGAAATTTTAACAGCTAATTCAGCAGTGCCACAGGAACGCAGGTGATAAACCAAGCCCATCTATTCAGTTTGCCATCTTTTTATTCAGCAAACTGTCAAAAGAGAACTTTTATTTCCCCCTCTGGTAAGACATTTGTTTCTACAAGTCTTTAAGCCAGAAGAATACAGAGATGATCTCCTGGGCATTTTGCTCTCCATGGAAACAGTGCACCATTACAGTATTTCCCAGATAAAGAAGAGAGGAGCAAAGGATGGGCAAAGAGAGAAGGAGAGAGTGGAAGTGACAAGGCACAATGGCAGACCAGAAAAGGGAAGCCCGCAGCACCAGGGTCATCTTATAGTACTTTTTAAGCAAGATGCTCCTTTCAGATACTTGATGACCTGAAAAAACCCCAAGACGTAACAGCAGTCCGTGTTGCGCAAAGATGAAAAGATGGAAAGCATTATGCTAACCTTAAGTGTAGCTCGGGGGCCTGGTGCATCACAGACTGTTTAGTATTAGCATTATCCAGAAAAGCACTGAAAAAATGCATTGCAGGATATTGAAGAAATCTATATCCGGATATTAAAACTACTATTCGGTAAACTGCCAGGAGTGACTATCACAATATGGTCAGACCACAAACTTGATGAAGCCTAGAAAATAACGCACCATGACTAATTTGAAGCACATTAAAAGAAATCACATACAAATTCCACTAAATCCATCAACTCAGAAAGGATACTCCTTTGCCTTACTTAGGACGGGTGAGGAAACAGACACACGTGATTTATGCAACATGTTATATTGCCCATTGGTTTATGCTGATTTTCAACAGAAGTTGTTGAAAAACCATAACAAAAAGTTGTTGTGTGCCTGTGCTTTGTGTCTGAGCTTTCACACTTGGAAGATTTCTGAGCTGGCTGGAACTGAGCTGATGTGGTCGGAACCTGAAGATCCAGTACGCTCAGTGCCTGCCTGCTGCTGCCTTCCCGTTACGGGAAGCACTGTCCCCTTTGGCAGCAAGGATGAGCGTCCGGGTTTTGCAACCCACTAGCAGAGTAAAAGAATCATCTTTGAAGATGCAGCCTGTTATCTGCAATGAGTCAAGGAATAGGTCAAAGCAAGTCTTCCCGGCCCTGAAAGCCCAGCTTCCTAGGCTCCATGTAGGTCATTTTTTTTTCTGTGGTGTAGCCCTCCTACCCACTTTCAACGGGAAAAAAAACCCACCTGACTCATTAGATGTCAGTTACTCCATCTTGTCAAAGGGCTAAAATACATCGGGAAAGTAAAACCACCCCACAACATCAAAAAGCACACATCAAAACCCAACCCTAACCAAAAAACCCTTCTCAACCTCAGACAACGCCCACTCAGTACTGGGACTGGAAACCGTCCTGGAAGGACATTTACCTGAGCTGGTCTGCGTTGCTGTGGTTTTGCTGTGTATTCCATGGAAGAGCAACTAGACAGGCATCAGATGTTTCATGGGCATGAGAAAGAGTGCAGTAACAACAGCGGGTGACTTGCTCAAAGCGGCAGTTGGAGCTTTATGAGCTGCAGGGGATCAAAGAGCAGTTCTGCATGGATACCACGTTAGATAGGAAGCTGTGTGATAAATGCCAGCCTGGAAATTTCCTTATAGGAAAAGATATATACTGAAGACTTGAAAAGAGCAGAAGACGGTCATAGTTTATGACAGTAGTTGGAACTACTGCTAATAATTTGTGCCCTGAGTGATGCAAAATGCCAGAAAGAGTGAACTGTGTGAACTCACCAAGATGTGGGTTTGTAAGAGATTCACCAATTCATGTTATTGTTGAACGATGTCAAATCCAAAAGCCAAATCCACACCACTGGTGAACTAGCCAGCTCTACACTAGGTTTCTTTCTTCGCTTGCAAGTTACAGAAAACATTACCCTGACATAATGGTTAGGGTTTTAATAGCATGAATCTTTTGGTTATAACCATGAAGAAAAAAAAAAATCTGTAAGCCTCAGTGGCAAACAAAAGAATGTAATCTTTATTCTCTTGCCCACTAAATAATTATGCTTACATCATGCTAAAATAAAAGTTTAGTTTGTGCTTTCTGCTCTTAAAGAACAAGGAAGAGATCAAACTGTCCATATATATGGAACTGTAAATCCAAGCCATATATAACCCTGACCAAAGTATGTAATCAGGACGTAACAAATGGAGTTTAATACTCAGAGGAAACCACAGCTCTGGAAGACATTTAAAGGAATATTTCAATTTTCCTAGGTACTATATCAGGTTCTTGGCCAGACATTTTTGATTGCACTTTACTAAAAATATAGTCCTAGTTTCAGAAGACAAAAATTTTAGAAGCATGACGAAATGTGAAAGGTAATTGCAATGCACCGCTGAGCTATTTTATTACATTATCTAACATCTTTAAAGAGTAGATTAGCTCACAGTGCAAACATTCTGGTTTCCCTGATGTTTAAGTCCTGGCATTGATACAAGCAGCAGAAACAACCATGCCCGAGACGGGGGAGTGGTGCTAGCAAGCTTCTGGAGCAGGTTTCCTCGGCAGAACAGGCAACGCTTTCCATCCAAGAACTACGTGGAAGTGCTACAGCCCCTTTGTAAATGCAGTCCGGGAGATGGCTGGGAGAGGTGTGTGATCACTTGCCAAGCCCTCCTTAGCAAAACTGAAACAGTTATCGGCATCATGTGGGTCCCACTGCAGACATAAAACCAAGGGGAGCCAATATGAAAAGCTGTCGGAGCCCACAGTCCCACAGGGCACACTCACCGGTGGCTGAGAATTGCCTCCCCCCCTACCTTCCTTCATTTAATCCTAATTTCTTACCTTCCCAGAAAGAGTGGGCTCAGTATTAATGTGATAAATGTCTTAATAACAAAGGTTGCCCCAAATTAGAGATATTTAACTGGTAAGAAAAGGTAAAAAGGTAAAAAGCACAATTAAAAAGAGCAATGTAACAGAGGGAATCCCTACACCTGCAACAAATAACACACTTCAGTGGACGAGATTTGCAGGACACAAATCCCTGTTTACTTAGGAAATCCGTATTTACAATGGCTGCAGCTATGTTTTCCTTCTGCTCTCTTTGCCCTCCCACCTGTTACAACCAGAAGTGGCAGGAGCCCTCCTGCAGCCGCTCCGTTATTCACAGCTACTTTCCCTCCTTCTTCACCCTCTGGCTGGTTAGTCCAAGAAATGGATCTAGTTATCTGACAAAAAGCAGGGAGATAGGCATTAGTCTCTGTTTGCTGAGGGAAAGAATTATTACTAAACAGACTTTAGTTTCCTTTGTGCAGCCAGGCTCAAAAATTAAATAACTGCTCCCCTCCTTAATCACAGGAGAAACCTCAAGGGAACCTGCACACAGGGGATAAGCAAACATCTCTCGAGAAAGGAAAATGAAGGAGAAACATCAAGGTCTTTAGTTAGAAGTACACAGTAGCTATATGTTGCTACCATCTAGTACATGACATTGCAGTTTATTGCTCTATAAAAGCCAGTTTTAATCCTGAAGGCTGTCTTCAAGCAGCAGTTTAAACGTAGGGTTTCAAACATGATATTACAAAACTGAAGACTCATTTTAGACAAGACTGAATGAATTGTATTTTGAATGTTACTCTTCTAAAAATGTACAGTCTGCCATAAAAACTAGTCAGAGAAACTGCATCCAGAATACGAGGTGTCAATGGTCAAGCATATCCTCATTAGAAGGTGGCCAAGTCATATTTATTTAAAGTGTTATGCACTATGAATTAAACATTCATTTGGTATCACCCAGTAAAATATCTGAACCTCATTTTGGCAGCTGTGCAAATTCTAACCCGACTGCATTGACAACTGACTGTACTTGCTTTGACTTTCATACAGCCTCTCTTCTCGTTTTAAGAGAAAAACCTAAAAATCAAGAATGCAAAATATGCAAACATTCGTCCATCAGCCCACAGTATGCAAAAGGAGGACGAAAGCCAATCACCCCTCAAGACATCATCTTTATTAAGGTTGCAGATGGAATTACGGTGTGATAATTAAAGTCTTCGAAGGCTTGGCAACCTCGTCCTGTAAGAGTGACTCTTCTAAAGATCTGCGAACACAGACTTTCTGCTCCTGGATCGGTGGCTTAAACAGGGACCATATTAAACATGATTTGGAGATCTGACCATCGGTTCCTTTTCCCCCTAAAGAGAGAAGGGGCCTCTCAGATTTTGGCCACATCCCCCGCCCCCCCAGATCTTCCTGCTCAAGGTGGCTAAAGCTAGAGATGACAGCCTGCAAGAAACTCATGTCAGCCTCCTATTAATATTTACCCAGCCTGAAAAGTGTTTTGGCATGGTTTTAACAGGACTGCAAGATTTATTCCATTTCAAATGCTCTTTGGACCATAAAGCAGAGCAGTGCTGCTGTGTGGCACTGTTTTGTTGAATCAGCAGTAGAAACACGCCTCTTTTTCTACCTCGGAACAGACCTGGAGGGCAGAATTAGCCTCCGCTACCCAAGGGACCGCGACAGCAGATGACAAACTAGTCAATACAAAAAACTCTAACGAGGAGAAACTGAAATAGGAGCTGTTGTCACCTACTCCTCTTGGGCAAAGCCAATTCCAAAGGCACATTT
Source organism: Phalacrocorax carbo (assembly GCF_963921805.1). Lineage (NCBI taxonomy): Eukaryota > Metazoa > Chordata > Aves > Suliformes > Phalacrocoracidae > Phalacrocorax > Phalacrocorax carbo. The sequence goes on along the minus strand of NC_087519.1, from coordinate 4,077,525 downwards.
TGACAGACCAACATTAATTCGGTGCCTGGCACACAAAAGAATTGTCACCACATGTACTGCCCATTGTAGGGTGGTTCATGATGAAAGCAGGAATAACGGGGTGGGATGTTCTTAAAAAGCACAGGAATGGGAGAGAGAGGGTTGCAAGCAAGTCTGCTGGGGTTCGCTTCGTTTTCTTTAATTGAATGGGCATTACTTCAAGAAGAAAAGGCATTTACAAAGGCCAAGCCACAATTTGAACACTAGGTGTGGGTAGTTACTATCTGACAAGATGGAAATGGGGTTTCATTATTGATTTAAAGCTGTAATGAGATCCAAGGGCTGAAAACAGGCATCGCATCGTCAAAGTGGCTAAACTTCTGAACTGCTTCACCAAAATGGAGAAAGGGGGCAAGATAATACACTACTGCCCAATTACTCAGACCTCAAAATTGGATTAGAAACCTTTTTTTTAAAAAAAGAATGTATACTTTAGATCAAGTTTCTGGGAGCTGTTGCACAGCTTGCGTGCACAGAGCATCCCAGCTGCTTAGATGTGACCATCCCGTCTGGACAGGAACCCACGAATTCTCCACATAGCTCATTACGCAATGCCCTTTATCTTGCTCAACTTGTTCCTACCGCTCACGGCCCTGTGTTAATAAACCTTGATTACTAGATCTAATACTGCAGAGCTTCAGCAGTTATCTACGAGGATCGGGGAAGATTTGGTGTTGTTAAAAGTATTTCTGGTAGCAAAAGATATCAGTGGAGGACATCAGTGGGGCATGGGTGCTTTGCTCTGAGAAGCTGCTGAGCGTCTCACACCAGACCAAGTCCAATGCAAGATCCAGTCCTTTTTCCTAAGAGGTCTGGCTAGTTAGCCATGCTGAAGGTCACTGTTGGTCTGAGAAGCTGGTGTCAGGAATAATTCCTATCCCAGGACTGATGGGAGAATAAATCCTTCCCTCAGAGTGCTCTCCTAATGCAACGTGGGATATGCCTCTCCCTTAGGACCACTTAAATATCTCTCACCTAATCAATCATCTGCCTGTGGAGAAGATCAGTAATTAACCTCTCTCTCATCTCTCCCAAGCAAAATTGGATAAGGCTGAAATTCTTGAGTTAATATGGAAATACCTGGGTGAAACTTAACTGCCTGTGATGCACAAGAGATCAAATGAGCGAAGTCCAGGAGGGGACATGACTAGGTAGGTGCTCTACAAGCTGCAACTCTAAGTGCAAGCACCGCCTGCTTTTCCAATTGCTTATGCTCCGGGCAGAAAAAGCGGATTTAGAGCTGTGGCTCCGAGGCCGCAGCGTGGTGGATCTCTACCCGCCGCAGCATTGCTCTGCCTCCCTCCCCAGCGCAGGGAGCACGGCGTGGCGGTGCCAACCACAAGCATCCAATTTCATAACGAGTAACGGCACAGCAGCAGCCAGCTCTGGGCACTGCCGTATGCCACACCTCGTGGAAAAACCATTGTCAAACACTGTGCAAAGCCAGTGAGTTAAACGCTGCCAAGAATCAGCTGAAAGCAGTCGCAGTCTCCCCATCAACGTGGACGGGCGACTCCCATGAACATGCAAGGACACAATATTCCTCCAGACACCGGCAAGTCCAGTTGCACATTTTATGCCGCTTCGGTAATGACACTCGTTTGAGGCGATCCAAGCCTCAGCTCAAAAGGATAAGTACTTGAGAGCAGGAACTCCAAGTTAAGCTGCGGGCACAAAAAATGACTTGGGATTAAGTAGCATTTTGCTTTACTTAGACTATTACCCTGGGTGGAGCACAGCAGCTGGTCCAGATATCCCTGAAAGGCACTTTGCTGTGCAGTACAGCTGTATCCTCCGAGTTCTGTCAGTGTTGGAGAGCAAAAAAATCCTAGTTTTGTTTTAAAAAGCAGCGGATAGGGAACGCTGACTCAGGATTTTAGCCTGTCCCCCCACGCCCCACCACATCCCAGCACTGCTAGGAAGGTGCTGTGTTCCCATACCCAAAGCAAGAGGATAAGGGAAAAAAATAATTCTTTGGGCTCTTCCAGCAGACAGCAGAAGACACTCAGAATCTGTATCAGTGCAAGCAGTGTATCAGTGCAATGCACCAAAACTCAGCAAATCGTCATTAAAATGCAGCCTGATTTGCGTCCAGAGAAAAACAGCGTTCTCTACAATTTTTTTTCCCCTCTCGCAAGACCTGCCAGCAGCGCATGATGCCTCAGCTGCACTGCGATGTGGGGAAGCTCGGCAGACAGCAGGATGAGCCTCAATAAATGAGAAGCAGCAGGTTCAGAACAGGGTGGAAAGGAAAGGATGAGAGAAGGAAGCAGATTACTGGCTGCGGCCAAGGATATACTCATTATATAGAAAGGAGATGAAAGGCTTTACTAGAAGCGCCAATGTCAGTTCAATGTATTTATAAGGATTCAAACAAGTCCCACCAGTGCAGAACAGCCCGAAGGAGCTTTGCGTTCATGTAATTTAATGGCTCTTTGTTCACTGAAGTCAAAAAGCAGCGGCGGATTTCAGTGAGTCCCCAGCCAGGCCCTGCGCAGCTTCAGGACTAAAACAGACATGGCTGGAGAGCGCGCTGAACTATGGTGGGGTGGCTGGATTTAAAAGGCTGTTGTAAAATAAATCCTCTGATAAGAGCAATTAATGCTACCCCAATTATGTTTTTTCCCATACTCACCACTATTCTTGCTGGCTGCTGACTTGTACAGCCACGAAGGCACTCCTCCCAGGCAAAAATAAGAAACTACAAGTGAGGTGGGGACTTTAAAAATATACTTTTGCCAATTTCTTTTCAATCCAGAGTACTGAATACAAGATATAAAAAAAACACTGTGCAGCCTTTTGTTCTGCGATGTATTTTTATTACTGGCAAAACCATTAAGCTTGAGGTTTTCTTATTTTATCTTTGCATTCAGTTTTTTGGGGTGGGATTTTTTTTTTTTGTAATCAAAATGGCAATAGTTTATTATATGCTTTGAGGTTTTCTGCAAAAAGAAAAAAAGGCTATGCTACTATTCCTGTCTCTAATTCATCCCTTTTGCTTGCTCTGCTGTGGGCAAGACTTCAAATCATAACCAGCAATTTCGTCTGCCTCCTAGTTACCAAAAATTACTGCTGCACCCACTGGTGATTCACAGACCGAGAGCGACACACATGCGTACACGTTTGGTACCAGGACATCCATCTGAACTAGCAGATGCCTGGCAGCTATATCTTTCGTTCATTAAAACATGAAAGCAAGCCAGCCTAAAAGTCTCCCCGATAAACTAGTGAAAAACACACATGCACTTTCAAAGGGGTTTTAGGCCGATTAGTTGGAACAATATTTTCAAGCCAAGAGGATGATACTGGAGCATTATACATCCTTGAGATATGTTATCTGAAATGTACCGTTCTTTTTCAAAATGGATGTGTCCAAACGCAAAAATCAAGGCACTTCTGTGAAGAATATATCTGCCAGAATATTTGTTTATTTCTAAGAAAGACATGGAAAAGGAGAGAAACCCTTCCAGCATCAGTGTATTTAAACAAAACTCCAGCTCCAGTCAGCCAGGACAACCCACAACCTGTCTGGAAGATCACCCTCCAGTAAGGCACGGCTCAGCGTCCCCCTCAAACACACTGCAAAGTATTGCCTAATGCTGAACTACATCACGCCATCTTCCATGCAGTATTTGCAGAAGAACACACTCATTTGCATCCCCAGAACAATAGATAAATTAATGGAGATGACTGCAATTCATACAGCCTTGTGTCTGCAGCAGTGGAAAGGTCAAACAAATTAAAGCTCTGAATTCTGGGCAGAGATTTCAAGCTGGCTCTCTAACACTTCCAACACAAGGGAATAATTAGAAAACATCCATCAGCTCCATTTCCGTTAGAAAGCCCATTTCTTTTAACACGGTGATGAGCTGTCCTCTGCATAGCTAGATCTGCTGTCAGATTATGGTCAATTATTTCTCCTCAAGTATTTCAACTCACAAACACAGACTTTACTTCCTTCAGCTCTCAGATCTCGGACACACCGACCACACACAATACCCCTTGCAGAAAGAGCACCGACACCCTGCAGAGCCAGCGGACAGGCTGAGACCCTCCAGAAAACCACGGCAGCTCCTAGGGACATCAAGGAGGGGGAAATGGTCCTTAATGGTACTTAAAAAAAAAAATAAATAAAAATCATAGGATTTCCACATTGAACACAGAAAACCCACAACACCCCCCTCCTCCTAACTGTAAAGCTTTATTCAAAGGCTCCGTCCTCTTTCTCAAGGAAGCATCCTGCTAAGCCTATAGGATGCTGTTAGATCAGGGGACAGGAGAAATGCAGGACACTGCAGCTTAAAAAGCACATTTTATACAAGCTGTTCCATGTGAGAGCCTGCACACCCAGACGTTTCACTCCCCACAGAGCTGGCATGACTTTATTTTTAACAGACCAAACCAACCTGTCTCCCCTGGGACGCAGAAGGCTGCTCAGAAGAGACCTGCTGTTCTGGCACTGCCTTGGGACTCCAGGCTTTTGTATTTCACAGCTGAAAAGGAGACTGCCAGTTTTGGGAAATCTGAGTGGGGATCCATAAACCTGAGCAACGTCCCCAGCTGCACTGCGAAGAAGGTGCCAGGAAAGATTCGATGCAGGAGCCTCAGCAGCGTGACCGAAAGAAGATGAAATCCCTCACCAGCCACCTTGGCAAGGCAAAAAACATGAGCTGAAGAGATGATTTAATATCAAAAGCCTATTCTGCCCCAGGAGAGCTCTGAGAGAGAAATCATGGGGGGAAAAAGAGAGGAGGAGCCATGTGAACGATTTCCCCACTGTGCTGCTGCCGTGCAGGCAGTGACGGGACCTGCTCATTACACACCTGATCGGTCTGCTTTCTGCAGCATCTCTGTGTCGATCGTGGTCTCGCACTGAACCAGCATCTCCTGTGATGCCCCTTATTCCCCCACATACTAAACTTGTTTCCCAGCTCTTGACAGACACAGGGATCACCAGCAGAGTCCCAGCCGGAGCATCGAGCAGCAGAAAGGTCCAGATCTCCTTGGATCCTGAGAATGGGCACTTGGATTGAGCATCATCATCCCTATGCTGAAAAAGTCACTCTTAAGCCCACTTACTCATTAACTTATTCCCTGGCACAGGAAAGCTCACAACCGATGCACCTTTTTTTGTCGTAGCATGACTGGTCATAATCCTTCCTAACCCCATGGAGGGCTTTGGCAGATCAGCCTGTTGCCGCAACCAGGTTTAGGGGTTAATGGGTGCTACATAAAAAGCATGCCCTTGGAAGTTTTAAAACACGTTTCTTCTCAAAAGTTATGAAGACACCTCCCACCATGCCCTTTCCGTGCCATCTGGCCGAGCAGCCAGCTGCAGCACTGCCCTTGTCCCAGTTTCCCAGATTGTATTTGTGTCCCTTTTCCCCCATCTTTTTTTTCTATTTTGTTTAAAATGTTTGGAAGTGCTGGGTTAGCTGAAGCTGAAGCTCCATTACCTAGAAATGGCACCAAAAGAAAAAAAAATAAAAAACAAAAACCCCAGACTTTTCTGCCTTTGGAAATAAAAATGTTTTGGCTGCCAAAGAAAAGAAAGAGTTACACCCATGTAAAGCTTTCACTTAGGAAGAATTAATACAGCCAACTGTTTTTGGATGGACTGCCAGCTAAGTACAGTATTTAAAAAAAAAAAAAAAGAAAAAAAGAAAAAAAAAAAAAGAAGAGAAGAAGAGGCCCAAGCCCTGTCCTCTCCCATCACTCTCACTCCAGTTTCTAGCTTCTACTGGGTTCCTGTTCAGAGGGAAATCCTCCGTCACCTCTGTCTAGACTACGCACCTGATCTTTTACTGGAAGAAGCAGTACTGAAAATTTATACTCTCAAAAAGCTGAGATGAAGCTCCCAGGACCGTAAGCCTTCCAAAGCACACATGCTAGAACACACATACAAGCTACATTTTATGCACTTGCAATATTTCATATACATGTCCCTGTAGCACCGACACTAGTGAAATTCCCTGCTATGCTATTTCCTTGCCAACCATCAATTCAAATGTTCTCATCCACAAAATGCTTCAGAAAATGCCCCTTTAAAATAGAAGTTGCACGTGCTATTTCTAGCATGAATTACTCTACATACTATGGGATCCCAAATGCCTGATCCCAAATGCCTCCCGCAGAGCCAGTTAAGCTAAAGATCTGTCCAGAAGGACATGTAATCTTGCATATAATCACTGCTGAATATGTAGCCGTGCTATCACAGCTAAATTCCCAGCCTGCATAATTAGACATTTTATTCCCCTATTGTCCAACTACAGATTCCATTACAGACTCTGTGAATGCCTCTTCTTTAACTTCCCTGATAATCATTAGCAATAATTAAGCAATGATGATGCAGAAGACAGAAGAGGTTAATCAGAAGGGAGTGATTTTTTTAAAAAAAAACAAGTCCAGTGCCAACACTGATACTCATGAGCTGATATTTTCACAACTGCCCAGCAAAAACATGTGGCAGGGGAAAAGAAACCCTGGAGAAATCAGGCTTTGTTGTCCCCCTTGGCTTTAATGCTGAGAAGCAATGCTGACTGCACATCTCATTAGCTTGCTTTAGCCTCTGCTATGTAAGAGGATCTGCTTCAACACCTCTCCTTATGTCGACTCGCAGTGCAATAGGGACGCTGTTTTGCTGCCTCGACATGTACTACAGCACGGCACTGGACTGGCTGTCAGAGGGGCTGACAGCGGCTGGACTTCATTACTCATTTCACGTACTTGCTTTCCTGCAACACTGAGCATCCCTCGCCTCTGCGCTGCGAAGGGTTTTGCTGCTGCTCTCTCATCGTTTGGTGCTTTCTGTTGTCTGCCCGTTCCCCAGAAAGAGAGCCAGGGGATTTTAACATGAACGCGATCAGCTACTCAACCCTTTCTTCCAAAGTGGTGAGATAAAGAGGATTCTCTGTATTGGACATAATTCTATTCAGCAACACAAGCTGAAGCAAACACATTAAAATGCATCACTTGCAATTAAAAGCATGTTGACTACAATTTTTGCACTTAAAAATAATTTTAAAATTCAGCTCTTGAATATGTTTCCTTTCCTTCCTCCCTGAGTTGGAAGTTTCAAATTCTGACTAATTTGCCCACAGGCACAGCCCTGAAACTGCTCACAAACTAGGACATCTCAACTATATTCAAAATTCCCAAGTGCTGCTCCAACTTGCTTATCAAATGTCTGGTTAAGAAGGTGGTGGAGACAATCAGTCTATGCACTGGTGGCTCAAGTATCACACGCTGTTGCTCAATTTCGTCCTGGTTTTTGTTTTTTTTTTTTCTAGTTTCCTTCAAAAAAAGGGCAAGCAGCTGTTCCAGCAGGCAGCTCCCGGATTTCCCTCGATGTGCGTCAGTGGTATGATGCATGCTACTTCTCAATCTGGCGGCCATCCTTCAGACAGAAGGAAGTAAGACTGTGGTCTATCTAAGCTACTGAAAATCTTGGACATGATCTGTAAAGTAAGCCAGACAGACAGCTTTCCGTGCTTGCACTTTCTAAAAATGAATCACAAAAAGCCACGACAGTAGATAAAGCAGTTTAAGCCAACCAGTCAAACACAAAGCCAAAGCTGAACAGCACTGCCAACGGTGCTCCACTGTGTCATTTCACATTCAGGAAGGTCTTAGAAGCATTTGCAGGGTCTTAAATTAAGCCATCAGTACCAAACTGGACAGCGCGTAGACATTCACCAACACTGCTCAGTGAAACAGCGTGGCGAGCCTCCAAGCTTTGCCTTCCTACAGCCATTTTCTCCTTAGTGCCTTTTAACAGTCTATTTTCAAGCACAGCTTCACCTTTAATTAACACAAGATGTACCAACTGCACAGTAATTCTGTATCCTCCTCCCTCCCCAAAAATATGCAGCCTGAAGGTCAGCTTATCATTTTCATATTGAAAACCCAAGACACAGCCAAGAGTCCAAGATGCAACTGAGCTCAGACTTCCTGCGTAAGGGAATCAGGCTTTTCAGCCACACGATGACATGGCTAAGGCCACAGAAAACAGTGGAAATGCTACAAAATAGATTTACACATCCTTGCTGGAAAATCTCAAGAGGAGCAGTATCTGTTCTGGGCCCACTTCTTCCCACAGAGTATGACAAACTCACACTGATGTCAACGAAAATTTGTCATATCCTGCAAGGGAAGAATTTACCCCATGAGCCAAAAGGGGAGAAGTAGCTGTTGTTCTGTGCTGAGAAGGTGCAGCTGACCCAGGAAAGGAGCCAGGCCCCATATATGCTGACATCAGCTGATAAACCCTCAATGAAACTATTTTGGCCCAAGCAATATTCTGACAGGGCAAAACCACGTGCTTAGCAGACCCTTTCTTTACCCCATGCACTGTTGGCATGCTGAGAAATGTGCGTGGGTGATAACCTAAAAACCCGTTAGGTGCTACCTGACACACACAAGAGTTTCTGCCTCATAGTAGTAGTAGAGAGGGTCAAATGAAATATCACTCACAAGGCAGGAATTTTTGCCAAGACTGCAATGGAGTATCTATGTCTCATGCGAAAACAAGATCTGCTTCACTGCCTCACTACCCTCTGCCTAAAAATTCAACCCAGACAACAACATCCTAAAGCTGTCCCCATTTTACGCAAGCCCAGAGAACGTGCCTCACTTCAGTCCTTCATGCACTGGTTCCTGCCTGACATCCATTCAGATCAGGATTTTAAAAATCCTCCTACCTACCTATAGAAGGTTTGCCACAATTTAGATTTCAATAAAATGCATCATTAAACCCACCACAACCAGGGTCACATTAAGTAGGTGTAAGTGGCCAAACAGAACGCCGAAGTTGTAGGCGATCTGGCCACACAGTGACAACCCAGATGCTCCCTGTCGGTGCCTCCCTCCCACCTCCTCACAGCATTAGTCACTCAGAAGACATCAGAACAAAGCCACATTCAGGCTCGCCAGATCAGGTTTTGTTTGCTTCAAGACCACAGTGGTAGACAGCTGTTGCACATTTTACCCTAAAGTTTGAGCGAGATCTTCACAAGATTACAGAAGCTTTGATTATGAAGGACTTCCGAAGGACTCTAGCCCAACCTTCTGCTTGAAGCGGAGCTACTGGCACAGCTTCGAACCCCATGAGCTTCATTATGCGGCCATTGCTCCTTGTACCATCAGGCACTACCGAAGAGTTTGGTTCCACCATCTTCACATCTGCCCTTGAAATAGTTGTAGGTGGCTGTTAGATGACTCCTTAGCTTCTTCACCAGAGGAAACGCATCCAGCATCCTCAGCTTCTCCTTGGAGGACATCTGTGACTCATGGGCCTCTGGCCATCCTGGTGGCCTTCTGCTAAACCCTCTGCAGTTTCTCCATGACCCTTTTGAGCTGAGGGGATAATATTTTAGATGTATCTCACCAGTGTCAAGCAGAAGGGGTAAGAACTTTGGTCATCCTGCTGGGCAGGCTTCTAAAGTAGATAATAAACACTTTGCTTTATTTGCGGTAACTGCACTCTAGGCTTGCACTCAACCTAGTGCCCACCACGACCCCTACCTAGGTCCTTTTCAGCCAGTATTGGCACAGGCATCATTCCACTCTACGTGCACAACTTGACATTTTTTCCTCCTAAACCGCACAACATTTCTGTCAGCCCAGCCTTGAGCTGACTGAAGTCCCTGCACACCCTCGAAGTAAAATGAGAGCAGTTAGCTTCAAAATGCATTCTTTGTGTAATCCCCCTTCAATCCTTCCTTGGCCCGAAAGGATACACACACACAGACACACTAAATCCCCTAGATATCCTGTGACACCAGATTGAAGCATTTCTCCTCTGTCATCCAGTTTCCCCATTTAAAAAGAGATAAATACACACATAAAAAACTGGGTAACGTAGCACTTCCCTGCCTTGAAGGTGTAGGTAAAGTTAGGTCTATTGGAAGGCAGCCATTAAAGATACAAAAATAACATAACAATATTAACACGTGTGCCTTCCCGCGACCTGGTGCTGTTTCCTGCTTAAGACAAACTGCAAAGGTATTAAATATATTTAAAGCATAAGGGTTATGAACAGCTCGGTTTGGAACATTTTTACTTTTAGACTATACAAATCAGCCTTTAGGTAATCAGAGAAAAACAAGGCAGTTTAATCCATAATGTTTTTCTCCCCTGTAAACAGGCATTTAATCAACAGAAGACAAAACACGGCATCCTGGAAAACCACTTAAATGATCAGATTTGGCAAAAGAAGCCCTGGTCTTCCTTACTGTCTTCATTACTTTAGGAAAAGAAAGCAGCACTGGACTGCTTTTGAGAACAGCTGTTCACCTTAAGGGGGATGCAAAGAGCTGCTTTCCCATATCACACCCTCTTTTGTACAGTTGCTGGAGGGCTTCACACTCAGCAGCACAGCCAGGACATGGTAACACCTCAGCCCCTTCGCTCTCACAGGCTGCTTCATGCTGAGAAAGGTAGGGTAAACCCCCCAAACTAAAACAGGGAGGGTTATGAGCTGCCCGTGCGCCCCACTACGCAACTGCCACCATATGCCACATCCTGCATTTTTGTCTCATCTCCTTCAGCTGACGTCCTATAAAGGGCTATCTAGGAGAGGAGCAGAGTGCAGATGTATACGTGGATCAGCCCCCCCCAAAACCATGGGACACCACAGCTTCAGAGGAAAGATAAAAGAAGGGATGGAGGTGGGGAAAACACATCTTTCTCCCTTCTCCACCATGCAGATATGCTTCTTTTTCACTGCAGCTTCTCCTACGCTTTTCAAGGCAGGCTCATTTCTGAGTCGCACAGACTGTGCTGGGAGCTGCAGGCTGGAGGTCTGTAGCCCTGTCACCCCGGCACGCATCCTGCCTTCTAGGGAGGGGACGCTGCGCTGCGGAGGCTCACGCCACAGAAGGCAAAATCCCAGTGTCAGCCCTGCACCACCAGCCCCAGCGCAGGTGCACCTCCCCGGGCAGTAAGCGTGCTGCTTGGTAAGCGTGGTGCTGGCTGCGTGCCCCAAAGGGATGTGTTTTGACTTAAAGCTCATCCCAGTGCCCTCAGGCCATCACCTCTGAAGGCTCCCGCATGCTGGGCCCAGACACTAACCGCCACGTCTCACTGCGAGTGCTTTGTTCTCATTTATAGCCTCTTGGACTGACAGCTTTTTAAGTTTTCCCCCACTTTTTTTTTTAAAAAAAAAAAAAAAAGAGAAGATGCTTACGCTGTGAGTGACCACCCAGGCTTTCAAAGCACTGCAGGAGGCCAAAAAGGAAAGTCACCCATCAAGCTGCTTGTTATCCTGATGTGTCTTTACAGGAAAGGCAGTTCCCACAGTCAGTCCTATTTACTGCAGGCTGTAATTTTGCCTGGATGGCAGGACAAACTCCTCCGGTGCTGCTCTAGTTGCGTGTGAATGCTCTTGAGGCAATATTTAAAATTAATGAAGACAGGTTTTGGGTCTCCCCCCTGCGAATGTTCAATGCCATGTGGTCACCATCAGGGATGACTGAGCAAGACGACACACATAAGGAAGCCGAAGGTTTCAATCTCTTCTGAAAATCTCCGCCTTAGTAAGCCAATGACAGGGAACATATGGCTCGCAGCCATATTATTTGTTTTAGTTTATTATGCATAGCACAATATGCACAGTAACAAGTGTGTGTCAAGATGTGCCCTGTCAAATGCGTTGAAAACATTTACTGGGCCATTAGCAATGTAAAGTTCCCTGCCCTTGTATTACACGATAGAGGTTTACCACATGTAACCCAAATTTGAATGCATTGCCCGATTTGCAGCCAACAGCCCCAAGTCTCAAATGTTTTATGAGCAAGCAACTTGGACTCCTTCTTTAGGATACGTGTGAGCAATTTCAATTGGAGTTGCATTTGCACATCCAACGGGCAACTACCAATTGCAAGAGGATTGCAAAAGGGTTGCATTTTCCAGTGGTTTACCAAACGGTAAACTCCAGTCCAAAGGCTGTTTAAGAAGCTTCAGTAACTGCAACACAATGAATGAGAAGAGGAAGGGCCTCTTACGTTTTGGCTACTCCCACCACGCTGCTCAAAGGGGGGCAACTAAAGCAGGTTGCCGAGGACCCTGCCCAGTTGGGTGGTGACTGCCTCCAAGGATAGAGACAACACAGCCTCTCTTGGCAACCGGTTCCCACATCTGACCATCCTTGCAGTGACCAAGTTTTATCTTACATTTAAATACGATTTCCTGTATGCCAGTTTGGGCCCTTTGCCCTTCATCCAGTCACTCAGCACCACTGAGAAGAGGCTGGCTCCATCTTCCCTACCACCTCGCCAGGTATTTATACATGTTGATGAGATCCCCCTGAGCCTCCTTTCTCCAGGCTGAACAGCCCCAGCTCTCTCTGCCCCTGCCTGAACACCAGATGCTCCACTCTTCACACCTTTCTGAAGGCCTGTCACCAGATTCACTCCAGTATGTCTGTGTCTCACTTGTAGTGAGCCCCGCACCAGACCCAGCACTCCAGATGTGCCTCGCCAGGGCTGAGCAGAGGGGAAGGACCACCTCCCTCAACCTGCCAGCAATGCTCTGCCCAAAGAATCCCAGGTTGCTATTTGGCCATCTCTGCCACAAGGGCATATTGATGCCTCACGTGCAAGTTGCTGCCACCAGGACCCCATGTCCCTTGCCTGCAATGCTGCTTGTCAGCCAGCTGGTCTCCAAAACATTACCTATATAAACTCAGTAAGCAACTAGACTTCTTTCAGATCAACCCCCTCACCCTCCCCCAGTCCTTATTTGTGCTTGCATAGACATAAAATACAAACGCACACAGCTGACTCACCAAACGCACGTGGCAGAACCCCAAGTCTGCCCAGAGCCTCACTCATTGCATTGAGTTGTTAGAAAAGGCCACCAGTGCAGACACCTGAAAGGTCCTTTCTTTGTATGAGGAAAGTACAAAAATCAGATCAGATACGGATCAGAAAATTAGCCTAATGCTGTCATCAGCATAATTAAATGGGCTTTGAACCATTGAAGGAAGAGCACATGAGGAAATAACACTGTAAAACAACATGTAATGACAGCGTTAGAGTAGCAATTACTGTTTTCAGACTTAAAAGGAAACAGCAAGGTAACAAAGAGCTGAGCAGTCAAATCAAAAGCTTGAGACAGCATATTAAAAAAAACCCTCAAAGAACCTTACTGTTGTCCCACTTCAAATTTGCATTCTCTCTCCCTGAGAAAATGATTATGACCTTTTGCTCTTTGCAAGCAAGCCAATTATATTATTGTGATTAAAAATTCAGGTCCTTCTGTTGCACCAGTAAGTAGGGCACACATGGTATGGCACCGTGCTGGCCCCTGCCACAAAGGTGCCAGGGATCTAGAGAACGGCACATCAGCATTTCTTCCCTGAGATATCTCAGCTCCTGGACACAAAAGAGTTAAAGTCATAAGCTGCTACAACTTAATGGATGCTCAGCTCCTTCACCCAGAGCACCACGCTGACCAATACAGGAAATCTAGAAGCTGCTCTCCCAGAGGTGAAATTGAATTGCACGTACACGTTATTTCATTTCTAGCTGCATCTGTAACAAAATTAAAAGGGGAGGGGGGAAATCCAGTTAATTTTACCAAAACCTAATAGGGAAGGGAAGCGAAACAAACTACCACATCTCTCCTCCTCCTTTCCATAAAAGCTCCCTCTGTCAAAGCCTTAACATCTTGTAAGTGTATGCCAGCAAATCCATTTAAAGCTCAAACACAGAATTTTATTCTTCCGTGCTCGTACAGCAAAAGAGATCATTCTTCCTTTGTTGTGCTGGAAGGATTTGGGCTGAAAACTGGCAAGAACCAAATCTTAAAGCTGGGTCACTACTTCCCCTGCCTTTTCATCCTGGTACGGTCTCAGTAGCAACCTTCAGTTTTGGTCAAAGGAGATTAGGGAGAGGTTCAGGAGCAGCACAGTGAGAAAACTAGAAGTGTTACCTCTAATAATTACCAAGACTGACTTTCATGGTGATACCATAAGAATTAATCTTCTATCTAAAGCATGAACAAAGCAAGGACTCTGGAAGAAATGGGGGGGGGGGAGTGTTAGCAGTTTACCACTGCAATGCAATAATTGTAACTTAAGGGGAAAAAAAAAAGAAATAGAGGCCCCTAAGGAAATTGTGCTGTCTGGATGACAGGGTGAACTCAAAACCAGAACCACTTTCTTCCCCGAGACATCTTCTCAAGTGAGTAGCAAAGCCTACCTAGTTACAAAGTCTCCAGCACTGTACTCCTTTCTAGACAGCTTTTTGGAAATACATGCCAACAACACAGAGCACTCTCAAGCAAACCATGTAAATTACGAGGCAATGAGATGTGAAGAAAAGAGTTCCTTTCCAAATTCTGCGGGGTTGTTCTGAGTAAAGACAAAGTCTGGCACCACACCAAGTCCTAAAAAAGCAGGAAGGTGTCGGACCAAACGTTAAACTGTATCTTAAAAAGATTAGAAATATCAGACATCCCCTTCGGATCATTGCTTCATAGCAAGTCTGAACAGCACCTTCTAAAAAGAAGTTGGGTAAACCTCAAACAGCCACAGAAGCCAGACCTTAAAGGGGCACTGTTCCCTCTGCAGCAAAGATGATGAAACACAGCCGAGCGTGCGTGCAGAAAGAGCTGTACCACTACTGCAGAGGACTCGTGCGCATGGTTTTAGTCAGCGCTCTAGTTCACTTAGCTCTCTTTTAAACCAAGAGGCAGGCAAAAGCAGGGAAGAGATTTTGCTTGTAGTGGCATTATGCGAACCTGACTGCTTTCAGTAGAACGAAAACCCACGCAAGTGCTGCGACATGGCAAGTGTACTAAAAATAAAGGTCATGCAAGATGCACAACCATCAGAAACGTGGGGGTCTAAAGTAGGTCTCCCTTTAAAACCCATTATTTCAAGAGAGCTTGCAGATTTCAACACCACTCCATGCAGGAACTGTGATTTTCAGCCTCCTTTTCCCTGCCAATTTTCCTCAGTCTTTTGTGTTGGTTGTTTTGGGGGGTTTTTTTGTTTTGTTTTTTTTTTTTTTTAATAAAAGAAAACTGTACACCGAACACCGCATTTCTAATCATCGCACATTTATTCCCTCCTCTACCAATCTGTTATAAGGCTGCTTCTAGATTCATTCTCAAACCATTTTAAACATTTGGAACAGCTCCCATGTGGGGGAAGAGCACAGAGCTCCTGGTCCCTTCAGAGACAGCTCAGAAGAAAAAACCTTTAAGCAGCCATGTGGATGTTGAAGAACAGGCCAAGGAGCAGAACACCTTATTCCCTTCGACTCACAACAGAAGGAGAAGGTTTTGTTTTCCCTGGCATCTTTGAAACATTCTGAACTCTGGAGTTTGTACGGTAGCTTTGGATGTGAAAGCAGCTTGCACAAGGAAAGAAATAAGATTTTTAGCTCTTACGGAGGTAAGTGCATTTAAATCAGTTACTGCAGTTAAAGTGAATAATCCAGTGTTTCAAAACCTCATGTTACAGAATACTGCGAAGAAGCTTGGGGAAGCATGCACGGAAAGGACAGGAAGACTGATAGCTAATAAGAGAGCTATCCACTTCCAATTTCCTAAAGCTGATGTCCTGAGTACTGCTATGACAGCAAAAATAACAAGCCTCTTTTTTTTTTTTTGCCCTTTCCCTGTTAGCAACAGCTATAAATGTCATCAACAGTAACAGCAGGAAACCTCCACAGAGGGTAGGATGTGAAGAAATAAGATGCTTGCTTGTTTTAGAAACCATTAAATTTGCCATTTCCACTGAACTCCTACAGTCCCTTCTTCCTGAGAAGTTCAGGGACTCAAAAAATAAAAAAAGCCATCTCAGCACCAAGAGAAACTGCCTCTGCAGCGGAGGAGTGAGCGGTGACTGTCTTAGCCATCTCCTGTGGAGTCTTCCACGTCTGATGGGATCATGAAGGGCCACTGCGAGCAGTGGAAAAGGCCAAATTCCTCCGGGTCAAGAGGTTCAGAAACTGAAGACTAAGCCCTCTGTCCTCACCGGAAAAATACAAGATGATTTCACAGGAAAGACTGCACAGTTCAAAGGACCCTGCTCCCAAATTCCCATGAAAAATCTCCCTACTCTTTCTAAATGCCTAAGAGGTGGGAGCATCTTTTTGGAAATCTCTTATTTTCTGCCTTCAAACAGATATTCAACACCACTGAATTCAGCCTACTAACTTTCTATTTTTCTCAGAGATATTGGATGAAGTTTACAAAACCCTTTATATGTAACTTGCCAGCTTGCGTGGAACTGGAAGTCAATGGGACACAGAAGCCAAGCAACAGAAGTGCCTGTGATAGTTTTAAGTGTGCTTCTTTAGGGTTTGGAGCCTGAACAAATCAACTAAGTACAGGAGAAGTACAATTAAAACCAATTCCAGCAAATGCCCTTTTCAGACCAAACCTACTGCTGGACAACAGCAGCACTCGGAAGAGGCCTGTACAGGTGGCATGAGAAAAATCAGATGCCTCCAGCTTCTTCAAATACAAACCTTTTTATATTGCAACTTGCTGCAGTCCTGTGGCATTTTTCCCTGATGGTGGGATACAAGTCTAAGCCACGCAGAACAAGTAAGGGTATTTACAGCCTACCATAGCAACACCCAGATCGACTTGAAAACCCTTAGCTCAGGGAAGAAAGCTTATTGCAAATGCATGCAACTGCCACAGCCCATTTGTTTCTTGTACCTTCCCACTCAGGCCCCTACTTTCACACCGCCCGACAGCCTGCGCTACGGATGCGCCCACAGGAGCCATTATTTGTGAGCCTATAACTACCCACACCTTTCGAAAAAGGATCAGATCTGTCAATGGGCTGCCAAAGTATCAACAGAATTTTCAAAGACAGTAATGCTACTGAAAAGCAGACCACCGCATGCTTGGTCTTTACAGATGCCACGTAGCCAGATCCAGCTATACATGCCTTCATTCAGCAGGTTAAAAAAAAAATAATTTAAAAAAAGATCAGCTGAGCTGTCTCATTCGCCACAGACTCTGGTACACTGTCACTTTGACAAAGATTGCTTGTTAATACAAAAAAGCAGTGCAGCAAGAGCAAGAACCAGCTCCTCGCAGGGTGTTTAATTGTCCTGCCGTGCATTTATGGAAGGGAACAAACCCAGAGCTGCGCTAACCTTTCCAAGTTCGTTCTTCCCTGCATGTTGTGAATATGACCAAACACATTTTGTTTTAAAGGTCAGAATTTGTCACAAGAATGTTAATGGTTTCACAATCCTTAAAGCAGCACTTCTAGCCTCACCTGCAGAAAGTATTTGAGAAACGGTGGCCAAGAATATGATTTCTCAACTGATACTAAAAACCCAACAGCGAAGAATCTGAACACGTCACAGTGTCCGTGTATTTGGAAGGGGGGGACACCTCCCCCAGCACAGCCCTTCTCCCCACTGATGACAGAGCCAGAGCAGCCCCAGGCCTGGTGCAGGCTGGACTCGCATCCCTTACAACATGTCCACGGTATTTCGAGAGCTATTTTATTGATGTGTCTGTTCTGGAGGGATTATCAAGTCTGCTGGCAGCAAATGCTAATCAGGGCACACAACCTCGTAAAGCTGGCCAGTAACTAGTACTACATTACATTAGGAGCTGCTGGCTAAGACCATGTTTCAGAGGTTCCAAAAGACAGGAACGCGCAGCTCTCTAGTAGAAAACAAGAGTTGGGGGAGTTTTGTGGGTAACAGCTCTAAATAAAGCAAAGTTTTCTGCAGAAATGCGTAACAAGAGCTGCAGGTAACACGAGATGATGATGCAGCAGAAGCTCCACTAACTAAAAAGCCCAGCTGCATTAAAAGGGAGAAACGCAAAGCAAACATCTGCTGCAGGACTAGCGTTTAAATAGACTCTACCTAGACTTCAAAATGAGAGAAGTTTTCAATAGCTGAAAAATTTAAGGCCTCTGTATTGTCCATACTACTTCACCACCCACTTAAAAATATTGGATAGCATTTCCAAATCCACCTTCATGACTTAAAGGCCGTTAAGGAGTGTTATGGAAACCTGCCTAATTTGCCTAGACAGTTTTGACAAATCCAAACCAATGTTTAAAAGTTCAGTGAGGAAATGTTTTTCAGGAGATGCAGTACCTTTTATTAGACCAACAGATATAAACAAGGAGCCCAGGGGCTGGGAGGGTGAAGAGACTGACAAGCTTTCGGCATCTAAGTATTCTTTTCCAGTCTGAAGGAGGACTGCTGGCCTGAAAACCTTTCTACTCAGACTAAATAATAAAAAAAAAAAAAAAAATTAGAAAACTTGGCTTCTCCTCTAAACCTCACTTCATTTGTATCCTTAAACTGTCACGGCTTCAACATTACTTCATTAAATGATGAATACACCTTTGGACAGTGTATGTGAATACACCAAAAAGTCTGCAAATCCTTTTTTTATACAATAAGAACACTTAAATCCACATATGGGAAGTGTACAGTGTCATCTCTCACCAACCTTTGATTCCCTGTCCCACAACATGTCAGCCCTAATGTCCTTCACCAGCACCTATTAGGCTAGACGTGTCCCAGGCCTCAAGCTGTTAACCTGCTAGGCTGCCAACCACTGCTCAGCTAAGTAGCCACTGAACACAGAGAAGATGCATATTCCTCCACACTTTCTCTTCAAAAGCTTCACAGAAAGAGCCCTTTTTTCTGTTGCCTTGTAGCTAGGTTGGTTTGGGGGGAACAGCGCTTACAAAAGCTTGTCGCCACACGCATGATGTACTGGGACGTGCCGCTATCCCAAGAGAGGATGAAAGAGGGAATGCACAAAAAAGTCATTTCAGAGTTGTGCTGGGAGAAACACGACCTCAGTGCAACGTACCTCTGGAATTTCCTTGCTGCACCTGGGGACTGCAGCGTGCGGGAGCAGACGCTGGCCGTGTGCCCTTCCTCTACGAAATGCTGCAGGACCACGATGTGTGCTCTAGGCAGCGAACATCTCAGCTGCCCACTGGCTTTCTGAATGAGCCATTCTGTGTACTCGCACTGCCTTTTAAAGGAGATAGTTGTCTGATCCCTGGAGACATCTGAATTGCTGTAATCTAATCACCACCAAGGACAGCTAGCAGCAGTTTTACGAGCTGTACTAAGGGTTGCTAGATATGAGAAGCCCACAAGGATCTTCACCAAAGGTCACTTTTAATGGTTTGATATGTTCTGGGAAGGTTTCACATTACGGCCACCACCACCAAAGACACGCTCTACTGGCAGAATCACAGACACACTCTCCTGGCCGAATCACAGACACACTCTCCTGGCCAACTACTCCTAGAATTTGGTCACCTTACCCAAGGAAATCAAATTATGGTACTGTCAGGAGATCCTCTCCAACAATTAGGCATGGTTGGATAGCTCAAGCAGTAAGAAGAGTGAACAACATCAGCACTGTGACAACTGGCTTCTGAGATTTCTCAGATGAAGGAGCAGAGACCACAGCAAGCTACAGCTGAGGGACAGAGAAGGAAACCCAGAACTGCACCCATCCTTGTGTCTGGTCTCACACCCATGCAGTTCTCAGAAGAGAGTTTGATCTCCCTGCCAAGCAGCCACTTCTGCTTCCAAGCCCAGACGCAGAGAGCCTGCCCAGCGTCACATGGACGGTTAGGCACTCAGCCTGACTGAATGCCACACAAAGCCAGCCAGGAGGACCACAGCAGTCCAGTCCTTGCAAAAAGGCAAGGCGGCAGCAGACACAACTCTAAGAAACACCTCTGAGCGTCCTTACCAGTATATTCACATGCACCCTTCATAAGGACCTGAAGAGTGAGAGCTAGCAAGAAATCTGTGCCAGGAAAAGACAATCTGCAGTAAGACTTGCCACTGTTAAATGCCTGGAAGACAACCATGAATAAAAGAAACTGAGGTATTTTAAACACCAGCTTCCCTCAATCCTCTTGTAAAAAACAGGCACCAAACCCAAGTCCAAATATGAGGACCTACAGGCTAATCTAGTACCTTAAATAAGAGAGGTCAATTTTGCATTTGACTAGTATTTTAATATTGTATTGATTTTTTTTCTGTACCCCTTAGTAAAAAAGCCTTAAATAGATGCCTGAGGTCTTTTGGGCTGTTATTAACAGCAGAGGCAAGAGTCTTTGAAACGTACACCCTGCAGGGATCTCTGCGCACATATCCAATTACGTACACTTCCAAAGCTTTTTCCCGATAAGTGTCTGGAATAATGTGAAATTTCTGCAGCATGCAAAACTTCTCAGATGAATTTAAATGAGCATCTCCAGCATTTTATGAACAATCCCTTACAAAGAGGAAAATTAAAAGACAAGATCCATTGTCCAAAAGAGGTTCTAGGCAAGGTTTTGCCGTAAAAATCCTGTATGACTTTTGGGAAATGTCCATTCCATAGAATGGAAATTGTAAATGGAAATTGGACAGGTATGCTCTCCCATGCATCTAATAAGCCAGATGAAAGACTGTCTAAGCAGTATTACAGATTGGGCAGAGCTGTCTCTAACCAGGCATAGTCTCCCTGCCCCTTGGAGAGCAGGAGATCTGGGGAGCAGTCAGAAATGTCCACTGTCAGAAAGAAAAGGCCTGGTTTATTGTCATGTAGGCAGAACCTGAGATCATGTGCTGGAGTCAGAGAAGGGTGAAAGGAAAAAAAATTTTAAAAGTAAAGAAAAGAAGAAAAAGAACTTGTCAAAAGATACTTTATTACCATGGATTCTGAGCCAACTGTACAACAAGGATTTGCAGGAAGCAGACAGCTCTGCCAGACAGCTGTGAGAACTTCACGCTCATCAGACAACCAACCTCGGCTCTAATCACCACCCCCAGTGCTACTCTAAGAAAAGATTTGCTCAAAATCTGCAAGTTAAAGGCAAGTCTGTTTATAATTTATAGTCCCTGGGATGGCCAAAGGCTCTCTCTTTCCCCCGATGAGAACCTGTTAAGCTTGGTAACAATATGAAATGGGGAAAAAAAAACCCAAGGAAACACAACCACCAAAAAAGGAGTAACCTCTCTCTGACCTGCAAACTTAAAGCAAAAGTAAGGTGACAAAGGCAAGACCAGGCAGAGCAGAAAGCACAAGGCAAAAGGTGAGGTAATACCTGAGCATCACGGGGCAG
Source organism: Phalacrocorax carbo (assembly GCF_963921805.1). Lineage (NCBI taxonomy): Eukaryota > Metazoa > Chordata > Aves > Suliformes > Phalacrocoracidae > Phalacrocorax > Phalacrocorax carbo. The sequence goes on along the minus strand of NC_087519.1, from coordinate 4,056,401 downwards.
TGGTGTCAATAAACCAAACGCATACGTCTGGAAAGGAAACGGGCTACGGACTGATAATAAACAGATGAAACCTAATCAAGGAAATAGATTCTTCAATCATACTTTATCCTTTACTGTGGCGGTCTTGCAGACTGGATATGTTAAGGCCTCGCCCTATCCACAACAGTGCTGTCCGCAAATACGGAGTCCAGGTAAAGAACAAGTGATTTTCCTAAGCTTGACCCTACAGAGACAGAATATCACACTTTATTGCCCCAAGCCTTGCATTTCAGCCGTGGCAAAAAGGACAGAGAAAGGCACTGCCTCACATGAGTCCACATTCTTAGAGAGTTTTGTATGCTGATGGTTTAGAAATTCTACCATTTTTAATCACAACTGTGGTGAAAGGTAATGTATCTGCCCATTATTGCTTACAACTGGGAAATATTTACAGAATGAGCAGCATGTTAGTGCGTCTTTATTTCCAGCAGTTAAATGAGGCTTCCGAGAGCCCTCCCTAACATTGTGGACATTTATTTCATTGCATGAACCTTTGTGCTCCACTTTAGGATTAAACTGTCATAGGGGGATTTACTGATTTAACTGAATACTTGCTTTCTGAGAGAGAAATTCCAGTTGTCTGCTTCTCAGCTCTATCTAGCCATCGATACAAGCCAATTTCAATTTCAGGTTTCCTGAATTAAAAGAAAAAGAGGTGAAAATAAAAATCCATTTTTTCATGAAAAAAAGAATCAGCCAAGACAACAACAAAATAATCAAGCAACGTTAAAAAAAAGAAGAAAAGCATAAGGGTCTTCCTAAATATATTGAGAAGTCTCTTCTGCTCAGCCTTTATTACTTCCAGCTTCCTCAAACACACAAACTTGTCAGTGTCTGACATGCAGAAGGGACTATTGCAGGCCTGCCTTTTGTCTGCTGTCCAAACTTGTTCGATCCTCCGAGTAGCTGCAGAATGGAAATGAAGCAGAAGCTTTAGATGCGCAGCCTCTGCTGCCCGGGGGCAGGTGAACACCCATAAAGCGGAGGAAGGCAAGCTCCACCTCAATAGAGCTAATCAGATCAACAACTACTTTCCGTAGTGTCGTCATGTTCAAGCATAAACATGCTTATCTTTGCGCTTAAGATACAGAAAAGGCAAAGCGCTCCTGCAAAAATCCCTTTCTCATGTCGGATTCTGTTGTGAGGGCTATAATCCTGAATAGAAAAACGGATTAAGGAGTAATTTCACTCTGTCCTTAAAATATTTTGAAAGGTCTATGGGATTGCATGTGTTAATAAAGTTTGGGGGTTTTTTTTGCTATTTACCTTTTCATAAGGCAAACTAATATTATTTATTTTAAAGTTTGCAGGCAAAAGAAAAAGGACATCAAGTCAATACCATAAAATTATCATGTTCCAATAATGACAAAAGTCATTATTAATAACAAATTTTTAGGAAACTCCTAAGCTGTTCACTTTTCTGAATTGTTTTTCACCAAAAAGCTTTCAATTTAAATATTCACTTCCGTGACATCAATGTAACGGATATGACAAACTACCAAATGCCCCCCTTAATCCACATGAGAAATAGAAAAAAACCCACAACACAAACAGAACGAGCAGTGCACAGCTGGAACGAACACCAGCCTGACTTCCTCAGAAATGCCTACAGCTTTAAAGCCAAGATAAGGTTATTTGTGTGATATCAGGGGTAGAAATGACTCCACAAAGGTATACTCCTTACCTTCTGAAATGAGTGGCATCCAAGCGTCTACAAAATTCTTGGAAAATTAATTAACTGCTACAGGAGTGCTCAAATCACAAAAGCCTTTGCCTCTATAAAAAGCTTAATGAAATTTAAGCTGGTGGTTTAAAACTGAATACTGATACAGAGCCACATCAAACAAACCACTTTCTGAACAAATGAGAAGTTCACGGAGCCAGGGTGAAAGTGCCCTACTTTCCTGGCCATGCCAGCACTTAAGGGGTATCTAGTTTTTAATGAGCCACCATTTCAAATCAGATTGGTTCAGCAGGTCAGGTCCATCCCTGCTTTGGGATAAGTGCAGCAGCCGGGATGGGCCACTAAGATGGGTTCAGGAGCAGGCTGAGCCTATTTAAGCCGCAGCTGATGCTGCTAGAACGGGCCCATCTTCCTTCTCCTAGTGCTGGTCCATGCAGCTGTGGAACACCAGCCAGCTGAGAGCGCTGATTCAGCTGAAAACTAATCACTTGGTATGACAACTACCGAGCATTTTCTCTGAGTCACTAGATACTCCCACTCCTCACATTTGTCTGCTATTTCAGAAGTGCCTTAAGCTGCTGTCTCGTATCACCCTTACACAAAAGGGAGGCCAGTCTGTACGTAAGTGAATTTCCAAGGGGTGACAGGAACGAGAAGATGGCTGTTCCACTGGCAGGGCCAAGCCAGCAAGTAGGACGTGCCATCCTCCCTCACCCACCCTGGGTGCCCTGACACCAGCCAGGGTTTTCCAACTAACCGCAGGGGTCAGAAACCAGCACTGCAGGTTAGGCACAGTTTAACCAGCCATTTCAAAACATAGTTTAACCAGCAGTTTCAAAACATAGACAGGTTTCCTACAGGAGGGAGAAGAAACACAAATCTTACAAAAACTCTAAGACCTGGAAACCTGGATTCATCACTATTACTGATCTCCAGAAAAACAAACGTCCTAGGCACTGTTCTTAAACCATTCGACATCAGTAGAAGAAGCAGATGTGTCTTTCCACCTTTCCCACCTGCACACATCTAGCTGCAGGCCAAATTTCTTTAAGAAAGGAAATTAATTTAATTAAATTTCTAAAAGCTCTTGGCTTCGCGTTGCATTGTTCATATGTTCCCTTTCTGCTGCAGTGCCCTTTAGAGTGCTGTAAAGGACAGGGCAGATTGAGAGAGGGAAGAAGAGAGAACAAGGCAAGGCATTCTAATTAAAAGCAACCAAGCCCCATCTATAAATTTTAAGTTCAACTGACAACAAGATTTAGCATCACAGTCTGGTCAAGGAATTTTTCCACCAAACTTTTCATGTTCCCAGGACACAGAGGAGAAGGAGGAAAGCACAAGATCTGTTGGTGAAAACCAGGAGATGGCACGCACTTAAACAACTTGGTACCAGGTTTGGGCAATCATGCAGAATACTGTTTGCAAAATCTGCCAAAGTCCAGTCAGCAGGTATGAATTGAAGCCACTGACTTGGCATTTCTTAGTATTTCTTAATACAGAAGGGTCCCTTTGGTCTATTGTCTCCAAGTAATCTTTTCTCCAAAGCAAACGAAAGACAGAGTCGCCAACGTCTCAGAAGTGCTTGCATAAGCTTAAGATTGATATTACTGGAACACGCACATTGAGATGCCCGTTTCTTTTCCTGATACCAAAAATAATCCTATACCATGAAGCCTCATTAATCACTACCTTCAAATACAAAGAACTAACCTTTTCTAAAGTGTTTCCACATACCAGCAGGAAGGGCAATACTTGAACCTGCATTAAGCAAAGGGAAAGGGAACACCCTCTCCCACCAGCAATTAAAGAGGATCTTCACAGAAAAGCTGCCCTTTACGATGTTTGCCCTACTTAGCATTAGCTCTCAATTAGTAAGAGGCAATGCTCCAGAGGATGGTAGGAATCCAAAGAAAAATATTAACAGGTAGATAGCAGAGGCTGAAGGCTGTTAAATGAGCTCACCAGATCCTCTGGGTGGCAATAAGAGGAGACAAAATGGGCTGAAGGAAACTGAATGCCACTTCTCAGTGCAAAGCATGGAGGTGAAGCAGTGTAAATCCACTACAACCAAAAAGAAAATGGCACACAAGTCGTTTGGTTGCAGGGAAAGATTGAAAAGCACCAGAAATTAAAACCTGTGGAGAAATGGGTACATTGGAGAGGATGACACCAGGATGCAGAGTAGCAATACAATTTTTGAAGAGCAGTGCTCTTTAAGACACCAACATCACAGAGTTTAAACAGCAGCAGTGACACAAACCCATCCAGGGGAGGGAAGGCTCTGGAGAGAGGCCCATCACTTAAATACAGAGGAAGAAACCAAAAAGCGACACCAAGCTGGTAAAAGCCTTCACTCATATTTCTCATGAAACAGAGAAGCTCACAATGCTGGAAGAAAAGGGTCAGAGCTAACGTATTTCATCTCGTTTCATCCCTTGGACGCAGTGAAACCAGATGACATGCATCCAGAGTTTACAAGCCGATAAGGCAGAGGTGGCACCAGAAGGAATGTAAGAATATAAACACATAGAAGCCACACTGCACCGTCAGATTAAAGGTCCACCTGGCTAACGCCCTGCCTGGCAGCGGGCAGTTGTGAGCTCCTCTGGGAAGCATCCAAGCAGCAGGGCAGATACGGGATGGTCCTTGCCCTCGTACTGCTTTCCAGCCCGCTGCAGACAGCACTCGAAGAGTTTCCTGAGCTGGAGATTGCATTTGGACCATTATGTTTAATAGCCCCTGACAGACTTTCCCACAAAAGGAGAGCCGCAGTGTTTTTACGTCTTACAGTGTGAGCTAGAAAGCAACTTAATCACCAACACAGCAAAAAGGCTATTGCTTTGGGATATATTAATGGTATCCCCACATTCAGGGCCGGGGAGCTAAAATCATACATTTACTCCAATACTGCACCTTCTGCAGATGTTCCTGCCAAAAAGCTGGCTGCAAAACTAGGAGAGTTAGGGAAAAACTCACCACAGCAATAAACTACCCAAGCATATGGCAGACCGTGGACAGATGGACAAAGGAACCAGTAATGTGGTTAGTTTCAAAGGAGCCAAAGTATGATCTACTGAAATGTTTACAAATATTGGTAAAGCAATAATCTCAATGAGAAGGGACCACTTAACAGTGTAAATAAGGTATTCTCTGATCCAAAGACAAGACATTATTTGGTTATAACTTAAAGGGAAAAAACAGATCTCCCAAGTGATTAATGAAAAAGTCACTGAAAAAGTGGCTGAGATACACAGAAATGTCTAGAACACGGCACCCCGAGGACTAGCAAGGAAGTCTTGGGTTTTCCCTTGAGATTTCAAGGGAGAGGAAAAGTGAAGTTTACAGACATCATCTCAAGTCCCATTATTCTTTTCTATTACAAAAACACCCTGCCCCATTCCATTTAGGAAATTTTAATTTTACGGCCTAATTATTTTTTCCTGTTCCTTTTCCCATCTGTAGGCCAAAGCCCGTACCGGATGCCCAATACTTTACCAAACCTTCAGCAGGAAGGCATTTCCAAAACTTGCGCATACAAATAACGCATACTTACAACTCAGGGATTTTAGAACTCAATTTACATGACGACGTGCACGAGATATCTGTTCTTTTCTTCAGTTGTGTGAGTACCAAACCAGTCAGTTGTACAGAATGACTGCACGAACCACAGCTGTGTCTTCACTTGCACCTGCCTTATAACACCTGGTACCCTTATAAAACAACGTTGCTCGAAACTGATTACATTAATATTGGCTCTGCTAAATTGCTATATAAATAATAGAAAAATGATCAGTAGAATGCAGTTCTCAGAGTGTTAACATTTACTGAAAAACAAATGCAAAAATAATTAAAATTGAGTAGAGGAACTACAAGATTTGAGCTGGAGCCAGTTTATCCAGCCAGCCAAAAATGATTTCCAAAGGATAGGTCCCTGTTCAATTCAGCAGTACAATACTGATGCAACTCAGGGTTGCTTGTTCTTCACAAAATACTTCCTGCACTAAGGAAATATGGTTCTTTAGTTGTTATTATTTGCATGTCTGAATTAACGCATGGCAAATGACGCAGAAGAACCTCAATGCCTTTATCTAGGGGTTGCAGGAAACTATTTCTTCAAGCTACAGTCATCTTGGAGACTTCCTTAGTCTCCAAGTCTTAGACGTGCATTTTATAAGCAACAACATTATTAATGTATGGAGTAACTTCAGTGGTTTTATCCACATAAGAACATTTTTCACATCCATAACATCTCATTTTTTCCCCCTCACATAATTTAAGCTCCAAACATCAAATCTAATATCCAAACGCTGCCACGACAGCACTTATCTTTCCCCTGCCAATGGAGACAACAGGCAAAACAGGTAACAACCCATAATAAAATTGCTTCTGCTACCTATCCAAACACAAAATTTGTTCCCTAAGTTCCACTCCTTCCCAAGTCACAGTATATGCAAGACTTTATTGGCATCTCCTACCAACAGCAGATCTTATGTGCTTAACAAAAATCAGACATTTTATAGTTTGACAACCCCACCCCACGCCCGTATTTATAAAGGGCTTTATGCATTTCGAAGGGAGATTCCCAGCTAGATAAGGGTAGAATCATTACTGCAGCCTAGTCCTGCAAAAGCCCAAGACACTGAGCTTTAATGTCATGCCAATCTTATGTAAAGCACAGCTATTCTGGGTAATTACAGAAGTTGTAATAATGCCTTTGGAGTCCCATGAAGTTGAGCTCACTGCAACAAAGACATGCAGTCTCACAGGCAGAAGCTTTTTCAAAAGGGACTCAATTTGTTTTAATAAAATACTGAACAAAAACATCCTTTAGATCTCCCCATTTTCTTGTAGTACTTGTGTGCAGTCACATACAAGATTTCTAAGCCTAATCTTTAGCTGAGGTAAATCAGCATAACCTTGCTACCTGATCAAGTTACACCCATTTACATCAGAGGAAAATTCAACCAGATGCCAGGTCTTATTTAGAAGTAACTCTTGTAACTCATCCGTATTTCATTTTTAGTATGAATGAAGTATTAAAAAAAAAAAATCTTAAATGCTGATACAGCACTTGCTGTTTTGAAATGAGCTATTATACCAGAATTAATTTCCTATTGTGTATACATTAAAGACAGTTCAAATTGATTGACGTATACATTCTGTAGAAAGCGCGAGAGAAACATTTATAAGTATGAGGCTGTTTTTACACAAGTAACCAGTGTGCAAAACCAGGACAGGTGAAAGACGAAGGACTTGGTACAGTCCATGAACACGGAGGCTACAAGAAGTGGATCAGAGCTTTTCCTCCTGCTCATTCATGTACCTACTTATGAAATACATCTTAACTCTCCAAACTATACTATAGAGAGATTGTGGACCACATTTTTAGTTTCTGAAAAGCAGCACAAGGACTCGCATGTCTCCCTCCGTGGGTGTCCCTCTGCGTGTACTTTGTGTTGGTATGTGAATTTTCAAGTGTTCACTCACAAGCCCAGAGGCTTCACCCTTACAGCCAGTTAGTGCTTTCCAGAGATGAGAAGACTTTGCTCTCTCTTCTTGGGAGGGAACGGTCTGTTCTTTGAGCAGGGAAAAAGCAGTGAAAGCCAGCAAGAAATCAAAAGTAGTATGATAAAATACTACAAGCTTGTTAGCTACTGTGCACCTCGGTTTTCACTGACGTCTTTAGTGCAGCCTCCACGTTTTCAAGTCCCTTCTGTTAAGCGGGCATGATTAATTCCTCTTCAGTTTTCCAGGTCTGCTTCTGCTTAGAAGCCAATTTAGCAATTAAATTAATCATCAAATATTTCTTGCCAGGGAGTAAATATGAAGTTTTACCTCGCCTGGGCAAAACGCAATTCCCAAAGGATTTGAGAAGTTAATGAGCAGAACAGTTACCAAAAAAAAAAAAAAAAGTAAAAACTGGCAAATCAGACAGCCAAGAAAGAGACAGGAAGTGACAGATTTAAGAAAATACCTCTAAAGTAGAGGAAATGAGTCGTCCTTTAAGAAGAAATCATACATATAAAGCACATAAAACAGAGTATTCTTTGTAGACTTGACTGAAGAAGGAAAGAAAAAAGAAAGATTAAAAAAGAGACATCCTGAATAGCTTTAAAAGCAAGACAGCTTCAGTGGTTAGCCTCATCTCGTTAAGACGGAAATGTGAACAATTTTAAAAGCAGTGGCCAAAACCTATCTGTAAAAGAAAAAAAGAGGAAAAAAGGCAACTAAATGCACGGAGAGGAGTGACTCGAGCCAGTCGGTGGACACACAGCTGCTCATGCTAAGGATGCGATGCTGCGCTGTGCCTACCCTGTGCATTGTAGGGAAAGTCCTAACGGTGATAATCCTGAATGGATGAAAGGAATTTTTTAGAAAATACAATATAAATAAGCTCCTCCTGGGAGAGACAGACTGAGAAAAGCCTCATGTTGAGTTTCTACTTGGATGAAGTTCTCCTTGACTGAGAGGCTTCTTCAGTGAGCTACAAACTGGAGGCCTTTGTTGTAGCAAAGGGGTGCGATGAGGAGTACATAAAGATACACCTTTATCACAGACATGGCAAGCAGTCCGCAAACTCACAACAGCAAGAATTGCCTGGTTGCACCCACCGAGCTCATGGATAGCCCATGCACCAGGTCCGGGAAGGGACTGGCAGCAGTGCTGGGGAAGGCATTAAGAGCTTTGTTAAGTAACACTGACATTTTAAGAAGGAAGCTCAAGCTAAGTACAGCCTTGCTTATGTGAAGGTAAGTCTTCCTTAAATGCTTTTTTTTAAAAGGTATTTGCTATAATACAGGAAATGTCACATATAAAAGAGCTTTATCTGAGTGCAAACACCTTACAGAGCAAGTTTAACCTCCGAGATTGCGTGTTGATTCCTACAAAAGAACATTCATTGTGCAGACATATTCTGGGGAAGGGGGCAGAAAATGCAAGAGAAAAAACAAAATCTTCATTCCGTTTTATGACTGCAAAAGGCATTTCTAAGACATCGCTGTAGAGCTACAATGTTCTCTTTTGTTATAATGTTATCTCATTAAATATAAATTTACCTGGACCTGATTCTTTACTTTTGGAATGATTTAAGACACCTTTCATTAGGTAGAGAAATTAGACCAATTAATAAACGTGAAAGCCTTCTGCTACAAGGATTTCCCCTGAAAGGGCTTTAAACAGCAAATTTAGCATTAAACTGCTTCGAGCAAGCTCACCGCCTGGTTTGCTCTGGCTATAAAGGCAGCAGCAGTTACACTGAGCAACAAGCCCGCTACTGTAATACATCACCCATCACAGCCTAACTGGCATGATAAAGTGTTTGCTCATGAGGCGATTGTGTGGCCAGTCCAAAAAAAGACCACTTCGTCTTGCATTTCCTAGAAATCTTTTTTGGTGAAAAGAAAAAAAGCTGACATCCTGAGCTGTACCTACAGAGAGCTCTGGAAAGCCTGACCCACTCCCCAGCCTTTGCTCTTCCCCCACAAAGTAGAGAGCTGCCTTCCTGCCCTTTCATACAACAGCTTGGCTGCAGCCACCCCCTATGTATTTCATTCAGTTATAAATGAAATAATATTATAGTCACTTGGGGTTTTATTACTGTTACCTGGAGACATTGCCAGCAGTTTTCTCCAGCAGCTTGCTGAGTGGATGAGATTTGCAGCAACCATAAATCAATCAAGCCAGCAAGGTCATCTTTATTGCAGAGAGAGAAATAAAGCCTGGATCAACCTCACATGTTATTTCGCCCCTTGCCTTCCTCATTTTCCTGCTCCTCCTGTTGGCTCCAGTTCCCAAGAGCTCCCAGCGAGTCGATGTAAAACTGCTGGGAGAGCATCTCCCTGCCACTGACTGAGATGCATCTTCTCCCTTCAGGGAGCAGAGGTGCATGAGGTGCGCATATATATATATATATATATATGTGTCTGTCTGTCTATCTCACATGCACAAGTGCCAATCTCTAATTGTTCTGGCATTTCCCCACAAATAGAAGACGGGCAAAAAAAACCAGAGTGATCTGTCATCTCTCCAAACTACTATTATGTTAAATTTGCTGTGGTTTGGGCAAGTGGGGATTTACCCACCAGATGAAGCCCTGTGCAGTGGTAGCTCTGTTTTGAAATGAAGAATCCACAGATGAGCATGCCCCAGTGCTCTGTGTATGCCCTTATGTTTTAATTCCCCTTCAGATCTTACGAATTCCGTACTTCCACTGACATTACACGGCAATGAGTTTACCAGGCTATCCTTGCACAAAAAGCAGACCTCTCAGCCTTGACCTTCAACCAAAGTGCCAGGGGTCAGGAAGGAAAGTGTTTCGCCACCCAGCACAGATCATTCCTCTTGCCCTTTCGGGAGGCCAGCGTGACATTTGCCATACCTTACACCCGGGACGTTTGCCATCCCAGCCTGGTTAACCAGTACATTTGAGTCCCTGCTCTCAAAGAGTAAAGGACAGCTGCCAAAAGCTGACAACTTACAGCAAAGGTATGGGACAGAAGGTGCCAGCCTTCCCAATGCTACATGCAAGTATCTTCCAAGAGCCACAGGACAGCTTATCCCCAATGCCAGAGAGCCTGCTGGCCCACCAGCCTGCCTCCTTCTGTGGCTGGGGGTTCCAGTGAGCCCAGGCTCCCCCCCAGCAGAGCTCCTACAGGGAACCCACCCTTGGTCCCATGAAGAACCAAGATGGCCTCTTCAAAGACCTGCTTGGAGGAATCCCGTGGGTTAGGGCTCTAGAAGGCAGGGGGGTCCAAGAGAGCTGGCCAGTATGCAAGGACCACTTCCTCCGAGCTCAAGATCAGTGCATCCCTATGAGGAAGAAGTCAAGCAAAGAGCCAGGAGACCCACATGGATGAGCAAAGAGCTTCTAGAAAGACTCAAATGGAAGAAGGAGGTTTACTGTATGTAGAAAAAGGGACTGGCCACTTGGGATGAATATAAGAATATTGTCAGGGTATGCAGAAATGCAACAAGGAAGGCCAAGGCCCACTTGGACTAAATCTGGCAAGGGATGTCAAGGATAACAGGAAGGGCTTTTTCAAATACATCAGTAGTAAAAGGAAGACTGGGGAAACTGCAGGCCTGCAGCTGAATGAGGTGAGTGCCCTGGTGACACAGGATGCAGAGAAGGCAGAGTTACTAAATGCCTTCTTTGCTTCAGTCTTTACTGCTAAGGCTGGCCCTCAGGCATCCCAGCCCCCAGAGCTGAGACAGAAAATCTGGAGAAAGGAAGATTTCCCCTTGGTTGAGGAGGACTGGGTTAGAGATCATTTAGGCAAACTGGATCCTCACAGATCCAGTTAGGGACCCAATGGGATGCACCCACAAGTGCTGAGGGAGCTGGTTGATGCTGTCGCTAAGCCACTCTCCATCACCTTTGAAAGGTCATGGAGGACAGGAGAGGTGCCGGAGGACTGGAGGGTAGCCAATGTCACTCCTATTTTCAAAAAGGGCAAGAAAGAGGACCCAGGAAACTATAGGGCAGTCAGCCTCACCTCCATCCCCAGAAAGGTGATGGAACAGTTTGTTCTGGAGGTCATCTTCAGGCTTATAGAAGAAAAGAAGATTATCAGAAGTAGTCAACATGGATTCATCAAGGGGAGATCATGCTTGACCAACCTGATAGCCTTCTGTGATTGTGTGACTGGCTGGGGAGATTAAGGGAGACCAGTGGATGTTGTTTACCTCGACTTCAGCAAGGCGTTTGACACTGTCTCCCATAACACCCTCATAGGTGAGCATAGGAAGTGTGGGTTAGGTGAGTAGACAGTGAGGTGGATAGAGAACTGGCTGATGGGCAGAGCTCAGAGGGTCATGATCAATGGTGCAGAGTCTGGCTGGAGCCAAGGCGGCCAACAATATCCTGGGGTTCATTAAAAGGAGTGTGGCCAGCAGGGTGAGGGAGGTTCTCCTCCCCCTCTTCTCCGCCCTGGTGAGGCCACATCTGGAGTGCTGCATCCAGTTCTGGGCTCCCCAGTTCGAGACGGACAGGGAACTACTGGAGAGAGTCCAGTGGGGAGCTACCAAGATGACGAGGGGACTAGAGCCTCTCCCATATGAGGAAAGGCTCAGAGACCAGGGTTTGTTTAGCCTGGAGAAGAAAAGACTGAGGGGGCACCTTATCAGTACTTATAAATACCTAAAGGGTGGGTGTCAAGAGGATGGGGCCAGACTCTTTTCAGTGGTGCCCAACGACAGGACAAGGGACAACGGGCACAGATTGGAACACAGGAAGTTCCACCTGAATATGAGGAAAAATTTCATTACTTTGAGGGTGCCAGAGCAGTGGAACAGGCTGCCCAGAGAGGGTGTGGAGTCTCCTTCTCTGGAAATATTCAAACCTGCCTGGACGCAGTCCTGTGCCCCCCTACTCTGGGTGTGCCTGCTCGAGCGTTGGATGAGCTGATCTCCAGAGGTCCCTTCCAACCCCTACCATTCCATGATTCTGTCTAAATCTCTTGGCACATGAGCTTTCCAAAGCAAAGGCTGCAGCACACAGCCCTCTGCACTTTCTGCGCAACACGCAGACTCCCAGCAGGGACACAGCAACCTTCACGGAATTACAGACTCCACGTCGCAGTGGGTCAAAGACAGGAGGAACTTGCCCCACAATGTCAGACTGTCACCTTCAGCCTAGGACTGCTCTCAGAGAATGAAAAACAACCCAAATTGGATCACACACTTAACCACAGCTCCACGGGCCAACACGGATACTACCCTAACAGGATATGGCACCAGGAACTTCTCTGGCAAGATGGGCTCAAATCCACCGGGCAACTGGATCTAAGAAGAATGGACAATCCCACGGTTTGTTTGAAATGTTATAGAAGACACAGGTTGAATGTTAATCAGACAGAAAGAAGTACTGATCATCAACATATCAATGGGCTTAGTTTAGCTTTCAGTGCTCATTATTGTCTGGTGTGAGATGCAAGACTGAGTCTGTACAGATATTTCCAAGTTTCAAAGTTATAGCTATGGTTTTACTCCCAAAGGCTGACGTAGAAAGGACTGCACCAACTCTACAAAACACTGAGGATTTAAAAAAAACAAGCCAAACCAAACAAACACCAACAAACCCCATGACAGGATCATTCAAGTGACAATGCTCAGGAACAGGGTCTGGAATATTTGACAGTGATTCTGTTATATTCCAGCACACACAAGGATGTGAACATTTACTTTAGCTAACCACAGAGTGCATGAGCACGCACAGTTACATGAAAAGGGTGCTTTCCATTGCAGTGTGTGGCAATCGGGGGAGTCTAACCAGAATATTAAGAGATAGCCATAATTTACTATTATTTACCATCAAGCCACCACAGCAACCACTGCAGCTCCTTTCTTCTGCATATAATCATCATATTGATAAAACTGGCACCAACCCCAAACTGGACATGGCTTTTTTTGTCCCACCACACAAAGAGAGGCAGACACAAAGACAACCAGATGCGTTATATTGGCTACCAAGGAAACAAAATCCAAGCCACTGTTCTTCACTGCACACACTCTGCTTGGACAGGAAGAAAACATACTCTAAGAAGTCACTTTCAAACCTCATTTTTGGATGAAGAGTTGACTGTTTGGCATGGTAACTAGGCACGAAATCATACCAGCTACAATGCAGGCTGCTCAGTGTTTTTTCTATGTTGGCCATCAGTCAGGTGCATGAGTGCTCCCACACAGATTTTACTCGGATGCCACACCATACACATCCCATCAGCATCGCGCTTGTCACTTTAACACAGGATGCTTTTGCTGGCATGCCAAAGTAGCTGAGTCTCAGAGCACATTGCTTTCTTGGCAGGTATTCCTCCTTGCCTAGGGGAGACAGATATAGGGCAGTTCTAAGTCTAGGAAAAAAATAAGATTATTGAAGCCCATCAGATATCATTCCCAGCTTTAAGGTTTAGAGCTGCATCACAGTGAGAGCCAGAGAAAACAGCAGGTTGTTCCTGAGCTTGCACCTTGTAACATTTTACTGTTTGCTTGCACTTATTTTAGACCAATTTCCTTTCTGAAAGCATATTCCAGTCCTCTGCCTACCCTCACCGCACGCCCAGCTCCCATACTCTCATTAGAGAAACTGCCTGCAACTAAGGTTAAGCATGTTTAAGGTTCATTTTGTCCTCACACTCCTTAAGGAGACTGTTTCTTCAGCAACTGCAAGTGACTGCTTCTCCTCCACCCTCCAGCACTTCCGACCTCAACTTTTATAACTGTGCTGACCCTCTGCAAAGGTAAGCACCTGTAAAACTGCTCCCTGATTTACACAGGCAGCCGGACTCTCCCTCATGGCAAGAAACTGGTTCACTTTGAGCAGCAGTTACAAAAGGAGCAACATCTGCTCCGTAACCACTCGGCTGAGAGTTGCACAAGAGCAGTTTCTTTAGTCAGCCTGATATTGCAAATGCCAAAGGAATTTGGTTCCCTCGTATCTGTACTCACGGGACCTCTGTTTAGAATATTTGAAATTACTTGGAGTCCACCACACTAAAAAGATCCCCCCCCGGATTTCACTCTCACGCTCTCTTGCTTTCAGCACCTTTCACCTTTACAAGGTTCTTTCCCATTTGTTCCCTCGTGCCAGTGAAGAGTCTCACCTGCACCCCCCGCACACTCGGCTCCCACAGCTTTATTAAGAAATAATCTTCAATGAATGCTCTGAGCTGCAGTTCAGAAAGGCTGACAGAGAACTGCAGGTTTGTCTCTTCAGGGCCCTTCGCTTCCAGCTCAATTCATTCACTGTTTGATGCCCTCTGGGAACTCAAGCAGATAATTATTTTCACAATTTCTACCTGTGACTTTTCTGCACTTATCTGGTGGGGAGGGGACATTTCCTGAGCCCACTCTGGGAAAAGGCCCATTCCATCAGAAAATTCATTTCTCCCTCTCCCTCCTGAAAACAAGTCTGCTCCTGCCTCACCTCACTTCAGTCCTGACGGTGGAATTTTAATTGAAGTGACTGGTGAAAGAGGGGAGGGAAGGTGTGGTTTGGCTGCAGGACACAGAGTCAGGACCTCTTACACTCTACACTTTGCCCTGACGGTACCTCCTCCCGTGCCCTGGGGATAACCCCGTGCCATGCGGGGAGAGCTGTCGTTCCATAGGGTGGAAGGAGCATGGGAAAGGTTTGCAAAGCGCTTTGATGCTGAAGCACAGAATTCTAGACCCGAGGTAACAGTTCCCTCAACGTACTGGGAAATCAAGTTCCTCCAAGTTTCCCTGCAAGCAAGGTCAAAACCACACTTCTTCAAGCTTGCTCGAGAATGACAGCCAGCCTAAAATTCAGTTGAAAAGTAACTTCTCACCCTCTTGTGAAAGAGGCCACAAAAAAGCCTAAATGCATCTTCAAAGCCTAAACTGAGCTTCAACGAGAAATACTCCCCAGAGAGGAGAGCAAGTACAGGCACATGTTCCCAAGCCAGAGCTGGGTGCTGACGCCAAGGCCTGGGCAGGGCAGAGTGGCTGCTCTCAAGGGACAGGGACTTGGTGGTGGAACATACCATGGACCTGCCCCAAGTCACCTCTTGCCACACTCAGCCACCAGATTTCAATATTTATCCACGCTCATGGACCAGAAGGGAACATCAATGCCAAATAAAAGAGCTTAACGTGAAACAGGGCACATCCCTCTTGCGCTCTTCCTTTATCCCATGAGACCTAGCTCATGGCATTTCGATGAAAAGTTGGTTTTCTGCCCAAGCTTTACTTTGAGTCAAGAAGCCTGCAGTGACAGCATCAGAATCCTATTTGGGAACGGAACTGCAGAGCTGTCAGATAGCTTCATGGGGTTAAAAAAAAAACAACACAGAAAACCAAATACAGGAGCCAGGAGACAGCAAACCTTAAGATGTCTGAAAGCCAAAGGAGACAAACATCAGAGATTCAGAACTCACCAGGACTTTGTCAGCTTGCAGAGACTCCTCTCACTCCCTCCCCTACATTTCAAAAGAGGAGCGTGCATTTCTGGGCAGGACTGGTTTCAGCAAAGTCTCTTTGTGTAATGACTATAAGGACATGGGCAGAAGAAAATATCGAGAGCCGGGGGCGAGGAGAAGATGGGAAATTAAACCAAAGGCTGCAATAAAGCTCAAAAACTTCAGGAAGTCAGGGTTTTTTTCCGGTTGTTAAGTGCCCTGTGAAGGATGGGGGTCCCTCTGCTCCGGTGCACATGCTGTCTTTCAAGCCAGGTCTGTCTCTGGAGCAGAAATTCAACACACTTTTCCCCAGAGAAAGTTCTATTGTCCTGCAGTCCCATTGCCAAATTCAGACATTTAATTCAAAGCATGAAACAGAAGGATTCCAGTCCTGCTTTTAAAGGGAAAATCTCCAGACTACCGCGCCATCACATAACTAACACCAGCTTTGTTCAGGGCAGGACACAGCACAGCTCCCTATCCTCAAAAGGAAAGGGAGGCAACATATAAATAACATATCACTGTACATCACGGCCTCAGAGCCTGCATACCTCAAACAGTAACCAGTGCTAACAGTCTGAGGCACCTCGGCAGATGTATAGCCAAGCAGCTATAAAAGAGCCTTTGTGCTGACTGAACAGAAACAAGGCATTTTCTGTACGGGAGATGGCCCTGACCACCTAGCAGAATAAACGGGGTTACACATTTCACACTTCCTCTGCACCAGGAACTGTGAGGGCAAATGGCAAAAAGCAGACGCCGTGGGCTGAAGAAATGACCCGTTCGCTTCTGTGGAGCTACATCAGGGATCTGGAGGAGCCACATTACAACCAGAAGGAAGATGACATTGCCCTCACCTTCCTCGCTTGCAGGTCCCCTATTGGAACTGCACGGCTTGATATAAATTTGAGCAGACCTGCAATTCAGCAGAGACTTGCCCCTGCGGTAGTGACCATGCAAAAGATCATCTCCAATACTTCTGATTCACCGTCCAGAGCTCCAAACAAAGGTTTTTCATCCTAATGCTTAGGCACCCAGCTCTTATTTTATACGTTTTGAAATATCTTTTTCACCTTCACCCTAGTTTCCAGTTCTGAAATTAGGCTAATTCTTTAAGGCTGCAGGAGCTATGGTGTTATTTTTGGCCTAGAAGAGATAAGAAACCACGTGGACATTTTCTCCTCAGTATAAGCACACACAGCAGCAATGATACCATTGGCAAACTTCAGGATTTGGCCAAACACATTATTCCACAGGATCAGAGGTGGCTTCCAGTTGGGCTAAATAAAACGCAGCAATAAGGCAAAGTGCAAATGCAAAAGGCTCCCGCAGCAAGCACACCACAAGTTTCAACTCCAAGGAGTCAGAGAGGGGAAAAAAAAAAAAGATTATTTGAAAAAGTCAAAGGAAAATTGCTCTGTCCAAAACCTGGAAAAGCCACAGCTCACAAACATTCTCAGGGAAGCAAAAGCCCTGCTGCTTTATGAAGATTAAATCTCCTATTGTCTCTCTGTTGTTGGTTGTGTTTGTTTTATTTTTTAAATAAAACTCCCCTTGGCCAAAGATGTTAGGAAGTGTCTTCAATAGGAGAAGGATATAAAACCAAATATGTCAGTTAAGTAATCTGTGATAAGGTTAAGCAAACAAGGTAAGGTAAGGGTAAGGTTGCTTGACAAATCATCTGTGATAAGGTTAAACAAATGTCTCTCTTGTCAGGACAGCAAAGATACAGATGCAAGGGAAGAATATTTTTGCTGACCTGGAAAACAAACATGAGATGTGTACATTCTGGAGTCTGGACAAGATTGTTCTTAGTGAAGCATCTGGTCTGAAGGCTGTATGAAACCATTAAAAAATTGGGTCAGGCATTTAACCCACTCTGCACCCATATGCTGAGGGGAACTGTAGGAAAACAGATTTATGAAAACCTCAGACCTAAGATACAGACAGTTGCCCATTGAGTATTTATGCAGAATTACACATAATATTAATTCTCAACACCCACTTACGAAGAACTTCCTTAGTCCTTACTGAGGACAAAGAACATTGCCCTTACACAGAGGTGCTGAGGAGTGAACTCTGCTGTCCCTTGGGCAAATGTTTTCTCTCACTGTAAGCCTGTAACACATATTAAAAAGTATGGTTACAAAGGATTAAGGCAGCTCAGTTAATGCAAACTAGCGCTCTCTCCTGCATTCCTCACTAATACAGTGGTGACTTAACCAGCCAAAACATGTAGCTTTAATTCAAATAACGTTTAAAGAAGTTACTGCCAAGTAATTACACCCATTGAAGGCCCATGAGCAGAGGAACCTTCATTAATACGCTATTGCTGTTCTCAGAGCACGTTTCTAACCAGTTGCACCGATCTGAAGTAGCAACCATGAAGACGAGCAGGCAACGAGTTTTCATGAACAAACTTGTGCTTGCCCTTCAGAAGGCACACCGACATAAGGTCTGAGCACGGCCAAGAGGACAGTGGGCAAAGAAGCAGCATCCAAACACCGGCTGCCTACTCAGAGAGGCTGGGGCGAGCCACAGGCAGGTGAGTTTTCTGATAAGATACTTCTCTCTCTTTTGCTGCAGGAGAAAGGTGACAGCAGCACTTCTGGAATTGCAAACAGCTTTCTACTACCCTTTTTCTGCTTTCTAATGAACTGCTGGCTGAGTCCAAACTATGGGTTCCCATTTATTTTATTGCTAATCCTAGCCTCTAAGAACCTGTGCTTAATCCACAAAGAGTGCCGGATGCTTCTGAAGGCTGCTTCCAAGAACAAAAATATAGCACTCAGCTGGAGCTTCCTAAAGCTATTCAGTAGGAAGGATTAAACCCAGAGACTTGGATGGAGCTTAGATCCAGTGGGCATGACCCTACCTGTGCTCTCTTCATTACACAAGAGCATGTCGTGCCTTTTCCTAAACCTCTTTCTAAGCTAATGACTCTAAAGCACTGGCTCTAGGAGCCTCATCTCACAGCTCTACATAAACATTATGGGCTCCCATCCTGTACTGACTTGTGCTCTCAGCTATAAACCAGAACAGATGTTAAATGAAGCAGTTTGCTCTACCCTACCAAAGCTCCCAGGACCACCAAGCACAGAAGCTGACCGCTGGAGGTTCATCTACGCTGCAGCCCTGGGAGCAAGTCCCTGCCAGCAGCACGGGTAAAACGGCACCACGCAGACTGCAAAGCTTGCCACGAAGCACAAAAACTGCTGGGGTGCTTACTTGGAAAAGAGAGCTCGCTGTAGTGGCTTTCCTCTTATCAGCAATACTCCACATCAAGGTACAACCCTGGAGTGTGGACAAAGTATAAATTGATAAACAGACATTTCCAATTCAAAGACTCTTAAAAAACACTTTGGGGCCCTAACAGCAATTTAAATTACATGCAGGATTTGACTCTTTTACGGAAGTCACCATTACCACACAAGCTGCAAGTAACTGGCATGAAGTTCACTTGGTTCTCAAGAATCCCACTGATAAAAATCAGTCACTTTTACTTCTGCTTCATTATTGTAACAGTACTTTGAACTTGCTCAAAACACATCTGAAAGAACCACTGACAACTAACTTGCTTTCACTGAGGACACTGGCAGAAATTCACTTTTATGTACGAAACTAACCAGAAATAATCAGAACTCAACTTTCAGTTCTGCAAGGACCCCCAAATACACTTTCAGCCGAAACGTCAGGATTTAAGAAAACAAAACCAGTTAGTTCCCCAAACCCTTCCAATTACGTTCCCAACTTCTTTGTGACACATAAAGGTCATTTTGGTCTAGGCACGCAGGAGGATAATCCCCGCCCTTCAGGCAATCAGGATTTCTGGCAAGATTTTAAGAGGTCTCCAGCTGATAACCATGAAAGTTCACACCGCCAGGAGTCCAGATAAGCTTTTAACACAGGAAATTAGTGCTAAAATGTTTTAAGCATTTTAAGGATCAATTAAAGATGGTGCAACAGTCCAGCAAAGTAGAACTAAGTTCTCTGCTCCAAATCAGATGGTTTTAGAACACAAAACAGCAGCAGCAACCCTTCAGCCAGGAGGTACCTACAGGAAATGAGGTTAGACAAATCCCAGACAATTAATCCTCTGTGCAGTCAGATTACACGCTCACACCACGCGCAGAGCCACCAAACAACAGCGCAGAACCCCGAGATAAACTGCTACCTGCCTGCTGCAAGGACTGGGCATTGCAGGTTGTCATCCTGCATCTTCCCCGTTCATCCACGAACCAACAGTTCTCCCACCACAGCCCAAAGAGCCAAGCTCCTTACCGACATACATTAAGTGCACTTGGGTACAATGCACGGGAGGACTCGAGGTATGCAGTTCTCATTAGTTATTGCAGCTGCAAGCTATAAAAAAAAGAAATATGGCAGCACACTGAATGCCATCTTTTGCCTTGTCAGCACCGGGAGACCACACAGGCCAGCGAGGACAGTGACTTTAGGAGTAGGCAACTGGGAAGTGGAGGACTGACAGCTCCTGCGCTGAGCTGCAGAGTCACCTGGTGTTAACAGCTCTTCTCAAACTATCTCTCAGCACCAGACCAGTGACTGAAAACCCAGTGAACTGGCAAAATATAATTGTCCAGATCACAAATGCATCCTCAGAGACTGCCCTAGCACACTGTCAGCCCAGAGACCACAGGGAAATGCTCACAGAGCAGCCAGTTCAGTGCTGTGGGCCAGGCAGCGTCAGCCTGCCATGTACTATCTTCTCCAAAATCAAGAAAAGCCTTCAGAGCAGGCTGGTGCTACGCACCGATACGGCTGGCTATAGCCACTGTCTAATGCACTGTGGGTAATTATCTGTGTTCATTCAAAGTTCAAAAGAAAATTACGTTTTATATTAAATTGTTTTTATAAAAGTAAAAATAGATATTACATCAAAACCCATCATATCCATCCATTTAAAAGATCCGCTTTGTTTGTTCTCTGTAACAATTCAATTCTTTTTATTTAAAAAAATCCGATTATTTCTCAAAACATCATACTCCAAGTAGCACTGAAAGCATTTGAGCTACCATCCCTTTGGTGACCTCAGCTAGTTTATATTAAGCCCCTTCCCCACATCAGCACTTCACTTCTATTTCCCATCACCAAACAAGTCTGGCTTTTCTCTCCCATGCTTACAGGCTCTGACACCTCCGTGCTGCTGGCGCTTTAAGCTGCTCCCAGAACTTGGCTCTAATAGATTGAGGGGAGAAAAGCAAATACTACCTCCAAATTTACATTGTTAACAGCCCCCCCAAACATCCAGGTCACAGTTACCTGCTACATATAGATCAGCTAAAAACTTCCACATTGAGGCCCCCAGCTGAAGACACTTCATGTCCACTTCAGCTGAGAAAGATGATTTTTTAGGTTTTTGTTTACTGGCATGTCATGTGGGACATTTCACAGAGATTCTGTTTATACAGAGGTAGCCATGAAGTAGTTTATCCTCCCACCCTCGTCTTTTATACACAGAGATAAGCACTAAATAAAATGGAAAAGGAAATTTGACAATTTAAAGTTTGGTCAGAGATAACTGACCCATGGGAGATAACTGACTGCACAGGCATTACTGGGTTTTATATTGATTAGGTTTGGAATTTAACCATGTTCTTGCAAGGTCTCCAGTCAGGTGGGATTCACTTACAAAAGGCAGTGCAGTGTGCAGCTCTGATCACAGCACATTATTTCCTCCAAGTACCGAGTCTCACAGCTCCAGCAAGCCATAAAGTAAGAATCTACCCTGCAAAAAAGAGATGGCTTTCCCATCAGTTCAGAAAATATACATTATAAACCTTCTGGTCTCAGACTTACCTCCCTCTGCCTATCCCCACTGCTGTTCAACAGAACAAACTCAAATCTTCAAGTATCTTCTGCATACCTTAATTAAGAAACTGAGATGATGAGCTATTTTATTGGAGTTCTTTGTCCTGTCATGCAATGAAAGATTAGCCTTTCCTGACTCGTCCCCAAGATAACAACTAATCCTGATGTCTCCCTAAACTCAACAGGCTGCACAGATCCTAATTTCTAACCAAACCACTGCACTTCAAAAGGACAATAATGAGGAAAAAAGCAATACTTCTGTTTGCTGGATTCACGGCTGAAGCTTCCTTAAGAGTCTGCGCAACACCATCAAAGTCCCCATTTCAGCAACCCTCAGCTTAAGCATTAGATCAAGTCGTCCAGCTAACTAGGGACAGATTAACCATGTGCTCAAAAAACTAGGTCAGTCTCAAACAGTCTCTACAGCCTAGAAATGCATGTATGTATAAGCACAAATCACACAGCCTTCCTCTTTTAAAACGATGGCCAGCAGAAAGTCAGAAAGATCCAGACTCAAGTGACCTGGGTGCAACGCTTAAAGCTACATACAAAGTGGTTCTTGATCTCTACAGACAAAAAAGCTTTGCCAGCCTGAGTTCAGAAGTCACGAAGAAATGACTTAGTGATGTCAAGTCAGTTTTCCCCTCTTTGAAATATTTGCTTCTCAAATATTTAATTATTTTCTGAAGTGAATGAGCTAGGTCAGGGCTTCGGTGCAGATCTGAGATCTCTGTCTCCTATTCCAAACCCTCCTAACCCACATCTTGGTTTCACAAACCCAACCTGCAGCCTTTGCTCTCCCCTTTGACCTCTCTGCCCTCCTCCTCAGCAAACATTGCTACTAAAATTAGACCGCAGTGGTCATACCACACTGCCTCCCCCACTGTCGTCACAGACTCCCTGTCACATCAGTCAGGTATTTTAGTCACACACTGAGATCCATGCATCACCTTCCCTGCCCAGATAATGCTCTTCTCTAGTCTCACCTGTGTGTCCTCTGACAAAATACCATTCCTCATTATCTTCATGAAGCTCAATCTCCATCCATTCCCAGAACACATGGCCACCCACTTCCAACTTACTCTGAAGCCAAAAAGGTATCTCTGAAGTGTTTCAAAGATTAAATTTAGTGCTTAAGAAAAGCTGATTTATAAACATCCACCACAAAATACTGGGCATGCTTGTACCCTCCCTCTCGCACACACACTCACACAATTTTTATTGTAGGTTTCTTGAACAAAGCTATGCAAAGGGCTACGCACACACGAGGAGATGCAGGTATCTTGTGCTGTCAGGGTTTGCCAAGTTTCTACACTCTGACATTAAAAAAAAGTATAAGCTTTGAAGCTGGGACAATATTAGTGTCTGATTTTGGAAGTGCAGCTGGATGCTCCCACCACGAAGACATGTCAACCCTTACATTTGCTGCCTGGAGCCCAAGACAAGGGTTCACAGAACGAGAGCGACCAAACATCACAGTCCAACCCCACTGCCCTTCACAGACTGCAGTGAACCAAGGTGCTTCAGAGCACCCTGCCCAAAGCATGTCCTCGCAGACCCCATCCTGCCCTGCTCTGAGGTGTACAGCGCTTGCTGCTGAAGTCACTGCATGCTGCGTGTCATATATTAGCCAGATAGAAACAGGGGGAATCTCCTTTTTCATTAATGAAGGAAGGTGTTTTTCTCAGCGGATAAAGCAAGGGAGCTGAAGGTTAGTGGTTAACAGTCACACCTCTCCCCAGTACGTCAGTTCTGATCAATTGCTGCAGGACTTTTATCTTTTTTTGACCTCTGGCTAGCTTACAGAAAACCATAAACTTCCGTTTTGCCCAAGGGAGAGTTCATTCCAGAAACGGTATGTTCTGGCATTGCCAACATACTTGGCAGATATAACGTGCACTTTAAGGGCTTTCCTAACTTCATAGAATTTCAGAGTAGCAACTACCTTCAATTACTCCAGATGAAAGACCACACAAAACATTCATTCAAATCTCCCTTCTCCCAGAAGCCCCCCGCTATCCCAAGTTACCACCACCCTAACTCTTCCCTTGCCAACACCCGACAGATTGGACCTACTCTTCCTTGATGCCCGTGTTTCCTGACGCGATCTCTCCCTTTGTCACAGCTTCTTTTCCATGTGTATTATAAAAATTCCTGCCTCACATTAGGACATTTAAGAGTACTTGTTGCTGGTCAGGAGGAAAGCACAGCCCTCTCCACACAGACACACTCACCACTTCTTACCTAGTTTCTCCCACTACCTCAATCAGAAGGAAAAACAGGCAAAACATCTGGGCATTTGCAACAGCAGTTAGAGGTAGCGTGAGCTGCTCTGTTGGATCCAGCTGTTTCTGTCGCGCTGCAGGACATTAAGCAGTTAGCATCACCTGAAAGCAATGCATGTCAGAAGGGTTTTATTACTGAAGAAATTAATGGGATATGTATCAGCACCACCTTGATTTCTAGTAGCTACAAAGAGCTTGTATTAAAGTTACTAGTGCTCTTAACATGAGGATATTAAACGAATTCGAACAGTACTTAGCAGCAGCTATGAAACAAGGCTGAAACAACACTAAGCTACAGAGCGATGGCTTCGTAATTCAGGTGCATTTAAAGGAAACATTAGACTCAAAATGAAAACTGAGAACAGTACTCTGGGATCATTTAAATCACAAATGAGATAGCTTGTCATCAAAGCTGAAACCTGTTCTCAGGCTGAGTAGCCAAGCCTGCACATGGAACCACACGGCAGTGCATGAGAAAATAAAACTAGCATAATCTGTGATCCACGCAAGACGAACTAGAAAAACTACCAGTGGGAGGAAACAAGAGAAGGAAGGAGACTTAAATACGTAAACTTTTTCCGATAAAAACACCCTGTAGTGTGCCAGAAGTCCAAAATACCAATATTCACCAGAAATGCAGTATCACTTCCTAGCAAGTTCAGTAAAAACCTTTTGTCCTCTTCAAGAGGAACAACTGCGCTGTATATCACTTCATAAACTGTCAAGCTCCCATCCATAAGCTTCAGAGATTTCACAGCTCCATTCTTGTAAAGATTTTTTTCTTCCAGTTTTCTGCATAAAACCCACAGCTTTGGCTGCTCCACCCTATAGAGGCCTGAGTTTTACAGCTATTTGTTAAACAGCAGTAACAATCTCGGTTTTGTTTTCACAACGATGATAATCCCTGCCATACAGTACTTACATTTTAAGAGGCATGGCTCATCTGTGACTCACTTGACCTGTCTCAAGTAGGGCAACAGCTACAAGCCTGGTCACAGGAGCCTAAAATCCACCACAGGCTGCAAACTGCTCCTGAAGCAGCAGCCGGGGTGCCTCAGGCGAAGCTCCCCAGGGCTCAGGGAGCTTCAGTCCTCCTCAAGCTTGCACATACTGCTGCTGCCTCTTTTCTGGGGCGAGATGAAACAGGAAGTCCAAAGAATCATGGTGTCAATTCCTTCACTGTATTTGCTGAAAAGCTCCTGACAGCAGGAAGAGCATGAACAAATCTTTACAAGTCTTGAAACAGGCAATAACCGGTGCCACTAATGAAGTGGTCTAAGGGGCACTGCAGCGAGCAGCGAAGGGACAGAAACACAGGAAGAGGGGGAAAAAAGGGGTTTTGAGGCAGACTGCTGTGAGCAGAAAAAAAAACACAGCCAGGCCTGGAGATGCATTTGGGCACACCACCAGAGCCAGAGCCAGGGAAGATGAGCAGCACAGTAAAGACATTGTGGGATGCAAAAATCAGAGAAAGGGGGCAGTGACAGTCATGGAGATGAGTAAAACAACTCTGGGCATAGAGCCCACTGCAAGAACAGCGCAGGGGAAAAAAACCACCCGAACTGAGGCCTGGCAGGGCTCTCCATGTCCGAGGCCCTAAGAATAAAAACCAAAGAGCTGGGGGTGACTGCAAAGACCCTTGTTTGTGCTGCCACTTGAGACTCTCCAGAATTAAAAGTGCAGGAAGCGAAGGAGAAGTTTGAGGCTTGGGTTTTCTGAGGCCAACGCCGTTTTGTTTGCCGAGCCTCACGCTGTCACTGCTCCCCTTTCAATGGGAGCTGTGAAGAATGTGGTGGCTGTGCCCCAACAGAGCAGGCACAGATAAACTTCTTGCTCCATCAGAAGCTCACTGAAATACAGTGCTTTGCAATTCACTTACAGTGGCCTGTTACTTGATGTTCATGAACGTACAAGACATGGAAAATGTCACTTTTACACCAGGCTTTCCTAACACAGCTGTTACGACAGCTGTGTTATTTCACACAGCTATTGCTTTATCTTATATAAAATACCAGGCACATTTAATCTAATTGTCTGAGCAATGAGAGTACCAGATCAAGAAAAGAAAAAGATGACAGGTTTTTAAATTGAAAAGCCTCAACTAAATGAGAGTTGACCTATTCCTTCTAGAAGCAGCGTGCTTTCATCACCAAAACTCTTCCCTCTCTCCAAAACAGCTGAGCCTTAACATCTCACACTCACAGCTTACTTCTGAAGATCTTAAAATTGGTTTGTGTGTATAAACTGTAAGTAATTCATGGCATTTGGGAGAATCCAGCACTCTGATAATTTAACAGAAGCTGATCAAACAAAACTGATTTTGCAAAAAGCCCAATCTAATTCTGTCAGGTAGCATTCCTAGTGCGGTTGTGTGCTACCAATATGATCCAATTTTGGCTTGAAATAGCAAATGAATTCAGGAGGTCTTTGCCAGTTTCAGTAGGACCAAAATACTGACCTTCACCAAGTTATCTAATGCCACATGGTACAGGCATTTGCACCAGAAGTTATTTCAACTCAGAATGTCTGGAGTAAAAATTTTATGGTGCTAAAAACTGTGGAAAAAGTTACTGACTCCTTGTGAATGGCTAACCACAACGCTGGCAATGCATAAACTAATTCCAGGTCTGTAAGCAGAGAAGGTGGAGAGCTACTGTTAATCCACAAAGCCTTCATGCACAAAAGATATGAGTGAGTTACTGCAGCTGGAAACCTCCTTCCCTGTCACTGAACTGTGAACTGAAATGAAGCAACAGCTTTTGGGGGCAGAAATTCAGTGTCAAAAGTTTAATACAAGTCTTTGCCACAGTGGATCCAGCAGCAGTATCTGCCATCACCCATGACCACAGCTCCTCTGTCACGTGGGCAGAAGAATCCTCCTCTTTACCACATCTCATAAAAGGACAAAGCGGTAGTTGTGTACAAGTCATAAAAGTTTGTGTAAAAAGACAAAGAGTTCACCCCCTCTTCTGTCCTCAACTTCTCCCTTATTTCTAAGAGAGGCACACCAGCATTTTCCCTGTACTAGAGGAGAAACTGCAGCTCAAGCAGGTGTTTCCAATCAGACAGTCTGTAAACACCCAGGACTCACTTCAAAGAGCCTCCCCTTGTCCCTGGGAGGAGCCGCCAGCCCCCAGCATCCTGCAGGAACAACAGCATGAAACTCTGTCACAGCAGACTGGGGACGCTCTTGGTTTTTATCCCAAGACGACCAAGTCACAACCACATCAGTGTGGGCAGACCCTGAGTTTCGGTGTAAGAGCTGTGGCTTGCCTCTGCTGATGTCAAGGACCTGCTCAGTGGGTGTCTGCAGGATGGGGCTGCCAGTGAGTCCCCCGAGCAGCAGCAGACTTGGGCTGCGGGTACTTTGGGAGGCAGCTCAGCATGCAGGGTGACAGCGCCAGCCACCATGAGACACCTCTGCCATGCCTGTAGTTTGGGAAAAAACTGTCACTGTCAGGGCAAACATCTGTTAAGTCTTGGGTATTTCAACTGCAGCAAGAAACACAGAAATTGCATCATCTATTTTCCACAATGATACCATGACATATCCCACTAAAAAAGATAAAAGAGGCCTGGACGGTCAAGACTGCAGGGGCATGTGGCCATTTTGATTTAAGCTTATTCTATTTATGTCCAAATACAAATAACTGTTACGAATGATTAATGTTCCTCCCCTCACCCCAATGTGCCTAATGTCAGGCTCCATTTCCCTCCTGACTGTTGCACTTCTGTATTTGTGTAGGTCTCTCCCACGGTGACACTTGTAGGAAACAAAGAGCATAGACACTGTACAGTTGGATGGTCAAGTTGCAGAGGGAGATGAGCTCTGGAGGAACTGCTGCACAGCCGTACAACAGCAATCCCCTGCTGCCAGCCACTCCCACCCTTTCTTTTACCTCCCCCAAAACACACCCCTCATTCTCTGCACCCTCGTCCTTACCTCATAGGACCATACACACTGCACTCCCGCAAACCTCCGTACGCATCTTCCCACTTCCACGTCCTCGTGGGTGGTGTACATCTCTCGCAGGCACTCGCCAATGTGGGGCACCATTCTCCGCAGGACTTCCCGGCTCATGATCACTCCTGGTCCTCCCATGCAGAAGTTCTCGCCCGGTTCCAGAGCCAGCTTCCCCATCTCCTCTGTGGTGCCGAGGCCAGTCTGCCCAAGGAAGAGGGGCTCACTGCTGTTCAAACTCCTGAGGAAGTTCTCCAGTTTGTCCCCTTTGATGTAAACGTCATCATCAGCTCTCATAAACCATTCGTATTTGTCCAAGTAGTGGTCATGCATGTATTTGAGCATCATGAAAGATTTCTTCTGGGGTGGGTAAGAGTCATCTACACCGGGAAGCGGCACGACGGGGATGGGAATGGAGGTGTCTGAACCCTCACTGGAGAAGAATTCAACCTTGCCAGGAATGGTTTTGGACCATGTTCTAGACCGAAAAAGACAATAAGGATAATTAGGTATGCAAACCAAGGCATGCAGAGTGCTACCAGAGACCGCTCAAAGGAACTACACCTCATCTGCTTCACCAACTTTCTTTTAAACACCTTGAAGGGTTATTTTTTGCCATGCAAACGAGGACATTCGCGTGGCACACCGAGCAATTGGTAAAACACCAAAAAAATTCTGACGTGCCAAGCATCTGAATACCATTTTGCATCTGCATCTAATAGACAAATAATTCAATGGTAGTACTTCACTAGTGGCAGGCTTTCTTAAGCACACTTAATATTGGTCATGAGATACAGAGTGAAGCCAAAGGGAGCCAAGATGGACAAACAATTCATATAGAACTGGATTTAATTCCTCCAAAGCTTCCCTGCAAATTATTCAGTATCATATCAACCTCCAATACCCCAAAGCCCCTCAAATGTGCGTTCAGAAATACTGACTTCCAAAGCCCAAACAGATGCAAATTTCATACAAACTCGTGAGGAATCCGTATCCTACGGGAAACCAACCGAAGAGCAACTTCTCCAGATGCTATGTGGAGAAGCAGGTAGGGCTTTGTTAGAAGTAAAAGGCTCCTGCCTGTTTGCGACAGCCGGAGAAGCACAGAGCAAGGTAGCAACAGTGACCTCAAATGGGTCTGCCCATACTAGCAAAGGATTCGTAGAAAAGTAGTCCTAAGAGATGCACGGAAAACACGTCATCCCAATGATGACCTGGCACTACCAACACCCGCACCCCCAGCAGCTTTCCGCACACTTCAGACCAGATTTTAGTAGAGAGGAACTTCACAAAAGAGGAGCCTTTTCTGTGTGAAGCGGCACAGCGACGACATCTGCTCCACACCTTCCGTGCTCCTCTCTGCCAAATCCAACCCATCTGCGTGGGCAAACTGGGTCACTTATACTGCAGGAAGAGACGTAGGATGATTCCTCAAGGCAGACTGCAGAACACTTAACCTCCTCCAGGGAGGATTTTCAATCACGCGACTGTTACAGCCTCACCCTAAAAATTATTAATTTTAAGCTTTCAGTACCATTTTCTCAAATTCTACCTGGGGAAACGCAGCGTTCATGTATGCTTCACAGAAAACTCTCGTCATTGGCAAAGCAACAGGTTTTGCCCCTTTTTGTATAGGGGAAGAATATTTTCTAATCATGTTTGGCAACCATGCTCAGAATATAACCTATATTCAAAGCTGAATGCGAAAACACTCTCAAGGTAAAGGACACAGAACTCCTTCAATGCATCACTGTCACTTTTACCAGATGCTTCTCAACATAGGTTTCTTGCTAAAGGCAGAGCAGGATTTGGGCAGTAGAGACCATCTGAAATTTGAAATCTCCAGAATTAGCTATCACACAAAGCCTGAAATGTAAAAATATTTCAGAAGAATTATTCCTGAAGTTCCACTGGGAAATGCAAAGGTATTTAATTAGTATTAACTAAACATCAACTTTGACACCTTAATGGTTACACACTAATTCAGCTTTGTGTAATGAATATCACCTAATTACTTTAAAAGCTTCGTCTCCTGGATTTCTTACTGCCATGGGTAGTGTTTCACAGCGAAGTTTAGATCCCAGCTTCCCAGAAGAGCACAGGGTAAAGCCAATGCAAGCGTTCCTGTTGACTTCATAACAGAGGTGACGAGGCCTTTAATCATCAGCGATGCAATTAATGCAAGTACTACTGGTTAAAGTCACATCCTGTTAAAGCACTGAAAACTGCCCGTTTTAGAATGAGACGTGCTCTTATCTTGAACTTTCGCTAACTATTAAGGAAGTTCTGCTGTTTATTTGCTGACACCCACGCTCCACATACAAATCATCTGGTCTTGAATGAAAAGACTAGGCAAATTGCTCTTCCTATATCAACTCCCAATCAAAGAGACCTCTTCATTAAAGGTACCCGATGCATTCAAATTTTAATCTCAGAAAGAAAAGGCAGAAGAAGCTAGTGAGAAAAGCAGCTCAGCTCATCCACTGTGACCAGCTCCCAGCGCAGCTTTGGGTGGACCCAGGACATTTTCCAGACAATCACCAGGTGAAGTTGTAAGCTAAACTCTTATGGAAATTTCTGCTTATTGACTTCTTTTACTCAAAAGCAAACAGTGAATTTTCAGACTTGCTCTTGATATCCTGAAAGATCTTCCTTTGTAATGATTACAAGCTACGGACAACACTGGATGTCTTCTATCACGTCAAGCTTTAGCTCCTTTCTGGACTCTTGAGGAGCAGTCTTCAACTCTTTCTTATTTATTATTTTTCCCCCCAGGACTACCCCTTCCGTTGGTTCCCAGTTTAAACTTACTCCCTGCTCTCCAACCAGGTACCCTCACCTCAGGACCCGCTAAGTATTCTCAAGAAAAGAGTTCCCATTCAATGGAGAGGGAACAAAATGCACATGCATCCATAAACCCTGGCACATTTGATTCCCAGTCCTCGTATTGCATTAAATCCCTCCGCTCAAAGCCAGTTTGACCCCATCTTTTCATGGATCTAGGCCATATTTACGTTTCATACTAAAACAGGAGTAAACCAGAGATGTATTCCTGCATACGCGGGGGGCACAACACACACAGAAAGACCATGCCCTGACGACAACCACATCCCAAGGATCACTCTGCGACTTGGGTCAGCACCACAACATTACTTCAGCCTTGGGATCTTGCATCAACCACGACCCCAGCACAGGCTGACTAACCCTTTGACAATTTCCTGTGACAACACAATTTCTAGGATGAGGGAACTCGACGTGTTATTTGGGACTGTGGCTCTGAGCGTTTGTTCAAACTCAGACAGACAAAATACGCTCCCACGTCGAAAAATTGCCGGAGCGTCTGTGTCAAGGCAAGTGCTGCTCGGCAGAGGCTGAAACAAAGGGAGACACCGTGTGCTGCTCCTTATGGCTAAGCCACAGCTCACCGCTCCACGTGGCCCCTTCTGGGGGAGAGAATACAGAACAGTTTGCTCAAGAAACATGGTGCTGCACCCAGCCAAAGAAGCCAAACCACAGATTGTAAGATGAACTGTAAGTACATTTTTCTGACCCCAGCTATCAGCAGAACTGAGAACTGGTAAATGGAGAGATGAATTCTGATCAAAGCTACTTTTAACTTTTTTTATCTGTCATTGCAAAGCACCAGACCTGGCTCAATCACAAGCGATTCTGCAGATTAGCATGTTAACAGTTACGTTTCTTGCCCGTCCTCCCGTCTCAAGTCCAGTTTAACGTGTCTGCTCTCAGGCTATGGGCAGCAACCAGACCCCTTCAGCTCCTTGGGCACAAAGCTCTTGTCTCCACACCTTCCTACTCCTGGGGCCCCACCAGCACCTACTCCCACCGGCTGGCATTGCTTTCCTAGTCAAGGCTTCTCTATCATAAGACTTGTGGATTGCATCTACAAATTAATTGTATGTTCGATAATCAGAAACCCAAAGGAAAATATTTTTAGCAAAACCTGACACCTTCCTTCCCCCTTTGAGGACTCCCCATCACCCTCAGCAGTTTAAAGGAAATGCAGTCACATTTCTGCCACCAGACTCCGGTATCTATGCCTCCACAGATCACGTCCCCTGCAGCGATCACTGGCAGCCTCAGCCAACTTACAGCCGTCTCGACTCTGTCCAGAGAGGAATATCAGGTTCTGAATACAACCGATACAGGTACTGAACTGGTCATTTAAAAACCCAGCAACGGAACTGCTCTGACAGATACCAACCTTATCTCGTCTGTGTAATCTGAATCTGCTTGGTTAAACAGGAGGATGTGCACGAATCAGGGCAGCAAGGCTCTCCATTACCTTCCCCAGGAGCTGGGCTGAGAACATGCATGACAGCGTGCGACCTGGTTTCTCTCAGTGCACAGGGCACATAACGCCAACAAGCTAGAAGCTAGCGTTGACAAGGGAACCAAAGTGCAGTTTAAACAAACACAAACAGAAAAATTAGGTAATTCTTCCTTAAAAGACTTCCTTAGCAGAGAACATTAGGACTACTCCAGTATTGGTGGCTACCAAGTCAATTTTACCATCCCTTAACCCATTTTGTGCACTGGATATCCTATACGTACCCTAACCTGAGCAAGCCACAGGCAAAGTGGGTGTAAAGATTGTGCCACAGCTGGTACAGGTACGCATGCAATACAGAAAACTGTGCACACAGGGTGCTAAGAAACCCCACTATTTGCTAAAAAGTGACCATTACTATAGTAACCAAATATTGTCCTAAGTAATTCCTTCATTTAAAAAGTTGTTTAAAAAGTATAGCTTAGAGAAGGAGGAGCACAGATATGGAATGCTTTATTTTCAGTTTCCAGTGTTTATTATTTACTTGTATTACCTTGCTTTATTATCAGCTCTGCAGGCTCAGCAGAAGCATAGTCAGTGGCGTTATGCAGACAGTGCTCCCTTTGTAGAGACCCAAACTGGAGACAATTACAAAAAAATGTATTCAGTTTTTGTCTGCAGCTTGGGAACCTCCCTTAGAGGAGATCAGAGAAACCATTTAAAGTTTTGAGAAATAGTCATCTTGTATAATTATGCTGAAGAAAATCATAATTTCTGAAGAACTCAGCAAGATAACGGACCTAAAAGACTGATTTCTTGAATACATGACTCAACTAAATTTCATGTTGAATTAGGGCTAGTTTTGCATAAGCTTTCTGCAAGGTCCCATCTCTCCAGCAACACTTGCTACAGGGGAAACAATGAACCACAGCTTTGCCAGGAGAACCGAGCACGGAAACCAGCACGCTGCTCCTGCACGTGGTACTGCAGATGACCATCACGAGAGGTCTGAAAAACAAGCTTTTTATTTTCAATTTCTAGATATATTTAAAAGAGCCTGTCAGTTAAGATCCACATTACAGAATTCAGATTTTGAGGGAAAGTTCCTTCCAAATTTTTGCAGGACACCTTGGTACCTAGCTTTAACAGAGACGCCAAGCAGCTTCCACAGCTGTTTAGAGTCCTTTGAATTAAACTCCTCCAGTCTGAAGTGATGCCAGTTTTCGGCCCATGGATATCCATCCAACCTCCTTGTGGAAACAGGGACAGAAACAGATCCATCACTCATAGGCACACCGATACTCAGTGGGTCAGACTAAGATCAAAGCCCAAGTGTCCCAGAGGTTTGGGCCATATGGTTATTTCGGGGTATGTAGGTGACTTTGTTTCTCCTTATCCCCCGTGCATCAATGCCAGTTGCTCTCACTGTATCTGTTTCATACTGTTCCTTAAACATTCTTGCAAATTTTAGGTACCTGCTTACTGCTCAGAAAGCCCAAGCATGTCATACTTCTGCTAGAGGACACAAGAGCAGGACACACCGAGTTCTCACTATTGCAATACTGTGGTATGATCGATACGTTGAGCAAAACACGTATCGTGCTGTCATGATGTTCAAAGTCACTTCACACGACATCCTCCCAAGAGGCAAGAGTGCATGTTCCACAATCCATCGTATTACCTCACTAGCAACCAGAAAACACCAAAACTGAATACCACCCAACTGCCTTGACCTAGGTTCTGAACTTAAAAGAAGCACAAAAACGTGTTTTGTGTAACACTTCCGCAGCAGCTAGTGCAGGCTTAGACAGATAATACAAACTCCTTTAGACTCCAAATCCTTCTGGCTGCCTTTCACTTAAGCTTTTCCAAGCACTCAGGTATTTAGATTCCAGCGCAGTCTGTTTCCTACAAGCCACCACAACCAGTGTGGCAGCACGTTCAAAATGGAGCCTCCCAAAGGGCACCCTTCTGCTGCAGGAGCGGCGCAGCTCAGCACGAGCCCCGGCATCGCTCGCAGTCCTCGTACGTGTGGCCTCGTGGCACTTCAAGGTGCTGTGGGGACTGCCCCAAACTGAGAAGTACTGCGGCTCTGTTCCCGCAGAGATACTGCCAAAGGCCAACCTCCCACATCTCGCCATTAACTGCATTCTCAATAGTCTCCTGCCATGTTTCCTGGGAAATCTAGTTGCTACGCAAGAAAAAAAAAAAAAAAGAAAGAAAAAAAGGGGTTAACTGCCTGATATTTCTGTTCCTGAGACAGCAGACTTAAATCTTCTGGGAGACTGTTTATTCCCATCCTCTCCTTCCTGCAGCTCTTTCAGGACAACTCCCCTCAACTGCAAAACCATTAGCACATATTGTTGCACTTTCCCTGAACCCCAGCCATACCTTAACTCCTTCCTGCATGGCTCTTTTCCTGACTATTTCTTGTCCTTTGATGTGACACCGCAGTTTCGGCTGCTGCACTTCACCGGCCTCCTGGAAGGGAAGCTCTGCTAACCTGGCTGTCAGCTGCAATAACTACAAATCTGCCCTCTGAAAACCTGTAGATCTAAAGCTTCTTCTCTGCCTCACAGAGTACAAAAGCACGACTGTTTCAAAGAGCCAGCATCTCCTGAAAATCCAGCAGGCCCGTTTTGCCTTGCAGTGGTCATTTTCCTCATGATTGATGTTCAGGAAGTGGATTGCTTCCCCTCTTGTTAGGCCCTATCTGGATTCACAGCAGCAAGGATCAGCAAATGCTTTCCGCTCCGCTCCCTTTTAGCTGTGTCTGTAAATGGCCTTTGAGCCACAGCAATTTGGAGGTATTCAGCCTCTGAATCCCTAATTCCTTTCAGCGCTCTGGCTAGCGTGGTATCAAGGCTCTGCACACGCTGCCACCCCGGGAATGCCTTGCTAGCAGCTTCCCATTTCACTCGCTGGTGCCAGCGATTCAGCTCACCAGGATGCTTTGTCAATGTAGTAATCCCAGCAATTGTCTGCTTGAGTACTTCATGGCAATCAAAAGCCATTTATGATTTCAGGTTTGTCTTCCTCTTCCCCCCTCCCCACCTTCCTCCAAAGACGTCTTCCTGTCACCAGGACATTAGCTCGTTTCTTTTACCAATGGAGGTGAGAAAAATGCATTTAGCCCTACCACAACGTTTAAGATCTCTCCGTTCAGCCCTTCCCAGAGCAGACATCATCTCTGGAGGTTAAACCAAAATAGCACTGCTGTAAAAAGCGATACTCAGATCTCCTTCTGAGGGCTGAAGGAGCCCGATTCCATTAGATGGATTTGTTAAGTTGCATCTTTAGCCATTTTTTTGTGTGTGTGTGAGCGGATGTTGCAGATCTGGTTCTGTAAACCCAGCTCTCCCACAGCATGGGACTATTCAGCAAGCACGGGCAAAGCCAGGGATGGAAATCCTTCCCACACCAGCAAAGTGAAATGCTCCACAACTAACACCCATTTCTGGACACTATCGTGATAGATTTTCCTTTCTTGAATGCTTGATGCAAAATCTGAGGGATGCTAGACAAACTGTTCTGCCATAAAACCTGTTATGTGATGCCCCAACATGACTCCAGCCGTTCTGTATGTAAATGTAAACACAAATTACACGGCTCTTGAGATCTGCAATCCAAAATGCTCCATCCCACACAGTGAAGAATACACAACCCTGCAGAAACAGATTCTTTCACCTATTTCAAAGTATCAAACACACACTCTGTAACTTAATTACAAGTCTACTGCTGAAAGAAGGAATTAAGTTTCCATTAAAACCATTGTTGGTGGACAACATGCTTCAGATTGTCCAAATTAAGCAATTTTACTGCATTTGATGCTGATATAAAGAGAGCTACCCTTTCCCAAAACCAGGGCAGGGCAGGAGGAAGAGGAGGTGGTCTGTCATACGTGGTCTTCCCACCCTGTTCTTACCGGCCAATAGGGCCAAGTGCTTTTCAACCTGGACAGGCAGGAGATGGAGAAGGGTTTCTTCTAGTACAAGACTAAAAGGGATGTTTTATTCAAGAAAGATCGGCCCCAGAGCTCCTGGCTGCTTCTCTGACGGCCCTGGCTGTGCAGCGCTCAATCGGAGCCGGGGTATACCCAAGCTGACATTTTAGCTCTTAACTCTTTCAGATTTCTCAAGCAGGCTTCCCGCGCAGCCTCCCAGCACTGCCTGCTGGCGCGAACGCCGGAGCAATAAGCATATTTCAGCAGAGCAGAGAGTTTCTCCAAAGCCACAGACACGTCTCTCACAGAAGAGATGATTATTCTGATGCTGCCAAGGCTTTGGACAGAAGTCCCGTTAGCACGCGGCGCTCGCGGCAATACCCAGCTACAGCTGGAGACCACAGGCTACGGCGCGTGGTGCAAAGACAAAGATCGCCCCTGCTCCAAAAACAGGTCTGCTCAGGTAATAAACGCACGGCCCCGAGCCCCCGATTCCTGTGCTAGCTTCACCAGCCCGAAGCTGGGAGCGTTTCACCAAAGCCGGCTTTCCCCATTCGAGCTGTTTCGCTACCTGGTCCAGCCTTGGCGACGGCTGCGGTGAGCAGAGGCTGATTTTACTCTTTGTTCCCAGATGCATTTTCTGGGTCTCATTCCTAAGCACATGCTCTCGGCTTGGCGCAGCCGTCTCTTTTTTTCCTATCCAGGGGGTTACAGCGGTCTCCAAACTATATTATTATTATTATTAGGCTGTCGGCTCTCTTCAGAAGCAGCAGCCAAGGGCTGCACCGGCGTGTCGCGGCCGTGCCCAAGGCAGAAGCACTTCGAGGACCGCATCTCCCCAGGTGACTGGCGGTACATGTCCCCTCGCCACGGAGGGGCTGCCCGACCCTCAGGCAAGACCGCCGTGTCCGTGTGCCGGGCACCGGCTCCACCAGACCGTGTAAGAGCCTCGACGGGACTCGGCTCGACCCCTCACGTCCCCGCCGGGGGTCGGAGCTCCCCAACGGGAGCTCGGGGGGCGCCTCTCTCCCCTCGCCCCGCACCTCGGCCCGCCGAGCGCCCCAGCGCTGCCCGCCCCGCGCCCGGGCTGCTGCGAGCAGAGCCGGCTCTGAGGGTGCCCTGAGGGGCGAGGGGTCCCCGGGCCGGCGGGGGAGGGGGGGGATCCCGGCCGCAAGGGCCCGGCCGCAGGAGACCCCCCGCCCGGAGCTCTCGCCTCAGGCGAAACGGCCGTGCCCAGAGCCCAGCCCAGCCCAGCCGACCCGGACCGAGCCTCGCCGAGCCCAGCAGCCCCCCACCCCCCCAACGCCCGCTCACCGGTGGGCGGCCACGGCGCGGCTCCGCAGGTACTTCTGCGCCGTCATGACCCCCACGAAGAGGAAGCTCTGTGCCGGCGGGCCGGGGCGGCGCGGCGGGGCGGCGGCGGGCGGCGGGCGGCAGCCCTGCGGGCGGGCTCGGCGGGGCCGCGCCGCCGCCGCCAGCTCGGAGGCGCGGGGCAGGACGAGGCGCGAAGCGAGCACGAAGCCCAGCACCAGCCCCAGCAGGACGCTGAGCCAGGCGCGGCGGCCGCGGCCCGCCATGCCCGCCCGCCGCCCGGCGCCGCGCAGGCCCCGCGCGGCTCCTCACAGCGCCGCCGCCCCGCGTTGCGCCGCCGCCGCCAGGCGCGCCGTGTCGCCCAGCGCCGCCATGGGGGAAGGGGCAGGGACGGGAAGCGGAGGGAAGGGAGGGACGCAGGGAAGGAGGGAGGGAAGGGGGCGCCCGCCCGCCTCCACGGCCCTGCCCCTCGGCACAGGCGCCGTGTGCGGCCCGCGCCGCGCCGCCCGCCTCCGGTGGCCCCGCCGCCACCGCCTCGGGCGGGCGCAGCCCCCGCGCCGCGGGCAGCGGGAGGCAGGCGGTGCTGCCCCCACCCGGGACCCCCGGTGGGGGCCTGGACCCTGGGGTGGGGAGCGGGACCGAGACACGGGATGTGACCCCGGGACGGGGGCCGGCTCCCAAAGCGCCGCCATGGAGCGGGACCACAGGGCAGGGACCGGCACCTTGACCGAGCACCCCAGGCCAGGGCCACCAGGGTCAGGGACCCCGACCCGGCGTCCCACACCAGGGCCCCAAAACCTCGGCCCAGCTGCCCGGACCAAAGGGCTGGGACAGGAGCCCAAGAGAGCGTGGGTGCTCGGATCCAGGAATGGGGACTGACACCCCCCAGACAGAGACCCCAGCCCTGCACCAAGACCCTGGACATAACTCCAGGCCAGGGCCCCCAGCCCTGCACCCTACACTGAGACCCCAGGACAGGACCCTGGCTCAGGAGCTGGGGCCGGGACTCCAGCCCAGCCCTTCAGAACAGGATGGGAAGGCACTGGGAGTGGTGCCCCAACTCAGGACAGGCACCAGGTGTCTGTGCCTGGTGGCAGAGGTCCATCGCTCATCCCTGCAGCCACCCAGCACAGCTCAGGCTGAGCCTGCACAGCCAGAAGCACACCATTCCCATCTCTGCACGGTTGGGTCCCGGCCACCCGAGCCCCAGAGCCTCTGTCCACAGGTGTGTGCAGAGATGGAGGGGAGGCACGGCAGCAAGGAGCAGCCCTCTGGCCCTGGTTTTGCCTGGCGCCAATGCATTCATGCATGACGTGCTCTGGTGCCAAGGGGAGCGAAAGCACAGGCAGCTCTCCAGTTTTTCCCGCCTTGCTAATTAAACCAACCAGAAATAAGTCAGCCTATTTCCACCTGGAGGCTATAATGACTGTTCAACAGCGTGAAGACATTAGCTGTACCAGGTCAAGATTTCTTTTCTCTTTGTCCACATTAACTCTCCACATGTGTTTCGTCTACAGCGTGCTTCAGCTTCAAACGCTGCAGCCCCAAACCCTTCACATTCTACAGGGAAAAAACCCTCCAGTCTTTACAGAAGAAACGTATCTAGTACACACACTGACCTCCTGCTTATCATTGTGGTTTCTTCCATTTCCTACCCACTTTTGCATTTCCAAATGCCAGTCTTTCCCGTTTTCAAATGTATTTATATTGTGGTGTCATGAACAACGAGCTGAGAAGAAAAGTCTTAGCATAATGGCAGCCGGCTCTTGAGCAAGAGCCGATGCAAAAGAGGACGCTGTAACAAATTAATACTGTACATTAATAAGTCAGATAGCACCACATGTGACAGATTTTTACGATCTTTGTACAGTAAGTAACCATCACCCTTCTGGGAACTAGCAGGTAATATCACTGCTTATCTAACAAACTTGGCATGTCTTGAAAACAATGTTTTTGTGGGGGTTTTATTGCTTGTGTGATGGTGCAATCCTCAGAGGTCAGCACCGGTCAACTCTTGTGATGTCAGGAGCAACAAATAACACAAGGGAAGTGCCACCATGATTTATGGTATGAAACAAGAACAAGATTAAATAGAAACTAGAGAAGAAATACAAGCAATTAGCAGGAAAGAAGAGCAGGAGATCTTTCAGTTGCCCACGGGCGGAACACAGAAGTATTCAGTGAGATGTGTGTTTGTGGGAAGAGGAAGAGAAGAGCTAAATGGCGAAAGAGAGGGAAAGGAAAAGTCCAAGCTGGAACAGATGGGAGGTGGGGAAAGCCAGGGAAGGACAGGAGAACCATCACTTGGCAAAAGCCAGCTGGAAGGCAAGAAGTGTCGCTGAGGCCGAGGGTGCATGCCTTCGAGACCCGCAAAACACCGGGGAAGGCTTACAAATGCCACACTAGCTCAGGTGCAGTGAATGGTAGCAGTTTCCCAACAGCTTCGTTTGTGCTACCAGGCAGAGGAGAGGTTGATTAAAGTCCCCAGAAGGGCTCCTCAGAGGCTGACCGTGCCCGAGGCGTGGAGGCGTTCCCGCTGCGGACAAGCACTGGGCAGACCCAGGGCTGTGCCCGGCTGCTGGGGCTGGCTGGAAGCCCCACGTTCACTCTGACAAAGCCAGCACGAAGTTGTCTTTCTGGGACCTTCCTATAGGGACCAGGGAACGGGACCCACGATCCACCTCAGCTCACCCTGTTAAAACCGTCCCAAACTGCTATTTATACCAAGAAGACCTTCTCTGCTATGCTGTCCTTTCCATCCCACCCATATGGGGAAATCCCCCCCAAAGCACTACTGTAATTCCCTTCTGCTTCCAAGCAGCTGCAATGCTTTATTATTATTTCTAACTACTGTGCCCTCATCCCTTCCTACGAAGCCTGGAGTTACCCTCAGCCTGTGCCACTCCGCACACACGGATCTTTTACTCCACTTTCAAAACCATCTTCAAAAGGGACCTTGCCAAACTCTGTTTCTCCCCTCAATCCTGATCATCAGGTCCTGACATGTGGAACACCGACAGACATTCAAGTGAAATAAAAAAAGTAAGGCCACTCCTTTCCAAAAGAGGGAGATGTGGCAAGTCCATGAGCAGGAACAGGATTACTTTCGGTGTGCTCAAAATCAGCAGTAAAAATCTCCTGATTCAAGGGAAAGCCACTGTGGCCTATGAATTACAGGAAAAGGCAGAGCTAGCGTGGTTAAAAGGCAATAAAAAAGAGAAGGGTTGGGGCTGAGGAGCTGTCAGTTGGCTTCTTCCCATAAAGAAAAGAAGTTAGTCATCAGAATTGAAAACTTCATGCGACTTCAGCACACATGGAAACAATAAAGCGGAGCAGCACACTCCCGTGTTAGATCCCATCTGCCCCGAGTTCTCGTCTGGCGCGTTCCCACCACCCTGCACCTCCCAGCGTAATTATGGTCCTGGACCTCGCTGCGGGCAGGGGGTGAGCAGAGAGCGCTTGGGGAAGGGGCAGGAGAAGGAAGGGGCGCTTTCTCGGTGCCAGGATTTCACCCGGTGAGGAGGCACGCTCAGAGTTCACGCTGCTGCCACCACGCAAGATCACGCCGCTGGCTGCAAGGCTGAGACGTCCAGCTGTAAAGCGGGGGTAGCACCCAGGGATGCCGCGATGCTCACACAACCTCCCTAAGCACATCAGAGTGCCTCGCTTTGTTTCATTTATTGCCCCAAACTCATGTTCAAAAGTGTTAGCCAGGCAAGTGGCCCTCTGACTGCTCCTGCCCCCTCTCCTGTTCTTGCACAGAGCAGCTGCTGTTTCCACTATAGGAAAAAAAGGGAAAAAAAAGGCAAATTAAGGGAAAACTTGAAGAGCACGGCTTAGTTCTTCCAGCTGAATTATAACCCTGCCATTACCTGCCTAGAGTATGGTTTTAATCTGGTTGGCAGAGAAAGGTCATACTGCGTAACCACATTTAAGTGCCTTCCCCTACTAATAGAGTTTTTAGTCTCAATATACAGTTGATGCTATATATTACGGCTACTATATGTTATTTTAAAAGGCATGGTATTTTTCTCATATAACACTGCATAAACACATTTTTATGCCGCATGTTTTCTATTCTATGTGGGATTGCTCAAGGAAATATTCTGAGCGCTCTCCAAAATCTGAAGAGGACGCACGTCGTGTGCGCTCCATCTCCGCGCTCCCGTCCCACTCACTCGAGTGAGCTTAGCACCCGGACCAGCCGACGAGAGCCCACTTGACAGGCCCACACAGTTTAGATTTATAATCAGATTAACAAAACAGTAATCCTATTTTTAAACGATGAAAAAGGCAAGCCCTTGAAGCGGCGAGCTGTTTTGTGTGCCTACAGAATAGACGTCTTCCTTCTGGAATAAAGCAGCTTAATACCAAAGGAAAAAAGTTCCTTCCACGTAGAAGACACTGTGCTATGGAGGGAAGACGGATACCTTGCATTAATTATAACCACTTCTTTTTCCCAACAGTTTTGATGCCCGATTTTTCCACAGCGATGACCCCACTCTCATACAGGAAGGACTTCTACAATATATATTCTGTACCATTATATTTTAAAATAATAAAGAAGCGCACTACTTCCCAAGTACTCCAGAAACTTTAATTATGAATGTTCCAGTACTTAAACCGATACTTTGAAAACTACCCAGGCGCTGGAAAAATGAGCATACTTCATATATTCAAGGTAACAGACTCACGGTGGAAAAAATCTAGCTGGGCAACCAGCAGCGCTTGCCTCTGTCACAGTATTTCCAGCACCGTTGCATTTTCCCAAATGATGCAGAAACTCCTTCCCCAGCTCCAGCACCCACTTTTTTTTCCCCTCCCCATCCTCTTCTGGTCCCGCCACAGACCAGCCCCAACCTCTCGTCTCAGCTGAATCGCTCAGAGGATGCCAGTTCAAGGCACGAAAAAAAGAAGTGTCACCCGTTGCTCCTTGCTGGAAAGCCAGACCAACATTGCCATCCTACGGCCCGGCCCCGCAGTGCAGCGGCCGCACCGCGCCCGGCCCGGGGGCCTGCCGCCGGTCCCCGCTGCCCTTCCCAGCCAGGGAACCTGATTTTGGGGCTTTGGAGGTGCCGGGAGGGGAAGGAAAACCCCACCTGCTCGGCACGCAGCGCCTCAGTTGCCTGCTCAAGCCTCCTCATCGGTTGGGTGGCAGCAGCAGCGCTGCCGTGGTGCATCAGGGCATTCGAGCTTTGCATCACGGAAGGGAGAGCGATGCATTTTTAACGTGCTGACGCCAGACTGGAGTCAACAAACTGCTGAAAAAGTCTAGAACGTGTATTTAAAATGCAAGTGTCAAGATGCAACGTGCCCAAGAAGCAGCACAGCTAATGAAGTGGCAGTTACAGTGCGTAAGAAGCAGTAAGCCGAATTATGGGGAGCGTTACCCCCCCGGTATGTGATAAACTAAAACTTTAGGACCCAAGTTTGGGTTCGGTTTTTCCAAAAGCACATCCTGTAGGCCAGCCTGACAGTAGCTCCCCATTTTAAAGCACACAATGGAGCAGCAGAACTAGATGGAAAGGGCAGGTATTTCAGTAGATCCATTTTCCTTCCATTTTCCCTAATTAGAATTTTCTAAGTTCTTTTCCTTGCCTTTCCTACAGTACCGTTACTCACGGTATGAGCTGTGGAGCTGAGCTCGGTAAGCAGCACACAGAAACAATCTTGATTAGTAAACTGTGGTAGACAGAGAAGGAGGAATGAAATGATTCATTTATCAGTGGAGATCTTGCTTTGTGCCGAAAATACTTTTTAGCACGTATGCACTTCAAAACACACATGATCACAGAAAAAAAGCCCAGACACCAGAGCGGCGGCTGCCAGCCCCTCGCAACAGAAACCTGCAACGAAAGTCTGTATCGCCACAACTGAGCTGAGGAGCCCTAATCCATCGCAGCCATTGGTTGCTTCGTAAAAACCAATGGAAGTTTTGAAGTCGCTGGCTCCGGCGCTGGGAATATGGGCAGGGTGTGTGTCAGGCTTGGAACAGCTGGCTTGGAAGCTCGCACAAAATCAACTACAACGGTGCAACCGGGCCAGGACACCACCCAGCCAGCAGCCGTATGCTTTTCCTTTGTGGTTGCAGAACTGTTCCAAAAGCTAAGCTTTCATTCCAAAAAGGGGGGAATTAAAAAAAAAACAACAACACATAAACCCAAGTTTTCAGCCCATCCGAGTCTAGACCAGCTTTTTCTACAGTTGGAAGTTATATAGTTTCAGTGTTCGGCGAGAGCGTGGACAGAAACTCGCTGTGCCCCACTCTTGGCTAACCTGATCCCTGAAAAGGTGGCACTGTTCAGCCTCTACGAGGGCAAAATTCTTCTATGGGTGGATCTGATCTGATGTGGAGATGTGTGCTGATGTGCAGCCAGGCTTGAAAAAAAATGCAGCCGCCAGAGATGGGAACTGCCTCACTGAGCACGGGAGGCATAAAGGACAGCGTTAGGATGGTGTAAATGCAGCCATTAACCGTAGCGCTGCTGGTAGAGCGTAAGGGAGACTGTCACGCTGGATGCCATCCCCGTTCCGAGAGCTCTCTGAAGGCAAAATGCTCTCTTTACTCATCTTCCTAGGGAGGAGGTAAAAAAAAAAAAGAAAGACACAAAACCCAAGAAGAAACAACCCAATCCAAACACCTGAGCTGACTGTCAGCACAGCTGAAGGATGAAACCGGACTGGGCATGGAGCAACAGCAGAACAGGCTAATTCCTTGAGTTTTGAGTCCAAATAGTACAGAACTGTATAAAACACAATAGATTACCTTTGTTAGTACTAACACTTCCCACCCGCATTCAGCTCCTTGCAGGAATGGGTGCAATCATCATTTTCACCCACACTGGTCTTTGACTAGCACACAGGTAGCTCTGGAACTCCTGGGAACTGCTCTGCTGACAGATCCCCGTGTGCCCTCACTCCCCCAAGTCCACCTTCTGTTGTTCATTATTAAAAATTTCCAGTATGAGAAACACTTTTTTTTAAATAACTAAGTATGCAATGCAATATCACTCTTAAAAGCTTTCTCTCATTTCACAATGTTTCTGAAAGACATAAATAAAGCCAAATAAATTTCACAAGAGTGACATGGGGCTTTGTTCAGTTTTAATTCCAGTGCTCAGTATCTCCTGATGAATACTTAAGAGAACTATGCATAAACCAGACCTCATCTGCAACTCAAAAACCCCAAAAATCTTTGTTCCTCCTCTGAAAGGCAATGAAAAATTCTTAGCTGCATTTCTCAAGCAACTAACATTTTTCAGGATTTTTTTTTGTGCCTCTGAACACTCACTTGACGTTTCATTCCTCCATACCCAAACCAGACCACTCCTCAGTGGCTCAGTAACACTATACAGCAGTTTAGCAGCACTGTATGAACTCCGAGTTCGTTAGCTAGCTTCTTCCCCATAAAGGTATTTCCAGAACATCTGCATCAGTAGAGTAAGAGCCTGTTTGTGTAACTGCTGTGAGCGGGGAGAAAAAAAATTCTCCTGAAGGCTTTTTAATATGATCTTTCATAATTCAAGTACTTGGGAATTCATACCAAAGTAGGAACAATGGATTCATTAAATAGTTCACTTTCACCTACTGCCTTCTGCACGCTTCGCTCGTAGGCTACAAAGCAACGAGCAACCACCTTTCCACACTTGTTTGTGGTCATGGGAGAGCTTTCTACCTGAAGTCAG
The DNA here is from genome assembly GCF_963921805.1 of Phalacrocorax carbo. Classification (NCBI taxonomy): domain Eukaryota; kingdom Metazoa; phylum Chordata; class Aves; order Suliformes; family Phalacrocoracidae; genus Phalacrocorax; species Phalacrocorax carbo. Next base: position 4,011,457 of record NC_087519.1, on the reverse strand, counting down.
AGGAAAAACCCTTCCCTCTGCTTGTGCAGGTTGTGAGCCAAAAGGGAAGCTTTACAAACTGAGGTTCTTCCTCCCATCCTTTTCAAGAGAAGCGTCTGATCAAGAAAAACTTAGGGACTTGAGAATTAAAATAAAAAATTAAGGGAGGAAAAAGGTTAAATTTCCAGAAATATGAAAATCACTTCATTCTCACTGAGATGTCTTAATAAATCTCAGAACTGGGCAAAAATCCATATCCCCGCTCCCAGCCAGAAGCAAGCCTCGAGACACAGAGAAAGATTAGCATAGGCTCAGTTCAGACCTGCTTCTTTATTTCTTAAAATGTTTTTACTGGATTAAACCAACTCATCCTTACCGTTTTATCAACGCAAGGAATTCTGCTTCTTTAAGAAAACCACCTCCCCCAGTTGTTTTTCTGAAGACAACACCTCAGTCTGTTGCCTATTTCCCTAACACAAGGGGAAAATGCTTCCCAGAGGCATGAGTAAGATAACAACTTAGTGCTTTTTACTGATGAAGAATCTTCAGATCTTGAAAATATCCTGCCTACCTCTATTTTTATTTGCCTTATTAAAGATTAAAGCTTGAAGTTGCATACACCGCACACACCGGTCTATGTTACAACAATGGGAATTTAAGTTTACACACCAAAACACACAGAAGCCAGGAGATGAAAACTAGTTTCCATAGGACCATCAATAGCTGTCTCCCTTCATCTTCTACATGCACTTGAACACATGCTTCATGGGTCTAAAGTAAAAGGTTCTTCGCCTTTCAATTTCGTTAACTGGCAACTTTAAAACTTACTGGTAACATGCTGCTGTTACATTTATACTCGTGAGAAAAATCACAGATCACCAGACACATAGAGCAGTATCTATATACACATCAATGGTGGATTCGAGGTCGGCACTCGTACGTATTGATGAACGCAAATACTCCAAGCGTCAGTATTTAGAACAGCGTATCCGAGCAGCCCTAGGCTATGCTAATGAAACACTCATATATGCTTTAATGCCTATACACGAGCTCAATTACTGTCATTGGACACGGGGCACTTGTCATACACTAACAGGAACTATTTCACCCTTTATCAAGGACAGCCTGGATTTTACTCATCTTTTGCCCTCTGAGCTACAGAGCATATCAAGGGGATGGGGTGTTGGGAAAGCTCATTTGCGGTGACCAGCTCTAACTTTGCTTTCTACTCACAGCGCTGGATATACAGCAGAAGGATGAAGACCACACACGCTTCGGATACTTACTCCTTACCATCCCTCACTTGCAAGGTTTACACATTTGCTAGCCAGAGGCTCTTGTCAGCACAAAGAACCCTCAGCTTTTGTACTGCCCAAGCTGGCAGCAGGGTAAGAATGTACCTTGGCATCTAGCTGGGCTGTTTGGGACAGCCATGCAGTCAGGCCATCAGTTCTCACCCCGAGATACATTCAGAACAGAATGTATCAGAACAGAAGTACTTTGTACTCCCTTCTTACTTACTTCTTCCTACTTAATGTCCCCGAGGTGTAACCCTGATGCTGCACTCATGCTACAGACAGTCCTGCTGCCCACAACGCGCAGATCTCGGCGCAGTTCGCAGCTTCTGTTCCCTTTGAATGTCTTGCAGCGTGTGAGTTGACCATGTCCATGTATCCCCTCCTCCTCAAAACACATTTGGTCAACAGTAATTTGGAAAGAGAGCCGCTCTGCTCTATTAGAGCAAAGGCCTTTGTTACGTGTTTTCTTGATTCAGGTTCAAATACAGCTGGAGAGCTTAACAACGGGTAACGCATTCTGTGCCGTTTCAGAGCAGGGAAGAGAACAGAGAGTTTCAGTTTTTAAACTTGGGAAAACTTGATTTGGTCTTAACCTGAAGGGGATTCTTTTAAAGTCACGATTTGCAACACACAACACCCGAACAAAACAAAGCTGTTAAAAGCCAAAAAGAACAGCTGAAAAACCCCTTTTGTTTATGGAGGTAGTCAAATGAAAATAATTTCATTTGATCTCTCATCTTGCTTTATACACATTTATTGTGCTAGAACATAGGCCTTCTATATAAAAAGATGCTGTAGAAAACAACAAGATTGTAAATACCAGATTTATGATTTGTTTGCAATTATATTTAATATTAATAGGATTTTGTTTTTACAAAGCAGCTGGAAAAAAAAAGAAAGAATGGCAAGAACCCCCCCCATCTGCTGTCTAGCATCAGTAATCCTCACTGGTTTGTTCACCATTTATAAGGAAAACATCATTCAAGGTAGCTTGTCACAGAGACTCTTCTACAATAACAGCCCTGCGCTGCAAATCCCTGGCGTTTGTCAATTTGTCTGGTTTTTACTGAATGTCCCTCCTGCTACAATTCAAGGTATCTGCCGATGACAATATTCCTCCCCTCTAAAGCACCTTCCAGCCAAACAGAGTAAATCTGGTAACACGTGTCTGCAGATGGTAAATGTCCTCATTTTACAGTGGTAAACTGAGCCTAGATAATTAAATTTGCCTGAGGCCAGTCTTTTGAAGAGCCAGCCACAGACGCCAGCTCTCACAATCCCAGGTGATTCACCTTGGCTGGAGACTACGCTTCCTCTCTACAAAAGAGTGAAAATTAATTGATTACTCTGAAGTAGTTTCTTTCTTCATCCTCTCTAAGAGGATCAGGTATTTTTCTCGTGTAGTATCAGCTTCTGCGTTACTATTTGGAAAGGGTGTACATCTGTTTTCAAGTTAACACCTGCACTAGGCCCAGTCCCAAAGGAGTCACTGTGACATGCCAACTGTAGGCAGTTAGACAGTGGGTAAGATCAAGCCTGTTAGTGACATGAGCCACGAGGGAGGTTAGCCTCATCCGCCTGCTGACGGGCCTCTCCGGCCTGGTCTCCAGGAACAAGTTCCGCCTCCTTCTCCAGACAGGGGGTTATAGCCTAGAAGTACAGAGGAGAAATCCACCGTATCAACATTGGTCCTTGACAGGCCTTCACCAACATGCAAGGAACCCCAAAAATGAATCCCACAATTATTTGCACCCTGGTTATACTTACTACATAGGCAGCATTTTAAGGAAGACGAAAGCAGAGGAAATATCCAGACTTGAGATGGTTTATTTTTGTAGTGCTAACAGTAAAAGCCATTGCAAAACACTCATGTTTTAATTTGATCAGTTTGGATTAAATTAAATTGAAATGAATTACTATTTAATTTCTCTAAGTCTGCATTAAAGCTCTAATGCTGCTCTGCAGAGTAAACACAGCAGTAACAGTAACTCTTACAGTAAACTCTCTAAGAGTGTATCTGTTCTCCGAGAGCCCTAATAGTTGGGGATTTAAAATAATCTTTTATCCCAGTCCTGTAAGGAATACTCTGAAGGTCAAAAGGTGAATCCACTCATTACTACTGTAAGATTTTTTAAAAAGAATGTGAAAAGGCAAGTATATGCAGTAAGGCAAACAGATCCTTTAGCCGAACCTCCTAATGCCATAACTATAGGCAACTTCATTTTACGAGTATGTACTCGGAAAGACACGACTTGGCAAACGTCCTCAATTTGTTCTGTACAAGGCAAAGTAGGGCAAACTGAAAACCTAGCAGCCTTGCTAACCAAGCAGGTTTCAAAGCAACCCGTTCCACTGACATTTCAAGCATCACCTCCATCTTTGAAGTTTTTTTTTCCTCACACCAGCCAAGTTCTGCTTTCCAGCTTAATTCAGCAGCTGAACAGTGCAGATGGTTCTTTCACTTTGTGCTGATCTACATCATGGAAGATCAGAGACCTCTAATTCTATCACCTGTTACTTAAGCAAAAGATTTTGCTTAGGATGAAACTAGGACAGGTAGCAGCTGGAAGGGCGCCTCAGCCCAGCTGCCCTGATCCTGGTGCTTAGTGCAGCTATTACCCATGCGTTTCTCATCCCCCTTTGTGGTGAATACTCTGTGCAAGAGCTATAAAGGGTATTTGACAGCATCAGACATTAGGCTGCACTCATATTAAGCAACATAAGATGAATCAATCGGTCGGTTCCTTCAGATGTTGTCAAAAGCTGTTAGTAAAAATATTCAAAGCAAAACTTTCAGCACTGAACTGAGGTTTAATATGTTTAATTAAAAATCTTGAGGCTTCATACATTTAATCAAGTGACTTCCTTGGTGCTGCACCCCAAGTAGGTTTCCCTTTTAGCCTGATACGACTGGAGCTGACTAGATGGTCCCCTCCACTATGGAAAATTGTGATTAAAATATGATACCCAAATTAGCACTTGCAGGTATGGCACAGGCTGTTTGGCCAAGAGGGGGGAAAGGAGGCGAGCTGCACAGCCGATACGTGGCAGTGATCCCAGCGTGGACTACGTAAGGCCACAGAAAGCAGTTCACCATGCAGATGATGTCAGTGGTTCACAGCTATTTTAATGATAAGACCCTCCGGCGGTTTGCAAGGGTTGATAAGAATTCATACATCTGCAGGATTTATATATTCAATAGGTCATTATTGTGATATCTCATAAATAAGCTCACATTTTGCTTAATGAAGTCTTTCATCTTCCTGAATCTACATAGTACAAAGTAATTTATCCTCTTCCTGCATTTAGTTAGTACTACAGGTGGTTGAAAGGCAAACCAGATTTTAAAATATTGGGCTTTTACAATAATGGGGAAGGGATCTCAGAAACTTTGTAAGAATCTATAATTTTGAGTGACAAAAATCTCAGTAAATTGTGGCAAAAACATTTACAGGGAAACTGAAACACTGATTCCCCAGGGAAAAGCACCACAGAAACGTCCTGCTAGGTTTTGCACAAAGCGTGAAGCAGGCCATGCTGATTAGAGATAGAGAGCTTGTCTGTAAGGCACGTTTTGTTTCCTCCTTGAAGAAGAGAAGAAATCTGTACAATGACTACATATGCAGCTGGACAAACGTTCTGTTTCAAGCTTAGAATATCTTAAGGATTTCTTACTTACCACCTCCTCGCAAGGGCTTTTTGTTTGGTTTAGACTTCGGGACTGCTGATGAGGTGGAGGCACCAGATTCTGCTTCTTGCTGTTCACAAAAGCAAAAGCTTCTCAGAATTTAATCTACGTGAATTCCAGCTAATCTAATCACATAAACATAATTGTAACCTGATTAACACCACAGGTGTTACCTGATTCAGTTTCAGGTTTCCTTTATAGCTTTTTCCTTCTTGCATGCTTTCCCACATCGCTATCTTCTGCCTTCGCTTCTCTTCTTCCAGCTAAGGAACAAATCCAGGATATGCAAGACTGAGATTTCAGAACTAATAGAATCATCAGTGCTACAGAAACAGCTACAAGAGGCTCATCAAAACCCAAGGGAACCATCTTTATCCGATACAGGATCTCTGAGCTTATGGAAGCATTCACTTTTTTAAACACCCACATCTTCCCAACCACAGGAAAACCATCCCTCCTCAATACACACAGTGTCTGCAGCTTCCTTGGACCACTTGATGCTTTAAAACATTTTGAAAGTAAACCAGAACCAAGTGGCAAGCTTAAAGTCTGAGTTTATAAAAAGTACCGACTAGAGCATTGCATGTGATAGTAATTTAATGCACATTGTAGGGTTCTACAGAAGAAAGTGTGTTTTTCAAATGATCAGGACAACCAGCTACACATTTACATCCCAGTATACTTTATAAACTGTTCTCCCAGCTCTCTTCTAAAGCAATTTATCCACAAAACCAGATAAACTAATGGTTAAGACAGACTGCCTTCTTCTCAACAAACAGAAAGGAAATGAGGGCTACTCCATCCAGTCAAATAAAGCAAAGCTCACTGGGTCCAAGCACACTAGACCTAGATTTTCTACAGCGTGGCCATTTTCTTCCACAATATGACTATTTATTTGTTTTCAACTGCCAATATTTCTTGAAGCATCAGCTACAAACTGAGGTCTGAATGTAGCTGACTGCAAAAAGTAAAAATAGAAGAACAGCTGGGATTAATAAGTAATATTATTGCTATGCTGATCACATCCACTTTTCTACACTGCCCCCCATAGCAACATGCTATTCCTCAGTATCTCAAGCTGTACTTCAAACCATTCAATTACAGCAATGCTAGGCTACATTTCTAAGAACTTGTATTTGCCATCAAGAACAGAAAATACATGTATGCAGTAGTACAGTTAGTCTAAACGCCAGTAAATCCCCTCCAGCCATTCACTACACGTATAACTAAGTTTCTGTAGGTACAGATTTATCTGTTAAAAAAAATCAGGCTCACAGTGTCTCACGCACACAATTACTTGTGGAGAAGCAAGTGCCACAGAGGTTAATTACTTCAGGAAGGAGAATACTACACATATCAATCATTCTAATCAGCAAAGAGCATCAAGACATCAGGTCAGCACGGCACACAAGCATGTGCTTGCATCACTGGGGCTCCATCATGACCCCTACTGCCCATTACTGCTTCACAGACCAAACCGTATCAAAACTAGCCCAGGTAAAGAAGGGGGAAAAAACCCACCACCCACATGAGTAAAGCGAGCGAGCCTCCTGTTCTGGTATCTAGCATCGAATAAACCTGTCTGTAACTGCAGCAAAGTACTTGATGACAAATGCACGAGTTGAAGAGTTACCTGTCTTTGTTTTTCTTTGTATCTTTCTGCTTGTGCATTCAACTCCTCTTGCATCCTGAGGCGAGCTGCTGCCAAAGCTTCCTGCCTTCTTACCACCATTTCAGGTTCTAGGAAATTGGGAAAGAGTTTGCAAAGCTCTTCAGAATAAATTCTAAATGGTCTCCTCAAAGAATTGTAATAAGGAAAGGCTCACACCTCTCCCTGCAGCTGTTTTGCAGAAAATCACAGCTCAAGTTCAGTTTCCAGCTAATCTTTTACAGTACAGTACAGATTTAAATTTCCTAACATTTTAATATTTTTAGAGCAATTACTTTAATGGGATTTTAATGAATAAGGACACCAATGTAATGAACCCATAAAAAAATTAAAACTCACACTTCTAGGATACTCGCTTCTATTTCTGAAGGATTTGTTTGATGCAAATAATTTCAGAAATATCACCCATGCTTCGCAGGGATTCCATTTTTACCCAGAGTACTTCTTTTATGCAGAAGCATGAGGCAACCAGCCCACATTCACCCCCACTCCTTATGGCAATTGGTCCTGCTTGTTCCGTTACAGCAGTGAAGCAGTGACAAATTTAACATGCTTCATCGGCAGAGAAATCACTTAAAAGTACCACACGTATCTCAAGAGAAAACTGGCAGTCTCAGAAAAATCTACTTCGAGTAACCACTTCTCTTCTTGGCTGGCCTTTAGAAGCCAAAATAAAAACTGTATCTAAACAACGGCAAATATTGCTCTTTTTTCCCAGTAGCTGAAGTACCTCTACATTTTTTTTTGTCTCCTTATATGTTTGCTACCATTCAATGATGAATACGTACAAGAAATTTCAGTAATTTCATTTTATAGGTAGTTTAGGCAATGAAATCAAGGTTTAATTAGCCTCACAAAAGAACACCAGTAGGATAAGGGCACACGAGTAATATTTTCTGGGGCCCCACGTAGTGCCATGCCAACATGCCACAGGAATCGGTGCCAAGCACTTATTGTTTTGGCAGATACATGAGCATCGCCTGTGCTTTACAGCAGCGAGTCTGTAAATGAGGCAGGACCGTGACTGTGTAAGATTTACAACCTATGCCACAGTTCAGAAGATAACAGACGAGAGGCAGTTACACCCCAAATGTATACAACCCTGCCAGAGTAGGCACTGTGAAGGAATAACTGAGAGAGACAATGAATATTTATTAAAACTTAATATTAGACAAAAAGGTTTTTGTCCCCAGCATTTAGATTTCGCTGTTTCGTTTTTCTTTGATAAATTGGAAGTTATTTGATAACTGCCCACAACTCATCGAACCAGGTGGTTCTCTCAGCTTCTGCACTATCAAAGACCAGCTACTCCCTCGTCCTGCAATGCCCCGCTCCTTCTCTCCCAACCACGTTACTTTGGGATGCCAGCATTCCTTGACACAACCTTTTCAAAACACTTCTCCTGGTCCAACCTTTCCCCAGCGATCTCTTCAGTAACACGACCTCTTCGCTTTCGTGGGCCTAAGCATTCATCCTGAGTACGGCTCACCGTTCAAACTCCCCAGAACTGTATCTCTTTTTGGTTGTTATTAAATAAAGGCTCCGTGTGTGGACCCGAGCGGCTGTCAGACGTCCCACCAGCACCGCCGAGCGCTAGCAGGAGCCTAGAGGAGACACAGGCACCACCCCATAGAGCAAAGCTTTACTCACCCACAGCTGCGTCAGCTGCTCCCGGCCGGCTGCTCGGCCTGGCCGCCAGGCTCTGGGATACCTTCTGGACGAGGAGATAGATGGCGACAGCGGCCAAGAGGATATACCAGCCATAGCTGGAGAGCAGGGAGCTCACTAGGAGGGGGACAAGCCGCCGGTGAGAGGGGGCTCCGGGGGAAGGAGCCCGTCCAGCCAGGAGGCGAGGAAGGGAAGGACGGACGGCCGGGAACCGGCTCCCCTCAGGCCCCCCGCCGCCACAGGCCCCGCCGCCCCCTCCCCTCCGCCCGGGCCTTCCCCCCCGCCCGGGCCTTCCCCCGACCCCGGCGGCCCCTCACCCGTGTGCTGCAAGACCTCGAAGCCCCCCCGCCCCAGCGCCGCCGTCCCGGGGCCGGCCGCGGGCCCGCCGTCCCCCAGCTCCATCGGCCCCCTCCGCCACCGCCGCCTCACGGCCGGGAGCCGCCCTAAGCACCAATCACCGCCCTCCCCGTCCTCCGCCACCTCGGAGCCAGAGAGCCAACCAGGGCGCGAGGCGGGCCCTGGCAGACCAATGGGAAAGTAAACAAGTGACACAACGACTACGCCGGCCAATGAGAAACGGCGGGGAGGCGCACGGAGCCAATCAGGGTGTGGCGGGAGGGCTCCGTCCCGCCCGCCGCCATGGCTGCCCCGCCGCCATGGCCCTCCCGCCCCGTCCCGCCAGCAGCGACGCGGCACCAAGGGGAGAAAAACGAAACGTTCGTTTATTGAACGGCGAAACGCAAAAGGAGGGGGTCGGTGTGAGGGGGCGGCTGCGGCCTAAGCCCCCTGCGGAGAGACCGGCGCGGCGGAAGGAGCGGGTGCCTTCCCGGGAGAGCCAGGGGCCGCGGCAAGGCCGGGCTCAGGAGCCGTTGGGAACCGCGTCTTCTTCCATTTCCTCTTCGGCGTCCTCCGAGGGACCTGAAAGGAGGCGTCGGGTGGTTACTGCACGTGTCCGCTCCCCTTCCCGCAGGGGCAATGCTAGTTCCCCCACCGCCCCCCGAAGAGGGGCAGGGGTAACGTGAATTAAAAACCACTACGGGGCGGAAATAAAATCTACATGGCTCTAATATACAGAAAAGAGGTGATACCACCCGTCTGCAGTCAAGATCCGGCCATGCAGAGACCTCTGAGAGATCACAGAGAGATTCCTCTGCCCTGCCTGAGGCACTAAATGCTGAAACGGAGTCCAGATATACTTTGTAATTAATCTAATTTTCTTTAAGTAACTGGGATGAACTGTTTGGAATTACCCAACACAACGGAGCACGCAGGGCTGGTGTTTGGCACCTCGCTCTCAAGGGAGTCCAGGTGTCACACCTGCATCCCGGAGGCTGGGCGGCAAATACGCCAACTGCAGAGACTTACGGATGCAATCCTCAATTATTCAGACTATAAAATTACATTCATTTTAAACAGTTTTTTCAGCTCTCTCTGTTCAGCCCTTCCAGTGTAGCTCCCTACTGAGCTAAAGCACCTGGAAGCAATAGAGGTAGATTCTGTTTTGGAAACAGAAGTAAAAGAAGTATAGTGACCTGATTTTCGTTCTCTGCCAGGAATCTGACCAGCCTGTAGCAAGCCTTTCAGTCGCTCCACTTCAGCCAAAGTCGTGGCATTTGCTATAGCAGTCTAAAAAAAAAAAAACAAAGGAACACGATAAATCTTCAAATACAGTATTTCAATCTGTTTAAAATAAGCATAAACCCAAGTTCTTTTCCAGTTAAGTGACACAGAGCTTTTACAGAAAGTTCTACAAAATTCTAGTTCAAGAACACTCTACAGGTGACAAAGCACAATCTTACTTCACCCTTATTAAACAAATTGCTCTGTTCTGGGAGAGCTCTAAGCTCAGATCAAAGTTTCATTTAAGTTCTCAAAAATAAGGTCCATCATAACAGAGAAATTACAGAAAAGGCACCTAAACCAAACTGTTCTATTTGCCTGAACAGAGCCGGGGTTGCCCAGAGGAAGGAAACATTTGCTCAGTTTGGATCCATGGCAGTTTTTCTCCTCCACTCTTGCCCACATGCGCCGTCCTGACTCACCTTAATCGCCTCAACATCCCCTGGGGAGGGCCCAGCTTTCTTTTTGTCAGTCGGCAGACCAGCGCCTGGATTGAAGCTTCAAAGGAAAAATAAAGACCCGTTACACTCTTTGAAGGGTATGTGCTTCTCTAACTTCCAAACTAGGTTTGGAAGCTTTTCATTCAATCAAGTGTAGTATCTTATCTTTGTTAACAAACTGATACAGTGAAGAATTGCCTCCTTCAGAAACACCAGCAACTTGTCCTTGCTGTCCCATTCCCCCCCGACCTTTTCACCTCCTCATGAAGAGGAGCAGACCTTAACTTCATAAATTAATTAGCTGTTCGATTTGGATGTTGTTGAACACTCAGGCGGTCTGTCGCCATTACAAAAGCAGGGTGGATAAAACACAGGGTAGCTGAAATTCAGTTTTCTGTTCTCGTATGTCTAATATGATATTACAACAGCCTATATTAAAACCTACACTAGACTGGATGTAATCTTAAAAGAAGAAGGTTATCTGGTGATGCTTTAAGGAAAAACAAAAAGTATCTGTAGTCTGCAAAAATGGACGTTTCTGAGTAATCAGCTGGAAAGAATTTGCTGAAGTGCAGACCCAGCATCAGAGTGCTGTAACCTCTCTTGCAGCTATTGACTTTCTTCATGTCTGTTTATTGAGCTGAACAGCTCGATCACCTACTTGTTCTAAAACTATCACGGACCTGAACCCTCTTCTACTCAAAAAAGAGCTAGAGTCCATCTATTCAAGTTTTGAATACTAAGTACTTTCAGGATATTTTTTTAACTATGAATTTGGAAATGATGCTGCTGTATGTGATCCAAATTCTGGTTTCCAAAGAGGCCAATGAAAGATTAAACAAAGCATATGACATACCGCTTAAGAATTAACCTAAGCAAGCACATACTTGTAATAGCTTAACTAAAGATTTTCATCTGCATTTATCCTCCTAACTACAGCAGATTTTACAGTTTCTATTCTCTGGCAAAACAAAAAATGTTAGTTACCAATTATCTAGGGGAAAAAAAAAACCACAAAATAAACAATGGCCACCTTCTCTGCAGTTAAATAACAGAAAGGAAAAATAAAATTAAGGTTTCCTGCTTGTTGACTTAAAACAATCCACCCTGACCAAATATCTCTTTCAAAAATATGTCTGAGATGTATTCACCACCATCCAAAAGTCGGGATGCTTGGACAAGGCACTTGTGGCTACCAAAGCTTTTAAAGCATCCTGCCAGTAGCAGATACTTCAGTTTACGCCTAATACTGCACACAAAGAAGGTGGTGTTTCTGAAGGAGAATGCCAGTGTAAATTTGTTTTTTTTATCTTACGTTTTTGTTCTCCTGGCAATATCCTTTGCAAGCTGTGCACCCCGTTTGCCCTTGAACATTTTCTCTGCCTCCTGTCGCTCCTACAGCGATACCACACATACAAAGTTAATTTAAGAACATTGCATTTTGCAAAGTTTCCATCTTTGCAAAGAAAGACGTTTTGGCTCATCTTCATCAGTGAACATTGGTACGTGGAGACCAGATGTAAGAACAAGCACATAAACATTGCCCAAACACTTAGACTCAAGACGTATCAACCCGGCGCTCTTAAAAGAGCTCTTTCCCACACTGCACCTTCACTGAAAGCAGAGGGCTCTGATGCAATTGCTCGCTTCTTGCTCTAGAGGTCTGTCTTTCTACCAACACCAGAGGGCCAGAAAAGGATCAGAATAAACAAATGAAGGTAGTAAAACTTAATTAAACATAATTAAGCAGACTGTTGTTAAGAGAATGAAACCATGAAAGAAAATGTAGAGCAAGTTTCAGAGCCACTTATGATCTATTGTTTCAATAAAATTTACAACTATGGCAAAAAGCTCACTGTTACAGCTGAATTTTCACTAATGTAACAAGACAAAACAGGATTAGTCTCCTGCTGAACCAAAGAAAGCCCACTTACTTTGAGTTTCACTTTTTGAAAATCCAGCACTCTGACCTGGGGAACTTTGTGGATTACATACAATCTGTAATGCTTCTTATTTGTTACAGGGTTCCTTAAAATGCTACAAAGTAAATAAAGGTTATAAAGAGGTTCTTAATATAAAGTATTTTAATAGACTTATACTGAAATACATTAATATACATAAAATGCATTCATGTTCCTTCTGCTACAACAGACAACAAATAACACCATTAAGTAAGCCTTGTGACAGCATGCTTTGATATTATGAAAATCATAGTTAAAATACTTTATCAATTAATTAGATTCTATTGATGAAGAACGAAAAGAACAACCTCAAAACACTAAAAAAAAACCCCAAATAACTAAACCATCACATTTCCTACCTGGACACTGATCAACCAAAAAATTCACGGGACAAATTGCTTTTCTTATTTTTGTTGTCCCTCGCACAGAATGTAACGTTACAGAAAAGTAATTGTTTACATGCATTTTAAAGTATTTTGTAAAAACAGTTTAAACCTTTAGTTTCTTAAAGGTTAAGGTTACAAATACTGCTTGCATATTGGTTTATAGAGATGTTACATCTCCTTGGTCCAACAGTCTGTCAGTAATAGAAAGCCTCACCCATTAAATACCAGCTATTTCTGAAATGTAGTGGAAACTTCTTTATCGATTCATTTCTCAAGCATAAGGAATCTGTCACGGCTCATAAAAAGGAGAGCATTCCAGATCGAAGCAAAGAGCCAGGCCAGCAGCAGAGTTCAAACAGCAGAGAAAGAGTAGCTTTTCTTTTCAAGATTACATACCTCAGGTAAGTCAACGATTTAATAGTTGATAATGGATCCAGTTCACCCTACGTAACGGGAACACAGTAAGAAACCCTAAGTCCATTTAATGAGAATCAAACATTTGAAAACAACAGTCCTAGACTCAGATCTACTGTAGAAATTAATTAGAATTACCACAATTAGTTTAACAGGAAACCCGCTACAACTTTGTGACTGCTATTCCACTGCATGCTGCAAATTACGTTCATTAAAATATGTACACCATTAACTACTACCAAAACTGTATGATATTACTTAAAAAAGAAAAAGGGCTAACTAGAAAGATGAGTAGTACCAACTATTACCAAAAGAACATGGCACTACTCTGAGGAAAAATGTTAATTAGAAAGACGACAAACACAGATTTAAGCTTGTTTAGATTTATCCTACATCGATAGCTTACCAATTCAGCAATGTTGTTGTTTGTAAGAACGAGCTCCGTCAGGCAGGGCAAAGCCTGTTCAAGGTTTTCACCAATCCGACTAAAGAAGAACAAAACCCAAAGATTTAACTTAGACCAGAAATTAGCAATGGTGAAAAGACATGCAGAAATACGGTAACATAGAGGAACTCCCTGAAAAACAACCCAGTCTGACACTGGCAGAAGTGTGGGTTAGCATCCCCTACAATACTTTTTCTAATAAAGCTGGCAGTAAACACCAGCCACCGCTGTAGTTAGATGCAATACGAGATTTACATCCATTCACTTGCAGGTACCCCCATTTTCTTGTTTTCATATGGGTAACAAATGAAATCCAAAGTTCTGCCCAAACTCTGCATCTCATTGTCCTGCCTGAAAAACAAAAACTGACTTTTGCCCTGAAGGAAGCAAGCAACTTGAAGATCGCCTATACAGTACTCAGTGCCAATTTCTTTTCCATAAAACACTTCCAAGCCTACCCAGCATTGAAAGATGCACACACTCTGCTCTCCCAAGAGCATTTCCCTCAGCCCCAGTGTCCCATCTGGGCAAAATACAACAGCTTACCAAATCCTATTGTTATTCATCAGAAGAGTTTTCAGCCTCCGCAACAGAGGGAACCCATCCAGTTTACGGATCTCATTGTCAGAGAAATCAATTGCATCAAACTGGTCCAGAGTGGCACCCAAGTTCTCAATAACAGGGATTTTATAGCCTGGGGAGAGAGTGCATGACAGTAATTAGGTGGTGCCCACAGGGAAGCAGAACAAAGCAAGAGGCAGAGTGCGTAGGGGGCATATCTGGATGGACTGAGCATGCAGATAGCCTCAGTAAAAACAACCCCAGCACAACTCTCCTCCACATCACACATAGACCAAACTCTGTCCCTCAAAGCCAACCGCCCCCACAGCCTTTTCAGAGGATCCCTCTTCCTCCCGCTCAGCAAACACCCCAACCCCCTCCCTGCATGTATCCCCTCAGCCCAAACCCGCCTTTCTGGCACATCCCTCGTGTGTCCCACCCCCACCACTGCAGGTTCCTCCGACATATCCCCCAAATTCCTCTTCCATTCCACTCCCACAACCACCCCCCCAGGATTCCCTTGCCACTGGAGCCTTTTCAACCCCTCCCCAAACCCCCTTGGCCACTGCAGGCCCCTTCAGCAACCTCCCCCTCCTGGCTTCCCTCCTCCTGCTGCAGCCCCCCCATACGGTTGCAGGCCCCATCACAGCACACATGCCCCCCCAGCAGGCCCCATCACAGGGCCCCCCCCCAGCAGGCCCCATCACAGGGCCCCCCCCCAGCAGGCCCCATCACAGGGCCCCCCCCCAGCAGGCCCCATCACAGGGCCCCCCCCAGCAGGCCCCATCACAGGGCCCCCCCCAGCAGGCCCCATCACAGCCTTCCCCCCAGGCCCCATCGCAGGCCGCACCGCCCCCCCCCGCCCGGTCAGAGCCCCGCCGAGCCCCCGCACCGCGCAAGTCGAGCTCGCGGTCGCGGACGGCGTTGGTGTACTGCGCCGCCTGCTCGATCAGCTCCGCCGTCAGCTTCACCATCCCGCCGAGCCCCGCCGCGCCCCGCCGCGCCGCTCCACACCGCACCGCGCCGCGCCGCCGCCAGGGCCTGCCGCGACAGACCAACCCGCCGAGCGCCGAGCCGCGCCAGGCCGACCAGCCGAGCGCCGAGGCAGCGAGGGGCAGGCCCCGCCCCGCGGCCCCGCCCTCTCCTCAGCGGCTCCTCCCCGAGCTGAGGGGAGCGGGGCGGTGATGGGGGCGGCCCCCCCTTCCTTCCACAGGCCGGGCAGCCCCGCTCCCCCACCTCACTTCCCCCGGGCTCCGGCGGCAGCCCGGTGCCGGGCAGGCCCAGCCCGTGCCCCCTCAGAGTGTCCCGAGGCCGCTGCGCCCTGACGGGGAGCAGGGGAAGCCCTGCACTTCCCCCCACCCAGCCAGGCTGTTCTCCTCCGACCGCGGGCCCCTCTTCAATCGCACCCCCTTAAAGGTCTCTCCGCGGTAATTAGCCGTGCCGTTGAAACCTCGCGGCTGGAGGGAGCAGCAGCTCCCCGCCGGCAATGGCACCGGGAGCGCTGCGGCAGCTCGTCGGCAGAGGGACCCGGCGCCCTGCGAACGCCGCCTCCCTCGGCAAAAGCGGCCCCAGCGCCCCGGGGCGCCCCGCTGTCACCCCAGTGTCCCCCCCGTCCCCCCCGAGCGGCCGGTACGGCTGCAGCAGTGCCGGTGAGGAGGGCAGCGATCCCTCGTGGGAGGCTGCTGGCAGCAAAACCTTGCCTTGCTGAGGTGGGGTTCCTCCATGCTCCCCTCCCCCGGAGATGTGCTTGGCCACCGCGGCCACCTTGGTCACCCGTGGCCACCTTGGCCACCTTTGGCCACCCTTGGTCACCTTGGCCACCTGGTCACCCTCAGCCACTTTGGCCACCCTCAGCCACTTTGGCCTTCTTGGCCACCCTGGCCACCCTTGGCCACCTTGATCACCTTTGTCACCCTTAGCCATCTTGGCCACCCTTGGTGACCCTTGGCCACCCCAGGCCTCCCTGCAGCTCACAGCCAGGCAAGGGCAGCACACAGGGCCAGCGCTCAGCCCAGGGCCCAAGCACATCGATCAACAAACTGAGTTGGCTTTGCTATCGATAATACCCTAAAGCAGCATGAAGAGGTCACCAGAGGTTTCCCCTCAGCTTCTGGTGTTTCCAAGCACAGACTAAATCTGCAGAAATGGAGGTGGAGGAGGCTGGTTCACACAGATGACTTGCAACAAGCAGGCTGCTTTCCTTTGGACAGAGCTGGCTCCTGTGCACTTAGCTGGTGGGACTGTGCTTGTTCGAACACATGCTGCTCCCTTCCTGCTACGCAGCCAGGACAGCCTCCTGCAACAATTACAGCTCTTGGTGCTTTCCTTCCTCCATCTAAGCAGCAGCTCAGCCTTTCTTCCCGGACACAGGGTTGCCCATAAACACCTTCCCTCTGTTGCTCTGGCACTTCCATGTGCGTTCCTGGTCTCAGAGAAGCTGTGACGTGCTGGGAACACGCCACAGGCTGCAGCATGACATTCACCCTTTGCCTGTGAGGTAAAATGCACCTTCATGTATCACTACACCCCCTCCTACCTGCTTTAGGAATTTGGGGAACAGCAAGGAAGAGGTGAGGGAGCTGAAAAGGCTCAGCCTGCTGTGTCTGACCAGGCAACTCCACTTGAACGTAAAGCAGGTCGCTAGGTCCGGGACTGGCACGCTGCCGGGTGTCAGCATTGGGCTGCTGTGGCCGAGGCGCTCAGCCCCGCTGGCAGGGCTCGGCTGGCAGCAGCAGGGCTTTGCAGGTGGAGGAACCACAGTGTGGATGACATGGACTGAAGGTGGCACCGGCCACCCCCAGGTCCCAAATCCTGCTGAATGTCACCAGGCCACTGCTTCTGTGGCCCTGGAGAAATACTCACCCAGCCCTCAAGGCCCCCTGAACAAGATGAGGCAGAATGGTTTCTGGATCCACTGCTATCGAGGGAAGGATTTTCTCCATGAGCCATGACATTTCTGTGAACCGAGGATGTGATAATAGCTTAAATGCTGCAGCCACGTTTGGCACCACAGAGTCATGGCTCATACTTTTCTTTTGGGAGCATCTAGCAGCATCACCCTGAGAGTGACGCCTGGCTCATTCCCCAGGACTACAGCGTCAGAGCTGGCTCTGTTCTAGCTGGCGATTCCTGCGGAGGTGTCAGCTGGGGTCAGGCAGCTCCTGTGGCTCCCTACTTAAAAAAAACACCCATACCAAAGTTGTATTTGAAAGCACGTAGTCAAGTTTTTATAACATCTGCATTTGTTTAAAAGCAGGTAGGAGAGAGCAAGAAAGAGCAAGCTGTCATAAGCAGAAGCAAAGAATGAGCAGCACTGTTGTACGTGACTCAGGAATCACGCGGTGATAAAGACAACAGAGCCTTTAGTCATTTCAGGCAGTCATTAAAAGGAGACCCTCTTCAGCCTCCTGGAAAGCAGCTCCTGCCTCTGACAGGGCCAAATGAAAGGCAGACCTTTCTCCCCTAGCACCAGAGAGCTGTATGCCTCGGCTCCACAGCGTAATAGAATTGTCATTGAGAGCAGACAGATTCTTGGTTTCAGATGCTGCACGCAAGCTCTTAAAAGCCTTTTCTTTGTAATGGAAAGTCAAAGCAATGACTTCTAAGATGTGTGTTCCCCACCTGCCAACTACGAAATGGCAGATGGCCGCGAATGCAACCTCACAGCCAAACAGCAAATGAGGAGTCAGGCTGCACTAAGATTTTCCAGAAAACAGCTATTATAGATTTGTCTTTGGTGCCAAGAGACAATAGAGAAACGGGCTGTAATAAATTGCCTAAATACGCATTTATCTTGAAGACACAGCCGCTTCGATACTCTGAGCATACCAGTGTCAGAGAGACTTTAATAGCTCCGAGCAAGCACTGCAATAGCTTGGATAAATAATTTGAATTTTATTACTTTCCAAGAATGATTTCTGAGGGAGTTAGTGCCCTGGGAAATGCTGGAAGCTGATGTTGTTGCATGAACTCGATGTGTAGAATTTGTTTCTCTTTCCCTGGCAGGCTGGAGGGCAGCAGAAAGCAGGATAAAGCTGGGACTGCTGGGGATTGGTCATCTTAAATTGCATTGCTTCACCCAGTGGGTATTTTAGGTTATGCCAAGGATGTAAGGGTAAACATCTTTTATTTTTTTAAGCATTTCAGTATGTCTAAATATACCAGTGAGCAGTATTTAAAGGCAGGCCGCTGTGAGCCAGAGAACTGAGAAGCAGAGCTGACGCGGTACTCCTGATTCACAGCTCCCAGTTTTTGACTGTGTGACACAGCAACAGAAATGAAAGTTTGTTATTTTACAACTGAAGGAGCAGAAGCCAGGAACATTTCACCCCACTTCTGACCTCTGGTTTGGCCCGAGACCGAAAGGGGAATCCTTTCAGAAGGAATCACTGCATGTGATAAATCATCTGCTTAATTCACATTTATTGTCTGATAAATGTGAAGATCTGTAAGACACAGGAGCCTACAGCAGCGCAGCTCTGAGAAAGCATCTTCCCTTATGGGAGAGCTCCATTCTTTTCTTTTTTTTCACACTTTTAAAGCTCAGTTCCAGATATTCAGGCACTACCCTGGGCACCTGGCCCATGGTTAAACATTGCAAAACCAACACAACAAAAGGCTCCACAGCTCCCTCCGCTCCCGGACACCAGCAGCTCCTCTCCTTCCCCAGCCAGCCAAAGGGGGAAGGCAGCCCTGCAGGTCCCAGCGGCTGCGAACAGCGGTGGGGCTCTGGGGGCCACAGGATGCTCCGTGTATGGGTGGGAAAGGGCAGCGAGCCCCCCTGCCAGATGCATCCCCACATGCTGTACTCTCCCACAGCTGGAGAATATGCCCAGCCACGTCTGAACGCAGAGCCAAACCCAGCCAAACTGCCCTGGGTGCACCACAGATGCCACAGGGTGGGTATTCAGGACACGAGTTTCCTCTGAAGGTAAAAGACCTTTATAAGAACAAAAGTGAGGATTTTGCAGACAGAGCTCATCTGTTCCTGGGCTGTTTCTCCTGCAGGGGCTCTGGGCTGACCAGGAGCTCCGGCCAGGACAGCTGCTTTGTCCAGCAAAATAAAGAGGTACGATGCATCACTGCCCTGCCCTGCCCTGCCTCTGGCCAGGATGGCAGCTGCATGAATTTGTAAAAAGCACAGATTCATTTGTCAGGGGAGATCAATAGTTTATTAACTTAAAGGTCAGTTCACCAAAGCTCCATCTTTCCTTGGGTTTGGTCCAGGCAGGTGAGGACTGGTGATGGTGTGGCTCTCCCCTCTTCACCTGGCTGAGGTAAGCTCTAGCGGGCAAGCCCAGGCAGGGCGCGTGTCGTTGCAACCGAAACCAAGCAGGGATTATCCCAGCTCCGTGAGGAACTGGTGACAATTCGTACTGTGAATTTCATTGGCAAAAGGTTTAACTCATTAAAACTATTAACAATGAAAATCAGGATATGCAGCGTAGGAAAGAGTGTTTACATACGTCTGGTGCAAAGAGTGGCTCTGCAAGGTCAGAGAGGAGAAAAGAAGGACATAAGACACAAAAAGAATCCCCACTCCCATATAAAAAATAGTCTACAGAGAAAAAACAAGGATTGTATAAGTTATTTTTTAAAAATCTGTAAAACAACATAGCCAAGGATATTTTAAACACAAGTATATAAACACCACATGACTTACTATTAAGAGAGACCATGAAAAGGTTTGTTTCGGGGAAGGGTTTTGTAGAATTAAGAACTTCCTGGCTGGATCCCTGGAATGTCTCTTTTGGAAACAGATGCCCAAGAAAAATCACTGCCGTGAACAGGAGGATTTTGTGAGAGAGGAGGGTATACCCAGCGAAACGGGAAGGATCGGAACGCAAAACGTCAGAAGAGATTAACTGGGACACCACCTCGTTTAGAGGTAGGATCTAGCTTGTTCCAGAACTGAATTAATCAGCAACTTACTAGCAGTTCCAGGAGGGAAATACATTTCGTGGTAAGGCTGTGACCCCACAGGCTGGTCCGTGCAGACGAACCCCCCGAGTCCGTAAGACTTCCTGCAGGCGCATGGGTTTTGCCTGCCCGCAGTTACCTGCAGGGCAAAGCCCTGCCGGACTCGCTGGGCTGTCACGCCTGCAGAGCCGTGTGGATCAGCTCTCGCTTTGGTCCTCAAATCTCCAGTTATTGCCATGACCAGAGAGAAACAGCTACCGACCGAATCCGAACAGGAGTGCCAGAGCAGGCTTTAGGGCACCGCTCCGGGAACCGCCTAATTCATCGTTTTATTATGTACAGAGCACGGCACCGGCCGTTTGCAATGCAGGTTTATATCAGCCGCCACCCAGCAGAAAAGGGTACCAAAAACTGAGCCAGAAACGGCTCTTTCTTCGCAGATGTGTGAAGTCCTGCATCCTTTGCAGCGAGGGCTCCCGCCAGTCGCTCGGAGCAGGCAGATCAGTAGGATTTCTGCAAAGAGCCAAGCTTGGGTACATGGATCATGCATCGGTCCCTGCTCACGAGCAGCGTTTGAGAGTATTAATATCACCGCTTGGCTGATGCTTTTCAGGACTTGATCATTGAGGGTACGATCCAATCTCTGCTTAACATATCGCTATAGAAACGCTCTGACAGTGATATTAAAGCTATCAAACTTCCGAGCGAATGCTTGACAGCACCATGTAAACTCTCCCAAAGCTGAAAAAATAAACTTTTGTCCTAAACATTTGGCAAAACTGGGCTGGCAGTTGGTGGAACTCCTGGATGGATGCAGCCACTGAACTTTACCCAGCCATAAGACACGTCTGACAGCAGAACTGCACAAACAGCTTCTTTTCACAGAGCTTGTTTGATTTCACCATCTCACAGAAAGTCTTGTCAGCTGGGAGGCCGAGGGGAGGAACAAGAGAAAATGAGAGCAGATTAACATTTTAAATAAACAAACATTGCACGTAACAGGCAGTGCAATTCGTTCCAGTGTTGGAAGAGAGAGAATTGAAAAGGAGTTGCTTTTTAAGGGCATCTTTCACATGGGTTTAATGAAGGAATAAAGTAGCTTTGCAGCAAGTGGGAGAATTAGCCCCAAGACCAAACTATAACGAAATACAAACGCTTGGATCTGTTTGAGCAACAGGCAGATATCCAGCAGCTCTGCCAGGTGAGCTGCCTGCCCACTGCAGCCGGATCCTGCCTCACTGCAGCCATGCCCCAGCAAGCCTAAGAGCTGCGGCGCTTTTGGCTTTACACTGAGAAGCGAATCCCCCAAACCCCTCAATTTTGCTACCAGGGAAGCACTACAGTGCCAGCAGTTCTGCCACAACTACTTACCATTGGTGCAGGTTTCATTTGTTACACAGGAGCCACCGAGGAGGCTGAAACCTTCTTTACACTTGAGGCAGTTTCCACCAGAGCCCTCGCAGGCTGAGCAGTGGTCATCGCACCTGGGGACAGAGACCCCGCCGTGGTCTGAACCAGCACTGACGCCCCGACCCTGGCCATCCAAAACGGGCCGTTGGCCAGAAAACACGTCTGCCAGCACTGCAGCATCCAGAATGAACCAGCAGATGTGGAAAATAGTGACTCTGAAGTTACTGAAAAGTTACTGAAGCCCTGGGAAAAATGGGCTCGGTGGTGCCAGCTTGATGCCCAGTGACAGCGAGTGACATCCCAAAAGCACTCCTCTCACCTCGGGAAGGCTCAGTGGGACACGCACCTACCCCCCCAGCAATCCCAGTTAGAAAAAGGGCTGCGAGGGGCATCTGTGCCTCTCTCACCCATTTGCTCAGGGAAAATAGCCCAGGAGTTGTGCCTCCCGCCTGGGGACCGTGGCTTTCTGAAAACCCTGGGAAGGGATGCTGGTCCCCTGTTCCTCCCTGCTGGATAGCCAGCGTGGGTGAGTGAAACCCTGGGCGGGCAGGCACTGTGCTGCATGTTCCCAAGTCACCTTTAATCCTTCCCTTTCATATTTGCTTTAATGAGGCTGAATCCACTCCTGCTCCCCACTTAAAGCACATAGTGCCAGCGAGTGGGAGCAAATTGCTGCCTCCCGGCATCTCCCAGTCTCCCGAACGCAGCCCCCATGCTGGGCCAAGGAGCGGGCGAATGGCCAAGGAGCGGGCGAACGCTCCTCCAACACGGCCGCGGGGCAAACGGAGCAGGTTTGATTGAAAGCTGGAATATTTGCCTAAACAACACTGTTCCTCGTTCCTCCCACACCTCCTCCAAAGAGCCTCGGGCTGGGGCTGAGCCCCTTCCACCATAGCCCTAAGACATCTAGGCTGGCTGGCTGGCTCTGGCAGGGGAGCGTGCAGCTCTGCTGCTCTTAAATCACTACCCTTAAATAGAGCAGGGGCGTGCGGGGTCCAGCCCCACAGCTGCCATGGCTCCCTCATCCCTATTTTCGTTTCCCTAGTAAACAGCTCCAGCTGTGAGCTGTTTTCAGCATTATGTCTTTTTTATCTTCGCTGCCAGCACTCCCCATCGGTCCCGGCTTTGCTCCGGTCGCGATCGGGGAGGTAACGTACCTCTTGCAGACTTTGTTGGGCAGCCCGTGGCTGTCGGCGGGGTAGAAGCCCTCGCGGCAGGCGGGGACACAGTGCCAGTGGGGTGCGGGGGCCTCAGGGGCACAGGGTGCACACTCCTCCTCGCCCGGCCCTGTGGGGACAAGGGAGAGGGCAGACGATGTGGGCAGTTTCGGAGACAGGAGCCACATCGCTCCAGCACGGCCACAGCCCTGCATGAGATGGGGGACACCGGCTCGGCTCTGCCCCACTTGTGCACAGGAGCAAACAAGCTGCTTGTTGTGCCACCAGGGTCCTGCGTGGCTGCTTGGCTCTTACCTCCCAAAAATTAGCTCCCATCCCAAAAAACCCAGTCAGGACCCAGCGTCCTGCCCCTCTGCAGAGCCAAGAGCCAGCCACAGGGGCTCACTGAGGGGCAGCACATCAAAATCCCCTCCGGGGCATCAGCCACTGCTCCCAAGCATGCACTGGTTTGGCTTTCCCACTCTGTGCAGAGTAATGTGTGGAAAAAGAGATGCTAAACTGGGCTGTGGAGGAGCTGGAGGAGGGAAGGGCTCAGGAGAGGAGCTGAGAAAGCAGAGGGCCCACTCTGATGCCAGCATGCTGCGGCTGGACGGCAAACCGTGGTGATGGAGGTGGTATTATTAGAGGCCTTCCACACGCCCGGCTTGAGAAATGGTTATGCAGGAAAAGGAGACGAGAAAAGGCTTGAAAAATAATTGTGGTGAAGTACATTTATGCTGACTGGAATAAGAATTAGAAGGGAAGTAATTTTCTTAAGGGATTAAGAGCCTGTTCCCTTCCATGCTTGCCAACAAGATCAATAAATATTTTGGATTTAGTCTTAGGAAATTGCCCATGTATGATAAATGAGATTCACGCCACTGAACATGAATTGTCTAGAGATCATATTATCATCAGATCTATGATGATTTCAGGGGCAGACACAAACATTAACAATGGAAAATAACTGGACTTTCAAGAAGTGAAAAATGCAGGATTTAAAGGGAACGCCGAGCAACTTTGGGCAGCGGGGAGAAGCCGGCAGCGGCCAGCCTGGTCGGGATAACGTGGCTCGGCTGCCTGACATTTTTATATGCTGCAAAGCCATCTTCCATCACTCCGAGAGGGTTTTACAGCCTCCTCTGCAACCTTATTAACCAAAAGCACCTGGCTTCAGAGGGATCAGAAAATAAAGAATGGCTCTAATAAAAATGTAAAAACTCCCTAAAAACCTTTCCGATATGAACATATTCCCAGCACCTCACAGGATGTGCTGGAGAGCTGGGATTCCCTCCCCTCCGGCACGCTCTGCCTTGGCTTGGGGTGGGTACGACGGGCAGCTCTTGATGCACGAGGGGTTTGGGGTTTTGCATGCGGATGCTGTGGGGCGAAGGACATACCTGTGCCGGCGGGGCAGGTCTCGCACCGCCGGGGCTCCCTGCTGAGGTACATGGCGGGCTGGCACTCCGGCACGCAGCTCTCTCCTGCCAGGCTGCCGGGAAAGCAGAGAGGACATTTGCACCCAAAGCTACAGGCCCTGGGGACTCACCACAGCCCGACCCCATCTCCGCATCCCCCAGTACCCTACAGCAGCCTCAGCCCGCAGCGCGGGAGGCATCGGAAAGCCAGACAGTGCTTCAGGAGAATTATTCAGGAGAATTAGTCCTGTCTGGACTAAAAGGATGGCTGCACGTTCCTTAATTAAGTATCCAGGAAGAAATAAAATTATTTTTTCCCATGGGCAGCCAGCCAGACTCTGCCAAAGACCTTTTGCACCATGAGGCTGCCCGGAATAAAAGGAAATTGGTTCAGTGCCGCGGCTGGGCCAGCGCTGCTTCACCGTGGCAGGGATGATTTGAAGTCCCGGCTTAAAAGGATATTGGACAATAAAAAGCAAGTGCTATGCGGATTATGTCTGACAAGTGCCTCCACTTTTGCTTTTCCATGGGAGTAGATAATCTTTTGGCGGCAGCAATTTCCTTGTCTGCGAGAGTCCTGCTGCTGCACCATGGCTCTGGCCCACTCACAGCCCCTGAGCGAAGCAAAGCGCTGCAGGATCATACTCCCACATGAGCTTGGGGATGGAAAACTGCTTCTCCCTGTGCTGACGCTGCTCACCAACATGGCTGGGCTCTGCATCCCGCAGGAGCTGTGGGGCCAGCAGCAAGGGCGCCCGGTGCTCCTTGTGGGGTTGGGGCTGCCCCACCTGCTCCCGCATTGCTGGAAAACCACTACCCTACACCAGCCCTGCTCAACAGGTACATCCGATAAATTTTTCCTGCATGGATGAAGGCTGAGAGGAGGGTTTCTGCACTTGCAGGGAGCATTTTCAGCCTGCTTAGAGCAGCTCAGCCCGGTACCAACTCTGCCATGTGAGCAAAACCAAGCGCCGCCTTTGGCTGGGACGGCGCTGACAGAACCGCCTGAGACTTGGGAGGAAACATGCGCTTTGCAACATGCAGTGTAAATGTTTTCATTGGTTTTTCCCCCAATTAGAGATGCTGCGATGCCAGGAGCTGCTCTGGTCGCAGGTCACCAAATTTGGATAAGCACTTCTGAGCCCACAGCACTGTGCTTACCCACCAACCTGGCCTGTGCTGGAGAAAAGGCAATTAAATTTAAATTGTGCTTTTCAGCTAAGAAAGGTACATGAAGCACCACCTTTAAATTCCCAGCTCCATGCCACAGCTTTAGTACCATGGAAGCAGGATCTTGGGTCTTTAACTAATTCACTCTCTAATTTCCCATTGATTTTCCCAAATTTAAACCACAGGTACCAATGCTGCAGGTGTGGACTCCTCCCATTCTGGTATTTTACCTGAATCCATCTTTGCATGCAGTACATTTGTCTGCTTCGCCGACACATTTTTTACAGCTTTGATGACATTTCAGGCAGCGTTTCTGACCTTTCAAAAAACAAAGTGAGGCAGGGAGAATAAAATCCGGACAGTGATTTGCAAGCGGCAGTCGGAGCTGCGAAGCCCCACTGCACCCCAGTGCCAGCTCCCCAGGGCAAAAAGGCACGTGTGCCCCCACAGCCGGTCCCTGCTATTACAGATGACCTTATCTGTCATTGCTTGCTAGGAAGAAATATGCTTTGCAAGCAGCTAGGATCATTAATTGCAGTCTTCTAATTAAGAGCTGAGTTCAGCACCTCTACTTTGCGCCACCCTCTGAACACCCAGAAGTTTTCCTCCTCCCTTCACTGTGCAAAGTGGCTCGAGGGGGAGGAAATTCAAAGCCAATACTCAAAAATCAAGGTGTTTTCTCTACCCATAGCACTTAAAAGAGAAGCAACCCCTGCATATCCTCATGCTACAGTTTACAAGTGATAAACATCCTTACGTTCCTCGGCGTAAAACCCGGGCGGACACAGCACCACACAGGTGCTCATCTCCTGGTGATGGTAGAGGCTCCGCTTGCACGCTGTGCACTGGGTCGGTCCCCTCCCAACGCAGCGCTCACAGCCCTTGTAGCACCGGCGGCACCGCCGTGCTCCTTTGTCGCCGAAAAAACCCGCGGGGCATGAGCTCACGCACATCCTGGGGAAGGAACCGAGAGCGCGCGGGCTTTGGTGCCAACGGCCAGCCACCTCCCAGCATCCTGGCCCCTGCCTCTGTCCCCTCGCCTGCAGCGTTCAGGGCACCCCCCAGCCTTGGCGGCGATTTGGGCTTGTTTATTTCTTACTCTTAAGGTTTAGGGTGTTTTGAATGTTGTGGCTCTGTAATAAAGAGCAACCCTGACTATGGGTAAACTTTCCCTGTGCCAGCCCAAGAGACTGAGGAGTGGAATCCCCAATTCCAGAAGTGATCTGGCATCTCAGCTAGCTGTCCCTTAGGCGTGGGTGACCCCAGCCTGTGAAGCCAAATCTTCTTCCCCAGCATGGTTACATGGCCATGTCCCCAACCCCATCACACCCTCGTCCAGGGCATGGACCCCCACGCCTCCTTCTCCCTCCATTTTATCTCTCACACGCTTCTTTCTCTGTGCAAACATCTATCACCCACGCTGCGGTGCGAGCTCTGGGGGAAGGCGCTGCCACCTCCCGGGGGACCCCGTGGGGACACCCCATCGCCCCTCACCTGCCGGTTTTCACGCTGCCCAGGCTGTAGTGGATGCAGTTCAAGCACTGGTCGGCACTGGGGCCGTCACAGCCCTGGTCGCCGCACTCGGGGTGGCACGGACCTGGGGAGGGAGAGACCAGCTCAGCAGGGGCAGAGGCTGAGCATCCACCAGACCCCACTGCCAGAATGCTCAGAGCACACCCTCACGGGATATGTGGAAGGGGCTGGGGACCCTCTGCCTATCTTATCCTATATCTGTTATTTTGTAGATCTTGTACATCTTATCCTTTGTATCCTATGGAGCTGCATGGCTCTGGGCGCTTGCCTCTCCTCCAACTCACCCTTCCCAGCATGAATCCCACCCAGCCATCCTCTGGCTGAACACTCTGGTACAAGAGCAGCTTTGAAAGAGGGGCTGGACCCGCTCCTCGGGGACCGGCAGGGACGCCCGCCCATGCCTGCGCCAGGGGTGGGGGGGAAGGTGGGCAGAGGAGCTTTTTTTATTCCTCAGACAGCTGCACCACCAATTTGTGGTGGGAGCGCATGGACGGGGCATTTTGCTACCTTCTAATTTTGCCGTTCTGCTACCCCGTGCTGGCCACTGGCACCGCTCCTCCCAGCCCGCCTCGGCCCTGGGCAGGATCAGGCCTCATGGCTCCCCTCGTTGGCATTTTCCCAGGTACTTTGCAGGGGACAATATGGCAGCTCGGCTGGTGCTTACCTGCGTACTCCTCCTCCTCCTCTGCCACCTCCACCTGGCTCTGCAGGAAGGCAGCTCTCGATGGCTCCATCTCCGATGCCGGCACCTCCAGCGCCCTCCCGCGGGACTGGGGGCTGCCCAACGCGGTGTAGGGGTGCTCGGCCGTCCCATAGAAAAGGAGGCTCCACTCCTTCAGCTTCCCTGTGGGGCAGGTGCAACGTCACCCATCCTGCACCCCCTCCTGCGCCTCCCCAGGGGACCCAGCTTTGGCGGAAGCAGGAGGACGATGGACTGGACCGTCAGGGCTTCACCACTGGCCGGCAATGCAGAAGCAAACAGCGAACACCCAGAAACATTCATGAGCCCCTGAGCTCCCAGCCCACACAAATGCAGCCGTTTAAGGCACCTACAAGGGATTTTTTGTTCTGTAACTCATCTGACAAACCACAGCATCACCATAGGCTTCATGCTCAATGGGCGGAGAGAACCATTAACTTTAAAAGCTCCATAATGGAGGATTATTTCTGTCTGATAAAAGCCGCCCGACACACGCCAGATTATTTCTCGTTGCTCTTGTTCCAGCCACCTGCCTATCTGACATGTCGGAGGTCTGAGCTCAGTATCGCCTGAAACACTGCGGGGCCACCGGAGCCTGTGCTGCACCTGAGGGCTGGGGATCCCCCACGGCCGTACACCCATGCCAGGGCCCTCACCAACCCACATCGCTTTGGGGACGGGGTCCTAAAAACGCGGCTACTTCTTACCAGTGCTGTTTTTCTTTCAATTCCCCATCAACAGAAGTCACTTCATGCCCGCGGCATGCTTGGCTTTAACTACTAATCCCTGCGTTTCCAGGAAGGGCTTAAAACTTCCAACACCCAAATCTCTTGGCTCTCCAAAAGGGCTGAGAGGATCCACCTGCTGCAAGCAAGCAGCGCCGTCGTGGAGCCTGCTAAGGGGTGAGCTTGGGCGGCATCAGCCAGGGAAGAGCTCAGCCGCGTGCCTCCACCAAAACAATTAAATTTGCTTTAAATCTAAAATGTCCCATGTGAGGAAAGCCCACGCTGCGTTGCGCTGATGCTGGGGGTGCAGCCGTGCCGGCGACAGGACATCCATAGTATTTAATTGATATTAAATGAACCAATTTAATTGTTTAATTTAATGGTCTTAAATTAACATTTAATACATTACATTACATTAATACATTAACATTTAATTTCTGCCGCAGACAGGAGCATCGTCCCTCTTTTTCCTCCTGCTTTGCCCTCTCTGCTTCAAACCTGGTGCAGACCCTTTGAGGGGAGGTGACTTAATGCACTCATTTTCATTTTATTTTGCAAAGCTGGGTAAAGCCGAGCCCAGACGCCCACAAGGGGCTCAGAAACACTTGCCGCAAACTGTAAGTGCAGGGGGTAAAGCAGCTCCGTGGGCACTTCACTGCTGCTCTCTGAGTTCAAAAGATTTCGGGTGAAGGCAGCAAACAGAAATACTTTCTGCACAATGAACCCCCACGTGCGCCTCCTGCCAGAAAGTTGCATGGGAGAGGTTTTTAATATACTCCTGGCTTCCTATCAATGAGCGTGTGGATTTTAACACCCCCGCAGCGCACGCCAGCTCCAGGCAGGATGCTTCATGCCCCGCTGCCACCAGCGGTTGAGGCGGCTGCCCCTTCCCAGCGGGGACGGATCCCGCCAGCCCGGCTCCTTTGCCGGGAAGGGGTCAGGGGGCAGGCGGCCAAGCCAGGGAGGGGGGACACGGTGGGGTTGGGGACACGCAGGGGGCCAAGGCTGAGCTCAGCCACCCCCCGCCAGCATGGAGGCAGGCCCGGGAGGATGTCTGTCCGTCCACAGCCCAAGGGGCATCGTCCCCTTGTGCCATTGCACAACCAGCCCACGAGCCAGATGTCCCAGCAGCAAAGCAAAACAAACAAACAACAATTACAGCTCTCGAGTCTCCTCATTTGGACTCATTACGGTTTAATTTTGGAAACCTGGCTCTCGGCTGCAGTGAGTTTGCTGCTGGGAGAAAACCCGCTCCCGGCTCAGCCAGGCCGGCAGCCTCCTGTGCTCAGGGCTGAAGTTTTAGTCCCATTTTTTAAAAATTTGGGCAATAGAGTTTTGCTGAAGACCATAAAACTCATCACAAATGTTACGGCCAAGCAAAGCAATCTGCAAAGAGCTTTGGGGGCAAGGGGGACCAGCGGACACTGGGGTAACATAGGTGCTGGGGGACCCTTACCTTGCACCGCGGGGTTGCGCACTTGGGATGGTGTATCATGGATCTCCAGGGTCCACTCCCCCGCCGCCCGCTCCCCCCAGCAGTGGACGGTCATGAACTCCCAGCCCTTGAACCCCTCGTTGGAGTGATCAAACACCCTGCAATGATAATGCCGTGCATGACTTTGAATGTCTTATTTAATTGGAAAAGGTAGAGAGGTAATTAAGGATTTTAGGGATCCTTGCACGCACTCACCCTTGCCCCTCGCCTTCCTGAACAACCCGGCAAACCCGCAACAACCCCCTAAACAAGGGTATTACCCAGCCCAGACGTGAGCTTTGGCTGCTCTTACCTCCTGGCAAGGAGCTGCGACCTGGTCCCCGCCGGAGAGATGAGGCTGATCTGGAGGTCGCCCCGGCGCGGATGCGAGATGCTGAGCCTCACCACGACATGCTCCAGGTACAGCACGTGCTGGTCACGGTGCTGGGCGCAGGCGCTGCTGAGGGTGCTGGTGCGCAGCACGTGGTCAGCCCGGATGTACCTGCCGGGACAGGCAGAGCATCGCGTCAGGGACGGCACCGCTCCCCAGTTCCCAGCAGCCTGGATGCCCAGTTATATTTGAACCTGGTCTCCTACTGCTTCCCAGCAAAAATCATCTCATCCTCCATTGCAATACAGTGTCCTAGCGCAGGAATTTGCTGAATTGCTCAATGGTAATGAGATGGCTTTGAACTGCCTCTAAGATCTATGCCTTATGGGCTGCAAGGGTGCTGCTTTATTATAATTATCAGGGCAGCGTTCCTCTTTGGGTTGTAATTAGTGTCTGTATCAGATAAATAGTTCCATGAACACACTTGGCTCCAAATTCATTCCTGCTTTGCATATGCAAGTCTTTCCGAAGGGACTGCTTTTCTGACGAACAACTCAACTTGCTCTACAGCCAGGCAGTGGTAAACCAGGAGCGTTTGTTTGGTCACATCCCTGATCCCACCCTTTAACCCAGCAGGGACAGACGTACCAAGGATGAGATGTGAACCTAAGTTGGTTTGAACTTAAAGCCAAATTCAAAGAGACCCCAGGCACGGGAAATATAGGAACCCTTGCAACAAAGCACCATTTTTTGGTGTCTTCCATCAAAACGAGATGTTTGGTGGAAGAGGGAGGAAAGTCCAACCCATCACCCATGTAGGACCCAGAGAGCGAGTTGGTTTTGGTCTCCCTAAGCCATTTCCAGAATGGCAAACAGCATTGTCAGCCCTCAAGAATTCTCTGCTGATCACCCATCTGGGAAGCAAAAGCATGGCAAAGGCAAAAATAAATCACCTGCCATCAAAGGTGGTCCCAGAGAGCCCCCGCAGGACCTGCTCCAAGCTGAGCTGTAGGCAGGGACCCCAGGTGGGCACTTCTGGCTTAATAAACTGACCTCAGGGTGGATGGTGCAGGTGTATCTGACCGTAAAATCTATGAACATCACCTCACCTGCACAAGGGCTCATCCTGGATTCCTAATTTCCATTTCCAAATGCTGGGACAGTGGCTGAGCCTTTGAATCACAAAACCCAGCTCCCCCAAAGCTCCTTCCAAGTGGCCACATACCCCGGGGGAGACCCTCACCCCATGACACTCACTTGGGCACCCTGTCCAGGCTTCCCACGCAGACATGCTGGGGTGGAACTGACTTCCACTTCTTGGCTTCCACCACAATAGCATCTGCATCCACCAGACCAAAGCCATATAGATGGCTAACTGGAAAGAGAGAAGACTCAGAAACCCACTGCCTTCCAAACAGGGACCAGTAACTCCTCCTTGGCTCTTGGCAGAGCATCCTCCAACCATCTGAGAAGGTGTGGAGTTGACCCCCTGGGGGTAACAAGGTGCTCTGACATGCAGAGCTCGTCGCCCTGCCCGAGTTACGCACCAAATCCTTGTTGGCACCATAGAAAACCCATTGGTGGGAGCAGCCTACCAAAAGGAGTAACCAACGGTGCAGCTCAGGACAGCCTCCACCAAGCAAGGCTTCCAAGATTCCACCAAGGAAGGCTTCCAGGCCTCCATCAAGCAAAGCTTCCAGGCATCTCACCCCACAGATTACTGCCCTCTCCTCTCTCCGCTCAACAGCCTGATGGTAGGAGCCTCTGAGCCAGCTGGGAGCAGCCACCCAGGGCAAACACTCCTATGAGCAAAGCTCTGGCGATCTTTATTTTCCCTTTTGTGGCCATTTTTGCCACACCGTCTCCACCCCCGCGGCCCCTCACCTTTATGCCCCGCGCCGTTGGTCTTCCAGTCGGCTGCTCGCAGGTGCACTGGCCGCGAGGTTTTGACCAGCAGATGCTGGACATCCCTCCAGGTGAGCAGGGGGCTGCAACAACACTTGGCTCATGGGATGGCTCTGCTGCCTCCGGTCTTCCCAGAAGCAGCAGGGACCCCCATTAGGTTAAAAAAAATCAAAAAAAAAAACCCAAAAAATCTTTCCTGCTCCAAAAGAGCATGAATTGATGATTTAAATGCTAACACTGTGCCTGGAGGTTGGCCATCACTTGGGGTGCCTCTGCAGAGGGGGTTGCCCCAAGGAAGGGTGCCACATGCCCACGGGCATTGCAGGGTTCTTTCCTGGCCTGGGGTGTTTAACTCTTATGCTCCGGAGTACAACTGGAGCAAATCAGGAAGGTTTTCCCTATTTTATTCCAGGAGATCAAGAACGAAGCACACCCTGAGGCAGGGTACCAGGCTTGGTAGCTCACTGATACACACTGCTGAGTAAACCTTCCCTTTATAGGGATAATGGCAAAAATTGCTGGAAAAAAACCTGGCCTGCTAATTTAACAGAAAAATAAAACCCAAAGTGTTTCCAAACCCCCCTCTAGGCTGGGTTTGCATTATGTTTGTGTGTTCAGGATGCAGGACGCTGAGCACTGTGTGCTTTTGAGCCCCCGCTAAGACCCCAGCCTGGGGATATTGCCGAAGAATTTTCCATGCTTTTCTTACAGTCAGTTCCTTCAGCATCTTGAGCTGGGATTTATATTGCTCTCGAGCCACATTTAAGAACAGAAATTCAATTTATTCCTTCTCGTCATAATGGAGTGCCTGAGCACCAAGCCCTGGTACTTAATGTTGCATTTTATGCCTCTGTTAAACAATACAAAAATTACATCTAACACTCTTAATATATTTGTAATGAAAACGGCATCTCCGGAAACGTGCTCACCCGACCTGGGAGCTGGGATTAAACCAGAGGAGAGGGACTGGAGCCAACATGCCGCGACTGCTGTCCCCAGACACTGCCCTGCAGCTTATTTGCAGCCTTATTTTCACGTCCACTCCATAAAAATAATAATAATAGTGAGAAGCTCATGGGAAGGTGCTCCACAGAGCAACACAGGGATGCCTACGGGGTGAGTCTGGTCCCCTGCGGGGCTGCTCCTGGGCTGGGGGACCGGGATGGGACTGGGATGGGGACAAGAGGCAAAGAGCAGCTCTTTTGAACTGGGGAGCGTGTCACTGCTGGTCACCGCACGGGGGTTTTTGACATTATGCAAAAGTAAGTCCTTTTCTCCCAGAAATGAAACACTAGCTGAAAACCATCATTTCTACAGACATATTCCATTTTCCATGATGTTTTCTGATTTTTTTTTCCCAGGAAGTATTTACAAAACTCCTGTTGGAGCCGGCTGTCAGCAGTTTCAATGCACCAAATAAAAGCCTGACTTATCTCACCGACCTCAACTTTTCAACAGATGGCAACAAGTGAAGAATTAGCTCAATAAAACACCTGCAGGAAGATTAGATGCAAAACAACAACGCTGTATCAAACCTTGCCAAAAAGGAGCAATTTAGAATAACTTTGCCCTGTTTTGAGTTGCTCCAGAGGAAAATAAACACCTTTTTTCTTTCTGGTTTTGCTTGCTAGCTACTAAATTTGGAAACATTCCCCTGCAAGCCAGTGGTGAGGTTACACTTACTTTGCCTCCAGAGCCAAGGCGATGATGCCCGCGACCATGGGGGCGGACACGGAGGTGCCGGTGTGGCCGTCTGTGCAGCGGTGCCGGAGGTCCGTGGTGACCTGCGGAGAGAGGAGCTGCAGCCCCGTGCTGCTGGGGATGCTCCCTGCGCGGGCACTACCCCATCGAGCACCCCAGCTTTGCTTGGGATGCTGCCAGCGCAGAGCTGAGGCTGTGGGTACCCAAACCTGTCGTGGCTCTCACGCCATCAGGGTGCTCTGAGCCCCCCCAAAATGGGCTGCAGATACATTTGGTGCACGAGGAAACACCCCTGCTTACATTTTCCTTTGCTCAAAGGTGCAAAAATATTTTGAAAGGGGGAAAAAAGGCAATTATGCTGTGGGTCAGCTGGAGGAAAAGCCGTGGATGGAGTGGTGTGAGCTGGGCTGGGCTGGGCTGGTGTGGGTACGCACCCATGGGGTCATGTTGAGCTGTGTCATATTAAATGCTTTCCTTAAAAGCTCCAGTTCCTGGTGTCAGGTGAGAATTTCCATTTACATGGGGAAAAGAAGAGGAAAAACAAAAAGCCATTTCCAGCTTTTTTGTTTCAGGGAAGAGCATGATGCTTGGGTACCAAAAGCTTGGAAAGAGGAGGTGGGCAAAGAGATGCTCCATCGGTTACATTTTTAAAAGGCTGCTGGCTTTTGAGATAATCTGCTAATTTTTGGAGGCGGGGGGGGGGGGGACATCCCACCCAGCTGCTCCTGGAAGCTGATTTTTAGCCCAGCAATTCTCCTGCAGCACTGGGCTGGTGCTGGCCTCAGCCATGCAAATGCTCCTTAATGCTATGAAAATGGCCCCAACGAGGCACTTGGATTCTGGAAATTAATATTTTAGTGGCCAAACAAATCACTCTTGAATAACAACAACAACAACAAAAAAAGACTTGTAAAAAAAACCAAATTTTTTTTTTTGTCAAAAAACTAAGCTGGGAGGAAAACTCCCTCCCAGCTCAGATGAGGCATCATGCAGTGGGGAAGGTGTTACTGCCCGAGGTTCGGATAATGGACGGGAACACCAGTAACAAAAGGTCTTGCTGTACGAGACCACAGCAGCTGCTGGGAGGGGACAAACACAGCCTGTGTGTCAGGGAAAACCAGGCTGATCCACACGTGCACACGCTTTCAGGCAGTTCCTGGGCTCTGAAAAGCCTCTGCTCCCCATTTGGAGTTGCCACAGCCCTGCCAAACACCTCCATCCTCCCTCTCCTTTCTCTCTCAGGCTAAAAACCCTCAAAATTCCCTCTTTTTTAAGCAAGGGAGAGTGAACAAGCATGTTGGGGGACAGGTAAATATCTGCATGGGTATTTTTGCAAACATCCAGCCCTTTCACCCATTTACCAGGGGAAACGCCACATCCCTGAGCTCTTCCCAAGGACCAGAGCAATTTTGGCCCCACCATAAAAACGCACAAGCAAACCCCACCACAGGGCTACGGGCAAAGGCCAGCTCTTACAACCGATCCACCATCCAGCCCAGCCACACAGAAAACATCCAGGGGATGTCGCCCCACCTGACATCGGGCTAAAACTTACGATTTTCCGCTCGTAAAAAGCCCCGCTGCTGTAGGTAGTGGCGAGGGTGGAGGCACACTCCTCCAGGTACCAGGGCTTGTAGCCGTTCTCGGTGGTGCTGCTGATGGAGATGGTGTAGATGCTGTTGGTGTAGCCGTCACAGGAGCAGTAATCGCCCTCTCTGCCGCCGTTCCCCGACGCCCAGACGAAAATGGACCCCAAGCCCCTGCGGCCCTGTGGGCAGAGAGGGGATGGGGGGTGAGAGGTGTTTGATTGGGATGAGCATCTGTCTCGGCACGGGGAGGAGGGGGCAGCCCTCCCCCGGCACTGGGATGCCATCAGAAGGCCTGATCTTTGGGTCACGAGGTAGGGTTTGGTTAGGGCGGAAGGATGGGTCCCATCCTGCCCAGTACTTGGCCCTCTGGATCAGCCCCCACAAACACGCCCCTTGGCTCGGCCAGCCCTAGTTTTACAGGCGGCGACTCCCAGCGAGGATGGGAGAGCCTCCGGCGATGGGGATTTTGGCATCCTCCATGGGCTCTCATGGGGTAAAACATCTCGGGTGCTCGCAGCCCCTGGTAACACCTGGAGCAGCACTTCCCAGGGATGCAGGGATGGCCCCGCGGGAGGAACCAGCAAACCCCCCAAACCCCACATCTCGCTCACCCTGAGCCCGCAAAGCCCCTCATGAACCCACCCCAACCACCAGAAACCTTCTGCCGGCCTATCTTTTAGGTTTCTTTTGTTCGTTTCTTGTTTTTTTAATCCCAGCCTTTTCTCTCCCCTGCCCATCGCTTGGCAGGAACATCTGACGGAGCCGTCCCCATCGGGTACAGCTGCGGGAGCCCACCAGGAACTGGGGGGGCGGGAGGGGTGAGCCAGCTGCCCAGACCTCCCCAGAGCTGGGGGAAAACCCCGCCCGGCAGCAGCCGCCACGGTGCCAACGAGGGGCCCCTAACGAAGCCGACGGCGCGGGGGCGAACCGCTCCATCCTCCATCCTCCATCGAAACCGCTCCCGAGGCACCCAGGGTGCCTGCACCCCCAGGAATAACCCAGCCCCGCGGGGGTTCACAAACAGGGTGCCGCAGTCCCAAGGGAGGATTTTTGGTGACCCAAGGGGGTTTGGGGCAGGAAATGAAGCGGCTGGTTCGCTTCCCTGCCCCATAAGGCAGGGCTCTCCGGGGAGGGCAGCACGCTGCCGGGCTTGGCAGGCGATGGAAGCACATGGCGGCA
The DNA here is from genome assembly GCF_963921805.1 of Phalacrocorax carbo. Lineage (NCBI taxonomy): Eukaryota > Metazoa > Chordata > Aves > Suliformes > Phalacrocoracidae > Phalacrocorax > Phalacrocorax carbo. Next base: position 3,975,117 of record NC_087519.1, on the reverse strand, counting down.
GCGGAGCAGCCCCATCCTCCCCGCAGCTACTCCTGCCACGGAGAGATTTCGGCGCTAGCCTGGGCAGATCTGGTGTTTACCTCCCTCCCACTGCTCTGCGGCGGCTTCCTCCACAAAAAATAATAATAACAATAAAAAAAAAAAAAGCAGCTTTTCTCCAGAGGAATTCACTGGGATTTACTGTGGGCTTTAAGCGCTGGGGGGAGAGGGATGGTTTATTACCTGTCTCGCCCTCCTCCTGGGGCAGAGGCTCTCTGAGCTGACCCTGCCTCTGGATGCACAGGCTAAGTCAGGCTCTTTCTTTACTTTATGAAAGTTTTCATTATCTGGGCTGCCTCCCAGCCAAACTGGGTGGGTATTTCCCTAGCAAAGACTAATAGAGCTGTTTGGAGCTCTGCAAGAAAAAGTGCAACTGCAAAGGGAATTACTGCCCTGCCCCGCATCACGGAGAGCTCGACCCAGCTCGCCAGCCCACCAAGCCTGCTGCTGGCATCTCCAGTCCCGCTTTCCAGTGTTTCCTGGATTCCCGAGGTGGCAGCAACCCAGCCCACATGTTTGGTGCAGGCAGAGACCATCCAGCTCTCCAACACTAAAATCTACCCGTGTCAAGGACCAACCCTGCTGCATGCAACCCTGGCTTTCCTAAATCACTAATCGGAGGAATAAAACCAGGCACCGACTGCTGAAGGCGTGTGGAGACGTAGCAATGATTTTGATTGAGATAGATAAATGCGGAGCCCAGACCTCCCTTGCATCCCGCACTCCAAGCGTCGCAGCCGTGGGTGCTGTGAAAGGCTGCTCGGTCCAGGTCCAAACCTGCATCCCCGGGATGTCAGCAGGGCCGCGCCGGAGGAAAGCAGGTTCGGAGCCAGCACGGTTGCGTGAGGACAGGAACAGGCACACAAATGACACTACAGCAATGCACATCTAACACATGACACCATTTCCCAGTGGAGCGAGTGCTCACTGAATATCACAATTCCCTCGGATTGGAAAAAAACCACGCTTTCCTTTTGCTCTCAAACAAGCAACTACCAAGATTTCCACAAGCAGACCCCAAACACCCAACTTCTTCATTTGCCATCCTCCTAAGCTAACGCCTTCCCGGTAAGGGGCTCCTGGCTGCTACAAAACCTGAATCTGAGCATCATTTAAACCAGGGAACCCCTCCCTGGCCAAGGCTGGGGATGATCCGGCTCACCCCAGCAGCGCATCAGTTGGATGTGGGATGCACAGCATCTCCCCGCTTCCGCAGCGCTGCCGGGGCTTGGATGTTTGCCCAATGGCACTCCATGAGCCCCCAGGATAAATATCCCCTCGTTAGCTCAGGAACTAATAAGGTGTGGCTGGAGGAGCAAGAAACAAGATGATAAATTACCCCAGTGCAGTCCTATCGCTAATAGATAAAGGTTATTTTAATGTTTCCATTAAAAACTCAATTTTAAGGATTTATAACTCAGTTACAGCTGTTTGCTTGGGCTAAAGATGGTGGCTAACTCTCTGCTTGCGGCTTCCCTCGTTATTTAAGGAGAAGAAGTCGGGAATTAAGAGTTGTGCGTGTGGGACAGTGTGTGCCGCAAACACGGGACTGATGTCCCCTGCGACACAGAAGCAAGCGTCCCAAAAGAGCGGGGCTGCGCCGTGCAAGGACCCTGTTGCCGCCCATTTGCTCCTGCATGGAAAAATAAGGTCTAAAAAGCAGCTTGTTCCCCCGTATTTACATGGCGTGAACTCCCCGGCACTTCAATGGATTCCTCGGCAGGCTCACCGCCCCGGCAGGAAATCAAGTAAATAGTGGGAAAAACACTCCACCCTATTTTTAGATAACAGGCAGGCTGCGTCGCCCCAGCCTGCGGCCACCTCGAACCCCGGCGTGCTGCAAGAAGAGGCAGCGGAGGCAGGAGTGGAGGCAGGGAGTGAAGCAGGGAGCTTTCAAAGCCCGGGTCTGGGCAGCCTGGGGCTGCCAAATGGCAAAACCCCAACCCCAAAGTCACCGAAGCACGCGGGGGACACCTGCTGCGTGGCCCCAAGCCGCTGCGACACTTACCCACAGCTCCCCACTGAGCTGCAAAGAAAGGTCTTTTTCCCCGGTGCTTTTAGCCAATATTGGGCATTTTTTAAAAGTGCCCAGAAAGAGAAGGGGCACGGGAAGGCCAGAGCATCCCCAGAGGTGATTGACAGCTGTCAATCACATGTGATGCCAGCTGAACCCTCTCGCTGGAGGACTTCAGGGACAATAACCTGAATTTTTCCTGCGCCTCTGCAGCCGGATGCTGCGGCAGCACCCATGTCCCCCACCCCGGCCATGACACAGGCACTTGTTCCGGGTGGAAAACCAGGGAAATGCTTAACATGATGGAGACCCCTGGGAGAGGATACCAGGGGCCAGGGGAGGGTGAAGAAGGGGGGATGGAGATGCCACAGAAGTGGTCGCATCCCTCCAAGCCAGCACCCAGGGGGATATTTTGAGGTGCAAAGCCCCCCCTCCCCACAAGAACCGCTTTGGGTTTCTCAGCCCGGTAGAGCTTCGCAACTCAACCTGGGGCCTGCCTGCTCTGCCAGGGCTCTGCCCGGCGGCCGGCGCTGCCGGATGCTCCCGCCGGGGCCGGCTGTGCCGAGGGGTCCCGCCGGCACCACGCCATCGCCAGGCACCTCCCGCCGTCACCGCCCTCAGCCGCAAAATCCACCGGAGCTCTTAGGGACGCCGGGGAAAACTAGGAAAAATTAGAGATGATTCGCTCCCGCCCCCCGCCCCAGCCCTAACGTTGGCATTGCCTTGGGGGGCCGAGCCGCCCATCCCCATGCCGGACCCCAGGCCGGCCACGGCCCCGGCACGCATTCCCCACGGGGCAGGAGGAGGAGGGCAAGCGCGTCTGGGCGCCATGGGATCCACACCTTTTTAATGCCATGCTCAAAAGCCTGTTTGGCCAATAGACCAGGTCCATCAACTGTCTTCCCATCATCATCTGGCCCCCAGCTCGCGCTGTAAATGTCAATGTAATCGGGTCTGATGCCAAGCGACTTCGCTTCAACAACATCTGTTACATCGCCATCTAACATACGAATGCCTAAAAGCACAAAAACATCAGACATTAGGGCTTAATGGCTTGGATGAAAGTGCGAGGATTGCAATCAAAGGGCTTTGTTAACGGCGGCGGAAACCGCACGGCTCAGGCGCGCCTGGAATAGCTTCAATCCGCGGCCCCGCACGCTAACGAGCCTGGCAGCAGAAAGCTGGGGAGCTATTTTGGAAAGTTTTCTCTGTTGCTGGCTTCACAGCAAGTGACGGAGACAGCGGGGTTAAAATTCACTTCCCCTCCATCGGCGGGGATCCGGTGGTGGGAGCAGCGCTGCACTCCTCGGCGGCAAAATCCCCCTGCTGAAAACCTTTCCCCCCCCTCCCCGCTTTTAATTAATTAGCTAATTAACTCATTTCTCCACCTGGAAGATACCAGTGTTTCCCAAAATCTCATGGCCCCCTAGCTTTGGGCACACCAGCAGGATGAAGCCTCTCCCCACAAGTGGGGACAACCGTGACCATCCCCAAACCCCGTCACTGTCCGGCTGATGCCCAGGAGGGGAAGAAGCCCCAGGAGAGGCCCCAGGCTGCGGTTTGCACAGCCAAAATCAGTCAGGACCCCAACCCATGGCGGGACGATGCTGCCACCTGGGATAACCTCATTTCCAGCCCGGAATGCCGGCGGGTGCCGGCCAGGGCTGCTTGCAGGCAGAGCCCACCAGCCACGGCAGCGCTGCATGGGGGACTGCAGGGCATCCCCAGCCTCCAACTGCTACAATGAGGGTTACAACTCCCTCCGCTCCCCATCACCTGCCAGATTGCCCCCTCCACACGGCAGGCAGAGGGTGCCAGGCACCCCAATGGGCTGCCCAGAAACAGCCCTGGCAGGGAAGGAGGTGCTGGAAATTTCAGCATCGTATTTTGCCAGCCAGGGGAAGTCCAGTTTATAAAAATGCATTTCGCCTTCCACATGTATTTTTTCTTAAAGCAAACAAATGCAGGCAGATGTCATTACAGCTGCAGCTGTGCTCTGGACACCAGTCAACTCAAATATCTCTTTTCGATGCTGTCCCCTACCAGCCAAAAACAAGCTTAAAAATATAAAATGAGGGAGCAAAATAGTTCCCAAACACTTCCTCTCTTTGTCCTGTTAACAAGAAAATGTGAGGAGCAGGGGTGAAAAGCCAAGCCCAGTGTCCAAGCCTCACTCGGCTGTGGCACAGCCAGCAAAACCAGTCAAGGGATGGTTTTTTGTGCTTGCTAAGTGTGGGCACGTTCATCAGTGAGCCCAAAGTCAGCTCAAAGTCAACCCAAAACAGCCCAAAGCCAACCCAAAACCAGCCCAAAACAACTCAAACTCAACCCAAAGCCAGGTCAAAGCCAGCCCAGTCAGCTCAAAGCCAGCCCAAAGCCAACTCAAAGCCGACAACCCATGACGTGGGGGTCCCCCAGTTAAATAACGGAACGGGAGGGAGCAGGGAAGGATTCTGCAAAGTAAATGAGCTCTTTGCCATGCAGGGAGCAATACTGGCCTCCAAAGTGAGCGTTTGAGGAGAGGGGAAAGGAGGAGGAGGAATGGCAGGAGCCGTTTTGTTTCTTGAGCGGCAATGTATTTTGCCTGGAGCAAATGAAAAGCAACGCAAGAGCGCTGAAGAGCAGCCAGTAAAATTAGATGGTAGCTCTCCGAGTGTGACAAATAGGCTTCCCCAACAAGTTGTGCTCATTAATCGCTGCTTTATTTGCGTAATCCATCTAAAATCACTCTCACTGCAGCTATAGCGCATTTTCCTCCACGATCCCAAACTTGATATGGCTACAGACTTTATTTTTCCCCTTCGCCTGTTCACGTTGTGGGAAGCCCACAGCCTCTACCCTCTGCCAGGTGCCTCGCATCGATGGATGCCTCCCCAGCACACCCCCTAGGCTAGGCACTTATTAAAGGAAGCAAATTAAAATGGGATCCATAGGTCCGTTTGTTATAAGTCAACAAATAACGGGCTTCAAAAGGAGCATGAAGGCAATGGCCTTATCCTGCAGGATGCAAAACTGCCTGAAACCCTGCCAGGAGCTTTGCCTTGCTCTGCTGCTGCTTGGTTCATGCTTTGAGCTAGGTTTAGAGGCAAGAAGCCATCCCATGTGCTGGGGAGACAGGGGATGGGGTGGGATGGGGTGGGATGACATGCTGCAGCCTTTACAGCCCCTGCCAGTCCCCCCATTCACCCTCCCTGGGGTTATTTCTTCCCTCAAGGGATTTTCCCAGCACAGGGAACTGCTGACAGTGCTTGGCAAGGAGCAGGACTCCCTGCGGGCACCACTTCCATGCAGACACAATCCTAATGAAAACTGCTTCTTGCATAGCCAGGATGACCAAGCCAAGAGAAGGAATTAAGCCCCAAATCCACCCATGGGCACTTGGGTCTGTGCTCCTCACGGTGAGGTCTCCCACCATGGGATGGTAGAAGGCGTCGCAGCCCCTTGAGCAAAAGCCCCTCTCCTGTTCCAGCCGTGCCAGGGATGGGGCTAAAAACCCCAGTGAGGACCCGGCTCCAGGCATTTGTCCCCTCCACGGTCCCACCAGCCACACAGATGAGACACCGCGCTCCCACCCCCCACCACCCCGATCTCCCCAGCCAGTGCGTTAGCAGCCCAGACTGGCCAGACCAGCCCCGGCTCAAACCAGCCTCCAAAACCAGCTACACTAACGCAAATGAGCTCTGTGATGCTAATTACCATCAGGATCCAGCCTGGTGATAAAGATTCATTTGCTTCCAGCGCATTGTGCTATTTGAGGGACCATGCAAAGGTCCCCCCACCCCACGCAGCCCTGGCCGCCCACCTCCTTGGTGTTTTCCCCACAAGGGTATTCTGGGGGCTTCCCCGGACACCCCCCCACACCCTCCAAATGGCTCATCTACAGACACTGACCTCACAAACAAGCAATTTCGGCTCTGGAGCTAAACCGGCGCCGCTGGCCGTAGCAAACATGGCCACCCCAAAAAGGCCAGCCCCCGCCCCCGAGAGCAGCTGTGAACTTTTGGGGCAAAACCACCACATCCTTGATCCACGTGCATCCTCACGGCAAGGATGCAGTCCAAGCAGGTTTCCACCCCAAAATGCATGGAGCTGGGGTCCCCTGCACCCTGTGTTACCCATCCTCCCCCAGGTTCCCCCGGGGGCTCCCTGCAGCCAGGACACCAAGGAGGAGACTCTCTCCTGGCCATATCTGGAACAGCATCCCACCACCCGCCCTGAGAGCCCATCAGCACAGCCAGGGTGGCCACGGTCCCTTGGGGGGACGGCGAAGGGCGGGGGAACCGCAGGCAAGTGCCAGCCTCACCTCCGATGCGCGCGTTGTAGGCAATGCCCACGATGCAGTACGAGTTGTTTGCCGCCGCCGCCACTTCCCCCGCGCAGCGAGTGCCGTGCCTGTAAAGAGAAATCCCCCATGAGCTGACGTCCCATAGCGAAGGATCCCTCTGGCCACCCCCCCACCCAGTAGCTGGCCCTGAGGCCAGAGCGGTGGAAGAAAGTGCCCCAGGAGCTGCAGAGCCCTTATCCAAAACCCATAGCAAGGGCTGGAGGAAATCAATGCAGAAAGCAATCTGCATTTTGCACCTAGATGCAATCTGTTCTTTGCTGCTTTTTGCATCTTGCACCTGGATGTAATTTGCTCCTCGCATTTTGCACCTAGATGCAATCTGTTCTTTGCTGCTCTTCGCATTTTGCACCTAGATGCAATCTGATCTTTGCATTCCCACCTCCTTTCCACATGTCACCACGTGCCCATCCTACTTTCTAAAGCCCAAAAAGTGTGTCCAAGTGTTGACATCTCAGCCAACCAGGACAACTCACGTGGTTTAATCCCTGACCATGGCGAGGAATCCCCCCGGTGCCGTCATTCGATGGCTTGAGGGTTCGTTGGCAATTAGTGTGGTTGCCAGGGGCTGGATTTGCATTAAATGCAATGACTCTGTGCAAAGCCCATAACGCAGCATCCCCTGCAGGGCTGGGGATGGGGAAAGGCCATGGACCTGGAAGATGCCCCAGGGGGGACACCCAGCCCCGTGGACCCCACACACACCCCGGCTACGCAGACACCGGCTCCCCAGCGATTAGTATCACGTACTTATTCTCGTTGCTGGCATCGTAGCGTGGAGTTGGGTCATGGTCATTCCCGTTGACATCATAACTTGCAAGAGGGTCCTGAAAACACGTTGCCACCATTAGATTCGACTCACCAGCACAGAGTGGGACAAAGCAGCCTCGGCAGCACCGTGGTGCCACCTTGCCCACAGCCAGCTGGGCAGTAAATGCCATTTTCCACTTAGTTTCTGACTGTTTGTTCAAAACAAATAGTTTTGGGCTGCTGCCCCTGCTAAGAGATGGCTGCCCTGGGGGAAACACTCAGCTCTCATTGAAGACAGCTCCTCCAAACCCCAAATCCTGCTGGGCCTGACACTGTTCCCCCCACCACCGCTGCTGTTCAGGGTTTGAGCTGGGGCTGAGTGGGTTCATGCAGGTTTTTGGCTCTGCCCTGGCAAGCCAGAGGGAGGTGGCCGCTTCCCAGGCAGCTGTAAAGGGAGTTTCCCCCAAGCCTTCTTGTCTAAAAACCTCATTTCCTTCTTACAAACATCTTGAGCTTTTTAAAAAAAACACTTTTCTTCTAATCTGCCAATTCACAGACTTAAACTGTGTTTATATGCTGAAATTCTCCATAAATCAATTCACTGTAAGCACCAGCCCCAGCCCATCCAGCCCCAGCCCGTCCATCCCCCAGCTCACATAGTTCTGCAGGAGGTCCGGGTGATTCCTCTCTATGCCGTCATCGAGGATGGTGACCACCACGTTTTTGCCGGTGTAGCCCCTCTGCCAGGCTGCCAGGACGTTCATCTCTGACCTGCAGCGACTGCTTTTATCGCTGCAGTGCTATGAAGGGGGGAACACAGCAAGCACAGGCTGCAAAAGGGCTGCAACCCCATTTCAGCCCATCTAAGCAAGCAGCCAGGCTGGAAGCCCATTTAATCAACCAGAAAATATATTTACATCCAACCCCCTGCCATATAACTCGTAGATTTGTTATAACTTTACTCCACTGATCAAAGCCATCCAGCAGCAGTTAATCCAGGCAATGCTACCTCCCTATTATTCTTTTCCTCTTCCATTTCAAATACTGTGGGCTTTTCAGTTTTGAAGGGCTCATTTCCCTTCTGCGCTTAATTTTCAATGAATTTCCCTGTCAAATACAGATCGATGAAGCAGGCAGGAGAAAAATGATATTGTAAATAGATGGTTGCAGCTCTTAGATGGGTAAAATACATCGGTGCTGCAGCTGTGCTGCTCCCAAGCCTTCACTGTGCAGACCATAATGAGGAGCTGCTAATGATGGTGAAACCCTTAAAGCTAGACTTTCTCATGGGTTAATTTACAATTTTTAAATCCTGCTGCCAAGCACATTCACTGATATTAAGGTGTTTCATTACTGCTGAGGCTGAGCAAAGATTGATGACGCGTTTGATTAAAAATAAATTAACCCGCCCTGTAAAGCAGCAGGTGGGGATTAATGCCCTCGTGGGGCAACGGAGGGGAGACACCCACCATGTACCACATGTTGGGCCACACTGGGTCGTTGAAGGGCAGGGCATGTGGCTCGCCTCGGACCTGCCTCTTCACCCGCCGCTTCACCTCCTGCTGCTGCAGCCAGTCCACCTGCAAGGAGAGGCATGGGTCAGCATCACCTGTGGGCGCAGAGCCCGGCATCGCCCACGGACAGGACCCGGCATCGCCTGTGGGCACAGGCTCCATTATCACCCGTGGGCAGAGCCTGGTATCGCCTGTGGACACAGGCTCCGTTATCACCCACAGGCACAGAGCCCGGCATCGCCTGTGGGCACAGGCTCCGTTATCACCTGCAGGCACAGAGCCCGGCATCGCCTGTGGACACAGGCTCCAGCATCACCCGTGGGCACAGAGCCCGGCATCGCCTGTGGACACAGGCTCTGTTATCACCCACAGGCACAGAGCCCGGCATCGCCTGTGGACACAGGCTCCGTTATCACCCACAGGCACAGAGCCCGGCATCGCCTGTGGACACAGGCTCCGTTATCACCCACAGGCACAGAGCCCGGTATCACCCGTGGGCACAGGCTCCGTTATCACCTGCAGGCACAAAGCCCAGCATCGCCTGTGGGCACAGGCTCCGGCACTGCCTGTGGGCACAGAGCCTGGCATCGCCTGTGGGCACAGGCTCTGGCACTGCCTGTGGGCACAGAGCCTGGCATCAACCGCGGGCACAGATCCCGGCACTGCCTGCGGGCACAGGCTCCGGTATCACCCGTGGGCACAGAGCCTGGCATCAACTGCAGGCACAGAGCCTGGCATCGCCTGTGGGCACAGATCCCGGCACTGCCTGTGGGCACAGGCTCCGGTATCACCTGCCAAAACAGGATGCAGGATGCAGAAGCGGTGCGAACCGCAGCTTGGACCCATTCCAGCATCACACCACACGCCGGCAAACCCCCCGGCTCCTTTGGCAGGGCTGCTGCCGAGAAAGTGGCTTCATTTTGGGGGATAAAGGATGGATGGACAGACAGACAGGGCAAGCTCAGCTCTTTGTGGTCTCTGAGCCAGGGACCAGATTCCTCTCCCGGTGCAGCAAAACCCTTGAGCATAAATAAAGCCGCCTCCAAGCGCGTGCCTAAACCCCCCCAGCTTAATGAAGCATCGAAGCACGCACTGAAGTCCTGCTGGAGACAAACCGCATATTTAAGCGTTTAGTCAAAGCGCTGGAGAAGACTCAGGTGCTTGGCTTAATTTGGGGGCTGATTATTCCCCTGGCTGGGAGGCAGCAGCCACAGCTCAGCCCCGAGACTTCACCACCCAGCTCCAGGGCTGCTCATCCTTCAAGCTCCTCTCCTCCTGATAAAATAATAAAACTGGGGGGCTTTACTCAAGCACAACACATGTTTCTCAAAAACACAGGATGACCACACATGGCCACGGCACGTCTCGGGGGACGTGGCTGGCTCTGGAGAGGCATTTTTGGCACTGGCTGCGAGCGAGGCGGCCTCAGGGCTGACCGCTCTGACATTTGTTTGCTTTTCAGTGGGGCATGACATGCGAAGAGATCAAACGGGAAATGAGCCGGAAAAGGCCAGGATTGGGAAATGCCGGTGTTTGCCTGCGCCACTGCGGCGTGAGCTGCCGAAGGTGGTGGTTTGGGAGCAGCTGCATCTCGTCCCTGGCGAGCATTCCACCCCCAGGCCATTTATTGCCCACAGAAAGGGCTTTCCTGTCTTCAGCAGGGAGATGAAACCCAGGGTTATTGAAAATAGTTTGTAAAAATAATTTATAAACCAAATCTTTACACATTCTCACACTGTGGGGAGAAGGGAGGCACCAGCCGATGAGCTGGGAGGGCTCTGCAGCACATCCCTCCTCGATGGACACTTCCCAACAGCTCAGGGGCTTTTGGGAACAGCAGAGCTGCTCATGGGGGTGTCTCTATTCTTGTGGCTAAGGTTTTGTAACAAAAAGAATAAAAATCCAAAGTGCAACGTTTCGTTGGGCTCATTTATGTGAAACTGTTGGCTGAACTGAGTTCTTCATGGTTTATAGCTTTCTGACTTGGATGGAGGTAGATGGGGAGCTGTGCATATCAGAAACCTGACAGTTTCCAGCCTAGAGCTTGGTTTTTAAACATATATATTTTAAAGGAAAAAAAAAATACATACATTTCATGAAAAAATGAGTTTCCATGCTGCCTTGGCTGAGGACACCATGCTGCTTTGCTTATACGACGATGGATTTAAGCTTTGGAAGCAAAAATACAACTTCATGGTCTAGTTAAAAAAAAAATAAATACACTAAATAGAGGATATGGCCCAAATACCCAGCTTTTCTCCTTAAAGCAGCACTCCTTGGCAGCGTTACCACAGGTCTGGCTGCCCAAGCCACAGCTATCACCTTTCCCTGCGGCTTTGCTGGACGCAGGGACGACGGGAAGATGTGGGATTTCACGGGAGCTGCAGTGCCTGGTGGGGACATCTTCCATCTTAAACACGCTCCTGATCGACCCCAGCGCTGCCAGCCAGGAGGCGATGGAGAAGTCTTGTGTGGACACAGAGAAATCAGCGGTTTAACAGCACTGATTTCAAGAGGGGGTTGATAAATTGGCGTGGCTGGTATGGGAAGACAACGGGTGAGCAGGAAGGAGCCTGGGGCATTCCTGCAACAGCTCCCATGGCTTGTGAAACTCAGATCGACTTCCATCACTTACCCAGGGGGGAAAAGCTTCTCGGAAATTTAAAAAAAAAAAAAGTCTTTTCTACCAGAAATGGCCAAAATTGTTACAACACAGTCCTGAGCCCAGAGCGTCCCTGCTCTACCCGCGCAAACCCTAACAAGCAATAAGAAGGCAACCATGAGTGGCACCAAAGGATCCTGTGAGGAAGCCTTCGCCAAGCTGAACCTTTCACCCGTGCTGGAAACAGAGGGGCAGCTTTTTATGCTCCCCCTTACTTTGAGATTTTCAGTGGGGGATGCCTGGATCCAGCCACCCAGGGTAGCTCCACCAAACACAATAACCGCAAAGGCGAGGATGCAACTCCCTTTGCAGCTCCAGGAAAGCAATAGCTTGACTTTTTCCAGTGGATGTGCAGGAATTAAAGCAGAGATCCAGGACAAACCAGATGGCTCCAGCACATGTTTGCCATAAAGCACAGCAGAAATTATTTAGGTGGTGTTGATTTTGCTATGGTACATGGCCAGAGGCACAGGGACTGAGGCCATGACACCCTCTGATGAGGATTAAGAGACCAGAGCAGTGAGGCTGAAGGCTCAAGTACTGCGAGGACCAACAAGGACAACTGCAAGGTGCATCCCAGCAAGCTGGGAAAGTTTACAGCAATGACAGCTGCAAGATGAGCCCACACGAGGCGTGGCACAGCATGGCACGACCCTGCTCTGCATCCCATCGCACCTCCATGCCTCTTACTCTTACCACCACGACCTGCCCCCAAAAATTGCTGGACCTGCTACATCTCTCCTCCCCTTCAATCACCCGCCATGTCGTTCGGCTCATATCAGCCCCAAACGGAGCAGCCACCAGCCACAGGGTTTCTTGGGGCAAGAGGGGAGCTCAGCAGCAGTGTGGTCCCACGGGGACTAGGAGCCCGGGTGGTGCCCAGCCCTCATGCCACCAACCCCCATGGCAGAGCAAAATGATAAATAATGGTGCTGGAAACAATAGCCCCCAGAAGGCACGAACCACCCAACATCTGTAAATGATTGAATTTGCTGGTTCTTGGGATTTCTGCAAGAGTTGTTTCCATCTTCGCTATTCCAGCCTGCGTAAGCTCGTGCCTCGCAGTGAAGTTTTCCTGCGTTGCACACGCTAAGCCGGTGCCGTCCAAATGCTGAGACGGCTCCAAAATGATTCGCAAATGTGCGTGGGAGAGGCAACACATGCCAAGAGGTCTTGAACTCCGAGTGATAATGGAGGATTAACAGAACAGGAGCTAATTGCTGTAGCTTGCAGTCCATAGAGCAAGGCAAGGTAAATGTTAATAAGACTATAAGACCAAATTGATTTGGTTTACATTATAACTAGACTCACTTAAAAGGCAGTATTTCAATTGCAGAGCTGAATTAATCATTCGCTGGGATGCCTGTGCACCTCCCTGAGGGTGAACAGCTTTAATTAGAGCCCAGCACACTTCCAGGGCACCGACGCTCCCCTCCGTGAGGTTTCCCCCGCTGGCGATGCCACTGCTCAGCAGCGGCCGCGCGTGTGCATCCTCAGAAGTGTGCTACAGACCCTGTCCAAATATTTATCAGCAAATCTCTCTGGAAAGCTGGCTGGCTGGGGAAAGCAGGGTTGCAGTGCAGGTCTGGAGAGATGCAGATGGGATGTGTCGCGCTGAGTGGGTCAGAAGCGTCTTGGGAGTTCAGGGGTATCCAAAGGGTAGCCGAGGCCATCCCACGGGTGGCCGGGCATCAGTGCAAGCACCAGCAGCTCACCATAACATGGGTACTTCCATTGCAATGGCTTTTTCTGCCTTTATTTCCTCCTCTCCCCAAAAAACAGACCCTCCCCACACATTAACCCTTCTTCTGCTCTGCAGAAGTAGCATCTCACAGGACTCAGGTGCCAGGTAGAACACAGGGGAGGAGGAAAGCCAAGGCAGGGATGCAGCTCTTCCCTGCCACGCTGAGCCAAGCTCACCCAGGTCCTGCCTGTCCCTCCTTGCCTTCTCCACTCCCCCCTGCCATTACTTTTGTCAATTCAGCTGTGCTGAAAATCCCTTCGGGTGCTTGCTCTAGGAAAAAGCAATGCAGAGCTATTGCCAAGGATTTCACACATAGCAACCATTGAGGCAGCAAGTGTTGTGGCAACTGGATCAACACCCTGAGCATGCAACAGCCTTTCTATCCTGGAAGGCTTTTTTTCTCCCCCCTTTTCTTCCTCCTCGCTTTCAGGCAGATGTTAGCATTTAGTCACTTCTATGTATTTTTCATCACCGATCGACGTACCCATGTCCAATGAGTCACTCCTTGCATGCACAGGGCTGTGGTTCAAGGATAAGATAACACGTCATTGCAAGATGCTTGGGCTCATGCTTAACCCAAACAAAGCCGACAGGCACCTCTCCAAGGGGGAAAGCTGGGACCCCCATCCCATCACCCCTGCAGAGGCTGCCTGGCCCCATACCTTGGGGTCCATGCGGAGAAAGTTGTGCGGTCCCCGGCTGCTCAGCGTCGAGCGCTTGAACGTCTTGCTGTGGTGAAAGTGGTAGTAGTTTTCCAAGCTCCCAATCTGCAAAAAGAGGGGTTTTTTAAACAACAACAACAAAAAAAATCCCACCAGAACAGATCTTCCCCATGGTTGTTCCCCATTTTGGTGGTGGCAGCATCCAATTGTGCATCAGTGCAGCCCTGCACTGCAAATCCTTTGCTCACACAAAGCTCCCTGGCAAAGCTGGGGCTCAGGGAGGGGATGCAGGGTGCTGGCACTATCCCCGGGGCCACCACTGTGGCAAACAGCGCTGGTGGCCGGATACACCAGAGCCTGGAAAACACTTTTATGAATTTTCACCTATTAAACGCATCTTTGTAAAATGCCTTCCATCAGCTCCCAAGCAGAAATAATGAGCTAAAAGTGAGCTCAGCAGCTGCGGCGGAGCCAGGAGAGCTGTGCCTCATCCTGCTGCTTTTCCCCACCCAACGCTCTGACTTCACCCCGGCAGCAGCAAGAACAGCCCCATAAGGAGAGGTGAATGCGAACCTGCTAACCCTGGGATGCTGTTGGGAAGCAGAGGGTAAATGTGCTTAGCCTGGAGTCAGGGATGGCAGCAGGAAAAGTCAAAAAAATAAAATAAAAAAATCTCCAAGTAAACCAACCCTGCCTCCCTCCCAAGGGATGTGTAACACATGTCCCAGCCTGGAGCCCCTTCCCAGCAGTAAGTGCAGCCCAGGAGCAAAGGCAGGCTGAGAAAGGCAGCCCCACTGGCTCCCTTCAGCTTGGGGAAGCCCCATGCTCCTCTTTTGCAAGTTTTTGCCTTTTTTTTTTCCCCTTGCACAGAGCTGAAATGTCCCGCATTTGTGGGAAAAACACTGTGCCAGCCACACCACCCTTCCATGCCCCGGGGCGGCTGCGCTGCCTCCAGCCCTCTCATCCCGGCAGACTCCTCTTTTTCCATCCCAAAAGCACGGATAAAGTCCTGGGGCTATGCAATGAGCCGGGCCATCTCAGCCAGGCGCCACAGGATGAGCGTCCCTCGGGAATTCACAGCCATAGGGACAGGAATGACCCAAAAGCTGCACTTACTGGCTCCCAGGTCACACAGTTTTGGTACAAATCAGGTCTCTGCTACAAATTCCCTTTTCTCTGATGTTGGTTTTCTTTCTAACCCCCCCCCCCCCCAAAAAAAAAAAAAACCTGTCCCATGGCCAGGAGCTGGATGCTGTAGGGAGCCAGTGGCAGTCCCTGTGTCTGGCTCACAGGACCAGGGCGAGCCATGCTCTGAGCCCCCATCTGCAACCCAGGAGCTGGGTGATGTCCCTGAGGCCACGTGTGACCATGGGGCCAGGGTGACATCCCCGAGGCCAGACCAGGGCTGGCTGCAATGGGCGCAGCACGGGGAGCAAACAGGTTTGTCCAGACCAAATGCTGAAGCAGATGATGACAACTACTTACATCTTTATCACACTTCATACCTTGAGATCACAGAATTCCAGAATGGTGGGGGTTGGAAGGGACCTCTGGAGATCATCTCGTCCAACCCCCCTGCTTGGGCAGGTACACCCAGAGCATCCAGAGATGTGCCAGAGCCTCTTACGAGCATTAAATATTTAGTTTTGCACTGCCTTTTATGCCAGAATGTCATTTCACCAACTTTACTGCCATTAGTGTAATTTTCATAATTTGTTTCCACTCAAGTTTGTTTAAACCCTCCCTTCCTCCCCCACCCTGCTGCCTTTTTCTTTGCGTTACAGCATAGCTGTGATTTTTCTTTAACATCTACATGAAAAGCAGTTGCTCTTTGCAATCTGCATTTGGCTTTTAAAACCCATTCTTCAAATCCACTCTCACTTACGAAAGGCAAGGAGGATGCTCCAACCTCCCCATATTTTAGGGAAGCCTTGCGCAAGGCCACCCTGCCTCTTGCTCACTCTGCCTGGAAATCCCAATCCCACAGCCCAGGTGGTTCAGCTCCACATCCGCCGGCTCAGCCTGCAGTTTGCAGGGTTATAATATTCAGTTTATTCTCATCTCCAGTCCCTCCGGCACTTGTCATAACAGGATCATGCTCTATAAACAAGCATCGGCTGAAAAAGTGCTTCTGTTCCCCACCGGAGCGGGCACGGGGATTTTTGGAAATAAATGTGAAATTACCACGCGATGCAAATCAGCAAGAGGACAGGGAGGGAGATGACCCCATCGCAGGCTCTGCAGATGCCTGGTGAGAGCAGCAGAAGCACCCTGTGCCCCAGGCTCTTTATCCTCCTGGGATTTATTGAAAGAAGAGTAAGGAAAACCTTCTCAAGTTGGGGCTAACCTGAAAGCTGACCCCGCTCTGAGCAGAGGCTGGACCCAGTGACCTCCAGAGGACCCCTTCCACCTAAGATACTCCAACATTCCAAAATGCCTTTTTTTTTTTTAATTGAAAAGTATTTTTTCTCCTCCTTGAGGTCACTCAGCTCAGTGAGGGCTCCTCAGTGCAACCCCCGGGGATATGGGATGCCCAAGAGTTGGGTTTTCTCCTGCGTACAGCACCAGCAAGGCCACAGCGATGGGGACACTGGAAGATCCAGTGGAGCACCCAAGAAGCACATAGCAGGACTTTACCAAGGACTGATCCTTCCTGGCTCCCTAAATGAGCAAGTGTATCCACCAGACCGGCCAGAAGACAGCTGCCCATGCTGAAAGGTCCCAGCCCCACCGCAGAGGGGACGGTCCAGGTTGCCACCAACTGCAGTTACAAAGCCCACCCACCCAAAGCCTAGGAGACCACGCCAAGCAGATCCAGACATACTCGTTCCCTCCCCAAGCATGTTTACAACTATTGACCTTTCTTTTGGACATCTAACTTCTGTTGGGAACGTGTACAGGAAGTTCTCATTTCTACAAGGGTCAAGTCTGATTTTCCCCAATTGATTTTCAGTTTTGGGCTGAAGTTTCAGAGGAAACTTGAGATCTTTTTTTTTTTTTTGAGGCAACTTGAATTTGTACATCAACAAAAACGAGGTGGTTTTCTTCCCCCTGTTAACTGAGGCAGAGGAAGCCCTGGCTGGTGCTGCCCAGCTCAGCTGGGCTGCAGCTGGAGCAAGCCATAAGCAACGTGAACACATTTTGCACCCTGCAAAGCCATCGTCACTATGCCGAGGATATCGATGGGTCTGCTTCCAAAAAGCCATGCACCTGCCAATGTCATCCAGCCAAACAGGGAAGAGTTTGAAGCTGAAGGAGCTTCTGAAGGAGCTACTCATGGCCCTGATGGAACCCAGGTGCTTAGAGAGATACGGAGACGCACAGCAAAAGGATGAGAGGCAACAAGTAAAGGTAAAAATCGTATTTGGGTATAAAGACAGTAGTTCTTCGTGTAGGGTGGTGACACACAGGTCCGGGGAGATGGTAGGATCTCTGTCCTTGGAGAGCTTCAAATCTCACCTGGCTGAGGCTCCACACAGCCTGCTTTAGCCTCAAAGTGGGGAGTGTGTGGACCAGAGACCTCCACAGGTCCTTGCCAGCAGGATTGACTCTACAAATACAGTTCTTAACAGTGTTAAAAAGAGGAATGATTGCAAGGGGTTTGGCCATCTCCCCATTGCCTTTTCCATTCCCCTTCTCCCCCAAATCCTGGGGCTGCCTGCAAGTGGCACCAGGGCAGGGAAAGGCACACAGGAGATGCTCCTGCAGCAGCACCCGGCTCTCCCGATGCACTGCCAGGCAGAGATGAGCCCAGCGCCTGCCCTGCCTCATTAACAGACATTAGTATTTTGAGCAGGTTCAAGATCACTTGTAGCTAACAAGGCATGACAAAAAAGAGCTTTTTGGAGCTGGACGCCACCAAGGGCGGCACTAGAGCCCATCAGGGTATTTCCAAGCCAATTCCTTCCCTCCCCATCACAGTAAAGTCTTCCAGCGTCTCACCCAAACCATCCCATTTCTGCAAAACGCAGCTGCGTCAGCACCGGGGTCCTCCAGGAGGATGGACATGGCTGGGGAGGCCGTGCCTGCTCTCCTCCCGAGGTTGGACTAGATGATCCCTAAGGTCCCTTCCAACCTGTGATTCTGTGAAAAATCTTCATTAAAACACCACCCATTCCCATCAGGCACAAGGGCTCCAGCCACTGAGCTCCTGCCTTCAGGAATGTCATTCTCAGATGGTCATGGCTGGATTCAGCCCAGTAAGGACCCACCCCAGGGCTGCAAGGATACCATTGCCCCAGCATCTCCCAGATGACAGGAATCCAGGAAAGCTCCAATTTCAGCTCCAAATGACTCCTGCCCACCTCCCATGCTGTAGGTGAGACTGCCGAGCACACGCGAGCCCTCCCAAACTGACCATGTTGAGCCTCACACAAGAAAAAAAATCCATATAAATCCTGTTGGTGGGATAGGAACAGGCTCGTCACCACCCCCGGGATGGTGGTGGAGCACTGCCTGGGGCACCAGCACCACACAGCCCTCACAGCACCCACGGCCAGGGCCTGCCCCATCTCGCCCTGACACAGGGCGGCGAACAAAGACCCGCAGGGAGGAATGAGCAGGCATTTGGGGATGTAAAAGCTTTTCCTTTTGTTTAATTGTTTGCTTCAGTTAAATAGAAGTTGATGCAAATGATTCCCCAAGGGAAATGTTACTCTGCCGTGACCCAGAAGGGTTTAAGGGTATCTTGGTGTGCGTGTTGAACACGGGAGCACGTGAGGACCCAGCTCAGGCACAGGGCAGACACCTGTGTGCAAATCCCAGCGATGCCCTTCCCAGCCGGGAGCATGTGAGGAGCCCCTGGGATTGCATCTCAGAGGAAAAGATGTCACCAGCCACCAACGCAGGGCTGAGCCTCCCTTGCACTCAGCTGGGTCACCTCCATGACCACCACCTCTCCTCCTCCCTCGCCATGTTGGATGGCACCACTTGCCTCCACCTCAAACATCTCCCCAGGGCAGGGTGATACATCCCTCGCAGGGTTTTCCAGCAGGTTTTGCGCAGGATCAGGCCCCCCGAGAGGGCACATCTCACCGGGGACGGTGCCGTCCCCACCAGCTCCATGAGCAGAGGACACAGCGGGGGAAACTGGGGACACCCAGGCCCCCACGGGGCTCAGCACACAATAAACCCCAAGCACAACGCAGCAAATGTCACCTGTGAGCGCGCACACAGAGGGAAAGTGGTTTCGCCCTGGAGGAGGCCCTGTGGGAGAAGGCCAGGGAGGCCAGAGAGCTGAAGGCAGGGCACTGAGAGCAGCTGGGGAAGCCCCAGCAGTGCACGAGCTCTCACCATCCATGGAAAAGGCAGGAGCCAGGAACACCCTGATGCAACCACAGAAATATTTCCCTTGCTCTCCAGCCTGCGCTGGGCTGCCCCGGGGAAAGGCTCAGGGGGGAGGGAGGGATGCTCTGATGGGGCCACGTTGCGCCCACGAGCCAAACGCCTCCGGTATCGTGAGGACAAGCTCAGGAAAGCTGGGATGCTGCAGGGGAGCAGATGCTCCAGCGGGGAAGGGACACAGCGAAACCCCGAACCAGGAGCTGACATTAGGCTGATGCAAATCGGGAGAGTGGGAAGCTCAATCAAGATATTCCTTGGCTGAACAGGGGTAAACACCGAAAAGCCCTTTGGGTTGCACAACCGCATTCACCCGGCCCTGTGATCGAGGCATTTGAGTAACGTAAGTTCTCCTTGGCGGGGCAAGAGTGGAGAAAGGCAGGTAGGGATGGAGGCT
Source organism: Phalacrocorax carbo (assembly GCF_963921805.1). Lineage (NCBI taxonomy): Eukaryota > Metazoa > Chordata > Aves > Suliformes > Phalacrocoracidae > Phalacrocorax > Phalacrocorax carbo. Next base: position 3,955,653 of record NC_087519.1, on the reverse strand, counting down.
GGGACGGGAGGGGTTATCCCCCACGGGAGATCTCAGACACCAGTGCAGGAGACAGTGTCCCTGATTTGGCCTCCCCCGCCCCCCCACCCCGGCAAATTTGTTTACGCAGCACCCCATGACTTTAATTATACTTAAAAGCAGGGTTGCGATATAAAGCAAGGTTATAATTTATAGTCCAGGAGACACCTTGGGCAGGAAGACAACCTGAAGTGCCACCCAGCCAGAAAAGCTCCCAGCAGCCGGGCAGCGTGGAAGGCGATAAACTCCAGAGAAAACTCCGAGGACACCAGCCCACATCTGGGTTTGCAGAGAGGATTAAGACATTGAGAAGAAAAGGAGCTGCCGTGCTTAAAGTCGCCTTTGAGCCATCCGCGTGCTGCGGGGGACTGAAAACAAAAGTTCCTCGTGTTCCCAAAATCTCCGATAAACCCGGGCCAGAGAGTCCAAAGTTTGTTAAATCCACAAATGTAACTTTCCGGGACGGCAGGAACTTGTGCAATCCCCGAGCCGGTGCGGGCTCTGCGGGGCGAGGGCACCCCGAGGAGCCGGGGGGGGAACGGGGCCAGAGCGCTCCGCCAGCATCGCTGCATCGCCCTTACCCCGACCGCCCCGGGGGCCTGGGGGGGGGGCCCAGCTCCCGCTCCCGGGACCCCCGGCACCACCCCGCTCCCGGGAGACCCGGCAGTTCCGCGGGACCCCCGGGAGCTTCTCGAAACCGCGACCCACAGTGTGGGACACCACCACCCCCCCCCCCCGCAGTCTCCCGGTGTAAGATCCCCCCCCTCGCAGCTCCCGACCGTTCCCCGGGACCCCCGGCAGCTCCGCGGCCCCGGGACCCCCTCCCCCCCCCCCCGGTGCAAGCCCCCCCTGCAACCCCCGCTCCCGGTACCCCGGCACCTGCCCCCTCCCCGGAGCGCCCCCCCGCCCCCCGGTACCCCTTACCTGCCCCAGGCTGATGTAGCCGTAGGCGGCGGCGAGGCGGGCGGCCTCGGCGGGGCCCCCCCGCACCCGCACGGCCCAGTGGTTGGTGTAGACGGTGCGGTAGGGCTCGGCCGCGGCCCCGCTCCCGCCGAGCGCCAGCGCCAGGGCCAGCAGGCAGAGGCGGGCGGGCGGCGGCGGGGCGGCCGCGCTCCCCGGGCCGGGGCCGGCTGCTGCGGCGGGCATGCTGCGCTCCGCGGTGCCGAGCTGGGCGGAGCGGCCAGCTGCGCCTTTTAAAGCGGCCCCGGAGCCCGGCGGGGGCGGGGGGATGCTCCGGGGTGGGGGGGGCAAAGGGGGAAGGGGGGGGGGTGCAGGCGGAGGCGGTGGGGAGGGCTCGGCCCGGCGGCAGCGCCGGGAAAACGGGCGCCCGGCTGACAGGGCGGCTCCCGGGCACCCCCCCGGCGCCCCCCCCGCATCCCTCCTGCGAGCCTTCCAGCTCCCCTGCAGCCCCCCCCCCCCCCCCCCAGCCTCCGCGGTGCTGCTTCCCGAGCAATCCCCTGCGTGTCCCGGTACTGCTCTCCGGAAACCCCTCTTTACACCTCTGTACCCCCCCTGCACGCCTCGGCGCAGCACCCCCCCGGACAACCCCCTTCACGTCCCCGGATAACCCCCTGCATCCCCCCTACATGTTACAGGACAACGTCCTGTACCCCCCCTAAGTCCCCCCTGCATGCAGCTGTGCTGCTCCCCCAACACCCCCCTGTACACCGCCGCAACCCCCCCCCCCCGCGCCCCCCGGTGCTGCTCCCCGGACAACCCCGCCGCATGTCCCCAGACAATGCCCTGCATCCCCCTGCGTGTCCCTGGAGACCCCCCTGCACTGCGCTGCATCCCTCTACATTCCCCAGCACTGCCCTTGGCGCACCCCCGCTGCATCCCCTTGCATCCTCTTTTGTGCCCCCCCCCCGCATCCCCTGCACCCCCCCTGCGTGTCCCTGGAGACCCCACTGAACCCCGCTGCATCCTTCTGCATTCCCCAGCGCTGCCCTTTGGGCACCCCCCTGCACCCCCTTGCATCCTCCTTTGTGTCCCCCGCATCCCCCCTGCATGCCCTCAGGCATCCCCCAAGCTCTGCTCCCCATGTAGCCCCCTGCACCCCCTATGGCAGCCAACCTGACCCCCCCCACAACCACTGCCCCCCTTGGCACTGATCCCTGGGCATCCTGCCTGCATCACCCCCCCACCTCCATTTCCCCTGCGTCCCCCTAGGCATCGCCCCACCCCCACCTCTCTGCAGTACCCCCACAGGCATCTCCCACTGCACCTCCCCCCTGCATCCCTCTAGCACTGCCCATTACCCTCCCCCCCATCCCCGGGCATCCTTCTGCACCCCCGGGCAAACCACAGCCAGCTCCTCAAGGGCTCAGAGGGGGAAGGCCAGGAGGGGCTGGCCAGAAATTCCAAAATCCTGGGGAGGATTTTGGGGCAGGACTCTCGGGGCAGGCCTGGCCGTGGTGGGCACAAGGGACACCACAGGGAGCCGTGGGTAAGGGCAGAGAGGGGCTGGAGCGCTGTATTTGCCTCCCACGGGCACCATTCAGGGTACAGCAGAAAGCTCGTGGGGTATTAGAAAATAGGCTTTGTTAGGGAGAAGGCAGTGGTGCATACAAAGGACGGGCTCGGGAGCGGGTCAATGATGCTCTGTTCCACAGCCCTCCCTGCCAGTGCAGGCAGAGGCCGGCAAAAAGCCAACAACTGCCCGAAACGCAGTGGTGTTTCACTTGCACCACGTCGGAGCTTCACCCGCATCACATCAGAGCTTCAGAAATGCCCCTGCGCAGCCCCTGGGGCTTGCAGGACCCCACTGATGAGCTGTGCCAGGCACTGCGGCTGCAACCGCAGGCTGTGGCCAGGGTGGCCTCGGGGTGGCTGTGATTCCTGGAGTCAGTCGCCTGTTTGCCAGGCCCTGAACAGGTTTGAGAGGTATTTGGGGCACAAGCCCCAACCGCCAACAAAAGCGCTTAAAAGATGCCCTTGCAGCTGCCCCCAGTCCCATCCATTCGAATGCAAACACCTCCCCAGGCCCCAGACAGCTTTGCAAAGCCCACCTACGTGCAGCCCCTGGGCGATGGGGCTTCCGAATGGACGGCAGCAGCAGGGAGGTGGCATGGGGTGGGCGGAGGGGGACACCGAGCACATCCTACATCCTGTCACCGGAGCTGGAGAGGAAAATCATGGTGTCATTGTCATCAGTTTGTACCAGACCTGCCAGCGGGCAGGCGAGCGAGTGACAGCCCGAGTTAATAGGAAAGTCCCCACAGCTCAGTGGTGAGATTAAACGAAGGGAAATTTATGGGGAGCCTGTTCTGCATCAGACAGGGCCAAAATCTTCCAGCAGCTCCCACGCTGGGCTGGATTTGGCCCATTCACAGGCAGCAAAAAACATGGACAGGGGCAGACAGAGGCCAGCCCCCGCGGCGGCAGCAGTCTTGTCCCATGAAATTAGAAATATCAGGGAAATGGGGATTTGGAGGGCTTGTGCGTGCAGACGGAGGGCGTTGTGCTGGCACCAGGGATGGGACAATTTGCTGCCACAGGGGAAGGGGAGTTCAGAGACTCACGGTGCTCGCCATAAGCTGTCGCTTGTGGAAATCACTGTGGGTATCAGCCATGGTGTGTGGGGCTGCTGAAGCCATGTGCTCATGTCAGGGCTCATCATCCCAGGCATCCTCACAAGGCCACCCCACATGCTGCCTAGGCAGAAGCAATGGGTTTGCGCATGGCTATTTGTTCTGTTTAAGCAGTAAAGGATGGTTTCCATTAAGACAAGCATGCTGTGAATCTAATCCTTGTTTCCCATCTACTTTATGGGCTTTTCCCCCCGTTTCCCGTTGGTTCAGGTACATGAGACGGATGAGCAGGGCAGGCGGGTGCTGTGCATGCTACGTGTGCAACGCACGTCGGGAGAGACGCAGCAGGGCAGAGCCAGAGGAAGGGTGAGAATAGATGAAACAAACCCCATCCCTTTGGTCTCGCAACATCCGCCTCGCTCTGCCGGGGAAGGTCTGCAGGGCCTGACCACTGTTGGCAGGCGCTGCAAAGGAGGGAAGAAATATCACCACGGAGAGCAGAGAAGGAGGAACGGGCTTTGGCAGCAGCAGGGAGGGTTTAGGGTTTGACGGTGGTAAAAGCTTTCTAATGGCAAAGAGAGTGAAGATGGGAAAGGGGTTGCCTGCGGGGATGCAAAACCCCATCGCCTCTGTGTTAGGTGACAAAAAATGGGCAAATCCCGGGATGGCCAGGCTGACTCCACACCTGGGAGCACTGTGTATCCTGTGGGCAACAAAACCCAGCAGCATCCTGCACCCCAAACCCTCCATCCTGAGGCCATTGACCGTGACTCCCAATGTATTAGCCTGGGGGATGGTCACTGGTACCGGTAAAACCTTTTGCTCTGTTGTGGGTCTGGTGGTGCCCGGCTCAGCCTGCGATATCAGGCGAGGGGGTAAGAGCCTTGCCTGAGCGCCAGCTGTGATGCTGGGACCTGTATTTCAGTGCCCCCCCAGTCCCCGTGCTGCTCCTGCCCCCTCTCCTGCTGGCACGATTTCGAAATTCAAAGCATATCCCCTTATGCCCCGGATGGCAAATTTCCCGGCCAAGCCTGCGGGATTTACCTTTGGCCCAACACACTTTGCGACGAACACGCACTAAGGCAGAAGCTCCATTTTAACTCTTTTCCTGGGATTATTTGAAAACCCAGAGAATTACTGCGAGACACAAGCAACGCAATAAATTTTGCGAGCCGAGTGGTTAAACAGAAGCCTCTGCAAAGACAGCACGGAAAGAGGCGCTGCTGAACCAGTAACGTTCAAACCCTGCTGAATAAAATTTGTAATAATCCTGGCAGTTTTATATCTCTCCATGAATTACAGCTAAATCCCACCACGTACCGTGCACACTCGTTGCTTCATATGGCAATAAGATTACAGCAAAGAGCTGGACGAGCAGGGAAAAAGTCATTTAAATGCTGTTTCTCTGAAAACCGAGCCCTTCTGCATCTTTTTAAGGCAAGTTCAGAAAAGGAAAGTGCAAATAAAGCACCCGAAAGCTGCTATTTTTTGCAGGGGTGGGATGGCAGCGCCGGCGCTGGCCTGCCCGCCCCAGGCAGTGGGACTGTCACCCTGTCCCTGCCTGCGGCCGTGGGGCAGGCAGAGGGAGCGGGGCAGCGGGAGATGTGCCTCTGCATGCTGCAGTGCAAGAAGTTAAGCAAACAAAAGCCATTTTGCAAACACATGCGGCCCGGAGGTGCCCCTGGGGTGCTGGGACGAGGTGGCTGCTTGGCTCGGGGGCATCAGCCAGGCAGACCCCCAGCATGGCCAAGGGGATCTGCTCAGTGAAACCCCGCAGGGTCCCGGCTGTGGGAGCTGCGGTTTTATCCTTTGCGTGATAAAGACCTGTCAATGCAGAGATTATAGCAAAAATCAGGTTAAAACCTCTTTATCTGACCCGAGTGGAGCCCGTGTGCGTGTCCGGGGGACGTGCAGGGCCATGAGTGGGGCCGTCGCAACGCTGGTGGCTGCAAACCTGCCCTGGCCGGAGAGCCTGGCAAACCCCGGCCACGCGGCTGTGTGCGATGGTTAATAAAGGGCACACGGTAATTAAACCGGCGCACCTGGAAATAGCTCTTTCTGTAGCTCCCAGGCTTAACCAAATGAGTGAAATTTGCACTGGCATAATTAAAGCGATGTGGTTCACGATCTTGTCTGCACCAGGGAGTTACTCTACAGCTCGACTCTTCGCTCTCCAGTGAAAGCCCATGCGGAAAAAAACCCATCCGGCTCCAGCTCGGGCCCCTGCACGGCTCCAGCGCTGCCTACCCCCAGCTCTCGCCATTAGGGTGCCCATTAACACCAGTTCATTAACACCAGTTCATTAACACCAGCTTTCAAACCGGTCTGGCAGCCGGATGCTTCCAGCATCCTCTCTGCAGCCGCCCTGGCACACACGGCAGCAGGGATGATGGCCAAGCACGGGGCTCTTGGGCCCTGTCACCGCTCCCATCCAGATAAATCTGAAGGAGAAATCAGTATTTTTGCATTTATATCATCTTTATATAAAAGTGATCTTTTTTTCTGCTTGTCCTTTTAAGTGTTAAAATAACCGCAGACTCACCAGTGACCAGATGGTTTGGTTTCAGTCGTATTAATGGTAAAATCCTGTGTGCGAGTGAGCTGCCCGTGAAGGTTGCCAGTGGAAAACAAGATTTGAAGCCAGTGTGGAGCGGCATCCCCGCGGCAGCACGGCAGCACACGGGTGCTGGCAATGGCACCGCTGCTGTCACCGCTCAGCAGCCACCAGCTTTGCAGCTGGGAAACTCCTGGGTAAATTCCCAGGAGATTTGTGCTTGATGGAATAATGTTGCCCCTGCCTTTTTCCTTTCCTTCCTAAATCTGGATTAAGCTGTTTTCAGACCAAAGAGGTGATATGAAATGTGGAGAGGAAGGAGGGGATACTGTGGAGGAAGGTCCAGGGAGGTGGGGGATGAGTGGCAGCTCCACGCCGATGCCCAGCCATGACCACAACAACCCAGGCACGGGAAACTCCTTTCAAAGGGTCTGAAATACCCATTTTAGAAATCTCTGGTCTCTGGCAGTTCTCAGGGAGAAATGGGGAGAATTACAGAGAAAACGGGGCTCCTGCCAAGGTGGAAGAGCTCAAAACCGTGGGGGTGACAAAGGAGGGATGTGCTAATGGTTTTCTACCATCCAGCACCTCTCCCAGACACTGAAGACAGCAGCAAAGGGGATTTAATTTTGAGATTAGAGAGGCTGCCCGACTGCAACCACACACTTGGGGTACAGAGACCGGAGCACCTCCAGCACCAGAGGTTTTAGCTCTAATTAGACCAACATCTGCCCGGCGACGGTCAGGGCTTGCGCAGTGGCTGCACTGGTCCAGGTTGGGTTGGAGATTTCCCACAGGCTCCTCCCACTACGTTTTTCTGCAATTTCTGAGAAATCTGGATATATATATTTTTTTTAATCCAGTGCATTCTTCCTCTCCAGGAAGATTAAATCTTGATTGTCAGCAACTGGTGTAGCCAGCAAGAAGATTTCCCAGACTAGTCAAAATGTCATCCTGGTAAAAATGCTAGTAATAAAAAATAAAAAGAAAGGGCCCACTATGGACCTAGGCCTGTAAAAATATCCAAAAGATGGATCTGAAAGTTTAGAAACAATTGAAGCTCAGCGGCAAAAGGGCGCTCCAGGGACCGCCAGGCCCAGCACAGAAATTCGGGGCGGGGGGGAGGGGGGTGGGGAGAGGGAGGGGGAACGATAAGCTAAAACAAAATTGACTGTGTGCTGGGTCTTGAATTAAAAGAAGGGAACAGACCCAGACATTTTCACCCATCTCAAAGAGATTTTGGGTTTATTGTTATTTTGCAAATTAGGGCAAGGAAGGAAATGCCCGAGGGATGGGTGGTGGGATGGGGAGGCGCTCCAGCTCCTGCTGCATCCCTGCTGGGCTGCACCGGGGCTGTCCTGGCTCCCACCCGCGGTGTTTTGGGATACTTGGGGTGTGGGAGGGCTTATCCCCAAGGAGAGGGTGCTGGGACAGGGAGGGGACCCCGAGGGTGTGTCCTGGTGGCACCCATCCTGCATGACACTGCCCACACATCGGGTAGGAAGCCTTCCTCCTCCCCTCCCGGTCCCCGCTGCCACCCCGCTTCATCTGAGAGCGCAGCATGGGGGAAAAGCATCGGTGCCAAAAGGGAGCTGGTAATAAACCCAGGCCAACCCAACCCCACCCCTGGAATAGCAGGTCTTGGAAAAGCCGGTTACGCCGGCGCCGCGTCGTCACCTTGTGTGGGAGGATATTTTGGGTCCCCCCCCACAAGGAAGCACGGCCGTTGCTGTTAGGATGCGGCTCCAGGGCTGAAATTGGGCTCAAAATTGGACTTCTGCAAGAGCTGCGGGGTCGCTGGGCAGGACGGCCACTGTCTGCTCGCTGCGGTGGCTTTTCCAAATTGAATGAAACTCTTTTGCTTCGTTCCCAAGTCAGGTGATGTCCCCAGGGACCCGGCTCTGACCAGCATAGGATGAAACCCCCACCACATTTTTGCTCCCCAGCAAACCCCGCTGCACTGGAGCAAGTGCCAGGAGAAGGAACAGGCAGGGAGAGAGACGAGTCTGGGGGTGGAGAGATGCAAAGATCAAACCAGCAGCGATTTCAAAATAAAATCCGACAGCCCAGGGAAAACACGGCATGTCCTTGCCGAGACTATCATTTATGCCAATTAAAAAAAAAAAAACTGGCATGGCACGAAGGGAGCTGCGTGGTATTTCCTGAAAAGGGCGTGGGGAGCATCCTTGGAAAGCCTTCCCTGCACAATATGCTTGCTGTTTCCAGAAAAATAAAGTTTGCTGTGACCCACCTGTCCCCGAAAAGCAGCTATTTAGGGCAGTACATGGTCAGCCTGGAGTCAGTGGCTGGGTCTGTCCTGACTGCAGAGTGGCTGGCACCTTCACCAGGCTCTGGGGTTTGGCTATTTACCTGCAGGTCTTTAACTGCTGCAAAATACCTTGGGGAAAAAAAATGCAGGAGAGCTCCCAAAGCACCCAGCACTCCCAATTTAAGGTGTTTCCCCCCCAGCTTTTGGCTGGTGGCCATTAAATCCCCCACCTGCCAGCCCCCAGAGCCTTGCCTGGCAGTGCCAGGACAGGCCAGGCGGGGGTCAGGAGGGGTTTTTCTTCTTCACCACCTCAGCTTTTGGGGGTATTTTGGCCTCAGTTGGGAATTTGGGGGTTCAGAGCTCAGCTTTGGGGTTTGCTGGAGAGACAGCTGTGGGAGTGATGGGTGGATGCATCCCCGCAGGGCTGTGGAGGGGCTCTGCTGCCTTTCCCTTGGGAAGGGACAGTTTTTGGCAGGAAAGGGGGTGTCCTGCGGGTTAGTGTCACACATGTCCCCGCATCCCCTGGAAAGTCAGGGCCAGGACTCACTCCCCATCCCAGCGACAGGGTGTGCTCGGGGCTCACCAAGGGCGTTCCTGGAGGTTTCAGCAGCGTAACAAGACTTGCCAAAGCCTGATCTCCAAGAGAGGTTACCTTTGGCATGGTATTTCAAAGGGGGAGCATGGAAAACAAACACAAACCCACAGCTTGGGTGGGTTTTTTTTCGCCTGAGCTCTGCTCAGAAGCTGCAGCCAGGCAGTAATTTGGGTGATCAGATCAGCTCCAGCGTTTTCTGGCCAGATGCGATGCTAAAGAGAAGCAGCTCCACCTAGGCAGGCTCTGGTGCTAAAGCAGAGCTGACCTCGACACCAGTTCAACCACCGACCATCTGTGCCGGGGACTGCACCAGCAGCATCTGCTTCAACCTGCAGCCAGGCTTTGAACCAACACCAAGGTCCCAAGTCTTGGAGTCAGTTTGGGGCTGAGAATTCAAAGTTTCCCCTTTGCACATTAAAAAACAATCTCTGATGTTTATTTTCTTTCCTGATGAGGCTGGAAAATTGGGGGTGAAAAAGCCTGTTTTCAGCAAATTTCCCTCTGCATCCTGCAAAGGCACCCCAAGACCCATGGCAGGGGGAAATCCTGCAAGAAACAAAACTCTACAGCAATAAAAACACATTCCAGGTGGAAAAAGACTCTTAAAAAAAAAAAGCAAAGTCAAAGCAGGGTTTTATGGAGACCTGGATGTGTCTGGATTAGTCCCATAAAAACCAGCATCAGCCGCTGGTGGGGAATATCGGTTTCCCTGCAGGAGACAGCAGGAGGGACGCTAACCTGGTCTCATTTTGAAAGCTGCTTATTAGCCCTCATCAAACATAATTACACTTCAAACCCAAATGAGATGCCCAACTGAATTTTAAATACACATTAATGTTTTTAAACGGGGAGGGGGGAAACATTTATTGAATCCCAGCCAGGCTTTAAGTGTTAAAATAGACACTGCTAATAGCTCCAAGAAGGGGGAGGGCTGCAGCTTCATTGCAGCTTTGCCAATTAAATACTTATTACTGACCAATTAAGCAGAAATCAACCTGGTTTTAAGCGATATCCAATTAAGCAGGTCCTGTGGATCAGCCTCAGTTGTTAACAGGGGGAAGGAAACACCTTCCCTCTGCCAGCCTCCCTGGGATGCTCAGACCGGGCAAGGTTTCTGCCTACCCTGCCTGTGAAAGATCCCTTTTACTTTCAACACTGCCACTCTCCTTGGGGAAATGCACTCCAAGGACCAGCCTGGGCACAGCAGAACCTTTCGGAACTAGGAAGGAAATGGAAAAGAAATGAAGGAAAAGGGGGAAATCGGCCACATGCAGAGGGTGGCTTCTCCCCACCCAGCTCGGCAGGTTGCTGCTGCCCGGCACACATGGGGCCATGCCCGTTTGCAGGCTTTTCCAAATATTATCCCAATATTTTCTTTCAGTTCCCAGATAAATAGGCCTCTTGAGCAGATTTTAAGCCTGCTCTGTTCCAACATTTTCTTTAAAGCAGCAGAGGAAACATTTGGGTTATGCTGAGCTGCTGATTCCCACTTTCAGGGCTGAGCTGCAAGGGGCTTTCCAAGACAAAATAGGGGCAGTGTTGGGTTTTTTTCCTTGTTTCATTGGGAGATATAAAGGGTGCCACATCACCCCTTAATCTTCTTTTCTTTCTGCCTCCAATCCCAAGCTGTGGTCCATCTTTCCCTTGCTTTCCTGTGAACTTCACAGATTTATAAGCATGTTTCTGGCTTTCCAGCTCCACTTTGCAGGGAGAGGGCACTTTGCAGCCTCTAGCCACGATGCGCTTCCTCCACAGCAGTAATCGGTGTCTGAAGTTGAATAACACAAATAAAACCCTCAACCACCCCTTGAAAAGGTAACCCAAAGGGTCTTGCCTTGCAGTTACTTTTGTTCTGGCATCTCCACTGAGCTCTGAATTTTCTGCTGTGGCTGGGATGAGAGGGAAGAGGTTTTCAAGCCTGGTGGGACATGAGTCGTGGCCACCAACCTGCTCCCAGCCTGGTTTGTCACCGCAAGTGGCAGATGACATGCAATGGCCAGCACCGGGCCAAGGGGCACAGCTGGCCGTGATGTCCTACAGCACCCCATGGGTGGGTGGGAGCACGCCCCTCTGCAAAGCATTCCCCCATCGAGCATCCCCTGAGCCGTGGGGAAGCCCCAGGGGAGCCTGCATCCCTCCTGTGGGGCCCAGGTGGCAAAGCCACCGCACCCGAGGGAGCCACAGGAAGTGCCCATGCAACAGCCTGGGTGTGATAGAGTCAGAGAAAAGATAGAAAAGGATAAAAATGAGCCAAATTTGGGAAAATTTTAGTGCAAGAGTGACTACATCAATAAGACTTTCCAAGGGCTGAGTGAAACGACTTGCAGAGGCTCCTTCCAACCAAAATTATTCTGGATGGAGGATGTTGCAAGCCCAGGGAGCCCAGGGTGGGTGAGCAGGGGCGACCGCACACTGCCTCATCCCAGGTGAGGAGTAGGTGCCACCAGATGATGCCAGGTGGCTTAGCCAGACCAAGGTAGGTGACCTTTGTGCAGCGTCTGGGATGGAGCCCTCGGCCATGTGGACACGGTGGGTGCAAAACCATACATGGCTCTGGGGAGAAACAGGGTGAAGAACTGGAAGGAAAATCAAAGGCTGTTGTGGCTCTGGGAGTCCCCAGTGGGTGGCAGGAGGGTGAGGGGAGAGTTGGTATGGGGGGGGCATCACTGAAGGCTTTGCTTGGCCTCATATTCTGTCCTACAACTGGTCCTTACTGGGCTGGGGGGCCGAGGGAGGTGATGCTCTCCATCTGCTGGGACACATGGGGACCATGGTGACGTGTCCTTGGGAAATGCCACCTGAGATATGCAGAAGCATCCCTGGAGGTACGCCCAAAGGGGTCCAGCCCCGGTGCTGGGACAAGCTCAGTGGCTGGGGGCAGGTTCCTTGTCCCCAGCTGGGTTCCCGGTGCTGGAGAGGGGGGAGCATGCCCTTTTCCAGGGCTGCAGGATGAGGCACAAAGAGGCAAAGAGCCCCAAGGCCATGGGTCCCGTGGTTGTCCCTGCCCATGCCTGACCTCTGGAGTGGCACAGGGGCTGCCTCAGCACGTTTTCTTCCACCGTTCATTTACCCCGGAGCATCCCTCAAGACCAGGGCAAGAAAATCCCCTCGCAGGGCCGTGCCACGGGTGTCCGAGGGCATCGAGGAGGTGCCACGGCACCCTGACCAACCCTGCCTGCACCCCGACACCCGCCGAGGCAGCCTGTGCGCCGGGCCGGCACTAGGTGGGGATGGCATTACACAGCCGCGCTGCCGCAACCTGCACCCGGCTGCGCGGGGAGGAAGGCCGGGAGGAAGGCCAAGGCGTGGGCTGCAGCCAGGGGGGAGAGCGGGGTCTCAGGGGTGCAGAGGACTGATGAGTTGGGCTGAAAGGGACGGAGGGAAAGGCTGCCGGGGAGAGATGAGGTGCGGGATGCAGGTGACGGCATGGCATGGAGGCAGCGTGGCAGGGATGTGGGTAGCAGCGTGGCAGGGATGCAGGAGGCAACATGGCAGGGATGCAGGCAGCAGCATGGCAGGGATGCAGGAGGCAATGTGGCAGGGATGCAGGCAGCAGCATGGCAGGGATGCAGGCAGCAACATGGCAGGGATGCGGGCAGCAGCGTGGCAGGGATGCCAGCAGCAGCATGGCAGGGGTGCGGGCAGCAGTGTGCCAGGGATGCAGGCAGCAGCATGGCGGGGGTGCGGGCAGCAGTGTGCCAGGGATGCAGGCAGCAGCATGGCGGGGATGCAGGCAGCAGCGTGGCAGGGATGCTGGAGGCAGCGTGGCAGGGATGCAGGCAGCAGCATGGCGGGGATGCTGGAGGGAGCGTGGCAGGGATGCAGGCAGCAGCGTGGCAGGGATGCTGGAGGCAGCGTGGCAGAGATGTGGGCAGCAGCGTGGCAGGGATGCTGGAGGCAGCATGGCAGGGATGCAGGCAGCAGCGTGGCAGGGATGCTGGAGGCAGCGTAGCAGGGATGTGGGCAGCAGCATGGCAGGGATGCTGGAGGCAGCGTGGCAGGGATGTGGGCAGCAGCGTGGCAGAGATGTGGGCAGCAGCGTGGCAGGGATGCTGGAGGCAGCATGGCAGGGATGCAGGCACCAGCGCAGCAGGGATGCTGGAGGCAGCACTGTCAGGCTGCTGAGATGGGTGTTATTGCAAAGACTGAGGCTGTCAGAAAGTCTGACCATCCTCTTTGCCCCTCTCAGGCTCATAAATGCCCCAAGCTGGGGCAGTATTGCTTTGTCTGCCCCTGCTCCAGCCAGTGCAGGCAAGGCAGTGCACAAATGCATCCCTGGGGGGGGTTGCACTGACCCCCCCCCGACCTGCCCTTGCAGGAAAGTGCTTCCTCTGGCACATGCTTGCCGAAGAATGGCGCGGGGCGAGCACCAGGCACTCGGTTTGGCTCAGCCCAAGCATCGCCGGATGCTGCAGCACATGGGTCCTACAAGCGGGGAGGGGTGGGGCAAAAAGTATTTGAAATTGTGGTGATTTGTCCTGCTGAATGGGACTGTTTGCCCTCCCAAAGAGCCTTGCTGGAAGGGGATGCGGCCCTGGTTCTGGGTCTGCTGGTGCCACGCAGATATCAGCCCCAAACAGCACTGGGAGGGATTCACACACCCAAAGGGATCCCAGGGAGAAATGCTATAAAAAGAGGAAAATACTCCTTTTTTCTCATCCAGGCTGCAGAAAGGCATTAGCAAATGGCACTTCACTTCCCAGGCCAGTGTCCCTGAGCCTGTACTTCCAGGGGATGCAAATGACCATATGTCACCTGAAAAGGGGTAAAAGTAAAATAAATAGCACAATTCCACATAGGGCAGAAACGAATTTGCGAAGTTCACAGCCCGGAGGAGTCGCATATGAGCACATTGCAGCCTTTTCCCTGAAATATGGCTGGAGCCAGCTGATGGCTCCCATGGGCCTGATCCTGCCCAAGGGTCCTGCTCTTCAGCTCCCCACACCATGGGCTCGGTGGGTATTCTGGGCCTGATTAGGGCAGACGTGGGCCCTTCGGTGTTGCCTCACCGATATCTCCTGGGGCCGAGGCATTTCCCTGGAGAGAGGCTGAGGGGATTTGTTTTATACTTGAAGGTATCAGTGCCCCTCGAGGAGATCCTGTCTGCCATTCTGTCCTCCTCGTCGTCACAACCAAGGGATGAAGGCAAGGAATGGGCTTGTCCCACCCTGCTGGCCCTCGTTCAGAAGAGACTGCAGCACCGAGGCTGCTCTTAGCCAGGAGAGCCCAGCCCAGCCACGGAGCTAATGAGTTTCCATGTTTATTACCGGCATTAATTACATTCTGCAGTTTCAAAAGGGAAACATTTCCCATGAGTGCTTCTCAGCCAGACCTTCTCCTGGGCCTACAGCTTGTTTCGTCCATGTGCCTGTGCTGGATTCTCATTACAGTGAGACACCAGCACGGCTGCAAGCTGGGCAGCTGGCCACAAAGCTCCTGGCCTCACTGGAAAGGCTGGGAGGTGGCGGCAGCACAGGGATAGGAATTCAAAGTGCTCGTGGTCCCAGTGCTGCCTTGACACAGGGTTAAGGCTGGATGAACACATGGCAGGAGGAAAACCCCATCACAGGGGAGCATTTCGCACTCCCTGCTTTGCCTTGGCTGCTCAGCCACATGCAATACCTCCAAAACCTCTCTTGGACACGATGAGCCAACACGATAAAACCTTCATGTGAAAAAGTTTAATTCCCAGCACTCACTGTAAATCCCTCGGAATCCACTTGATCCAATCCTACCTCCTGAGTCTCTACCAAAAGGCTCAGCTCGCGTCCACCACCTCTGCGTGAGGCTTCTTCAGGGAGAGCATCGCCCCGAAGCCTGGGTCCAGGAGCCACAGGATTTTCCCAGCCTCCTGCAGGGACCTGAGCACCAGCAGCAGGAACCGAGGATGCTCTAGGCCATCAGCATCCTCAGGGAAACCTGGAGGCAGCTTTGACAAGGCACAGATTATTTACAGATTTCAGGCAAATTTGGAAAATATTTGGGTGTTAAAAAAAAGAAGCTGGCCTGGATATGCCAAAACATTTCTTCTGGGGTTCCCAAAATGAAGCACCTCAGAAATACCCAACCTCTGTTCTTGAAGATTTTTCAGGAACCGTGGAGTTTTACCCTCTATTTGGAAATATTTTTTTTTTCTTTTTTTTTTTTTTAAGTTTTAGAAGGGGTTTAACGATCTGCAAACACAAACTTTGCATTTCATGTTAAACTGACTGTTCTGGGGTGATCTAAAACCGGAATGTTTTGGGCATTTTTTTTGTTTTTAAATCAGGCCATTTCAGTATAAGCTGAATTTATTTCCCCCCCCCTTCCCTCCCCCTTATATTTCCCAGATAAGCCACTAAATGACAAGTCCCTTTTTTCACCCCACAGCGCACGGCCTTTCCAGGCCATCCCATGTGCTCAGCTACAGGACAAACCAAACCTGATCCAAAGGAGCTTCCCACGGTGCTCCCTGCAAAGCCAGCCACAAATAACCAACTGCATTGCTGCCAAATTCATGTGCCAGCATCAATTTCCAGCTCAATCCGTGTACCAGCATCATCATCATCAACTGGGCAGCGGGCAACATTCCTCGAGCTGCCTCAAGGAAGCCGGAGCATTGCCCTGATCTGCTACTGCATTTGAGATGTATCTGCCCTGACTTATTACTGCAAATTTCTTGGACCTGGGGCATCGCTGCCCAAGCCTGCTGCCACCATGGAGCTAAACACACTGACTTAGTGGTCCAGCTAAAATTAAGCATCCAAAAGCCAGAGCTGGGATGCTGCAGCTCGGATTGCATATAACTGTAGAAAGAGGAAAAAAAATATACAATGGCCACAAACTGTTTGCATTTTGAAATTGAAACGTTTACTTCCTCTGGTATTTTTGCAACAGTGCTGAAGGCAGTGCAGGCGATGGTCGTGGCCAGGGGCCATTGAGGCTTCGAGTGGCTTGTGTGAAAACACTTTTTGCCACAGAGAGGTCCCTTGGGGTTTTTTCGTGACACGCAGTAACTTAAAGAACTGCATTTGGATGGTATCAGTGAAAGGGCCTCTGTATTTCGCTTCCAGCACACATGATTTTTGCATCGTTGGCCTCAGCCGGCTGCACATGGAGCGGCACAATCATAGAATCACAGAATCATTAAGGTTGGAAAAGACCTCTAGGATCATCCAGTCCAACAAGGTGGGGTCCCCCTGCTTGACCACGTGCCTTTCAAGCGACCCCAAAATCTATCCTATATGAAAGCAACCTCAAACATAAATTTACACAAAAAGAGCATCTCTATACATTTGACAGTTCGAAAGCCCACACACAGGGGTGAGCTGCAAGGGTACACCGGGAAACTGTGGTTGGGCGTGTGCCAGAAGCACCACATCCCTCCACAGCAGGGAGGTTTTGGAGATGAGCAGGTTTCTTGGCTGATATTGTCCACATCAAGTCTTCTGGGGAAGAAACAAGAGAGGTCAGAGGGCTGCAGGGATGGAGAGTTGCCCACTTTGTGGGTCAATCCCCCGAAGTTATAGGGTGAGCCTTAAACTGACCTGGTGTTCGACCCAGGAGTCCAGCTCCAGCCTGAAGCCTCACATTAGTTGCTGAAAGCATCTCTCTAGCCCCGGGGCAACAGCTCTGCTCCCTCCCCTCCCTGCTGCAGAGGGCTCAGAGGCACCAGCTCCCTCCTGTGCCTGGGTGTCCCCAGGGAGGGGACATGGACCCATCAGGTCAGTGATCAGGTCCCAGCACCTGGGATCAAACTCCCCAGACCTCACCCTTTCCCAAGCCATGGCAGCACCCGCAGAGGATTAAAGCCCTCCTAATTTCCAGTCTCCATTTATTCCTGTCCACTTTTAGTCTCATTTGTTCTGGTGCCAACATTGTCTTTCAGCTTAAATAACTTCCCCTTTCCTGGTGTTTCCCTCCTCAAGGCGCCAGTGAGCATCTTCTCTCCCAGCCTTGGTCTGGCACACCTGAACTGCACACATCAGGAGAGGGGATTTTCCTTTCCTTAGATGAGGATCTAAGAAAATACAATACCAGCAGCTGCAACTGCGCAGAGCCGACCAGGCTGAGCAGCCCCAGCCCTGTGGAGCTCAAAACCTGTTGAAAGCACCAGCCGGGGCTGGATTCATCAACCGATGCTGCTCAGCTGGAGCCACTCTGCCACCGCAGGGACCTTGATGCGCTCCACCACCTACCCGCCTCCATTCGAGCAAGGTGACATTTTGGAAGCGCACAGTCAGCTCACCAGGAAACGTGATTTTGGAAACCCCCCAAAAGAGTGGCGGTGGGGGGGTCAGCCTGTCTCAACCATTGGGCTTTCCTCTGGGCACAGGGCAGAGCACCAGGAGCCCCACGGAAGCTGGTGGGGAGGTGGTGGTTCAGCTGGAGACTCCTGCCTGGACACAAGGAGCTGGTGGCACCAAGGCGGGCTGAGCACGATGAGAAGGACCCAGGGATGAAGGCAGGGACCAGGGATGGAGGAGGACCCTGCAGAAGGGATAAGGCAGGGAGGTGGCCCGGGGCTACTGTCCACCCTGTGGCATGGCAGGAGAACATCTGGCATGTCAGAGCCGGAGACCCCAGCACAGGATCCAGGTGGCACCCAAATAACCAAGGCTAGGAACTAATGAGCTGGGATTAAGCCTTGGGCCCAAGCGGTGCTGGGAAAGACAGGAGCGAGAGGGGAGGCCAGGAAAGAGCATTCTGTGACCCCAAAATAAGGTGAGCAGTGAGAAGCAACTGCTGAGGCTCCTTTTTACACCCAATTTCAGGGAGGTGGTCTCACTAGCTCACTCAGTGCACTGACCGCAGCCATGTTCAGGTTGTTGCTTCATTTTGGCTTTTTTTTTTTTCCCTAAGAAAAAAAAAAGCCCAAATCCTGCAGCACATCTGTCAAAATCCACGTTCGCAGCAGAAATGGTGGCTCCGATTCTGCCACTGGGGTCCATGCCCTCAAGCCAGGGGGGAAAGGAAGGTGGCATTGCAAGGACAGGAGCATAAATCAGAATATTGATTTAAACATAACTATTGATTTAACCCCTCCTGCTGCTTCCCTGCATTCCCCACACGCTCATCCAAATGACAGAGAACATCGTTTTAGACTAACTCCATCGTTGCTTGCTGTGGAAGCCATCGGTCCCCAAAGTCCACGGGTTCCTGCGTGCTCAGGCATGGGTGGCGTGTCCCCAGTTGTTCCCCTGCCAGCATGCACAGGCAGCACCTGCCAGCCTCAGAGGCGGTGCTGGGCACGACTGGGAGCAGGATTTGGCCCTGGGAATGGGGCAGGGTGGTAGGTAGGGATGGCAGAGCTGGGATGGCCAGGGATGGCCCCAAGATCAAGAGCATGCGCGGCAGCATCACTTTACCTGAGGTCATCAGTACCGCCGGTGCTGATTACATCTACCCGAGGGCTTGTTTCCTGCCATAGCAAACAAAATCAGGTTCTGAGAGTATTATTGCATATATATCTATATATATATTTATATATATCTCCCTGCAGCTCCAGGAGGACCCCGCAGGCTGCATGCATTGCATAGAGGAAAGGGGGTGGCTGCGATGCACACAGAGATGCTGCCTTATCTTAAACTCACCCAGAAAAATCCCCTCAGCACCTCTGGGGCTGCAGCTTTCCTGCCTTGAAGCAGTGTGTGCAGGGCAGAGGTGTTTTGGGGAATTCCCCTGCTTAGATGGAGCGGGGAGCCGGTGAGACATCAGGGCCGAGGCGTGAGAAGCGATCCCTCCCAAATGCAGCCCAGCTTGAAAACCTGCCAAGCACTAACACTAACAGTCAGTGTGTTTATATCGCACCTTCCTGCCGGAGTAGCAGAGTGGGGGCTATTTTTGGCATATTTTGTCACTGCTGGAGGCATCGGTGAAGGCCAGGAATGGCACAGAGCTGTTGGGAAGCCCCAGAGGCAACTGCCCCAGGCGTGGGGTGAGGTGGTGAGGGACGTGGGAAGGTGCTCTGAGCCCATGAGCCCATTAACACAGGGACTGGGTTTAGCCTGCAGGACATGGGGCACATCCCTGGCTTTGAAAGACCTGGGGATTAAAAGCAGCTTGGACCAGGATAGCCTGTCCAGGCCACCTCCTATCCCAGCCCCATGCTGCTCCCCTTCATCCTGTGCAGGAACAGAGCAGGAAAGCTGCCCTAAGCCCTCACCCACCAGGTGCTTCCCCCTTCCTACCCATCCTACCCATGCACAGATGTGGCCATCACCAGGACACCAGCAGCAATGTTCCAGCATCACTGGGCACCTCTTCCAGCCTCACCCGCTGCCTTTCGGCAGGGCTTACTGCTAACAGCGAGTTAAAAACAGAAATGAAGAAGAAAGAATGAAGCGGCATTGCTCATTGCCCACTTGCCATCATGCCACAGGGCTTGGCTACAATCCTTCAACTCACTGTCGCCTTTAAGATAATTTAAACCATCCATCTTCCCCATTTTGCCCCAGCAAGTGACCTCCTCGCCCACCGTTTTGGATTTGCTTTGTCCCTCCTGTGAGCCCAGGCTGCGGTTGCTGGCCTGCGGTGGCACATCCAGACGTCCTCTGCACCAAGGACTGCTTTTCCTTTCAAAATCAGCAAGATCAGCAATGAGAGCACATGAGTTCTTGCAAGCACTTGCAGGCCAATGGCTTTGGCAGATACCTGGGTCTTTTCTTCCAAGCATATAACTAAAACACAGAGCACAAGTGGCACAAAATCCCGGGTTTGATTTGGGCAGAGTTCGGACTCTTATCAGCCAGGAGGAAAACAGGTAAAACCAGGACCAGGAGCTTGGCAGGTCAGGAGCTACTGGCCAAACCCCAAACCAGGCGTGCTAACTCCAACTGCCCCACTGCAGCAGAGACCGTGGCTGGAAGCACCATCCTTTCACATGGCTTGTCCATAAAACCCAAGTTTCAAGCCCAGAAAGCAGGTGGGGAGGTGAGGAGAGCCCTCCTTCCACACTAGCCCCATGTCTGTGGTCTCACATCTCCTCCAGCCTTTGCTGCTGCTAATGCTCAGTGCATCATCTGAGGATGGGGCCACCTGAAAATTTCTTGTCTAGCACAGGTAGATTGCACTCCACCTGAGAAGTGCTTTATCCTCACGAACACGTGGTGAGGGGAAGGCACCATGAGCTCTACTTGGCATCAAGAGCCTGAATTCAGCCCTACCCTTGAGCGTCCATTCAGACCCTGCGCTTTCTCAGGGTCTCTTTATTTTAACCCCAACTGCACAGATTAAATTAAGAACAGCCACATTAATTTCATGCATGCATTAATTTAATGCCATGCATGTGAAGGGGCTGAGGATTTCTCCTCCAGCTGAGGGCAGGAGCCCCACAGCTGCCTTGAGCCCAGCACTGGCTCCCAGCGTTGCCAGCATGTCCACCTCCTCCTCCCCACTGCCAAGCAGATAACAGGGTAATTGTGATAATGAGCCTCTGCCCTCCCAGCCCTTCCCAAAGCACTTAATGAAGCCAGGCACTAATGAACTAGGCTTCACGGCGCCCTGGAGATGGGTTATTGCCACTTGAAGCAGAGAGAAACCAAGGCGGGAGCAGGTGGAGTGGCTGACCCTGGTGATGAGGTACCTTGGGCTGGATGCAGGAGCTGGAGCTGCCTGCCTGGAGCAGGGAAAGGATGGCAGGTAGACGTGATGGTAACCACAGCTCTCTCAAGTGGTGCCTGTGGCTGGAGGGACGGGCTTGCCAACATTTGGGAGGGCAGGGGGGACTCCCCTCCCATCCTGGTCCCAGCTCAAACCTGAGCTGCTTTGAGATAGCCATGGCTGTGTGTCTGGAGCTCCCGACACCCGGCTTCCTGGCATTGCCCCCTCCTCTGCTTCCTGCTCCCTGAGTTTTACAAGACCCCAAATGCAGCCACAGAGGCTCAGAGCAGGAAGACTCACAGGTCCCCTTGCAAACGAGCTTCCTCGGTTTTGTGACTCACCAGCCCAACCTCCTCCGTGTCACTCATGACTCTGTTTCACTTTGCCAGAGCAGCATTGTGCTACTTCTTATCAACAAAGAAGACAACAGCCTGGCAGCGCGCCCCACCCTGAAGGGACAGCCTGGCCCCACTGCAGACGCGTGCCCGACACCTCTCGCCACAGCATTTTTGGACCAGCCTCCATGTTCTCGTGCAATGAGCATCCTCCCTTTATTCCTCTTGCAGACGACAGGTCCCCCCGCAGCAGCTGCTCCTGCCGGCAGGGTCGCGGTGCCTTTTTCCAGGTCTGCCTGCAAGGATGAAGGCAGCCAATAAATCACAAGGATGCAGCCCCTGCATTGCATGCTCTTCCAACACACACTTCCTCACATGCACATTGACGGCATGCTAAAAATATTCTTTGCTTTTTCACCGATTAAAATTTTCCAGGAGAGTTGGAACCAGAGCCCACACCCTATCTGTAAACCAGTGGTTTTCCCTCAACCCCAGCCCTGCTGGGAAAACAGAAAATACTGAACAACATTTCTGGTACTTTGGGGGTTTTTTTCAGTCATTTTAAAAGCCTGGCTAAAATATCACCTTTTTCAATAATTCATTACATGATGGCTGGCACTGTCCCACAGCCAAGCTCGCACTGCCACACCAGTCACGCACCCACTGGAAAAGCCTGTGGCTGAGCTGGCATGCTCCCACTCCCCACTCAAAGTCCCATTTTGATGCTGGGAAAATTAAAAAAAGAAAATACATTCTTAAACCAGCTTGTACCTGGTGTTAGGCAGCAGAGAGCTAATCCCAGCCTGGTGACAGCTCTGAATGACAATGGCCAGTCACCATTTTCTGGGCAAACCTTTCAGAGGTGCCTCTTGTTCAAGGTAAAGGAGAACTCTGAATGATGCTCACAACCTCCCGGCCACTGGGCCAGGCCCCTCTGTGCCATCGCCATCGCTCTTTTTAACAGCATTTTCTTTGCCCAGTTTGGCTCTAGCCATGGAGGAGGAGATGGGGAGGCCACAGAGGGTGTTTACACAACAAGGAGATCGTCTCAGCAAGACCGGAGCCTTTGCCAAACCCAGGGCTAAGCTGATGTGAAGGAGATGCCATCAGTGTGTTTTTGCTAATTATCACTAATAATTATTTGTGCGTAGCTGCTCTTAGGAGCTCTGGTCCTGGCTCAGCAGAGCTCTTGCTCTTGCAGCCTTGTGCAAGTGGAACAAACAGGGGGATCCTGCCTCAAAACCCTGGGGAAGAGAGGAAGAGGGGGGCGAGTGCGGTGCCTGGGCAATGCCCTGACCATGGTGGTGGGCACAACATGTGCCCCCGGTGCTGTCCTCTCTCCCCACTCACACCAGTGACGGCCAGTTAGACCCCGTTTGTCCTCCCTTTGCTTTTCTGAGCGCATTCAGCTCCTCGGCCTCTTGTCAAAAGCCAAATTCATCACAGCAGATCTATTAGTGGCTTTCTCCCCCTCCCCGTGCGGGATGTATTTCTGCTGACACGGCAATCTTTTCCCTGTCAACGCGCCTTGACAGCACCAGGATTTCTCATTTCAAACCCTGGTGTGTCCCAGGGTGATTCCCAGCTCCTCCATTAACCCCTGGCCCTGCAGGATGGGGGCAGCCAGCCCTGATGGATGCTCTGGTATATCTTTCACCTCTGGTTAGCAGACGCTGTCTCTTGTTTTTCCTCCCAGCACTTGCCATACCTATGCAGAAGAGCATTTAACCTGGAGGTAATGGGTGTAGAGACTTTTCTTCTCCTTTTCTCCTTATCTTCTCTGCTGAGAACAATGGAGGCAAGGTTTGCAGAAGGAGGTAATATCTTTTTTTAGACTGACTAAAATAATTAGAAGAAAAAACAGGCAGGCTGTTGGGTACATGAGCCCTCCAGCAGGTCTGAAATAGAAGCAGAAGTCTGCAAAGCTGAATACCAGTAGAGAACAATAGCTCCAAGCGTGACTTGTTGAGTTAACCAGTTCTGCCACCAAAGACCATTCCCCAGCTGTTTGCCCTGGGCTAAGGAACTTCATCACCCCTCTGCTGAAACCTGCTGTCCTGAGACCACCCCGCTGTCAGGGGCCACCGCTGCAGCCGAGGGAGTCACGGTGCCACATGGACCTGAGCTCCGGGCGCTGCTCCGCAGGGGCTTCACGATGCCCAGAGTGCCACCATGGTACCCATGTGGGCATCCCGCCCCTCTCTGCGCCCTGTGCCCTGTCCTGCTGCTCCTGGGACCCTGCCTGGCCCCCGCCCCCCGACACTGTCCCACCCTGTGCCCCAGGACCCTGGCTGACCCTGGGGACCCTCTGATCCCAGGGACACTGTCCCACCGTGGGGGTCTGGCCTGATCCCTGGGGACCCTATTTGATCCTGGGGACCCTGCCTGATTCCTGTTGACCTCTCCCACCCCAAGCTCCTTGCCCCAGCCCAGGGACCCTGTCCCGCCCCGCCGTCCATCTCCCACCCTGCAGCCACATCCTGACCCCAGGGACCCCGTTCATCCCACGGGCCCCCTCCCTTGGACTTAGTCCCACCCTCCTTTCCCCCAGACCCAGCCTGTCCCGGAGGGGTCCCAGCCCCTCTCCCGCGGCCGGGGCCGGGGCCGGGGCCGGGGCCGGGGCCGGGCCAGGCGGGGGGGCCGGGCCAGGCGGGGCCGGCGGCGGGAGCATCCCCGCCTCCTCACTCGCAGCGCCGGAGCCGCCGGAAACCCGGCGTTGCTGTTTGCTGCTGCTGCTGCTCCCCGAGAAGTTGGTTCGGAGGCGAGAGCCGGGGGCCCGGCTCGGCTCGGCCCGGCTCGGCCCGGCATGCCCGCCCGCCCGGGGCCGGGCGGTGCAGGGGGGCGGCGGAGCCCCTGAGCGGGCGGCGAGGAGCGACTGGCCCCGGCCCGCCATGGAGCAAGTGAGTCCGAGCGGGACCGGACCGGACCGGACGGGACGGGGACCCCGGGGCGGGGCGGGACGGGACGGGACAGGGAGGGGACCCCGGGACGGGACGGGACGGGACAGGGAGGGGACCCCGGGACGGGACGGGACGGGACAGGGAGGGGACCCCGGGACGGGACGGGACGGGACAGGGAGGGGACCCCGGGACGGGGCAGGACCCCCTTGTTGCCAGCCAGGAAGGAAGGGTGGAGGACCACACCGGCCACTTTGGGCTTTTTGGGGGTCTCCACCGGTGCTGGGATATCCCTAGCCCCTCTCCGCCCGGGTCTGGCAGCAGGAGGTGGTGGGGGCAGAAATGGAGCCCCCAGAGGATGGGGGTCCCTTTGCCCAAGTAACCCCTGTTGCCTTCTGGGCTCGGCCGGGTGCGTTGGAGCTGCCGGGATGGAGCATCCCGAGAGCTTTTTGGGTTTTAAACTTTCTAACCGGCCGGGTGAGGCTGACGGGCAAATGTTGGCGCTGCCGGAGGACGAGTGCTGGCAGACTCGGGCTTGTTCGAATGCCACGCTTGCTCAGGCCACCTTGTGCTGACTCTTGCTGGGGTGTTGTACTTCCGTACTGGAGCTGGGCCTCGGTCAGACCGCAAGCTTGGCCATGTCCACATACCTAGCAGCCTTCCCCAAGTCTGTCCTCCTCCTCCATCTCTGCCTGGGATGGGTTTAACTCTGAGTAGGGCAGCGGTGCTTCTCCTGCATGTGTAGGTTTTCGTGTCGTGGGATCACACCCCAATAATCCGTCCCCGTGCAAATTGATTAAGATGCCACAAATTTGTTAGCAAGTTAAACAGGTCGTTTTCTCCCCTCAGCCAGCCACCCAGTGATTCCTGCTTCCTTTCCTTAAACGAGGTTTTGCTGCTCACGCACAAAGAAAGCTCCCAATAGGACGGACTGCTGGAGGACTTCAGGCTCTAGTACATGCGTTGCTGGTAGCTGTGGCTTGTTTCTTCCCCCCATACCTCCCACCCCCCCAGCCCCTTATTTCAGCACCCAACATCTTGTGGCAAAAATGAAAGCTTTTTTCAAGACAGCAGGGAGACAGCAAAGCAGTCCAAGTTGGTAGCCACTGAGAGTTGTTGTTATCTGCCAGGATCCATGAAATTAATCCACAGCAGAGAAACTGCTTCCAGCTGGTGTCCGTGCTCACCAGGCACCTGCCAGCCCAAGGGGCTTCGTGATGGCCCCTGGGGTTTGGGAGCGAGGAGGGCTGGCAGGGCTCCGGCTGCCCCACTGCCTCCCCAGCACCGGCCGACTGAGCGGACGCTCCTCGTTAACGATAAATGAATCCTCGGGTGATTGCTTTCAGGAGGGGGCGTCAGATGCAGTTTCCCAAGTTTCATGTGGATCTGAGCTGTTTATTTCCAGTGAGACGGTTTTGCTCCCGTGGGTTGGGGAGAAGTGGAAGTGCTAACAGCCGGGCTTGGAAGATAATGTGGAAAGGGAGTAAAAGAGTGGAGGTCTGGAAATGCAGGTCGTCTCCTGGGAGGTGTTCGTCAGTGCCTTGCTAGGGAGGAGTGTGTGATAAACCAGTTGCTTGCTTTAAATGAAGTTACTGTAACTGGGTAAGGTACTTCTGTGCACTATATGTAACTTGTAAAAGCACCACCACGAGTCCGCTCTTGGGGTTTTTTTTTAGTTAAAGAGGTGAAAAGTATGTGGGTTTATGGGCCCTTAAAACACAGGGGTGGGGAGGAGAGAAATAACCACCTAATTGTTAAATAAAAAGCTGTCCTGTCCCCCTAGTTCGGCATCTCTGCTAAGCTGCAAGACGTGAGTCTAAACCAGGCTGGAAGAGTGAAACTCATGTTTTGCTTCTAACGCCGCTGTGATGTAAATTGCAAAAATGACTCGTATGGATTGGTTTTGGGAGTGATGCCTTTGGCATGAGCCAGCGCTGGGATAACTCAGTTCTTCCTTTATTTACACTGGCTCACTTGGCTGATGTCTTCTCAGGGATTTACACCAGCGTCAGGAGTGAATCCAGCCCAAGAACATCCCAGGAAGGATATGTTAGTATTTCTTGCAGAAAGAATACCCACATATAGCTGAGTTAACAACAGCAACTCATCTTTTCGTGCCATGCTCCAGTTTTAATAGTAGAATCACAGGCAGAGAGTGCAGGACGGAAGCAAAGCCCTCCTTTCAGTACCCTTTCCTGGCCAACCTCCCCTCGCTGATTTGGGGCAGGGGTGGCATAAAAATAATCTGCAAAACTGTCAGGCACCGCCTCCAAGACTCTTCTTGCTTTTGCAGGAATGAACGGTCAAGTTGCATCATCTGGTTTTTTACGCCCTTAACCTGCAGGCGAGGTATTACTGCAACTACACCCCCATCTTGCGATGTGCTGTGTGTGTGCAAACGGGGAGCTGCTGACCTAGAGCCCGGGCAGCCCCCAGCACCTGCAGAGCCCAGGATCGCACCCCTCACATCTATTTTGTAGCAGGGGAGCAGAGGAGGCACCAGGCAGCTCCAGCTCAGGTGACTCCTGCGCAGTGTGGGGGGCAGAGCTCTTTGCTCGTGGCTGCTGTCATCTGCTGAGAGCAGCAGTCTCCATCTCATCTCACCTTCCCTCTCCTGGGATGCTCAGCTGGGGCAGGCTGGGACTCACAGATCCTCTCTGCGGATGCGCCCAGATGCCGGCACAGCTGCGAAGTCCTGCCTGGTGTGGAGGGAACCCCATGCGTGGCTCCTTCCAGGCGGGTGGCTCCAGCCAGGGCTCCTGAGTGGCCTGGGGAGAGGGTGAGCTGCAGGGCCACCCTGCAGTGCCACGGAGAGGAGGTACCGTCCCTGGGAGGCTGGAGAGCTGGCCAGCCTGCGGGAGCAGGCAGCCTCTTGAAGGCTGCTGGACAAGCTCTGCCCTAGCTTTGCAGCTCTGCCTTGTGCAGAAGTGCAGGCACGAGCCCGAACTCCAACAAAAAAGGTTACTGGGGCAGGTTGTTTTTTCAGAGGTAGATGTTAAGCTCTGTGTCTTCACAGGGAGTACTTTTATTTTAAAACCAGAGGAGACAGGGTAGTTTTCACTCTGCAGGGCACCAGGAGAGGCCACAGATAGACATATTTGCCATGTGATTTCAGATAGCCTTTCTGCCCGGTGGTGAAAAAGAGCAGGAAAAATTAATCTTAAAGCAAAAAATCCTTAAGGAGTAAAACCATTTTGGCAGCTGTTTGTCTGGAGTCACTCAGATAAACTCTTCGTAAAGCTACATCCATGCAAAATTGCTATGAGGGAGGTTAAAGTCCGTGCCCAATTATCTAAAAATGACATCAAAAGGGCGCTTGATCAGGAAACCAGCAGGTCTATATTTGTGCAGCAGTTGATGTTTGCTGAAGTCGCAGATCACAACTGAATATAACTTCCTGGCAACCTAAAAAGTCAAGTTTAAAAAAAAACATGCAGTACCCCTCGTTTCCCAGCAAACTATTTCATGCTCTGTCATCCTGTACTGTGGCCCTTTCAAACAGAGCTCGGTACAATCGAAATAACTTCTACAAAGGGCGCCAAGGATGTTACAGATTTCCGCCTCATTTTCTTTTAGGTGATACATGGTTTATTTAAGTTTCTTGTGCTTGGTCTGCACCTGAGCCAGCCCGCAGATCCAAGCCTTTTCCTGACCTTAGCGGGGATCGGGATAAATGCGGGTGCATGGGGTATTTAATCTGTTTTTCCTCTTTTTATGGGTGTGAGTTCCCTCTTTAGAGTAACAGCTCACTCCAATGGCGGCTGCTGTCCAAGGGCGTGTTCGTTGGGAGTCTGGTGCATGAAAACAGATTTATTAGCAAGGCTCTCCTCCGAATTTTTGGAGCTCGTCTGTACTCACTCGCTCTGTTCTCATTCTCTTCTGGCCATGGGAGCGTCCAGCTTTGACTCCTTTCCATGCACATGGGATTTCCTCATGTTATGAAATATGATGTCTGAGCTCCAGCCGCTCTGGTTTGTTTTGTTTCGGGTTTTTTTTCCTACAAGAAAAAGTTTCATTCAGCAGCTAGAGAGGGCTGTTTGGGGACAGTTGGGGCTCTGGCTTCGTCGTGCATCCTTGATTTGTGCAAATGTGCTGCCTTTCTGCAGCAGGATTGCTGCCTCTACATACAGACAGGGACATGGAGGAAACCGAGGCTGGGGGACATTGGGTTCCTGGGAGGACGCTGGAGGATTTGGGGTTGGCTTCTCCTTACAAGTCACAAGGCTGGCGAGGTGTTTGTATAAGGGGATTTGGCTCAGTGAGGGATTCCCCTTGCTTTGCTCTGGGGAAAGAGGATTAGCGAGGGGTCCACAGGGTGTTGGGAGCAGCGGGGAGGCAAACGGGGATCTTGCCTTTGCAAAGGCTCTTCAGTGCCCTGGAGAGGAGGAAAACTCTCATCTTTAACTGCTGGTAAAGGCCATCAGCTAATAAACCTGGCTGCCCCCGCTCCCCGTCTTAGGTTTCCTGTCTCCATTTGATGAGAATATTGATATTGGATATTTCTGATGTTTTTTTCAAAGCAGGGAAGTTA
Source organism: Phalacrocorax carbo (assembly GCF_963921805.1). Classification (NCBI taxonomy): domain Eukaryota; kingdom Metazoa; phylum Chordata; class Aves; order Suliformes; family Phalacrocoracidae; genus Phalacrocorax; species Phalacrocorax carbo. Next base: position 3,927,344 of record NC_087519.1, on the reverse strand, counting down.
TGCATCTCCTGGTTATTACCAGACCTGGAAAGCCAGTAGCCTCCCAGTGCAGGATGCTGGGGTGCCCTGTGCTGATGCTGTGGGTGGGTGAGAGTGGGCTGTGACAAACAGCAAGGAGCTAAAGGCAGGACAAAAAAAAACCCCTATTCTTGGTGCTGCCTTCTCTGCAGGTCCTTCCCTCTGCCTACAAACCATGCAGCAGCCTGCTGGGAACATTTTAGTGCAGATGTGATGAAGTCCTGGCCCTCGTGCCTTGGGTTTGCCCACGGGATTTGGTTTGGGGGCAATGACCAAATGTAGAGACCTGGAGGAGAAGCTTGCAGAAGTTGCTGTGGGCTAAAACATGAGCGTTGCTACTGATGCCAGCAGGATCCGTCCCGCTGCAGCTCATCAGAGAGCTGGAGGAGCAAAGCGGAGAGGAGGGTGCTCGTTTTCAAGGAGCCCTTGGTGCACAGCGAGCAGGGAATACCTCCACGGAGAGGGGAGCAGAGACACTGGGGAAGCGGAGGAGCAAGGTGGGCTTGCTGCAATCCCAAAGGTGTCCCCAGGGGTGGCCAGGGTCCATGCCTGCTCCCAGTCCTGCAGCAGCTCTGGGGTGGGATCTCGTTGAGTTTTCCTCTGGAAGATGCCAGTCTTTTCCCTTGTGATATGGTGGGGAGGGACCATGTGTGGTCTGTGCTGAGGTCTTGTCTGGACAGGCTTTCTGATGACCTTCGTTAAATGGATGGAACGTGCTTTTGACATAATTCCTTCTCCCATCTGTCTTTGCAGGATACAAAGGAGGAGGTCTCGGAGAAACCAAAGTCTGCTCCAACCGCAGAGAAATATGGCTGGATTAAGAAAAGCAGTGGGGGACTCCTGGGACTGTGGAAGGATCGTTACATCCAGCTACGGAAAACGCAGCTCGTGGTCTATGAGGATGAGGTATGGTCACAGCTAACGGCCTTGAATGAGGGACAGGACCAGGCCCTTGGTGACAAATATTCCTGTGGTTTTTGCTCTTCCCTCCAGCCCCTTCCTTTCAAAAGAGCTTCTCCAGTTACCTCCAGGAAGGGTAAATGCTATAAAGAAGAGAGAGCAGCTGCATTTTACAGTATATTATATATTATAAATATTTTAGGCAGTAAATATTTTGACAGTGCCATTGCAAAAAAAAAAAAAAAACAAAACAAAACCAAAAACACAAAAATGGGGGCAGGACATCCTGTGAGAAGGCAAAAAGAGCAAAGCTTTGAGCGGAAGCAGGATATGTGCTGTGCGTTTTTTGGCATTTAAAGGATAAAACTGGATTGTAGCAGGCTGACTTCCCACCTGCCGCTTGAGGGAACGGCAGGCAACCTTGCAGCTGTTTGGCACCCCTCAAGCAGCTCAAATTGTTGCTAGCCAGACTCTTCAGGGTTTAGTTTAGCCACCGATGGATGCAGGGTAAGATTGTGAGTGGTTGCTGTCCTCCTTAAGCAGGGACACAGTCTGGATTTGGCTCATCCTTACCCTTTACTTGAGCCAGTACTGAGCGAAGGACCCCTGGGAGCCTTCTCCTGGACTTCCCTAGATAAATTGCTTGCCTTAAGTTCATGGCCTCATTTAGAGCTGTTTCAAATCAAATGAGAAATAAGAGCCTAGCCAAATCTGTCCTGCATCTTCATGCAAGAAGAATGGAGTGCAGGGCTGGTCCTGCCGGGCTGCAAAGGTGGCTCTTTCCTGAGTCAGGCCCGAGGTTCCTGGGCTGGAAGGGGCCTCTGCAAGAGCAGTGTTTGCCCCAAAAGTCAGAAATTACAGTGCAGAGCATAAGCTACAACCCAGGCAGGTTTGAGATCAGGGGTGGGTAAGTCTAAGCCCTGCTTGAAGTTCGTGTGCGCATCAGGATGGAGGAGCATTTCTCACTGCGTGTCTGCACAAGGACCACGTGCCTGTGCGGTGTCTGACACAAGGGCATCTGGGTCATTTGTGGGCATCAGGATAATATAAAACCACAGTCACGTTAAAGCTTCTGTGCAGTGCATCAAGGGACGAAGAATGGGGAAATGTTTCAGCAGCTGCGTTGCTGTGATGATTACAGGAACAACAGGACTGACAAATTAGTTTGGTTCTCTTTTTTTTTTTTTAAACATACTATTGCCTAATAAAGAAGATTTGTTTTAAACAGTTTAGGTTGCAGGCTATTACCTCCTCCCATACGCTGAACCCTCCTGCTCTTCCCAAATCCCAAAGCTTTCCGGAGGCGTTTGTTCTTAGTTTTGAAATGTCATGAAGAGTGCAAGAATAATGACATGAGAAGTTTACGTCAGGTGATGAGCAGCTTGGAAGGCAGGCACAGCGATGGGGGTTTCTCCTACACAGAGAGATGCAGCCTGGTCCTGCAAACCGGCGGCTCTCTGCAGATTGCTTCCCAGTGCCCCGGACACCTGTTGACTCCAGCTGAAGCTCCAGGAATTCACAGATTCAAAATCTATAAGCATGACGTTGGTTTTCTTAAAGGGCATGCTTTTAAAAACAAGAAATATGGAGGCTCGCATTACCACAAGGGAAAAAGAGGCTTTTAAAGTAAGATTAATTTTCACAGGCATTCAGAAGAAGGAAAAATCCCTATCATTTAAAGGGTTATTTTATTATCTCAACGAGGAAAATGGCATTTGTAACAACCGGGCATAACGTTTTCTGGTAGCCTGCGGATTGTGGTAACATCCTGTAATAAATTGCGTCTGTAAGCTACAGTAGCTACAAGGTCCCATTATTGTAAATAAGGGATCATGTTAATATCTATAGGCTATTAAACTAGCTTACAGTGAAGTCAAATGTCTTAGGAGAGGAAATTGCTACAAAATTATCTGGTAGCACAATAGGATAGCATGCGATTGTGCAGGCTTACTACAGGGGAACTAAAGGAGATGGCAATTTTCTGCACTCAGGAGGGGTCCCGTCGCCACAGTATTGAGGCAGTTCATGTTTATTACTGTATTTATCTTCCTTTAACGTGAGTCAGGGCAATGTTGCTGTCTCCATCTTACAATTGGGGAACGGAGTTTTTGAGATGAGAAGGGCCTTGCCTGATGTCAAAGGAGAGTCTGTGGTGCAGCGTGCTATGGTGGCTTTTATTTCTGGAGCTCCAGCTGCCATTTCCCCCACTGGACCTTCTCCACATACCTGCCCTGCTTTGTGTGACCCTGGAGACAGACGCAGCATCCCAGACCATCCTCAGGCTGAAGCATTTTTAAATTAGATTGTTCAGTGCTTGCAGAATTGGGGCCCTTGAAAAAGAAAGGAGATAAAGCCTCAGGTAACAGAAATACAAGCGTCTTTCGTATGTATCCTAAGTTGGACCTCCATGGGTTAAATGGGAGGGAGGTCAGCTTCCATGTGGGAGGGCAGGTTTAGAGGATGAGTATTTCAGCTGGTCTGAGCCCATCAGATTTCCAGGAACTGAGCTAGTGACTTGGACGAGTTGTGCTTTTATCAGTCCCTCATGTGTTGGAGCCCTTCACGAAGAGGCGCTAACATCGCCTTTAGCGGTTGTTTCATATGCAGGCACGCCTGTTTATGCAATTGTAGCTGAGGTTTGTGTGTGTGCAAAAGGAGAGCAGAGGGGATGGCCAACATAAGATGCAGTCAGTGATGTTGTACCATGTCACCGGAAAGTACAGTCTGAGCAGAACACAAATACTGTATCATCATCCATAGCAGTCTCCTGGAATATGCTTCTCACCTGCCCTGGGAGTGTGTTTCCCATATTCTGTTAGTCAGGCTTTGGGTTTGGTTTAAAGCCGAGCGGCCTCCTGAGGGCAAATTGCAAGTGGCTATTGATGGGGGGTGAAAGTCATCCCCTGGTCTTCAGGTTTCTTTCAGCAGATGTGAAATGAAGGGAGATGGGTTTCTTGTTATCTGCTGTGCCTCTAGCTGCAGTACCCCACATCTGTACCCTCACATAAACTAAGAACCAAGCGGGCAGGTTATTTTCTAACAGGGTTTCTTGTCTTCTCTCTGCATATTCTTGCAAGAATAAAAATCAAGCCTTGCAGAACTGTAGAGAGCATCTGAAGAACAGGCAATCCTATGCAGAGAGGCTACGCAGATCAATATCATCACTCCATGGATTAGAAAACAACAGTCTTGGGTTTGGTTTCTTTTCCCAAAACAGTGCAGCTAGTGCTTAGAGTTGTTTCTTTTTGCTTTGGTTTTTTTTTTGTGTGTGTGTGTGTTTTTTTTTTTTTTTTTTTTTTTTATAAAGTGTATTATTTGACAGGGAAAATCCTACTGGGCAAAGAGTCTTCTAGAGACCAGAGGATCCACTCAGCATTTAACACTCATGCAGTTAACATCTGCATTTGGCCCCTGGTAAAGTGATAGCAATGTATACTGTGTAAAGTGATTTGGTAAAATGCTTTGAGATCCTCATGTAGAGAAGTAAATTAGCATTTCAGGCAGTCTAGACATTGTACACCGTGGGTACGCTGACACATGAATGTGCGTAAGGGAAGAGGTCTTTGCTGGAAATTTTACCTTCATATAAATAAAAAATTCAGTGGGCCTTTTTTTCCTTTTTTATCAACTTTCCATTAAGGAAATTGTTTGCCAGGTGTGATTCTTTGGTTAAGCACATGCATTAATATGTGTTAGGTGTTTAGTAATTTTCTTCTTAAGGGCCAAGCTTACAGACACATACATGTTTAAGCCACAGCATCCGCTCCACAGATAGCTAATGGAATTGGTTTTCTGCATTAAATCATGAATGTAAGGGGTCTTGTACCAGGTTTTTAAGCATCTTATTGATTGTCCCTTACAGCAAGCATGAAAGCAATTTTTAAAAAAGCCTTCAAATCTGTAGAGGAAAGGAGAAAGGTGGCCTGAAGGGAATTCCCTGCAAATGCAGCGCCATGGGACAACCCTGTGAGCTGTGTGCTGCAGGGAGGTGCGACCCCCCAGTGAGGACCTTTGTGTCTCAGGATGATGTAAAAGGATTGCTTTAACTTCTTTGGGGCACTAGAGACCAAATGGAGTAGGAGCTTGTGCAGGACCCATGTCTAACACCTGCGTGTCGGGGCAGGGCTCTGGAAGTGACCTTGTCTCTGCATGAGGCTGAGTATCCTCCAGGTCTCAGGAGGTTGAAGGGACCAGGAGACCTGTGGCAGGGTTGGGTCTTTCAGTCTTTATCTTAGCGGTGGAGGACAAACATAAAGGATCTCTTTGTGACCCAGGTAGGCTCACAGAGAGGGGATGGCCATGTGCCAAGGGTAAAACAGAAACAAAAGCCCCATTCTGGCGCTCCCTGAACTCAGATGCTTTTCCTTTGCCCTCAGACATGGAGTTTTCTTATTTCTCTGCCTGCTTTCTTTCCCACCCTTCCTGAAGAGGATAACTTACTTGAGAAGTTCAAGGCTCTGAGATGAAAGAGCCGTAGCTCGCACAGTCAAGCTAGTGCCCCTGGGAGGCAGGGTCCTGCATGTCCCCATCCTTGCTGCCCTTGTTCCCTGGCCAGGCCAGAGTCCCCCAAGCCTCCCCAGGGAGGAGAGGGGCAGCTGGATGCCAAAGGGCAATGCTGTGTCAGAAACACAGCTCTCCACCCTGCCAAGTCCTTCTCGGCCCCCAGCTCAGTGCACCACTGTTCTTAGGAAGTGGAGGATGGCTTGCACAGGATCAGAGGGAAGGTTCCCCTCCAAGAGGCAGGAAGGATGGTGTGGACAAGGAGGGTGACATGGAGCCACTGGGCTCTGCTGGGGACAGAGCTGCTCTCGAGAGCAGGGAGGGTGGGCAGGAGTCTTTGTGCTGGTCTCTGGTCAGATTGCTGGCAAGCCGCCTACATCCTGAGCCCAGCAAACTTTCATGTCGGAGCTGGTAACCGCACCGGCTGTGCGGCAGTGCTGTGATGTGGGCGGTCGTCCACCAAAGGCCGGGATGAGATCACCCATCCCCGAGGCATGTATTCCTGACCTCACCCTTCTCTGTCATTTGTTGGCCGCTGAGGGGTTATTATTTCCATCCCTGTCCTTTCGCAGTGACATTGCAATACCAGGATTGCAGCAGGAGCCTTGTGCCTTCAAAGGGCTCAGAACGTCAGCAGGATTTTATCTGCTGGGCTTTAGGTTTGGGCAGGATTCATCTCCTCCTCTTAGTATACATTTTCCCGGTTCTCTGGTCACATTCACCTACTCAGTGTTAAATGAAATAAACAGTAATGTCATTAAAATAATAAACCTAAATTAGATCCAGACATTCCTCAGTAGCTCAGAACTTGCTCTGCGTACCGGCATCGGCTCTGCTGGGCCCCCATCCCCAGATAGGAGCATTCAAAAAACCTAAACACAGCCTGAGCTCTGCACAGCGACTTAGATGTCAAGTGGTAAAGGGAGGAAATTCCCCGCAGCCCACTTCCCTCTGAACTCTCCATTCCCTGCCTCCAGCCACACAGCAGCTTCCTGGCTACGACACGTTTCCTCATCCCACACCCCCTCTCTGCTACAGAAATCACTAAATACAAACTCATACGGGTACGAGGAGCTGCCTTGGGAGCGGAGCCTGGGCTGGGGATGGCCATGGACAGCGGTTTTAATTTAGGATGGTAATAGAGAGCTTCATGAGGCATGCTGACTGCAGCACTTCACCAGCAAGAACTGCTCTGCAATTCTCACTGCTTGTTTGTGTAATACTTAGGAAAAGGGAGCTTTGGTCTTTTCTGGCCTACTGAGACATGAAGGATATTATCTGCCCAGCGTTACGCTGCGATTCCTATTAGGGATGGTGCTCCGCAGCTGAACTGAGCCACGCACCATGTGTGGAATTTTAGTTATGTTACTGGGAGAAATGAGCTAAGATCATGGCCAGCCGTCATCAGTGGAGATAAATAGTCCCCACTGAGACACCGGCCCTGACAGTTTTGCTGGCTGTACGGGACCGTATTTCCAGTCCTATGCGTTTTGACAGCTGAGAGCGTGGCTGCAAGAGGAGCGTGTCCCAGTCAGACGCGGCTCCTGCTGACCTGCTGAGTCTCGGCGCAGCGGCACGGCTCGCCTCTTGTCTCTGCTCTGCCTTGGGCTTCCTGGGGTGCTGCTTGGACCGTCATGATGCTTGCTTCCCTGTGAAAAAGCAGAATAACATCTGCATTCACTGTGAGGAGGAGGCAGTGTCGCCAAGCTAAGGGGAAGCCTTGGGAGCACTCTGAGGTCGTGCCAGGAAGGTTTATAAAAGTGCATCATGTTATTCCTCCTTCCTGTGCCAGGACTGACAGCACATTCTCAGCTTGTGGCTGGGGGAGGATGATGGGCAAAGACCTTCCCACCTTGCTTCTGGCTGCAGATCCCTGAATGAGGCCAACAGAGGTGGCAGAGGCTGGTGTTACCGTCCACAACCTGTTATTTGCTCAGCCACTGTGGACCACTAGCCACAAACTGGCCTCTAGCTTAAAGACTAGGGTGCTTTCTTAGTAAGATGCCGTCCTGATTTATGGGGCTTGCTGTCTACACGCAGTTTATTTTTAAGGCAGAAGAGCTTTTAGACAGATGCAAGGGGAAGGCATGCAGAGTTTGATGGTATATGATTGATTTCAGTGCCTCCTATTCATAATAATGTTTCATTCCCTCTCTGCAGGATGAACAGAAGTGCATAGAAACAGTGGAACTGGAGAGTTATGACAAGTGCCAGGAACTGCGTGCGCTACTAAAAAAGAAAAACCGTTTCATTTTAATCCACTCCCCGGGTAAGAAGGTAGGATTGCCTTTCTCATCACCCTCAAGTCTGCAGGCTCCAAAATGAGTTCCCAGGCAGCTGCGCCCAGAGCAGATGAAAGGCTCTGAGGTTTAGCCCCTTGGCAGCTGGGAGAAATAACCTATAGCTGTGAATGGTCTACAGTGCGTAAGGAGGAATGCTACTGTCTTGTAGGCTTTCTTCTTGTGGCGGGGAAAGGGTCTTCCTACGACTCAACTCTTTCCTCTTGATATTTTTCCTGCCTTATCATTTTATTTCTTCCAGTGCTCCCCGAGCAGTGGAGAATGACCATTCCCTGTGGTTCCCCCACGTGCTCTGGGCGGGGAAATGTCCCTGTCCCAGCTGCACATGCTGTAGCTTTGCCTAAGTTCTGGTGAAATCAATGATCCCGATCCATCTACTGAGGCAGTTCCTGAAGTTGGAACCGTTGATTTGAGAAACTCCAGCGCAAAGTTACTTGCAGCCAAACGCTTCCTTGGAGAAAATATTTTGCAGAATTCATAAAACTCTACATCTTTAGTGTCCTGCACAGCATCTGGTTAGATCCAGAACCGAACAACCAGCTGGTGTTGCAAAGAAGTTATACACCCGAGCACTGATTGTATACAGGGACACGCTTGACTTAGTTCCTATGTAGGTTCATCAGCACTACACATTTCTGGAAGTTCTCCTTAGTTCCTACTTACATGCTATCCTTTTCAGCATCTTTCTGGGCTAGGATGCTTCTGTTGTTGCTCTGAGACATTGCACTTTGACCTACATTCTAATTTAAATGTGATTTTATTGGCATCAGAGGTCTTATTAAATCTCCCCATGCAAATCTGAGAGGTTGTGAGGGACAAAAAGTATTCATTTCCACAAGAATGTGAACAGGCAAAAATACCAACTTGCCTGCATTCCCCCATCTCCATTTTGTTTAAATAAATGGAGATTGTTTAGTCATTGTTGTCACCGTTGCTTATTCTTTCACTCCAGTCACTTAGTGTTTATACATATAATAAGACCCCAGCTGAGTTCAGAGCATCATTGTCCTAAACTTAATTCAAAACAACAAAGCAAGGACTGTCCTGCCCCAAAACACTCATGTGGACTGGAGTGGGGGTGGAGAGGGAAGGTGAATGACGGTGGTTTTGCAAGTAGGCGCAGTCTGTGTTGGGGAGAAAAGTGATATTAAGCACCATGCACCAAAGTCATGGTAGCCTGGAAATTTGCACCATGGGCTAGTGAGCTCCTGCCCAGCACTGGGTCCCAGAGTGGTGAGTCTCTCCGGTCTGAGTGGAGGTTTAGCATCTGTTTTGTAACTTGATTAATCATAAATAATGTGAATTTTAGATTGAAACTGGCTAACCCTGGCAGGCTCGGCATGTTTTCTTGGTGGCTCAATAACTACAAGTGCACACCTACTCCCAGGGAGGCAAATAAAAGCCTGTGTGCTCAGAGATGGGTGACATAGTAGGAGTTGTTATTATCTGCAAGTATGTTACTTGGAGATGGGAAGTGTCTAATAGCTGCATATGTCTCTGCACTGCTGCATGAATCAACACAGGGTGTGAGACCTGTTACTAAACCTTTCGTTTCTTGCTAGGAGAAAGATATGCCCAAACTCTGCCCCGAAACTTCATCCTTTTGGCATGTTGGCAAGTGTACAGCTCCCCTGTTTTTCATGCCACTGATTGAATGGAGACCTAGATAGAGGCCACTTTTCATAAGGCTCTTTTGGTGAAAGGAAGGGCTTTTATAAATGAAAAGTTCCCTGTTTGTAGCTCCCCTCCCACCCTCCTTTTGGCGGGGAATCTGGTGAGGGTGTTGACACACAACATACTTTGGCAGATGTTAGAACAGCCTTCAGTCAGGAGGCCAATGTACACAACTGTCCTTCTTCTGTTTTGAAATTGCAGCTGTGGCGATATATATCAGCTAAACATTTTCCATTTGGAAGGCTTGCTGCCATCCCCAGTTTAAAATTACCCTGTGAGCTGCCTTGCCAAGCCCTGCCGGATCTTGCTAGGGGTTTTTTTGCCCCCTCTCCTGAGCACAATGCTGAGAAATGCAGAAAGCCAGTGAGTTTGTGGGACTTATGAACAAGCTAGGAAGGGCCATTTCTGTTTTAGAGCACAAATAGGAGTCTCCCTGTGGAATACAGGGAGCCCAGTTTAGCTGTAGGGGAATCCCAGTTTAAATCTTGGATGGGATGTTCTTGAAGAGCAGAGGATGTGAATCAGTCAGTTGAAACTACTCTGCAGCTAAGGCTGTACCTGAATAAATAAGTTGCCTTGCTAAACACTGGTCTTTGATGGATGTACCCCAGATTCTGCTGGCCCTGTTCACAAGGATGACATTTTTGTTAAGCTGTGACAATGTAAGCGTGTCACTTGCCTGCACTGGTATGGAACTGAAAGAAAGCACTGCCCCCTGAGCTTCGATTCTTCAGCAAAGGAAGCTGGAAGTGTGCAAAGGATCTGTTCTGCTGAGAAATCTCAAATGCTTCATTTCAGCCGCAGCAATTAAATGAAAACTGTTGGATGGAGAGAGCTGAGCTTGTAAGAAAGGGCAGCAGCCTTGGCCTGGAAACTTTAAAACACACTCACAATGCAAAAAGCTGTGTAAATGATGCTGGGTAAACTGTATAGAGACTACAGAGATTGGCACAAGTCTAGTACTCAGTGGGTCTGAAAGCCTTCAGCTGCAGGGAGGCCTTAAGAATGGGAAGAAAGAAGGTGTGGTAAGGGAAAGGGTCCACGAGCAAGCACTGCAGCTCCCCAGGCGTCCTTTCCAAGCATGGCCAGGCACAAACTCGGCACCTGCAGTCAGGGGTGGAAACTTCTGTTGCTTATTTTTCCCTTAGTCGACTTTGGAAGTACCTGCAGCTGCCTTCACCAGCAGCCCAGCCTGGAAGCTGCAGCAGATCGCAGTGAGGCACATGTGCCCTGTGCATGGAGGAGTCTGTTCCTGGGGTCTGCCAGTTTGGCAGAGACGCTGTTTTATTCCCAGGGATGAGGTAGCTCTTGGTTCAGCTGCAGAAAACCATAAGAATCCCCCAGCTGACAGTCCCTTGGCTTCCACTTTTCCCTCCATGATCTAACCTGATAAAGTCATGTAGAAAAAGGCAAGACATGACCTCACATCTGGCAGATAGACCCTGGTGCACTCTTGGTAGTTTAAGATGTTACCGACCCAGCTCTGCTCTGGCTTCTGCTGGAGGTGACCACCCTGTACCAAAAGCCAGCAGAAGAGAACACATTCCCACACCTAAACCAGCAGTTCACAAGCAGGCCACAGTCCAGTTTAGCCCAATCCCACTGAACTGAAGCCAACACAGGCTTTGCACTGAAACAGCTGAGGAGCAAGCACAGGTTTCTGTCACCCACCTCTGCTGCAGATCAGCAGCATCTAGCAGAATCGCTCAGCAAAGCGCTGGTGTTGGTGAAGGTCTTAAACTGCAGCTATACAGTTCTCCAGAGCTTGTCTGTTAAATCATTTAGTGCAGGTACAACAGACTGACCCTGAGAACACTTCTCTTTCCTGGAAAGCAGGGTGAGCATAGCCATGAGACTGTCACTGCTTGAAGAGACTGATGTCTCTGAGAGGACATGGAGCAATCGGGGACACCATGCTCGCTGTCATGGCAGATAGTGACCCATGTGTAAGCCTCTTGTTGTACGACATCTAGCCAGTGATTCAGCAGGAGCTGACTGGCCCTGCTGTGCTCTGAGTTAACTGACAGTAAATTGCATAGTCTGTATTCATGGCTTACAATGGTCACTCTCACATTAGGTTTAGCCATGACAGCTTTTCCTGGCACACCAGCCTGTTGTTTATGGCATGACTCAGTCTCAGCTGGCTTAGCAAGAAGGAGAGCAAATGTGCCTGCTGCCCTCTTAGATTCGGTGTCACTGACTCTCTACCTTAAATTGCTGCTGAAGAACAGACCCTGCTTAACGTTTTGCAGGGAGTATCCATCTTCAGGTGCACCCTCCAATCTCTGTGAATACTCAAATGAGTAAAAATACAGACAAGATAAATTCACTTGTTGCTTGTTTGTAGAGGACCTGGGGGTCTCATACTAGTGTACAGAGCCCTAGCAGCAGGCAGGACTGAGACCAACTCCTCCAGCTCCTTCGTGCCCCTTCTCCGCAGCTGTCTGCTTTATAGAGTATCCACCCTGCTCTGGGTTAGCCTCCTCTCCTCAGTGCCGTGGCCGAGGACACGAGCCACAGATGAATGCAGACAGAGGAGGGACTGCAAGGCAACAAAGAGACTGGCTGGCAGCATCCTGAGTACCAGCCTCAGAGCCCCAGCAGCATGACGCTTCCTTGGTGCCTGTAGATATTGTTCTAAAAAGGAGAAAAAAGTTTTCAAAGATAACTAGGTGTACTGGGAAGAACCTGCTGTGAGCCTGGAGGCTGCCGCTCTGTGTCACAGCCCCAGGGACTTGTGCAAGCAGGGAGCAGGGCTGTAGCAGCATAAGTCTGGCATTCCCATCGGGAAACTGGAGTGGTCTTTCTGCTGATACCTTGGGAGCATCTTTCCACGATTCCCTTTCCCCCACCATCCATTGCATCTGCGTTCAGTGGCTGCGGAGGCTGGCCAGCATTGCACTGTGTGGCAGAGGGTTGTGTGCCAGAGGGACATCTCAGCTTCTGAATGACAAACCATCCCGCTGAGCCTTCGCTCTGCCCTGCCACAGGGCTGCTGACACCAGCGCTTAGTCACAGTCTCAGCTCCGGGAGGTCGGAGGCTTTTGTTGAGAATGAGGCACAGAAAGTGCCATTAGAAAAGGAAACTTGAAGTGAGGCAGGAATCCTTCCCTTGAACAACATGTACGGAGATTTCTAAACCTTGGTGCAGGCTGCCAGGTCTTTGCCAGGCAGTGCAGCAGCTCAGCTGCTCACAAGTAGAGCTTTCTCATAATCTTTTATAATCACAAAGCTTTGGGGCAAAATCATTTCCAAACAAAAAAAGTTTTTAAGCACACACAAAAACAGGCCTGCTTGGACTAAAACAAAATCTGGCTGTTGCTGTATTGGAGCCTTGCCTTCCCTTAGGTTCCCTGGTTAGCGTAGCCCTTCTGCACCCCAGACAAAGGGCTCTTTTTGCAGCAGGCTGTGGTTCAGGCCCTAACTTCTCCCCTGAGCTCTCAGGAAGACATGTGGTCCTGTCACCTTATGTGCAAACTAATCGAACAAATAATCTTTCCCCAAATTGCTTATTAATTCCCTGCTCACCACTGGTTGTGAGGGTCTGGCACTTTGTCGCTGTGATGTGCAGATGAAAAACCATGGCATTGAAGCGAGGAATAAATGCAGAAGGGAAGAGCAGTCAATTTCTAGCTAAACAGCAGGAGTGGGTGAAAAGAGATCAGGCTTTGGTTCTGCAGAGTTTCTGGTGGTATCTTCAGAAGTTGCTGAGACCCCAAACAATTGCTGCTTTGTTGTGCCATAAACAAAATGGGGAGCTGCTGAGGGCATTCGACTGTCAGTCACCGTTAGCTTCGTCACCCTCATTTTATATAGTCCCTGTTTTACATAGACAGGGCTGTGATTTCAGAATGTGGGGCCTCATTTACAAAAAGGCTGAGACTACAACTGCTCTCAAAGGCAATGGAAAGGTGCAGGATACTTATAATAATGTTAAATACCCCAAAAAAACTATTCCAAATGAGCCCCACTAGTATGTATTTTGGGTGAGCCTCTCTGTATTTCACTTCCCCACCTGTAAGAGGTGGAGAATTTCAGTTGCTCTGAAAAGTAATTTGTGAAGCCCCCAGATATTGTAGCAATAAGCAGCAAAGAAAAGATTGCCGGGGGAATCAGTGATTCTGTGTCAGGGCAGGGCTTGAGCAGAGTGCAATCAATAAGACATATTGACCTATGGGGATAAAACACACGATGGGAGAGCTCGGTAAGAAGTGCCACCCCTGTCATTAGGGATGGTGCTAGGAGGAACATGCACAGCAGGCTGAGTTAGGACTGCCCTGGCAATGTTGGGATTTTAAGTGCTTGATTTTGCAACTTTGATGATGTTCTTTAGTGCAGGAGCATTTCTGTGTGCCTGTGCAGTGTGCAGTGCGGATTAGGGCACCACATGGAGCTGTTTGGATCCAAACCAGTCTGCCATAGAGCCAACTGTAGCGTGAAGATGATATTTTTCTCACCTGAAGCGTAATTCGGGGCAAAGCTACGTAATACTGGTGAGGCGCTCAGAGAGCACAGCAGTGAAATAAATAACACCCTCCCTGTTGTTCCTGATGCGTTCAAGAAGAGATTCAAAACACTGAGCACAGCCCTGGAGGAAGGGCAAGGAGCATGGGACACAAATAAGGAGGGAGCGATGGGTGATTGTATGGCACGTCCTCCCTTCAGCCAACTCCCCCTTGTATAGTGACTCTTCCCTTCTGCTTAGGACAGCTATTCAAACCCTAGAAAGTGTATGGCTGTAGCATTCACTGCTGTATTCATTCATTTGCAAACAGAAAAAGATATGGTTATTTTTTTCACTTACATTACCCTTATTCCTCATCACGTCTGTGTTCGGCCAAATTGGGAATACTGCAGCCACGGTCAGAGCCCCAGCTCCCCGTATCAGTTCTGTTCTGCAGAGCCGCAGGAACAGGGAAGCAGGCAGAGCCCGCTCCATGCAGCCTTCCCACTGCTCGCACCCTGGGGGGAAGTTGGAGATAAAGTACTTTATTGCATCTGAACGAGCACAAAATGACTTGGACTTTCAGTCTGACTCTCTGTACACAGTGCGGCCATTCGCTGTACAACTTGCTGCTGCTCTAGGAGCTATTCCGAGCGTTTTGCAGAAGAAAGAAACTCTTACTTTCTTACTGCTTCAGTTACTAGATGCAAAAATAAAACCACAGCAACAAGCTGTTCAGCATAACAAAATCCTGTTCATGGGAGCTATGAAGTGATGTACTTGCCAAAGCGCAAAGGAATCTGTAGTTTAAACACAGGCTGGAACTGGATGTTATATAGAAACTGAAGTGATACACAGAGCAGATTGCTACCTCTCTGTTCCTGGCAAGGAATGCTTAGGCAAAAATTGTCTCTCTGCTCTTGCAGGTTCATGATATCAAATTTCAAGCTTCAACTTTGGAAGAAAAGGAATCGTGGATAAAAGCTCTTAATGAAGGCATCAATAGAGGCAAAAACAAAGTATTTGATGAGGTAAGAGTAACAGTTCTCAACCTCCTGTATTTCTGTGTCAGTTCTCATCTGCTGCTTTTTCAGCTAAAAGGCTTGCCTGAGCCCCCGTGCTCCCTGTCCTTCCCACACGCCAGCCATGGTTGAAGGGAAGAGCAAGATGGTATTCAAGGCAAACCAGGTTGCACCCCCACAGGCTGGGAGCTTTTAGCCACTTCAGTTCTCAGCCCAAGAAGGTACAACATGTTTGCACCTTCCTACATCTTGCTTCTTTTCCCTTTCTTCTGGCCGGGGCGAGATGCAGGGAGGCAGGGGTTGAGTAGACAGTGTGCTAGAGGGATGGTCTGTGCTGCTGCTGAGAGCTAACATCTCATCAGGAGGCCCACGGGACACAAGAGCTCACCAAAGTCAGTGTGAGATGGTCTCTTGGCTTCAGTGGGGTTGGGATCAGCGAATGCAGGGGTGTTCCCCCCTCCCCATGGAAGTGGCTGGTGCAGAGAAGCAGCTGCAGCGCTGATTTGTGTACGGCTGGGGCTGCAGCCTGGAGAGACCTGGTCTTCCCCACACTGCTATGATCCTCAGCATCAAGCAGCCTGGAAATAGAGGTATTTGGTTAGGACATAGCCTAGTCTTCAAGACTGGAAAAATCTGAAGTGACTCAGTCCACCAGCTATTCCGCCTGCAGTCTAGAGAGAAGTCTGGTGGAAAGTTACTCCATGGCCCCAGCCAAACCTGCCTGCCTCTAAGCTGGCCCCAGCATACCTGCACTCCCAAGCTCTCCAAGGATGAAAGTTGCACATCCTAGAGCCTGACTAACCTTGCCCTGCTCCCTGTTAGCTTGTAAATCGGCCCTGAACTAAACCGAAGGAGCGGTATCTATTCTGTAGTTGTTTCAGTAACTGAAAGGAAGTGCACAAAACCACCATCATGGGAATGACTCAGGAAGATATGGGCAGAGTAACGAGGGGACGAAGCAATCGGCAAGATCTGTTTAGCACAGGAAACCAAAGCAATGAGAAGAGTTTTGAGAAAAGGGCTAAAGGCGGGAGATACGGTGATGTGAACTCTGAGAGCAGAGCTTGCTTTTATTCAGCGGAGGGCAAAAGCAGGAGGAGAGGCTGGAACATGCTCCTTTCTTGCCAAGGCAAATGGCAGTCAGTGTCAGGTTTTTGCTGGTAGTGGGGTGTAGCAGTTCCTTGGGCCCTTGGACCAAGCGGGAAGCAGCACGTGGAATTAAAGGGACCAGCTGGGACCAGCAGCAGCCTGGGAAGATAAAACCCAGCAGCATAGAGCTTAGCAGCCAGGTCTGCTATCATGTTTCGGCAGGTGGGAGATGTGATATCCTGTACTGCAGCGCCGCTCAGCTCTTGCTGGGGTGACCCCATGTCAGCTTGGAGCTGCCCGGAGGGGCACGGCACATGGCTCTCCGGTGGGCAGTGAACTCTGTGCACCCGCTTGGCAGCACAGCAAGGTGGGATCTCAGGTCACCTCCCTGCCCCGTGGCCTGGGATTATCCTCCTTACGAGGGCCTGGGTTCTCAGAGGGAGCCGGCCTCTAATTCCCATTCATTCCAGTAAGGATCAGACCTCAGATTTAAAATGTTTCCGCACAGGGCAGGCACAAGCTAACAGGTCAAGGCCTCAGCTGGCTTGGATTAGCTGTTCTCCACTGAAAGAGCTGTAAAACCACTGCCATATCAGCCATGGATTGGGACCCATTTTTCCCTTTAAATCCCTATGTCACCCGTGCCAGCTTTCCTATTGTGCAAACTTGTAGCCAGCAAACCAAGGATACACTGATGTTTCACCATCCCTGGTGCTGCCCCCCTGCGTGGAGCAGACTCCAGCCCTCAGCCATCGCAGTGTGGGTGGGTGGGTGGTCACAGAGCCAGCACAGAGAAATACCTGCCAGGGGGCTCGGACCTCCCCCCCACATGCAGGAGGCAGTGGATTTCTCATCTGATTCCAGGAAATAAATGTGTTAATTCAGCTAGAGTTGCAGTTAATCCAGGTCACTGCCCACACCTTCTCTTCAGCATCCTGCAGTCATTAGAGCTGTAGAAGGGAAGGTCTGTAACAAAGCGCTGCTGATACAGTTCACAGTCGGGTCACGGTTATTAATGAGCTTTCACCTCTAAGATGGCAACAGCAATTTCGGTGCTGTGCTCTGCCACATGCAGGAGCCGGTCCAAGCCCAGGCTGCAGAGAGGACAACAAAGCTGCCTTGTGTCTTTCCTTCCCTGCCCTTTAGGTGGAGGGGACGTTAGCCATCGCAGACCTCTGAAGGTCGGATGCTTTGCTTTGGAGTGTCTTTAGATAAACATGGCTCATTATAGGACAGATACCTTAAATATCCGTCACGTACATGCAGGGCTTTGCATGCAGGCTGTAACTAAGGTCTGAGGCAAAGACTGTAGTAGTGAAATATTCAAAGCCCTCCTGGATCCAAATGCTCCATCTCTCCATGCGTGGCAGTGAGAACTTTATAGAGGTTTCTTGAGAAATTAATGACCCTCTTCATTTTTTTCTTACCCTCCTATTCTCCCTTTTAAAGGTGAAAGTAGATGAGAGCCTTTCCTTGGACCACATAACTCGGGACAGAGTGAAAATGACCCACGGACGCAGGCCACCCACGAGAAGTCACCTAAAGGAGGTAAGCGCACCCCCCCAAGGTGACCCATCTTCCCAGCTGGGATCTCCAAGACCTGCTCCTTCCACTTAGGTACAAAACCCCTGGGAAAACCCCAGGTACAGAGAACCCAGAGAAAGCTGACAAGGGAAACAGCTTCCCCTGGGAAAGCCTGCACCAGCACCTCTCTAACGAAGCTCCAGGTTCCCATAGATCTGTAGTTGCTGCAACACGTTATGATATATTTAGCTTTCCATAACTCATGACCTGCTTCACTCTCTGGTGAGAACCATTATAGTTTCACTTTAATCAGAAGAGACCGAAGCTCCTATATTTATTTTCTAAGTGATGATTTTGTAGCCACAGTGGTCTTAAAGGTAGAAGAACTGCACAGTCTGTGGGGAGTAGTTGCATTTTTTAAGCTGACTGTAAAAAGCAGACAAGCTTTCAAGCTTACAAGCCCTTCCTTAGGTCTGAAACAGAATACATTATTCTCCCAGGCAGTTTTATGGACTAGCTTGTCTACTTTTAACTGATTTTCAGGATCTGTCACTTAAAAAAGAAAAAGAAGAAACCACCACAATAAACCTGCAGTGTATTTCTATGGGAGACGTTCTTACTCATGTTTGATTCCTGTGATTTATTAAAAAGTTGCCACAGACAGATTGATATTTTACCAGAGCATTAATCTCAACCAAGGAAGGTTTTAAAATCAAACCTTTTTTCTTCAAACTTCCAAGTCTCTGACTTACGTGTCTGCACACACTCAGATGACCCTCATGCAGAAAATGAGATGCCCCAAGACTTTTTACTTTGCATAGAAATGGCAGAAGAGTGTCTCTTCTAGAGAAATGCATGGGAATGAATCATAGATTCCCATCCACTCCTCCAGAAACCCACAGAAGAAAACATGACAAAAGTCACAGCAGCAATGAAATGTAGGTTCTGTGTTGCCTAATGTGGCTTCAGGAAGGTAGGAGTTCCTTCCCTACACACTAAAAAGATCTCTCTCCGCTACTCAGCTCACTAAATTCACAAGATTCCTCTGAGGTTAATGCCTGTAAGACCTCTCACCTTCAGCCAAGTTCAGGGGCAACGGGCTTACAAATTCAGAAGCAAGAATGAGGGGAAAGGGAGTGGATAGAGCCTGCAGAAAGGTATGTATCATGGCTGCTGGTTGCAGTATCGTGAAGGAAATGGGATGAATGATGATTTTCAGTGTCAAAGCAGGCCAGGTGAGGACAGGTCAGGGCCAAGCTGCCAGGATGTAGCTTGCCTCTGTCTCTCTGATGGGCTGGAAATGCAAAGAGAGACTTTAACTAAACTCCCTGCACTGCAGGAGTCTGGCCCTGGCTGTAGCTCCACGCCTTTGTGTGGTTTTGGGTTCCCTCACACAGGAATTGTCACCGCATTTCTCCCGCTGGGGCACTGAGCTTGCACACTGCAATGTGTTTATTAAGTCTATCCTTTTTAGGAAACCCCCCCTACTAGAATGGCTTGCACACAGCCTGTGGTTTGAAGGAACTTTAACCAGCTGAGGCTTGGCCCCAGTAAGACAGGGATGACATCAGGTTGGAACAAACAAGCAGAAGGCAATGGTATTACAATAGTATCCCTGGCCAAGCGATCTAGAGATCAACTTGGTTTATGTGTTCAAGCAAAAATATACGAGTCCCAAAAGCAGAAAGCAGGTGTGCTTTGGGTAGGCACATTGTAATGAAGAGGGTAGAGGGATCCAGCTACCACAGGATTAAGAATTAAAATATGGGAGAGCTGACTGCTTAGCACCAACAGGAAAACCAAGAAATAAGGTTATTGTGGAATAGGCTTTGAGACGTTCTTCTCAAAGGAAGGAGTAAAATAAGTTCTGTGCTTTGTCATAACTCTTGACTGCTTATGGTTATTGGCTTTGATAGTTTCGTGCAAGTTGCTGCGCTTTCAGGCAGAAAATAACTCAGCAGCAAAATGCTCATGATGTTCACAAAACATGTTGGTCTGCAGAAAAAGCCAGGAGGGATGGAAGCGCTTCACTTGATGCATTCAAGATTTGCTGCAACATATGTGACTTGACCCAACTTTCTTCTTCGTTGGGTGAAATTTTTGGGACTGCTGATTATCATAGCTCATTAAATTTTAGCGTAGCAGATCACATTGGTTTTCACTTATCAGATTAACGCTGGTAGAGCTGGCTGCTGCTGTTAGAGGGTAGCACAGGGTGATGCTGCATGGAAGAAGCACAAGCTCTACAGATTGCTCTTGAGCTATAGAAAAAGCTGCTCTTAAGAGGACTATTTCTATTATCAGTCAGATTCAACAGATATAAGTATAAACAGGGTGAGTGTGTGAAGCAGCAACCTCTCGCTTGCTGTGCTGGTTGTGAGGGTCTTGCACTTTAACTTGAAGTTAAAATATGGAGCACAGGATTGATGATGGGATTGAAAAAGTTCCCTCTTTGTATTTCAGGCTGCCAAGTCTACATCAGATGGCATCCTGCGACTAGATCTGGATGTAGTAGACAACGGACTGCCAAACTTTGATTCTACTGTCAGTGAAAGTGACAACGCGCCATCTCAGAAAGAAACTCCAAAGCCACCTATGCCACCTACAAAACCCACTGGCACAAAAGAAAACCAAGATGCAGAGAACAACGTTTCTGAGCAGGAACATAAAAAACCTCTGTCTCCTCCGTTGCCTCCAGATAAGAAGCTTAAGGAAGGCATAGCATCAAAGGACAGTGTAAATGCCAAGGAAGAGGGCTCTGTAAGCCCAGAGGAGAATGTGGAAGGATCCCAAGCACCAGATGAGGAGAACAGAGAGAACCTCATTGAGGTCAGCAACAGGGGCATAGCAAAACCTCCAATTCCTCTTCCTAAGAGCGTGCCAGACAAGCTAAAAATAGCTTGGGATGAACCAGTCCTTCACCCTAAAAACACAGAAGACTTGAAATCAACAGGAGATAGTAGCAAAGACAACCTTGCTGAGGCTGCCGCTGCAGATGTTACAAAGCCTCCTGTTCCTCCTAAGGTTCTGTCAGAAAAAATGCTGGCCACAGTGAACTCCAGCCATGGTGACCCGGAAGCTGGGGTTTGGGAAGAGCTGGAGTCTGGCAGCTCCAATCCCCCAGTGAATGGGATCTCAGCCAGTGAGACAGCAGAGTCCACATCCCCAACAGTTGAAACTGAAGAAGGAAATGGGAGAACCTCTGCCGAGAAGGAACAGCAAACTTCAGCAGAAGAGACAGAGACTTCCTTAGCTACAGAAACAGGCCATGAGAGTGTAAAAGCAGCTATTGAGGAGAAAGCATCTGTAGAAAGCACTTCAGCTCTCAAACTTCGCAGTTCTTCTCTGGGAGACTTGCTGTCTGATTCTAAAAATACAGAGAGAGCACTTCCAGGCCAAGGTTTACCCAAGGATTCCCATCACTGCTTAGCTAAAATGGAGGAGAAAGTTGCTAATGAAAAGGAAAAGGCAGAAAAACTTCTGCAGAAGGTTTTACGTGAAGGGTTGGAACAGGCCCAGGAGGGGAATGGACCCCCAGTGACGGCAGAGGCATTGCTCAATGAGGCAGTAGAACAACTTCGTCAAGCTACACAAGTTTTGCAAGAAATTAAAGGTCTTGGAGAACTGAAAAAAGAAGCAATACCAAAACAGAAAGAAAAGAAAAATGATCTAGTGACTCTTTATAGGAGAAGTGCTCCTTGACATACTCTTCAAAAAGACTTATTTCTCAAAATCAAAGCTAAACATTTGCCATTTATGATTTGTACCATCGCTAGGCCAGTGTTTAAAAGGTGGTGTTTTGCTGTGCACACACCATGTTTATGGGACAGAATTGAGCTTTCAGTTATAGCATCTTTCTATCTTTCTTCATGCTGTATGCACCAGCCCGGTTCTAATCCTCGTAGCACAGCAGAAGGTTACAGGACATTGAATGGTTTCGAAAATGTGAATGCTCTTTAAGGACTCTGTCCAAAGTCCTTTCAATGGATCAGGCCTTAAAAATTACTGGTAATCAAACCAAGCCAGATTGTTGAAAGGAGCAGAATGGCTATTCTAGCTAAAAGCCCCTGTCTATCTGTATTTACAGACAAGCAGATACCAGATTACACTGGCCCCTATCTGGTTTTCCCAGTTAAATCTTTTAAGGCTAAATGTAGTCAGTGTTTGTTCACTTGCTGGCAAGGTTTCCCAGACCACCTGGCCCAGTGACACCTAGGAATGTAAAGATAAATGGTCTAATCTTCTCCAAAGATACTCATAAAGCCACATCCACGGTTAAAAAGTGACCTCACACAGAGGCAGACGAAGCTGTCCAACTCCTGACTACAAGCGGTGTCCTCAGGTCTGGGGCAGCTGTATGAAGGCACTCTTCTGAGCCTGGCTGTGCAGAGCTTTAGGTGTGCTAAGCACTGGGTAAGCAAATGCAAGTCTCAAAGCATCATTGCCAGGCATGTATTAATTGTTCCTGTTTCATTAATAGGGAAATTGAGGCAAAGAGCGGGTTACACCTGGCCTTTGAAGGAGTGTCTTCCTGCAGCACAACATGTTGATTATTGAGGACCATACCTGTCTGGTAGCTCTGAATCCCCTCATCATCATTGGGAACAATTAGCCAGGCATTTGGAGAACTTGTGTCCAGGAGACCCCCGGGGGCTTCCTAGGAGAGCTGTCATTATGGAGCTTTAGGGATGTGTGCTCCCTTGGCTGTAGGCTTGATCTCTGTGTTGTCTTGGGATGTTAACTAACAGGAGCATGCACATCAGGCAGCGGGTCTGGATGAGAACCCTCTTCCTATTTAACACGTCTCTACCTGCTGTGTCCTGGCTAGTCTGAGAGCCATGGTTTGGCACAGATGTCTGTAATTGGAGTACATGGAGGGAAAGGCATTTTGCACGCACAACTTTGGGGCTGGTCCCAGTGGCTTAAGTATATTAAAATAAAAATGCATCGCTACAGAAGGATCTGAGGAAGGCATTGCAGAAGGCTCCGGCACAATTCCCACAGCTTCCCTGCCCACCTGCTGAAAGCAACCACAGTTCCCGTGGTCTTTAGTGATTACAGCTGTGATAAAATCATGTCTTTGCAAAATCATGTCTTTGCACCGCTGCTGTATAGCCCCGTACCTGAGCTGGGTCCCCTCCCCGAGTCTCTATAGTTGCTCTGAGGAGAATTGTATGGCAGCCTGAAGGGCTTCTCCTTTGCTTGAGCCAGACTCTGGAAGCACAGAGAAGGGCAGTCTTCCCAGTCTGATTTTAAGGAGTGACACACTACCTAAGCCCTTTTCTCTTATTGGCCAGCACTGCCCTCTTAGCTCACCCATTTCTTTTTCTTCTGTTCTTTCATCATTTCCCAGGTTCCACAAGGCTGCAGTGGGCTGCAAACACCCCGCCATAGCAGCAGCCCAGTAAAGCTTCATCTGAGCCTATTCTTAGGCTAGGCAGTGGGCACTTCGGGTCTGAGCACAGAAATGTTAGCTTTGGGCTTCCAAACGTCCCGTTGTTCATCACCTGGAGCCACCAAGACAGGTAGTGACTAGAACTGATGCTTCTGCCTCTTTTGATTAAAGCAGCCTTGGTTTCAGTGGTCTGTCCGTCTCTCAAGACAGCCATAGACATCGCATGGGAGTTCACTTGTTATTCTCTCACGGGGAAAGTTCTACACAGTCAAACACTCAGGACTCAGGTGCCAAAAAGCTTTGCTTTGAGACAAAAAGATTCCTATGTCCTAAGCCCACTCCCAGGCACATAGCCTGGAGCAAACTCTGGATCCGTGTCATTTGCTGCTGTAGATTCAATGTGAACCATGGATCTTATTTGCCTTTCCAGACATAATTAGGACAAGGGCTAATAACACAGACAATATTCAGTGCCTATCTGCTATCTAAATGTATTTTTCTGCATGTGCACTTTTGTTTACCGAACACTGTGTGGTATGAATGTGAGCTGTCAGAACCTGGTGTGCACTGGAAGTCGAGAGCCATCAGCTTCGGAGAGCAGGCAGGCTTTTGCAAGATGCAGTTCTATAAAAAGAGAAAAATTAGATGCGGGGAAAAGCAGTTCACACTAACAGGAAGACACACAAACCAGGGCAAACTCTGAGTACAGGTTCATATCCCAGAGCAGAAGCCAGTCCTAAACTCCAGGATGGGCGAATCAAAGCCTGGAACTGAAAACCCAGGAGAATGAAGACAGCTTATGGGATAACTCTGTCCCCTAATTTATATACAAATGCTTTTGCTCTCGCAGGTGTTTTCTTGTGGTGTGTTCTGTGGATACCTGTCTGGCAAAGCGCTGATGAAAATACCCAGACGTCCCTATCTGTTACAGCCAAACCTACAGGATGTGCTTATATTTACTGTATATTTTTATATTATATTGAATATGCTAATGAATAAATGTCTGACATTTTACTGAATACACATCAGTAGGAATCTTAACAGATAAAAACCTCTGTATCTGTTAGGAAATGGGCAAGTTCAATCATTTTACAAGCTACAGCTAATTACTGTATTTGCTGTACTAACAGAACTTAATAGATTTGTATTATGTCTTGTAAATAGGTATAACTTAAATGGAATCTCGGTAGCACCTAGTAACTCTATTGCTGAAACCGCTATGTTAGAGACTCTCTGGTTTTAACTATTTTTTCTAATAGGGCTAGCAGTTCATCCTAAAATGTCTAGGCTGGCCATAAACCTGATTTACCTGGACTTTGCAGGAAGTTCATTGTTCCTTCTGCAGTTTTCGCACTTGTTCCTTTCATTCTGGTCATGAGCCAGGCCCTGCCTAGGCCTGGAAACTGCCTTCTGGGTGTTTTTACATGCTCCTCTGAAAATGGCAGTGCTGGTCAGAGTCAGAGACAGGATCCTGGTCTGCTTTGACCTCATACAGCGACTCCCATCCTCAGTGTACATCCTGCCACCACGCACTTTTATTTTTAAATCTCCCTTTAAACTTACATTTAAATGTACATCTAATTTCTGGCTGCACTAAGGCTGTTGTTTTGTGCCTGAAAACCTTCTGGGCCTGGAGCGCTGGGCTGTGAGTCTGTGTTTTGGGCTGCGCCACCAGGTTGTGTGTCTGTGACAGGAAGGAAGTGAGTTTGCAAGCAAGCGAATGTGGATGACTCTGAAAAGCAGCTACTGCAGCCCGTGGAAAGGCAGCACTTTGTCTCCTGCTTGTAAAGAGCTTTGAGATTTGGCAATAAAACCCCCTTTTAAGTATCAGCTGTTTAAGAGCCATTTGTCCTAAAGAGGAGCAAAGAAGAGCCACTAGGAGTGGCACATTGGGGCTTTGCTCTGGAGGAGGGTGGGTTGCACAGGCTGTGGTCAGGCTGGGGTGAGCTAGATGCTGTGCTAACCACAAGACCGGAGGAAGGAGAAGCGCTGGGGGCTGCAGCTGGCACAGAGCTGGAGCTGCTGCTGCATACACAGTGCAGTTCTTGACTCATCCCTGCCTGCCAGCTTGGCTGCCCTGGACAGAAAGCACGGCCAAGGCCAAGATCTGCTCCTGCTCTTCTGGAAAGCAGTGGGAAGCATCCTCACTGCAGGAGGCCTCACCAAGTGCAGTCTCCAGCAGTGCTGTCTGGGCTTCCCTTAACATCTTCATGTGGACTCTTTGGTGTCTACAACATGTTGAGCTCGCTCAGCAGTCGTCCCCTTGGTGGTGAGCAACACCAGAGTCTCGTTCCTCTGCCCAGATGCCAGTAAGCTACAGGAAGATAGCTAATATCATAGTGACTGCTTCCCTTCTGCAAAAACTGGGTAGAAGCTGGTCAGTAGGTTCAAAGTTACGAGGAAGCAGGGAAAAGAGTGCGAGTATATGCGCCGTCCTATTGCGCAAGCTTGGCTTCATTTAGGTAAACAAAATGTGCTTAGCAAACCCTCTGACCCCTTGCTGGGAAGGGGGCTGTTCCTCAAAGGAACGTCCAAGACACAGGGTTGATTTCTACAGGTATACTGTAGCGCAAGGCACTCCCTTCCTCTCACACTAAGAAAACAGATAGCATATCACCTTTTGGCCTTAAATTAACATTGGTAAGGAAGGGAAGTGTCTAGCACTATGTGAAACATGACTTAACGCAAATTAAAACATACATGGTATTGGTATATGAAACATTTGCCTGACTGCTTTTAATTCAATGGAGAGCCATGGGTTACTGGTTCAAAAAGACTGTGCTATTGTGTGATCTGAAATAGAAAATGCAGGTCCTAGGTCCTGGCCAGTGATCCCACAGAACTCAGTAATTTGCAACTGAAAAAAAGGCAGAAAGAGCTTTTCCAGTCCTAGGGTGCCAAAAGATTTACTACAGCATTGGCTAGTCTATTCTGATGACTAATTATTCTTGCTATTAAAAAAATGTGTGTTTTATCTCTAAATGTGAGTCATCAACAGTGAAGCTCTCCAAGACTTCCCCTTTCCAGCTTGAGAGTTAGAAAATCTGCAGGCACAGAAGATATCCACTGTGTTTAGAGGACGGAGATCCCCATTTTGTTTTGCTGTGCAAGTTCACATACTTCAGAAAGCCAGTGCTTAATTTATTCCAGGAAACTTAGTCACCATGTTCTTCTAGCGCCTTAGCTCATGGCTAAGCAACCCACAATATTCCTGTGACAACTGCCAACGCGATGTCACAAAGCATTAAGAATTCCATTTCCAGCAGCAATCCTGCTGTCTGAGGTCAATGCGAGGTACTTTAAGCCATGTATTTTCCATCCCCTCCTGGGTGTCAGAGACCCAGTCCCACCAGCTTCGCTTCAGAGAGCAGCTGGAGGCATCTCCTGCTGTGCAGCTCTAGTCCCCTCTGCCTGAGCTAGCCTGCCTTGGCAGTTCAGAGGTGGTAAAACACAACGTGAGAGGAAACGGTGAAGGAATCCTACCTTAGTGCATCTTTACTGAAGATGATACGTAAAGCACATGTATTCACACCTACAGAGAAAAAAAGAAAACTGGAATACTGCAAAATGCTGTTTGTAAGAAGTTACTCCAGGAGGGATGGCTGTCAACAGCTTATCACATCAACTGGGTAAAGGGAAAAAACCAAAATCGGCTTAATTTGCAGCAAAAAAAAAGATTGAAGACTTCTATTTAGAAAAGTCTTGCAGGCCCAGGGTGGATGTATTCTAGAATTGGATCCACAGGGGACCTCCATCACTGGGATTGCAGATTTGCTGGGAAGGTGGCTATATCTCACCTTCTACATGAAAAGGTGGATGAAACTGTTGCCTGAGGTGCTTCCCAGCCATATGGTTTCCGTAGGACACTGGCAGAAGCCTCAGCCACTAGACTGAGGGATTAATAAACCCCACAGGCTATTCAGGTCTTTAACCCTGTCTTCCCTTTTGCTGGGGAGCTGTGGGATGATAAACATGGTGCCCTAGAAATCCCCCACAGACCCCGCTTACATGTCCTCAGCCTGGCCTGCTCTCCCCAGCTTTCTTCTCTTCTCCCCTTCTGTTCCAGATTCCCATTCTCATCTCTCCCCACTTTCCCATCTCATGCCCCTTCTCCGCCAGAACAACGCATTCCTAGAAAGCTTCCACTGTGTTCATAGAAGCTGTCCATAAGTTTTAGTTGTGCCACTGCCAAGAAAACCTCCCTATTCTTCATCCCCGTTGGATTCATGAGCCAGTTTCTACATCCCCATGGGGGATAAGTTTATGCTTTGGAACATGGGTATTTTTCAAAGTCAGGAAATGAATTTTAAAATAATTTGCTCAAAATAAATGAATGAATAGAATCAAAATACTGGGAACCCAAGCTAGAACTACCTCCATTTTTTTTTGACTAACACCACTATCCACAATTCTTTTATAGCATCTTCCAGAATGAAGACCTGAAGGTGTTTTGTGGCCATGAATGAATTCCGCCTTGTTGTGCAGCCAGGAGAGACAGCGGAGCTTCTCACCCTGCAGAATGAAGGCAAAGATACAGACTGTTGAAGAGATGGGCTCTAAACTCACTCTCCTGCAGCAGATAATTTTATTTTTAATTGATGCATTAGTGACATTTTGCAGCAAACATTAGATGACCAGATGAAGTGCTCCTAAAAACAGCAAACCAAAAGCCAATGCTGAGAATTTGTCCTTTAATGAATTTTCTAACCCTTAGCAGGGATAGGAATGGACCCCCAAATCCTGCTTTATTTGGGTGATGTGACAGTTAAAGGATTATTATTCCTAGCCCAAAAGTGGATAAGACATACTGTGCAAATACTACAGATAACTGCTGAATCTGACATATTGTTCATTTAAAATAAGAACTTGAAGTATTTTGGAGATGTTCTGGGGGAAAAGACAAAGCCACTGTGAGGGGATGTACTGGAGAAGAGGTCAGAGGTAGGAAGAGGGCAAGACGTGGGAAGGCGATGCTAACTACTAGCTCCCACTCGTAGGTAAGGATGTGACATATATGCAACGCAAACAGATCCAAACTCTCCTTCCCCTCAGAACCACACGGCAGACTCATATGCAGAAATGAGGATATCTGAAAGCTGGTTACTGGCTTTCCCTTACCCCTTATTGAAACATTTAATTCCCTCTTGGTCTCTAAATAGTTTCAGATGCTTGGTGAAATTTTTAACTATATTAATAATTTTCCCTCCCACCCCAAAAAACCTCAAGTAGTTTTGGAGGAAAATTATTTTTCCTTCTGGAGAAACCTACCTGGCACAGAAAGAAATGCTTCTTAAAGGAGAAATGCTAATCAATTTTAGATGCAAATTATCTAGCACGCCACTGCACACTGGGATATTTATCACTGATATCGATAAAACACTAGAAGATCTCCAAAAGTCCTAACAGATATGCAAGCCAGCGTGACTAACTGGGCAAGGATCTGTACAAACAAAACTGCAAGTTCCTCTGCTATTTCATTTGCAACAAGAAGTCAGTTTTGAAATACTGGCAAAATACTCTGGGTTTGTTTAGACCACATCACCATGACAGCAAAGCACTGCCCAGTTCTTCATTGTCCATCTTTGCAAGAAACAGTGGTGAAGGGGAAATGAAGCTCAAGAAAAAAATGTCAGATGTCACATGGGAGATCACAGGAGGTATAGATTTGAACCTCCGTTCTCCGGTGCCAGTCCCCAGCACGCGGATAACCTTCCTGTCCAAGCAACAGAGCCTCTTATCAGCTCTTTCTCTGGAGCAATGCTGGATATTCTGAGCAAGGCAAATGAATTCCACTTGTTTTCGACTGCCAAGAACTAATGAACTTCTGAAAGGTCATCGGTTCAAACAATAGTTATATATTTGAATGACAGGATTGCTCTCAGCTTAGCCACACTTCCGCCTTTCTATCCAGGCGGGTTCAAAACCACCCACCTCCAGTGGTGGAATCAGGGCCTCACGGGAATTGCTGGCGAGAAATTTTCTGGCAAAATGTTTTCAGGGCAAAGCAGCAACCCAAAACTGTAACAGAGGACAGCAGATGTGGAAAAGTATCTTGGTTTAAAAAAATGTAAAAAAAAAAAGCTTTGAACGTTTGACATTTCAAAAGGGGATGGTTTTGCTCTGCAGCATGAAAACACAATTTCAACACTTCAGTTAATTTACAATTTTTAAAGTAATTTATCCTAAGACTTTTTAAAAGTATGAGATTACATATTTTGATGGAGCTCATGTGATTGCTTTCTGTCTGCCTACAGAAGTTTTAAATTTTTTTTTTCCTTGCTCTAGATAGAGGAAGAGAATTCAAACCCTTGGGAAGGCTGGGGAGACGGGAGAGCTCTTTCAGTCCGGCTCTAGGCAGGCAGAATAGGATTCCTGTGCATTTCAATCCTCAAAATGGGGCACAGGGATCCAGCCTGGCTCCTCCGGGACTGTTTCCTCCAAGGACCATCGCTTCATCCTCACATGAACCAGTCACACCACGGGCTGTGGTCCGTTGGTTTTGGCTCAAGACAGCGGTAGCTGCGCAGGTACAGGGTTGTTTTTTTAAACAAGTCTGTCATTGTCTGGAGAGAAAATGCCATTTTCTCCAACAATCACAGTAAACTTACAGATGTCAAAAGAAGCAGTCCCTAGAATTCCTTTAAGGGGTCTGGTCTCATTCCTGTGACAAGTTTCCATTCAGAAGTGTCATGCTCTTCTGGTAGGCAGCTTGCTTGGAATTAAAAGATTTTCAGTGTTAAACAGAAAAGATGTAAATTTGGGGGCTTGCAGCCAAAGCCACCATTCCTATAGGTCAGAACAAGCACGGGCTGTTGTCTACAGCTCTGCACGCTCCTGCTCTGCTCGTCACGACAGAAACAGAGGGCAACCTCTGCAGCAGCCCCGTCCCGGTTAGACATCGCCCCCGTGGACATGTCAGCAGAATAGAAGGAATTTTTCGACTTCCGAATCAGGACCCTTGGAGGACCCCTCCCATCCACCGCAGTGAATAACAGCAAATTGAAATGCAGCCACTGCCTACCCCAGTTTCCTGGCATTTAGCAGACACTTGTGTCGGCTAATTATCACCAGTCTTGTACTACTCAGAGCTCCTGAATCTTGCAATGGACTTCTTTAGGGAAGAACACGGTATCTGTATACAAGCCCATTAATATCATGGGAATAGCATCTGGGTTTGAAGATGTAATGTCCACAGATTGGTTCTGCACAAATGCACTGATGAGGGGAGCCAGTCCTTTGGGTTCTGACCCCAATTTCTAGATTCAGCAATAACTAGCAAACAACAGAGGCCAACAGTTTAATTATTTTTTTTTTTCAGAGCTGCTAGGCGCTCGACTGAGTTACTGTGGCTGTAACTCAGCTGTCTTACAAGCCATCTCCAGCAAGAAGGCAGTGGAGCAGGAGGTAATTGAGGGTTGGCTCCCAGAGGGAATTTTCCCTTAAAAGGATAACTACACTGTCATGATGAAACCAGCTTGCTTCCACTGCCCGCAGAGCTTTTTGCAACACATCTGCCAGAGCTGGGGGCGGTGGTGAGTATTAACAGCAGCTAGGAGCAGCAGGGCAGTGGCTGCTCCTTAAATGCTACAGGAACTCTGGCCTCTCTCCGCCACGCTCGGCCATGAAGGGCAGCAGGACATGCAGGCAGCCCCAGAAGGTCACTTCAGTGTCACCTAACAAGCGGCCAACTCCTACCATCTGCTCAAGGTAAAAAGAAACCCAAGTGAGGGATTGTGACTAAGGAAACCAGCCTCACAAGAAGCACTTGCACTCAAAATCAGCAATATTTTCAGAAAGGGGCAGGCAGGATGCCAGCTGAAAGCATACCAAGGCCACGCAGGAATTTTTCCAATAAAATATTTTTTCCACCAGAAAATAACTGAAACCCCACTTTTCATTTGAGAGTCCATGGAACAAGCTCTTTAGACTGGATCAAGGTAAATGACAAAAGAACTGAACCTCAGAGTGGCCTCTTGTCCAGCAACAGGCTGCTGAGAAAGGAGAGCCAAGTTTGAGGCCAAGGCCCCCTCTGTAACACTTAGACTGGTGAGTTGAACCTCAACTTCCCATAACCCAGAGGAAACTGCCTTAACTCTGACACAACCCCTGCTCTAGGCCCGAGATCCCTCCTTGTCCTCTGGACAGCCCACCCACCTGGAGCTTTGCACTGTGCTCTTCTGTGCAGTGCGGGAAGGGCTGCACTGCGGTTTTCACATGAAATGAGGCTGAAATGGGAAAGGCTGGGTTTGGCGCAGCTGTAGTGGCAGGCACCGGTTCCCACCTCACAGCTAAAGCCTCCTTATGCAGATCTTGGGTGAGGTTTTTGAATCTGACTCATGCTCGTGCGGTCTCTAACACAGTAAAACCCATCCATCATGCTGCAAGAGAAGGAACCAGGACCCAGTGTTTCCTTGCACGCTGATGAGCAGGCAAAATATGCACGAATGAGCAACAGCCAGGTCTCAAGTGAGCAGAGACTCCAGACCTGTCAGTGCAACAAGGGCTGAGACAAAGTAAAGCACCATCCCTTCCTTTGAGGACTAGCAGCCTACAGAACCCCATGGAGCTATAGTCCTTATATGACAGTGAGGAGTTGAGGCATGGGACAGAAACCCAGAGACCTGATGTGGCAGATTTCTGGTCACCAACAAGCCACCGCCGCTGGAAGCAGGATCTCCTACCACCAAGCACCTTTAAAAGACAGACCACCAGCAACTCCCTCCAGACCACAGAGGTCAGCTCAGGAGCTGCAGTAACTCTGCAGCCGTTCCCAGCTCTGCCTGGTTTCTCCATCTGGTCCCAGCCTGTTGCCACCTCTGTGAAGTGCCCGCTTGAAACAGTCCCATTTCGGGAACTCCACAAGCAGCCGTGGAGATTCAGCACACTTCCTCTCAGCTTTAGAGGTAGAAAGCTTCATTTTCTAATCAGTCTTTCTCTGTAGGGAGAAGTATTAAAAGCTTCAACATGGTAAGTGTGTTAGTGCCGATAAACAGAAACTCATCCAGAGATTAAGAGAAGAAAGCTGGAGAATTACAGGTGTCTACAGGCACAGACTGGTTGCCATTTGGCTTTCCCTTTCTATGAGTAACAGCATGAAAATGAGTCAGGCTCTACAGATGAGTCACAGCGAATGTATATAAACTTCCTCTCCAGACCAGGAGAACCTGGGCAGGTGGAGGAAAAGCTCTGTATATTCTTCTGCCCTAGATAAACACAGCATGGTGCATCCATGGAGCTGGGCAAGTCCTGCTCTGGGGCCTGGGATCTGCAAGCCTGTCCCAAAGGAAGACCCTGTGGTGGAAACATATAATAAACACATGACAACATCTGCCTTCTGTTTCCTGTGCTCTGTACAGATTATTGCTCTCTACAGATAACCCTGTCCTTCTCAAAGAGAAAGCTGGGATATGTGCTTTTAAAATGCTTCTGAGATCAGCTACAATTTGAACCAGCTCATTCCGTGTCTGCTCTCAAGACTGCGTGCCTCGCTACATCTCAGCATCATCTGCTAGACACTCAAGCAATGTGATTACACATCTGTCCAGGACTGTTTGTTCCCTCATCCCTCCTTCTACGAGCACATCGCACTGAAGCCTGAACCAGGAAAGGCAAAGCGCTTTCTGCATTCGTGTGTGTTCTCTCCACAAACAGCGAGCTGATGCCCAGCTGAGCTCCCTCACCTCCTCTCCACTGATGGCATTATTTTCCATGGTGCTTGTTGCGCCCAGCCGTGAGGAAGCCCCTGGAACACAGCAGCTCGTGTAGGAGCTGTTTCTGCACTGATCACCACAATTCTAGCAGCAGATTTTAAAGGGAAGCCCGGTGGGCTTGCAATAAAAGTCATCAGGCTGCTCTTTGACATCAGCAGAGCTCCTTGTAGAGCACATGACTGTGGCTGCTGTCCCAGCCCCCCTCCCCTCCAAGTCCAAGACCATGAAATTACTCATTAGGCTTGGAACAAAACTCTTTCAGTGCACTTGCATGTGGCTGGAGGCAGAGACAGACGTTTCAGGCTCTGGAATAATATTGCTGAGAGAGAAATGAAACGCTTCCAAAGCTGCACTGCTGCCTCTTAACAGCATGCTTTCCTGCTTCTGTTGCACTCTGTGGTTTACCATGGTGTCAGAGAAGAAGGGAGCGATGGCGTCGCAGCTTTGTGACCCTTTGCTTCCACTTTGCTTTTATGAAAAGCTCAAACACGAGATTTTTTTGTTTTGCTTAAGATTTAGCATTGAGCCCTACAGCAAGGCCTAAGAGAAGCTCAGGGCTGTGCCTCTGGCAGTAGGTTTCAGCACTTAAGGTTTACGGCTATAAAATCCTACATTTCAGCTGCACTTTTGTCCTGAAAAACACAGAGGAGAGATTGCCCTTAGGAGCCAGACAGTCCTCAGAGACCCAAGAAGCCGAGGATCCTCCCTCTTTTTACACATGCAGGAAAGTGAGAATAAAAACATTGCCTGCAGGCGTGTCGGCAAGGGGATTAGGATTCGGTGTCTGATTATTGCTTCGTTTGTATGATGCAGCCGTTCCCACCTCCCATAACCAAACACTTGCTCAGCTAACCATTGCATTCGAACCAGGGACCCCAGCTCCATCACACTGTTTCTCTTCTCAAATTCAAGAAGGAGGATTTTCTCCCCTTTAGATCCTTCCCTGCTACACTTGCTTTCCTTCACACAGTAGATGTTTTAAGACCATACTAGTCATGTTCCTGGTTTTGAAGGACTAGCCTCTACTCTTCCAGTAAGGTGTACAGTTCATAGCAAGGCCAGGATGACCAGTGTGACCTGATCTACACTGTGACGTACAGGTTGTCACACCAGTCATCTCCCGGCTACTGGCCAAACCTGGGACTCATGCATTAAGAGGGTTTGAACACAATGGGGTCATAGACACCTCCTTCAACAAAGCATCACAGAAATAACAGATTTCCCACACACAGTATTTTTCTAAGATATCGTTCAGGTACAAATGATACTGGGCAGGTATTTATTTTTGCTTCTCATGTATCCTTGCAGGATAGATGTCAGCCCAGTTCTCTACAGCTGGAACAAAACTGGAACAGAACTCTACTGAGTTGGAAGATGTAGTGAACTTGTGTCATTAAGCTCTATGCCAAGGTCAGGGATCAACAGGAGTGACCTGATTGTCAGGAACAGCCCCGGCCATAGTGCTAATTGAGTGTTAGCTTCACTTCTAAAGCTACACAGAAGCTTAAGCCTGTTTGTCTTTTCAAGGGATTTAAAGGCCTATCAGCTTTGGGAAGTGAGAGTAACAGGAGAGGGAGGTTCAAAATCACCAGCTGAAACTTCCAGTTGCTGTTAACATGGACTGAACCATCTGTGCCAACCCCATTCAGCAGCATCTTGCCAGGTAAGACCCACTCACCCACCCTTCTGACATTTCCTGGCTTCCTTGAGAGTTTTCTTTACAAACAAACAAGCAAACCAGCCCTTCAATTTCTCTAACGTGCTTTCCTCCCAAACCCATAATACTGGATTATTCCTAAGCCTATGACAGAGAACATCACTTTGTGATACAGGCTGCTTCCTGAGCTGGGAGCAACAGCTCTGCTGAAATACCTCATTCTGTGTTGTCTGAAACACTACACAGATGAGCAGAGTCTGGGAAGACAGGAAAAATGGAATTATAGCCTCGTGAAATGGACACTGACAAAAACCTGAAGTGTCGAGCTCACTCAGATGCCGTCTGTGTTTAATCCAGTCATCAGACAGTCTCTGTTCAACTAAATATTTGACTTCAGAATTGGGCCTGAATTATTATTGGCAAAGCTTCCAAGCTTCCCAGGTCCCTCAACAAGCTGTTCCTCTGTGGAAGCCTTGCTAGGAGATGAATGCAGCCTTTGAAGAAAGTGCTGGATCCCTTCTCAGGCTTCCAGAGTGGGTTTGTGGAGTCCCATTAGGTGTCCAGGGTTTCTGAAAGCTTCGTATGTCAAATGTTAGAAGCTATAGGGCTGATATTTGTGTGCATTGCTGGGATGTTCCCAGAGGAGTTTTGGCTCTGCAGCATGTCACAGCAACAGAGTTATCAAAGAAAGCACCAAAAATTACCTGTTCTACAGGACAACTAAATGCATGGCCCAGACAAAAAACAAGATGGAGCCATACGTGAAGCCATGTAGGCAGAGCTCTAATGTGTATTCCATTCTAATGGGACATACCTGGAAGGCAGTTTGCAAGCCACGACACAGAGCTGGTACAGTTAGTCCCTTTTATATCCACAGTGAGGGCATTAAGCAGCACAAACGTATAGCTCCTCACAGCATCAACGGCAGCCGTGTACCACCGTGCCCAAAGGACCTGGTTTAGGTGCTGCCACGCAGAGCCCATGGTTGCCATCTCAGCACATTGTGCTGTTTGACACCCGGTCGTGTAAAAACAGTCCATCAGCACTGAAAGAGGAACGTGGTCATCCCCTCTTCCATGCAGTGTTCAATTTCCTGACTGTGGCAGCATATGCCGGAAAAGACAATCCTCCAGGGGCAGAGGCTGTTCCCTGAACCAGGGTCCCCCACTGTGGGCAGCTCCAGGGAAGCAGAGGCTTGGCTTCCTGGACTACAGGCAGCTGCAGGCAGGAGGAGTCACCTTCCAGTTTTGCTTCCAAAGGAAGATTATAAATTAAAGTCCAATTTGCTAAACCTTTAGGTAAGCAACTGTTTCTGCATAAACACATACTGGTTTGTGGGCTGTATTACATGGCTAGCTACAAATCTGACTGACTTTAAAATCACAGTGTATACAACTAAACCAGAGAGCAAACAGAGGCACATTTTAAAATGGCATGGATTTAAGCAGCCTGACTCATGATTTTTGAAATCTGGAGATTGAAAATAACAATTATCCTAAACTAACACATAAAAATTGTGCATGCAAGGTAAGAGCGCAAAATGCTATATGCCAGAGAGCTTCACTCCTGAGTGAAAAAGAGCACGTAACTGGCTTAGCTAAAATTATTCTTCAAGTGAAATAAAGTCGAAGACTTTAGTGCCTTTCTGAAGATGGGGTCAATATCAGGAATATATTGCGAAAAGAGGTCAAATTATCACCTCCCCCTGTCATTCATTATGCTACACCATTAGCAGAAAAATCCAAAAGCTCTTTTAGGTCTGTTAGCTAATAAATGCATCGCTAGGCAAGCGTTCAGCATTGTTAATAAATCCTTGCTGCAGTCTGTACTTAGTATCAGCAGAAAGTCTCCATCCCTTCCACCCCTGAACACATACCTATTTAATAAGGACGGGAAGAACTGCCTACATTGCTTTTTTTCTGCCCACTGGAAACACCCAAGCCCACAACAAGATGCAAACTTTCAGTGCATCTGTGCTACTTCTCTTCTGAGGTCAGCATTAAGCAGCAGAAGATCCGCGGGTGATCAGTCCTGGCTGATTCAGGCTCTGGAAGAGGTGCAGACAATGACATTAACAGTGGCAGGTTAAGTCTGGACAGCTTTCCATCCAAGGAACTCTTGCAGCGTAACAAAGGATTAGCAAGAGCCAGGGGTCCCACCCAAGGCAGGGATGCACAGTACATCTGTACAAGCAGGGATTATTCTCTGCTCTGTTCAGGGCTGTCTCCCCAGCCCCCAGGCAGTAGGGTACCCAGTGGGAAGGGCTCAGCCCTTATCAGTCATTTCTGCTGGCACCATTCCAATTTGTCTAAAGACACTTAAATATTCATTGAAAGAGAGCAAGACTCTGTCTCGCCGGGTGCACAGACCACTCTCCAGGGAGACGGGACACCTGCCTTCTCCATTCCCTGCTCCATCAAATCATTAATTATTTAAAATAACAGGAAAGAGCAAGAAAAACTCTCCGCACCAGACATGCTCGCCGCCTGCTAGTTATGGTACTCTCTGGGGTCTTATGAAGACCAGGGTTTGCACGTCCCCTCTGGCAGAAGCAAGGATCAAATCTAGCTCTCCCCCTTCCTCGGGGAGGATGCCCAACCCACTGAGCTCTTGTACAAAAGAAGGGCTTCCCCTTTATCCAGACAGACCTTATGTTTGCTTTCCCTATCAGAGAGGGTTTTTTTCTAAATTCAAATTGAATAAAAGGAAAACAAAACAAATCCAAAGCTGTGAGACCAGCAGCCAGCCACAGACCCGCACACAATCTGCATTCACTCAAGAGCTTAGAGCCTATCTCCTCATTTCACAGCTGGCCAGGCCAAGCCCCGCTCGTGGTCCCTGCAGTGGGTCAGCTGCACCAGCACAGCACTTGGCTACAGAGACCCTCGGCAGTGGGCTTCGATGAGATGGAAACCACTGCTGCTCCCCAGCCCTGAAGATAGCTCTGGTGTCCCTGCACAGGGTGTAGCTGTGCCCACGGAGGGACATTTCTGAGGTAGCAGAGGGTCTCTTCATCTCCCTGGGACACTGCCAGCCTCCCTGCATCTCCCACCACATGCCCACGCCCCACGCTCCCTTGCAGGAGCAGCACAGACCCGCACAAGGGTGCCCGGGAGAGGGGTGTACCCCAAAACCGGCCTGAGCCCAGGGAACAGTCCCATCTGCACCCTGGAGTTCATTGCTCGCTGCAGCACATCGTGGCAGGTGAACGGCACTGGCACCCTCATGTGGCCGCGGGGATCTGTGCGTGCTCGCAGCCAGAGCCCGTGCTACAGCGGGGCTGGAGGGGTCAGGGGGGCTCCTCCGGGGTGTCCTGCTGAGGCGGAGGAGGAGACGGGCCCATGGCACGTCTGACACGGGTCTGTAGGCCAGCATGGGACAGGCAGGGAATGCAAAGCCGATGCTGCAGGGACTAAGTGGAGAAATCAGAGGAACATGGCTGGAAGGGTCCTTGCAGGGTCGCCTCTCCTATGCTGTGATAAGCAGCAAAGAAACCCCCTTTCTGCAGTCAAATCCCCTTTGCCATCTTGGCCACTGGGAAGCCGTACACAGGAGAAACCATAGTCCTGCCTACCATGATTTAAGCTCATGTCTCCCAGTCCTGCCCATCCTGGATTTGCAGAACAGGTTATTCCTTTCTCCTCACACCACCTTCCTATGTATTTGAAGGCCAACAAACAGCATTTACTCTATCAACCCAAAGTACCACTGAACGCGTCACCCCATATCCGTGACAAGACTGAGTGCAAGCAAACGCAGGAAAGGCTAGAAAACGTAAGGAGTAGGGAACACTCATGTGCCACACTAACTCTGACAAGTTAGATATGGGAGAAAGCTGTGGGGGCCAGACCCGTGCCAGAGCCCTTTCACAGGCTGAACTGAAATAGCTGTGGCAAAAAGAACAGCCCCGTGTAGATCCATGAAAGATTTGCTGCCAGAAGGGCCACTACCTGGTCCTTTGTTAAAAGGCAGCAACACCTCTCCAGCCTGGAGACATACAGCACTGACAGGACCAAGCACCCAGTTTTGGACATTTTTTTTGCTGTTTTGGACCTTTTTATTTTTCTGCCTACCTCAGACCTCCCTAAAACAGATCTGATTTTCCTCCCAACCTCAGTTTAGCAACTGCCTGGTCCATTCCCCCTAATGCTACCACAATGGAAAAGAAAATACAAGACGAAACCAGACCCAGATGCTGAAACAGGAGAATTAAATAAAACTCTGAGTGAAGAGCACTTTTAACTGCCTCCTGCACCCACCACCATGCCATGGCTGGCAGTGGGGTTGATGAGAGCACCTCATCCCCAGGAAATGCAAAAACCTGAGCCCTGCTTTCAGGGAGAAAACCCAACAAACTACCTCATATTTCCCTCAGAACAGAAATCCCTCTCCTCACAAATCGGTTTGGAAACAGAATTCAAACACCCACGCCTCAAAGTAGCAGCACTGAGCGGAGCCACGCTGAGGTAAAGAGGAGCACTGGCTTAGGTAACAGCCGTGCAGCCCCGTGACTGAAATGGCGGTAGCTGGATTTTCCTCTTCAAGTCATCCCAAACCGGCCCGAAAACACCGTGTTTGTCGGAAAGAGGATTTATTTTATTTTATTTTAAACAGCAGTTAAAGAGATGCTCCGTGGCGGCAGCCGCCAGCCCTCCCGTGAGGCGCGGGGCCGCGCCTGTCAGCCCGCCCGTGCGGCGGCGGGGCCGCGCCTGTCAGCCCGCCCTGAGGCGGCGGGGCTGGCGGGGCTGGCGGGCCGAGGGGCCGCGGCATGGGGGACGACCTGGCGTCGGAGGGTGACAGCTGTGAGTGGGGGCTCGGAGGGGGCTGCCCCAGCGGGGCCTGGGGCGCCGCGCCGGGAGGGGGGATTCGTGTGGCGGGGGCGGGCGGGCGCGGCCCCGGCCTCCCCCGGGCCTGGGGACGGTGGCCGAGGTGCTTTAAAGAATAACAAAACATATAAAAAACCATTCAGAAACAAACTAGGTGTATGACCTACGCGGGAATCGAGGCCGCTGTTGCCCCAGAGCATCCTGTACCCCTGAGATGCTGCTAATAACGCCAGTACCCCCCACTTCGGCGTTTTCGCCCCCTTTATTGACCGGTCCCCAGCCGTACTGGCTTGTCGTTGTGTCCTGCAGCCCCAGCTGGAGCCCAAAGAACAGTTTTAGTGCACTTCTTTGCATGCCTTTCATCTCCTTTGCTGTTTTTTTTAAATCTCTTGCATAATAAACTGCCTGTGAGTTGGTGCATTGCACTAAGGGTAAATCACTTAAAATGTTTTCCACGCTGTTTGGGATAACTGAATCCATATGCAGTGCCTGGAACCTGAGCTCAAAAGAGAAGGAAAACTGTTAAATATCTACTGAAATGCTGCTGCTGTTGGGCGGGTGCTTGCCATGATGAGGAGCACATTTACATTTACAGTGTTAGCTTCGCCAGTGTGGACACTAAGTAGGAAACTTAGACCATCAAATCGTTTCCCATGTGTTGCTGAGAATAAATAAGCTGCGGTTTCTACAGCCTTAGCGATGCGAGGTTTGTTACTACATCTTCAGAAGCAGAGGAAAGAATAAGTCAAGGGGTGGTTTGGCATCTCTGGGCAATGATGCTTTGTGTGATCATAAAATGTGAGAATATATTTCTGACACCTGGAGAGCATGGGCAGCAACATTTGCTTAACTGAAACATAGGATTTACTCCACTGAACAGAAATAAGCAT
Organism: Phalacrocorax carbo; assembly: GCF_963921805.1. NCBI lineage: Eukaryota > Metazoa > Chordata > Aves > Suliformes > Phalacrocoracidae > Phalacrocorax > Phalacrocorax carbo. The sequence continues at coordinate 3,887,395 of NC_087519.1, read as the reverse complement.
TTGCAAGGAGGTAGTACATCTGTAGCCATTGGTGTTAATAATTAACATAAACTCCACAGGTTTTTCCCAAGTTTTCCTGATATTTCCTCTCAAATGAAGGGTCCATGCGGTGTGGAAATGCAGTCCCATTAACACACCTGACCAGATGAGAACAGGGTCTCAATATACGAGTACAGAACATTCTGTTCCTGCAGAAACCAGTGACCAAATCCTGCTGCCTTCTTGAATGGACCCTGTCTGTTATTAAGACTTGTGTTATTTGTGTTTTTCTTGAGCTAAATGTTTTTGATTGAAGGTAAGAGGAACAGAAATTGGAGGATGAGGTTATACCTCTGCTGCCCTAGGAGTCCACAGTAGGGCTGCCTTTCTTCTGTGCCCTCCAGAGAGAAATGGGTTAGTGCTATTTAGACAGCAAGTCTCCTGTTTATCTCCTCAGTGGGGTGGAATGGGAACAATAATATGTTGTAATGCCTCTTGTATGGCATGTGCTTAGTCTAGTCGATACATTGATACAGACTGAAGTTGCATTGAGCCCCTGCTACCCTCAAACTGCAGCCAGCCTGAGATCTGCAGAAACATAGACAAGAGCAGAACACCTGAGCCAGCTCTCCAGTGGGCTGTGACAGGCTGAGGGTCTGACTCAAGCACTTTTCAAAACAATTCCCCAAAAGCAGTAGGGCAGAGGCTCAGTCCAACAAATACTGACGCCAGCCTTGCCGAAAACCTTGAGAGCCTCCCTGTAGGGCTGCAGCAGGCCCAGAGTCACAGCCTTGCTCTCATTTCTTGGCAGGAAGGTTTGTTCGATCAAGGAGAAGATTGCTGGGGCAAGGCCCAGCATGGAGAGTAAACACCCTTAAGTTGTGCCTAACTGTGCAGGACAAATACTGTTGATTGTGGTGAACTATGTGCAGAACTGCCACAGTCTATTAAGAGACGCAACACTAATCACAGGCCAGATGAGCAGTTTTGTGCTGCTTGGCTGATTCAGGATGCCCGGAGAGGGACAGCAGGACCATGTGTAAAAGCCTCCTTGTAGGGCAGTGGGATGTAAGTGGAAGGATGGAGAAAAGGGTCTGGGTCATCTGCCTGAGCCCTCACACTGGCACTGGGCCTTGGAGGGTGCCAGCCCTAAAGGGTCAAAAGGTTTTGGGGCTGGAGCAAGTCCACGCAAACAGAGGAAGACACTAAATTAGAAGAGAAGCTGGTAGGTCTAGAAGAGCACTGATGTGGCACAGGGGTGCTCAGGGAAGGGGAGATAATGGGAGAGGATGAATCCAGCAACCATGCCAACGACGGTAGGGCTGGGATTCTTGCTGGAAGAATCTTTCTGCAGTCATCCTTCCTTGCAGCCTCTGGGGCCGGTGAGATGAAGGGAGGGTTTGTTGGGGCATGCTGCTCTATGCTCCTTGCCAGCACTGTTTTAATGCCTGCTCTTCTGTCTCTGCTGCAGTGCTTCATTCAGAGAAGGAGTTCCACGATGCGGCGAAGCATAATGACACGGCCAGGATGGAGGAGCTCATCAGGAGAGGGGTCGACATCAAAGCCAAAACCAGTGTAAGTCCTGGGTTTTTCCACCTCTAAGCTGCAGGAAGTGCTCAGGGTGGGTTTCAGAACTGCAGCTTCTTAACGCTACTCTCCTCATTAGCTGCTCAATTGGTTAAAGCTTTGAAATACACCGCCCAGTGCTAAATAGGGCCTGTAGCAACTGAGCAGTTTCACAACACAGTGGAACCCACAGCACTGTCATCCTGGACAGACTGAAGAGTTGCAAGCGCTGAGGGACACTGATAATTTATAGTTCCCCTTGGAACCCGTGTGCCAGATACACGTGGTTGCAATGAAAGGCTTTGATTTTGCTATCTCTCTGCACCAAGGCTGTGGGACTAACTCAGTTCCTGGTGCAGGTCTCCCATCGTTGACCAGTAGGTTCCTGGAAATATGGGATCGCACCCATCCCCACTGTTTCGATCTGTCCATCCATGGTCAGTGATATTTCTCATTCCTGTGCTTTCATTATAGTCCATAACTGCAGTTTCAGAGTAGAAGGTGACTAGCAGAGGTCGCTATCTGCCTGACAAGAGAACAAAGAGAGAGAGAGCTATTTTCAAAGAAAACCCTGCATAGTGTGGGAAATTCTGGCTCCATGGATGACAAAGGAGTTTTTGGCCTTAAGGAAGGCTAGTGGATGCACACTCACTCTGCATACCTCAGCCTTCCCTCTCTCCTTCCTTCCCTTCCAGACAGACCGGACTGCCCTGCACTGGGCCGCCGGAGCAGGGAACGTGGATGCTGTGCGACTGCTCCTGGATCACGGTGTTCCGGTGGATGACGAAGACAGTGTACGAAGGCGGATCTCCCTTGTGTGTCCTGCAAATGTGCTCTGTGTTGGGGGGGTGCCAGGGACTGGGTGATGAGCTGGCAGTTACAGACCGTGCCTGTGCTCTGGGTGGGTGACACAAGGCATTGCAGTGTGTGGGAAGCTGTGGCCTCCCTGCCAAGGCAGGTGCAGTGCCTTTCTGGAGCATGCCTTGTTTTAAGATGTGTCTGTGCTCTGCCTTTTGGCCTTTTCCTTGCATGCACAGTGACCAGGAAGTAGGCTGGTAGAATCTGTGAAGTTGTCTGTATAGCATGGGGATGCTCGGCTTCTTCTGGTTGTGTTGTCTGGGTTTGTGGGAAGACAGTGACAGCCAGCAAGTTCTCTCTTCCCTTTAAGAACACCAGCACCATTGACTAGGAAGTGGCAGTCAAGAGGCAGGTCTCTGCTCAGCTGCTGCGACCGTCTGTGGCAGGAATAATAATAATTGGAATAAGTGGGGCTAAAGAAAGCCAGAGAGAAACAAAAATACTCGGGGAAACTTCATGAAGCTGGAGGGACAGCTTCCCTCCAGGGTGGGGATGGTAGTGGCTGCAGTTTAGCTGTATCTCTCTTCTGCCTAGTTTGGAATGAATGCGCTTCTCCTGTCTGCCTGGTTTGGCCACCTCCGTGTCCTGCAGATCCTCATCAATGCTGGGGCCAAGATTAACTGTGTCAATAGGGTGAGAAAGTCTCCCTACACGGGTCCATCACGCAGCTCCAGACAGTGACCAGGGGGGAGAGAGAGAGGCTTACCTGTGAGCTAAGGTAATCGTGTGTGACAGCGTCTGCTGTGGGGACTGCCATCTGCACTTCTGTCTTATTCCTGTAACAGGTGTCATAACTGTAGCCATAGAGACATATACGGATTTCTCAGCTTCTGTTTGTGCAGTGGTGATGTGGACGGTGTTACAGAAATGGGTTTAGTGAATCAGCAGTCCGTGTATTTTAAAGTAGACCTTGGTTGGGAAAAGGAGCGTTAATACTTCAATCATAACTTGCTGTATGCAGCACAAGTTAATTTTGCCCTAGAGGTGCAGGGAGGCATGGGATGGGTCTTTGCTAACAAGAACAGGTTGTTAAAAGAGACTGTCCTGCAGTCTTGGACTTGTTAAATGAATGGTCCTTTATCTCCTCTCCAGAATGGCAGGAACCTGCTCCACTGTGCGGCTCAGAGGGGACACATCCAGGTGATGGAGTTCATCATGGAGGACCTGGAGGACATGTGTGTTGATAAGACAGACAAGGTGGGAAGGCTCTTCACTGCTTTGTTTCACGAGGTCTGATCTTGCTTTGCTGAGCTTAGCAGGAATGTTACCCTTGGTCTTGGGAAGAGGCTCAGAGTCAGATGCTACTCCCAGAGAACTAAGGGTATCACGCACAGGCTCTGGCTCTCCTGCAGAGCAGGGCTTAGGGATGATGAGCATTCTGGCTCTGATCAAGCTTTGGCAGCCAAGGCTTCCCAATGTAGCCTTTTGCAGAATGAATTCAGGAATTTCAGTGTCCTTCTCTTGTGCAGCTGATGCTCCAGGGTGTAGGTAAGCAATGACCAAGGGTAACCCTCTCCCAGCCTGTTCCAACATGAGCTGATCTGTTCCTGAAGACAGTAGGAGCACACAGGAGCTTGTGCTCACTCTTTTCCACTCCCTGGCCTTCACAGTTCCTAGAGTGATCCCCACTCTGATACATGGGAGTTAAATGGGGCAACAAGAAAGCTGCCTTTCCCCTTTTCCCCAAAAGCGGTTCTGACTCACTCGATAACTGGGGTCTCAGATATTAATTCAATTTTTTTATCCTTAGTTGCTTTTAGTAAACTATTTATTATCCTCTATTTTATGAAATAAACACCGAAAAGATCTACTTTCCAGTGTTTGGTGAGGCCAAAGGGCTTGGAGTTGTTGGCCCCAGTGGGTAGTTCTGTTCACCTTGTTTTGTTAGGGTCATCCCAAATGTAAAGCAGACTGAAAGTTAACAGCAGAATAAAAGGTAGCTATTTTTGAAGTGCAGCAATTTTTCCCCCCACACAGTGGGTTTTCGCCCAAGGCATTATTATATTGCAGCAGATTATCTAATCTTGTGCTTTCTGAGCCTTTCTTGGACTCTATTTCTTTCTGTTTCCTTTCAAAGATGGACAGGACAGCGTTTCACCTGGCTGCAGAATATGGGCGGCTGGAGGTGGTAGAGTTCCTAATTCGACTGGGTTGTTCTCACAGTGCCAAAGACAAGGTATGGGCATAAAGCCACGCACCAGGGAGGTAGCGTCCAAGGATTAGAGGGTGTGACAGTCAGGGAACAGGGTACCAAATGAGGCTCATGCAGGCAGGTTGTCAGCAATTGTAACTATGCATGAAGACTGATTCAGACTCGTGCTACTGTTTGCAACCTCCTTTTCAGTCACGTTAGATATACTCTCTGCAAAGTTGTGGTGTATGAATGCTCAGTCCCGTGATGCATATATGTGTGAAGTGATGTTTACTTCCAGGAAGAAAATACAGCATTGCATTTAGCTGCTAAAAATGGACATCTCTCTGTGCTGCAGAAGATTATAGATGTTGGAGTGGACCTTGATGAAAAGAACTTTGTAAGTATATTTAAATGAAATGAAAACGACATTAGTTTCACCATTTCCCTCCCTAGAAATACTCTTCTACCACAGTCATCAAGCTGAATAGTCAGTATTGACAGGAGAGGTTTAGAAAACAGCTGATTTTATCTAAAGCGTATGTGTGTAAATGCAGGTCATGCTTGCAGAGTATCAGTGAAAGGCAACATCCTTTTTCGACCCATATCCAGTCGTGAAGTGTTGCCTTTTCTTCCTGCTATATCTGCTGACTACCTTATCACTCCATTTAATCTCCCTTTTTCTCCCTGACCCTTGTACATTCAAGTGTCTAAATGGTTATTGAGGGTGTTTTAAACTAAACTTCGCTATGCTTTATAATATTGACTTAGTCACTGAACATATGGACCTTCTGTTTGAGATCTCTATTTGACAGACCTCCTTTGGAAAATTATGTGGCTGGGACATAGTTAATGGTTTAGATAGCAAATATTGGCTTAGTAATGCTGTTACTTATTCCGGGGCACACTCCCAATTAAGTTTATCAGTAGGTTTTTTAGTCTTATTTGGTTACTGTCATCGGAAAGTGTATTTGATTGTGATTAAGATGTGAAAGAAAATGGAAACTACCTTCTGCAGTAACTTTGGTAGCGTTTGTCTTCCCCCAGATGAGCTTCCCTTTCTGCAAAGAGCAATAATAAAACCAGATAGGAATTCTGCTTGTTTCTTGTAAAGAAATGAGGTACAGGCCTCAGAAGGGAGAACCAGTGATTGAGGGCCACGGGCTTCCAGCTCTGCCTGTCGCTGTTTCTGGGCTACTCTAGGAAAATGGTTTGTCCTCCTTCTCCACATGAAATCCTTTTTTGTTTGCTAATGGGCTGAAGGGGAGAAAAGGTGATGAACATGATGTCTGTCTTGTGGCCCCTGGGTCAGCTGTTTCCAGTGGCATAAGGACGGAGCAGTACTCTGATATGTTGGAGGCAGATAATTGCATCCTTAGTTTTCCTAACAATCACCCTGGCCCTCAGAATTGGTATTTTAACATGTCATGGATTCAGAAGGCGGGGTAGAGGCTTGCTGGTTCCGCTGCTCTGTCTTGGCCTTGTCTGCAGAAACGCTGCTTGTCTTCTTTTTCGCCTTGTCCAGGAAGGACTTACGGCTCTGCACCTGGCTGCTGAGGGGGGTCACAGCGACTGTGTGAAGCTGTTCTTGGAGGCAGGTGCCGATGTCAATGCCCAAACCCAGGTGAGCTCTGCGGAGGTGATTCCATTTCCAAACACTACTTTGAGGATTTTTGCCCAGACCTGTAGCCTCCCAGGGACGGCTCCTGTTACCAGACAAGGCCATGTGGAGCCCAGCGCTTCTGAATCAGCACAGGGAGCCCAGAGGAAAGTACACATGGCTTTGTACAAAGAGGCGGGTGAAGCTGCCCTGGGACTGGTGTGGCTGTGGAGACAATGTCTATGAATTTGTCAGTATGGGGGCATGGGGCTCTTGCAGGAGGGAAGCAGGGAGATCTCTGTGGAAAGTCTGTATGAACTGCAGCTTCTGAGAATGAAGTAATACCTGACTAATACCCATCTCTTCTGATGTGCCTCTCAGAAGAAGATGAACTGCCTTCATTATGCAGCACTGCATGGCTATGAGGAGATAGCCAGGATCCTCATGGATGCAGGAATCCACACGGACGCTGTTAATCATGTAAGTCCCGCTCAATGCTCTCATCGCTTACAAAAAGGCAAAGCCAGTTTGTGGAGCTGTTCAAGAGCACACAGCAACCCCGCAAGGACCAGTGCCGCTGTGGCGTCTGCGCTGATGGGGCAGTATCCCCAGTCCGCCCCCAGTCCAGGCTGGCAGCTGTCTTATTCTGAGGCACGCTGGGCACTGCACAGAGTCATAGAATCATAGAATCATTAAGGTTGGAAAAGACCTCTAACATAATCAAGTCCAACTGTCAACCCAACACCCCCATGCCTCCTAAAGCATGTCCTGAAGTGCCATGTCTACATGCTTTTTGAACACAAAATATGGTCATTTTGGTGCCATCAGCTAAGCTTTTTCTAAGCGTAGGGTCTTATTTCCACAGCAAAATGCATCAGCGACACACATTGCGGTACTGCAGAACTTCCCAGCCATGGTGAAGCTCTTCATCGATGCAGAGTGTGACCTTGACATTCCAGATAATGTAAGCCTGCAGCTCCTGTTCTTTGTCTTTGAAATGTGAACCCACTTCAAGGGAGATTTGATCACCTTGGGGACAGGATTAAAGAGAATTGCTTTAAAATGGGGAAAACCTAGAAGTGCAACTTAGGAAACATGAAACCTGTGAAATGATTCTGAGTGTTGCAGTGAGGTAATGGCTTGATGGCGTTCAACACGTGGGCTGTGCCGTGTCCCTGGGACCTGTGTGCAGAGACATTGCGTAGGCAGGCTCTCTCCTCCCTGCTGGAAATGGGGGAGGAATTTCAGCCTGGAAGATATTCTGCAAAATGTTTTGGGGGTCTGAGAAAGGGAGGCAAACCTGGAGGTAGCTTTTGTCTCACCAAACTGTAATTTTGTGAATGAATTTGCTAGCAAATGTGTAACTTCTTTGTAATGTTTCGGTTAGTGTTCATTCTTGTAATGATGTTCTCTCCTGATGACACTATAAAATTGCCCCATTTTGCACCTGATTTTAGTTGTTTCCATTGAACAATCCCAAGGTGCATACAGTTTACAGTGCATACACACTAACCCGGCCCTGGGTCCCAGGAACAAAGAATTGGCAAAGGTCCTTTCCTCCCTTGGCCAAACCATCTGCCTACAGAAATTGTTTTAAGTAACAGGAAATAATGTAGTCCTGTGAGTGACCCTAGGGAGCTTTATGGGACTGAATATGTTCCTTCTTTAGACTGAAATGTTGTCAGGGAGGTTCCTAATGCTGGTGCTGGGACGGGGGCAGACCAGTTCTGCTCAGCCTGAGGAACCCAACTGCAATTTGAGGTAGGAGAGTGTTTGGCCCTCAGTTTAAAAGGGATGAGAGGAAAGGAGGGCAGAGCTGACAGTGCTCTTACAGTGCGTCCTCCTGGTATTGTTCTGTCCTTCCAGCCTCATGCTTGTCCTTCTCTGAAATTTAGTCCTTTCGCCCTCCTTCTGCAGAGACAGCAGACCTCACTCCACATCGCTGCGGAGCATGGCAGGCAGGACATTGCCGAGATGATTCTCATCGCAGGAGTTAATCTGAAGCTAACAGACAAGGTAAAAGTCTCCATGGGTTGACTAGATTCTGGGGGCGGGGTATGGAGGTAAAATATGGATGGTCTTTGCCACTGTTTTTTATAATTTTCAAGGAAGGCTAGTAATAATATCAAAATCTCGGCATTTCCAGGGATAAGGACTGGAAACAATTCTGAGTAGGTTATTTTGATATGTTTTCCAGGAAAGAAGTGACCGGATCTTAGGAAGGTAGAAAACACAACGAGCAAACTCTTTCTTCTCCTTCTACTTGCTCTATCATGCACATTAATATCAAAGATCTTCTTGAATAATGATAAATAATATACCTCAAGAGTTACAGCACAAATGTTTTAATAGATTAAAAGTATCTGGTTGGTATAGATCTGGCACTGGTGTCCAGGGCTTTTGCCCTCTAATTCAATCAACAAAAGGAATTCTGGAGGAATCAGGCAAGTTGCGTGCAGCCTGAAAGCACGGTACGTGCCCAGAAAATGCTGAAGGGGGCTTGGGCAGAGATTAAAATAGTGCCTGCCATTTGCAGTGGGTTAAAGCACATACAGACTCGAAGCCACCTGGCTGAAGCAGCCTTCAGCTGCAGTGAATGTTTGCCACCTTCCAGCAGTCTGTGGAACCGCAGTGAGACAGTGCAGGGAACACGTTCACGCTTTTCTCTGTGAACCTGAGCTTATGCTCACATCTGAGGCTAGAACTGTTCTTGCTGGCATGCCTGATGGCTGGGCAGGCTCTCTTTCCTTCATGCAACTTTCAAATCTTGTTCCTTTCTGCTAGATGCTTTTAGATGTAAATACAAATCCCCCTCCCCAGTCCAAAATCATGTTCATGTAAGGAGTGCAGTTACATTTTCACAGTCCCATCAGCTCGTGCTTCTCCTAGGAGACCGTTTCTAATCATGTGAATGTGGAGCCTATAAAATTAATGAGGTTGTATAAATCGCTTCAGTTCCATGCTGTGCAAAAGGCCATAAAACGCCATGGATTGTAGTGCTGAGCTGGTCCTTCGACGGTGGCGCCCATGTTTCTGGGAGCCTGAAACCAGCCTGCTGTCTGCTGTGGGTTAGGGAATGCATTCCCAACTGCTCCTGCCGAACGGGCAGATCCCTTGCGGTGACTGAGGGGATGCTGCAGTGCCTGGAAAAATGACTCCCCATGTCCTGCACACAGTAGCTCGAAGCTAGTGCACACCCGAGGTGGTTACAGGTGGAGAATAGGGGTCCTTCATCCCAGCTGGGTGCATTGCTCGACAGGCCGTGCTGCCTGCTACTACAGACTGCCGGGAGGGTGTGCAGATTGTACCTCCTCAGAGTGCAAGGTCTTTTCCAGCTCATTTTTCCCCTTCTGATTTCAGCAAGGGAAAACATCTCTCGATGTCGCCGCCCGAGGCAATCACATCAACTTGGCGGACATGATTATCAAAGCTGATCGGTTTTACAAATGGGAAAAGGTGAGCAGCTTACGCCGCCATCCCCTGCGCTTTCCAGGGCATGTGTAGCTTTAAACTCTTCACTGAGGCTCCACATCACCAGCTGTCAAAAGGAAAAGAAATACAGGACATCCTGTGACAGCCTGACCTCTACTTTCATCACCTTAAGAAAAACAAAAGTCCTCACCATGCTAACAGTATTTACTTAAGGCTTTCCTTATTTAAAAAAGCCTCTGTTGTTAAAAACCCCAGGCTGCGCTGAAGGGAACAGGGATTTTCAAAGATTCTTTGGCAGCTGTTCCCAAAGCCCTGTAGGATTGGGTACCATTAGTTCCTTTTCCCAGAAGGAGAAACTGAAGCACTGAGCAGGAAAATGCTTGGCCAGAGGTCACTGAACAGGACACTGCTCAGCCCCAGTGCTTACCCCAAGCACATGCCCAAACTGAGCTGAGCAGAGGGCGTGCTGAAAGTACAGCCAAACACCACATCCCTTGTGTCTTCGTAAGCCTTTGGGCATCCTCCCATACCAGGAAAGACAGTGCTGTAGTGGGGAAAGAAGAGGAAGGAAAGGAGGGCGTGCGCCCGTGGCTCAGGCGCAGCTTCAGCAGCAGTGCTGTGTATATCAGGCCTTTGCGCGGGCTTTCCACGCAGCCTTAGGGAAAGAGCCTCTTTGCAGTCTGGTGTATAAAGGGGGCTCAGCAGCTGTGCCTGTATTGCAGGGGAGCAAGGAGATTTAATTAAACGATTCTGCATAGAAGCCCCAGATAAAAGGCACTTTAGAAATGTAAATTGCCATCAGCATGGGCTTCACGGCAAAGCTGCTGTTAGCAGTATTTGTTAACGTGCGTGATTAGAACGGAGTGAAATGAGAGAATAAAGAGAATAAAAAAAGTGTGCTGTGCCAGAGTGAACTCAGAGCGACCTGCAGAGCTGAGGACGTGGAAGGCTGCAGACGACAGCATCCCATCCAAAACCCCTCTTCTGGCTTTGCAGGACAACCTGAACAGCGACTCCGACTCCTGGGTGGCAAAGCATTTGACCTTTAAGCAGGATCACAGGCTGGAAACGCAGCACATTCGCTCGGTGATGTGGAGATTAGCCACTAGGTACCTCAAACCTGGTGAATGGAAGAAGCTGGCACACTACTGGAAATTCACTGATGCCCACATTAGGGCCATCGAGCATCAATGGACAGGTATTTTCCTTCCTTCACTTGGACTGTGTTTCTAGGAGATAAGCCTGCAGTAATAGCAAGGCATGAAGAAATCCAGCTGGCTTATTTGAAACAAAAAAAAAATTAGGTTAAAAATCCCGGTTTTAATGAACGCGGAGTTATCTACACGCTAGAGTTGTTCTAGGGGTAAAGCACACAAGCGTGGGGGTTAGCGGTCCATCGCTCACTCCTTCTGAGGCACTTGCCAGACCTGTGGGTTCTTGCTACAATTCCTCTTCTGCAGGACAGAAGAAACTTGCTGGTTTTATTTTTTTTTTTTCTTTTAAAGAGCTGAGCCAAGAAGTCAGTGAAGTTCCATCTGGAATCTAACAGATACATTAGCAGAAGCAGTTTCTGAGCTTCAGAAACAGATCCCTGCTGGTTCGGTTGCACAGCGCGAGGAGGGGGCCAAGCGGTGCTCTGAGGGCAGAAATTCCGTATCGCTGCAGAAGGTTGTCCGACGAGTCCAAGCTCAGTCATGGCCCACTCCGTTAAGTTTAATGTTAATCTAGCAACCACACCACAGCTAGGAATTCAGCTAAACCATACTTCAGAGCATCCTACTAAAATTCCAAGACGAGGGAGGGGTGTCCAATCCCACCGGCTCAGAAATCCACTCTGGCCAGGGCCGCGCAGTGCAAAGCGCAGGATTTCAGTTGTGGTTTGATCTTGCCAGGTACGAAAAGCTACAGGGAGCACGGCCACAGAATGTTGCTTATTTGGCTCCACGGCGTGATCACGGCGGGAGAAAATCCAATCAAGGGCTTGTACGAAGGCCTTGTGGGGATCGGAAGGAGAGATTTAGCAGGTAATACTTTTGTCTTCCTTCAAATAACGCGCACCGAGCACTACCCGAGTTCTGTGGCTACACAACACGCACAGAGGAGAAGTAGTGATTCCAGTTCACGCAAGCTGGAAGCCACCCTGCCCCCTTGCCACCACGTGTCATTTCTTTCTCTTCCTTTTACTTGGATGAATTAAGACATCCTGCCATGGCTTTATACTTTCTCCGCAGCAGATGGGCCTCTCTTCTTTTACAGAAAGCATTCGGAAAAAAGCAAATGCCGACTCTGCCTCTCCACGGAAGTGCATAGCAATGTGACACAGGGAGGGCCCCAGCGGTTCCTTCAGCTGATGCCTGTCCTGGAGCTCCAGAGGAAACACTGGCTCTGCTGCTGATCAGGAGGCAGCTGTGACTTAAGGGCTTCTTGTCTTAAAAAGCTGGCAGTGCTGCCGCTCCCTTGGTGTGAAATGACAAGGGGTTCAGCACACGTTAATGGTCTGAAATGCCTCTTTACACAGAAGGGAGGTTTTTATCAGCTGTTGCCTATGGGCTGGGTACTGCAATAAGAGTTCCGTGAGCGAGCCTCACTTCTTGTACTGCGAGTATCAGGAAATACTATTTTACTGTAGCTTGTTTTCATCACATTTTTGTATATGAATTTTTAATTGTCTATTTTTTAAGTTATTGAGGGGAAAGCCTTTGCTTTCAGAAATGTTCTTTACTTGCCTTTCAGGGGTTTGGGGAGGAGTGTCGATCACTTGTGTCTTGTAACTTTTGTAACTATTGGGGGGGAATTTAAGAAGTCAAGGCCACCACTTGGTCCTTTTGGAACCTTAAGGCTTGTGATCATTAGTGTCTTGACTCTTCACAAACAAGTTTCTGAGAACATTAACACATACTCCTTATAAGTGTACACTAACATACATGTACTGTTTATAAATCAAACAGGTAATTTTTTTAATCCCTAGGCTATAGCTTGACAAGTATAAGAACGGTCATTGGTTATCTACGCAGCCTCTGACAAGGACATACAGGTTCTTAAATAGCACTTGTCATGTAATACTTCTTCTTCTTTACAGCGTTTCAAGAAGAAAAATAATGTATTTCAATAAATCCAGATTTTACCCTTAAATCCATAAGTATGCCTCAGTGATTACTTAAAAAAAAAATGCACAATTCTTAGTTAAGAGCTAAACCAGTGCAACTTTATATTTAGAACTTGAGGTGAATTCAAGCAGAAGGGGCTCATTTTCATAGTTTCTAGAGGTGGCTGTAGCGGCAAACGAGGACGGGGGCAAGCTACAAAGCTACACTGCTGTTCTGTTGTAGTCAAAACAAGAGACACTTGCTGAAATTGAAGTTTTATTGAAAACTGTTTTCAAACAGCAAGGAATTTAAAAATTCAAACGCTTTATTTCAAATAGAAACTAACTTACAATGCAACATATGAAGCAAATAAGTGATGGCAGCATTGGCACTTAAAACAACTTTTCAACCAAATATTCAACAAAAATATATGTCAGCTTTTAAGTACACAATCTGCATGTGGCAAAATATACAGCTGAGTGAAAAATATAAAAAGAAATACCGTTCTGCTTAAGAACATGATGGTGAAGACTTTGGTAGCAAAAATGTCTTTGTTTTTAAAACTGTAGTCTTCAAAGATGCTTCCTTGAATTTGGAGACTAAAAATTAAGCAGATCTATCCCGTTATGCTGCTGGAGGTTACTGTCCGCGGGTCGTTCACTGACTATTGATCCCGTTGGAATCACACAGTGATCATCGGCTAATGCAAGGAGAAAGGCAGAGTGGGAGCAGCTAGTTGTACACAGGAAGACCGCTAAACCGACTCCTTGTTTGCACCAGCACTCCCAAACCTACTGCTCCTCTTGCTCGCTGCTGGTGTGAAGACTGATCTTTTGGACTTCCAGCTCTTCTGCGCTGACCATGGAGGGATCGATGGCTGCGTAACGGGTACCGTGGAACTGCAGCAAATGGATCTGTCGGACATGGAAAACAACACTGATACAGGTGTAGAGGCAGAAGGGTTTGGTAAGAGAAAAACATTAACTTCTCAGTAATTTCTGTGAGGATGAAGTCGTGGCTCTGGAGTACAAGAGTTCAGAGAGAGGAATCAGGCAAGAGACAAACGCGCAAATCCAGCCCTCCACGAATGTGGCTGCTCCCAGCCCTGCCCTTCTGCACAGTGGTCTGGCAGCCAGGGCGAGCAGAGTTAAGAAACAAGAGCCAGCACAGAAAAGGAGCCTCCCAATGCTGCGCCAGCTGTACGCGGCAGTGGATCGGGTTGGGATGCAGAGACTCACCTGAATATATAGGTTGACCTCAGCACTCCTGCAGAGATACGGGAAGTTGCCTCCTGTTTTGAGATGAGCTCTTCTGGCATTAGGATAAAGCTTATACATGTCTTCTTTTGCTTCAGTCGAAAGCGCGCTTTGGTCAAACACCTACGTAACAAGTCACAGCAGTTAGTTCTGAATCTGATTAGATTTTAGTTATTAAATCAGGTTGGATATATGCTGCTCCTAGAAGCAATTCTCAGCTTCTCTGCGGAACAGCGTTAACAAAACAGAAAACAAGCAAACACCTGAGGCATCAACAGCTAAAAAGCTAACACTGACACGTAAACATGTGTCTGTGTTATTGCACAGAATATCCAATTCATAATTTAACACAGAAGAATCAGTGTGGCCCAGCCAGTATAAAACCTATCTAAATATGAATTTAGATGCTGCAAATATTTATCAAGATGCTAACAGGATATCCAGGCCCCACCTGCCAAGGGCGGGAAACTTTAAAGAAGAAAAAGATTCCACAGAGATTAACTTACATCCATAATGGTTACAGGGATGTCTCGAATTTTGTGAGGTTCTACATAGGAGTTCTGGCAGTTGAGGGTAAGTCTTGAGGCGAGCTCGCTCTGGCCCAGACTCTCCAGCTTTCCGTAGAGAAAAGCATTGATTAACAACATATTTCACTGCAGGAAGTTAATGCAATATTAACGATAAAGCCACAGAGAAGTTAGTTACAAAGGGAAACACGACTGCACTTCAGATGGAGATGATAGTTCCAACTTAGTATCTCTCTGCTTGCGACAAATGCATAAAACATGCTCCGTTAGCTGCTCCTGCCTCCAGAGGACAGGCTACAGATGTATCCCAGCATCTTCTCCTCTTCCACCTCAGCCTCTTCACTACTTTGAGCTACATAAACAAACAGAACTGTAAGGTAGACAGTCACGGCACCAGTTAAATTGCCAGGGCTGTGACAGTCAGCACCTGCTAAGGCTCCATTCCTTAACCCTCCCTTCTGGGTATGTAAATGAAGAGAGCAGCAGAAGTACCTCCAACCCCCTGCTAAGGAAATCTACAGAGATTGACTCCGCAGCCATTCGAGTACACGGCCACCTACCCTGTCCACCATGAAATCAATCCCATCGGCCATTTCAGGATCTAGAGGACCAGACGCAAAATTCCCAAGGACAATTTTTTTCAGCATAAAAGCAGGCATCAGCCAAAAGCTAAAAAAGAAACAAGATGTAACAGCCTTCAAGCATGCAGGACTCCAACATTAAGATGCTTTGTTGTAAGCGCTCCTTTTCTTTGCACAGACTTTGTGCTTTAACTTCACATGAAATCCTCAAGAAGCTTCGAGAGCACAGAGAGCACCTTGTAGCTGGGTGCTTGAAACACTCCGGGAAGCTGTTAGTCTTACATTGAAAGAGTGTATTTTAAACGTGGTGAGTAACACTTTTCTGACTCTAAACAGCTTTGCTAAAAAACAGGCAGCGTCCTTAAATCTGACCACACACACAGAAGATCACAGGATGCCTCTTCTGTCAAATTCCACTCTCGCAACTGTGAAAATTTCCATTTTCCTTGTGGTGTGGCTTTAAAACTCACAAGCATTCCATCCCGCACCTCCCTCACCCAGGCTGGAAAGAGGTTAGACACATGTCCAGCCAGATCGGCGTGACATCTCCTTGCAAAAGGCTTAATGCTACACATCTGGTCGCTCGTCTCAGTCTTCCTTACCTGTTCGCTGTCCATGTCTGATTAAAGATTGAAGTGTCACTGAAGGAGTTACATAGGATGAGAGATTGGACTCTGGGAGATTTGTGTGTGTATTCAGCAAATTTTTGAGCCAGAAAGCCTCCCAGAGAAGCTCCAAAAAGATGAACCTAATTCAAGAAAAAAAAAAACCAGATCATGCTACACTTGTGCAGTCACAAGACTGACCTCTAAGTACAACATTTCATTACAAAAATAAGTCATTCAAGTTTTGCCCTCTCCTCATAACCCATTTTTTAAAAGAACCACACTCTTCTATTGAGCTTCTGGTTTTGTGTGTGATATAAATGTGATAAATACTGAAAAAAAGAAAGAAGTGTTTCAGATTACAGTTCAAATTTCTGTTTGCTCATCCAGGTTAAGAAAAAAGCAAACATTTTACTTTGTCTTCAATAGCTATTCCAACCCAAGATACTTCATTGTGGCATTCCGTACTACATGAATTAGGAAGGATAACCTCCACAGGATCCCGTGAAAAACGAGTTAACCAATACAATTTAATAGACCTAGAACAGCAGTTGAATTTAGGCCAAGTATGACAATTTTCAAGGGTATTCACCTTGAAAAATAAACTTGTTTCAAAAAGTAACATTGCAACACAGCCTCTATTTATAGTCTACATTTCTGTGTCATACTTTATATACCCTTGCTCTTAAGTGAGACTCTTTCAAACATGAGGTTTTTCTGCACCAATACGCTCATTTACCCATCTCTGAGCACTCACTTTATCCAGCTGAAGGTGGTCTAACAGTTTTCGGAATCCATCACAGAACTCGAGGTGATCCCAGTACACCGGATACTGCAACTAAAATAACATGAAGTTAGAAAAAGCCAATCTCTGATCAGCACCCATCAGCTCCCTGCTTGAAAGTTGTGCCAATTCTCACATTAAAGGTTTCAGGACATCAACCTGCCTCTCCTGCATCGCGAGCCTCCTCAGCACGGTACCTGCAGCCAGAGAGTGGGAACACCTCCCCCTCGCTTGCACAAAAATACACAAGTGAAAGTACGGCAGAGCAAGTTTGTTGGGGAAAGTGCAGCATTGCTTCATTCTGTAATCAGTGGGAGGAGAGGCTGGAATGATTCTTCAGCAATTTTGTAGCACGTAAAGTTGGCAGGTACAGAAATCATTAACTGCTGCAAGAGATGGAGCAGCACCCCCAAAGCCGCACTGTTTGGCAGAAATGTTGTTGTACAAATCAATGACTTCGGTTCAGCTCAGGAGCTGAGAAGCCACAAAAAAGCAAGCTGTTAGGATTTTAAGGAGTGACTTAGCATTTGCAGCTATGCAGGCTAAGAACCAGGTTATCCACCATCCCTACATGGAAACCCCGAACTACCCCATACACTTGCCTCACGGCTAACAAAGATCCAGCTGGAGGCAAAGATGATTGGTGTCCCAGGCACACAAGGGAGAAAACAGACCGAGAAGTTGATAATGTGTACGTGCAGGGCTTCGGGTAAACGGTGCTATAAACGTACAGATTTCAGCCTGGATCTGCACACTACATACTCTGGAGTACAACTCAGAATCAGGTTTTTTGTGGATTCTCCTTAATCAACACTAAGAAATTCACCTTCATTACCCAACCTCTGATTAGAGCAAGAAGCACAAGCACGCTAACTTTGACACAGGACTGAGAATACTCACAGCGATGACTCTGTAGCCCCATCCAGTCAGCGCCAAAATTTGCTGGAAAAACACGTCTGCAGTTCCGCTTACAGGAGGGAGAAATATGAGTGGGCACCGAATGCTCCTGGGTCCTGCATCATACAGCGACCAGACTTTACTGTCATCATCATCTACTATGATCTGGAAAAGGAGAGGCACGGCGGGGGGGAGGAGAAACACACAAGACAAATGAGGTTCTTCAGCCAGCTTCCAGGATCGCTTCTACAAAATTTCTGTCACCTAGTAAATATTATAATACTTAAGACCCCTTTGACCAAGGCCATCTTTTACTCTTCTTCACAATAGCTTCCTTCTCTAAGGCTGTTTACTAACTGGAATGACAATGTTTGTGACAATACTGCTGGAAACAGAACCGCAGCCACGCGCTGTCAGACCGAATGCTTTGTGTGCCCTGACACAAGGTGGGTAACGAACACCGCACCACGTGGAGTCAGTGGCACCACAATACGCGGTGTCCTAGGGGAGCTCATCCTTCTGCAGACAAGCAGAGACCACTGCAAGCGCTGAGAGTAGGGAATTATGTGGGTTTCACAGTGACAGGCTGCACTTCAGAAGTTACACCTGGAAAAAAGTAAATCTCGTCCGTTCTGAGGAAGTGCTATTAACGTTTGCAATGCTTTGCTCTGGATTTCAGCTCAGAGGTCATCAGTCAGAACGATGGTACATCTGGGTCTGAAAATTCATACGGAAATAAATCATGGGAACGGCAAGACTGTTCCCCAAAGGATTAGGTTTACGCAATATTCCACACGCAGAGAAATATGCTTGGAAAAGGAGCCACCACAGCACGGCCCAGGAGGTCAGTTCAAGGTACGACAGCAACAACTGCAGGCTGGAAGGGCCCGCACTGCCCCAGGGGACAGCTTTTTAAACAACCATCTACGTTTGCATTTACTGGGCAAAAGACGTTACAGGTCTGGATACAGGCAAACCTACTGAATTAAGCTGCTGACACCACAAATTATTGATCTGAAACAGTTACAGCCAGCTGCCAGAAACAGAGACGCACCCAACTCCCAAAGCAGCGCTGCAAAGCTGACTTGGAAAGAAAAACGCTTCCATCATCTGGGAGCATCTCAGGAGCACCTGGAGTGCCTAGGACACGGGGCTGGCGGAAGCAGATTATTCACACACGAGCTGCTATCCTTAACAAGCAGTTTCTCATACAATGCCCATCTCAGGGCAGAAGTTAGAAGTCCTAGCACAGTTAGTATCTTTAAAGGTATAGGAATTAGAGAAAGGATTTATTTTCTAGCAATGCTGGAGCCTGACTTGTTTTCCCAGGCCCTGTTCTACCAGAAAGTTGTGTATATTTAGGTTGCTCTTTCAACCCTCTGCAGCCCACCAAAGCATGTAGCTCATACCAGATCAACAAGCACAAACCTCTGGGGAAAGCCTGCGTCACACAGCAGGAATTCATCTCCTCAGTATCAAGATTTGATAGCTTTTTGAATAGCAATATACAAGCACAATTTTCCACCGCTGCAGTTAAGCTTCTCAGGGAATCAGAGGAGAACAGCGTATCACAAATCAGATTTGCTTGACTAACAAATCTGCCTGTAATAAAGCCAGTGTTTGGGGCTCTGGGAGCATGTGAGAAATCACATGATACTGTTTTGTAAAGCCTTTACAAAGGAAAAAAAAAAAAAAAAGATTGCATACCAGAGCTTCTTGACCACGGAAACCATTTAAAAAACAAACCTTGTACAAAAGCCCTCCCAACTCCCCAAAAAACAACCCTCTGCGCACAACCCAGGAGCTCCAGGCCCTGCCGTTCTCAGCTGTTATTCCATCAGTAACATTGGATCCATTCAGGGTAGCTGTTGGTGGCTACTACAAAGTTTACCTGCAAGAATATTTCCAAAGGTGAAGCATGTTCCTTGAAACCAGAAACACAAAATTAATTCACGTGAAGGGAACTGAGGCTGAGAGATAACGGTTCTTTCCTTGAGCCCAGACAATAAATCAATGGGTTTAGACAATTGTTCTATTTGATTCTCAGCCACGTAGTGGATAGTTTAACTCCAGCTCCCAAACAAGGCTAAGCACCGCACAGGTGGACAGCTGCGTGGCTAACTGCTGATTCAGCAGGTCAACAGCCTTATTCTTGTTCTGGTCAAATCAATCAAGATCACCTACAGTTTACATAAAGGGTAAAATCTGCACTTCGTTGAAACAAGGGGCAGGACTTCCCTCTTGAGTTCAGCAGAGCCAGGGTGTTCCCTGCTGAAGACTTAGGAAGGACTTATCTATGACAGCAAGCGGTGTACGCAAATGGCAGCTGACAGGCAAAGCTAAAGAGAATTTTAAAGTGTTATTTTCTGTGCTGTGCTTCCTCTATCTGGCACGAGCAGGAAGGGCGATGGAGCTGTGCATTTCCTCCTCCTGTCAGGAAGATCTCAGCCCATTTTCAAACAGCTCTGGCCCTGCTTCCTTAGGTCAATCTGACAGCAGTAACGTGTGCTTACCAGCAGTAGTGATGGTCAGTCATTCCTCCCTCCATACCGCATGTGCTTTGCCTATACTTTTGGGGGGATAACGCAAGCAAACATACCCCTAAAGTCTGCTTCAGAGATTAATTACATCTTCAAATTGTGCTTTTTTTTCCCCCCCTTCTCTCTCCAGCCACCAGGACTAGCGTGCCTATCTTCTTCACACCCCACATTCACCACTGTGGCATCACTTTACTTTTGAGTAGACAGAATCACTCAAGAGGGTAAGGTATTCCCTCGTCTGAAGGTCACCAGCAGCTTCAGTTTACACATGTCCCGATTTATGGAATCCTGAGTAGTCAGCACCAGCTGACAGCAGTGGCCCCTGGCAACGAGCTGCAGCATCACACAGTCCCCACAGCAGCAGCGATGCGTTCTGTTGTAACCACAGCCTCCAGCTCCTTTCGTTTACCGTACTGCATCCCATAAAGCAGCACCTCAGAGCATCCACATATCTTTCTGCTGAAATGCTGCCTCCCAGCTTTGCTGACCCAGCGAGGCGTTGCCTGGAGGCAAAAGCACAGCACAAATAGACCCAGCAGATGTGGTACTGGCCACAAACAGAAAGAAGCTGGACAGTCAGAGCCTAGACAGAGCATGCATGGCCAACAACAACGGATCTTTATTATTGTGTCTTCAGTTTGTGTACTGAAGACACAAACCAGCAAAAGTAAATGAGAAACCCTGAACGGAGAATCCTACAGCCATTCCATGAAGATAATTTCTTGGAGAAAGCTACACACCACTCAGTGGAAATAATGCTAGGCACATCCAAGTGTTGTTCCTTAGGTTTGGGGACACAGTCCCTTTTGAGTGGCCCAACTGCAACCAGCTTGCTGTTGAAAGAGGTAATGCTGCTCTTGCCTCTGCAGCCAGCACCATCCCCGTGATCCTGCAGCCCACGCAGCCATCCAGATTAGGGAACTAAGCCAGCTAGAAGTCAGTGCAAAAACAAGCTATAAAACACTCCCAAGCAAGACAGGTCACTGACTCTGCTCGGCTTGTATGGCTGCATGAGCGACCGTGCTTGCGGGAGGAGCAGGCTGGGGCGTAAAGCCGAGACTGTCCTTCAGTCTGGCAGCAGCCTGCGCTGCTGCAGGTTAGTCTGCAACCACAGCCCCAGCAAGCCTGATTTGCGAAGGTACGCGTGAGAGCTAGTCCGAGTCAGGAGCTACCTACAAGTACTGCACGCCATGCCCTTCGCCGCTTGGCACATAGAGAACACAAGTTGGAGCACTGCACACCTCACTCTTGTGGTTCAGTGAAAGGAAGTGGAGAAATCCAGCGAGAGAAGAAAGTGACTGGACAGTGTGATTAAGCAGAAGACATCTAGAGGATGCACAGTGGAACAAATGATTTGGTTTTTTCCAGTGTGGTTAAGGCATCTTTCCACTCTTGGGAGCCCTGTGTGCAGCCCAACTGCTGAGAAGTTGCCTTCAGATGCTCTGCTTCAGCCTGAGGCCGATGGGCAGGAAGACCGGAGGTGGCTCTGGCAGCACGGCCGCGTGGCAGCCATGTGAGAGGCCATGCACGGGATCCCCAGCACATACTATTTCCTTGGAGTCCCCTCCTCAGGCATGGCTGGCGTCAGGATGCCAGGTACTGCTGCTGTGGCTCGCAACTGTGAGCCTCTGGTCCCCACCACCACGTGTGGAACTAACCTCTGAGAAGCACGTGAAAATTAAGAGAGTGCTTTCATGCTCTCACATGACACACAGGGCAACAGTTCAGGAGATAAACCAGGTCACTAGCACAGCCACAACTGTTTGGCATTAACCAAACAGCTTAGTCTCCCCCACTATAAAGCAAGAGGAGACATTTCACCCACAAGTCGATTACATTTGTACATACCTTTTTAAGAGGAACCGTGCTTCTGAACCAGTTATAGTCCGGAGAGACTTTAATCTCTCCCATGATGTTTAGAAAAAAACCTCAGTTTAGGTCAACCTGAAAAAGAGAGGGACAAAGTTAGAAATCAGTACAACAGCTTTACTGGAGGCAGCGCTCAAAAGCTGTGCCGCATACATAAAGCATTTGCAGGGTGAGTTTGCTCTTATCAGTTGATTTTACTCCCTCTGACTCACGCCAAGTTTACTTATTGACCGTTTTCATCACAAACCATTTAATTATTCTCCCAAAAGGCAGTGACCTGACTGCCTTACTGCGCTGGCCTAATTATAAAATGATTACGCTTTTGTAACAGCATCCTCACCTAACAGCTGTAGAGAAAGACAACTGTGTCGCGGGCTGTAAGTAGCTTAAAAAGCTAAAGCATGTTTTCGCTTTGTTTTTAATTTATAAACCACTCCAAGTTTATATCTAATAGCTATTAATACAATTCACTCAACAGTTCAGACAACAGACTTAACGTTATTTCATGAACCTACTGCCTAAGTATTCAGACCACATTCTTCCATCTCAGCATAACTGACCCAAAGGAGTCCCAAAGCGCATCAGGAACATCAGCTGATCTGAAGCTTGATTTACAGAAGAGCCCTGAAGTTTTTAATTCTATTCACACAGAAGCTGACTCTTGCCAGCAGTTACCAAAGACATCTTTGAAGCACACCAATTGATGTGGAACACATTGATTCAGAGCTGGGTCCGCACAGGAATGCCACTAGTTCATTCTGAAGTCAGAATCTCCTAGTGTAAGTAATGAAAGCTTCTTATAATACTCCATTAATTTGTAATAAACACTTAGGTAACTTCTAGATTTAACTTTTTTTTAAAGCAGCAAGAGACCATTAGCCTCCATTTATACAACAGATGGCATCAAACAGTTTTGAAGTGTGCAGACTCAATAGCTTTTCCCTGAAAGCCAACTGCCTCAGGAGATTATTTTCATGCATTCACACACAGCACTGAGCATAATGAAAACAAAGCAACTTTTGCTCTTATTACTTAACAGTTGCCAAGTAGAAATCAATAGGTTTTGTTTCTTGATTCTTCATAAGACCTTGGTATTTTCTGTGAGTCACTCCATTTGTCCCTGCAGAAAAGCTGCTGGCGTGCAGGTTTAACTAGTTTATTGGATTACAGCCGGATTAACAGTTATTTACAATTTCCTCACCCTTCAGTCTTCATTTTCCAATTTTTCAAGCACAGAAAACATGAATTTTAAAGGGGAAAGTGCTTTCTAAATTGCAAGACAACACACAGAGAGCAGGTGATACACCTTTCATGTCTAACGAGGGTGTCAGGTAGGAAATTCAGCTGCATGGCCATTGTTCCAATTTTGCACAGCTGTTTCGGTGCTTGCATCAACTATTCTGCTCTTTGTCATAGTCTGGCAGCAGGTAGAATTACAGCAGAGGTAAAAATAATACCTATTCCAGCAACCTGCAAAGCAGAGCGAGCACAAAGATGCATTACTGGACTAAGGTGGACAGCTGGCCATTAGAGAAAGGAAACAGCAGTTCAGAGTACTAATTCCTTTCCGTAACCGCACATCAACTAGTTTTCAAAAAGCTATTCAGCAAACAACAGTGTGACAAAATTATGGCAGAAATAAGTTACAGGAAATGCCTTAAAACAACACGTTCTCTTTGAGTGTTATATTACAGCAGGGCCAAGAAGCACAAGTCATGGTCAGGGCCTCACTACGCTAGGCACTGCACCAACACAGAGGCACGGGAGAGGAGGGCTTTCCGCTAATAACTCTAGTTGCCGTAAAGGGTCAGCAATCTCCTCTTGCAGCGATTGCCTTCCTTTTTCTGCCACCTCAGTCTTTTCAGCACCGTTAAGCTAGTTTGTGGGCAGCCACATCACTTGGGAGCACAAAGCTGTCTGCCATTAGGCCAGGTAAGGAACAGGCACGGATAGAGATGAACTTCATCCTGTCGGTGTGTCTCGGCTCACACCACAGCAGGTTAAGAGTCCACCTGAAGCCTTAATTTTGAGCTTCCCAGTTCACCTGGTACCACTGGTGGAAGCAAACCGCTGGTCACCAGGACCTGGGCTGATTCCCCCCAGCTCCTTTCTTGTAAAGGTACATCTGCAACCCCCACTCCTAAGGATTGCCCCTCTTTTAAAGCAAGACTAAGGATTTTTTTTTCTTTGATTATAGACTTTTATTTTCCTTAAATCTATGTCCTATTACCAAAATATTTTTCTCCTTGCCACAGAAACACAGCATTACATTTGCACACACAAATATTTGTGTCAACAATGACTGTGTGCTCTTCCAGCCACAGAAAAGTTGAACCATGAACTCGAAACAAGGAATCAGCCAGCAAAAGTAACTCAAATCACAACAAATTTTATGCTGTTCGCAAGAAAGCCCCTAAACAACCGAGTTTCATTTTCATAGAATAGAATCATAGAATCATGTAATCATTTTCAGTAAAATGAAACAACCTGAAGAACTCTAACCTCCTAAAAAAATCATTCCTCTATAGGAAAAGCCACCTACGGATGTGTCCACAGCACTTGACAATATCCTCCTTGTAAGTCATTCCCACTACGCTAGTAACTCCACTCGTTATCGATTTAGAAAGACTTTGATCCTGCCACTAGAGAGGATTAGATGAGCAGAGACTCACTCCTCTCCCCGGTGCCATGTCTGTGCGAGCTGGGGTCACCACGCAGCCGCTCTCCCACCGCGCTGGCCATGCAGCGCCCACTCCCACGGGCCAAGAGACCTGAATCAGCAACACCGGCACCGAGAGGTGACGGGGGCTGAAGGCAAACGCCGGGAGATACGGGGGAGACTCCAGGGCTACGGGTGCTTTATAAACGCCAGATAGAGACAACGGGGAAGAAGAGTTACAGATAACTGGGGTATGGCAGCAGGCACCTTCCCCTTTTGCCACCGTCCCCAGTCCCTGCTCCCTCCCCCCTCCCCAACCACAGCCAGCTCCCCCAGCTTTGCAGGGGGAAGGGGACAAAACCCCCCTCAGCACCGCCAGCCCAGGCCCTCCTCCCTGCAGCGCAGGCTGAGGCAGCCCCTTCCCCTGACAGCAACCCCCCCAGGGAAGATAAACCCCCAGAGCTGGGTAGGGCTGGGCTTTGGGCTCCCTGCGGGGCCCAGTCCCAAGTCCTCAATCCCCCCAGCCCGGTGTCCCTCAGGGGTCGCGAAAACCCCACCCCGGAGGTGAAACGATATCCCCCGTCCGGGCCGACCCCTAAGGTACACCCTCGTCCAGGGGTAACGCTGCCCCAGAGCCTGAGGAACTCCCCTGGTCTCCCACGGCCCCTCAGTGCTCCCCCCACCCCAACCCCACAGGGACCCCCTGGCCCCTCACGGCCCCGGGGAAAGGGGCAGACCTATCTCACAGCGGCGACCCCCCACCATCCTCCTTTCGTTGCTCGGCCCTCACCGCCTCCGCAGGGCCCGGGGACGCCGGACCACCGCTCTCCTCCTCCTCCAGCCCCGGCGCGCCCAAGCGGGAGCACCCGCCACCGGCCGCCACTTCCGGGTGCTGCAGCCGCCCCGGCCACGTGACGGCAGGGAGGAGCGCGGGCGGGGCGTGGCCGAGGGCCGCTATAGCTACCGAGGCGGAAATAGAGCCGTTCCGGCACCATCGCTACCGAGGCAGAAGCCACGTGCCCCGCGGCGGGGCGGTGATTGGTCGGTGGGCTGTGAGGGGAGGCGGCCGCCATTAGCGCCCCTCAGGCGGGAGCGTACGAGGGGCTGGTGGTTGTTGCTTTCTCGTTGCTCGGCCGTTTCTTCACAGAATTGGATTTTAATTTAGAAAAGAAAGGCACGGCCGTTCTCTGGTGGTGCTGTCTTCCGCTCTCTGCCGCTGCTCCGCTTGGCGTAGGCGTCACTGTAACCTGCCACCGCCATCCAGTGGGAGAGCGCGTCATTTTTTTGGTATATGTGAGAAATCCCGAGTGATTTCAGTGAAAGCACCGGTGAGTGAAACGGTGTAGTTCAAGTTGGGTTCATGCCTTTAATATAGTAGGTTTTATTCAGCTCCCTTGATCCGGGTGTTGTGCAGCACTTGCTTGTCTAATCCAAAACCTGGATCTTTTAAACAGCTGCGTCCATTCAGTTTGTTTTAAATAAGCTATATTTAAGGCTATGGTAAAAACTGAGTATAGAAGGTAAGTTAGAGGGTGTAATAGTGCTGCCTGACTTTCATATATACACATTTGCAGGTAAAGCTCTAGCTGAAAAAATTGTTCATTCCGATAGTTTTTCATAAGTAGCATTTTACGGGTTGGTTTTCAGCACACAGTGCTCGAGGGGAGGCTCAGAGCGGCGAGCTGAGCTCCCGCCCCTTGCCGTGAGCGGTCTGGATGCGCCGTGGGCTAGGTCACAAACCTGTGTTCGCGCTTCTATCAACGCACGTTGGCGTCTCCCTGAGCCTAACCTGCTGTTCCTGCCGGACTCCCTCAAAAAGCTCCTGAAAGGAAACGCAGCGGTGGATTTAATGCAGATTAAAATCAGATTGGTAGCTGTCTGGCTGTAGTTGGTGGTGTTAAACCTGTATTGTACAAGGGTTAAAATCCATCCAGATCTTTGCGGAAATTAAAAACTCCACGCCATATTGCTGCCGCACGCAGCCGAGCGGCACGGTGCGTGTAACCCGCCGTTGGTGTGGTCCGACAGCGTTTGCCGTAGGGCAGTTTGGGTTAATTGAGGAGAGTGGCAGGATGTGTTCCTGTCTCTGAGTCACTCCTCTAAATACCAGCTGGGATTAATTACCTTCATTTAACTATGAGAGGTCTTTTCCAACCTTAGTGATTCTATGAACTAGGAGTTGAAGGTGAGTTGAAAGAGACTGATAGACACCTGGAAGTTGTAGGTGTGTTCCCCATGAGATACATCTAAATAATACATTTAATTAGACAATATGTATATTTATGCATAATGTTCCCTGCCTGAGGATCACCTGGTGAGGCAAGGCGTTGTTTCTATCTCTCTCCCAAAGCTGCTTCATTTTGCTTAAAAGTTTTCAGCTGCTGTTTTGGTTTGATTTTTTCACAAAAGGCGTGTTTAAAAGTTATTTCTGGTGTCGAAGGGATCTAAATTTCTCCTGTGGTATTTAGGAAGCAGAACTGAAAGGCGGGAATGGCCTGAGAGAATGTGCGAGGCTCAGCGAGGCCCTGAGGAGCCGCCGCCGCCTCTCGGACTACATTTCCCACGATGCAACGCGGCGCCCCGCCGGCCGCTGCTCGCCCCCGGGACTACATCTCCCATGAGACCCCGCGCGGCCGGCGGGGCCACGGCGGGCGAGGCGCCCGGCGCGCTGCCCGCTGGGAGCGGTAGTCCGCGGGGCGTGCGCCGTGACGGCGGGCAGCGGCGGCGCGCTGCCGCCAGTGAGGCGGCGCCAGGGGTGTTTACGGGGCGGGTGGGGCGCGTAGCACCGCCGCCAGCGAGGCCTAGTCGGCGGCGGGCCGGGCCCGCGGCCGCACCATGTCCGCCTGCCACAGCTGCGCCGCCGCCGCCCGCCTGCTGGGCTCCACGCTGCCCTCCGCTCGCAGAGGTAACCGCCGTCCTCCCCTCGCCGCCGCCCGGCCTGGCGCCGCTCGCCGGCGGGGCCGGGCCCTCCGCCCCGCGGGCCTTCCCTTCCGCCCGCCGCCGCCTCAGAGGGACACCCCCCCACCCCCTCCCCCCGGCCGCCGCGGGGCTGTCACCTGTCCGTGCCCCGCCGGTGGTTCCCAGGAGCGGGCCCCGGCCTACCGCCGGAGCAGGGAGGGGAGCCCGGCGCCCCGGGGAGCTCCGTGCTGCGGCGCCGCGATAAGGGCTTCGCTTTGGCAACGGCTGGCTGCCTCGGCCTCTTCTTTCCTTTTTTTTTTTTTCTTTTTTTTTTTCTTCCCCTTTAATCTTTTGCTACTGACACCCTGGGTGGTGTGAGGGGGCGGCGGGTGGCGTGTAGGATTAAGGGAAAGTATTACACGGGAAAAAATTCTGGAAAATGAACACGCACAGGAGTATCTTTTGTGAAATGTAATGGGAGAATAGATTTGACTTCACCGAGAGCGATTTTCAGTAGCAGTTGTCCAGTGTGTGTTACCCTGCGGTACTGGTAAATGAGCTTGATTAGCTGACTGATTAAAACTGTGGGGTTTTTTTCAGCCTAAACTTGAAATAGTTCTCAAAAACGCTTGGGCTCGGTTATCAAAAAGTCATTATTTCCAATGCAGTAGAAAGGTGAGGTTCTGCAAACCACTTACTGGCAGTTGAAGCAGAGGGAGGTTGTTACTTCTTTTACTACTTTTGTCCTTTTCAACATGTTTTTGCGGGTACTGAGAGCTGACGTACCACGCGCTGCTTTTAGTGAAAGGCAGACTACCTCCAAACTGCTGAAAGTCTCTACTGCTGCCGTGTTTGCAACAAGGTTTTGAGTGAGCGTACCCTCAGTAATAGCCTGACGAGTCAGAGATAATTTATTGCCTTCAAGATATGAGTTAACTCATTGCAGTTGACTTTGAATTTACATGTCTGGTGTCACCTGTGCTCAGAGGTTTAAATGAGTACTTTCAGCTCCAGCCTGTCTGGTGTCATGTAAACTCATTGAAACAATAAAATTTAAAGCAAGGAACATTCTAAATTAACTTCAGAATTATGTATTTTTAAAATTTGGGTGGTTTTTTTTTGTCAGAACTAAGATTTAGAAGGGATATGGAAAAGAACATGAGACTAAACCACAGACAAAGAGTAATAAGTTTGTTTATGCATCAGCTTTCCATGAAAGTTCTGTAGGTAAACAAAACAACTTATTTTGGTGCATTTTTGCTGTTGTGACAGATTGTCTTCTGCCAGGTGCTTTGCTCTTGCTGATTAGTACGAACTTGAGAGTATTCAGAGTGCATGGATCAGTCTAGTCGGTCAAGTGTTGCGTGGGATAAAGGAGACTTGTCTTTTGTCACAGCTTTCCTGGCACTTTGGGCAATAGATTCTTCCAAGATATTTGAAGCTTGGCCCAAAAGTCAGTATTTCTTTCCTCAAGGATTAATTAAAGGTTAATAAGGTGTAAAGGAGCCTCCCGTTATTTCTTAACGCACTAAGCCGAACACCCTGGATAGATGCCATTGCTGCTACAAACATTCTTACGTTATGTACATGTCCTTTAAATTTACCCTTTCAAAAAGCACCCAAGCCCTGATTGCCAGTTGTGAGTGAGCAAATACTGCTGTGCCAGCCAGCTGTTGCATATTTGAATGTTTATCAGTATCTGAATCATTCACTGAAAGTTGCCGGGAATTGGACTGGAATGTTGGTATCTCCTGAAAATCTGACTCTGGGCTTATTTATGCAAGAAAGTAGTTACGATAACTTTCTTACTGCTTTATTCTTTGATTGTACAATGATGCATTGTCAAAGAAGTATCACTCAGACCTCATGATAAGCACAGGAACAAGATTCTTTCTGTTTAGCCACAGCTGATGTAGCAGTAATATGAATATTTTTCTCTTTCCTCACTGGTTTGGCCTGTCTACACCATTTAGAGTTTGGCTTGTGTAGCAGGGTGGGTTTAATGTTCCCAACAGGCTGACCAGCTAAAACTTTTGTAAGAGTGAATTTAATAGCCACAAAAGCATTATGGCATGTGTGTAATGCTGCTGGCGAGCCTGGATCTGCTGCCAGTGTCTCGTCAAATGCTGGAGGTGAAGGCCCACAGCTGCAGCGTTTCTGCATCACTAGATGGGCACAGTGGGTAACATGGCACTTACCAACTTGGCACTGACACTGCGTACGGTTTCATAGTTCATCCAGTACAGTTTTCAGTGCGTTTTCGGTGTCACACAGGTGCTTTGAATTAAAATCGGTGATCTTTAGTCCATGTGTAGCGCTTAGTGGTAAAATGTTTGAGTTCTGTATTAGTGCTTCACCCTTTCTGCACGGGCCAAATCTCCCTGTATTGCAGGAGAATTGTGTGACTTCAGGGTTTTGTTCAGGGGAGGCGGGTGGTTTGGCTTTTTATTTTATTAAGGGGTCTTATCAGTTCCCTTTAGAAGTGGAAAAACAAACCTCAGTAGAGGAATGATCTATGAGGAATAAGTCCCCAAGACAGGGAATTAATGCAGACCAGTTTTTGCATTGTAAACACTCACCACAGCTTATTCTCTACTGACAAATGCACTTGGCACACGTAGTCTTCAGAGCTCTCTGCAGATTCAGTTGAGAGAATGGGACTGCTTGTGAAAGGGAGCCAGTATTTTTAAGGTAACTGTGATGTTTTCATAGTTTATCCTGTGTAATCTAAAGCAGCTTGCTGTGTTGCAGTGGCACTCAGGAGAGGAATTTAAAATTGGAAAGCACAAAATTAATAAAACAACTTCAGATCTTGTCTTGGTCTCATCATTGTGTTGGTTGTGACTTTGTAGAGGCCTGTGAGAGTTTTCCTGGTATATTTAGGCTTGTCCATAATGCTTTTCTTCTTCATTTTTCTGTTTCCTTGTTATGGTAGCAAGGTGAATTTTCTTAAATATCCTCTTTCAACTAAGATTCCAGCTGTTAGTTTTCAGTGTTACCTCTTCCAGAGCAAATGAACTGTATTCCTCCTGCCATTCTTACTGTTTTTATTCTCCTCTTAGAAGAGTTTTTGGAGTTTTCTATAGGACCCCCTCATCTCTCTAACAGTAAAACCGTCTATTATCAGAAAGTTTTAATTATTGTTGTTGCTATATATCTTTTCTGTTGGTAAGTCACAGATCTCTTATCAAAACCAGAGAGTAAGTGTGAAATTTGCCACTTTAAATGAGAAAGCGATATGAGATACGGGTTCCAGGCTCTTGCCTGTGATGAGAGATGTTGAAATCATAAGCATGAGAGATGTTGAAATCGCAAGCATGACCTATGTTGGTTCACATCATACCTAGCCATGAAATGTAATCCTGCCCGCTGTTGCAAGAGGAGGAGAAGGCTGTTTAGTTTCTCACTGAGGTTTTTTTTTCATGTTGGCAATGAGCTATTTCAGCAAGTTAAGATGACACTGTATTTACTTGTGCCTGTCTGTCAGCACGTGCCAGATATGAAGCTACCTTTCAGTTTTCCTCAGGACAACTTTTTTTGCCCAGCAGTACCTCAAATTTCTGGAAACTCATT
Organism: Phalacrocorax carbo; assembly: GCF_963921805.1. Taxonomy (NCBI): domain Eukaryota; kingdom Metazoa; phylum Chordata; class Aves; order Suliformes; family Phalacrocoracidae; genus Phalacrocorax; species Phalacrocorax carbo. The sequence goes on along the minus strand of NC_087519.1, from coordinate 3,856,554 downwards.
TCTAGTAGAGTTACCAAGAGAAAGCCAAATCCAGACGTGCAGTCTCTGAGTCCGAGATGTTTCTTTGATAATTTTTGCGTAATAAGGAGACACTTCAAAGGTCTCTCTTCAGGGGTTGAATTATTTCACAACAAGTGCTGGATGTCGATTGTATTTATCACGCTGAGGATCGGTTCCGTAACTGGGATGTTCCCTGTTCCGTGACACAATGGGACTCTCACAATTGTCTGATGTTAGAGAATATAGAATTACTTCTGGGTCACTTCTGGACAATCCAGGCAGCTTTTAGTGAGGTGAACCTCAGGTGGTGAAGAGAATTTATTTTGGATAACTGAAATTTGGATGCTCAGAGTTGAGTTCTGTTGCTGAAACCTTTGAGCTCCATTTAATATAAATAAATTCTGGGGTTTGGTGGCATCGGGATTAGAACTAGAGTATTTTTAATGTTTAACTTTCACGTTTTTTCATTTTTTAGGTATTACTTGTGGTCGTACACGAATCCCTGTTTTAGGAAAACTTGGGACTTTTGAAACTTGTTCCCTGAGACGAATTCCTCTTAGAAACTTTTCAGAAACACCAGCGTATTTTGCTTCAAAGGATGGTGCAAGCAAGGATGGTTCTGGAGATGGAAGCAAGGTAATCTCCACATGTTAGGTTTTTCAATGGTTTATATAAAGTGTTTCTTAAATATTTTAGTACATCTTTTTCTTTACTTAAAATCTTCCTGAAATCATTGCTAACTCTTGACACTTCTGATCCTTCAAATTGCCACAACTGAGAGTGAATTAAAAATAAATTGTATTGGGAATTTGTTAGGAGAAAAACCTTTTAAACATCCCATAATGCTTTTCCCAGTTCTATAAGTTGCTTTGCCTAGGGTAAAGGGACACTTGAAAACTTTGTAGGACGTTATAAATCCACATCAGGTTTCTGGATCTCAGGAAGGAGTAGTAATCAGAACTATTCTCCTTCAAAAGCCTGCTACTCCCAGGTAGGCCTTTTAAAGTAAGTACATTTTAAAATGTTTTTATTTTCAGCACTGATGTGGTAGTTGTATTAAGCAAGACAAATTTGTGAGGAGACTAGCTTCATTCTTGTTAGTAAACTCTAATCTATTTTCATCCTAGTCTTTCTCTAATTATAGTTAATAAACAGCTTCTTCAGATAAATGATTACCTGAGAATAAAAGTCTCTTTAGTCAGCAAATAAGATTTTGAGAGTTCACAGGCAATAACTTTGCCTTGTTATGGCATGTTGTGACATCTGAGGAACTGTCCAGATGACACAAGTGTGTTCTGAAGGTTCAGCTTAAACGTTTTAAAAAAATAAAGATGATACAAAATTCTAATAGTCTTTATTTCTTGAGAAGGGTTGCGAGGAGAAATGTGTAGGCAGGCAAGGTTTAAAAAAATGGGGAACTGCCTTATGAAAGGGAAGAGAGATCTTTGCTGTTCCTTGAAATAGCTTTTATTGTTAATCAAAGTATAAAGGCATAGAATGGGTACAAATTTAAAAAATGTTAACCTTGGAGACCACTAAGCAGGGTGACACGGAGGAAAATAAGTAGGTCTCTGTCAGGGAACTCTGCCTTAGAAGTAAGAAATATTTCCAACCAATTTCTGAGATGCTTGTTTTATAGGCCATATCTGCCCTACAGCCATCTGCCAGCATAGCTACATCTGTCAAGGACGTGAGAAGAGGTGTGGCTTCAGAAACCCTTAGAATCAACACAGTTGGGATAATGAAATTACTTTCTCTATAAGTATGATCTGTTTTATTCTCTGGGGTTAGAATAAATTACATAGAAATATACTACTAAAACATTCTTGACATAGTTTAGCTTGTTATTGTTCTAGTGCCAGTCAAGCAGTTCTAATGTAGGTGCGGGATGCCTCTTCCATGGGCATTCAAAACTGGCAGACCTGGGAAATGTGGCTGTGTGTACTCTTCAAAATGTTTATATCCTGGTGTACTAAGTTTTCAAAGCCTTTAAAAAATCCTGATGATAGTTACTTTGTCATTCAGCTGTTGCAATATTCGCATTGCTGGATTCCATAAATGCACTGCTGCATGCCTGATGTAACAGCTCCATTGCTTGGGGCTAATTGTCTGGAAATCTTTTTTAGAAGTCTGTCGGTGAGGGGGGTGGTAAAAAGTCAAGCGCTGGAAGCTCTGGGAAAGGAGGGAACCAGCTGCGCTGCCCGAAGTGTGGTGACTTGTGCACGCACGTGGAGACCTTCGTGTGTAAGTTTTAATGAATACTTCCTTTTTTTAAATAGACGCAGATGTGACTTTATTTGTGATCTAACATAGCCCTGATAATGAAGTTTTAGCCTACCTGATTACACAATGTCAAAAAATTTTGTTGTGCTTAGTTTGGCCACGTTGGCTTAAGCATGTATTGTCTCTGGATGTGTTTGTGTAATCTCTTGTGATGTGTGGTGGAGCAGAATATGGTAGCGGAATTCCGACCGCAACTGTGAATATGCAGTTTTAAAGTGGTTTGTTATGTGAAGCATAGCAAATACTGGTTTAACTACTGATATTTCTTTCTGCCTGTTATTTGTAAATATATACTTATATGTATGTATCTTTGTAATGTCTGTCCTTCATTTACTAAATAAACTTCAGTCCTGCGTGTGCTATGACCAAAGTGCTTATCCAGCAGAGGAATTCGGATATGACAGATGGCTTACTAGAATGGTCTTCTACTGCGAAGCTGGATCTGTAATACATTCCAAACAGGAGGCTGGAAAGTCCAAATAGAAAACCCAAAATGTGTCAGATGCCTGGCAACCAGCAGCAATAGCTGCTTTTTTTGAAGTACACTCCAAATTAGCGCCAGTTATGCTTTAGGTTCTGTCAGACTTGAAGACATTTCTCCTTATTTCAGTGCTAATGAGACCAACCTAGAAAATAGTTGTCAGAAAGCAAATACCCAGTGTTAGTTGCTGGGGCCCAAGGAAGAGCTGTTGAGTCATAATCAGGCTTGTTGGACGAAGAAGCTTAAGACGAGGTCAGCATAAACTTTTTCAACCGTTGTTAATAATGAGGGGATGTGCTATTATTTGCTGCCACTTGTATAAAATACTATTTAATAAAGAGGATCAAACATCATGAATCACAAAACAATCCTATAATAACAGTGTATTTATTAGTTAGATAAAAGGATTGGTCCTTAGCTACTTCTTTTTTTTCCCCAGAAATAATAAGACCTTTTTTGTTTGAAAATATAGTCAACAAGGTTTTCTGAAAAATCTGGCACTAGTTGATGGAACTAGAAGTACAGTCTTGTGTAGTGTTCAATTTGTTGGCCTCTCCCTGGACTAGGTGTGGTTGAAAACAGTGGAAGGATTTTTAACCTCATTTACCTTCTCAGATGATTCATGAGTAGGCAGAGACATTTTGAAACTCTCTCACTTCACTAGTGTGTTTGTTCCCCTTGTTATAGGAGATTGTGATTTTATGTGGAAATACCATTCAGGCATTGCCCTGGAGTGGAAAAACCACTGTGTATCCCTGGAAAGCAGCAACAGACTTTAGTATATAGTCAGTGTTGCTAGGAACCTTTAAGTGTGTTTGAAAACTTTTTTGGGAAGAGGACTTGTTGATACTAACATTATGGGAGAAGACGTCTGGTATATGCAATTTCAAATTCACAAGTAGTGATGCCACATGTGAGTTGCAGCATCAGAATGGCACAAGTGCTGTAAACAGGTTGGGGCTGCAACCCACTTTCTACTTGTAAAAACAGTGTTGCAGCTGGTCAGGTCTGTCAGAAGCTTGAAAATCAAAATGTGAGGAAGTCTGCATGTGAATTATTGAGTCTATCTACTTTTCTCATCCTTGCACGTTCTATTCTCGGGCTTTAGGGTTTTACAGCCTTTAAATGAACTCTGTTGGTAGTTCAAACTAAGCACAGTGTCACCAGATAATGGAGTAGAGCAGGCTTTTTTGTCCATCTTGAGAACAGCAGTCATCAGTTTTCTGTTAATTGGTAACTTAAAAATTAAACCACAGATTGTAATTGCTCTAATTTCTGAGAAATTTTTGTGAGTCATGGTTAAGTTTTTTCTGGACCTGTCTTGTTTATTCTGCTAATTTGAGCACACTGCTTCCCAGCCAAACTGTAGAATATAAAGTGGCTGGAAAACAGAAGAGCTAAGTTCTAATTAACTTAAAAACGATTTTACAAAAGAAAACAAAAACTAATAAGGAAAAAAAAAACCTGTTCCATTCTGCCCAAGATGAATGGGTTGCAGGTTGTACTAAGCATAGTGTAACTTGATTTTTCAGATAGGGCTTTGATGTTGCTTAGTCAGGAAAAATAATGAATTTGCTCAATTCTGGTTTGAATTACCAAACTGCAGAGCCCTAAGTAGATATCTAAAGCCAAAAGAAAGTATGCAGTCAGCATTTGTATTAGGCTTTTCAGTCATTTTTGAGAGAAGTAGGGAAACAAAATACTGAATAAAAGCCATGCTTATTAGTAAATTAATTGCCATAAGTGGCAGTGTGACAGGCTGGTTGGACAGTGGAGTGAATTTGTAACGGGGCTTCACTTTGTGTCCGTGAATCTTGCACAAGTATTTGCTCGGCAATGGTTTTCCAGTAATTAATAGTTAATGAAAAATATGATCCAAACCAGGAGGAATTTTGCTTTGCCACACTTTCTCCACAGTTCCTATATTGTTTTGGGTTGTGAGACTCTGAGCAGAGTTTTACGATCAGTGAAATAAGAGCTGAGCATCAGATGTAGAGTGAAATCCAATAGCTTTAAAGCTGATCGACACTTGAAGAAGCCTTAACTACCCATGGCTTTTACTGTCTCCACCTGATGCCATCAGGTTAGTGCCCATCCTCCAAAGCAAGGCTTCCCTGCTACTGTATGTACTTCATGGGCAAGCAGCTTCCCTGCTCTTCTTCCTGATATCTTTTTACCTTATAGCAGTTTAATAGTAGCCCATTATCTCAACCCTACAAGCATTTTTAAGGTTAATCCTTCAATTGTTTTGGCTTCCTGCATGTACTGTGAAAACCTGGCGTTTTCTCTTTGGCAAGGTCAGCTTGTACGGACTTTAGAAATCTCGTTGCAAATCCAGCCTCCCTGGTAATGTTGCCAGTATCAAAACCAACACTTGGCTTGTGTTTTACCACACTAAATATTTGCAGACTTCCTAATGACGGTGAGGTAATTTGACATGAAGGCCCTTTGCTGTGCTTGTATATGTTTGCTAAAAGAACCTATGAAAACATGCCAGTATTTAAGAATAGCAAAGATGCTTGCAATTTTGAATGCTCAGTGTTAGGGAGATAGCAGTACTTAAACTTGATTTCCTTGCATTTCAGAGCAAACTTCTCAATTTTTTTTAATTGTTTTAAAACTCTCATTGACGCTTTGCTCCACATTGCTGTGTAGATGATAGAAACTGGCCAGTGTCACAGCTGTGTGTTGATAACCAAATCTCCCCAAGGCACCCCATACATCACAGCTTCTCTGTAACCAGGGACCCTATCGGTCTTGCTGAAAATTAGGAAGATCTATAATAACCTTCCTCTGTGCTGCTTGGAGTAATTGATAAAAGTGTACTCTGCGTGGTAGTTTTTTTCAGTGAATGATGTTTGAAAGGTGCACAATAGTATTCTTATAGCCTGCTCTTTATTTTCTATTTTTTAACCATTCCTGTGGATCTATAAAGGGGGCAAGTATTCTCGTGGCTATTCCATCCTAATAAAGCTGACTCTTAGCATTGCATAAGGAAGGACAACAGCCTAATGGCAGTGTAGACATTAAGAATATCAGAGGTGTTTTGAGTGAGCACTGGGAGAAAGTTTGGGGTTTTTTCCCTACCATATTGTTGCTAAATAATAGTTATCTAAGCGGGGTGGGTGCGTGCAAGTGGTTCTCCATTGCGTGCCCATCAGGCAGATAACAGTAATTTGGAATGTTGCCAGAAGGACGTTGCAGCTGTTATACAATTTTGTTTTTTGGAGTAGGGTTAATAAAGCTGTTATGGTCACGGTAGTATGTGCTACATCATTAAAATCTGCTGGTCTTACTTACACAGTCATAAGGTGTGTTTAATATTGAAAAAAAGAAACCCATTTCTCTTGCTGATGCCAGCTTTCTGGAAGGCAGCAACAGGTGATAAATAAGCAGCTTGTTTATTGCTAGATGTTGTTAATAAAATCAGCTGCTACTACGGTGTTCAAGCAGTTTTCTAAAAACTTTTGATGATTTCAGAAGATTTGACATTGAATTTTTTCCTGTGGTTGTTTTGCTACAGTTATTTTACTTTTAATTTATTACAGTACTAATATTTAAGTCAGCCATGTTGCAAGTTATTTGCATTTAATAGCATAGTGATATGGTCAGAAAAGATCTATTTTGAATTACAGATTTATTCTCTGCTGTCTAATTATTTCAATTTTGCTTTTCCAAATGAAAAAAAAAAGTGCACGTTCTAGTTTGCAGGCTTTTGAAATCAGTCTTTGGAGATAACATGATTTCTTGAGACCTGGTCCACAAATTCAGTGGTAGGAGGGTTTGGCTTTTGGAATTTGAAATAAATTTGTTCTATTCTTGACAGTAAAAATAAATAAGCAATAGATCTTTCAAAACATCAGAGTCCTGATCGGCTGTTGCATACCACAGCTGCCTCTTGTTGGGATGAGCCCTTTGGGTGACTCGAGTGTGCTCCATGGTGTTCCACAGCCAGTGGGATGCAGAGAGCGGGAGCTGCCACAGCTGTCCTCTCCTGAGCCTGCTGCATGCTGTCTTTGATATTGTAGAATGCTTCCCCATGCTTTAGTCTGCCCCTAACCACATTTTCTTTTTTTTTTTGCATGCTAGTTTGAAAGTTAGGAACAATTCCTGCTTAGTTAGATGCCCTCATTAATTTTGCATCGCTCTGAGACACAGTTTCCTCTTCTGAGTTTAGCACTACTGAATAAGTACAAAGTAGATTTTTGCTTTTTAATCCCTTGTTTGGTTGCTGCTGTGTTGTGACTTTTTGGGCAAATTGCATTCCCTCTGTGTCAGATTTCATAGTCCAATAATGGCTTATAAAGCTTCTAAGGCGAATGAAAGGGAAGTGTTGTGTAAACACAGAGGTGGCTGCACTGTCTTGCAGGTGCTTGTCCTGTCTATGACAGACTCAGGCTGTTGAATGGGTGCTGTCTAAGCTGTTTCTCTTACTGTTTTATTTTACTTTTTCTGCAGCTTCCACCCGTTTTGTGAAGTGTGAAAAGTGTCACCATTTTTTTGTTGTACTATCAGAGGCAGACACAAAAAAGAGCATCATTAAAGAGCCCGAGTCAGCAGCAGAAGCTGTGAAATTGGCATTCCAGCAGAAGCCACCGCCTCCACCAAAAAAGGTATGGTTGTTCATTTCACCCCAATGTTTCCTTGTATTACAGTGTGGTGAAATGCTTTGCTTCTTAATCTGTGTCAGGTGTGTAACAGTCTGCTGTGACAGAGCCACAAACAAGAAAGATGATTAGCTCAAGATTAAACCTTTGAGAGCTGTGTGACCCAACAGAGCACTGATAAAGGGAACAAGTAGATCCAATAAAAGTAGTTGGGTTTGTTTTCCTCTGGCTTCATCTTGTGACGGAATTCCAGTACCTTCATTTTCTCCATATGACCCTGAGACTAACCTCAACCTTCACCAACCCTGGTATCTTTTGTTTCCTGCTATGGCCTCGTATTCAGCACCCTAATGTTAGCAGCTTCTCTCAGTAGTTGCTGAACCTTTTATTTGGCCTGTTCCTGGTTGAGGACCACGGCTGATTAGCTTTTGGCAGTGACCCATCCTAAATCATTTGGTTTCCCTCTCCCAAATAGCAAGGGAGCTTGTTGTGTTTCTCAGTTCCTAGTGGACTGTAATGATTTCTGAAGCTGCATGCTGCTCCTGGGTGGTCTACCTGGGTGGTCTTGTAAAACACTAAATATTCTTGAAATTTCTGCTCCTCTTACAAATTTGGGTAAAAATGACAATGGGTTTAAACATTAGTAGGGGAAAACTGACTGACACAATGTGATTGTGTAAGTGCTATGTTTTTAAGTAAACTTATCAACAGAAATATAGGTTTTATTTTAGAAGTTGGGCTTGTTTCTCAGTTCTGTGATGGTTGGTTTAGACCAAAGTTCATCTTTGGCACAATGTTCTATTTTTTCATTTTCTGCTGCAAGGTGATCTAGAAGTGTTACTAAGATTGAGTTATTTTTCAGATTTATAACTACCTCGACAAATATGTTGTTGGTCAGTGTTTTGCCAAGAAGGTGCTTTCAGTTGCTGTGTACAATCATTACAAAAGAATCTACAATAATATCCCAGCTAACCTGAGACAGCAAGCAGAAGTTGAAAAGCAGACTTCTTTAACACCAAGAGGTTTGTATGATGTTTGGTATTTTTCTGGTCAAATAAGACTTATCACTTCAGGGCCCTAACTTAAGAAACCCGAGAGAGGTTTTACCTTGACGCTAGGTGTTCTGTAACTGAAATGATCTAAACAAATTTCTATTAAATTTAATTTCCACTGCATGTGAACTTCTGTGATTTATTTAAACAGTAATCCAGAAGGTTTATGATGGCATCGGTATTGCTTACCGTATTACATGGTGAGCATTTTTTACTGACGCATGTTATCGGGTATTTTCCTTTAATTTGTAAAGTGAGCCTCCTAAACTTTTCTTTCTGATCTCATTTACTGCCTAACGGTAAATCTGCTGCTTAATCTGCAAGCAACAATGCAGATCATGAAGACAGTATTTTGCGTAGGTAATGTGACGAATAGCTCGCCTTCTAACCTCGCTTGCTGCTCTTGGCAGCATCTCTTGGTCACCATAGTATTGTCCCATATCTGGCAGGTGTAGATGGAGTTACTCTTGGCAGTACTTTTGCTACTGAGTAAGTGTGTAGCTATGTTGATCTAATTTATTTTTAGAAATAGGATTAAGTTACTGTCCCTGATTCAAAGTGTACCTTGATTTTTTTTTTTTAATTTTTTAAAGGCATTTTACTCTGTCTTGCAACAGAAAGTATGCTAAGCTCAGAAATCTCCCTTGGTTTTTGAATTTATGTAAAGAAGTATTTTAACTGAGGGGGAAACATTAGTAGCACTGTTCTGGCAATGGTAGGAGAGCAGTTGTGTACCTGGCACAGAGGCATTCCTGACCCTCCGCAGAGAGATAAAATGGTGCACACCCGGAGGGACTGGCAGGGAATTTGTATATTGGAGAGTACTTTGAAATATGTGAAGTCCTACATTGTAACACTCGGATATAAATGTGAGAGTTTAAGGAAGCCTTTTCAAAACAAAGTTGTATTATAGTATTTTTTCCCCTTCTAGAATGATTTTAAAATGAAAATCAGAGGTAATAGATTGTTACTGTTTTAAGTAGCAGGAAGCTTGCTGTCACTTGAAAAGTATGCAAGTTGAGTTTTGGGTTAAATTTGACAGCAATGAACACTAATTCATGTGGGGATTTCTTGTTAGAAATACATTCATATGCAGTGATGAGATGTATTCAGAAGAGGGCAAGAGGTGGAGAATTTATGATCTTTTATAAACTTATTTTTTATTACTGTTTTCATCCTCTCTCTTAGAATTAGAAATCAGAAGACGGGAGGATGAGTACAGATTTACAAGTAAGTGAACTCTCTCCTCATGTCCTCCTCTGCAATATCTACTCTTCTGATGTTAATGTAGAATAGTCTTCAGTAACGGCTAGTCTGAAATGCCGGGTCAAATTCTGTTTCCTTTTCTTCTGCAAGTAAATTTCATGGATGGCATTGGGCGTATTTTTAACAGAGGTGACTAGGATCTACTCTTTATCTAGTTCTAGGTGGAAAGCAAGTAAAATGTAAAGATACCTTTTATGAAGTTGGTTAAATAATTATCTGTCTTTGGAGTTGTCCTCAATAGAACAGGTAGAAATTGTTTTATTTTTAATTTAGAACTGAGGTGATTATGTTAATAATGCCACGCAAGATACAATGGGAGGTAGATAAGGGAAGTTAGGCAACTATTTTCTGCAGGGTATTTGTACCCCTAAAAGGCACTGTCACCTTGAACCTCAGAATGCCTTTTTTTAATCTGTGTGAGGGCAGTCATGTTTATTTTCAGTCCACGGGAACTGTCACTGGCTATTGAACTGCTTCCTTAGTCTAGCATAGATCAATTTGTGATCCCAGTTATACCTCTTTAGACCAGTTTTCTTAATCTTCAGTATTCTACCCTGCAAGCCTACTAGAACTAATGCTCTGAAAAAAAAAATCCATCTCAAGCTCCATATCTATGTGTAGAGACAAACCCTGTAACCCGGAACTAGGACAAGTCTTTAAGTCTTGAGAGTAGACCTGTGCATTGCTTTTGTAATTGTTATAACATGCCAGTTCTTGTACTTTCTCATCACAGAGATCAACAGTTTGGGTTTATTTCTTCTCATGTGTTAAAAAAAAAAAAGTTACCATTAAAAGGAGTCAATTTGTAAGGACTGAACATTTCTCTAGCCCTTGTTTTTAATGCAGAGGAATATTTTTTAGATAATCCACTGTATCGTTGGAAAGTTTTTATGTATGCAAACATGCGCTTGTGCAAAAGTATGATTGGAATGGATGTTTTTGTAATTGCACCATATTTCTGTTGCGGTCCTGTCTCTAAACTTCTGCACAGAGAGAATTATAGGTTTGCAGAACAAAATGGAACCACCAAGCTTTTATTGTGTATTTAAGGTAATGGCAGACCTTCTCAGTGCTCAAACAGTACCGCTATTGTTCCCTTCAGAACTACTGCAGATTGCTGGAATCAGTCCACACGGTAATGCTTTAGGAGCATCGATGCAGCAACAAATGAACCAGCAGATACCTCAGGAAAAACGGGGAGGAGAAGTACTAGATTCACCCAATGATGACATAAAACTTGAAAAAAGTAATATTTTGCTGCTTGGACCAACTGGATCAGGTATACAGCTGCGTGTTTTTATAGGTGTCAGATTTTTCTTAGAATTGATTGTTAATGAGTGATTTACCTCTTTTGTGACTACTCCAATTTGGTGTATAAAAAGCTAAACTGTGGATTCCAAACTGGCAATTTGTGCTTTCATGCCATGGTAACAAGCTGAGCTAAATCGCCTTGAAAAGGAAGGAGGTCTAGTCAGGTGGTTTTCTTTTTTTTTTTCCTTTTTTTATGCCTATATTTATTGACTGATTAAAAGATGGAACTTTCACTAAGCTGAAATAAAATGCATTTGAAGTTTCTGTGCTTTAGATGGCAAGTTGAGATGCTGTGGTTAGTGTTGTTTCACCTCTGGGACAGATCAGTTACAGGGGAGTTAAAAGAGAAGTTGTATTTGTGTGTTTGTGAGAAGTGGGACTGGTGGTGCTGAAGTTATAGCATTTTGCAGACTATTTGGGAGAACAGTCACTAAATAACACTTTAATTTTGCTTTTCTCCAACTTCAAAGGAGGAGCAATTGGACTTTGTGCTGCACCCAGAGTGTCTGCAAAGGGCTACTGGTTTATTTAATCTTTAATCTACGCAAGTACATGGATTTTGGTTGATATATTGTGTGATGTTTTATTTGTGATACTGTGTGCATTTCAAGCTGCATCAAATGCATAGTATTAGTCTAATTCAGGAATACAGCTTGCCCAACAAAAGGAAAAACCTGTGTATGAAAACTGGCTCCCTTGGAAAAGATATGAATATGCTGGCATAATTCAAAATGCCTAATGAGAGAATGATGATGCTATGGTAAATATTTGAGTTTGTGTGCTCTAGAGACATATATGGCAGATATAACATACAGTTTTTATGTTATTAGGTAAAACCTTGCTGGCTCAGACTCTAGCTAAATGCCTAGATGTACCTTTTGCTATCTGTGATTGTACCACCTTGACTCAAGCTGGCTATGTTGGGGAAGACATTGAATCTGTTATTGCAAAACTCCTGCAAGATGCCAACTACAATGTAGAAAAAGCTCAGCAAGGTAAACTCTTACAGTGCGTTTCCTGAAGTTTGTTCATAGGCTGCATTAATCTTGCCTAAGTGTTCCGAACGTTGAGACCACCAGTATTTCTGTAACTTATATTCCTGTTTCATGTACCTGAATTTTAATCCTTTAAATCAGAAATAATAAACCTGAAAAGACCTCTAAACATATCTTGTAGTTCTTGTTCTTGTCCATAGTCGGACAAGTTTGCATACACTTGCAATCTACAGGATGGCAGCTATCTTAAATTATTTTCTTCCCTGTAAGTTCTTGCTTCTCTGAAAAAGTGGAGTCTTCCTTAAATCCATTTTCTGCAACTACAGGAATTGTTTTTCTGGATGAAGTAGATAAGATTGGCAGCGTTCCTGGTATTCATCAGTTACGGGATGTTGGAGGAGAAGGTGTTCAACAAGTAAGTACTTCTGTAGAGTGATTTTCCTTCATAAGTGATCAGCCCATCAAGTCTACATATCATCCTATCTTGCATCAAATAGCATGGGAGTGTATGGAGTCATAGTTCTTTAATTCCTTAATTATTACCCTTTGAAACCCTCCTCTTCCCTTTTTACTTTCTTCATTTAAAAAAAAAAATCTCAGAAGCACCTCGAGACTGCTTCATAGAAACAATTCAATTGAAAAAACATCTTTGCACCATTCAGGTAGCAAGTTGCATAATGTAGGCAAGAATAGATAACATTTTCCATTTTGACCAAAGTCTTGAAGCAACTGGGATTGTCTCATATGGAAAATTGATTTGTTCAGACACTTACTGTTACCATAAAGGCATAAGGGGGGAGCAACAAATATAAGTACATCTGTGAAAGTAAGCACAGTATGGTGTGCCACCTTCTGTGATGCTACACAGTGGAATTTTATATTGCTTATTTTTCTTCTTTCCTTCTTAGGGCTTGTTAAAATTACTGGAAGGCACAATAGTAAATGTTCCAGAAAAGAATTCTCGTAAACTACGTGGAGAAACGGTGCAGGTTGACACCACAAACATCCTCTTTGTAGCTTCTGGTGCTTTTAATGGTCTTGACAGAATTATCAGCAGGAGGAAAAATGAAAAAGTGAGTGCATCAGGCTGTACCTGAACTGAAAAATTATCACTTTAATTACTGTTCACAGTTCTGACCCCTAAAGGTCTCGCTATATCTGTAAACCCTCTAAGTTTGTTTGTAGAGCAGTAGTTTTCCATCTGTTATGTGGGAACCTGAGGTCAAGCCTAAGAAAGGTAGCAAAGAATGAGCCTATTGTTGGTAGGCTTAGGTAGCTTGCAGTGGTCACTGCTGCCACAGAGACATTTTTAGCATGTGTAAATACGAAAAAAAATAGCGTGGGGGGGAGAGATTGAAAGCTGTTGGTAGACTTGCTGTCCCTGCTTCAGTGGTAAACTTATGTTGTTACCATGTCTTGCGGCTCTTAGAACCGATTCACATACTTTGTTTTTAGGATTTATAATAGGATTTCTTTCAGTTGGAGTGTACCAAATCTCAAACTGAGGAAGCCTTTGGATATCGGTAGAAAAAAGCTTTGACTGTCAATACTCAGATAGTTTGAGCAAACACAGTCTGATTGTGTGCAGGGGGTCTATTTTTACTATAAGTAATTTTTTGAGCTCAAATTAATATGTAAGACACAATCAGTCACTCCAGATTTTTTTAATGTGCATGGAAAGTAATTTAGGTACATAAAGAAAAGTATTGTAGTTCTGTAAGCATAACATGTTTGTTTTGCAGTATCTAGGATTTGGGACACCAGCTAATATGGGAAAAGGCAGAAGGGCTGCAGCAGCAGCTGATCTTGCTAATATAAGTGGAGAGTCCGATCCACATGAAGATATTGAAGAAAAGGATCGCTTGCTGCGTCATGTGGAAGCCAGAGATCTCATTGAGTTTGGCATGATTCCTGAGTTTGTGGGACGTTTGCCCGTTGTGGTTCCTCTGCACAGCCTAGATGAGAAGACTCTTGTACGGATTCTTACGGAGCCACGAAATGCTGTGGTTCCCCAATACCAGGCACTTTTCAGCATGGATAAGGTTTGAATTTTTATTTGGCGACTCTTCAATATTCTTGTTCATAAATACAGTGTTAAAGCGATATAAAATATCAATCTGAAATTTTTCCCGAGCGGAAAAAAGTAAGCTAACTCGTTAAAACCTGATGGGTTTAGATTGGATGACTGTCCTTGAGGGACAAGCAATCTGGAAACAGCTGAGCTGCTCTTCATGTTTACGTTCACGTGAACACCTGTGACCTTGCCTAACAGGCATCAAGAGCCACTTCCTGTACTGCAGAGGTACTTACAGTAGTTGCAGGTAAAGGGACATAGTCAGTACTGGTAATGTTAGTCAGAAACAAAGTGTAGCCAATGCTTTATGTAGCGTCAGTGTTAAATGTTCTGGTCTGTAACAAGTAAATTGCTACTGTTTGTTATTTTCAGTAACACTTGCACTACTGCACTCAATACACTGTTGAGTTATAAATGGAATAAATAACTAAACTTACCATTTTTCTCTACATAGTGTGAATTAAATGTAACTGAAGATGCATTGAAGGCTATAGCCAGACTGGCCCTGGACAGAAAAACTGGTGCAAGAGGTCTTCGATCTATAATGGTGAGTACGTTAGCTCTCATGTTGAGTAAACGAATGTACCTATGTTGGTGTGTACGGACCTGATCGTGACACCTTCCAGTCAAAACCTCACTTAGTTCTGGGTCTTATATGGATACAGTAAGGCTCTTTCTAAAACTGTGGGAATTCAGGGTTCTTCCAAGGAAACTCTCTAGCTCTGAAAATCACTTGCTGACCATATTACTGTGTAGAAGAGGGCACACAGAAATGTTTTTTTTCCCCTCTCTTTTCTTGTAGGAAAAGCTGTTGCTGGAGCCCATGTTTGAAGTGCCCAATTCTGACATTGTATGCGTGGAAGTTGACAAAGATGTTGTAGAAGGCAAAAAAGAGCCAGGATACATTAGGTAAAACCATAACGGACGTGTCAGAACAGATGAGTAATACCACTAGACAGGTATTCTGGTGTTTGCTGTAGGAGGAAGCAGATAAACACAAAACCATGCACACAGCCTAAAAAGGATCCAATTCTCTGTACACTTTACACAGCTGAATTAGTGCCTATTCTGTCCTAGAGACTTTGGGTTTGTATTGCTTTAGTTTTTAAATTTCTACTTAAAAATAAACTTATATATGAAGCTACTTTAAGCCTTTTGTGTGTGTGTGTGTATACCTGTAGAAACAGAAGTAAATTATAAGCATCATATGCTAACAGTAAAAATCAGAAGTTTAATTGTGACTGTACTGAAATTTCTGAAACTGCAGTTTTTCCTTCCTCCTTCTGCTTTTTACCACTGAGGTGGTTGGGGTGGTTTTTTGTTTTCTTAAAGCAAGCTCCAGGCTGCTGCTGTTCTCTTCTCCATCGCTCTTGCAGCGGTGGAGAGGCACAAAGGGCACATGTACTGATTTGCTGAACTCTTCAAAGAATCAGTTTAATGTTGTAAAGATTGTACTGTGGTAATGACGTGGTGGGACGCTGAAAGCGCTGGACAAATCTGGATTTAAAAAAAACCTTAATTTTACTGAACAAAGGGTAGAGTTGGGAGGGGATGGGTCAGGTTAGAAACACAGGCCTGAAATTTAGGGACTCTGGCTTAGTTTCTACCTGTGACAATTTTTTGGGGGTACATGCTTTGAGCTCATCTGTGTCTGTGCCTGCAGCTTGGCTCAGCACACCTAGTGTCTCAAAGGGAATGACTGGAGTGGAAGGCGTTACCCTGACAGCAATGGTTGCTTTGAGTGATTCTGTAGAGCACCAGCACCTGTGCTTGCTGAAAATTTAAAATTTACTAATTAAATCAAATGGCTTTACTGACAATGAAAAGCCAATGAAATCCATTAAGGAGACCGCATGCTGGTAGCGGTGCAAACCTGCTCAGCACCGCTTCCGGATCAGAAGGTTGTTTAGTGGATGGATGCATGTCAGCACATTTGTCACTGGGGCGCTTTGCAGGTGGCACGTTTACCAGAAGCTATGGAAACTGTCTCCGTTCTTTTCCTCAATTTCTAAAGTATCTGATCAGTTCGTTTTAATTATAGGGCTCCCACTAAAGATTCATCTGAAGAAGAATATGACTCTGGTGTTGAGGAAGAAGGCTGGCCTCGACAAGCAGACGCTGCAAACCATTAAATACTGTCAGAATGCTCGCCCACATAAAGCGCGCACGGTTATTTCCTTACGATTGCCTCTGGCTTCACTCTGATACTAAAGGCATTGGATCCATCTTGGATATGAGGCGTGATGAGGAACTTTATTAGATAAATCCGATCGTGCGTCTTATTGCAACATCGCATTGATTTATTGGATGGACATTGTGTGGACTTGGATGGCATAATGTTCACTTATGAATTGTATATTTCACTTGTTCAATTAAAATGTATAGCAAATACGGCAGCACCTGGATTGCTCTTTCCAGTTAAAATGGCAATGTGGGTGCTGCGGATAGTTAGATCTTACAATAATGTAACTCTACAAATGGGAAATCAAGATTAATTAGTAGAGGGTGAATAAACTCTTGGCTCCTCATACGACTCTCAGGGGGTTCTGTTGAGGTCAGTGTTAGGTTTCTGCTGGTGTTTGAAACCCGGTGGGTGCTGGAGTGACTTGTTACATTAGTGGGGGAGGAAGCCCTTGCGGGGGGGGTGGGGGGGGGATTTTGGAAGAACTGGGACAGGCTTTGTGACACTGCTGGGAGATTTTGCTGAAATGTGGCACTAGTTTGTTACAGTAATTGGAAAAATATCAAATAATGCCCTTTCCTTCACCTCTCCGGTAAGAGTTTCAGTCACCTTGAATACTGGGAAAGAAGGTGAAGTGTCTGTAATTTGCTAATTTTTCCAGAAGGGTAAACAAGATTTCTAGGAAGCCGTAAGCCATCTGCATTTGGATGAGAAGGTGACATAAATTTTTAATAACTATTAATGTTCTAATATAATACATGTTGTTTAACGTATTGGAACTATCATGCATCAGTTTTTTGGTGCCAGGTACTTGCCCAAACCTATCTTATAATGTTAAGAGATGAAAGAAGTAAATGTATAATATTTTTGATGTAACCGGTAGCGATTGAGATGACACACTGCTTTTTAAGTTATACGCTCCAATGCTAGTATTGCATCTCGTGGTGTTGTCTTTGATTTTTTTAGCCTCACAGCAGAGAAGCCCTCCCTCTTCTGTTCTACGCCAAAAGAAATTCGATCCTTTAGGAAAGTCTTTGTAAAAACACTAAAGGGCCTGTATGTTTTTGATTTGTGTCAGGAATTAAAATCATTGCTTACACCTTCGTTTTGTCCTTCGGTGATATGTGGGCTTAAGTTTTACTTGACACCCCCCCCCCCACCTTTTGAAAATTTTAATTCAAGCTATTTAAATAAAACTTCCATTGTTCTTTTCAGTCTAGTGGCTGTGTTAGGAAAGGCTACTGTGGCTGCATTGACCCTCTTTGTTGTTAATTTTTGTCATGTAAATTTTATGCCGTATTTGTGTCCGTACCCAGAAGCAGCGTGATGTGCACCTGTAGCCAGATGCAACAGATACTTCCCTTAGGATTTCAGGTTAAATGATCCCCTAATGGTTCAGAAAAAGCTGCGCTGGGAGTCGAGGGTATTTCCGGGAGAAGCTTAGTCCCCTCACGCTGGGAATCTGTGGCGAACTATCTGTAACTGCATCCTCGCCTTCCTCTTTGTAGAGTGGAAAAAAAAAAACAACCTTATAACTGCTTTTACTTCAATTAATTCAAACCCTTTTTTAAATGGATTGAAAAAGCGTTTTAGGCGAAACTGTTCAACAACTTTAGTTTTGAAAGTTGTTTGGAATTATGTAACCGAGAACTGTTTTTAAGGAAACAAAATGCCGTGTAACTACAGTTTGTACTTCACCTCTGGCGTTTGAATAAAACCAAGCGAATATTCAAGCAGCGGAGAGTTGTCATCCCTGACGTCATCTCCAGGAATTTTAAATGTTATGGGGGGGGGGGGGGGTGGGGTGTGGGCTTGAGGCGCGCTTTTTAAAAGTGTGTCCTCCCGGCCGCCTGGGGGCGCTGCGGCGTGGGCGGCGCTTCCTCCGGGCCGCCAGGGGGCGCTGCGGGGCGGCGGCCCGCCGAGGAGGCAGCATGGCGCAGCCTCCCCCCTTCGCCGGCCGCTTCCCGCCGCCGCCGTTCCGGCCCTTCCCGCCGCCCGCCGCGCCTTTCCCCGCCGCCGCCCGCCCCGGGCCCTTCGCGGTGGCGGCAGCGCCCCCGCCCTTCCTCCTGCCGCCGCTGCCGCCGCCGCCGGCGGGGCCTGAGGGGGCCGCGGGGCCGCGGTTCGCGCCGGGCGGCGGCCCCTACTTCCCGGCGGCTCCCCCCTTCCCGCCGCGGCCGGGGGCTGAGGAGGAGGCGGCGGCGCAGCGGCAGCAGGACGAAGCGTGGCTGTCGCAGTTCCTGGGCCGTCGCCGGGCCGCCCCCGCCCCGCCGCCCCCGCCGCCGCCCGCCGCCGCCAGCCCCAGCAGCGCCCGGGAGCTGGCGGTGGAGGCGCTGGGGCTGGTGGCGCGGCTGGCCGCGCTCTGCCGGTCCCTGCGACGGCGGGAGGCCGAGGGGGACGAAGCGGGCTGGGCCCGGGCGCGGGAGGAGGCGGAGGCGGCGCGGCGGGAGCTGCGGGAGGTCGTGCGGCCCCTGAGGGAGCCCGGCTACGGGGAGGCGCTGCGGAGGAAGGCCGAGAGGGCGAGGAAGAGGAGGCTGCGCCTGCAGCGGAGGAAGGAAGAAGCCAAAGCGGCCAAGGAGGAGGAGGCGGCCCGGGCCGCCGAGAGGGAGGCCAAGATCGACCAGTGGAGAGCCAAGTGCATCCAGGAGGTGGAGGAGAAGAACCGGGTATGGCCCCGAGCGGCCTCGTCGTGCCTCCCCCTGCTGCAGCCTGGCCCCCCGGGGACTCCTGCGCGTCCCGCTGGGGCGCGGAGCGGCACGGCGGAGCCCGGGGGGACCTGCCGTAACGGGCACCGGGCTTCGGCCCCTGCGGCTCAGCAGGTGCCACCCGGGTGCTGCGTGGGTTCGGCTCGCTCGGAGACGCGCTGCTTGGGTCGCCGGCAGCCCTGCTTCTTCCTTAAAAGCCTTGGTGGGCATCCCAGCTTTGCCACGCTCGTGTCCTAGGCCTTGGCCGCTGGGGTTTAAGTGGTTTCTGAACTCTCGGTTGCGTGTGGAGCTCTTCCTCTCTAATCCCACACTGCTCACAGCTACCCTACGGTGGTCAGCGCCATTCCAGTAACCATAAACCTTGCGTGCTGGCTTTGTCCTTGTAAAGCTTGTTGTTTGCAAGCTTTTTGGTCTCACTGGGAAGTAAGATGGCTCTAAAGCAAAAAAAAAGAAAGAAAACCCTCAAATGAGGCTTGCTGGGAGGTGCTGTAGGCACCTTTGTGTCAGCTAAAGAGCTACCCTTCTGGTGCTAGCACTGCCGCTGGGATGGTGCGGAGTTCTAGCTTTTTGATAAAAAGGCAAGGCGGGATGGTTGACTAACTTGCTACAGCTGCGCTGCTGCGAAGTTACTCTGATCTCCAGTGCTTCGCTCATCTTGAAAGTACCGTTTCATTCTTCATGGGATATTTCGTACATCACGCCTGGTTGTTTAATTTCTTTTGTAGGAACGAGAACTTAAGGCTGCTGCAGACAGTGTCTTATCTGAAGTACGGAAGAAACAAGCGGACACAAAGAGGATGGTGGACGTCCTGCGCGCATTAGAAAAGCTTCGGAAGCTGAGAAAAGAGGCCGCTGGCAGGAAAGGTTAATTATGAGATTTTTACCAAACTTTTTTAATTGCACACAGAAGGAGATAAGATAACGTGTGAGCCCTGTGCTGACTAGCAAGGGGCAGCTTGAAAAAGCTATTTCTTTACTAGTGATTTTAGTTACATTGTTATGCAAGAATGGCTATGGAATGCTGAATACAGTGGTTGCGTTCCTCCGTTTCCAAGCTTGCTCTTGATAAAAGTATTCCAGTAAGATAGTTGTTAGCAGCATTAAGCTCACGTTCCTCTGAGGTTTTGCCAGCTCCGCTCTCAAGTCTGATAACAGAGCTCCTTCTGAATTTGAAAATTTAATTTAATTTATTAATTTAAAATAATTCTCTTTCTGTTTAGGTGTTTGTCCACCCCCCTCAGCAGACGAAGCGTTTGAAAATCAGGTGGAGAGTCTCAAAACGTTGCTCAAAAATCGCACAGAGCTGTATGAAGCTGAGGAGAGAGCTTTAAGAGTTATGTTGGAGGGAGAACAGGAAGAAGAAAGGAAGAGAGAAATGGAAAAGAAACAGAAGAAAGAAAGGGAAAAACTACTACAGCAGAAACTCGAAATCGATTCCAAACTGTTTGGGGATCCAGGTAAGTTCTGCATGCCATGCTTGACGGTGTTTTTCCATACCACGCCTCCATCTCCTGGGCACCGGGTTTAAAATGCAGGCACAAAAATAGTTGAGAAAGAAATCATCCACTGGAGTAATTTATGCTCTGAGGAAAAGATGGGATAAACATAGTGTGCTGTTAACACATGTGGTGTAAGAAGAACCGTTTAGCTCTTCAGTGTAGACTGCGCTGTATCTCAAGCCAATTTCATAATGTTTTGCAGGAAGAGGTTGTAGATAAAGCTGAAGTGAGAATAAACAGAATAGACTGAAGACTTCCAGCACCCGACAGATGCTTTAGTCTGGTGATTTGATAAGTGCGAGTTGGGTAATCTGTAAAGATTACTATGTCCATATGTTTTCCAATTTAGAGAACAGAGGCAGGAAAAGTTTTGCTAGTTTGACTTGCCTCCGATGGCTCTGGTGAGGATGAGGAGACGTGCAAAACATGTAAATAGTCCATAACAGAGTACACAGGGAAGTGACTTTAGGTTACAGCTGGGGAACAGCAAATGAGTTGGCAAATCTGGGGCTTCTAAGACTTACTAGGTTGTTCCGGTTTATTGAATGATCTCTATGTTTGTGTTTCAACAGGTGAATTTCCTCTAGCCCATCTATTGCAGCCCTTCAGGGAATATTACTTACAAGCTGAGCATTCTGTAGCAGCTCTAATCCAGATCAGGTAAAAACAAAGTCCTTACTGTATTGCCAAAGACAACACGTATTGTTTGTCGAGGCTGTGAAATTAGGGTCCCTTCTGGCTAATTCACTTCCAAATACGGTTATGCAATGAATTGTCCTGGTTTTTTCAGCTAAGAATCGAGCTTCTCCCTTGAGAGAGTTGTATCCACCAGATGCCCGTGTGAGGCACTTCCATGCATAACCATTCCATTTAATAGAATAGTACATACAATTTTCACATTTGTGTTTCAAAAAACACGTTTCGGAGTACAATTTGTAGTGTTTTGTGTATTGATCAGTATGGAAAAATACCTATGTGGGTGTATAGTAAATCCTATTGCCAAACTCACACCAGCTCTCCTCTCAAACAACGCTTTCTCTGTTAAAGGCACGAATGGGATCAGTACCTGGTGCCGGCTGATCACCCTGAAGGAAGCTGCATCCCTCCAGGATGGGTTCTTCCGAGTCTCCCCACAAATGACACTTGGGCCACTGCTGTCAGATAATTCATAATAGATTATTTTAACCATGGAGGAATGTTTCATTATAATTGCATGTGTAAATAGGAGAGGGTCCGAAGAGGAAGCCTCATCCTCTGTTTTGGTAGCCAGGTGCTGGAATGTCTTGAAGAAGAGTGTAAGAACTGTTTTTGCCATCCCGACTCTGCAGGGGAAATACCTGAGCAAGCCCAAAGCTGCTAGGCCTCTCGCTGCACGGAATTACAATCCCACTGTGAATTTTTGTTAACAAATCTTGATAAAGAAATGCTGCTGACAAGGGTATTTGTGCCAGTATTAACATGCTAATTTTAGTGGCTTTTATCTTTATAAGCCTAGATCCAGATGATGAAATCTCCAGAAATAAAGTTGTTAAAAAAAAAGATATCGTTAGTAAACATGTTTTTCTTCTTAAATGAAGCATGTCAAACATCACTGTCATAATAGTTCTTGTATTTTTGTGTCTAGAAACGAACCCATTACAAGCTCAAACTGAAGTACCAGCAAGACAGGGTTTTCCAAGGCTGATTAAAGCAGCTGTTGACATTTTTGTGGACTAAAACTGGTAGCACAACATGGAAAAAATTGCCAGTCATGGTGAAATAGGTCAGGCAGCCGTGTGAATATACATAAGTTTGATGAATAAGCCTGCTGGAAAGAAACTAATAAAATCTGAAGTCTAACCTACTGTAATTGTTTTTCCCTGTATAGCTATTTTTGTATAGGGACAGATCATTTATATAATATTTCATTTAAAAATGCAACTCTATTTTGTAAGTTGTTTTTTTTGTACAGAATAAATAGAGAAAAACTGATTTTTTTTTTTCCTGTTTGAAGCATTTTTACTCCGAGGGAGAGGTTTGTTTCAGTACTTGGCACCAAATACGACTGCAGTGTGGAGAGAATTGCTGGCAGGAGGTTTGTGTGAAGGAACTCGCCCTCCTACAGGGTGACAGAGGCAGCTGATTTCTGTGTTTTCCATGTTCTGGACAGTGCCTAAAAGAGCAAGGGTTTGGGGCTTTGCTGGTCTACGCACATTGTCGTGGCCTCTTTCCAGAGCTGCAGTCGTTACCCTCGCGTAGCCCTAATGTGTGGGAATGGATTTAATCTCTCCAATTCCTTACCTCTTTGCATCACAACGTTGTGTAATTCTTGGAGGAGGCAACGTAACTGCCTAAATTCAACACCTGGGGCCTTATGTGTAATCTTAATAGTTTCTTGGCTGAAGCTTTGCATCGATTTCTGTAGCTAGAGCGAACAAACTAGTGATTTCTGATAAAGTTAGAATTAATCTGGGTGCAGAAGTTTGCAGTTCTTGCTCATGTGTATATCGCCTGTCTAAGGCACCCCAAAATACAGATCACCGTGAGCTCCTCTGGAGGCAGGGGTTCTGGTTCGCGTGTCCGTACGTCCTCCCATCCCTGCTGGCACTTCCAGCATCTCGTCACTCCGAGACCTACGGCTGGGTCAGATCCTGGGGAGTCGTACCTGGTGAAAAAGCAGAAGTTCGACTAGCGTAAGAACAACTGCAGAAACAACGCGTTCAGTTCAGGAAGCTTAGTGACCGGAGGATGCTCTGCTTAAATAATTAGGCTCCTTATCCCGTCAGCATGTCTGGTGGGGCAGGCTGGCTGCTTAAGCTATGATAATCTTAAAACTGTCAAAGTCAGATGCTTGTCTGACGCTACAAGAATTTAAAGAACTGAACTGTAGATAAGCGGGCAGCGCAGAAGCAGCCCTGCTCTCCCTGCCCCGCGAGAAGAGCTCCATGATTTCGTCTGACGGTAAGGATAACTTCATACTGTTAATAAAAATAAGACTTGAAAATGCCAGCGGATGATGTATGTTTAGGTATATTTCGATCCCTTAAGGTTTCTGTGTTTTTTTTTCTACGTGTTTGCTCTTGTCTAATGACGTCCACGTTACAATGTTTTATATTTTTAGCATGGAAGGTGTTGAAGCCACAGACAGAAGAGGAATGTTTAAAAATGTTAACTCATAAAATACATGGGACAGGGTTTTAATTCTTTAAAAACCCCTTGTGTATTCAGATTTAAGATTCAAATTTATCTGAGTATAGTTATTTCCTACTATTTTTGAGTTTTTAAAAAACGATAGCCCAGAACAAAAGAGGGGTTGGCCATGAGTTTCCGGGACTCATTTGCATCCTATTCCCAGTGCAGTTCAGGTTCCTCATGCTTTTAAGGCACACCTCCTTCCTCACAGGAATTTGTTCGTCTGCCAGCCTTGATGCGAAAGCGGGCAGGGCTGCCGTGAAGCAGATGAGGTCAGAACCCTCGGCGGGGGTTGCTTTCTGGTGTAAGCTGGTGTTCACGACTGACCCTCTTTTATTCTTGTCCAGTAGCGTTTTCGTTGTCATCGCTCCTCACCACAATGTATTTTTTTTTTCTAAAGAGCAGTTTTGGGAATTAACCCATGTGGGAGCCTTTCCCAGAGCACAGTATTTATGCAGTGAAATACAGTGAGATATGGTACCATAATCTCTCCATATTTTCTTCATCACGGCTTCAGACGCATTCACAACCCGTCTCCATCCCTTAAAGCGGCATTTAAAACCAAGTAAAGCCGTTCTAGGTGACGGACAATGAGATGCTCTTTTCCTTTGCACCTTTGTACCGCGCAGCTTTTGGGAAGAGCTGATTTACAGCGTAAGCTGCAAGGAGGGTCTGTCCGTCTTGCAGGCAGGGGCTGCTGGAGCTGGAGAAAGCTGGGGGAAGGTGGCTTCGCTTACAGATGTTTTCACGCGTTGTCTTTGTCAGTGCTGACGTGGATTGTAACTTAGGCTGAGCCCTCTTAGGCTGGGGAGCAGATGGCCTGGCTCCGCGCAGGCTCCCCACACGTTGCATGTGTCGCGTGTTAGCAGCAGGACACGTGCGGGAGCCGCAAAGCTGGTTAGGGGCTCTGCCTGCGCTGCAGCCCCGGGTATTAAAGGCTCCTGGCGGAAGCAGGTGAGTGACAACTCTTACAATTCTGGTTAGAACAACTGAGTTGGGCTGAGCAATTGTGCGTGTCGCTCTTCCTTTGCGATCTAACGGCAGGTTGTTCATCCTCTGCTAATGTAAGAAATGACCTTGAATGCCATTTCCCATGGTAGACCCTTATTTTTGCATTAAACTAACAGGCAGCTTTCCTTGATACCTTTGCCTGCTTATTTTCTTTTTGTGGAGTGATTATCCTCATTGTCGTAGAAGCCATTTCTTTTTAAAGGAAAAAAAAAAGACCAGTAAAAGCACTTAGGGATGTCACACCAAGTATTTACTGTTTGTGTCCTGAGAATGGCTGCTGAGAGCTGCTGCTTTGGGATGAGCAGGCACGGGCTGCAGGTACTAGAGCTTGATGGATTACTGACCATTAGCTCTTGTCGATTGACAATATATAAAGGAAATTATTTTGCACGCTGTTGTCGCTGGGGAACTGGGGATTCGAGGCTCTGTGCAGCAAGCAGTGGCTTTTTACTAAATTGAGACATTTATACAGAGCTGATGACGACGGGATTGCAGTAATATTTTCTGTGCCACCATTCGCAGTTCATCAGAAATTTTCCTCTCCCCTGCTATTTGTGATCTAAAAAACATCACCACACTTAAAATGACTCGATGGCTCTTAAAAGCTGATCTGGCCTTAAAATGGCTCATTTGAATCCCCCTAACAGCGAAGCTTGCCTGATGCACCGGCCTCCTTGTTTAGCTCTCCGAGGGATGCCCTCGGCTGAGCTCCCGCAGCCTGCTCCGGGTGATGGCTTAGCAGCATGCAGCCGGACAGATGAGCGCCGTGACCACGGGCAGTCTCAGGCCACGCAGGGAGAGGAGACCTGTGAGGGTCCTTGGCTGCCGTTTCTGCCTCTGTAACTAGAAAAAGTGCTTGGTCTGTCCCCAGCTTGGGAAAGGGAGCGTGTGATGGGCGGTGGAGGGAGAGGGAAAGGCAGGAGGAGGGATGGAAAGCAGCAGGGCATGCATGGAGGTGGAAGGAGAGGAAACACTCAGGATCTCTGCTAAATTAAGCTGTAACTTTGCTCAGTCCTGCTGGCTCAAGCTCAGGATAGCAAAGGTTACTTCAGACAAATCTTCCAGCTATCAGTAATGAAGGTTTTGCAAATCTGGGCAGTTTTTACTCAGCTGGCAGCATCTCCAAGGCCTGCATTTCTTTTACCAGTGTCACTTGAGATAGCTCATCTTTCTCTCCTTCCACCCAGCTTCAAAGGTGCCTTTTACAGTTTTGTTTCACCACTTCCTCCGGCAGCAAGAAATCAGGCAGTGGCAATGAGCTACCTGGATGAAGTTCCGTTCCGGATGGCCAGGAGCCTCGACGGGGACTCTGGGGGAGAAAACACATTAATCACTGCCCCGGGCATCGACCTCCCCGACTGCGCCGACATCCTCATGAGCACCATGGTGAGTCGCTCTGCTTGCGTCCGCGCCCAGGTTCGCGCTGGGGGGATGCTCAAAGGGATGTCGGCAGCGTTTGCCTCTTCTTGTGAAAGAAGAGAAGGGAAACCTCTCCTTCTAATTGATCTCCTCTTAATTGGCTGGTCTGCAGGAGTGGGAGGAGGTGAGGATGATTTGTGGTGGGTGGGAGTGAGGAAGGGGTAGGTTTGAGGTTGGGTTTTTTTTAATCCTGTCCAAGCAGGAGGTCTTTCTGGGATAGGAGGACAAACTTCAGGCTCTAGTCTGGGTTTCTTCCTAGTCTGGAATCATCACCATCTCATTAATAATATTTATTAAATATTTATTAATTAATCTAACAGATGTAAGTAGGCAACACTACGTGTGCTGGAAACATATATATAAAATATGTGTGTGTGTGTATATATATATAAAAAAATATCCTGTGGCACTTTGTGATCTTCCGCAGTGCTCAGTCCTACACTGCTTTTGAATCTACACCTATTGCTATCACAGCTTCGCCACCGATTTTAAACCCCGTCAGAGCGATTCAAAGGAGCTGTCTGTGCTCTGGAAGAGGGTAGGAAGGTTTTTCCTGTACAATTGCACTGAAGGTGTAGAGTTGGCTTATGGGTGCTGCTAGCACAGCTCGAAGGCGAGTTCAGAAATACTTTGTGTGTTTAGCCTTAAGTAGACTCACCTGTAGATGGGGTTAGTGCACTTCACGGGGGGGGGAAGGTGATCTGGGCGATCCCAAACAGCCTCTGCTCGCTGCTGGTGATGGGTCAACCAGCTGTAAACCCCACATTTGGCTTTTCACTAGCTCAGCCTTGCTCATCCCTCCCCCAAAAATGACACATCCCAGACCCACAAGATGTGTTTAACGTTATGAGTCACCATGTTGTTCATTTTAAGTGATTTCTCCAAAGGAAATTTTAATGCACACATTTTTTGTCACCTGTCTAAAGGCAGGTGATGGTCTGCATCGCCATGGACTAGCTGAGGTGGCCCCCGCCCCATCCTATCCGGGAAACCCCCAGCCCTGGGTTTCTCCCTGGTTGGGGTTGCGTCGGTGCTCCCCGCTGAGGCCGAGGGATTGTGCTGGTGGTCCGGGCTGATCCTTCGGGAGGATGTTTTCCTTGTGTTTTCCTTGGGGAGGTTGGTTTGGGTCCGCAGCTGACAAGTGGCAGTGAGCAGTGAAAACAGCATTCCTGGGCTGTGAATGTACTTGCCTGCCCGTCTGGAGGAGACCTTGTTTGGAGAGCTCTGAGGCGGGCAAGGCCTGTTTGTTCCAGGAAAACCCTCAGATTTCAGTCTCAAACATGCTTGTATTTTAAGCCGGACTATGTGGAAATGATGACTCTGCTCTGGGACCGGCCGAGCCCCTGGCACTGCCAGAGACTCCTGTGGCCAGTCCTGCTTCTGCCCAAGGTGGCATCAACCCCCTTGGTGATTCCCAAGCCCCCGTGCCCGATGTGGCTCTGCCAGGTGGTACTAACGGGTACTGTCCCCTTCCACAGCAGCCAAACTGACACAAACCCACCTCTTGGCATAAGACACCTATCAAAAGAATTGTAGATACAACTCAAAATAGTAATAACTTCATAGCCAGATATTTTTCAAGTATAAATTTGGGGATTCCCAGTAGGGATGGGGCTGGCACTGCCCAATCCTACAGCCCTAGCGCCCACAGCCAGCCCTGATGCTCAGGGAAATAAGAGCCAATATGGGAAGGATGCAGCCCTTAAGGTGCCCTCGTGAAGCACGTGGTTTCCTCCGTGCCCTGGGGTCTGGTTTCAGACACCCTCACCAGCTGCTTCTCGCTCTTCCGCAGCACGACTTCTCGCTGGAAAGAAAAGTGCTTTACTGGGTCGAGGTGGCCTCTCAGCAGCAAACCTCCCGGCATCGGGTCACCTCCGAAGTTGTCCCCACGGCTCCGCCATGCTGGCTGCTGCTGGTGGACCCTGCCGACCGCTACGGGGGGAGAGCGCGGGATGGGGGGCTGCGGCGCTGCATCAGCCTCAGCGCTGCCAACAGCAGAGACACCTTGTCCGACACCGAGAGCGAGACGTGGCACTCGGAGGAGGATGAGTACTCGGAGGATGATGAGTACTCCTCGACCTCCTGGGAAGAGAACGACAAGGAGGAAAAAGTTTCCAGGAGGAGAAACTCTGGGAGAGCTGAGCCTCCACATCCCAGCTTTTACCAGACCCGACCAAAGACATCGCCCGGCTTGCTGGAGCCCTCACCGGAGAATGACAACCACAACCCAGCCAGTCCAGATGCAAGCAAGCAGAGAAGATCCATGGTGATATTTAACAACGTGAAGAATGAGCTGGAAGTGGCCAGGAGGAAGCTGGCTGCTTTGGTGAATCCTTTGAACAGAGCCGCTGCAGAGAGCAGAGGGGTCCCGGTGCCACGGCCGCTCCCCCAGGCCCCCCGCACCAGCCGCAGCGTCAAGTACGGGCCAGCCCCGGACGTGTCCCAGCTGGGGACCTTGGAGCCAGCTCCTCCGGCCGTGGCCACGCCGATCCCTCCGATCAAACAGCATAAGCCCACGGTGCCGGTGAGGTGTTTTCTTCTGGTGGTCCTTTGCTTGTCGCTGAGACGGGAAGGGGGTGGAAGGTGTTGAATTGGTCCTGTTCGCTGCGTTATGGCCAGCAAAATGGAACCAAAATGGGGCTTTGGGAACATTAAACCCATGAGAAACTGCTGACAAGTTTTCGTAAGTGAAGGAAAGGGTTTTTTTTTTTTGTCCTGGGATTTAAAGGCAAGCTTTCTGGGAGGTCGTTTACTTGTTCTGTCCTAACAAAAGCGTCTGTTTTTCCTTACAAGCAAGGCATCTTGTCTGATTTTCAATTGAAACAGTTAAAAAAACAAGTGAAATAAGTTCCTTTTTTCCCTTCTTTCCTCTCCATTTTCCCCCTCTAACAGTTATAAATGGGGTTTATGGGGAAATGGCCCTTAGAGCTGTCACAGCTGCTCCTCCTGGCAGCCCCAGAAGCGAAGCCAGGGCTTGACTGGAGATAACACCGGGCTGTTTCTGCATCCCCTCTGCCCTGGGCCTCCCTCATCACCTGTCCCCGTGCTCGCTGCCCTCCTTCACCCTGTTTTATAGTGGGAAAAGGCCTCGACACCTGATTCCTCTTGCAATATTGGCATCCTTCTCTGTGGCAACGGCTGTCTGTCTTTTCTTAAAAGTAGGAAACTTTAGATTCCATGGTCCTACTAGAAATACGGACCGTTTAGTGATAGAGACAGTGATGCGAAGCGATGGAGTGAATATTGCTTTCCATCACTTTGAATCTGAATTGCGCCATGTTTTCTAAGAAATTACCTGTCACCCAGCTACTTGAGAGATTTAGCAGATGAATTACTGAAAAACTACAATTAAAACAATCGGACGCGTGAAAGGCCACATTATTTATATGTAGTTGCATTAGACGTAGGGTAGTTAAGGAACAATTAAATGCCCACGTGTATTTATACACTAAACAGCTGTTGCAACTAGTTACTAATCCATCGCCCACCCTGCTCGGCTGCTGTTACAAATGGATCATGCCTCATACTCAGAGATGGCTTTGTAAGAGAAACCAAAATACATCTGATAAACTTCACAGGCACAAATGGGGCATCAGGGGAGCATTCCCCTGCCCAGGCTGCTGCATCACCTGCCTGCAGGCAGCGCTGCCTCTCGCTTGACACCCGGTCGAGGATGGCATTTATTGCTGGAGATGTGACCGGGATTCCCAGGGAAAGGAAGCTGCTTTTGCTTGCTTTGTCGCAGGAACCCTCCTGAGCGCTGTTTTCTCTGGTCTGTATCTATAGCTGAGCCTGGATTTAATTAAGTCTGGTCTCCTTTGAAGCCCAAGGGAGTTTATTCCATGTATGGGAATTTTCCTCTTCTGGAGAGAGGAAGGTAACTGCCGGTGTTCTAAAGCATTGCTTCAGCCTGGGTCATTTAACGTCATTTTGTGAGCTGGAGCAAGAACATCCACTGTTTTTTTTTCCTTGCAGTCCCTGAGCCCCTACGCCTGCCTTCCCCCTGCCTCCACGCCTGCGCGACCTCTCAGTTCCCACAGATCCCAGCAGGATTCGGCGGCTGACCTGCTCTCAGCGCTGAGCCAAGAGGAGCGAGACCTCATCGAGCCCGTCATAGCCTTGGGCTACCCCACCCGCAAAGCCATCCTCACCCTCCAGAAGACTGGAAGGCAAAGTTTAAGTCAGGTTGGTGGAGCTGGCACAGTGCCACGGAAAGCTTTTGGTAAAGAAAAACTTGATTTTCACGGAGAAAGGGATGGCTGTCTTGCTTGGGGTGGACTTTTGATGACCTTGGGTTTCCCACTATCGTATCAGACCTCAGCTGACAGGGTTTTCCATGAGATCACACGTCTGCATGCACTTTTGCTGTAATAAAATAGCAATGAGTCGCCTTCAGCTTTTCAGCGACTAATAACAGCCGGGTAACATTATCTGTTCGATCTGTTGTATGGAGCATGATGTCCTTTTGAAGTGCAAATTTTGTCCCGTATATGGAAACTTTTTGCACATCATTTTTCCCAGCTGTTAGATTCGTATGATTATTGCCAAGGCTCATCCTGTCAGAGCAGGACTGTAAAAATACCTTGGAGGTTTGTCTGGGCTCTCTCCAAAACACACGTTCCCTGCGTTGGAGCGACCAGGGACTCCATGCAAGCATTGCAGCTGTGTCACAGAGCTCTTTTCCTGAGGACCCCTCTATAATAGCCTGGAATTTACTGAAAATAATTAACATACAACCTCTTGCCACCCCTGGTATCTGAGTACGTCACAGCCCCCTGTGCTGCACCCCGATTCCCAAGGTCTCTGCTAGTCCAGACAAACCCCCCATGGTCCAGGTGGGTTTGTGGCACCTGTGCTGTGAGGGACGCTGCTGGCTCTGGCCCTCTGGCTTGGCAAGCTTGGGGCTGGACCTGCCCATCCCAGCCAAGCATTTAATGGGGCTAAATTATCCGAGAGGCTCTTGCAGAGAGCGAAGGGGCTTGATTGCAGCTTAGCAAGAGGGACGTCCACCAGGCTGTCGTGCCAGCGAACAAGAGCAGAGCCTGGGCAAAGGTGTGAGCAGGCACGGCACTGAGCAGCTGCTGTCGGGTGCCAGCCTCCTTCCCGCGATCCCAGGGAGCTGCCTGTGCTGTGGGGGCCAGCTCTTACCCGTCTGGTCAGCACATGAAGCTGCTCTGTGGCTGAGTCATCCTGCAGCTTCTGGCTCCCTCCTGAGCCACCTCCAGCTGGACCAGCCTCCCCAGAACCACTTTGGTGTTTCAGGCAAGTGTCGCTGCAAGCTGAGGTGGGAAGGGAAGCTTTATTTCTTCAATTCATAAAGTTTTCAGCTAGGCAGAGGGGGATGGGCAAAGCCCAGCCCACGTTCTTTGCACAGGGCCATGCAAGGGTGTCTTGTAGCACCTGCTGGCTTCAATATGAAGAAGCAATGCATCTTATTAAGGATGGAAGTGGGTAGTGTCTGCTCCCTTCTCTATAAACGCCAGGACTCCCATTCCCTTGGAGAAGAGATTAATGTACCAAAATACAAGGTCTGCCTTATATCCTGTGCCTTCCCCAGCAGTTCCCATCTTTCCCATTTATGCCCAACACAGCCAAGATAAAATGTAAAGCCTAACCCTTCGTGCATCTCTTACAAGTACGAAACTACCAAATTAGGCTAAACCTTCCTGCAAAATGTTTCAACTCAACCTGAAAACAAGAGCCCGGGGGGCTCTTCATTGCTTGCTGGTGTCACGCGGGGTTTCAGTGTGTGACTATGACATCTTCAACCGTGAAGACTGATTGTAGCATCAGATGGTAGTCAAATTTTGCTCAATTTCTTTGCAGTGTCAGGTCAAACTAGCAGAGCCCACCCTGGTGGAGAAGGCAAGTCTGCTGCCTTAAGGAGGCAATGCCTTCTTAATTTTGGTGAAGAGCCTCTGTAAAAGGCTCAGGCAGGGTTAGTTACCCCAACACGGCAGACGTTCATCATCCAGGACGTCATGGCCGAGGGCTAAACCAAAAATCCATCATTGCATTTTGATCAATGATTGTTGATCAATCAAAAATGCATTGTTGATCCATGGAGCTCTCAATGTACATGTGAGCTGAGACATGACAGATGGCTGCAGCTGGTCAGCATCCATCTCCCCAAACAGCCGGCAGCACAGCGTTCAGAGCAGGGCGTTCACCACGGGACACAGCCCACTGTGCCAGCCACCTCCTGGCCATGCACAGATGGGCAGCCTCTTCCTAGGGACTGTTGGACTCTTGTGAAGTCAATAACACACCAAAATACATGCTCAGTTGTTGGTACATAACATGGTCCTGCCTCTTTCCTCCTCTAAAAAGACTTGCTGCCTTACCCCAAGCGACAGTGTAGATCTTCAGTGCTTCCTACAAGCCTTGCATCAGCCGTCCCCACCGGCAGTGGCTCCCGAGCCTCTCTGATGGTTGTAGGTGTTGCATTCTCAGTGGCAGCATCTGCGGCAGCGAGTTGAGCAGGGCTGTCGGCCGCAGTGCTGGCTGGACTCTCCCTGTCCCCCAGGAGAGCCTCTGTCCCTGGAGGCTCAGCGCCCGAGCGGTAGTGCCCACCGGGTTTGTGAGTCCCTGGCTTCAACCCTGCTGCAAGACTGGGGAGATGTTTGTCCTGTTCCTCCACGATGAAGTCAGCATTTGGGTCTTTGGTGGTGTTTGCTCGTGGTTTTTTCTGTGCTAGCAGCTTACGGTCCATGGTCCAGGTGGGTCGATGAAATGGTTGGCGGTAAAGCTTTGCTCTTCTGAAGCAGCCAGTTGTTGGCGCAGCTGAAGCAGGGGTCTCATGGGGATGGGCCTTTCGATGGGCTTCGGCCAAAGCGGTACAGGGACATGGAAGGTAAAACCCACCGGAGGAGGGATTTCCTTTACATCACTGCACATGCTCATCTTTGATGTGAAAAGCTACACTGCTGCACATAATATCAAGTAGCAGCAAATGAGGGAAGAGATAAATCAGCAGGTTACTGATCTACCAGAGCCTGGAGGTCTCTTCCCACACAGGCACCTTGTGATGAGGTTATTGGGTTGTCCATGTAGTGGATAAAGCTGAGCTCTCCTGGGGTGCCTGTGCTGGAGGAACTACATGTCTAAGTGTGGTAAGGAGCACCCTTGAGAGCTACAAGGGGACAAGGAGCTTCAAGAGGACGGTAGCACCTCCTCCTCCTCCCCAGCGAGCGGTGGGGCTGGTACCGGACCCAGGGGATTAGCAGGTCATAGTATTTAAAGACCTGTTTTTGTTTAGTCTTCAGGATATATAAATATATATATATACACACACACACTATTTTTTTAATGATAAAGATCATTGAGTTGACAATAGCACCAATTTCATGCTGGGCTTGAACAGCGTGCCGGGCTGCCAGGACAGGCCGTGCACAGCGAGCGGCCGTCCCTGCTGCGACAGGGCAGGAAAATACAGCAATGGTCTGGGATGTTTAGTAAGGTAACGAGGGACATAAAAACAGGTTTGGAATGCCAATGACTGATGACTGTCTAATTTTTGAGTTAATAAGCTGCTCCTTAAGGCTGACATTTCTTAATATTCTTACTCTGCTCTTTAGCCAAACCAGATCAACTCAATGTTTGAGGGGCTTTTTCGGCTTTTTCAATTGTTTTATGGTCTTTTACTGACTCCTCCTCCTTGGCTACGGCGGTGCCGGGGAGGGTGGAGGTTCGTACACTGGTGGATCTGGGGAGACATGAATCAGCTTCTCACTGGATGAAGACAGCACGTCTTCGGGGAGACCCGTGGGATGTTTTTATTCCCCCTGCTATTGTATAGCTCATTTATTATCGTCTGTCCCATATGTTTTTGGACAGTGAATGATTCTCGTGGTATTTAAAAGATACTGCTGGGAATAGTGCTGTCAGCACTCCAAGAACAATGAGGAAAGCCAAAAATAACAGTTTGCTTTCAGTAATGACAGCACACGGGTCTCCCCTGGGGTGGGTTTTGTGCTTGGACCCTGGAGCAAACCCGTGGGCGCCTGAATCCAAGTGCATCAAAGGGATGTCAGGTCGGCCGAGGGTAGACATCTCACCGGGATAGGTTCTGCTTCGCCCCTGAGCCTGGAAGTCATCCCTTTGTATCTCAGACGGTTCAGATATTTGGTTTACTCCTCGTCCTCCCTCCACCTTGTTCCCCTTCCCACACTGGGAAGGGTGGGGGCAGGCCAAGACGTTGTCTTCTCACGGTGGGAGTCCTGCTGACGGACAGACCACCCTGGCCGAGCATCAGACGGGAGCCGGCAGGACAGTTGTGCCCCAGGTCTTCCCCACGAGCAAGTCCCTGGAAGGTGGCAAGGTGGGCTCCTGAATGCACTTGCACCCCATGTCTGTGAGATTGGATTAACCCTGGTTGTCACCTTCTGCAGTTCCTGAGCT
The DNA here is from genome assembly GCF_963921805.1 of Phalacrocorax carbo. NCBI lineage: Eukaryota > Metazoa > Chordata > Aves > Suliformes > Phalacrocoracidae > Phalacrocorax > Phalacrocorax carbo. The sequence continues at coordinate 3,822,101 of NC_087519.1, read as the reverse complement.
ACCTGGGTGCCTGTGACCGGCTGCTGAAGCAGGGCTACGAGGAAGGGCAGGTGGAGGAGGCCATGGAAATGTTCCAATACTCAGAGAAAAAGGTCAGAACCGGGTGACACAGCCCGACCCTTTGTGCTGCATCCTCCGGGCTCACCTTTCCAGGGGGTTGCACTCTCCCTTCCTCCTCTGCCGCAGCCTCCCCGCAGGTCAGACCCATCGCCCTGCAAGCAGTGGGCCCACACTTGCAGCAGACTCTGGGGCAGCATCACCGTAAGGACCCCCCGGGAACGACACCCGCTCCATCGCTCTTCTCCATCCATCCTCTCACCCCGCCGCGCAAGCGCAGTGCTCGCTCAGCCCCTGCACGGGGAATCCCCTGCCCCAAGCCCACCACCCCCTGCGCTCGCTACCTCCCTCCTGGCTCCCCCTTTGCCCTCTCCCTCCAGGGAGAGGAACCACGGTGGCACGCCGGGTGGTGGTCTCCATCACCAGTCTCCTCCTGGAGGTAGTGAAGAGCTGGGGTTGGAGAAAAGCTGCTTGAAATTTGGGCTGGTGCTGTTTGACGTGACGCCGACAGCACGTAGGATTGCTGGCTCACGGCTCGTTCGGGCTGTGGCAGCGGGGGGGTGCCCGGGTCTCCGTGTCAGGCAGGGGGTTATTTATTGAGGACACAGCTCCGGGAGACGTTGTGGTGCTGGGGCCCAGCCTGAGCAAGGGGGGAAGCAGGGCAAATTAATTCCAGCTTGCACTCACCACCTCTCCCTGGTCTCTTTATAACACAGGCAATCACTTGCATGGCATTCATATTAAACTTTATAAGGAATAAGCGAAGCTAGAGGCTGACTTTATTAAATATCTCTTATTTAAAAAGTTGGTGTAAAGGCACGCTTTTAAATGCTATCAGTGGTATGTGTGCCCTCGCTCTGCTGTCAGCAGTGGCACCAGGAGTGCCCTTCAGCGGTAATACAACCCGGCCAGGTCGTCTGGCTGGAGCCTCGTCACCCAACACTGTTTCTGCTGCAACTCTACATAAATCCATCCTTAAAAGCCCACAGTAACATCGCTCCTTTCTCTTCCTTCTTCCCCCAGGCAGCTGAATTCTTACATTTGTTAGCTCAGTTTAACGACATGGGTTTTCAGCAAAACAAAATCAAAGAAGTTCTTTTGCTTTGTGGGAATCAGAGGGAGAAGGCGCTGGAAGAGCTCGTGATGAAGACCCAGTGACCAGCATCCTGGACCCCAGTCACAGCTTCCCCCCTCCAGACCGGACCACCGAAGGACTCGGGTGGGTCAGCACGCGCTTCCCCTTCTGCTGCTCCGTCCCCACCCCGAGCAGCACGGCTCAGCGGGCACAAACCTTCAAAGCACCGGCTTGGTGTCTCATCTTATTTCATGGACATCCATCATAACTGTGTGTGTCACTGTTCTAAGGCAAAGGCTTTATAGCAGGAGCGTTTATCTCTTCACCCACACATCTCCACCCTTGTTCATGTCAGCTGTTCAGATGCAATAAGATCCAAACCGCCTGCGGCTTAGATTTTGCAAAACCCAAACCACAGTTTTCTCCCTCCACCTGGGGTGATGGGTGTCGCGTTTTCAGCTACAGTCAAATGTGGATTCTTAAAAGATTATATAAATCAACAGAAGAAATTGTTTTCATAAAAGCTGAAGGCTCCTGCAGAAACATTTGTCGGTCCTTGCTTTGGAAGAGTCTCAGCTGACTTAGTCATGGTTGACTATTGTAATTGAGATCCAGTCCGATCGCATTAGCTTCTCCTCTTAAATCAGAAACTTGAGAAAAATACACATTTCAATGCAGATAATAAAAGAAAGCAGGCTGCCCTTGCTCTAGAAATACATGAAGTTTATCCAGTGCAATGAAAAATGGTTTATGCAAGGGTTTGAGCTCGGGGAATTTCATGAAATCACAACAGAGAGGCGGGGAACGGCTCGGCTGCCCGTGTGCTCTGCCTAAAACAGGAATAATCAGGGGGTGCTTCCCTAAACTGTGGGGACAGTGGCTCCAAGTGAAGTTAATATCAGGATCAGGAAAATCTGGATGCCTGGGAGAATTTTTGTATGTAACTGAAGGACGGAGAATGGGAGATTTGGATCACCTTACAGGATGTGTCTCTTGGCTTGGCAGTGGAACAGTGGACAGTGTTTTCACATAAAAGTATATTATTTTCCCGCGAATTAGATACAGATGTAATTTCTTTGAGTAAAGATGGTTGGAGGGCTTCTTCTGAAACGCATTTGTGTCTTTTCCTGTGAAAATGCCAACTGGCACAACCTAGCAGAGAAAATCCTTAATTAGTTGCATTAGCACTATTTTTCCATTGTACCCTTCCAAACGATCTCCCAGCCCGATGTACTGCCATCGAATTAAAAACACAGTGTCCCTTCTCCCTCTGTCTCTAGGTAGGTGCCAAACACCATCAGGAGGGTACAGCTCTCCATGGCTGCCTTCATCCTCGCCTGGATGTGACAAGGAAACTTGGCATCCAGGTTTTGGGGGGAACTTGACCCATCCATACCCAAGGATGCTTTATACCTTCTCTTCTTTAACGGCATTGAAAAGGAAAATGTGGCACCTTGTATGGCCAAGGGAGATATTCGTGGGGAGCTCACAGGCTCTCCTTGGCGCTCCCAGCCCTGTTGTTCCTCCAGCTTTCCTTTAGTTATACAAGCTTTTATTTTTGATACGGCCCTTATAAGGCAAGTCCGTTCTACAGACAGCTTTTCGTTACCTTCATCCTTGCCAAGATGATGTCACCTTAAAAAAAGAAACTTGCAAAAGGTTAAACTGTGATTAGATACATCGCTTCGCCTCAAACTGTAATCTTTGGCGGGGTAAACACCACGAAGATTGAAAGGGGAAGATAACGGCGCTGTGCTGGTGCCAGTTATGTGTAACGTTGAGGGCTAAATTCTGGTGGAGCGAAGCACATTTGCAGCGTCGTGCCCACTCACTGTGCAAAGGCTGAGCAGCCTCTCTCGTTAGAGAACTGCTTGGTCCTGGCTCATCCCTTTTCCCCCGTGCTTGCAGAGGCAAGGACTGTATCTTTTTTCCTCCTTGTGCACCTAAAACTATCTTGTGTTACTTTCTGTATCATGGTCTGGGTTGATGAATGCAAAAAATTACTCCTCTCTTGGGACTGTCCGTGCCATAGTCAAGAGTGCCTGCCGAGACCTGCTCTTTCCTCCAGGTGCTGCACTTAAAATCCTAAAACCTTTTGCATTCTGTTGCTAATATCTTTGTAAACCCCTGAACTGTCAGAAAAACCCCAGTGTGTGAAGGCGAGGGGAGAGGTTGTGTCGCTTGGTGGTGTCAGAGCTGGAGGAAAGGTTGAGAGCCTGCCAAGTTCAGCTGTCCCGGGTTAGCCACAGGAGCCTGTCATAAATATTTTAGTAACAGAATTATTATAACATTATTTTAATGGAGGGTTTAAGCTGTTTGTTCAACTTAAAATGTTTTTAAAGCAGTGTGCTTCCGTGTGCTGCTTTCAGTTAGGGGAAGACAGCGTGAAATGTTAATTGGCTTCATCTAGGAAGGGAACAAGGATTTGACTTGATGGGCTTTCTGCTAACGGGCTGCCCGAGGATAGCAACGCTGCTCAGCTCACGCTGCAGCACGGTGTAGAGCTGGGTGAGGTCCACCCGTGTCCCCCGCCTCCACCATGCCACCAGCAGACCTGCGCCTCCACGGGCTGTGGTCCCCATGCCGGGGGTGACAGCGGAGTGCTGCCCTGGCCCGGTGGCACACGGGGACAAGATGCATCGAGTGGTTTCGATCTGGACACGGATGCGAGCCGGGGTTTTCTTGTTTGTTTTAGTTTGTGGTTGTGTTGTGTGGCTTTTTTCTCAAACGCAGTAACTGTTTTGAAAACGCTGAGAACTTGGCGAGGGTCATCAACGGAGGTATTTGAGGCATCCCAGCTGGTATTCTCTTCCGCTCCATCTCGGCTGGGACGGCATGGGCAGCCCAAAGCCTGCCCCACAGATGGGAAACCAGCTCAGGCAGCGTCTGGGTTTGCTGCTGTCCTGGTCCCCGCAGGTCTCCCAGCAGCGCCGCGGTCGCAAAGGGGAGCTCCGCGTTCTCCGGCTGTCCCCGGAGCCGGTGTCGGAGGCTAACAACTTTTCATGCCGGGGATGGCATCTCAGGAGAACGGCTCATCTGGTTACAGAGCTCTACTAATGGAGAAGACCTCTGCAAGCCTGGCATGACCGTGCAATGGTGGTGCTCTCTCCTCTCCTTCCCTTTTTGCACCATTTTATATTTCCAAGGTTTGCCGTGTCCTAAAAAGACCCTGTCTTGGCTCAAATGAGCCTCTGGTGAGCACCAGCCCCTGCCACCCCGTTGGGTCTGTGCTGGGGCTTGGCAGCCAAGCCTGGAGGAGATGATAGCTGGCTAACGCACTCTGTGGCATGATGGATGGTTCCCAGATCGCGGAAACCCCTCTAGTGCATTAAGCGCCCGATGCCCAGGAGATGTTTTCCTTCACCGCTCCCACCTCCCCTCTCCCCTCCTCCTCCCAGGACCCCGCTGCGGCCGGGAGCGGCCGTTGGGACGTCCCCAGGGAGCGCAGGGCTGTGTGGGAACGGCGCTCCCACGTACGGCTCTGAAACAGAGCTGCAGCTGAAAAAGCAGTCAGCGGGCAGGAGCAAGCCGTGACGTGGATCCCTGTTAGGAGGTATTTTCCTTCAGAAGGCGGGGGTGTAAAAACCAAACCCCAAGAGTAATAAGAAACACAGGGGGTTTTATAGCTTTCCTTTTAATTCCAGGATATAACAAAAGGTTTCCCATCAGAGCAGAGAGGAGGTGGGATGCTACACACCTTCAGAGTGCGGTCAAAGTAAATAAAACCCATGTTTGGATCTCTTCGGAATCTGTCCTCTGCAGAAGCCACAAAGCCCTGCACACTCTTGGCTCGTGAGCCCACGTCTGGTAGAACTTTGCACCCAGCCAATGCAGTGCAGGCAGAGCAGGCAGCAGCTGCCTGCAGCCCCTTTCCCTCTGGCAGGATCTAGTGTCACGTCCAAGGTCCAACGTGACGCATCCCTGGACCTGAGCACGGCTCCGCAGAGGAGGAGAGGAGCCTGCGGGAGTGGCGGGGGCAGAGCTGAGCCCGCACGGAAGGAGAGCATCCCAACGTGGGACGGGGGGGGACCACCTACGTCGCAACGTTGTGGTCACGCCGTGGAAGCCGCAGGAGGAAGGTCTGCAGGGAGCCGCTGCGCGGGAAGCCCGCCCGCTCCTTCTTGAACCTCCAGGTCTCTTCTTCCACAGAGTAGAGGAGCGTCAGCATCTTGTTGACGGTGTAGACGGTGTCACCCCTGATGACAGCGGTGAAGAGGGCTCCTTTGCTGTTCAGGAACTGCCCGGGCAGGGCAGTCCACTGCCGCGATGTCAGGTTGAAGCAGTCGATGACGCAACGCAAGAAGTCATCCGAGGGGCCGTTGCGCATGATGTAGAGGTTGTCACGGTGGGCCACCATGCAGTGTCCGTAGCTCTGGTGCCGTTTGAGCTCGGTGACGGGAAGCCATATGTCTTGCTGCGTCTCATACTCATAAATGACAGTGGTGTCCAGTGGCTTCCACAAGCAAACGAAGATCTGCCCCATGGCTTGGGCGCAGGGTGCCGCCGTGCTCGGCTGTGGCAGGTCGGAGACAAACGTCCAGGTGCTGGAGGCCACGTCGTACCTTTCCACAGACTTCAGGGAGATCTTCTCGTACTCCCCACCAATGGCGTAGAGGTAGCCCTCATGGCCCACCAGCCTGACGTCGTAGCGCAGCTGATGGGGGCTGGGGAACTCACTCCAGGCGTTGGCATCGGCGTCGTAGCAGAAGCTGCTCTCCACCACCTGCTTGCTGGCCCCGTAGACACCACCCACAATGTAGATTTTATTATCCATGGTCGCCATGCCAGCTAGGAACGTGCTGGCACTCAGTGGCAAGCAGGAGAGGGTCCTCCATGTGTTGGTCTCCTCGTCCAGGTAGCAGATGGTCCTGGAGAGGTCCTCCAGGAACTCAAAGGTGGGTGTGTGGGCTCCTACGGCCACAAAAGTGCTGGGCAGGAGGGTCTCCACGTAGGCCAGCAGGTCGGCGGAGAGGCAGTCCAGGTACTCCTTCAGCTCGGCGTAGCTGTCCCTGATGTAGAGCGCAGCACAGTGGAAGAGGTCCAGGAGACCAAATATGGCAGCGGCTTGGTACAGCAGGATGCAGTTGTCGGAGTTGATGGAATGGATCAGGTACTTGGCCAAGGGCTTCACCTGCAGGAAGGCGGCACACTCGACTGCCTGGAAGGTCTCCTCGCTGCTGAGGACGGGCCTCTCACCCGCCAGCACCCGCAGCATGGTGAGGAACCCGGCCGCGCTCAGCCCCCCCAGCCCAATCTCCTCCTGCGTGCTCTCCTTCATGCCCGAGCGGAAGAGGGCACGGAAGTACTCGCTGCTCTCCACCAGCAAGGTCTTCTCCACCCAGAACGATTGCTCCTCCACCAGGATACACACCCGCTCCGGGGTCCCTGCCCGGGGGCCTTCCTCCTCCGGGGTCATCCTCGCCCGAGGGCTCAGCTGCTCTCAGCAGGGAGGCAGCACCTGATGCCCCTCCGTGCCGTGTCCCAGTGCAGCCCCCTCCTGCCTCCACCACCGTTTGATGCCTTTGCTGTGCTGCCCGGCAGCCGCCACGCTGCTGCCTTGTAATATAAATACCTTCAGCTAAAGATAGCCGAGCTCGTGACCGGGGCCTTTCAAAGGCATCCGCCGAGCTCAGCTGCCCACCCAAAACACAGGCAGGGCTCCGGCGTCACGGTTCACGGCGGAGACGCCCGGCTCTATCACGGCTCATCCCACGGAGGATGCCCGGCCACCCTGGGGGAGGCAGGGTTCGTTCTCCCCACTCTTGGGCATCCTCCTGGCGATGCCCTAAAGAGACAGTCCCCACCCTGGGGAGGGCAACACATTTGCTTTGCTGGGAAGAGCATGCTGCTGCACTATTTTTTTTTTTCCCCTTATAAAAGCAGGTTTTACAGCTGCAGGGAGGTAACTGACGTCAGCAAATCTCCGTGCCGTTCACCCCGGCTGTGGGAAAGGGGCTTCACCGCCCCCCGAGCGTGGCCAAGAGCCAAGAGGGCCGTTCCCTTTGCGACCCTCCCCAGGTAGGAGGCATGGAGCAAGCTGGACAACATCCATTCCGGGCGCAAGGAGCCATAAACCAGCTTGTGCTTCATCTGAGGGTCCCGTGGTGAGGAAAATGATGTGCAGCAGACCCCTTCTCTCTGGAAAAGTCCCCTCTGGCTGCAGGGCCTGCCCCGCTCCCCTGTAACGCCCGGCTGCGGGCAGAGACACCCCACCCATGACGACTCATGTAGAGGTTGATGGTGAAGAAAAGTGTTATTTGTGGCATGTCCCTCATTTGTGTGCTATTCACAGCTTTTTCTGGCTAGAAATTCCATTTTACCTCTGCCATGGGGTGCCAAGAAGGGCCGGCAACAGGGCCCCCAATTCACTACCTGTAGCTGGTCTTTATTTTTTAGGCATAATTTAATCCACCTTGCCAAAGGTGGGGATTTTTTCCTTCCCTCCTTAGCCCCCCATCCCAGCAGCCAGGCACTCCTGTGGCACCATGTGACGGCAAAACCATCACCCCACCCCAGGATCGTGGCCCCAGGAGGTTCCCAAAAAACAATCTCAGTTTAGGGGAGAAGGTGACAGCTTTGCACTTGTGTTACTGTCATTGATCCCTACAGGTACCTGGCTTAAAATACCACATTTAGTTCTAATTGCTTTTAAGCATCCTTGACCTGTGTCCAAAAGGGGTGTGTGGGTTGGGGGTCCCCTGATGTGCTCTGCTTCCTGCAGGGGAGTGATCCCCATCCGCTCCATCCTCCCCATCCTCCCCATCCCTGGGGCTTGCAGGGACTTCCACGCTCCCAGACTATTTTGGGAGGATTTAAAAATATCCTCCCTGCATTAATGGGCAATAATCCCAACGGCGCAGCAGCCCCGCATGGCCACGGAGCAGCCTTTGCCCCCCAGCCCAGGGTATGGTCCCCCGCGGAAACCCCTTGGGGCCGGCCCAGGGGCCGTATCCTGCTGTCCTGGGCACTGAGCCCCATCCCAAATGGCTGCGATTGCCATGACAACGCTGACTTCAGCCTACGCCACCTACTCGGGCTCCGAGCCCGCTGGGTGCTGGCTGATGGCTCGGTGTGGGCAGCAGCGGTGAGTACTCCCTGTGCTCTCCTTTCCCCCCTCGGGATCATGCCTTTTGGGTGGAAAAAGGGGGTTTTTTTTACCCCTGCAAAGTCTCTGCCAGCAGCAGAAGGTGTCTGTGCTTAAATGGGCTGGGTAAGTGGCGGACAGGAGGGTGGCTGTGCTGGCAGCATCGTTCCCCGGTGCTGCTCCTGCCTGTGGGAGGTGTAATGAGTGCACTGGCCTCAGCCAGGGGAGCGGGACCGGGCTTTTGCTTGCTGGGGGCTTGGCGAGGCGCCAGGGTCACAGCGAGGTGGCCACCAAGTGCAGGCACCATGGGTTTTGGGGCCAGAGGTCCCTGCCCAAAGCCCCGGGAGCTTGGGGGGCTGGCGTGTGCCCTGCTGGGGGGACAATCCTCGGGGCGGCTGGGGCAGCATGTCCAGCCCGGCGCCGGCGCGGCAGCTTTCCTTACAAGGAGTTTGGCTGGGGCCCGAGCGGTGGGAGCCGCGCTCGCCTCCGCCTGCCTCATTCATCGGCAGCCCCGGCGGCGCAGGGGCCGCTGCTCCCCCGGCCCAGCCTCAGCCCTCCCGCACCCCGGCGAGCCCCGCATCTCCTCCGGCGGCGGGTTTTGAGGTGAGAGGTTGCATTTGTTGTCTCTTTCTGGAGTGTGAAGGGTAGGTAGAGGGTGGTGGGGGGGGTGTCCCTGTCTTTGCTTGGCTGGAATGCTGGCTGCCAGCGTGGGATGGTGATGCCGGCTGCCCTGGCTCCAGGATGCGGATGGAGGAGAGCAGACCCCCAACCCCAGTGCCTCTGAGCTGCCTTTTCCCTCCACCTGAGGCACCCCATGAGCCAGGTGGCAAGAAGGTCCCCATCCAGCGTGGCAGCGGGTGCCCCACATCCCCCCCCGCTCTCTCCCGCAGGACGGAGGATGTCCTCGATGTTCGGCAAACCCCGAGCCAGCGGCGAGCGGCCACCCCAGAGCCCCCTCGCCGAGTGCAATGTGGCCATCCTGGGGTGCCAAGGGGCCGGCAAGTCAGGTGAGACGGGCACCCCGCCACCATGGGGATGGCGGGGGATCGGGAGGGGTGCTGGGGTGCCGGTGCTGTGGGGGGACGCCCGCTTCACCCGCCTCTTTCACCTCCTGCAGCCCTGACCGTGAAGTTTCTGACCAAGAGGTTCATAAGCGAATATGATCCGAACTTGGGTAAGATGCTTTTTCCATGGGTGGTTCCCCCCCGTTTATCCCTCAAGAGCTCCCACGGAGCATCCTTCCCATCTCCTGCATTTCCTACAGATATGGCATTTGGGGGTTGGGATGACCAAAACCCAAAATTACATGTAAAACAACGGAAAGGCTGGATTTGACCCAAACCCGGCTGTAAAAACAGAGGTGAAAACAGCTCTTTCCCCGCGGGCAAATCCCACGGGGGAACGTCGGCTCCTCGCGCCGCCCTGAAGAAATTGGAAGCCAAATTACTGCGGGTCCTTGGGGAGCATCTCGTGCCTCTGCTCACTCCTGGGGGTGTCGGGCAGGGGAAGGACTGGGGAACGAGTGGGGGCCACAGAGTGGGCGGCCCCGTGGGCTGCGCTTTGCAGTGAGCTGTTCTGGGCATTTTTTTTTCCACTCGTTTGAGTAATTAATAACTGTTTTCCTAGGCCTGACTCCAGGGTGCGGGGAAGAACCATAAATGATTTATTGGGGACATTAGGGAGATATGGACCTTGTCCAGGAACTGACTCCAGACCCTAATAACTCAGCAACTCTCAGGAAAGAAGGATAAATCCTTTCCTACTCAGATCTTTTTTTGGAATGTGGTTTCATCTTCCCACGTCAAAACCTTTCCGAAATGCATCCATTAGGACCCGGCCGGGAGAAGGCATCTTTCTCCCAGGGGAATGGCTGAGCAGCGATCCCTGCCTGCCCTCTTTCCAAAAGAAAGGGTTGCTCCTTTTGCCTGATTTATTGGGAAACAGCCCCAGTGTCAAGCCCCCAGCTTGCTTTATCTCACCAGGTCGTGGCATTTAGATAAGGGCTGAGCCCCAGGCGCAGCGATGGCTGTGCTGGGCTCCTTCCCCTCCCTCCTTCTCCCGCAGGAGCCCACACTTGCAGCACGCAGCGGGAAATAGCTGCTCCCAGCTGGGCTTGCCCAGCAGCGTCACCACCAGCCCCCCAGATAATGTTGTCTCAGGGAGGAGTGAGATGGGAGGTGCTGGTGGAGGATGCTCCACATGAGAAGATGAGCTTTTTCCACGGTGTCCCAAGCATCTGGGGCTTTGCTTGGCTTTGGAGAAGATGGGACGTCCCAGGCCATCCTCACAACCTCCCTTCTCCTTGCAGAGGACACCTACAGCTCGGAGGAGCTGGTGGACCAGCAGCCCGTGCTGCTGAAGGTGATGGACACCGCCGACCAGGTGAGGCACCGGGGCACTGCTGGTGCCAAATGCCCGGCGTGACGTGGCTGTACCACGGCTGGACCATGGCTCAGCTGCTCCTCTCATCCCCAGGACGGCCCCGTGAACTGCGAGCGCTACCTGTGCTGGGCCAGCGCCTTCCTTGTCGTCTACAGCATCGACGATAGAAAGAGCTTCGAGGGCTGCCAGCGCTACCTGGAGGTCCTCGCCCTGCACGCGAGGGGTTGCCAGCGCCGCTGCCCCATGCTCCTGCTGGGCAACAAGCTGGACATGGAGCAATACAGGTATCGGGCGTGGGGCGAGGCTGTCTTTTCCCAGTGGGAGAAAGTTCACAGATCACCCCCCATCCCTCCAGCTGGGATGCAAAACCCAAATCTGATTTTTTTTGTGGTTATTTCCACCCCGTTGGTATTCACCATGTCCTCCCACATCTCTGAGGTTCCTGCTTTCCTGCCCAGAGGATGATGTATTTATTTTGAGCCCGTTGGTATTTTCAGCGGGCTGTTTTTCGGCTGCGTGGTAAGGCAGCGTCACCGTCCCCAAGCAGGGCTTGAGCCCGCTCCAGCATCTCGCTCCCCTCCGGACATGCCCTTTCCCTGGAGCCCTTTCTCGCCCCGTCCCCGCTGCCAGGACTGGATGTCCCCGGCGTGTTTTTCTGGCCTTTTGTGCCGCTCTGGGGCCGTGCTGAGTGTTGGTCCCACGGGTCCTTGAGTCACGCGCGTTGCTGAACACCCCTGTGCATTGCTGAACCGCCCCCCCACCCCGTGCTCCTGGCACGGAGGCTTCCCGCTCCCCACGGCAAGGACCTGCCCCGTCTCCTCCCCGCTTCCCAGGGCGCTGCTGTCGCATCCAGCCCCCTGCGTCACCGGCACGCGTCCCTGGCACGGCAGGTTGCATGATTCCCCAGGGATCCGCACAACACCTTCCTCTGGGATTCTGGGAAAGGCAAAACTGTTTTGGACTCATGTCTCCTGCATGTCCCAGGACAGGGGAATGAGTGGGTGCTGCCCCAGCACTCAGCAGGAAGCAGGTGTGGGACGTGGGCTCCGTTGCTCCCCACCTGCACCCCTTGCTCCCCTTTTTGGGTGGTTGCAGCACCCCAAGGGATGCTGCACCCATCCCCTCCACTCCCGCCAGGAAGGTGCCGGCAGCTGAAGGGATGTCCCTGGCGAGCAGGTTTGGGTGTCTCTTCTACGAGGTGTCGGCGTGCCAGGACTTCACGGGGGTGCAGCATGTCTTCCACGAAGCTGTGCGGGAGGTGCGGCGCCAGGCGGAGCAGAGCCTGCCCGTCCGGCCGCTCTTCATCACCGAGGAGCGTGCCTGCCCGCCAGTGGCCACGCCGGTTGCCCTGCCCACCCACCATGGCTTGGCCAGCTGCACCTTCAACACCCTCTCCACCGTCAACTACAAGGAGATCCCCTCGGTAGCCCAGGCCAAGCTGGTCACCGTCAAGTCCTCGCGGGCTCAGAGCAAGAGGAAAGCTCCCACGCTCACCTTGCTGAAAGGTTTCAAGATATTTTAGGATGCGTCCCTGTGGGTTGCGAGAGACTCCCCTGTCCCCTTGGCTCCACCAGGGCTGAGACCATCCATGACGGACTCACAGGCACCGCAGCAGGCGCTGGCGGACAGTGGACCCGGTCTCTACACCTGGGCAAAGCCTGCGGTGACAATTTGGTGAGCAGACGGGGTGCCCAGAGTCCAAAATCGGCTGTGGCATCGCTCTGCCTGCCCCCGCCTTGGCTTTCGTCCGCCCTGGCTGAGCGCTGCCGCCGTGTTTGCACCCCACCCTGCCACCGGCACCGGGGCCAGCCCGGCTTTCCGTGCGGATCCGAGCAGTTCCCAGAGCAGCCGGAGCTGCCGGTACTGCCAGGAGGGCGAGGGCCGTCCCCGGGGCTCCCCAGCCCGCTTGGGCGTTTGGCACACGGCGATGGGAGCCCAGAAAGGGGGCTTTCATCGTTAATCAAGCGTGGAGGCACCCATCTCGTTCGTCTCGCATGTCCCCTGACGGAGCAATACGTAGGAGGAGTTTATATTTTTTTAAAATCCGAACAAGAAAGGTGCAGCTATTGTTTCAGCTGACTGAAGGCCTCAGGTGTCCTGAAACTGATCCCCAAGCACCCAAATAAGTCGTACCAAAATAGCCGGGTTTTTAATCAACTTTTTACACTATAGTGTTCCTTTTCAAAGGCTTTGCAAGGAGAGGTGCTTCACCGACGAGGACACCCTCCAGAAAGCCTTAGTTTAGAAGACTGATGTATTTCTAAAAATGTCTTAAATTATTTGATGGCTTTTACATGTGCCCAGTGAAGGGCGTGAAGTGAATCCTAAAGGCGACTGGGCTCTGCCTGTGCCCAAGCCGGGGCCAAGGGCTGCGCGTTCGGCTTCTTTTGCTGTATCAGGTTAAACGTTCTGCTTCTCCTGGGAGTTGCAGTTACTCTGCAGAGTAAAATATCCACATGTATATTTGTACATATATACATATATATATATATATATGACCTTGCTGATAGAGAGAGAGATTCAATATGGGATTTCGATCAACCACTTTGGAAAGTATTTTAATAAAGACAATTTCTGAAAAGAACACAAGCGCCTCCGCTTCAGTGCGGCTGTTTTCCTGACGGGACATGACGGCACGTTCCCAGGCTGGCCACAGCAAAAGCCTCCCACCTCCCGTCTCCCACCTCCGGTCCCAGCTCGGCTCCCGCCCGTTTGCGGGAGGCAGGTGGCATCTGCGGGAAGCTGGCGCGGGGGAGAAGGCGGGAGGCAGCCAAGCGCAGCCGGTGAAGGGCAGCCAGCCGGGAGCTGAAACGGGGCAGGCACGGCTTTGCCTCGAGTCCAGCGCCACTTCTGCTGGTGCAGCTCTGCTGCTTTCTTTTTTCACTCTGTTTCCTCAGGTTAAACTGCATTTTTAAACGTCCATCACTATGAATTGAGACATCCTGACACATTCTTTAGGGCCTAAACAGTTTGACTTCAGCTGCCAGTATCTGGCGTCCTCAGCTCTCTGTGTACAGAGACGTGACGGTCCCGTCCTTCCACTGGACCACCACATCTCCCGATCTCCTATCCTGGGGCACCGGCTCCTGCTTTGGCAGTTTGGCCAGGCTGTATCCCTCCATAAGCATCAGGCTTTGCTTGGCTTCCAGCTCAGGCTCCTGGGTGGTTTGCAACGCTTCTCCGTACATGTGGATCTTCCTTTTCCTGCAGGGAAGGCATGAAAGGGAAACGCGGAGTGAAGTGGCGAGCCCAGCCCGCACCTGGGGCAGGCGTCTACCCCCAGAGACGGTGACATCCGTCTCTTCGCACCTTGGCCCCGGGGACGCATTAGCCACTTACGGGCAAACCCCGCCAGCTGCACTGCGTCGTGTCAGCGGCCTGAAGGGTCTGAGTACGCGCAGCCACGGGGTTTACACTCAGAGAACACACAGCGCACCACATCGCCCAAAGCGAGGCCGTAACGCCCAGCAAGCCGTTGTTACAATGAGAGCCTGCCAGACTTGTAACACTAGCTCTTTTTCTCTCATTTTAAGATGAAAGCTCTGACCCAGATGGAAGTTTTCTCGCTGTAGAAGACAGCGGTGGCTCCTCAGCTGCAGGGTGGTTGTGCAGCGGTACGGCCCAGGGGAACACTGTGGGAATGTGGACGGGGAAAGGCTGGGGAGTCCTGCTCTGGAGCCCCTCTATGCCCCTGCGCTTGTGGGCGAGCACCTCACGCCACGCATGTAACGTCACTTCCCTCCCAACAGCCCTGCTGGGCTGGGCAGAGCTGCTGCAGACGGTTTACCAGTGAGGATCCAGGGCCTGGAGAGGTGAAATGGCTCATTCCAAGTGACACACGAGGAGAGCAGGGAGTCAGGCAAGGTCTTACACGAAGTACAGTTCAAAAGGATATTTTTTTTTTATTTGCTCTCGTCCCCATTGCTCAGGGCTTGTTCCTGCCCTGTGTCTCAGCACGCTGCCCCCACCGCCAAACCCACGTCTGTCTGCCTGGGGCGGGTCTCAGCACACCACCACGCACCAAAAGACCGCCAGATTTTCCTGACTCACCTGTTTCGCACAATGTTAATGGCCAGCAGGAGAACACCCAAAATCAGGGCCACGAAGGAAAGCGCAAGGACAGAGTAATTCCATGCTGATGCTGGGGGAAAGCATGGAGAGGCAGCGTTAGCGTGCACAGAGCAGCGTGGTCCACAGAGCCCAGCCAAGCATTTCCTGAGGATCCCCAAGGTCAGAGTGCCATGGCTTGGCTGCAGGATGAGGGCAGAGGTGCTGGTGTCCAGCTCAGCACCCAGAGCAGAGCACCCAGGTCACATTTCTGGGGATAACCTCAGGCAACTCCCCCTCCCTGGGCAGGAGACTTACACAACTGCTTTTGGCTGCTCACGGCCCCCCGCCTTGGGCTCTGTCTCTCTCACACCGACCACATCTGCCTCGCACGGCTTTTCAGCCTTGCCTGAGACCTGTGGGTGGCTCTGCCCGAGGGTGGGAGCAAGGCTGAGAGCTGCAGCATCCCACTGTGAGCACTGCTGGAAGGGCTCCGCCGCTCTCAGCCTTCCTCACCACGGCCACGCTCAGCCAGATAGATTTTGCCTTCCAACACCGGCTGGGGAGTGCAGCACAGATGGCAGCAGATGCTCCGTCCTTGATTTCTGTGGCTTTGAAGTTGATCCTTGGGGCACCGACCTGCTCATATTGATCTGCTCCCTCCACCCTACCAAAATCACTGGTCACCCCAGACCTTTGGTCTTTTGGCAGGCTGTGCCTGGAAAGAGGCTGAAGCACTCTGTGAGGAGATACTC
Organism: Phalacrocorax carbo; assembly: GCF_963921805.1. NCBI lineage: Eukaryota > Metazoa > Chordata > Aves > Suliformes > Phalacrocoracidae > Phalacrocorax > Phalacrocorax carbo. The sequence goes on along the minus strand of NC_087519.1, from coordinate 3,806,701 downwards.
TCTCAGCAAACCCTAATGCCTGTCTTCACCCATGGCCTGCTTCTTCTGGAGGTGAGACTGCGGGTTTATATATGTGGGGTAAATCACCTCCTCGGGTAATTCCCTTGGGTGACTCCTTTAGGCAGGAGGGTTAACAGCAAGGGCTCTATCTCTGTTTCAACTCTCAACTCAGGAATGTCAATGGGACTTACGGTCTTCTCTGCGGAAGAACCAAAGCAGCTCCTCCAGCTCTTCTTCACTTACACCCAGCGCCAGGGTCACGTTGCCTGCCACGTGGTCGTACGAGTCTGTGCTGGCAAGGGCTGCAAGGAAGTACCTGCCTTGCTCTGCCTTGGCTGTGGAGGAAAAGAACAGAGAGGCGCAATGGTCGCTCACTGCAATACTTCAGGCCAGGAACAGCCTTCCCCTTGGCTCCCAGGGGTGCCCGCCACGCCCATCCAAGCGCGCAGGAGACTGCCATGAGAGCACAGCCTTATCTCACACACCAAGAAGTGGAGAGTGTTCCTGGCTTACACTGCAGAACCCATTATGGTAGGGCACCCGGGGTTGGAAAGACCCCAGGACACTGACTGTGCCTTCCCACATTCCCCAACAGTGTGTGTGCGTGTACCACTGGTCCCTGGGTGTGCGGCACTTACCTGCTTTCTCCTCGCACACGCTCCTGTCTGCAGCATCTTGCCATTGGGCCTTCAGGCCTTTCACATTATTGAGAGCGACTCCTTTCCTATTCGCCACCAGGTAGCCCTGGCTGCTGCCCAGAGGAGAAAGCAGAGAATTCGAGCAGTCCCAGCTCGTGTAGCCCATGCTGCCACAGAGACTCATCTGCACACTGCCAGCCCCCACCACAGAGAGGCAGCTCTGCGTGCCGTGATTCATCAAAGAATGGCCTTGCCAAGACCAGTCCTGGAAATCTGACTCTGGATTACAGTCCTCCAGCAGCAAATTCCCATCCATCTGGCTGGCTTGTAAACACAGCTTGACTTTAGCATTTTTCATCAGAAAAGCTTCAGTGTCTGCAATGAAACCAGCATATGAGTGTGGCCACTCCCTAAGCACAGGATATACACGCGCACAGAGGGTGTAGGGCAGATGGGAATGATACCCAATTCTGGAACTGGGATATCAGCGTAGGGCAAAAGGTAGTCAAAAGGCAAACTGCCTCCAGGCCAGCTTATCTCTGCCAGGGCTGCTGGGCTTGTAGCTAAGCTTTCCCTAACCCAAGCTTCTCAGCAAACATGGCTCAAGCACACCCTTTTGGGTGGGTCCTGGGAAGCCCAGCTAGACTTGGGCTTGCGACTAGAGTTGAGCTCTGTTTGAAGCTCTGTCTGTAGCTGTTCCCTAGAGAAGAGATTAGGGTAAGCTCCTCTCCTAAACTTGAGCTCTGCTGGGTCCCCTGGTGTGCTGGCTGGTTCCAGCCCACAGCACTGCCCAGCATGGCCCAAGCTTAGTCCCTTCCTGCTGATTCTGGGAGGTGGGAGGCTGCTCTCTTGGTTTGTTCCAAGAGGCAGAGGAGACTCAGACCCTTTGGCGAGCCTCATTGCTGGCTTCTCATTTGCCTCTGGGGACAGCCAGCTGCTCCAGCTGGATGAACTAGGAACTACTTCCAACATCTCTACTTCTGGAGAACCAGAGCAGGTAAGAGTTTGGGGCTCAGGTCTTTCCGGCTCTGCTGTCTAACCTTAAAGTGTCAGCTGGAACACCCTTCTGCACAGTGGAGGCGCAGATCATCCCAACAGCCATTGATATTGGGTCAAAGAAAATCAAATCTCCCTAAGTCAGATGTCAAAGAGATTGCAACAGTGCTGTGAGTACAAGCTTAGGGTGCAACCTTCTCATTGATTGTGCCAGGCTGCTGCTGGTGCATACTGAGGAAAATGAGCCCATGGAGAGGAAGAAACAGTATTTCCAGAAAGTTAACATCTTTAATGCATGCCTTTGCCATAATACTATCTGTCTGTGTCTGCCCTTGGCCAGTGGGGTGTTCATAAGGTCATACAACAATGCTGGAAACCCTTGGACGTGTACCATGAACCTGCCCTGCAGACAATGACTTGTAAACCCTGCTGAGCCTGGTGTGAGTAAGGGTCTGTGAAGAAACAAAGCCTCCGCACGTGTGACCTACTTCACCCACACTGTCATCCTCTAAGCCAAGACTCTACCTTGCAGGAGGAAAAATGGGATTATCCAGAAGAACTTCATATTTGTGTGTGTGGCTGGAATGGATCAGGCCTTCACCAGTGTTTCTTCAGTGCGCAGATGGCTGGGAAAGAGAGAGCCAAGAGGTGAGGGGTAACCCGGCAGCATCCCCTGCTAGCTGCCGCTGTCTGGTGCCACTGGTTTTATCAGTGGGAGCCCTGAATTTATATGAATTATTACTCATAGGGACTGGATACAGCAGGCCAGCATGTCTCTCCTCTGGTGTCTACAGCAGATGAAAGGAGACAAAAGCACATGTAGAAGTTATGATCTTTTAAACGACTCTGCACTTATGCTGATTCCCCTCCCTGTTCCAGCTCTGTATTGAGAGAGGGGACCTGGTGTACCCCTGCAGCTACAGCACCTGTTTTCTTCTGTGAACATGAGTCTGAGCTGCCAGGACAGTGTGAGGACATCTTGGGAGCCACTGGGGTGATAGCAGACTGGGTCTGGCACAGAGTCTGCTGCCCAGGGTTGGACCCCTTGCCTAGGTGACCCCATGCAGATGCGAGCTCGGCTACTGAGAGTCAGCCCCTCACCAGCTAACCTCGCTACTTCCCTCCTTGCTCCCCTGCCACAGTCCTTAGAGAATACATACTTTGTGGACTGTGACTACGTGCTGCCAATTCATGGATCGCAGAACAAGGGTGTGGAGACGAGGAAGTGGAGGGCTCGGCTCCAAGAGGAGGTACAGCCTCCTTGCCATTGAGGCAAAGGTATCTCCCATCCCTCAGAGAAGCAGAGGGCTCCTCCTCGACCTTTAGTCCCTCATTTGTCAGTGGCATCAATCCAGCTTTTATGGCTGCTTGTCCAACTCAGTTCTTCAGCCTCCTTTGGAGGGAGCTGACCAGAGCAGAGGGTTTCTGTCTGCCTACTGAGTTAGTTTGAGACAATTAGGTAGCTCTCCCCAGCCCACTGCTCTGCTGCTGCTCACTGGCCTCATCTGAGCCATGACCCGCTTGCAGGTGAATGACACCACAACACGTGTCCCTCAGACATGCTGGCCCCACAGGCCATTAATTATTATATGAAGACTTAGACTTTTACAACTGCCTGATACTCTCAACTTTTACCTGCCTTTGTAGTGTGGCCTGACAGTGTCTGGAACTGTTCTGTGGAGATCGCCCACGAGCGTGCCAGGCGTGTCAACAACGCCGCTGCTGACTCCTCAGGGAAGCATTTGTCCTATCGGTTATAGACCTAATGATTGCTACTATTTTACCCCCTTCTTTAATGTCTTCACAATTCAAAGTTCACATTTTATAGCCAACCAGGCATGCAGGCTTGCTCCCTGCTGCCAGAAAACCACTTGTTAGCAATTCTTTGAGGTCGGGACTCTGAAATACATGGTCCACTTTGACTCTGTATTTCAGAAAATATGGGTAAAGCTGCTCCCTGCAGTTAGGTATGCCAATTACCTTACCGTCCAGGTAAGCTTTAGCTTATGCACATGGATCAGTCCTTAGAAAGGAGGAAATAAAGCCTTGATGCCAATGAAATCAAGTTACAAGTCTCCTACACCCTGATGAGAAGTGCCACTTGAATATGTTAAATCTTGCTGTGCAAGGCTTCTGTTTAATCATTTGCTTGAACAGGAATATTTGGCATGCATGTTGCTGATTTTCTCCTAAGGTGTTTCATAACTTGTGGGCCACGTCCCGGCGTCCGCACTAAAGCTGCCATGCACAGCAGGGGTGCTAGAAAGCTGCTCAAAGTATTTCACTACTTCACAAAGTAGCGACCACCAAATCTCCCCCAGACATGGGAGGCCAGAACTTCTCAGGTACAATACAGTAGCAGAACGGATATTTATCGTGCATTAACAGGAAATTCAGGTAAAAAACGTTGATAAAGATCTTTTACATCTACACCAAAGTGACCAAACTAGTTTGGAAGTTTCATTCATTGAAGCTACAAAACAAAGTATTCTCAGGCCAGTGTATCTACCCCAGTCGCGAGCCTGAGTAGGATCCAGAACACTGCCTGCACCACCAGTTTCCCCAGTAAGGAAACAGTGAGACCCATAATTGGGCTGGACGTGCTCTGCAGAGTTTGGATCTTCCAGCCTGAAAGAGAGATTTTTAAAGTCATCTCCTCCAGCTTTCCCCACACAGCTGCTCTGCCCCGCTTCCCACATCGCAGCGTGGGTGAGCACTGCTCCACCAAACAAGCTGAGAGAGCATGGGTGATGTCTTCACCCTTGCTCCCTTGCCCACACGTTTCAGCTCTCACTCTGGCTGCTGTTGGATGGGGATGAGCCCTTAGATCCCAGCCTTTGACAACTCAAAGCTGCCAACTTCAGCCTCCTAGTCCTCTGAAGACACCCAAGACCCTTCTGAGGTTGCTTCCCAGCTTGGGTACAATAGGAGGAACTCAAATGAGCAAAAGCTCATGCGTTTTAAGCTTGTATGGAAGGAGGTAGAAAGAACAGAGAGGCCAGCACCTCTCAAGGAAACATTTTGCCTGAGTTATTTTGAGTTTATACTTACACCTGAACAATTTTGTCATTTTTTTCTTTTTGCAAATGAGATTTTCACATCAAAAGCTGCAAAATCTATACACTGTGCATACTTCAGGAACAAAGAGCCACTAGCCAGTGCTGTCCCAAATCCTCTTGTTCAAAATGAGGACCTGTGGACTTCGGTGGTATCCAATGAAATCTAAAGAAAGTACAGAAAACTGGCAAGTGACTGATTTTTGCCCTACATATTGATCTCAGCACTTAAGTGGTAAAATCCTTCCTCATGATGGAAGCCTTTGGAGATATGAGACCCACCACATGCACAAGGCAGAGCTGAGGGATCAGTGTTCTAAAGGCTGGCATAACCTATCGAGGGGCCCGTCCTGTGCAGGAACACGCAGGTCCCCAGCTGCTTGTGGACTCTTTCCAGGCAGGGCACCGCATGCAGTGCTGTGAAACCATGGTGTGCTTTGTATGATATTTTTTATCAGATCTAATATTTGAGGCTGCTTTCCAAGCCAGACGGTGCCCCCACTCTGCAAATGACAAGTCTTGAGATACTTGCTATAGCTGTATAAGTAAAGACGGGGGGGAAAAGTCTTCTGGAAAGACTATCAAGTGCAGCTTCTGCTAAGATGACAATGTCCTTCTGGACACTCTACTCACCACACCGTATGGGGCAATGCACTTATAACGTCCCAGTCTTTGTAAAATAGTCTCCCCTTGTCATTCAGACTCTCTCTCTGGTAGTTATCTTATCTTAGCTGATTGTGTTAAAATGCGTCAGTTATTCTAAATACATTATAAAAGTGGTATGCCCTGTCTTTGGGATTCACAGAGGATATACAATAGCATACCATGGAGATACAAATGAAACAAATGGATGGGCTGGGTTATACAGATACATTAAGGACCGAGTTCAATTAAAGAACACAAGAAAAATGTTTAATATTTAAAATACTAAAGCAAGAAGGCAGTCTGTACTATTTTTTAATCTTTGTAAAGTCAAAAGTTAAGGAGCAAATCTGAGTTGCATTAAATATTTTCCTTTGACTGCTTTCCAGGCTGTTTATATGTAGGAGTTATCCCAGCCTGCTTCTCACTTGCTATTCAGTCTCTCCTTAAACAAGTCATACAGCCTTTGCTTAAAATTTCCAAGAAGCCGAGCTTTCTAACGGAAATAAATAAATAAGCCTTTCTTCACAGATAGCTATAAATTAACCCACCAGCTAGTGCACCAGGAATGTCCGTTAATCTCCGTTAACTCACCAGAAACATGCAGTTCCCAGCAGAGAGGAAGCTACATTTCTTCTTTAAGCCCTCCTGTCTGAAGACGTCTTCTCTGAGCACCCGTCAGTGCCTTAAGACAGCAACAAGGTTGCCTTTCCTCCTACCCTCGGTATGCTATGAGCTGTGATTCATTCTGCTTCTGAGTCATGTGTGAAGGCCAGTACAACAGGTGAGGTTTGCTCCAGCCCCTGAAAAAAACACACCTCTTTAGTGGGACCATTTACAGCATGGGGGGAATGACCTCTTCCCAAAGAATGAACTGTAGGAACTTCCAGCTTATTTGCTCAAGTTATTGGCATAATCAGTATTAAAAAAGCATGCCAAGTGGAATGACAGTAATAAGTTACCCTGGGGTGAAAATAAACGATAATATTCGCTCTGTCTGGCTCAGTCCTGATTGCATAAAGGAAGCATGTCCTGATAAAGCAGATATTAGCCTTTTTTTTTTTTTTTAAGTGAACAGTCATTCTAAGGCTCTCAGAGCATCTTACAAGAGTGGCTGTCTTTGCAGGCAAAGCACAAAGCACCCATCAGAGATTTTGCCACCCCTGTTTCACAGGTACTGGCAACAGAGTTGGCTAAGTCAATGGGTTACTGAGAGGTTTTGCTGCATTACAAGGCTGACGTGCTGCCTTTTCATGCCAGCCACATTTGGGAAGGAGGATTCCTCCTCCCTGAACCATCTGATCCATGGATGGAGCCGCACACCGCAAAGCAAGCTAGATACCTCTCAGCGATGGCCTCGGAGCACACAACTGGCACTGGTTAGCTCAAGCTTAATTGGAGATGGGCACAGTCTCCTCATGTTCATCCTATTCTCAGCTTGAAATAAAGTGTCTTTGGCATTGAAGCCGCGTTCCAGTGTGATTAATCCTTTAAATCCCACTTCACATCTGATTCAGCGCTTCCTGAGGCTGCCCCTGTGAAATTTCACCCAGCAGACATGCATGCTCCGCAAAGAGAGATGTTTCACTGGTCAGTGTCAGCTGGCAGCGATCGGATGGGAGCTCTCACTCAGAATCGCGTCCTCTGGGAAACAAGAGCTCCTCTCTGCTGGTGGAGGCAGGTCAAGCTGGGACGTCACACCACGCTGTAAATTCTGCCGTCTTTCTTCCTCATTTCGAGTTGGATCATTTAAAAAGTGGCGTTGCACTAGGGGACGCTTTCCTAGAGTCCTTGTGACACTTCCGTCACCAGAGAACGGGTACAGCGACAGGCCCACAAGCAGTCTCATGAAGTACACAACCAAATCTTCTGGCTTGCTACCTTTGGGAAAGGTGCCGAGAAAATGCCTGGCCACTGTAGTGCAATCTCCGAGCAGAGGGATGGAGACACTAGCCACGGTGAAGAGGTGACTGTAACAGGAGGAGGGGGAACGCAAAGCCCCGGAAGGTCTGTTTTCATCCCGATTTCCTACACGACTTGATTTATGTATCTATATTTTAATTCAAAAATGCATTTTCCCCAACAGCTGCATGGAAACTGGGTGTGATGGTAAAACCCACATTTCCCTAAACTGAAGCCTTTGAAACCAGGTGGAGAAACCTGATCAGAGAGGACAGGGTGCCTGCAGCCCCTGGGACATCATGGGCACGTCTGTGGCTCCGCAGCGGCTATTTGGGTCCCATCCAGCCTGTGGGCTGTGTGCAGGTGAGCTGTCCGGCAGCTCCTCCCACACAGGAGAGTCCCCAAAGCCCTGCTGTAGCCCTTGCAAATCCAATGTCCCACAGCCAGTGGTGAAGCAATGGGCTGCCTCCGCTCACCGCCCCTGGGTGAAGTGGTGTGTGTCAGGGACAAGCCCTAGTGCACCAGCAAAGCAGTTCCTATTCCCCCCGCCCTTCCATGCACCCCAAAAATAATGTCAAGATACAGGGAGGTGGCCAAGCTGCCTTTAGGACTCAGTGTGATGTACATGGATGTAAAAGCAATTTTCCACTGGTTAGAGTTGGCCCTTGCACCCAGTAATCCTCTCCTTCCCCAGAGGACTGTGAATGCACTCAAGAGCAATCTCTTCAGCAATGGCTGCGAGTGTTTCATTTCATATTTCTCTTGACAACACTGGCACTCTTCAACGGGAGATATCTTTTTACTTCTTGGAGACACTTTCAGTGTCTTTGGCTAGGAAGCAAAGTCGAGACAGGACGTTGATTTGTGTTCTGCTTCCTCCTCGGATTTGTCTTCACTAGACTTAGGAAGAACTTGTCTGACCTTGGCGTTTTAATTTTGCTTATCTTTTTTGATCCCTTCTGTGTCTTTGACCCGAAATGCCTGGTTACAGAATAACTAAACATTCAGGGTTGGGTTTTTTTCCCCCCATGTACAAAAGCAGAGTTCAAATGCAGCAGGAAAGCAAGATTTGTGAGCTTTTTTTTTCCCTTTTTCATGAAACAATCAGATTGTTGTATTCATTCTGCTGGAAAAATTTATATTGTAATAAATCTTTGGTTGAAATTCATGTAAACTGTGTCCAAGGCATAATACTAAATAATAGCCGTATCTGAACTGTACAGTCATATCAAAGCTGAGGATGAATTACTTGGGAGCAAGTATACTGGAGTGAATTTAAGTCCACTTCATAAACTCACTGCAAATTAAACATTAATTACTTCATGTGCAAGTCTGGCAAAAACTCAGCATGGAGTTTCAGTATCTCCAGGAGCCTTAATGACTGCCAGAACTGTGAATCCGACTCCAGGGTTTAAGTTGCCTGACGAGCAGCAGGTGAAGCTCCGCACCCAGCACCGATGTGCTGCTGACACATCCAGTGCCTCCCGTGCTGCGCTCCCATACCTGGAAATTAACACCGAGCAGCAGCCGGGTGCTGGGCTCAAATTCCCAGCTTTCAGGCGGCATTTGGGCCACCCAGACATGCACGGTACGTCCTTGGCCTTTCTGGAGTGCTGGTGATAAATCCAGTGGTTCACCCAAGACCTCAGAGAGCTGGTATTCCATGGCATGACACAGGACGTCTCCTTCCAGCCTGTCTTCCAGCAATTGCGCTGGCTGCTCCTGGAAACCATGAGTATTTTTCAGCATCCGAGATATTATGGGGTCAAATTTTTTCAGCATCTGAGATAAGTGGTCAAATTACAGGCTGTGTGGAACACTGCTTCCTTTCTTTTGGGGCCTGATACCCGTTAGGTGCCTGTAATAGCTTAATTATTGTGCAACAATTAATTGTTCCCTGTTTACCAGCTCCATGCTATCTATGATAAGACAGACTGCTTGCCTGCCCTGTTTCCCATGCCCGTTTTTCAGGATGAACTGCTGGTTGCTTTAATCAATTCTCAAGCAGAAGCCGTTCCTTCATCCTTGCTACCTTTTGTTTATCTTTTTCTTTTACCATATCATTTCATCTATGCACCCTGAGATGAGATGGCTGGAACTGAAGAGTGTCCTGCATTCGACTAAACTGAGGATTTTCACGGGTCTCCCCAGGTAATAGAGAATTAAATTTTCTGGAGCAATTTATTTTTATGTACTGATTCTCAGCTAGGAAATTACCTCAGTATTTGGCAGCGTATTCTCCTTTTTTCAGGGTGCAGGAATGTAAGCACGTTAGTTGGGATGGCCAAACTAATTTTTTTTACCCGTAACAGCACTTTCTCATTTGTCTCCCTTTGTCTGAGAGAAGAAAGCCCTAACGGGTGGGCAAAACAGACTTGAAAAAGGGAACTAATAAGCACAGTGCTGGTTAGTGCGGCACAAAATTTCACTTTCCTTAGCGATCCTTCCCTCGTGCATCCGTCCGACAAATTCTGTCATGCAATTTCTGAGTAATTCCCGTGTTTTCACTGGCATATAGGAAATGTTTCCAGATTCTCACATTCCATGTTTTAGAAATTCCTAGTGTCGAAGAGTGTGGGATATACTGTGACTTAGGTGCGTAGGGAATTTGTGTATGTAATTTATGTTAAATGAAAAGCTGTGCAAATAAACCATCTTCGCATGGGGGAAAAGAATGTCCTGAATAGAACGATAAAATATTTTCGTTCTTATGTTATGGGAGAAGATAGTTAAGTAGTTATTCTGACCCCATAGTTTACAAGAAAACATTCTTTACATTATAATCACTGTTAAAACAAAGCTGCCCGCAGGGGCAGGCACAAATCAGCCTTCCCAACGCCGCATCGGGGCCAGCAGAACACCAGTGGCTGCGGTGTCAACACCCCTTTCCGCCCCGACCTTTTTCCGCGTGATTTTCGCACTGAGCCGGAGCGGCCGATTTACGGTCACGAGGGCCAGGGTTAAGCGCTCCACCGCCACGGGGGACGCCCGCCCGGGCAGCACCGACAGGGCGGAGAAAGAGAAGACAGGGTCGGACCCCGGAGCACAGCCCCGCCCGGGCCCGCCCTGGCCGCTCCCCACTACACCGCCCCGCTCCAAGATGGCGCCGCCCCTCAGCCCCGGGGTCGGCCGAACGACACCCCCTCCCCCGCCCCGCCCCGCCCGCGAGGCGGGTCCCGCGCCCTCTGCGCGCGTCATCGCTCGCTGCCGGAAGTGCCGCGATGCGGGGCCGGTTGCTGCGCGCCTGGCGCGAGGGGGTGAAGGCGGCGCGCGGGGCGGTGGGGCGCGCGGGGCCGGGGCCGCCATGGCGGGTGCTCTTCTTCGGCACCGACCGCTTCGCCGTCACCGCTCTGAGAGCCCTGGGAGCGGCCAGGTACCGGCCGGCGGGGGAGGGGGCTGGGGGCTGTAGGGAGGGGGCCGGGGCGGTGAGAGGGGGGCGGGGGCCTGAGGGGACACGGGGAGCTGAGGGGACGGGGGCGGAGGGGGCAGGAACAGGGGGGTTGAGGGAACGTGGGGGGTTGAGGGAACGTGGGGGGTTGAGGGAACGTGGGGGGTTGAGGGAACGTGGGGGGTTGAGGGGACGTGGGGAGTTGAGGGGACGTGGGGAGTTGAGGGGACGTGGGGAGTTGAGGGGACGTGGGGAGTTGAGGGGACGTGGGGAGTTGAGGGGACGTGGGGAGTTGAGGGGACGTGGGGAGTTGAGGGGACGTGGGGAGTTGAGGGGACGTGGGGAGTTGAGGGGACGTGGGGAGTTGAGGGGACGTGGGGAGTTGAGGGGACGTGACGGGCGGGCTGAGGGGATGGGAACGTCAGGGGCTGTGGGTGGTGAGGGAGGGCTGGGCGCCGATGGATGCGAGGTGGGGGCCGGTGATGGGGTTCAGGGACCATTGGGGGATGAGCTGGGGTCGTGGGGGCAAAGACTGGGTTGGGCTGAGGTGGGAAGGGACCTTAGGGTGGGACAGGGACCATGGTGTCAGGAGTGGGTCGATGGAGGGGAATCATGGGGGGGCAGGACTTGGAAGGGGGGAAGAGACTGTGTGAGGGGGGTCTGGGTTTGAAAGGAGGAAGCCAGGGGTGGTGAGGGGGTTGGGGGTGGCAGGGCTGGGAGGCTGGGGACCAAGTAGGGAATAGGAGTTGGAGGGGCAGGTGCTGTGCAAGGGCACAGAGGCACAGTGAGGGGCAGAGGTGATCTGGCCTTCGTCTCTCCCTTGCTCTGTCTGCATGAGGCCTTAAGCGCCTTGTCTACCCCAGGGAGCCCAGCGGGGACTCGCTGGTGTCCAGGCTGGAGGTGGTGACCTTGCCCTCCCGCCTGCCTGGGGACCTGCCTGTGAGGAGCTGTGCCCGGGAGCTCCAGCTGCCTGTGCATGAGTGGCCCCACACAGGACCTGTGGGGCAGTTTGATGTGGGTGTGGTGGCATCGTTCGGACGTCTCCTAAGCGAGGACCTTATTCTGCAGTTCCCATAGTGAGTGAGTTGACAGGACATCCATTGCTGCTTTGTTAACAAAGGCAGGCTCTGGTTTGGAGTCAGCACCTGTGACTTGTAGCAGGCAAGGTCAGCTTCTTGCCTGGGTTCACTGTCTTAGCCCTGTGTCTGTTGTGAGGTTCACTGTTCTTTAACACATTGATGTAGATCTAGGTATACGTTCAGCATAATGTGCTTACCTTTATTCCTCACATCTCCCTTTCTGTGTTCACCGAGAAACTGAAGGTTATATAGTGTGAGTTTTCCTTTAAATGTATATTTAAACCAGTAACACTTCATAAGGTCTGAGGAGTTAATTCTTAAAGTAGTTTCAGTGTAATGTTGCACACCCATTTACATATGGGTTCGGCTTTATGTACTGTTCCTGTTCTAACTTTTTAATGCTTCAATCCAGTGGTGTGCTGAATGTCCATCCCAGCTGTCTCCCACGATGGCGTGGCCCTGCACCGATAGTCCACACTGTGCTTCATGGTGATAAAGTGACTGGTGTGACAATTATGGAAATAAGACCAAAAAGGTATGTTAGATGTGCTTCCCAAAACAACTCACTGCTTTTTTTGCCTCTCGGGACTTTAAATGGTCGCCACTTAAGCCATCATTTAAATCACTCTGTTTAATCACTATTTTTTTAAATGTGTGTGTTTAAGTGTTTCAAATTTTAATATTTGGTATTTCATCTGGCCATATGAGACTTGTAACAAATACAGCGTTTTACTGACTGTGTCATTTGCAGTCTAAACTCTAGGGCTGTTCTCTAATTCTTAGCATTAGTACAGGGAGCAGACAGAGAACAGTCACACAGCTCAATGGATAGGCTAGGTATGACGTGACAGAAAAGATCTGGTTTTCAGACTTCAGAGACACCTGTAGCCTTCTGTAAGTGAAACAGAGGACAAGAAATTGCCTGTGTAGGGATGAGAGAGATATTATGTTTTAGTTTCAGCACAAACTCTGGCTTAAAAGGCTTGTGAAAACACATTATCATAGTTATTCTTTCTTAGATGCTTGTCTGATAATAGATATCGGGAAAGGCAAAACAAATTTCTTCTGAGTACTTCAGGTTGTTTCTTACAAGATCTTATGCGTCTGAACTGTAAATTGTGCATTCCTAACAACCTCGGTTTGTTGAGATGAATCTTACTTGCTAAGATATATCTGATACTCTTTTCTCTGTGTTGTCTTGTGAACCAAACATTATTTGATAATGTGTAAAAAGTGAAGTTCTAGGGGGGAAAAATGGGTAATTAGTAACTGAGTTAATGCACTGCATGCAAGCTTTGGAACTGTTGTTGAGTTTTTTTCTCCAGTAAGCTTGTATGTTTTCTGCTCTGTAGGTTTGATGTAGGTCCAATTATTAAGCAAGAAGAATTTGCTGTTCCTCCCCACTGCACTGCAAAGGAGCTGGAAGTGATGTTATCAAAGATGGGTGCAAAAATGGTAAAATCATGCAAGCTAGTGTCACTTCCGATTGGTACCTTGCTTTTCACATGTGTAAACAGAACTCTTTTTAATCTTGTTCTGAATTGACTGCAACTGATAAGAGGAGAGTGATCTGAAACTTAATGTGTGTGAGCACTTTGCCTTGCTGAGAGGAGAGCTGAGTGGTATGTGATAAACTGTCAGTGTTGGTCCTGGGCGTGGCCCTTCTGCTTCTCTGCAGTGAGGAGCTCAAGTGCTTTGTGGGGAACAGTGCAGTTGCTTCTTTCACTGAAGTGGATATCTGCTTTTTCATCAGCTTTTGTCGTGTTCTAGGATTCGTACCAGAGAGATCATCCATAAAAGAATACTTGGGGTTTTTTATTTGTGATTCACTGGGAAGGATGCCTTTAGTGTGACTGTGTGTATGATACAAGTCTTCCGAATATAGTGACCGGTTTTCTAAAAGCTCAGAAGAAAGTTTCACTGGTGAAGAATTAAATACTGTATTTGTACGTCTTGGATTTACTGTTACTCTTAATAAATATACTCTACTTAGCTTTGTTAATATTTAATTCAAAATTAAATTTTGCAGCTGATATCAGTTTTGAAAAACTTGCCTGAAAGTTTACAAAATAAAAAAGAGCAACCAAAAGAAGGAGTAACATTTGGTAGGTACACGTATGTAATGCACCTTGTTTGTTTTTTCTTTTAACAGTTGGAAAACTAATTTTCTTCCTACTCTGGTGGGTTATAGTTTGCTTAGATACCTTTGTAATATGTCTCTTCACTGTATTCTCTGGCTTAAAGTCATACAGAGCGGAAAAATACTTCAGAATTCTTCAGACTTAACTACATTGACTTTTTTCCAGATGCCAGTACAATATCAAAATCACTAGCAACATCACAAAATCTGTGCCAGTTTGTTATTCATTGTGGCTATAATACTAACAGAAATGTTATAGCCGTGCTTGTAAATGTATGTTATCTGTTTTCAGTGTGATAGGTAAATAAGAGGACAGCTGAGAATAAAATATAAATATGCCAATTTGAGGTTTCTACAAAATCTTTTCTCCAGTTGTCTAACGTACATATGGTTAGATGGTAAACCTGCCGTTGGTCAGGATAAAATCTGTTTTAAAATAGTTTAAAACAAGATAAAATAGTACAGCTATTTGTTTGCAAAAAGATGCAAAAACAAGATATGGAGTCCTTTAATTTCTGTTTTTTCCCCCCCAGCTCCTAAGATATCTATAGCTAAGAGTTGTATAAAATGGGAACAGCAAACGGCTGCACAAATAATTCAACTGCATCGTGCAATAGGAAGTACGGTAAAACAGTGGATTTTTTTAAACCCTTTTCTGTCCTGTAGCATGTCTGAGTTTGGTGTAGATACTTTAACTAATGACTAAAACTCAAGTTTAGTTACTTTAGCCTCCAAAACCTAGCACACGTTTTTAAATCCCAGCGTAGTTTACTGTTGGAGGTGGAATTAGAGTGGAGAAGAATTTTCTTGATTTTGATCCCAGGTGTCCAATAGTTTTGTTTCCTTAACTCTGGTATTTCCACTGATGCATTTGGGAGGGTTTCAGAACACTATAGTCACATCTTTGCATGACAGTAAACAGGGCAACTGAGCAGCTACTATAGCCAGTTGCTTAACTCACGCTAATGGTTTGCTTGTCAATGAGATGAAGAAGAACAAGGAAAACTAGATAAAGAAAATCTCTTATCTGGACATAGACCTAATTTTTGCCCTAATATTAATCACCAGTATCTTGCATAAGAAAAACCTAGACAGTTGCCTGGAAATTGTGAAAATATTCTCAGTGTGTCATCTGCTTCTGTTTCCAGTTTCCTTTACAGACGCTCTGGAAGGGCAGTACTGTTAAACTTCTGGATTTTGTGGAAGTGGATAATATCCCTGGTCTTGCTGGTATTTACTTTTAAATGATTCTGTTAAGTTAAATTTTCCTGTCTCTTCAAACATTGACTTGAAGATAGTAACCAAGTGCACTAAACAATAGCTTTAAGTCCTGCTTTCTGAAGCTCCCGTAGAACTAAGTCAGTCTCACATATGCTCAGTGCAATAAGTTTCTGTGCCCAAAAAAGAACATAAGATAGGTTTTAAGAGCATTTCTGCTTTGTGATGATGTTGAGAGAGCAGCAGGTGTAGTCCTGTGAATCCTGAGACTGGAGGATTTTAATCCTCTCATTAGTTAGGAGATCCTCTTCTAATGCCCTTAGCTGGGATCTCTCATGAGGAAAGCTCTCCCTCTGTACTGTCACTGAAACAGTTTTCTGTGGTAGCCTGTGAGTCTGAGAGCCTTGTGGGCCAAGCAGCGTGCCAGAGCACACAGGGCTCAGTGGCTGTTGGTGGAGGAGATAGGGAGCAGTGCCAGAGAGTGACTGTTCCAATTCTACCCTGCTGATTTGGGTATAACAAAACACAGAATACAGTAAAATATTTTTGACCAAAATAGTGACTCAAGACGATTATCATGCTTCAAAGGGATTGAAGTGTTAAAACTTTTTTTTTGTACTTGTTGGCATAAAAATGCAAGGCAATCTTGCTTTGCTTTTAGATCAAAGATTAAATGACTGTGGAGCTGTTCCTGGTTCACTACTGTACCATAAAGTGTCCCAAACGCTGTTAGCTCGTTGCAAGGTAGGTTTTTTCCCCATTTGTTTTATATTCACTGCCGTAGATATGAGGTTTTTAGTATTTGTGTATTATGTAGCTTTTGTCTTAATTATCTGTCATCTGCACTGAACTAGTTTGGATTAACACCAGTCTTTTTATTTGATACCTCAAGGATTTTCCACTTTCAGGCTTTTCACTTGCAAGTGAGAATTTGACTTGTAATGTAAACATGATGACATTAAATAAAATGTGTTCTGTAAGCCAGCCTGGTGACAGCTAAAGATCATAATTTTAAAACATGGAAGCAGCTTACTGCCAAATTTTTTGTTTTTATTTTTTTAGGAAGGCTGGGTTGGAATTAAAACAGTCGTATTAAGGAAGAAGCTCACAGCAGTTGACTTCTACAATGGATATATGCATTCTTGGTTCCAGCAGAACTCAAGAACGGTTCATCAGGAGTGCAGATTTCAAACACTCAAACTTAGTACGACAAAAAAGACTCTGAAAGAGAGGGAAGTATTAGCACAGGATGTGAAACAATAAGTGTATTTTAAAATGTGGAAGAAGACATCTGTAAGTTTGTCATAATATCAACTATTTCAATGCCCACCTGTAACATTTAACGTAGTTAAGGGCTTTCCTCCCCAAGTATTTGATCTTGCTGTCATCTGCATGTTTTTCTCATGGATTCCTGGTGATACTCATTTCTTTTTCCCTACCAAGGAAGGGAATCTCTGTGAATGCTGAAGGTAGTGAATAAATTCCTGTTTCCATGGTTGGGTAATAAATTTATTTTTATACAATGTTTTCTGTTTGTTTTTGAGGACTTTCAGTATAATTTTTGTCAGGCACAAGTTCTGCACAGTTGCTTTAATGTAGAAATTTTAAAAAGCTGTGCTTCTCTGTAATTCATAGTGGTTTCACAAAAGCGAGATTCTAAGGGCAGAAGCCTGTTTCATTTCCAAATAATTTATGTCAAATATCTTCATCTTTGATAGGATGCCTAGCAAAAAAGTATCCATGCGGTGCTGTGCGATACTTACACATGGAATATTTTCTAGTGAAAGGAATGGATGGGATTTGTCTAGGGTATCTGCTCTACGTCAGAGTTTAAAGCTCTGTGAGACTCTTAGATTATCTAGTTTGATTTGTCTTGCGGACCCCTAAACTATCTTTGTATCCCCACGTCTTGGTGAATAACTAAGCCTCAGCTGGGAGCATCTGGAGAATCTTTTCCTGCCTGTGATAGTTTTCTCCAGAGTTAACTATTTGTAACACAAATACATCCTGTACTTCCGACTGGAATTTGATGCAGCATCTTGGCATCATACCGTACCTGGTATCGTACCGTACCTGAAGCTGTGTGCACTTGCCTTTTTCGGTGGTGTTTGCTGGGTGGGCTTTTCTGAGCAGTCTCATGTTCTGTGTGATCAACCTTTCCTTTTTTTTCTATTCTTGGCTATTAATATATTTTCTTTTACCAACAATTATGTTCCTTAACAAGAAACATTTGGTGCTTGATGAATATACTGAATAATTTCAAGCTTTGTGTTGATCTTGCAGAGTTCTTCGGTATTGGACTACTAGAGATTTCAGTTAATTGAATAAAGAACTGGCTCATCTGCTTTATCGATGTTAGGTATTGTTGACCCCTTTAGTTATACTGTCCTGTAGTACTACAAGGTGAATCCACATCAGAGCTCAGCTGTATCTGCATTTAAATAATTTCTATTCTTAATCCCTCTGAACAACTTTGCAATTGACTCTAGGGAGGGCGGGAAAATCTTGTCATGTGAAATGTTGCAATAATTCTTGATTCATGGAAAGTTAAATTAAATTTTATCCTTTCCCTCCCCTCTCCCCACCCCTTAATCCAACAATCCTTGCCAATTGCTTAATTACGTGTGTCTTCCTGCATATTCTCGTTGTATAGTCTTAGTCTACAGGTACTTCCACTGTGCCGGAATTTGGTTTTATTAAGTCTCAGATTTAGCAAGGGAATAAATGGAATATTCCTATTTTATTCTAATCTGCGATCTCATCCAGTTCTCTTCAGACCATATTTATTTGGGCCTGTTGACTGTAAACAGTAGGTACTATTTAATGTCACCCATTAATGCCAGCTGATTGTTTTTAGTCACTTGCATGTGATGTGAGCACATTATTTTGTTGCCTTTTAAATTCAGAAAAGAAAAATCTACTGTGTCTATTTGCTTTTCAATATGAGTGACTGTTTTAAACTCGTAGATCCCATTTCTAATCTATAAACTTGTTCACCTTGTTCAGTAGATTTTTCTTTTGTATCTTTAGCTGTTCTGATCAATTTCTTATCTTTCCTATTTAGTCATATTGATTATAATATCTTCCCTCTCCTTTTTGTTTTCATATACTCGTATGTATCCTACTTAATTAATATTTATGTGACATCCACCCAGTAAATTCATGTTCTACTGTCATACTCTTTCTCTGATGAGAGAAGTTTTTACCTGATGAGTTGTTGTTAATCTAATCCAAGTTTTTCCTCAACCTGCCTTTGGTTAATGGCACATATAAGAAGGAGCATTTCATGTGGAGAACCCCAAAACTGATGACTCTTTCACTTTCTTGTCTTAGAAGTCATGCAGCACTGTGAGGCTAACAGCAAAACAAAGAACTGGCAAGAACTTAGGAGCTGCTCTAGCGTTATTTGCTCAATTTATTCTTGCTTTTTCTCAATGTTACTGAAGTAAAAGCAGAGCCACTGGAGCTATTTGGACTTGGGGAGGCACTGTTCTGTTACCTTCATATTTACAGCAGTATCACTGAAATTTTGGAAGCCTCAAAAGGAAAAAAAAATTGCGGGAGTTGTGTAGGGTTGGTGTTACAATGGTTCTGTTTTGCTCATGCTTGTCCTGTTCTACATATGCTTTTGGCTCTTCAGACTTTTCAATGCATTCATGTCTTTTCAAGCGCTCATGTCTGGAACCTAAAGCTCAAGTCAGGTGTTGAATTCATGAGACATATCAAAGTGACAGGAGCTTGGTATGCTTGAGTGTGACTTACAGAATGAAAGAAAGCAAAAAAAAAAAAAAGTCTAGAAAATGTGTTGTATCACATGGATTAAAACGTTTCTGAAGAAGCATCTGTTGAGGCAGATGCTGCAGTATTTTTCTTTCATTGCCATTGGTCCAACGATTAATCTGCTTCTGACAGGTCTTCCAGAACACACGATTCTCCAAGAAATCCAAGCCTGTGAATCAGTCAAAAGCTGGAAACAACAGTAAGGTGGAAGTCAGGCTCCTGTGGAGAATTCCTCTTGTCTTTGACCGCAGGCTCAGGGGTGCAACTTGTGCTGCAGAAATTATAAACCTGGCAATTTTGCTTCTGAGCAAATGATATATTGTAGTTCTTTGCTCCCTCCTACCCGCTACTTGCAAGTAAAGGTTGTGAAGTCATTTTGCTTTGACTGTTTGGTCTATGAAAGGCTAGTTATTGCCTTATGCCAATAGAAGGGGGTGGGGGGTGGGTTTGGGGGCTTTCTGGGGTTTGTTACATCACTGGTTGCAGTTGTATAGCTGCTAGCCTTGTGTTCTCCCAGCTGGAGCTTCTGGGAGTCAGTTAGTTCTAAAAAACACTTGTAGGCATCATGGAATTCAAATATTCAATGCTTACTGAGGATAAGAAAGCATCTCTAAAGCATCTTTTCCGTAGATGGTGAGGTTTTTTGATGATAATCAGCTGTATGGTACGAGTCTGGCTTCAGGCATTGATAAGAAGCTGAATTAGCAGAGAAATGAGTATACATATCCCCTTCCTCCCCCAGTTATAGATAATTTAAAGCACAAATGGCAAATAATTTTGGACTTAGAAGAAGTGAAGTATTTTCATTATCCATTATCATGGGTGGACCCAACCTTTCTGATGTACTGGGTCCCCAGGCACTGGAAAATGAACTGTGGTTCATTATGACCTGAGCAAGATGAACATTGAGATGTGACTCCCACAGAAATAAGTTTATGGTTAAAAGTTTTTAGATGACCAAACTGTTAAATCAACTGCTTTGTTCCCAGGAATGACTTTTGAGGAAAAGTTCTCTAACTCCTTTGCTTTTTGGAATCTGCTCTGATAAAGTTGATAGCAAAGAACAACTATGTTTCTGTCGTTCGCACCTCCAAAATGACACGGAGCAAAGCAGAGCTGTTGCTGGGTGGCTTTAATGCTGCAAGTAGGAATATCAGCTCTCAGCCAGCTGTGTCTGTATTAGGTGCTCGCATCGGAGAGAACCTGTAGGGCAATTTGTGCATCTCTCACTGACAGCTTTAGGTTGTGCCTCGTGTGAGATCTGTTGCTGTTAGTCATTGCTGGCAGGCGGTAATTTCAGTTCGAACTAAAGCATAAAGCAGCTGCGAAGAGTTTCCCTGCATGTCTGCGGGAGTTTGAGGTGGCGTGTGCTCAGAAACCCAGTAGATGGTGCTCGCTGCGTATCTTTCAGGGGAAAACCAAGGTCAGCTGGGCAGAAGATTGTGAAAATCCGGTACAGAATGTCTTCAGTCAGTTGTTTAATGCTAGATAATGTCTAAACCATATTGCGGCCAGAATACCTATGCTTGTAACTTACTATTTTGATCTGTGCGGAGGTTGCTTTAAGGCTTCTCAGAATTGTTTTCTATGCAAGAGATTATCGAAGGTTAGACAGTTCTTCCTTGCTTAACAGTTAATGTCCTAGCCCTGAATAGGCACAACTTTACCCCAGTTTTATGGAGGAAAAGACCGTAAGATTAATTTACTTTTTAATGGAGGAAATCTTTGGCATGCTATTTTTGACATGGTGGAGAAGCTTTAAAGGGAATTGGTGTTCCCCAGGCAGCTGTTAGCCAAAATGTCTCTTTGGAAACTTCGCTTTCACCTAGCTCTGTAGGGGTTTAACTCGGTAGGTAATGAAACTCTGATTATTTTTGCAGAACAGACAAAACAAAAACGGGGCATTCACTGATGAGGTGTGGAATAGCATGTCAGGGTTGACTCTGGAACACAGACGTGGTGATTCAATCCCCACTACCACCGCTGAGGTCAAGTACAGCCACCCTAGCAACTGGAAAGTGATACTAGCAAAATAAAACAGCTGTCCTTTCGGACGAGAGAGGGAAAGTAGCAGAGGTATTCATAGACCCAGCATCCGCTACGGCTCAGTTTAAGACCACTGAAACCAAATTACTCCTAGAACTGCAAGATGTTTGGGCACCGTAAGGGCTCTGGTGTTAGATAGGGATAATTTCATCTCGGATTTCAAATAAATGTTGGAGGGAATGATATTTCCTAGGATGCTGGTGACTCGCAGTTAGATGCATCTGTTTCATGATCTGAAACATTACTCCCCCTGCTTCCTAGGAAACCTCTTCATTCCTGTTTTCTGCTGAATAAATTACAAATAAACAAAAACTAATCACAGGAGTACTTGAGTCTTTAAAAAGTTGATTGCAAAATCCCTGAATGATTTGAAGGTTGAGACTAGACAAGAATTTATTTCCTTTTGTTTATCCTGACTGCTGATGGCCTGATAGCTTCTGGGAAGCAATATTTTCCCTTTCTTAAAAACAGGAGGAGGGGTAGGTCACCAGATATATCAGAGGGTTGGAAACTAAGTGACCTTAATGGAAGATGCTTTGCCATTAGGCACAGACCTGCCGATGTTTAGGAGCCAGGTCTCCTGCTTCAGCCTGTTTCTCAAGGTTGGTGGTCTGAAGGCTAAGGCCCAGGGAGGAGCTGAGTTGCAGCCTTCCCGCATTCCTCCAGCTGATGCTCTCCTTTGATACATGGGAGTGTGGGTTAGGTTTCAGGTTGCAGAAGGGACATTGCCCTATCCTGACCATAAACACAAGCTGGAGAAGTCAGAATTGCCATTGAACTTTAACATGAAACTTATGTGAGTGGTGGATTCCAGGACCTGCTGTAGCTTTTCTCCTTTCTTAATGTATTTGGCATGGTGGCTCATCCGTAATGACGAAGCGTTAGCACTGGGTGGTGGTTGTTGGGCCAAGGTTGTTTTCTGTCGGTAGTGCTTAAGCACCTGTGTTTGAAACCTCTCTGTCTTGCTCTGTATCCAGTGTACCCTGCCAGCAGCCTCCTTGGAGAGCTCAGGGACTGTGAGTGCAGAGACTAGTTTGTTCCTCCAAGTCGGAGTTCAGCTGCAGTGGGGGACAGTTTGGGGAAACTTGGAGAGCTTCTTGCTGTTTCAGACTGTAGGGCTGCGGCCATTTAGTTCCTGTTAAACAGACACTGCTCCCCAAAAGGAAGAGCCCTGTACTCTGCTGTGTTTGGTTCTGGCAAGCCCACATGCAGCACAGGGACGAGATCCCGAGCCTGCTTTCATCCGTGTATCTCCTGGGTTGGTCTGTAGAAGTCATTTGTGTTACTTCACCCTCAAAGTGATGAAACGAAGTTCGGGATTTGGCTGTCTGCAAAGGAGGAGGGGAGCAGAGGGAAGAGACATTTCTCTGCGAGACTGCAGCGCAAGCCAAGAGCTCTGTGGGAAGGTCCGAACTAATGCTCCCCACTGGCTGCCTTGGCCCCAGCTCACGCCAAGCCCTTGCAGCAGACTAGACACAAAAGAAAACACACAGAGTCTAAAATCATTGGTATGAAGAGGATGTGCCAGAGTATTCCACAGCTCTTCCTTTCCTGCTTCTCTTTGATAACTGACAATTTGCATAAAAACATGGATTGTTAAGGTGGTTGTTTTTTACCTTTTTAAGCATAACTGAGGCTGCATAGGCACTCAGTCCTGCACAGCTCTGTGTTTAATGCCTGGGATGCCCCATGTCAGACCTGAGAACCTGTTCTGAAGCTTGCTAAAGGCTGCTGAAAGATTCCCCATGCCTTTAATGGACTGTAGGTAAGACAACATAGACCTAGAACTGGCTTCATACCCGTAGGAGGGGATCGGGTGGGAGAGGGAAATCCACTCTTGAGCACGTGTTTGAATTCCAGTTTTCAACCAGTAGCACTGGCCACCTTTTTCTGGTCTCGCAGTGGAAATGTCAGCATTGGAGGCTTGCTCCTTGCCTGCACCCCAAAAACTTATTGCCAGTGGTGTGTTTGGGTGTAAACACAGGATGTCTTCTGTTCTGGTGAGGTCCTTGATTCCATGCTGGAAGTAGTGGGGGTTTGATAGGGCGACTTGGTAGGTCACTTGGAGGTGGATCACTGTCTGTCTGTCTTACCCATTCTGTGGCCGCCTGTACCTTCAGCTAAGAGCAGCATCTTGCCCAGCAGCATCCTGCTCGCTGCTGCTGAATGTGGAGAGAAGGATGTCTCCTCCCTGTCTCTGCACCTCCCATTGCCTGGTTTCCTATTGTCCTTAAAGCATGGGTTCCCAACCCTCTCTTCCCCCCATCTTGTCCCACTCTGGGAGCCCTGCTGCGGTCTCGTCCCTTGCCTCAACCTGCTGCTCTGCTTCTCCCACCACTGTTGCTGCCTCTCCACATCTTGAGCTGAGGACAGATTCCCTGACTGCAGCGTGCCATGGGCAAGCCCTGGACTTGGGGGAGCACCAGCTACCCACCAAACTCCTCACCCCTACCCAGGATCAGTGTCACGTTGATAAAGCCGTGACCTGTTTGTGAACAGAAAGGTGAGATTTTTCAGGTTATTTGGTCAGCTCTACACGTGGTTTACTTGGGCATGTCAAACACGAAAGCAACACAGCATTGTTGAAGTTACAAAATTACTTTTTTTATTAACCTACCCTATCATAGAGCATGGATTTTCTTGTCAAATAATGCAAGAAGCAAGAGAAAACTAGATTTATCCACATGTAGCCCACAAATCCGCATGGCTTCTCCACGCTATCGAGCACGCGAGTTTTTAGACATGCAGCTGCTGGTAGTTTAGCTTGAATACAGTCATTCTAAAACAAGCTAGAAATAAATAAAATACTTACATTTCAAGTACAAAACCTTGCAGTTGAATTCAGTATGAGGAAATCAGTTTACTCCTTTTCATGTTACCAACTACTGTACAGGTACTTGGGCTGGCAAAGTCTGCAGATGCGGAACAGAAGAATGTTTTATGTACATGACTTAATTGAATTACGTGTCTAGTCTTCCCTTTAGGCTATCATGTGAAGCTGTTTAATGTCAGGCAGAAAGAAGATTTTTATGGATGCATTTAATAAGACATGAACCCACTACCGCTACTGGCCCCTAATTTTTGCCTTACGCCTTTCCTTTCTGGTGGGGAAAAAAACAAAAAGTGCACTTTAATTATGTCTCAAAAATAATGACACCTACCAGCTTTGAATTAGGTTATTAGCAGGTAGATATTACTTTCAAATTATATTTAATCAAGTGCGAGCGACTTTATCAAGGCTCCTATACAGCTCTAGTATGTGGGAGAACGTTGGCCTCTCATTGGGATCCTGCCTTGGGTGGTTCGGCGGGTTGCCGGCTGCCGTCGGTATGCAGGGCTCTGCCCTGGCAGAACCAGTATGGACTGCTGGCCCGAGTTCCTCTGAGACTGGAAGATGCTTTGCTCTGCTGCGCTCCTCTCCGAACAGGTGAAAGTCAAACCGACGCCGATGTTGCTCTTCATAGTTCTAGAGGTACCGTCGGACGTGCCATCAAAACACCTGCCCAGGGCGATTTCCTTGGCGATCCTCGGGTCTTGGTCAGTGACGGTGTAGATGCCGTAGTTGTGTCCCAGCGGGTCGAGAGGAGCCAGCATTGTGTACTCGCTGGAGTCGTTGTTTGTAGCCATGGGGAGGTGGTTCACCAGGTACTCGTGGAGCATGCTGTTGACGCTCTCTCGGCGGCAGCTGCCTTGTGGGACCACTTTCACAAGCGTACGGTCCACGCGGTCTTGGTCGAAGAGCATGCCGCTGCACTTGAACTCCAGGCAGGCTGCTGACACATTCGGCTGCTCGGAGTCACGAATGCTGCGGACGTCCCTGATGCCGTAGAGCTTGCCAATGGTACGCGGGTGCGTCCCACCCATGTTACGGGACCTTACGTTCACCTCTTGCGGTCCGTTTATTTTTACTTTAATGTAGCAGGCCCTGAATTCCATGGGCTTAGGCCACCATGCCAGGTAGTCATCGGTCCAGCTCATGAGGTCATCTTCACTGAAGGGAACGGTGTTGTAGTCGTACTGGTCTCCCTCTATCCTGTAAAACCTGAAGTGAGCAGCATTGTGTGGCGCTTCCTCACATTCTTTTAAGTTTTCGTAGGCATAAATAGGGCCGTTGTTCTCTTCTGGGGAATTAGGGCTTGGCTTGGCCATGTTAATGCTGAATGCCGTTTTCTTAGTGTTAGAGTCCTCGTGGTCTGTTCTCCTGTAGTTGAGCTTGTTGAGGTATGGCTGTGGGACGCCAACAGCATTAGGGTTGAGTTTGGGAGCAGAGGGCACAGCTTCGAGCTCTTCGCCCCCCATGCTTGCCAACATATAAGCTGTGTAGGCCTCGGGGTTTTGCTCGTCACAGAAGGCAGGCACACAGGCGCCATTGGGACCAGTCACCACACTGTCAAAACGGCCCCATGCTCTGGGGTTGGAGGAAAACCCTGGCTGTGGCTCCGTGTTTATAACAGAAATCACAACCCCTTGGATCTGCTCGCTTTGCAGAAATCTCTCGCTTCTGTATGCCCGGACTTTGACATAGCACCGTCTGCTCTCAGGGACATCCAGGTTAAAAAGTCGCCTTTCTTTGATCTCCATGTTCCCTACCAAAAAAGTTCTCTCCTCTCTTTTGCGCCGTCTGCTTTTCTCTAGGTTGAAGTCCCCTTCTTCCTCCCATAATCCTGTCTCCGGGTTCAGTGACCAAAGCTTCATCTCTTGCAGGTGCTCTGGCATCTTGACCTGAGCAGCATCCAAATGAACTTTCACCTCCTCTGCATTAAGAGACTCCATGCCCTGTTCGTCAGTGAAGTCCACGGAAAACATACCGTATGTACGGAGTGGGAATACGTCTCCTTCCTCGTCTACAAAGTTCAGGTCGCTTTGTGTCACAGTGGCTGTTGAGATGTTTCTTGGGTCCAGAAATGTCACACTGGCTTTCACTTTGCCTCTGTAGGCTTCTCCGTTTTTCCTATAAAAGGCATTGGGAGGGATTTCTAATTCAGCAATTGGATCATCTTCTTCCATTTCTCCCAAGGATATCACGTTGGTTTCGGTGGATTCCAGCGTAACAGGGGGTTTCTTTCTTAGTAGCTTGATCTCGTGAAACACAGCACCTCCGTTTTCCTTGAAGGGCAGAACTTTTGTTGTGTTCACAAACTTCTGCAGCCGATCGACGAAAGTTAGAACCAGTCTCTCTGTGTCTGCAGGGACGTGGATGGAGAAGGTTCCCTTGTAGCCGGTCATGCTCACTCTCTTGTTCCCCATGTAGATGTGGCCAAACCTCAGTGGCTCACCGTTATCTGCTGCTGTGGCTCTGCCTCGAACTGTTATTTTGGTCTCGGTGCATTTTTTGCAGCCGCATTCTACGACGACTTTGGTGGGGAGCGTGTACCCATTGCAGGAGATGTCTCTGGTTTCCATCTTGGACACCCCGCAGCAATAGGCAACGTTGTCCTTGCACCGGAGTCCCTTATCCAGCTTCCCAGCGCAGGTCTTCGCTGGGCACTTGCCCACATTGTAGTAGAAGGAGTTGGTTGCCCTTTGGAAGCAGTCATGTGGAAGTCGGATGAGGTGGCTTTGGGGTTGGGAGTTGCAGGCTGCCTCTTGTCTTCCTGTTGAATAGGATTTCTTAATGAGCAGCATGAAATAATTGTACAGTCATTGCTATGTGGTCTGAAACCCTCAGAGCTAAACATTTCTTCAAATAACAGTGAGGTTTTCACAGCCATGAAACAGATGTTTTGCGGGATTTTGGTTAGCTGAATTCGTCTGGTCTCCGTTTCAGTCAAGGAGGTGCTCAGCTTTAACTTTAGGTACCTGACTAAGAGCGGTGCTGTTTGCAGGAGCATCCCAGCTCCTGAATACCCACCATTGCTACCCAACCCAGCCTCAGCTAGATATTCTGCAGCTGCCTGGCTTTTTGGCTATGGACAGACCAAAATGTGTCTCAGGGTTTAAAAAAAAAAACCAACACACCCCAAACAGAAATACTCACACGTCAGGCAGCAAGGACAGTGAGAAATCTGCTGAAACAAGCAGACTGAGTTTGGCAGATCACCTGCAATCCGGAGCTCCGGTTTGTAGAGAGCATCTGGTTCGTAACCAACTCACGCAAGCTCATCTGCTAACGGATGCACGAAATAACCCCCAAATATTTTTCTTCTGTGACTTTTCCTTCCCACATGTACCGCAGTTTCTGGTTTCTGCGCCCTGCCGCCTTCCCAGCTGCTTGGAGAGCATCGTGCACATTTTCTCTTACCTATGACAGCAAGCTTGGCAGATTGGGACTTTGCCGACCCGCCGGCGCTGCTGGCCTTGCAGAAATACTCTCCTGACTGGTCTCTGTTCAGGTTCTTCAGAATCAGGTTGTTTTTATATTTGTATAAGGAGGGATCCAGCAGTGAGCCGTTGTGGTACCTGCCAGGAAGAGGCAGGCAGTTAAAGAGGCAGAGACTGACCGCCTGGCCGGAGCAGAGGGACGGCCTAATCCTGCATCCTGCCCTGTGGATTTTGCCAGGCCACCTGCCTCCGTTTCCCCACTTGCAGTCTCAAAGTTATTCCCCTTCCCCTGGCAGTACTGAGATGTGGCTGCTGGGCGGCTGGCAGGCAAGCAGAGCTGCTAGTTGTGCCTGCTGAGGTTTTTCAAACTATTTGTATTTTTCTTCCCAGTAAGTCCATCTGCAGATGACCTTACCGGACCTGCAAGAAACAGCAGCTCTGCACATCTCGAGGAAACCATCATTTCCAACAACCAGTTCTCAGCATATTTACCTGTTTTGTAGCTAGAAAACCGCCTTTATGGAGAAGGTAATGAGGTAAAAATCGCATCTGTGGGACAGGTAAGACTTCTGTCTGATCAAACTCGAGTTCCTTACCAGAGGTAGCGGTCCGGGGCCGGGCTCCCGAGGGCATCGCAGCAGAGTGACACGCTCTGTCCCACTCTCCTCGCTTTGTCCTCGGGGCTCCTGAAAATGTAGGGTTTGCCTGCGGGAGGAGGAAAAGGCCATCTCATTACTCTTCCCTTCCTAAAAAGCACGGTTCATTTCTGATTCCTGCATAAAGCCTCCTGCATTCCCTCCCTCTCTGGGGCTACCTGATCGTTGCAGCTGCACTTGGATCGCCAGGTTTCTTCTGTTGCTCTTAGGCACGGTGACAGTCGCTGCTGCGTATTTAGCCTTCTTTATTTTAAGGATGTTTTTGCCATCAGGGCAGACTCCTGGGATCCTAAACATGCCCCTGTTATCAGCTGTTGTCAACAGCTTGAGTTTCTTGGCTTGCAGGTAAACCCGGGCATCGGCAGCGGGTGATCCATCCTCAAGGGAGACCTTCCCGTGCAGGGTTGCATCCTCGCACATGCAAGCGTCGCAGTCGGCGTTGATGCGGCCCATGGGGCAGGTGATGTTGCAGGCTGGAGGAGAGGTACGTGGGTCAGAAAGCAGCCCCAAGTCCCCGTAATGCTCACGGCACGGTCTCACGTCTGCTTTTAATTTAAACGCAATAAGGCAGATACTGCATAAGGAATAAATTGTATCCAAAACATATTTCTACTGATTATCAACAGCTGTGCATTAGAAACAGAGGGACGATGTCATTTTGAACCTGACAATTAGTAGAAAGCAGCCACGTGGATATAATTACAGCTAAGAACTGTTATTTACCTTCCCCAAAGGGCTGAATTTCAGGAAAATTTGAATCCAGATCAGCATGTGAGCTCTTAGCTCAACCCCGGCAAAATTACAAATCCAAATGCGTTAAACTTTGTAGGTTTCTGTTACCAACTCATGCCCAAAAGTCATGACTTTGGTCTCTCTTAAAAGCTGTCTCCCCTTATTTGATGGTATCCTGGCTTGGGCGAGACGTCGGTTAATTGCCAGATGAGCATTATCTGATGGATTTCACAAATGGTCTCCCAAACAGTGATTCTGAGATGTTTCCATTAGTGATGAATCCTAAATAACAATCTCTGTCTCTTCCCAATGCAAGGGCTCAGGTCATTCCTTTTACAATCACAGAGCATCCCAGTACAGCAGCTACCTGATAATCTTTTTTATAGCTGGAAATAAATGGAAGAAATCAGGGGAAAACCTGAAACAACTTTTCTGGAGAAAACATGGACTATTTAAAAGGGGATTATGAGAATAATATAATTAATTAGAAGTCCCTTTAGCAGGGGCTATGGCAATTCAATATTCCCTACTCTTCTCCTTCCTGGAGACTGCATGGAAGCAGCTGCCTGCAATCGCTGACTCCACCTTGAGAGCTGCTGTTACAACATGATTAAGGGGATTTTTTTCCTATATCCCCAGGATCTTTACGGGTCCCTAATGATTCCCCATACCTGGATCCCTCCCTTCAGCCTGCTATTTGGCTATAAACGCCCCGTGCTCTGCTCCCTTAGTACTCTCCTAGCCCTGCTCTGGAAGGCATCAGCACCATGAAATTCTGGCAAGGGAAAGGCAGCCGGTAAAACGGCAGTGAAGGGAGTGCAACGCCTACGCAGTGGTGAGACCAGGACATTGTCCCCTGCCCGTAAGCGAGGTTATAGGAGCACCTGAACAAACATGTCCAATGCAGAGCCGCCCTTCCTCGGTTGCTTCATTACAGTGCACGCCCCAGAGGCGCTCAGCTAGGCAGGATCTGGTACGCTTCTGTACACCGGTTTGGCCACACTTTCCTGAGCACTCGCTCCATTTCGACCATGGAGACAAAAACCGTTTTGAATCTTGCACGAGTGGACCTTGAATAACATCAGTGGTGTGTTACTGAGACGCACGGTACACATACAGCTGCCCGAAATCGGGCAGTTGGTTTTTTAGCTGCTTCTATATAGCTCAGACTATGCATTGGGATATTACGCACCACATGGATTACACAAACTCAAAGCATGTTCAGGGAGCTGGGAAATAAAGCACGAGGAGGCGCCTGAATGCTTCTGACTTAATTCCCTGCAGGCTACTGAATTCAGGATGATTAAGATAAACTGGAGGGGAGCAAAGTGCACGCAGCTCATGCTTAGTGTTGAATAACTTTGGTTTAAAGGAAATCAAACGCACATTGTCATTTAAATGCTGTCTGAGGGGCAATGCTCGCCTGCGTTTCAAATGTGGTTAAATAAAGAAAAACTCAACAAAACAAAGAGGTTAAAATTGTTGGTATGATCATGTTGAATGTCTTTAACCATACGTCAACATATGTTCTCTACAGGGGAAGCGTGTGTCCCCTATTGTGAGCACCAGTTTTACTGTGTGCAAACAGAAGCCTAAGATGCTACCAAGCAGGCTGAGCATCTTAGGGGCCAGCTGATTTGTTATAAAACAGGGAGGGTTTACTGAGACTTTAATATGTGGTTAGATTTTTAAAGGAATTTCTGTAACTGGGCTGCTAGATGGTATTAATTTAAGCTGCTTCGAATGGATGAGAGACACTCCAAGTCTGTGGTTTGGGCTTATTTTTAAAAGACAATGTTCTAATAATGTTTATGAGGATGCGCTTGTGACTAAAGTTTCTAAAAATGAGGTCTCCTGGAAACATGTGCTGTGTCGTCTCCCACACCTACTCCTGCACCCGATTTGTAAGAAACCAGGTCGGGTTATTTCCTAGAAAGGCAGACAGGCACAGGGCTGGACTAACTGAATAATGATGGTTGAAAATGAACCCCTGGCTGACAAAAGCAAGTGGCTGGAAAAAACCATTTAAATGAGAGCAGCCACGGAAGTGTCGTGTCTGGATTGGAGCAAATGCTTGGATGGGCGAGTTTTTAATCTGTTGGCATGTTGGCATCTCCGGTTCAGCATCCCAGGTGGTGCAGCCGCAGACCTTATTTAGCAGTTTGGGGGATGCAGGAGGGGCTGGGCTTGGGGACATGGTCCTGTCCCAGGCAGCATGTGCATAAATGCCTGTCTGTACTTGCCCCGAGCACAAATTTAATGTGCAACAGGTTAAAGCGGGGTCTCAGTAAGATCCTAAGCTTGTTTGGGATCAGCTGTTTTAATCTGCAGGGCTGAAGATGATAAGAAAAGAGGAGGGGAATCCTGTGGAGGAAAACAGCATTATATGGCTCTGGGTAGCACCTTGACAGCAGAAAAAGCAGAAAGCGGAGGATGAGGGAGAAGCCAAAGATCAAGCGCTAGCGGGGACGTGGGGAGGGACAGGGCTACCCTGCAGCACCGGCTGGCAGGAACGTACTGCGTCTGGCGTAGGTGAAGGTCGGGTCTCCCCGGTGAGAGCTGCTCCTCGTACCTGCGGGCAGAGGATGCATGGGGTGATTCGGGCAGGGTTTGCCTGCTCCCTGGCCGAGCACAGGTCTCTCCCACCAGCCTGGCTGTACTGAGCCTGGCTATTCAACACAGCCAGGTCTGGCACACCCTCTCCTGCAGGCGAAAACTGAGTTTACAGCTCACTGCTGCCAAGGGCAGATGCTAGTTTCCAGTTGCATTGGTCAAAATCTCAAGATTTTGCTCTATTTCTCCCTAGTCAAGCAGGAGTCACTCCCTGCTCTGCGAGC
This sequence comes from Phalacrocorax carbo, assembly GCF_963921805.1. Lineage (NCBI taxonomy): Eukaryota > Metazoa > Chordata > Aves > Suliformes > Phalacrocoracidae > Phalacrocorax > Phalacrocorax carbo. The sequence continues at coordinate 3,775,330 of NC_087519.1, read as the reverse complement.
CCCAGCCCTCGGCATCCCTGTCTTGTGCCACCCACTTTTAGAGGAAAACAATTTTCCTGGTAGTTTTCCTAAAAATACCTCTCAGCAGGCAGAGGAGGCCTCTCTCTGAGTGTCGTGGTTTTTTTGGTGCTTTGGTTCTCCCCAGCAGCTAAGACACCTGCTGGGAGTGGGACAGAAGGCTGGGAAAATCCCCTAATGCCTCGGCTGTGGTATCAGCACGTCCATCCCTTTCAGTCCCTCCTGGAATTTAAATCCTGAGTCCTAAGCAGTAAAACCTATAGGGTCGGGGTATCTCCTGGGGACTGACAAGCAGAGCGGGCTCTGCGGGTAGTTAATGCCCCATGGGCTTTAATCCTAAAGCAATGGGGTAGCAAACTGCCCCGAGCGTGGGGACGCCTGGGCAGGGGAATGGCAGGTTGCAGCATGTGCTTGCCCATCCCTGGGCTCTCCTCGCCCTTCCAGCTGGGCGAGGGGCCGCGTGTGCCTCCCACGGGACCTGGGGCTGTGGTCACGCACTTGACCTTCACTTTTCCAGGAGAGGAGCCAACAGCATGTGTCAGCGATAGCCAAAACCCTACAGGAGGTCGTGGATGATTAACATTTATTCCACTGCTTAAACAACCTCGTCTACTCAGATAATATTGTTCAGTTGTAAATTAAGGCTGAAAAACAATAATACGTGTGCAAACACCCCTTATCCCAGCAAGCGAAAGTCGCCCGAGCGGGGAAATAACTTACTCTCCAAGCTGAGCATTACCAGCGGGCTGAAGGTTTTCTGTCCTATCTGGATCCTGCTGCGGGCTGGTTTCAGAAGCCTTTGACCTAAGGGTTAATAAATTAGAGATTAAATTAGATTAAAAGTAAATTAATTAGATTGAAGGGATTTGGCATCCTTAGGCTCAGTTTTTTAGATTTCCCTTTGGGTTGTGGCTGCTGATCCGAGTTCCTGTGGGATATGATGCAGGAGATGCCAAGTAAAGGGGATGATGGAGCTGTCTCACAGCATCACTGAAGCTCAGGTATGATGCGAAATCTGCTCAGCGCCCAAGAAAAGCTTTTTTGTGCTTTCTGTGTTGGAGCAGCTCAGATAAAATAATCTTTTTATAGCTGGAGATATAAAATACATCCTGCCTCTCACTGCGTGGGGAGAAATGAACCCGAGGTGGATGAGGTTGGACCTAATGAGAGTGGTCACTATGGGACATGGACTTGGACTGTTTTCTGCACTTGCTGGTTGCCCACGTGCCCAAGGGGACCTGGTGATCTCAGCTGGTTCCTGGGGTGCCTGCTGGGACTGGTCCCGTTTAAACCGGGGAGCTAAGCCTGAAGCTGGCCAGCACGGGCTCTCGCCTGTGCCCAGCTGCTGGGGGCTCAGCAGGGCTCCTGGGCTTCTCCCCAGCGACAAATTGACTCTCCCTGTTCTTATCCCTGGGCGTCTGGCCAGAGCACTTCAGGGCAAAATTCCTCTATAGCCTTGGAAAACAAATCCAAAGAGCCTGCAAACAGGTTTTCTCTGCAAGACCTGCTGGAGCAGGGGGGCAGGTTGCTTATCGCTCAGCACTTTGGTACGTGCAATGCGCCAGGGGCAGCAGCGGACAGATCCTGCTGCTCCTGAGCATCTTCTGGAGAAGAGCAATGTCGCTGCTTCCCAACGGCTTGGCTCTGAGGCTGGGATTGTTTCATGCTCGGGCGATGGGTAAGGCACTGGCCAGGGCGGGTCTGCTTGGAGCAGAGGGGAGCTGGGGTGTGGGCTGGACACCGCGGGGTCTGGGGGCAGCAGGCAAGGATGGTCCCAGCACGCCCAGTGGGCAGGGGGGCTCATCCCCAGTCAACCAGAGGCTGCCTGACTCACAGACGGGCTCTGCCTGTGCTCCAGGGGCTGCACGGGTGCCAGACCTCGTCTGGAAGTTGTCTGGCTGGGTGAATGCCGCGCTGACCCAGAGCAGTGCCCAGCATCGCTGTCGCGCCTGTGTCTGCTGGCTCAGCGGCCGCTGGCGGACGTGCCTTCATGCTGGTGTGCCCGCAGGCAGGGGACAGCACGGTGACGGGAATAGAAACGTTTAACCTTCACCTAAAACGGACGTGGCTCCCAGGAAGAGGAGGAGGATCAATCCTTTTGCCATGATCATTGTTATCTCCAGAGGTGACCAGGGGCTTCTTGGAGTAGCCACAGCCGTGTCGCGCTTTCCCCAGACCTGCAGAGACAAGCCTGGCTATGTCAAGGCTCTCCCAGGGTCCTGCTGCCTTCAGGGATCTTCTCCAGGCTGATCCAAAACACACTGCAGGGCTGCTTATACCCCCTGCCCACTCACCCACCCCCACCTACCCCCCAAGGAGGGAGCAGCAGTGTCTGCACTCGCATCCCTTCTGCTTCTCTCCATCACATCTGAGCCCAAATCTATTCTGCAGAGCACTGCTTTGTAATGGTATCTCCTTAAAGCACCTCTTAACAGCTTAAATACTTCTGCAGGGATGCTGTCACAGCCCACGAGGCTCCATGGGGCCCCTGGCACCCTGCTGTGTCCCCCACGTGAGCAGGGACATCTCCACACCTCCAACCCTCTGCCTGCAAACTGGGTTTGGTGTAAGGATAGAGGCTTGTCCCAGTACATCCCGGGAGCATGGGGAGGGGGAAGGCTCCTGAGTGCCTCTGAAAGCGGAAAATCCCGTGCACAAGCCAAGCCTTCGCTGCAAATATGAGCAAGAAGCCAAATATTTTCCATTTTTGCATGCAGAGTTGAGGGACTGAGGCTTTGTGTTGCTCTTCCCCAGCTCAGCGACTTCAGGTCTTGTTTTAGTGAGTCCCTTAGCCCCGTGGCATCAAGCATTGGGGTATTTAATTTCTGAAGGTACTGATGGAGCTGGTGTTATCCCAAGTGATACCAGCTGGAATTACAGGTGCTTTATTTTATGCACCCCAAATTAATTAACTTGGGGGGGGGAATATTGCCTCAGCCTTTCTGTGCCTCAGTTTACCCATAAAACGAGGCTTACAAAGAGCAGCCAGCAGCGAGAACACCCTGTTATTTGTAAGCAGTATCAACCATCCCCTCCGAGACCAGGGAATGTGGGACTAGGAAATACTTTGATTATGGCTCAGCAAAGCCCAGTCAAGCAAAAATAACAAGCAACACATGAGCGGTGTTTTGTGGGTTTACGGTGGGGTCATGCACTTGCAGCCAGACAATAACCAGGAAAAATTAATCCAGGCTGAAAGCCTGTTTCCCACTCAGCGGCTATTTCGGGAGCTGGCTGCGACTTGTTCGGTGCTGGGTTTGGAACGGGATACGTCCCTCTTTCCCTGGGACACGCGATGCTGGGAAAGAGGGGGTTCCAGGGACCACATCCCAGCGATGGGGAGGGTTCAGCATCACCCGCGTCCCCTCTCTGGCAGGGGGCTGGGGGAGCCGGCGCAGGACGGAGCCGCGGGAGATCAAACGGCCCCGCGTGAGCGAAGCACCGTGCTCCCCCCGCCGAGCCCCTCGCTCCGGCTGTCCCCATAACCCTGCCCCAAACCCATTAGCTGGGATGAGGAGGGGAGAAGCGGGACGTGGAGAACTGCATTCCCACCGATGTTTTCCAGCCCGCAGCCTCTGCGCCTTCATCTGCCCATCAATTAATTTCCACCTCACCCTCAATCACAGCCGCTCTTAATTACGCCGCCTTAATAACACAGCAGAATTATATAACTGCTAGCTGCGATGAAGGGGAAAAACTTAGCAGGGTTGGATTTTTTCTCTTTTTTGCTCTTACCTACAAAAACCATAAAAACCCTAGTTAAGCAGAATCTTGTCCTCTCACCGCGGAGCCGCCAGCCAAGCTGCGGTCTGGGGGTGAGTCGAGGGCTTGTCAGCCGTGGGTTAAAGGATTTGCAGCCAGTTGGGAAGAAGAGAGAGAGAGAGTTGCAGCTTACCGAAGCCTCCCCTGCGCCGCTGCTGAGCCGGGCTGCATGCGAGCCTCCCCGCAGCCAAGGCGGCGAGGTCGCTTATATAGCCCGGCGTGTAGCTTAGGGGATGGCAGCGAGCCACCGGCCGCCGAGCAAAAACAGATCGGACGAGCAAGGAAACCACAGGCTGAATAATCCCTTAACAAGGTGATGGTAAACACAAACCCTTGGCGAAACAGCAGCCACCAGGGCTGGTGGCAATGCCACGGCGTGGCAGGGTGCTGCTGGTGGCAGGGCAGGGCATGGTGAGGGTACCACATCCCAGTGTGGGCACTGCATCCCAGCACGGCACCATCCCTGTTAGGGGTTCGCCCTGGGTCCAGATCTCAAATAGAGGCTGGTGAGCATTGAAGATGGTGATACAGTGCCCAGGCACTCAGCGCAATGAGTTCGGGGATGCTTTTTGGCACTCTCTTGGTCTGGGACAAACACAGCATTGCTCGTGGGGTTCCCGCATTTGGCAGGCGTGGGGCAGGACTCGGCTCTGTGCCATCTCCCGCACTGCCCGTGCTGCCCACACTGCCTGCTCGCCTCTGCCCCGGCGCTGGCTCTGGCAGGGGTCAAATAAGGATGCTGAGGGGATGAGGGGTTGTGGGACAAAGCCAGATGGATTGGTTTGGACACCTGGGGTAGCACAGAGCTGCAGAGGCAGGGCCAACCTTGCAAATAAATGTGACTGTGTCTCACTAGAGCTGTGGGAAGATCTAGCAACAACCCCTAATGAGAGCTCCCTGCCTGCCCCAGGCTGGCTTTAACCCCCCCAGGACCTTCCTCCCTCTGCAGCCACGTTATTCCCATGTAACTCATGGCAGCCTGTCGTGGCTCAGGGCCTCGGGTGTTGCACGAAGCGGCCACGTGCGAGCGGGTACCACCCACGCACGCAGTCCCGGGCGCTGCGGGGCCGTGCTGCTGGTTTGCCGCAGGAGCCTGGCACGGAAGCGTGTGCGGTGCGCGGCGGGAGCCATCCCTGAGGGACGGGGATGGGCGGCCAGTGGCCAGCGGGATGTGCTGGTGGCGTCCTGGGCTGCCTGTTAGTAATCCTTGCCAGCCCCGCTGCCAGAGGGAGCAGTACAAGAGGAACATCGATCAAGGTGTCACATTAAAAAATAATGGGTGGTGGCCTGCACCGACTCCTGTTTATGTTTACAAGGGAAAAGGAAAAAACACTTGACACGTGCCAAAAAAGGGTAGAATGTTTATCCGGTGGGTAAGGAGCGCCTGGCAAGCAAGAGGCCCCAGGCCTGTGAGATAAACAGAGCTCGGCCGCGTTTCCCCACGGTGATGAGGACAAGATGTGGGAAAGGTGCCGAGACTGAGAGCAAGGAATCCATCTTCCCCAGACGGCATCCACCCCCCACCACGGCCGGCCTGTCCCTGGCACAGCACTGATGCCTCGGCAGGCAGCTCCGGTCCCGCGGCGGCTGCTTGGCACGTGCTGGCAGCGGTTTCCATGGGTCGCACTGCAGGGTGAAGAAACATGCTTTTCTGCAAAAGGCAAAAGATGATATTTTTTTTATGTTACAGAAACCAGGCATTAGCTCCAGCCAAGGGCAGCCACAGGCATTTCTGCGCAGGGTTTTGCAAGCTCCTCAGCATAGGTGTCTCCTCCCCAGCATGGCTCCTGCAAGACAAGCTCGGGAGACACGTGTGCGACTTCAGGAGCAGGTCTGGGACACGTGAGTACATGCAAAAACCAAGTCTCTAGAACAGTCTGGTTGCGCAACCTCTCTTGGCTTGGCCATCCCTTGCTGAAGCTCCGGCATGTGGCTGACGTTGGATGGAGCAGCATAAGCAGAGTCCCAGATGTTTCCAGCGCTGAGTGCCACCGGCCGTGCTGCAGCTCTGGGAGATGCTCGGCTGCTTTCCATCCACCCAAGGTGGACAATGCCCCAACCTGTGGGGTGGAGGGGAGGAGGGAGGTGCTGCCCCATGCCCAGATGCAGCTAGGCCGTTGCTCTGCAGGGCTGTAGCACTCCTGGCTTGCAGGGAAGGATTCAGCCCAGACCAAACTTGCTTTTATCTTTCTGGCTGTGGGTGCAGCTGTCTAAGGCTGGTGTTTCCCAACCAAACCATCAGTGCAGCAGAGCCGTGGCCTCACAGATGCGTGCCCTGCCTGGATGAACCCTCAGGGGCCCTGCCTGGCTCTCATGGGATTTTTCCATGCTTTCATCATGGATGTGTAATTACAAGGCCATAATATATTTATGCAAATGCTGCCATGCTTAATGCTCCCCCAAGGCAACACCAAGGACAGGGCAGCACAAGAGGACTGCGATAACCGATGGAACAACAGCACCTCCCTCTCCACACCCTTCCATGGTTGTCTCCATCGCCCTTCTCTTGCCCCTCTAATAAATCCAGGGCAGAACAGGCTACTGATGCTCATCCTGGCTATTTGTGCCTCCCACCCTTTCCGATACAGCATCAGCAGAATGGCCGTCACCAAAAGCCAACTGTGCTGTGCTGGGAGAACAGGAGGGATGGTGGGGCTGCTCTCAGAGCTGCGTGTGGGATTTCCAGGCTGTGGGGCCTGTGAAATGCTTTGCAAGCTCCATGAAATATCCTACGGGCACCACGAAGTACCCTATGGGATCCATGATATGTCCTTTGGGGCTGACGCTGTGCTCGGCTCCCCGCTGGCTGCCCCCATCCTCCCTCCCTGCACCCTTTTCGCTCCACCGAAGGAAGCTGACAGTTATTTTCCCCTGCTGTGTATTTCTGGGCTCGCTCCTGTTTACGGAGATGGGAGTTAAAATAACTGATTGATGACTTTGTTCCATCCCAAACACTTTGGGGAAGTTTGTGTGGTTTAGGAGGGCGAGCAGGGAGCTGGGATTTCATTAAGCACTTGGCTCCCGGCACTTCTTCAGCCAAGCTCCAGGAGTGGCTAATGTTGTTTTTTAAATCCTGTTCTGCTATCCCAGGAGCTGGACTGGCGATTTCCATGGTTGTAGGAGAACTTGGAGATGTGGTGGGTCCCCGGGGCTCACTCTGAGCTCTGAACCACCAGCAAACCTCACAGGCACCGCAATATTGTTTCACTTAAGCCCTCCTCCACCACTTCATCAGCACAAAATCACACTCCAGCTGCCTAAAAGCTTTGGAAAAGAGGCCAAAAAATGAACTACTGGAGTTTGTTTTTATTGTGTGGATGAGGATTTACAGGCTGTGGCTGGGAGAAAAGGAGCAAGTGGACCTTTTCCCCCTGGAAGGATTTACTTAGGAGCTAAAGCCTTGACCACGGCTGAGTGGTGCTCGGCTCCACGGACATCATTCATGACGCAGATGCAAAAAGCACCACAGAGGTAGGATGACATGAAAGTCAGAGCCAGGGAAAGACTGATTTTAGCTCTGGAAGTCAGGAAGGCTTTTTCTGGAGACCTGGGAGCTGGGGGAGGCCAAGCTGGCCACAGGGTCCAGCCACAGGCAACCAGCCCCCGAATGTCTGCTGGCACGGGCATGACATGACTGAGCACCCCATGCATGTAAAACAGGGGGTGTCCCCTGTTCTGTGATCAGAGCTGCCAAGGAAAAGGGCTTTTCCTAGTGCTTTTGCAGGGAGTGGCTGCTATCTGAGTGCCCAGGGACCGTTACCTGCATCCCTGCTGCACGTACGCAGACCTGCATCCAGACCCACATCCAGACCCACATCGCCTGGAGTGGGGTTCACTGGTCACTGGGATATCCTGGACCACTCAAGAGTCCTGCCAGGGTTTTCCTCCTGGATGCCGTGTCCATCCCTGCTGTCTCTCCTTCCCCATCACAGCTTGAAAGAGGAGACACTATGAGAGCACCAGAAGTGTCTCAATAGCGAATCCCTTTCTAATTACATTGCTGAGCTGGGTAAAATAAGTATTCTGGCTTGTTTAGAAACTGTCTGCAAGATGGAGAAGGCCGTTATTTTCAAGCCCTCCATGAGCAATGAGCATCCCAGCCTCTCCCTGCGCCATGCCTGGAGCATTATCTCCTCAGGGACCCTTGCAGGGCAGCATCACAGTGCCACGTGCCGGTGCAGCACCAGTATTTGCCGGGAACATCCTGCTGGCAGGTGCAGGTGAGCAGCAGGGCCTGAGTTATTGCACAACCTCGTACCGGTGATGGAAATGCGGTTGCAGGATGCAAATGGGAGCGATGGGAATACGGTCAGGCCCGAGCCAAGGCGGCACCTCAATGGGGGCATTTAAACTGTGGAGGAAGAGCAGGAGCAGAGCTAGAACCCACAGCCTGCTGGCTGTTTGCTTTAGCTCTGGACAGGACTTGGTGGACAAAGACTGTCCTGTGTGGAAGCATGTTGCTTTGGGCAATTAATTGCTCCTGAAGAAATCTTTAATTTATTGCTCTTATTTACTGGCATTAGCTTTGGCCTCGGATACTCCCTGGGCTGTGAATCCGTGCTGGTGGGGAGGGCAGCCTCCCACCTGTGGGGTGGGAGTCCCTGGTCTCATCTGTGCCTTTTCCTTCTCGGTTTATTTGTTATAGGCCGTGTCAAGGTGGGCCGATTTGCAGCTGATTTACACCAGCAGAGCACTGGCCAATTTTTCCAAAAATAGGCAAAATCCCGCAAGAGCTGCGAGCGTGCTGGGGAGGGCTTGGGTCTTCCAGCACGCAGCACCCTCCTGATGTGCAGAGGTTCCCAGATGATGTGCACCAGCAGGGCACAGGCTGTGCAAGCTGGACCAGAGGATCTGCTGGCAGTGAAACCGGAGCATCAGGTTAAAAGCTGCTTTTTAGTGTGAGGACGAGGCTTCACTTGGGATGGTCAGAAAATGTGCAAGAGATGGAGCCGGCCGCGTGGCGGGGACTCCTCATTAAACCATGCGTGAATTTATTTCAGGTTAAGTACTGCACTGAGCAACGTGGCTGGGGTAATCGGGACTACCCTGCTTCCGAGTTTTGGCTCAAAAGGGTTTGCCAGCACCTGCACTGGCAAAAGAGGACATGGAAACACCTCCCCTTCCAGGAGCGCCTGTGGTCATGGGGGCAACCGGAGCCATAAAATATCTCACGACCTCATGCATCGTGCCGAGGGCATGCTTGGAAATGCTGGTCTCTTCGAGCTAATTCTGGCGCTGCTGGGATTCCCCCTGGGGCTGTTTGGCTGTATCAGCTTTCGCTGGAGGGTAAACGTGCGTTTGCCGGCAGCGTGGGCAGAGGATCCAGCGGGGGCCAAGCGCTGCTGAAGGGAAGGGCTGGCAGCCGCCCGGCGTGGGCACCGCTGGGAGCAGGTTGGGAAGGCAGCATGGGAGATAACGCGGTCCCGAGAGAAACTTGCTACAACACTCCTGGTATCCGATTGAGCGCTGCCTCCCGCAAACGCCTCCCCGTGAGTCCGAATCTGGCTGGCAGGAGATGTCAGCACTGATGCTCATCCCAAAGGACACCAGGGTTCCACAGTCCCAGGGCTTGGCTCAGAGCAGGATTCTTGCAGGAGGGTAAAAACAGGGTGGGGGGAGCAGAAATTATATTCCTCTGGCTCATTTAATTCAGCATTAAGGGCATCTCTCCCTGCCAAGCCACGGATCCTTTCTAAAAGGAGTTGTGTCCCCACTTGAAGCTCACCCAAGGGAGTTTTTAAGCCTTGGAAACTGTTTGGAGATACCAAGCACAGAGTAAAGAGGTGCTGTGGGAGGTTTTCCCTGCTTCTTGCTCCTGCAGGCTCTGGGTAATGCTGCTGAGGGTCCCACGGGGATCTCAGCTTTCCCCACATCTCACCTCTTCCCCAGTGAAACAGAGAAATCCAGCCCTCGAGTCTGGCCTGTGTTTGGGAAGGAGCATCCAAAGGGAGTGCTGAACATGGTCTTGAGGAACACAATCCAGTCTGGGAGCATGGAGAGAGGAGGATATTTGATGTCTGGAGGAACGCAATGGGCAGGTTCCACAAGGAAGGAAAAAAGGTAGAGGATGAAAGAGGGCACAACAGGCAAAGACAAGGAGAGCAAGTAAAACCCATCAAAAAACAAGGGCAAAATTGTTTATTTCCATGGGTTAGTCACAATGAAAACATTGGGATTTCATAACTTCTTCCAGCTCAAGAAAAAATACCCAGTCAGGGCAGCGAAAACGCTGGCTGAGTAGGTGCATTCCGGAGCCGAAGGGGACCCATGGTCCCTCCATTGACCCTGTGGGTGATTCTCCTGGTTCACTGGGGACAGGAGCACCACAGGACCGGGGTGCTGGGTGAGACTTCCCAAACAAATCCCCCCAGCTGGGGTTTCCAGCCTGGGCAAGGAAGCAAAGCTGCCGTGGGAAAGGTGCACCATGGGTGGAGCAGCGATGCACGCGTGCGTTTTATCGCTTGGTGATGAGCGGACGGAGCTCGGCACCAAAAAAGCCCACCACGTTTTCTGGAGCTTGACCTCAGGGTTTGGTCTAGGGTGGCAAAATCACTCTTCCGTCTTGTCTAGTTTAGAGGTAGGGAAGAGGGATTTTGCTCTGGTTGAGATGTCCTGGTGAAAGATGGAGGAAAGACCTCGAGAGCTGCTGCTCTGTGTGGGAAGATGTAAATTTGGGAAACCTCTGGGATGATGCTCTGGAGATCTGGGCTCCCCTGCCAGCAGGGTCCTTGTCCTTTACACCATCCTGGCTGGGTACGTGACTTGGACATCCAGCGTAATGTGCTGAGCTAAGCAACACCAGGAGCACTAGCCAGGATATTAAAACATGGGAACTGCAGTGGTTTTGAGCATCAAGAGCATGTTTTTCTCAGCACTACTGCCCAATGGCAGGATAACCCCCAGGAAAGGCCTTTTACCGGCAAGGGCTCCAGTGAGGCTCCGACATACGAAGCTGAATCAGAAACAATGTGTTATTTCACCAAGAAACAGCCCAAACACACAGTTTACCAAGATATTGAGCCCGGTGGGCAGGACAGATCCCTCCCTCTGCTTTAAACAAGGACTTTCAGAAGGGGCATGGGATGACCCAGATTATCCCCACGGGACAGCAATTACCACCCCTCTTGGCAGGCTCGGCAGAGCGGCCAGGGCCGGGTGAGCAGGCAGAATGAGCCGCTGGTTTATCCCCGGTGACCGCTGAGCTTTGGTCCTCTGCCTTTTGCTGCAAAGACTTCAGGGAATTTAGGGTGATGCCCCGCGACAGCAGCTGCCCAAGGTACACATACCGCCGGAGGCAGCACTGCACCACCGCACGCAGCCCCGATGCTGGTTTTTTATGAGAAGGATGAAAACTGTGAGCTTCATAACTGCTTGACTTGTGAACTTTGGGTAAGAAGAGAAGCCGTTCCAGAGGTGAGCTCATTTCTAAGCCCGGGAAATGACTTCATGGACGCTGGTATTTACTCACAAAAACATTGCATGTCAGATGTCCCTGACTAGGCTTTCTGTTTCGAGGCCAGTATGAGACAAAAATTTCCTTGGACGAGCTGCTCCTGATACAATTCAAGGCTTGGAGGAGGAGGAGAATATTGGAGGAAAAAAAATCAGCATTAAAATTCTGAAATTATGAGGTTTTTCTGAGCTAAGGGGAAGTTTTGGACAGCCAGCCTGGCAGAAGCACCTGCCTGGGATGATGGTGCTGAGGACAAGGGTGCAAGTGATGGGTGCTGCTGTAGGATGGCTCTGCTTTAAGAAGAGCCTTGATTACCCCCCTGTAATACCTAGCAGCAGGAGTTTCTCTTGGAGGTGAAAATACAAGTTTTTCTCTCTTTTGTGAAGCCAAGAACCCGGCAGTGATTTATTAGGATAAAAGGCAGCAGGTTCCCTGCCCTGCGTTTGCACTGGGTTAATGGAAATTATATCCTGTGCTGCTTTCCCTGCATGAGATCCCAATTTATGTGGGATGTCTGATGGAAAAACACAGCACTTGTACTTCTGTTCAAGATCTGCTCGTGCAAAAAATTGCCACTGGGGCTGTGCTACCTGTTGTGGCTTTCTGGTTTCTGTTTTCTCCAGCACCCTGGAAGATCTGTATGGATCTGGGGAGAAAAGTCCTATTTGGGGAGCCCGGAGGTGCTCTGACTCCCTGTGACCCAGCACTGGGATGCAGCTCCGGGGATGTACTGGGGCAGCATCCCAAAAGGAGGGGATTTCGGAAAGAGCTGAGCCAGGGTGTATGGAAACAAGCCCAGCCTGCCAGCACTGTTTCCTAATCCTGGGGACCAAAAACCTCTGATGGTTAAACCAGTGTTCAGAGATTCAGCTGAAGGCTGCTGAGCAGACAACATCCAAGCTGACCTTTGAGGAGACAAGCAAAAAAAAAAAAGAAGAGAAAACACAAGGGGGTTACTGTGCAAACGCCAGAGAAAAATAGTAATTTTAATAAGGGACCCCACCCTTAAAATAAGACTAATTGCTAATGCATGCCCAGGACATTTCTGCATGATGGCATGCTAAAAAATTCCTCTCTGAACAGGGACCAAGGGCTTTGTTGTGGCATAAGTGAGGCTTACAGTTCCTAAGAAAAATCCTGTCCCTCTCTTGCATCATAGAGTCGGGGATGGAGAGGACATTTCCAGACAAAGAGGCAGCCAGCTGGGAAGGAGGACAAACAGGGAATACATTCCTGACTCACTATTTAATTGCTTTAGTGCAGGTGCAAAGAGCTAAATGAAAGGAAAAATAAGGATGAGCATGTGGGGCTGAATTAATCTCTGCTTTAAGCAGGAGTCTAATGCAAGAAGGAGGTGGCTGCTGTGATAAATGGGCTTCCACCCAACTTCTTTGTGGTTTCTGTGTGTTTTTTTCCCCAGGGACCAGGCTTTTTCATACCATGCGGGCAGGTGATGCTCTGGCCAGGTAAGGAGGTGATGGGGATGGTCCCCTCCTGTGTGGCTTTTGCTCGCTGGGCACCTGCCCTCCCTCTGCTCACGGTGGCTTTGGGCTGTCAGCCAGGCTCCAGCAGGATCAGGGAGCTGGTATCCCCCTCTGGAGGGATGATGTTGATTGTTAAGCAGTCTTAAGACTGGGTCTTGGCAGGACAATATCCCTTTGCTCTCAGCTTGTGAGGCCACATTTTGGGTGGAGGGCTGGCAGTGCTGGCGGTGGGTCTGCTTTTCTCTTTCGCCTCAGATGTAAAGAACTTTGAACACATAAATTACCCTCTGCAGCTCTGAGCAGAGAGCTCCCAGCCGAATCCCTTTTGGCAGTTAAATGCAGAAGTGCTGGACGGTCTGGGGGACCCCAATAGACAGTGATGCCTCAAGGGCTGATGTGGTCCAGCGCCTGCAGCATCTCCTGGGTCTCAGGAGCTGGTCTCTCTGCCACACAATTTGACTCTTAAACCCACAAAGGGGAAAAAATCCTCCTTTTTTGCTGTGCCCAGGAGCACTCCTGCAAGCAGAACAGCCTCAGAGATGGTGCATCTCCCTCCCCTCAGAGCTCAGGCATTTCCTCCCAAAAATAAGTGGGAATAGATTTAACGACAGAAAACCTCCTATCCCAGAAAGTGAACCGTGTCCTCTTGGGGAGCAACGCAGAGCCACCGCTGCCAGCCTGGGACCTGTGGTCTCCCCGTACGCTGCGTGCTTCTTAATTTAATAGACTGGGAGATGTGAAGGTCTGTTTGCGTGTAATCAAAGTCCCTGTGATGCCCCTGGGAGCGTGCGTGCCAGCGCCGGCCCCAGGGCGGCTTGAAGCTGGCCCTCTCTCATCCCCACAGCTCTTTGACTTTTGCTGGCCAGAGGAGCAGGGTGTCCTCTGTTTGCCTCCCTGGCCTTGCATTGCACATCGTGTTTTTTAAGCCCTTGTGAGCTCTTTGTCCCTCCCAGGGTTTTGTGCCACACATCAAACCTCTCGCTGTGTAACACTGAAAGAAATACAAAAAGAACAAGGTGGGAACTGATAGAGTGCAAAGGAAAGAGTGTATTCATTAAAATGACAAAATGACCCAAGTTTATCCTTATTAATTGCCTCCTTACAGCATTTCCAGTCCAGGCACGTACCTGTGTTCATCTGTGATGCTCCCAAGGACCTGTGTGGTCCAGGAACATTGCTGGGGGGTGTGTGTGTGTGTGCTTCAAGTCTCCCGGTTGTCTGAGCAACGGGATGTTCATCACTAACTCCAAGGATAATTAACTCATTTTTCCTGTATTTATAGAAAACTGATGCAGGGAGTGTGGCACTTATCCCTGATGGGGCCACATTTGGCCACAACGTCTTGAATTTTGGCTATTTGTTGCAATACGGTGGCTTTGACATCATCCCTGCTGCTTGCTCATTAAGCCTGAAATCGGGCAGCTTGTTAAGCCCACAAGGGCAGGGGTGCCGGCCCCTGCCTGGGGGTGAAACACCAGCAGCTGCCTGAGCCAGGCTGCCCGTGGGTGCCCACCTCCGCCTGGCCCGCTCCTGGTTTGCCAGTGCAGGGGATGTTTGCATCAGCGTTGCCGCCTCCAGGTGCCTGCGTACGCCTGTGCTAAAAACAGCGTAGCTCCCGGCTCGGCCGCCGGCAAAGGGAAATTTTGCTGCTTCAAGGGGTTTGTTGCAGGGATGTGATGTAAAGACGCACTGGAGCATCCTGACTTGGCACTGCGGTGGTGGGAGACCCGTGGGGCAAAACAAGGAGCATCTTCTCTTGGCATCAGGGCATGCATATGCCAGGTACGTTCCCATCAGCTGGGATGAATCCGGACCTCGACATGGGTTTCCCCTTGTTTCTCCCAGACAGCCAGCAAGCAGCTCGGTACTTTTTCTTTTTGTTGCTTGCTTGTTGGGTTAGTCTTTGGGGAGGGAGGGGGGAGAAGGCAGCGGGGGGCTCGCTTTCAGAGGCTCGGGGTGCGGGTGGTGGGGCTGGAGGAGGGCGGCTTGCTGCAAGGTGTCAGCATCTCCATCCCACAGAGCTGAGGAGACAGATTTGATCTCTGCTGCTCGTGTTATTTGTGCAAAGGTGGGGAATGTTTTATTTTGGTAACAGCAAACCAGAAGGTGCTTGAAACAGTAAGAGGCATATCCAACCTGCGGTTGGGACTGTTCACAGCTCGTGTCCCTGAGAGTTGGAAGTATTTGCCCTTGAAATGTGCATTGTGCCCGTCAGTGGTTGTGCTCGGGCAAAAGGAGCAATTTAATCAAGCTGTGGGGGGCTACCACACGGCTCGTCACCCCCCAGCCATCCCCCGTGTGGGTGTGTTTCTATCTTCACCTCCCCCTCCTGCTTCACCTCCCTAAGGCAAAGGGACAGAGGTGTTGAGCTGGTGCTGTCCAGATCCCAGGAATGTCTAGGCTCCTAAATGCCACTGTAATCCTCTCCTGAGAGTCGCTGTCAGTCCCTGGACAGTGTGGGGTCCCCCTTCTCTCCTGGCCACCCCCAGGTCCTCCCACCCACGGCCCCAGATCTGGTGCTGGAGATGGAGGTGGACCATTAAGGTTTAATAGACTAATGGAAAGTGCCATGGGGTTTCTAAAAAGCTGAACCCTGCTTGCAAAACCCCTTTGGAAGGACGAGTCCTTCAACAGAGCACAGTTGCCTCAGCACAGGCTCGGCCAGCTCCGGAGTGACCCATTCCCAGCCAGGCCCTGGCATGCAGGAGCTCATCCCATGGTCCTAGCCGCTGCTCCCACTTCCCAGCTGCTCAGCTGCCTCACAAAGAGCTAAAAATATATGTCTGTGTAAGCAATCACTATAGCTATGGCAGGGGTTAGCCAAAGAGGGCAGCTGGGCAGCGTCACCGTGACCGGGAGGTGCAATGGGCACCATGGAGGCGACAGACAGGGGCAGGCTGGGACTGGCAGGTTGCTGCTGGTGCCTCTGGTGCAAATCCCCTCATGTCCCCATTTCTCCTTATACTGAAGGTGCAGCACACGACACAGCCCCTAGGAGGGGGTTCACTTTGCCTCTTGTGTTTTGGCAGGGGATGAGTGACGAGCAGCTCCCCACCTCTCCCCGCTGCCCTGCTACAGAAGGGGACACTAACGTCTCGGCCTCTGGTTGCCCTGAGCACTGGGTCGAGCCCCGGTTCACGCAAGCGGCAAGGGTCCGTGTGGTTGTCACAGCCATCTTCTTCTTGCTGGCGGCGGGCAGCAACGCGGCGGTGCTCGGCAGCCTGCTGAGGAAGAGGAGGAAATCCCACGTGCGGCCGCTGATCCTCAGCCTGGCGCTGGCCGACCTGCTGGTGGCAGTGGCAGTGATGCCCCTGGATGCGGCGTGGAACGTGACGGTGCAGTGGTATGGAGGGGACGTCTCCTGCAAGCTCCTCAACTTCCTCAAGCTCTTTGCCATGTACGCGGCTGCCCTGGTGCTGGTGGTCATCAGCCTGGACCGGCACGCGGCTGTCCTCCATCCCTTCTCCCGTGCTCGCCGCCGCAACGGACTGCTGCTCCGCGCCGCCTGGGCTGGCAGCGTGCTCCTGGCTTTGCCTCAGGTATGGCTCGGTCACCTCCCTCTGTGGTTCGCCCAGGCTGGGGTGGTTTTGGACAAGGGCTTCCCCATCCCAGCAGCCCCAACAAGTCCATCCCAGTCCATGGGCTCCACCACTACCAGGTTGGCTTTGCGGAGCGAAGCAGTGTGGTTGCTGCATAGGGTGCTCAGCGCTGCTTTGCACCTTCCTTATAGCACCTGTTCATTGCAACACCATCAGGCGTTATGGTTAGGGCTGGGAAAAAATTGCCTCCACTATTTTTTATTGCTCATGCACATGGTTATCTTCTCCTAAAAATGCACCACTGTTCCACTGCAAAACATGCTGGAGCCGACCAAGACAAACCTGAGCAGTTCCTGGCCAAAATAACATTTGGTATGGCCAGAAAATGGGATTTCACAGCCATCAGATCCCATCCATCCTGGTGATAGCCATGAGTTGGGTGCCCAGAGTGCCTCTCCCAGTCTGACGGCAGCAGGGAGGTGCTCTCCATGCACAGCCACGAGCACCTGCAGGACATGGTGCCCTGTGCAAAACCTCTCAGAGTTATTATTTGGTTCTCCATTTCAGCTTTTCCTCTTCCACCTGCACACGGTCCCAGGAGGGAACTTCACCCAGTGTGTTACTCATGGGAGCTTCCGAGCACACTGGGAGGAAACCATCTACAACATGTTCACCTTCACCACCCTCTACATCACCCCCCTGAGCGTAATGATCGTTTGCTACATCCGCATCATTTGGGAGATCAGTAAGCAGCTAAAGATCAATAAAGGTAAGCAGGTCCCAGCCCTTTAGTGTCCACCATGAGTCTATGACTTAATCTGCTCCAGCCTGGAGCAACGTTGGGTCTGTCCCAACACCCTTTGAAGGGTAACCCAACTAAGGGGTTCTACACAAACTTCTTGACCTCCCTCCTTCCTGTCGTCTGCTTCCTGTGGGCCATGGACCAGACCATGAGATGGTCGCCCCTCTCTGGCAGAAGCACAATCATGTATGGTTATGTTCTCCTGGTTTTCTATCCTCTTGACTGTCCCTGGCAGGTTTGATAAGAAGTCAAAACGACCACATCTCCAAGGCACGCATGAAGACTCTCAAGATGACCATAGTGATTGTTGCCACCTTCATCATCTGCTGGACCCCATACTACCTCCTGGGCTTGTGGTACTGGTTCCAGCCAGCCATGATCCAGAAGATGCCAGAGTATGTCAACCACAGCTTCTTTCTCTTTGGCTTGCTGCACACCTGCACCGATCCTGTCATTTATGGACTGTACACCCCCTCCTTTCGGGAGGACGTGCGGCTGTGTCTCAGGGGCATCGAAACAGCCATTACCAGGCACGAGAGACACAAACCGATCTCAGTCTCAGAGAAGAACATCAAGGATGCTTCTATAAATGGTGGGGTGGCATCAGGGGGCTCCAATGGGACAACTGTCAACACGGTTTGCTGAAGAGATGTACCCACAAGGAGATGGGAGAGACAGCTTTGGGGGCTGCTTTGTCCCACAGGATCATTCTGGAGACTGTCATAAGGAGGTTTGCCACCCAGCTTTGGTGGGTGAGGGTCTCTGCCAGAAACTAGGAATGTATCTCCTGCCTGTACTCAGGGTAAAAAACATTTGGGGATATTTATGGTCATTATTCCACATTCTGGCAGCCCCCTGACAACTAGAAAACCATCCTTTTTGTACCCTACGCATCAAGCATCTGCCACACTTGCAGCATTGACCCCTGGGAGGAGAGACGCTGCCTCCTCCATGGTCCAGGGCCACGTCTCCCAGGGTGGCCGATCTATAAGTGCCCTTTGCACCTACACTGAAGCGCGGAGCTGCACAGATGCACAGCGCTATGTGGTGTCACTCTGAGAGGTGGCAAAGGTGCAATCACAGGCTTGTACCGTTTTTTCCACCTGCTGTAGGAAAGACCCTCTGGAAATTTTGGCTCCCCTGGCTCAGAGCCTACCTGGTTCTCCCAGGGACATGTGCGAAGCACTGGGAAGGATGTAAATCTTTGGGGAGTGACTACTGCAAGGACATTAGTGCCCCCTGGGCTGCCTCCATGCTGGGGAGGGAGAAGGTGCTGCAGGGACGGATGGGTCTGGGCAAGAGGGATACAAAGAACTGCAGTGGGATGGGATGGGATGGGGTTTCTTCTCCCTTTTGGAGACAGCCGGAATGTAAAACAGTCCCTGCTGCCTTGCTCTGGCATGCAGGGAACAGTACAAACACATCCCTACATAGCAGCTCTTTGGGACACAGGGCTGACCAGGAGAGAAAGTATCTGGGGCAACTGGAGAGTAAGAACCAGACCCAACACTGCCCAGCCCCTCTTGACTGTCTCTGGCCCTGGGCATGAGCTGGCAGGTCTCAGACCACACGCTGGGCTGTCCCCAGCAGCTGGCATGGGCTCATAGGAGCAAACCCCACATTTTCTCCTGTTTTCCCCTCTCTCATTTATCCATGTTTTCTTTACCTTAATGGCTTGACCCAACACCAGCACCTCATCTCTGCCCCAAGCAGGGTGGGTGCAGCCACCCCACAGGTGATGCCTGGGGTGTCCCAATGAGGAAGGTGATGGGAAGCACCTGTGGGTGAAGGGGCCTTTCAGCACCCACCTGGCACCCATGGGTGCTGATGGGCTTTGGCTGCACTGTGAGGGCAAGGGAGGCTGCTGGAGGGGATCAGATGAGCTGTGGTGAGTAAAATGGATTTTTTTTTGCTTTTTTACCAGTGTTGATTGTGAAGGTAGAGGCATTTTCTCTGGGTGTTGGTTGAAGAGGTGGCTTTATTCAACTGTGTTGCTCCCTTTCATGCAATTAGAAATAGTAGATTATTTATTTGTTTATTATGTGCTGATTGTTGTTAAATGCAGGTTTTTTTTTGAAGAGAAATTTAGCTTTGAGTCAGGTAGGTTGTTTTTGTTTTGTTTTGTGTAATCTTTAGGCAGCTCCCTGGGCATTTCTGTGGCTACTGCAGCTTTGATTGAGCATCTGGGCTTTACCAGGATGAGAGAGCTTTGTTTTAAAAGCAGTTCTTAACTTGCTGTGGCTGTGTGTGTAGGGAAGCTGGGAGACGTCTCCCCCTAAGAAAGCAAATCTTCTTTGAGCACCAAGGGAGTCTGCTTAACCCTGTCTCCAAGAAGGGATGGAGACCTGTTGGTCAGAAAGGATCTGGACAGGTCTCCCAGTGCCAGCTAACTATTAAAATTAGAGAGGTGGCAAGCGGTGTCTGCAGGTTCCTGAGGCTAGGCAGTGAGGATATGGGAAGTCACGTTGCTCAGGGTGATGCCAAGCTGCGGACAGGTGTCGAGCACTTGCCTTTCCCCACGCTGTCATTTATGTTAAACGTGCTGCCCACAGAGAAAAAAAATTCAGTTAGAGTGGCAGGAGCCCAGGCTGGCTGGTGCGGATTAACGTGAGCCCTTTAGGAAGCATCCAAACTCCAATGAGATGCGTAATCGCCGTTTGGCTTTCCTGGGCTCAAGGCTAATGACACAATGCTAACCGGAGCGGGGCTCGCTGCTGCCAGGCTGGCTTGGCTCGACCACTGCAAGTAAGAGTTTCTTGTACGGTGATGGGAATGGCTTGTGGTAGGGGAAGCTAATTTATTCATCAGACGCTCATTTGGTCTCCCTGTTTGTATTACTGATGATGGCTAATGGGAGGCAGACCTCGTGTGTTTCTGGCAGGCCTCAAATAAGCAGGAAAGTGTCTTTAATCTCCTAAGAACACTCTCCACCCGCTTCCTGCTGAGTGGGAGAGAACAGGTCCGGCATTGCTCACAAGCTTTAGGCCCCTTGTCCCTTCTTGTACAGCGGCAGAAGGGCTCGGAGGCCTTCTCTGAGGAGTAAGAAGCACTTCTTCCCTTGTGGGAGGGACCTACCACCTTCACGCCCCATGGGCACGGTGAGAGGGCAGAAGCAGGTTTGGCTTTAGGTGAAGAGTAGGAAAATCAGGGTGCTGGCAAGGATACACACCTTGGTGCTTGGGGGAAGCACAGCGCATCCCTTGGGATGCGTGCAGGCACTGGGTACCTTCCCTCCCATTGCTGGCGCTCACGACTGACATTTTGGGAAGCCCAGAGCGTGGGCAAAGTGCCCAAAGTGACAGCTTTCATGCTAGAAGGAAAATGTCACTAGAAGAGCGTGCTGGCAAGCCGTGTGCCCAACGCACATGGGGAGAGGGAGCGAGCAGGCGGGTGGCACCTCCCCGGGGAAGCTTCCGGATCACTGGGGATCGACCTCGGTCTGGGTGCCGCCAGAGGCAGACCAAAGCCCAGGCCTGGTTTGAATGTCTCCACGTTTCTGGTTCCGCATTTCTTAAATCTATGCGTACTTTAGAGCGCAAAAGATTTTTGGGTCGCTCATGAGGAATACAAAAGCCGGCACCTCGCTCCTCCCCGCCGCAGGGGTGATCCTGCTTTCTGCCATGGTTCCCTCTCTCCCTACATTGCTTCAAGCCTTGGTCTCCAACAGCAGCTGCCCTCCTCCTCAGCTGGTTCCTGAGGTCTCTCCATGTATATATTTATTATCTATTTCCCCTTACGGGAGGAAAACGCTCCCACTTCCCCAAAATCTGCCTATTCCCCCCGGGAAACACCAGCTGCCACGCTTCTTGCAGTCACAGCAGGGTTGGATTTGTCTAACTCTGTAATGGCTCCTTAATATTCACCGCAGTAATGTAACGAACACATTAATAAGCACAGGTAGCTTTAATTTTACAACTCCTCAACCTGACCCTGGGCTGCCCGCTTCAGACACAGCAGTCCCTTATTTGGGAGGAAATTGTGATTCATTCCCCGTTAGCATTTTTATAGTACTGTGCATGTTCAAAGAGCCACGCAAGCGGCTTAAGAGGTTAATGCAAACCTTGGGTTAATTCATAATATTGTTAGTTACTCAGCACAATACTCGCATGAATTCAGCTGACTGCATCTCGCCACGTTGGGAAACACATGCTGAAATCAGCAGGAAGCACATAAAACAAGCGTGGGAGTAGGATATTAAGTATTTTGCTGGCCTGCTAAGGTAGAATCTGAGCACCTTAAATGTATTTATTTTCCTATTGCCTTTGAGGACAGCATTACCCCGCTCAGCAGATGTGGAGCTGAAGCACCGAGGAGGCTGTGCCCAGCATCCCTGCAGGCCTGGGAGCATGAGGGATGGGGCTACGAGCCCCCCGAGGGGCACTCGAGACACGTCCATCAGGACTCAGTACCCACCTGCAGCCCCCTTTTTCTTGTGAGTCTATTTAAACTGTTCAAAGCAGAAAAAGCCAATTGTTTTTTGTGCCTTTCCCTGCAGTGCAAACAGCCATCCATCCCACAGCTCCTGCCTAACCTCCTCCTCCTCCAAAGGGCCCCCGATAGCCCATCTGTTCCAAAAGATGTTTCTTTTGCAGATGTACAAGCCTTTTAACCCCACACTACCCTTTAGACAGCATGAAATAGCTCTCGCTTTTCTGGCTGGTTTTACCCCAAACCGACACATAGATGGCACATCATATATAACATGCTGAGGTGGACCAGAAATGGGCAAATACTCCCAGGAACCCCATCCATGCCTCAAACCTCAAGCTTCTGCATCGAAATATCAGGGAGTAAACTACTATAAAGTAGTTGAATCTGTTGTAAATTGTTAGTTTATGTGTATTTTAATTGCAAATCAACACTATAATTAGCACGTATGTTTCTCGGGCTGAGGCAATGCAATGTGAGCATTATTAATGGACTGTAAAAGGCAATGGGGAATTGGATTATAATATTCTTGTTTTGCAAGCTATATGGTGAATAAATAAATTCATTCTGGCAGCAAACACTTCTAGCTCCGTCCACCAAGAAGAGGGGTTGCTGTAAATGAACTTGTTCTCAGCCTTGAGTTAGAAAACCTGATTACCAAGTCATTATTTCTGGCAATTAGGTACCAGAACAACATCAGAGGAAGAAGAGATTTTCTTTGAAATATTTAACGAATCCAGCAGTAATCATAGAGTCATTTGCTGGAAATATGTGATGAGATTTTTATTTTTGTGGTTAGGGTTCACTGTGCAATGAAAACCCACGTTTATCAAGTCTACTACTAAAAGCTAGACTGCAAGCTTGAACTGTGGCACATATCCAGCTTTTCTTTACCTAGAACCCCCGGCGCTCTTCATCAGGTTTACCCCACGCCCAGTCACTAATCAGAGGACAGTCCTTTGCTCCTTTTTCAGTTTCAGGCAGTTGTAGTTTGCTTTGTAACAACAGCTAATGCAAAGGACTCGGTTGGGAGGGGGAGAGCGTTGCCCCGTTTATGTTGCACGACTAAATTGTGCACGTGGACATGTGTGTGTTCAAACAACCCCCCAAAATGCCCTTCTTCAAGATTAGAAAAGATGAATCAGAGAGATACTGAGGTTCTACACACCAGCATTAGGCCAACCTAATTAAGGCGTAACCTAATTAAGGTGTAACCGCCTTAATTCTGAGCATAGAAAATTCAACCTCTTTGTGAGAGCTTGGTGCGGACAGTCTGTCTTACAAACACACAGTATCGTGCACAAGTTGTCGCGTGGAGGCCTAAGCGAAGCCTACCTGACGTTAACGGTACTACAAATGTTCACAGACATAAATGACAACCCTACCAGTTCTGCTGCCATTTTACTCCACTTCTTACAAGCGTTTCAGGAAATAGTTGGCACGTTACTGGTAGCGAGCCCATTTGTTTGTAAAGGGAGGCTGAAAACAATTGAACACAGGCAAAAACGATGAACCAGATCCCCAAACCCAGGCAGCCCCAACCCCAAAAAGCCTGCCAGGTGGCAGCATAAGTGGAACCCTTCACCCTCCTTCTTCTTGGTGCAGAAAATACAAGTGGAAGGCAGTTTGACAGGAATAATCCTTATTCAGTGTCGGTGCTGAAGGGCCTGAGTTTGATCTGCACGCTAACCAAGGAGGAGATAGATCATGGCTGAGAGCACTAACCTTGTTGATGTTTTGGAGGGGGGTGGGGGGGGAAACCATACTAGAAACCATTAACTTCTTCCATTTTGGTTGCTTTATTTCTTGTCGTTTTCTTACAATCATTATGCTCAAATATAAAAATTCCTGGCCAAAGCCAGTTAGTTTTAAAAGTGATCCCATCTGCATTGATACACACTAAACGTCACTAATTTCAGTTTCTGAAAACCAACTGGTTAAGTCTCCCTACAGGTCGCTTTGCCTGACATACAGAAAAATCCTCCTTTTCCAAACTTGTGCAAATATTACCACCTCAGTTTGACAGAAAATAGTTACACCTGAGTGTTTCCACAGAGTTTTCATTAGTTTTAAATAACTTTTTCCCATGGACCCTTAACAGTTGATTCATGCTAAGCTGCACCATTGCGATCCTTTTCAGCTGTACTGGGCATCTTCATGAATCACCGGAACACAGAAATAAAAATAAATGGAAAGATGCCATGAGGATAATATATTCTGGTAAGCTCCAGGCACCTCTAATTCCAGAGATCTGGAACAGATGCAGTGCATTGCAGATTGGCTATTATTAAGGCACGTGGTGAAAATAACAGTTTATCATCTCAGGCAATTCATCTCTCAGAGTCAAACATTCTGTGCCAGTAGTAGACGAAGGTTGGCGAGTTGCTGGCCCCAATCACTATTAGCAGCAGTAGGTACAGCATCATCGTGACGGCAAAACGGTGGGTGTAAAACCAGGAAGATTGACTAGAAGTCCTGAAAAGGGAAAAGTACATGAAATCTGTCAGAGATGCACGAATACCTTGGCAAAGAGTATCTTAGGTTTTGTGATTTTCAATGCTTAAGCTAATGCAATAAAACCAGGAAGTTGTTCCACAATCCCTGTAACTAACAAAGCCTGATTCCCCATAGCTTTTCCCCAACTCTCCATGCACAATCCTGTCCTTTCTCCCCATGTTCACACCGTTCTCTGTGGTTTGAAGCTGTAACTGCCTGGCCTGTACGCACATGTTGGTTAGCTGGGTGAATCCTGCCACTTAGGATAGGTAAAGGCAGAGTTAAAACTGCCATAGTTCTAAGAGCTGCACTCATCCATGTTTCACTCTTTCCTTCCTGCCAAAAACAGATGATTAGAGCTCTCAAAGATAGCGAGTGTTCACAGGTCTGGTGAAAAGGCAAATTTAGCTGAGCCTGGGGGTGTCAAAGAGTGAGACAGAGACAACATGATGGTGTAAGCCTTATTTCACAGGCAACAGACTAAAAACAAATTCTGGCAGTGCATCATATCTTTCTTGCTTGTTTTCTGTTGTTTTTCAAAAATGAAATGGGTGTATCTGGCTTTCAGAGCATGCCTATCACTCTAGACAGCTGAACTCTTACCTCCTATGCCGTTTCTGGGAATATACTAGCAAGTATTTAACTCGTAAAAGCTGATTGTTTGTGACAACGAAGTATTTCTGTGGTACATCCCCCCCTTCGCTGTTCTTAACTCTTGCTCTTTTTCTGTCTATTTCTTCTGAATCTGAATGGGAAGAGAAAAGAAGTGGTCTTTTGGGGAACAGAAAAGCAAAAAGAGATGCACAACTGTAAAAAAGCAAACAACCAACACCCCCCCACCCTCCACATGCACAAGAGTGGGAATGAGATAACCAAAGATCTAGTCTTGGTATTCCCCTGAATCCTTTAGCATCCAAGAATAGACTGAAAAGTTTGCTTGAGGCTATACCGCTCCTAGTTATCCATGGTATGGATGGCATTATGGCCCAGACCGGGGTGAAAAGGAGGCGGGTCTCCCACACAGTGCTTGAGGAGCTGCTAGTATTCATCACAGATGAAATGATCAGGCATTATGGAATGTTATTTTATCATACTATTGAAACTAGGAAAAACAAATGATGCCACCAAAATATTTTCCACCCTTTAACTACACTGTTTTAAGAGAAGCTTCACAGACAACAAGGCTGAGGTGCATTTGTTGAGGGGTCAATCGGGTAAGGAGTCTGCAGCCAGGTTCTGCTGAAGGGTGTCCACACTTCACACGCTGTACTGTTTATGTGACAACACATATGCACAAAGCCGAAATGTGAGAAGTGCTAAGTAAGGAACAAATGACACGTAGTTATTACTGCAATAGGCTCACCTTTCTTTTTGACCTGACACTTTACATCCGGATGGTCAATGATCTCGCAAACAGCTACGCAGCTAAGGATAGAGCCCAACGCGCTTCGCTGCCAACCAAGACCATGAGGGCTATAAAGGAGAGCCAGGCTCAGGTCACTGGTAAGATAGGTACCTTCACCGAACAGGGATGTCTGAAATGGAGCAGAAATATCCCCTAAAATCCTGTAGTACAAACTATAGACAAAATAGCAGTGTTCTTTACTTTCAGACTGGCAGTTCTGTTTCTGAAGGTAAATTAAGAAAGGCTTTTCTGACCCGTGTTGGGCCTGGTCCATGCACTGTTTTTGTCCTGGCACAACTTCCTTGGGGTGGGGCAGCTGCCCTCTCCCATCCCTCAAATTAGCTTCTTGGCACCGCCCTTGGTGTGGACAGATTCATGCTTTCCCGGATTTGGATTTAGTTTGCCAGCGTAAGTATTTTATATCAACATGACTGCGCTGCTGTTAGAGGCACTCCACTGATTTACTGAGACTGCCATCATTCAAATAATCCAACCTCCACAAACACGACAAGGCTTTACTCGCCTTTAAATCCATGCTTTACTAGAAAAGAGGGCAGTACTTTTCAGCTGTGCATTCCTTTCAAATCTAACTGTTTTAATAACTTTGAATCAGGGGATTTGCCACCCTGGCTAAAATTATTAATCCAGTAAATCCACTGTACCTGATAAGCCATTACTCATAAAGAATGAGGGGGAAACACAGTCCAGGTTGACTGGAAAGTTAAGCTGCTGTTGTGTCAAAGCTGCTTTACAGATGACACAAAAAGCCAGGAGTCCCAACTGCCTTTCTGCTGAAATCACAAGAGGTGCAAATCCTACGGGATGTCTCCCTTAACCAGGCCATTTAAAGAAGGCTCCATTTGCAAACAGCACCTAAAACTTAGTTGATCTAAACTTGAGGCCAGGCAGAAGGAGAGAATCTCTACATTGTCTGGGCCGCTGCTCTCCTCTGTGCACAGGCACTCTCCGACTGCGGCCTGTCAGGTAGGCCAGTGTTTTCAGAGGCATTACACTTTCTTACAAAGAAGCAAAGGATAGCTGTAATTTGTCACACTGGAGAAGAGGGTTTCGTGCTGCTTTCAGTTTTTACCCTTGAGCTGCGTTAGAAAAATCCAACACAACTATCCACAAAGGCCTACACTGAAGTGAAAAGAGCAGTATAAGATCATCAGTGCATTTCATATCCCTAAAGGAATTTGGGGCCTATTTTTAAGAAGTGTCACTAGCTGCAAGTGACCGACAGAAAATGGTGCCAATGCCAGGAGCCTCACCCTGTTCAAATGGCAGTGCAGGCCGTTGTGCAGTATGGAATGGAAGTTCTCAAGGCGGCTCCCGTGGAAGGCGTAGATGAGGTCTCGCTCTCCCTTGGTCTCGGCAAACTTGGCATTCATTTGATCGCAATACACGATCTCAAAGAGGTAGTCCGGAGCAGGAACCGCAGCTCCAGATATCCCTGTGAGTTCTTGGATCTTCTCGTACTTAAAAAGAGGAAGGAATATGAGTGTCGGTTTATGGGGTTAGAACACTCACTGGATATTTTGCTTGCCATCCCTCAGTCTTTCACGTTGCTTTATGTATTTTGATTAAACTTTCTGCGTTAGAATTCAACACTGTCACAGTTCAGAAGTGAGAATTCTGGCAACTCCTTGCCAGCAAAGCTAAATCCCAATTCTTCTTTCTAGAAAAAAAAAAAAAACCAACCCTGAATTGTGATTATTATTTAATTGATGATTTAAGGACAGTATCACAATTCGACCATGCCACTTTGGCTACTAAGACGATATTCATCAGCTGGTCTTGGAAGAGGAAAAAAAAGTGAAAACAGAAGTTGTTTTCGTCTTGCTGCTAATCTCTACAACTGCTGTGATCCCTGTTACAGAAGTTCCTCAGTGGCTCTGAACCTTTACATTTTTGGGGCAGTATGCAGAAGCGCAAAGTTGTCTTTCGCAGTGAGAAGCAGCCCCTGGCTCCAAGAGTTGGACGATCTTGGTCTAGAACATGCAGGTATGTGCTACGTTAATGGGAGTAACCAAGTCCAGTCACTGCCCATCATCAACTACTGACTGTGATAATTATGTTTTCCAAGTAGTGTTCCTGAAAATCCCACTCTATATACAGAAAAAAGATGCATTCACATTGAACTGTCATGGTCTCACAATAACCAACTAACTTCTTGCAGGAGGAAATACTTTCTGAAGCACAAGGTTGCCTGAAAAGACAAATTCTAATCAGACTTTCATAATTCAAAACTTACCTCCTGTTTCTTAGTACTTTGTATCATGAAGACCTTAGATGATAAAATCCAACTAAACAAATCCCAGGTCCTTTTCTCTGTGTTTGGAACAGACTCCAGAAGTTCTTTCAGGCTTGGTAGAGCGTTGGTATCTGCAAGCTAACAAGACAGGCATTTAGTACAAGGTCCTTCTTTTCATTATGATTAAACAGAGACCTCTAGTGAAAACAAAACAATATTTCACCCTAATAGGTTGTAAACTCAAAATCAGTTTCTGCTCTGAGATATAAACATTTGTATCCAGTCTGTGGGGAAAGTTTCTCACTTGTTCTAAAAGCAAATACCAGGCAAGTTATAAATATTTATATTTACGAAGAATATCTGCAAGGTACATACAAGAATAATCAAACAAGCTCAGGTCCTGAAAGAAAACAAGCCGTCACAATGCAGTATCTGCAGAGGGGTAGACGCGGGGGCCGTGTAAAACACAAACCCTTCAAAATTCATTTCAATTTCACGTAGGGCAAGCCCTTCTAACGCTTCAGATCCCAGCGCTGGATTTGGAAGTTTCCAAGCACGGGTTTATTGGTCAGAATCCCAAATGTACTTTAAAACCTGGATTGCCTGACTGGATAAACGACTCACCCCGCTTTATTCGTGCCCCTGAGGTGCGGCTGCCCCCACCTCGGAGGGCAACCCCGCCTGCTGCCCCCCCACAACAGCGCAGGCGCCTCGGCCTGGGCTCCCACGTCCCGCTCGCCCTTTCACAAGGCAGTTTTCTCGCTCCAGAGGCAGAACCCCGCGTCCCCGGTTCGGATGCAGGCCCCCGGGCCGGGGGCGCCCGCACTCACCAGCCCCTCGAAGTCCTTGGTGTCGCCGCCCGCGTAGCGGCCCGGGAAGGGCCTCAGCGCCGAGTCGCGCTTGTAGCTCTGCAGCGCGGCGGCGAAGAGGCTGCACCGCAGGTCGGCGGCCAGCGGGTCCCTCCCCGCCGCCTCCCTGACGCGGGTGGCCGCGGGGCCGGGGCCGGGCGGTGGCATGCCCGGCGGGGGCTGCCGAGCGGCTGCCGCTCCAGGGAAGCGACAGATCCCGCCCGGCCGGCGTCGCCCCTTCCGCCGGGGCCGCGGCCTGGTCCCGCCGCTCCGCCCCGCCCCGCCGCCTCCGCCCGCCCCGCCGCCTCGGTCCGCCCGCGGCGGGGCTCTCCTGTCCCGCATGGCCGGGCCCCTGGGGCCGCGGCTGCGCCTGTCCCCCGGGGACGGGCAGGAGGGAGGCCTGGGGGAAATGGCGCCTTCCCCTCGGGTGGAGAGCGGGAGGGGGCCAGGGGGGAATGGCGCCTTCCCCTCTGGTAGAGACCTGGGGACCGGTACGGGGGGAGATGGTGTCTTCTCACATAGAGACCTGGGGAGGGGTACAGGGGGGAATGGCGCCTTCTCCTCAGCAGGAGACCGGGACAAGGTGGTGGCCGGTGGGGCAGGGAGAACATGGAGGGGAAGCCCAGCAGTCCAACACCAGTGCACCGTGACTCCGCGGCAGGACAGTGTGCTGGGACGTGAGGTGCCCCATGGCCCTGTCAGGCGGCTCGTGCCCTGCCCCTGGCACAGCCTCAGGAGGGTCCTGTGCCCCTGGCCCCGGCTGCTGGGCCACAACAGATGCAAACTCCCAGCCTGGGCATTGCATTCATGCGAAACAGCATCTGAGTAGCCAGAATGGCTACTCCAAGGAGACTGTATTAGCCCTCTCATCTGGCGAGACTGCTTTTTGTGTAAAATTTGGTGTTACGTAGCTGATTTTCACAAACTGTTATGTGATAGTCAAAAGCACATAGATGCCATTACTCCTTAGCAGTTCCCTTTATCAGCCAAGCTTGTAGACTTGAAGAATGAATCCAGGGTTGTTTGGGTCATCTCCCGCAGGCTGGCGTTGCAGAATTGAGGGAGAGGAATTTACTTTTTAATTGAACCTCTTACACAATGTCGCCTGAGATTGGGGCTTAATCTTCCCCTCTGAAATACTGGCACAGTGTTAGCGCTCTGAGGCATCTCTCCAGTTCCAAGATGTATTAGAAGTCACCATCGGCAGGGTGGAGGTCTCCTCAACCCGAACTCTGTCTTCTGAGTGCAAGTTACTTAGACTGACCGATTTAGGAAATGTATAGCCATATTAGATGTCTTCTAACACCTCTCCTGGTTTCTTCATTCAGGAGGGATATTGTACATGTCCATGGAGTAACTGATACTGGCACCGCACATGTAGACTATTGCAGATGCTCAGGAAAATGTTAAGGTCGCTTGTGGATACCTGTTATTGGGCTCTCATCCTGCAACTGGATCTCCAGAGATGCTCTTGCTCCTTTTCTGAGCTGTAATTTGCAGCCTTACTCATATGAACAGGACACCAGCTGTATTAAATATCATCTAATGGGGAACTGGTATCAAGGCAAATAAAATGTGAACTTCATTGCTAAGTGCAGAGTTCATATTCTTACTCACCCACTTGAATGGCTTGGGAGCGTAAGAAGCTTTCATAATTCTGGATAGAACTGAACAGATCATAGGCTGGGCACCGTTACATTAAAGTGAAAATTATTTCACGACGGGGTATATAAATTGAATTGAGTTGTAGGTTTGTTTACTTGCTTTTTACAGTTTTATCAAAAATGCATCTTTCAATAACAGCTGCATGAACAAGCCTGCAATATGAAGCCATCAATTCTCAGACAGCACGCATACTTGCTTGGGTCTGACATATTTAATGGCAACATGTAGACAAAATGATTTAAAGGTACCTTTGGTTTACGTTTCCCAATTTACTAGATACCTGTACACGTTCTTATCTTTAAAATGTTATCCAGCCTGTGGAGTCCATGCTATTTTTTCCTTCCTGACATATTGGTAATGGATTATTATTGTGCAGGTTTTGGCTGAAACCTCGAAATCTAGATTTTGTCAGCTCTTTGTGGAACTTCTCACACCGACGGAGCTTTGTCCGAGTGTCACAGCCAGCATGTTTCCAGTTCCCCGCTGTATTCTGTGCTCTTGGCTTTCTTAGATTGGGTAGCAGCCATGCTGCGCTGGGTCCAGAGGATCTCCTGCACACCGCAGCATGGATGAGCCACTGGTAAGAAGAGGTCTGGCACCACACAAAGCTTTTTTCTCAGGAGTTATGTAAATTGCTTGGGCTTGAAATGCAGCCAGAGAGATTCCTTTCCATATTTCTATATCCTTGAGATGATGTATTTTACTTTATCTGATGTGGTGCCTTAATCTGCTGTAAATATCTGATATCTCTGACAGGCTGTTAGTGACATTGTTCAGTGATTGAGCTCAGGACTTGTTTATTATCTTGCATTATATTAAATTGTTCAGTGCAATCCCTTTGAAAATCTAATTGGCTGATTTCAGTCACTAATAAATCATTAGATGTAATAATTTTCAGCAATGTTAAAGAATAGTATTAGAAAATGGTAGACATGTCTCTTTTAGCACCTTCGGGTGGAATTTTGCATTGCTATTTTGAGCTCTTAAATTGGTATAATTCCACTGTCCTCGTTTAAAACACCACTTATTGTGGTAGAGAAGAGAGGAAGTGTGCTTCTGATATCCCTGGCATGTAGCAAAAGGTGTGTGGCCTCCTGTTCAGGACTTCTATGTGACAGGCAGCATGCTGCGCCTCTTATCTCACAGCGTGCCTGGGCCGTGGTTTTGGGGCATGGTATGGTGCGGAGGGCAGGACATATATGGCATTGGCAACTGGGGCTTTGCTGTGGGGAGCGGGTATCCTGGCGTGCGGTTAAGGAGTGGGGATGGGCAATAATCACCGAGGAGAAGCTAGAAGAGAAGGACAGTGTGGTGAAATGGGATGGGAGAGCTGGAGGGAAAAGGGTTTCCTTGGAACCACATCACTTCTGGAGATGCTGGGCTCACCGTGCCACCACTGTTATATTACCATAAGGGAGTCTCCCCGAGTGAAGTGAAGGCCTTTTGTTGACTCATCCTGGCATGAAGGAATTAACCCAAAATAGATCTGAAGCAC
The DNA here is from genome assembly GCF_963921805.1 of Phalacrocorax carbo. Classification (NCBI taxonomy): domain Eukaryota; kingdom Metazoa; phylum Chordata; class Aves; order Suliformes; family Phalacrocoracidae; genus Phalacrocorax; species Phalacrocorax carbo. Next base: position 3,743,681 of record NC_087519.1, on the reverse strand, counting down.
CCCTGGCATCGTAATAGTTAATGGAGATTCTAAGAGCATTGATCCAAAACTGATGCCTACCTTTGGGACTTCAAATGGATGGCGCTTCCATTACGGCAAGCTCAGCTGAGTTAGGCAATGACAGATATTGATGAGATAACAAGTTTGCTGTATCGATGCTGACCGAGCGCTGTCTGGTCAAACTCATCTAACACCAGACTAAAACCCTGTTTTACAAAGCGGCCTCTAAGCCAGAGATAAGTACTGAAAGCTTTTGGTGCCGGTTTTAAGGGAGGTGCACGCACCTGTGTGTGCTGGTGATGCTGAACATCAACCCGCTGTAGACTCGGGCCTGCAAAATATGTGAGGATAAGCCAGGATATAGTCATCGTTCATTTGGAGGGGAAGCACAATTCCCCCTTCATTTTGGCTACAGCAGATAAGGTCTTCCAGCCTGTGCCTCGCAGAAGCCCCAAACCCAGGTGATCTCATCTCATCTCATCTCATCTCATCCCTCTCCCGACAGCTCTAGCAGGCACTGTGTTGGCAAGGCTTTGGAGTCAGAAGAGATACGTAACAGCTGCTGTTTTAGCTTGCGCGTTGCTGCTTTTTAATTAAGTGCTGCGAGTATGTGCCGTGGGCTGGAGGCTGAGATTCAAAAGCATCTTTCCAGTCCTCTTAAAAACAACCCGATGAGCAGCCTTTGAATAATATGGTGTACACCTCAGCATCTCTTAACGACTGCACCCCACTCCGCCAAGCTAGCTTGTGCACTTTTGCACCCCTGCTTGGAGCGCTTCTACCCTTCGATACGTACAGGCAGGCAAGACTGGCTGGGGGCACTTGCAAGGAGCTCTCTGGTTTTTTTTGAGATATGCCCTTCAAACGTATTTCCCTTTTCCAATTTTATTTTCCTAGATAGAAAAGCTATTCTCGGTGGTTTGTTATGGTTCAGTGCAAAGATGGTTTTGTAAAAGGTTCCGACAGGTTCATTGCCAGTGGAGGAGTTTGAATAACGTAGCTGTACAGCTTCTTATGAAATTGAAGATCTGCTTATTTAACATAGGCTGTAATAAAAATAGTTTCTGGTGTTGGTGGATGCATTTCAGCAGAGCAATGTGGTTTAAATGTCTTCATTTAATTCCAGTGTATTTAAAATTGATCTCATGGACCGGAAAAGAGATTTTTTTTCCCCTTAACTAGGGTCTGTGAAGGAAATTAATGTAGGGAAGGGAAAATAGAAATACAATACTACACTCAGTGAAACAAATGCTTATGATGGAGGGGTTCGTTACTTGCTAGCACCACTGGAAAAGCCAGCTGTATAAGGTATGTTTTATTATAGAATTAACCTTGACCTAGGGTTCAAAGAGAAAGGTTAGTTTGAAATAAATCAGTAGTATGGTCAGGTCACTTCAAAGAGTCTAAAGCCGAGCTTGAAGATTACATGCTGTTTATGTGTGTCCAGTTGGAATAGAACATATGGTAAAGATAATAGAAGTAAACTATTTATCTCTCATCCCCCCCCCCCCCCCCCCTTAGGATTTAACGCCTTTTTGTCCTTTACGTATATATGCTGCAGGGGATGTTTTTGTCCTGAGAGATTTATTGAAAACAGAAATATGGAATAAAACAACCTTCTTAAGTCAGCTGGGTAAAATAGTCTTGCCTTTAACATTTTCCAATTGCTCAGATAAAAGTAAGAACTGTTTTGGAAATAGTCATATGAACGTGATGAATCATATTTCTCTGTCACTTGCCTCGATGAATTCGTGTAGTCAGAAGAAAATCAAAACAAAACGTGGTCACCTCTGAATGACTGTAGTTCTAATCTAAAAGCAGGACCCAATTTAATTGTTGCATGTGAGTTACATGGATTTAAGAGCTTCCCTAATACCAGATAATTCATGCAACATCGCAGCAAAACGGGCACGGGTATCCCAGCTAGCAAAGGGAGTGGGAAATGAGGCTGGTTAAGCAGTTCACTCAAAGCCACTCATGATCTGTAGCAAACCCCAGATTAGTCCTCAAGGCTGCAGTTGATTCCAAGCCTTTTTGGGGGAGAGGGCCAGAATCTCACCTCGAATTTCCCGAATGCCAGTTTGCTGCTCTAATCACAAGACTGTCCCTTACCTTTTGGCCCATGTGCCCTTACTCTTTTGCTCTTTGTTCAGTAAGAAAGATATCAGGACTTGAAATGTGGCGTGTCCACCAGTCATTTTAGTCCACGTTCAGCTTTGTGTGGGTCACTACATAGGGAAAATAAAGGAAGTGTTCACTTCATCCAGACGCATCAGAGGATACACAGTGCTGTCAGTTAATTACTGCTAGATGGCAATTTTCCAGAGCTTTCTGATGGCTTATGCCTATGATCAGGCAGCCCTTTTGAGTTATTCGGGTGAAATTCAGGAACAGCTCCACTGAAGTGAGTATAGTTTTCACTAAAAAGCACGTGTGAAGCGAGCTGGGCTTACAGTGTCCAGAAAGGCAAGGCAGATGCCGTAGTGAGCTGGCATTCATTGTCTCAGACATGTGGGTTCTCCTGATTTGAATTGCTGTAGCGTGTGACGTGCGAGGCCGACGCTGGAGTTTTGTGGCTTTTACAGAGGAGCGGTGGGAAGAGCAGGGCTGGGGGCATTGCTGGGAAGCAGAGGGGTTCTTGTGCTGAAATTAAAACCAGCTGCTGAGCCGAGACATGGTCACTCTGTAATAGCTTTGCTCCACAGATTAGTTTTTCCCTAATGTGATCCATGCAGTGTGCAGATAGTAGCACATTTTAAGATTTATGATAGCCTGATTTTTCCCATTAATAGGGAAATCTGAAAATTATCCGTTTTAAAGCAATTGCTAAACAATAGGAAGGAGCATGCTTGTTAAAAGTGAACATAAAAGTGAGCTGGGTCTATCTTAGGGTGCTGAGCCTTTGATAGATTTGCTCCTTACAGCAGTCTTTGATCTGACACACTAGAAAATAAACTCGGTGGGAGACTGGATATGGGATATAGAGCAGTTCACCTCCAGGTCACAGGCTCCAATCCAAGCCAGGTCAGGAGTGAAGCCTCTGGGTCAGCTTTGGCAGGGGCTGGGGGAGGCAGCGCCCCTGACGCCTGCACTGCACCTGCTTGGTGAGCACAAGGAGAGCACAGGTCTGCAGGGCCACTGTCACCCTCCGCCAAACACCTGCAGCAAAGGAGGGACCTATTGCTTCTTCCCTTGCTCCCAAATGACAACTTTGCAGCTTTTCCAAGGAGATAAGTGATGCGATCCTGCATGTAGCCAGCCAGAGTGCACATCCCCAGGGCAGCACAGGGGCTGCATTGGGATTTGGCTCTGGGGAACGCTCTTGCTGGAGGAAGCTGTGGGCTCTGGCATGGGACGTGTGCGGGTCATGCCCAGCCTTGCACTGCAGTCTCTGTGTTCTCCTTCATCTTCTCAAAAATGCCTGTTATTTGTCAGGTAATCTGGGCAAAAGAGAAGGCTTCAGAGTACTCGTTATCAGTCCTGTAAGAAGAGACCCATGGATATGCAACAGCTCTCCTGGAGGCAGCAACATCTCCTGGCAAAGCACTGCTCTGACATCTTCGTTGGCACGATAGGCAGCTCTGTAAATTGCTCTTTAGGCTAGTATTGCCACGCTATGGCGCGAGGTGACAGTGGTTGTTATGGGCCAGATTCCCTTGCTGATTAAAACGGCTGGCGGCATACAGTGACACCAAGCTGCTTTGAAGCTTGCCTAACTTGCCCCTCCAGCCTACTGTTGGCAACATAGGAATAACCATAAATGCTGTTCCGTCACCTGCTTCTGCTGCAGCCGAGGCAAAGAGAGGTGGCAAGGGCTTGTCTATGCCCAGGAGACCCTGGATGCTGCAGGTGCCCCTGTGGGAAATGCAGCTTTGCAGCCCCAGGGCTGGGCATTGCAAAGGGGGCTCACGGCCACCCTGCCTGTCCTCCAAATGTGACGCTGCCCAACGCCCCAAGCAGAGGATGTTGTGTACTACCCCAAGGTTGTTTTTTCGTAGTGTTTTTCCATGACCCTGACGCAAATCATGAAGGGCCATTATCTCAGAAATATTTAAGGCCCTATGTCTCCCCGCCTCAGAGGGCTGATTCCAAAGGGAAAGTTCTGCAGCTCATGTACCAGGTCACAAATAAACTGAGCTCACGGCAAGCACTTACCAAGGGTTATTGTAAGGCATGTGGGAGAGAAACAAATTAAATACGAGAACTGAAAAGCTTGGGGTTTCTTACTGTTGGGGAAGTCACAAGTTTCTTTCTGATGATTGCAGAAAGCAGAAACAGGGTTTTTGTTGCACTTCAGTCAGATTGGGGGAGCTGGTTCTGTTTTGTCTAGTACAAGAGAGAGCTGCCAAGACTTATCTTTGTGGGGTGTTCAGCAGAAAGGGAAACACAAGTGAGAAAGGTCTGGAATCTCATGTAGCTCTGGCCAAAATAACGTTATCTGAAATAACTGGTTATCTGAGGTTTGGCCAACCCCCACTCTGCATGAGACTCTCAATGCCAGACTAGAGCTGTAGGGATAAATAGCAAGATCCAGGCTGCCTGCTAGGGGACTCTGCACCTAAAAACTGCGTTTCTGAGCCCAGAAGAGCAGTCTGGACTGGCTCCATTTGGACCTGAATGCCTCCGCACAGTCAATGGTGGGAGGTGTGCACTTTTTTGCAACCAGATTTTGCTTCCCTTTTAAACACCTGTCATCCTCTTTTATACATTTTTTCATGATTCAAACCAGCATATGACAGATGCGTATTGCAGGAAGGCCACGAAGCCTTTTGCTTTAGAGGTGAGGGTAAGCAATGAGCTGTGAGATTGGCAGCAATCTGCCCAGCAGGAGGTCAGGGAACCGCTGCGTAGATGCAATTTCCCGTGGCACGAGGCTGTGCGAGGGGCAGCTCGGTGCCGTCAGCTCCTGGGGGCAGTGGGGACCTGGGGGCCTCCACACAAGGTGGCAGAGGAAGGGAACTGGAAATTAGAATGTGAATGACATAAAAAATTCTAAAAGCAAGATCCATGAGCTGGATGATGGTGGATGAACCTTCTTGCTTCTCAGGACTGTTTAATCTCTATATTGAGTGGGCTGCATATCTATGGTGCTACTTCAGCACTGTGTGAAGAGTATGTAGGGAGCTGCCTGAGCAATCCCGCTTCTGCTGAGCTCCACCGTACCCAACCCAGGACCCAGATACTCCTGTCCACACCCTCGCTCCAGCCTTATGCTTCTGCAATTCTCGGCTTTGTGGCATCGGAGAGGATAAAGCAGCACTTAAAGGCAAGTTTTCCTTGGAGAGGCCCAGCCTTCCCCTGCGTCTGAGCATCCCATCTGCTGCGTTGCTCTTTTTTTGTGACAAAAGATGCCTCTTTGGAGTGAAAACAGCAAAAGGAGGGTTTGGCGTGTTAAGCGGCGTGTGTTGTACTTGCTTTAGGTCTCCTCGTACCGGGGAGGGGATCGTGCCCTGTGCTGGTTTCCATTTGCCGGCTGATGGCAGCAGTGCATCTGCACAGGGGGACCGAGCAGGCAGCTCTGGGCAGCTGGGCCAGGCCAGGCAGCTCTGCCTGCTCACCTGCCTCGTCCCTTTGCTGCTGTGACCACATTGCCCCAAATACTGCAACGTAGGGTTATAACGCAGCTTCCCGCCGCCCTGGTGCGAGCCAGCGGTTGCCTCGGATCAAATGAGTCATGCACAGGAGCTTTATCGAAGAGCGGTATGGAAATGTCTGCTGCTTCGGAGGGGAAACTGCAAGAAACTTTCCTTGTCTGTACACCCACCTGCTGATTTGTCCCCTTCAAGCACAGCAGAACCAATGAATCATCTCCAAAAATAAATGCCAGGCGCTGAGTTGTTCCAAAGACAAGACTGGTATTTCCTTCGGGAGCCAGGGAGTGACGGGGCGATTCCCTCTCCCTCGGAGGGGCGGTGGGGTTTGCCCCGCTGTTATCCTGCTGTTCCCTGGGATGCGTCAGTGCACGGCATTATGTTTAAAGGATAAGAATAGTCCTCTCTTGCCTTCTTAAACACAAACAATGGTTTTAGGGGAAGAAAGAGGACAATACGCTATCGTTATGTTGTTCCCCACCTCAGCCTCGCACTGAAATATTTAAGCTCCTCCATGAATAATGCAGCTTCAGCCCCTAGCCTGTTTTGCACTTCACACTAACCCGGCCCATAAAACAACAGGAGTGCTCCCGGCATACATTATGCCATATAGGACATCTCCCACTGAGCAAAGCTTTGTCTTCACCGCCACAAAGGCTGTTGGGATTTTTTCACTGTCTCCAAGAGAGATAACGAGCGTGAGAGCTCTTGCTTTAAAATATTAGTTGAAACAAGTCACCTGTGGTTTTTCACCTGGTGCTAACTAGCGCGGTCCGCACCGCATCTTCCACTTACAGCTGATCCTGTGTAGTTTCCTTTTTATCACACTGCCATGCCCTATAGCAGGAGAGCTATACGGCACTTAATCTACAGGAAAAACATGCCGTATTTAGCTGACGGGCAAAGACAAAATGAGCCGGGTCAGTAGTCTGCACCTTCACAACAACTGCATTTGTGTGATTTAAAGAAAAACTTGCTGGGTGATTGTGTCGATTGAGTCTCTCTCTGAGCAGTTTCGCGCTGTCATAATCAGTGCCTGCAAGTATTAGAGCTGATTTACATCCAACTGAGAGCGGTCAGGTATTGTCAGTACTGGGAGAAAAAGTAATACATTAGGAGTCAGGATTGCTCCGCAACCCAAAATAGGAATTATTTCTTTCTCTTGGCTAGGAATTAGGTACCTAAGAGGCAGAAAGGAGCAGCGGCAGCATGCTATAATGGCTCGGGGCTCACACATACCGTAACATACAAACCATATCCCTTCCCATGTCCTCGTAAAGTTCAAGAGAGATTTTCGTAGCAGTTTAATAACATTACTATTCAAAAGAGGACCCCGTTGGTGTCAGGTTCAGTTGCTCCCAGCCATGCTGTGCAGAGCTCTCCCTTCCTCAAAGGAAAAGCAAAAATGAGGCAAGAGGGGGAAAAAAGTGTGCCCCCCCGGCCCGCCTTCCCATGAAGATAGCCTTACACTCACCCTAAACTACAAAGGTGAGGCTCTTGATGAATTTTGGGCTAAAAGGAGCAATATGTCTCCCTGGACATCTGGTTTGTCGTCAATAATGACATTAGGATCTGTCACATAGGAATTGCCATCTGTGCTCCGGTCGGAGGCCTTTCAAAGGGAAGGAAATGGGAGGGTGGAGATCAAGGAATGGTTTGCTGCAGGGAAGAGTGACTTGCAAGCTCCGGAGGCGCACGTGCCCTTCCTTCAGCTCTGCAAATCACTCCATTCCTCCATCAGCTCAAGGACAACAGTAGAAAAACTGTGGGTTTTGGAAAAATCGTGGGAAACCTCTGCTGAAGGGAGGAGATTAAGTGGGAATAGGTGGGATTTTCTGCAAGGTGGCTAAAAAAAAAAGGGCCATACTGAGTGAGTGCAAAGGTTCACCCAGACCTGAACCCTCTCCCCAGCAAAAGAGGAGGGTGATGCTCAAAGAATAAAGCAGAAGAGAAGCCTGCAGGGTGTTCGTGGTATGCTCTGCAGCCTCCGTTGTGCTTAGGGACTTCCCAGGTTAGGTGTGGGATGTCTGAGTTGAAGGGAATCGACCAAGCTCTGAGGTCTGGTGCGAACTATGGCAGCACAGAAAGCAAATTAAAAGTAGTGCCTGGACAGGGGGTATTGCCCCACTTGCAGACTGCACACATCAGGCTTTGACTTCTGAAATGAAGCAAGGTTACAGCTTGCCTTCCGCCGCACGCTGTGTGCTGGCGCATCTCCAGAGCCTGCTGCTCATGATTCCCATGCAAAGATTGTGGTAGTGACTCCCAGGGCTGTCTCAAGTGGACAAGAACAGAAGAACCAGAGACCTAAAGAAGCTGGAAGAGGTTTTCCAGCTGCTGTGTGATTTTTTTTTTTGCATCATCTGGGTTACACCACCTGCTAACCCTCTCCCAAACCAGTGCTGTTTGGAAAGATGGGTGTCTCCAGAATCCCACCTGCTGCCACGGCTGCAAAAGCAATAACATTAAAAGCTCCAGGGACCTAGTGATGCTATTTTCCACATGTTTTGTTTTTCTCTTTATTAGCTAGGTCTAAACTTTGTCCATAGAAACCTAAGATTAATCCAATCACCAGCCCATCAGCTATTTATTTAAAGAGGTAAGTCCTCATCTTGTATTTTGGCCATCAATCCCCATTAGTTTCCCTGTATGGTTGATTGAATAGTCCATTGCCTGTACTAATAAGCACCCATTAGTTGTCCCACAGAGCTTTAGTTTTATTAGAAACAATTCATGTCAGTCTAGGCCAGATGAAATGCTTTTAGCTGGATTGTTTTGATTGCATTACTTGGAAGGTGGCATATGAGCGCCTGGAAGGTTAGAGATGCAGCATCTGACTGAGCTGCTTTTGCACGTACGCAATGCAGGAGAAATGCAGATGATATGGTTGTGAGCAAGGCGAGGATTTGCTGCAAGGGCACGCAGAGCATTTAAATCTGCAGAAATGGCTTTTTGGTTTGCCCCATTTGGGTCAGTCTAGAAGGAATCTCCAAGGATTTGAAGCAAATGTTCCCATCACCTTCTGTCTGGCTTTGGACTTTCGAACGCCGGTGAATCTCAGGACTTGCCATTGGTGTTTCTCTTCCTTTTTCATTCTCCTTCTTCATTCCTCACACCACAAGCTCAGAAATTCCCCTTTTTGCAGCATTTTGAGCTGCAGTAAGCTGTTTACAAGCAATTTGGCTCACCGCTCTGCAAAAAAAAAGTGTGGAAGGCAGGAATTGCTGCAAATCACTATTCAGCTGCTCTTCATCATGCCAGCTCTGGCTTCCATCTACCTGACAGCCCCGCTAAAAGGATAATAATGCTTTAAAAATTAGAGTCAGCCGAACAACTACTTCATAAATTCATGGCCTTACCCTGATACTTTCCAGAAGTTTTTCTTTCAGATGAAGCCAACGTCAGACCTTGGATTCCTTCCCTTTGGAAATGCTGCTGCTTTTCTACTTTCTGAGTGCTCGCTGGGTCACCCAGCTATGCAAAGGAGGTTACCAATTATCCGTCATTAGCTCAACGTAAACAAGCCTTGCTTCCGGATAATCTTGTGATCTCTCCTTCAGAGAACATGGGATAATCTCTCCGTGATATTGTCTCATTGTGGGATTTTGTCCTCGATAGATAAACTGGTCCTGAAATCCTATTAAGAGCTATTCTGCCCCCCCTGAAAAGAGACACAGATGAAACCAACTCCTGGCAAACTCAGAAAAGACCCTTAGCTTTGTCTACCTGATGGGAAACAGCTCTGTTTTGCAGCACCTGATTCCATCTGATTCCATTCTGAAAGCAATTGAAGATCTAACATAGCCCCGGCTTTTATATGGGACTGATGGTTCTTCTCAGCTCATCAAATCCACCTCGAGCTACCAACGGGCAACCGTGGCAAATATGCTGGGGCCTTGCTCGAGCCGTGGTGGGAAGGCAACGCTTGGTGGAAAGGCTGGCTGAGTGGGTCATGTAGCATCTTTTCAGTCAAAGGCAGGTCCTATCCATGTCAAGGGATGAATTCCACATACCCCAAAGGTGTGGAGCACTAGAGGAGCTGGGCAGGAGAGCTCCCACCGTTGCCAGCCAGAGGTGAGGTTCAGCTTTATTGTTCTGCTTCATAATTTGGGGAATCTCATCAGGAAGAGTACCTGGCTGGCACCTTCCAGGATTTTCAGCCTGGTCCCCTAAAGAAGACCTCTTAGTCTGTGTGTCGTTCTACCAAAATAACTCTGACCCCAGTGTCTGACTGTCTGTGTGGAGAGAGGGACAGAGCTGTCTCTCCAGCTTTCAGGTTTCATAAAATAGAGATTTCCATCCCTGGAGATGCGAAATGGCTCTGCAAACATTAAAGCCACTGTAAGACCTAATGTTTCATGCCCTTTAAACTATCCTGGGAAGTTCTGCTTTAGCAGAGGGGCTGTAGAGGGAATATTTGCTTCTTATTGTAGCTGAGGAAATGTGAAAGCCAGCAACTTGGCCAACACTGAGCCCTCCACAGCTCATGACATGGGTAGCTCAGTCCATGCCCCCTCTCCTCTTTCCTTCCCAGCTCCATGCACCCAGGGCAGCCGTCCTGACCACATGCCCCAGCACCATCCACACCCAAACAGGAGCAGTGGAATCCTTGCCCTTGCCTTGTTGCGTACAGAGCAAAAGAGGGACCGAAAAGCATCTCAGTGGCCCAGCTGGAAGGTGGACCTTCGTGGGCGCTGAGCTGGTGCTCTGACTCCTATCAGAGGAGCCTGCTGCAAAGCAGTTAGCCGAGACCACGTGGAGATGCTGAGCACGGCCAGGACGAGGCTGCTTGGTGTCTCTCACGTACCTGGGTGCAGCATCATCGGCCATCAAAAACTGCGTGTGCAAACGTTGTCCTTGCTTGACTTCTTGGATTGCGAGGAAGAAGGATCGCTGCACTGATGGATGCTTGGTGGCCTTCTTGCACTTGAGTGGTAACACGTTGCCTTTTTTCTTGTACAAAAATGTGGTAACACAGCACTGCTGTTTTCCCATGAATAAATTAAATCAATAACAAGCATCCCTAACTCAGATAAAAACCACCTCTGTCTTTAAAGGTACCCAGGTCTTCCTATGCCTGCGATTAAAGAGGAGCCTTGCAGAGAGGAAGCTTAATAATACACAGTGGAGGTCAGGCTCCAGGGAACCAGAAAAGGTTATTAGGATCCGCATTTCCTTGCAGCACAGTTTTGTACCCTGCTTAAGTCAGGAGTTTATTATTAATAACAATATTTTGCATGACTACACCTCCTCAGACATGAAGCCTCAGAGCCCTTTGCATGGTGGCGGTGTGGGTTTTAGCCCAGGTTTCTCCTGTGGTTTACTCTTTAATCGGGGTGGGGGGCTTGTTTTAACCTTTTGGTGCCTGTTCTTAGAGGCACAACAGAGAAATAGAGAACGTATTTTTGAGTTCCGAATCTGAAAATGGCAGTGCATTGGCTGGTTTCCCATAGCAGGTTCGTGCCTCTTGGTTGACATGTAGATTTTTAAGATGCAAAGAAATATTGTCTTAGCAGCAGCCTCCCAGACACCACTGCAATAAATACAAACTGTATCTTTTTAACAATCCCTGCTTACTCTCCAAATTTAGGGTCTTTATGCCATTAAGGAAGCTATGACAATAAAAGAAAAACAAATCCATCAGTTCTGAGGGGAGTTTGAAAATGTTTATTAAAAGGAAGGAAGATTTGATAAAAAATATTGAGTGAGGTATAAAAATGAAATCTCTTGTTTTAGAAATCTGACAACTCCAGCAAAGTCAAATTGCTTCTCAAGGGATGTTGCCAGGAAGAGGGAGCCTACCCAACTCTGGGATTCATATAAAAGGAAAGTAGTCTATGTTGTCTTAGATTTTTGGGGTTTTTATTTACTCAGAGCAGTGAAGGACTCCAGTCCCTGCTGTGCATCTGTGGGGTTGTGCACGGACACCAGTGTCTCCCCATAGCTGTTTTCATGTCTGGAAATAGTGACGGTGATCTGAGTCTCTTGGGTTCTTTTCCTTCTTGGCATTTTTGCTTTTGGCCTTCTCCAGGCTTCGGGAGGCAAGGAGGTGCTTTCCCCACGAGTCATGAAGCACATCTCTGGGTCTTTGAGATGTACAAGAAGGGATCTTCAGGCTTCTCCAGTTTTGGGAGAAAAGTGTAAATACAAATATATATGAATATATCTCATATAATAAGGCCCATTCCCTTCCAGTGGTGTGTTGCCTTGTCCCTCCAGTCCTACGCTGCCCAACCTTGTCTAGTGCCAATCAATAATTTCCCTTGGTGAAAACAATAAATTTACCCCTGTAGATTAATTTTGGTGGGGCTGCAGCAGGGTCTGGGTCTGGCACATCTGCCACCAGCGGAGCCACGAGCAGCTGGGAGAACAGTCTCTTCCTCCTCACCGCAGCAACCACTGGGACTGTTACATGTCTCCTGCTCAGCATCGTCACCCGAGGACTGGCAAGCATGAGTCCCATCTTCAAAAATAAATCCATCACAGAAGCAGGGAGCGGATGAAGCCGCTGTAGATATAAAGGTCAAATTATAAAGGCCATGTTAAAATATGCTCATAGGAAATGACAGCTTATAAGTACTCTGTTATCTAATTACTTATGTCAGGCAGATAGGTCTGGACAGCAATTATTTTTAACCTACATCACGCAAACAATTACTGTAGGAGCTTTCCTTGTTCTCAACGTTTTTTTTTAATTATAATTTTTGGGGCAAAACGTAGAACTTGCAGGACAAACAGCTGTCTTAAAGGGTTGGTTTTCACTTTCTCCAGAGTCTGAAGGTGGGGATGCTGCTTTAGTTACTTTTGTTTCCCCCTTTTGCAAAAAATAAACCCTCTGCGTCATAGTCCGCAGGCAGCCTGCAGTGCTGAGCCTTGTTTGCATTGCAGATCGGGGGGCACTGGGCTTGATTTTCCTGCTGACGTTGCTGGAAACGGGCAAAGAATAGAGCCATGGCTGAAGACAGAAATTCCTCACGCAGGAGGAGGGCAGCCCCTGCATCCTGCTGGGTTGGCGAGATGAACGTTCACAGGGTGATTTGGAGAGGCTGAGGGTTGGTCCTTACCCTGCCACAGACTCGTGATATGACCTTGGGCTGGGCATGGGTTTGAGCAAGGGACTGAACCCAGGAGAGGAGCCATGCAGGAGCACATGGGGCTCACGGTCTACGCAAACACACGAGAATTGAGATCACAGTCTCTGACTCCATCTCTAACTGTACTCAGAGCGATGCCACGAGATGACCCTAATCCCAGAGCAACAGCATGGGATGGGAAACCACGTTGCCCTTTTGCAGGCGAGTGTCACAGCCCTTTGCTTCAGCCCGGCACACAAAATCCAGGTCCTCTTGGTCCAGCATCCGCTTCCAGCCTCTGCATGATCTAAATCTTCCCTCATGTTGCTGGAGAAGCTTTATAGCAAAAAATATTTCTCTGTCCCTCATGGAGAGATCTTGGGACCACGTATCACCTTACATAGCGCTTCAGTCTTGGCTCTTTGACCTGTGCCTGGGGGAGCTGCCCCTGTTCTCTCAAGATCTTTTGAATATCAGCAGAGATGTTCATCATCCTGGGGCCTCAAGGAAGGTATTGATCACATATGATGAATTGGCACATGTGTCCTGCAGGAGGAATGATTTATAGTTAATGGATGAAAGATGTAAGAGCTCGTGCTTTCATCCCAGGTCGCTGTTTGTTCCTCCTCCCTGACGTGAGGCTTTTCCTGCCCCAGCAGTGTGGGAGATGCAAAGGAGAGCAAGAGGTGGGCTGCAGGATGCGAACCGGTGGGTGTTGGTGGCACCTTCACCAGGACACAGTCTGGGTCTTCCCAGGTGGCACTGCCAGAGTGGGCAATTAGCTTTTGGGGAGAGGGAAGGTTAAATGAAATGCTGCTTTGGTCCATGGCGCTGAAACCAAGAGGACCTGGTGCAGCAGATGACATAGGAGGATCCCTTGACGAAATAAAGACTTTCTCCAGTTTTCCACCAGTGCTATGGAGCTTAGACAGCCCTTTCATCTGCAACGCAGCCCTGCAGCTCCAGCCGAGCCTGTTACCACCTCAGTCTGAACAGGGCAATGAACCTCGCTCCAGCAGTGCCCTTCCAGACCAGACAGATTTCCAGACCGGGGCGTTTATCCTGCAAGCAGCATTGGTGTTATTATACCAACCGAAACAGCTAACAAGTGGCTTTGGTAAAGATCTACTGGTTTAAATTGAATTTTCCCTCTCTTTCCCACTCTCCAAAGATCTTTTACTTTAAAGAAGCATAATTTGCTTCACCTCCAAGGCTAAAATGTCACCTCCTTTTAGCTTTCCAACTTGGCCTGACTGAGGCATCCCTGAGCAGCGGGTTTGCAGCAACGCTCCAGCCACATGGCATGGAGAGTTACCATGTTATATGGTCCAGAGGCACACGGGTGTGTGCTTGAAGCATCAGCACTAAAAAATACCCGTAGCAGGAGCACTTTGGAGGTCCATAGCTTTGGAGACAAAGCGAGGAAGGAGGAGATGCCACATGCCCCTCGGTCACACCGCTGTCCCAGCCTGCAGGAATTACTGCAAATAGCGATTTATTAAATCTTTGTAAACCCACACAGTATCGCACATCCCCACTGAGAGCTCTTCTCTGTGAGATGTTATTCCAAAGGGCTGCTTCTGATTGATTTTTTTCACCCCCAATTTTTTTCCCTATATGAATGTTTTGGAAGAAAAGCACATTATTCCAAATGCGATTAAGTAATTTGGAAGAGGATTATGGTGTTTTGGAATAACACCCTCTTATTCCAGAATGAGATCAGTCACACAGGGAGTTAATCAGAAACAGCTATTTCCCTCCTCTGGGAAGCCTCCACCACCATGACGAGCAGTTGGAGTACTGGAGTCGCTCCCACCGCCTGCTGCCCGCTGGTGCCTTCTTCTACCCGTGCGGTATAAGGCCAGCCAGTGCATTATGGCTCAATCATTTAGAGATATAATTTAATTATTTCTGGGCTTGACTCTGGGCTTTTTGTAGTAGTGAAGACCTCAGAGGCCTCCGCAGAAATGGCAACGAATAGGTATTTCACGGACTGAAAATCGAGATGATTTGTGAAGGGCTGTTGCCTTCAAGAGATGTTTGCTTCCCCAAAAGCCTCGCCATTCATTTCAGTAAGGGCTGGATCAAACCACACTGGAGGCACCTGCACTCCCGCCCACAGCATCGCTCTTCTCGTCAGCCGCGGGGCTGCGCAACCCCGCTGGCGAGCTCCATCCCTTGGCCGCGGTCGTGAAGGGCATCGGCGTCGCCCATAACGCTGCATCCTCCGCACACACGCCTCTGCAGCTGCAGCCATAGCACTTTGTGATGCAACAATCCAGAAACTGTGGGCTTCCATATGCCACAAATTATATTTTTCATCCTCTGATATGTATTTATTATTGAAAATTAAAGGGTTTCCTAAATTTTTATTTCTGAGCTGGGCCAAACACAGCTTAGACTGCAAGCAATGCATATTTATTTCCAGCTCAAGAAGGAAAAATATAACTTCTTTCCTCGTGTTTCTATAATTTCTTTTCTGTGCATATGCAAATTGCTGGTTTATTTGTGCAAGATTTATGCAGCTAAATGATGGGGAATTATAGAGGCAATTCAGCACTTAGAAAGGAGAGAGACAATTGCTGCAATTTGCTTGTGCCATGCGCTAATTCCTTCAGAAAATGCTTTTGCTCATTTATTTGCACCAAGCACCAATTTCTGCACCCCTAAGCAAGCTGGGGAAATTTTCTCCAGGGTCAATATACTGCAAATGGTATATATTTCTTTCCGCCTGTGCCATCACCTCCCCATAATACTTTATAGCAATTAGTAACAATAATGAAATATAGCTGTGATTTCTCAGTGCTGAAGAAACACAGCCAGCGCTTGTGAATCAAGCACATTTTCTGGTCAAATTGGCCATTTAAGCATGCTGCTCAGGAAGCTTTAAATCCACCTCGATGGATCACTACGAGCTAAGCTCCACGGGGGGGAAAACGCTGTTGGAAGCAGATTTTTTTCCCCTGACTTTTTCACTGCCAAAACTGAACCTGCTCTGCGAGGTGATGCTCACGGGTCTGGGGGAACCTCTCACCCTGGCGCGCGCTGATGCATCGTGCATGCTCGCAGACACCATCCTCGCTGATGCAGCACGATGTTGGCTTGCAAAGCCAACGGCAGCAAGAACTGGGGCATTTCCCAGGTTTCCCTCAACGTACCTGCTGGCTGAGGCTGAGCAGGGAAATCCCATGGGGCTGGGTTCACAGAATCCTAGAATCACAGAGTTATTTAGGTTGGAAGAGACCTGTAAGATCATCGAGTCCAACCACTAACCTAACACTGCCAAGTCCACCACTAAACCATGTCCCTAAGTGCCACGTCTACACGTCTTTTAAATACCTCCAGGGATGGAGACTCCATCACTTGCCTGGGCAGCCTGTTCCAGTGCTTGACAACCCTTTTAGTGAAGCAATTTTTTGTCATATCCAATCTAAACCTCCCCTGACACAACTTGAGGCCATTTCCTCTTGTCCTCTTGCTTCTTACTTGGGAGCAGGGACCAGCCCCCCCTCACTCCAGCCCCTCTCAGGCAGCTGCAGGGAGCGAGAAGGGCTCCCCTCAGCCCCCTCTTCTCCAGGCTAAACCCCCCCAGCCCCCTCAGCCGCCCCCCAGCACACTTGTGCTCCAGACCCTGCCCCAGCCCCGCTGCCCTTCTCTGGACACGCTCCAGCCCCTCAAGGCCCTTCTTGTCCCGAGGGGCCCAAACCTGAGCCCAGCATTCGAGGTGGGGCCTCCCCAGGGCCGAGCACAGGGGCCCCATCCCTGCCCGGCTCCTGCTGGCCACCCCAGTGCTGACACAAGCCCGGGGTCTGGTGGCCTCCTTGGCCACCTGGGCACTGCTGGCTCATGCCCAGCCGGCTGTCAGCCCCCACCCCCAGGGCCTTCTCCGCCGGGCACTTCCCAGCCCCTCAGCCCCAGGCCTGGGGCGCTGCCTGGGGTTGGTGCGACCCAAGGGCAGGACCCGGCACTTGGACTAATGCCTCAGATCCGATGCCCGGATGCAGGATGGAGACAGGACACCGGGATGGAGGTCCGGAGCCCCAGGAACTAACCTGGAGGTCCTGCAAAAGGACTTGTAGTTAAATGTCACAAGACAGCTGGTGCCCAGTGCTTAGGAGAAAGGGAAGTGATTTAGGTTTGGCCATTATCAGAAAAACATGTGTGGAGGACAGGGCAATGAGAAGAGCAGCCGTTTTCTATTAGGATAAGAGTAGGTCAGGTGTAGTTAAAACTGGGTAAATGGAGCAGGAAATGTGGCTGTATATTACTCACCCAAGATATATTGCACACATTAGCTTTGTTTGATCAGGTTATTCGGAGATTCGGTGCTCTGAGTGGTGTTTTAGGGTGGCCAAATCCAGGCTTTGTACTCCATTAAAATAAATATATTGCTAGTGTTTAATAAAGTCACTCAGTTTAAATGTAACCAAAAGTCTGCAAGCGGTCTTTTCTGCAAGTCTGGGGTCCTAATGAATCCATGCCTGCGATGAGCTTTTGAAGGTGGAAGGTGTGATATTAATATTATTTATGTAGCAAAATAATTTATGAATATTCATTTAATGATGTTACCGGCTTCCAATGTGTTTCTGCTCTCGGGAGCTCTAATGGTTTTTCTATCCTGGAAGAGAGTGGCCTCGTGCAAGACCTGGAGGCTTTGCTGCAAGCGTTCGTGGGCTGCCCTGTGCGATAGAATTGTGTCCGAGCTGGTGGAGCAAGGCTTGTCTGAAATTCAGCTATGAAAACTGCACTGGTTTTGTGGGAGGGTTAGGAAAATATGCTTTTTTTTTCTAATAAAAAAAAGCTACATGCAATGCAGAGGGCATTATTGGCACTGGGCAAGTGAAAATGTGTTGGGGTTTTTTTTTTGGTGCTTGAAGCTTTTGAGTCTTAATGAAGAATTTTGTGTCCTCTCAAGAGCAGAAAAGTGGAGAAGGAGCCGCTAAGGAGGACAGTCATTATACGCTAAAATTAACTTTCAGTAGATGATCTTCTCAAAAATAATACCTTTTATCTCAGCTGTATCCTATACACCAGCTTTATCTGCATTTACTGATGCATTTTGACCTACCCCTTGGTGCATGGACAAGCTCTTTATCATGTCTCTATGGCTCCTTCCTAACCTCTGGGATGAATATGTCCTGATAAATACATGCTAATGGCATGGCGGCGTCCCCCTTTCCTTTCGGTGCTGGAGGACTGAGTCCGGGTCCATTTGAGACACTTGGATCCTGCTCATTCCCTACCGGAGACCTCCCAAATCCTGGTCTCTGGAGAGAAGCCTCTGCTACAGCTGAAGATGTTGCTGCATGTGCAAACAGAAAACCAAACCGAGTGCCCTGGCTGTGGGGAGACTTTCCCGGCTCCCCATTCCCCGGCCTGCCCCGGGGCGATGGATGGTTCATCATCTGCAGCCGCCGGCCCATCTGCGGGCAGTAAATCCCTCGGCAGCATTCGGAGCTGACCGTGGCTTCGTTCCCTCATTGCCTCCGACAAAGCTTTATTGTTTCGGCGTGACCTGCTTCTAGGAGTCCCCTGAGTTACAGCCATATATCTGTCCTTGCCAAATTCTGGAGGGCGGCTGGGACCCCAGCGGGGTCAGCGAAAGGGTACGTCACGGCTGGACGGCAATTATCCCCCGGGCTGGGAAAAGCCAGGGCCGAGGCTGCGCCGTGACCTGGAGTCTTTGGGAAAAAAAAATTCTTTGGAGGGTCCCAGGCTAGCGAAGCGCAGGGTTGCTCTGCATCAGTGTGTCCTCCTCATCCTCCCCCAGGCATCCTCTGCAAAAAATTACTCTGTTTCTGCTTAATTGTTAGCTTATTTGGACGTCGCATAGCAAACACATAATGCTTTGCCCTGCCCCAGACACCCTTGGGCTGGTGGGGATCGTCCTTTGACAATTAGATGGGCACATTCTGATGAAATCCTGCAGGACTGATGTTCTGTGCTGGTAACCCTGCCACTAATGGGGGAAAACCCAAAAGAAATGGGCAAACCGTGAGTGTGCAAACTGCTGGGCTTGTGATAAATGGGAGACAAGAAGCAGAGCCCGGACAGTCACAGGCAAAATAAAACAAGGTGATTTGTACCCAGGACAGCTCGGGAGGGGATGGCCAAGGAGGTGTTGCTGTCCCCTGGCCGATGGGCTGGAGGGGAGGCAGCTGCTCTGGAGGGAAGCCTCCATGTGCCTCCTCCTGAAGCTTGGCAGAGCTTTATTTATTTAATCTCCTCCAAGAGAAAGCAGCCCGATTCCCTCTCCTGGCCACAAGCAAACTCCATCCCTGGGAGCGAGCGGCAGCACCCGACCAGCCCCTTCCCACGTCTCCAGCGGGAGTGAAGGCTGCTGGCTCCCATCAAGCCACTAAAATAAAAAAAACATGGGCAGAAGGTGCTAGTTTTAGGGGGGAAGGATACTGTTGCCCCGGGGAGATGCCAGTGTGTCCTGCATGCATTAATGAAACACTTTCTTTCCGGTTAGGACTTGAAGGATGCTCATTGAAAATCAGGCTGCCATGGAAACCAAAGGTGTTTAGTCTTTTGGGAATGCTGTTGGACGGAGGCAGGGAGAGGTGCGGGAGGGGGGAGGAACAGCCTCTGCAGATGAGGCATTTTAGCAAAATTCTTGATTTGCCGTCGGTCGGTACCTGTCTGTTGCTTGCGGCTGCTAATTGTGGGAGAGAAGGGTTCGTCTCTTTGCTGGATGCTTTTCCTGGCCCCAGAGGCCTCCCTGCCCTCGGCATATCCCTGTGTGCATGTGGCACGTGGATCCTTGTGGCTGTGGAGGCAGTGATTTGTCGTAGCAGCAGCGCCTGGTCCGGAGGGGATCAGCAGCCGTGGAGCTCCGAGCATCCTCTCTTTCAGCACCAGGTCCCTGACAGGAGGCAGCAGGTTGGGGGACCTTTGGCTGCTCAGAGCCCCCCGGCCCCAGCAGGAGGGCTGCCGGCACCCTGGTGCCATGCATCATCTGCCTCGCTCTTTGAGGACGAAGCCTGAGGAGGTGCAAGAATGGAGAAGAAGAATGGAATTATTGCACCTTCCCTCCCCGCTCTGTCATGTACCATTCGTTTTAATTAATGCAGCACATCTGCGCTGTGACAGCAGTATTAACGAAGGTTAGGAGGTTATTGCAAAACAGTGGCATCTTCCTGCACCTTGTCACTTCCCAGCGCTGTCCCCAGACCCTCTCCTTCCCCTGCTCGTTCCCCTCTCCATCCTCCGGCTCTTGCTGGGAGCCTGTGGCTGTGGGCAGGAGCTGGGGGCTGAGCCCACACCCCCTCGGCCCCACGCAGCCCTTCACCATGAAAAGTACCTACCAACGTGTGTTTTAATTAGAATAATTAAATGAGTTGTGCTAGGAAGAAGGACCGGAGCGGGTCCCTGTTGCAAGCACGATGCAGCTGTTGGCGGTGGCTCGTACAACACCCCACAACACTTGGCTGCGAGCACTGATGCTGCTGGAGGGTGTCGTTAAAACTCATTAATTACAAAGATACTCGGTGCTTTCTGTTGGGAACCCTTTTATTAGGGGCTGCCATGTCAGTCCATCGCAGTGTGGTCACTCAGGGAGCCATGCAATGGCTCAGCCTGCGTTTGAAGGCAAAATGCAAGGAAATACATAAAAAGAGCAAAGCAGCCACCCTCCCTCCCATCAAATGTTCCTGAAATCAGCGCGTTTCCACAGAAAACCGTGGCTTTTTCCCGGGCGCAATGGAAAATCCTCAGTGATGGGGGACAGGGCCGTGCGGGGCTTTCAGTGCCAGCTGCCCGAAGATCAATTAACCCCTGATTTGGATTTCTCCTCCCTCAGAAGTTAATGCTCTGCCAGTGTTTTACCACCAGACCCAGGCCCGTCATTACAGTGACTGCACGGATCAATTGGCGGCCGCGTAAAGCCATTAGCGGGGCCCGTATAGCCCGTAGCAGCCCGTAGCTCACGGCCGGCAGCCCTGTGCGTGGCGAAACAGCGTCGGGAGGCACCGATCCCCCTGGTACCTGCAGTGGGCAGCACCCTCAGCTCTTGTAAATGTACATTTTAATATTGTTTTCCTCATTGCACATCAGTAAAAAAAATCTAGTGATGTCCTTAGCAGGGATTCCCCCAGGGCTGGGGTCTAGGCTTTGGTGGGGATTCTCCGATGTCTGATAAAATCAGCCCCTGCCCACTAAGATGCGTGAAGGCGGGCAAGACAGATTTGCTCTGGGATTGCAAAACCTGCTTTTTTTTTTTTCTTTCGTTTTGTGCTTTATCTGGCTGTGAAAATTTCTTTTCTCTGGGGTTTTGGCATTGCCACTAGGGATTGGCCAAAATGTGACACTTCTGCTTCGTGATGGGCTGTCAGGTTGGAAATTTGTTCTTGTTCAGCTCTGGAAGAAACCCAAAGCCCCCACGGGTCTGGGACTGTCTTGAAACATCCATTTACAGAGAGAAAAGCAAAAATTTTTCCTGGCATCTCATCTAAGGGGGCGAGGGAACCGGGGTGGGAAGCAGAGGAGGAGTGCGAATGCATTTTCATATCTCTGAAGCCATAAGGGAAGACAAACATTTTCTGTATGCCTCAGTTTCTCTGTTGGAAATGTAAATATTGCCTCTACCTGCCCAAGTAACCCGTAGTGCTCTGAGTCACGCAGATTCGGAGCTCGGTGTTTTAGGTTGAATCGTTTATCAATGGCAGGACAACAGGATCCAGCCAGCTCCAGTGGGACGGCTCAGGTTAAAGGATGGAGATGAAACTCTAGGCTCTTCATTAAGTCATCTTGACTTACAGGTGAGCACAGGCACCTCAGACACAAGGTTTCCATTCCAAATATAAAGTATTTCCCGTCGCTCTTTCTCTTATACTGAAAGAGGACAGCAAATAACATCCAAAATATTCCCCAAAGAGGTAATTTCTTTCAAGGTCTCCCCAAAAGTGCAGGTTAAAAAGGTCCTGGGAGAAGTCAGGGGCTGTTAACCAAATCTTGTAACATCCAACATCTCACACGCAGGGACTGTTTCCTCTTTTCCTTCCTCTGATGGAAGGATTTACCAGATTTAATGGTGGCATGTCCCAACCTATGTGTCCCTATGTCCAGGGTGTCCGTGGTGGCTGGGCTGTCCCTGGGCAGAGCCTGGTATCCCCAGCAGGGAGGACCCCTCTGCATTTTAAAAATGTAAATAGCTGGGAAGATGGTTGTTTCCTTTTTCTCATCATTTTATAATGATAACAACAACAACAAAAATTAAACTGCTGTGAAAACCGCAATATTTTGAGTGTGGCTGAGGGACCCCATCAGGGCTGTGCTGGCCCATGGGGCGGCGGGGCGGGGTCCATGGGGTAATTTGGGGGTCCCTGGGAGAAGCTGGGGGGGGGGGGGGCCTGGTTTCCCAAACTCAAATCATAAATCACACATGTAAAAAGTCACTCAGGGCTCTCTCTAAACCAGCCTGCAGCAATTGTAAATATTTCTAATCTAGGGTATTATTTTCTCTTTGGGAAGTGGATTGCTCTGTGTGTGACCTATCTCATTTCCAGATCGACGTTCGCAGGGTTTTATAGGCACGTGTGCCCTTGTATCTGCTCGTGGTTAGTTGATAATGCAAAAATATATGGGCTGTCGTGTACTTTTCCATGTATTCCTGTTATATAGGATACAACAATAACTTGAGGGTTAAAAAAAAAATAATCTCGAGGATGGTATTGTTCGTGCTGGATAAAATCCTGTGAACAAAGCAATTGGCATCATTTCACTTGCAAATTGAGCAGCGAAGCAAAATACCATTTATGAAACTGTAATTTATTCTTGGAAAATCAAGCACTTACAATGTCGGCTTGTCACAGGTTAAGTTACAGAAAAGGGAAAAAATAGATTAATGATGAACGTGACAACATTTCAGGGTAAATCATCACAGCGAAAGCCTTTGAAAAGCTCGTGCGCTCCCTGCACAAACTGGGTATTTTTTTTTTCTCCCGAGAACATTAAACCAGCAATTGCTTCAGGGCTCAGCGATGCTGGCTGCAGCCAAGCAAGCAGCAGCAAGGTCTGGGGAGGTCTCTGCACCCCTTTGCCCCCGTCCTGCTGCATCCCCTGCTGGGGAGACCTGGCTGCCTCCAGAAGCCAAAAAAGCAAAGTCTGGCTCATTATTTCTTTCCCCTGCCTGCAATTAGTCCGTCCCTTAATGATCCTCTTCCTTGCAGATGTGCATATTATATTCTTATATTTTGGTCCTGTGCAACTAAAACCAGGCAACGTGGACAAGCAAAGTCACCCCTGCGGTGGGGACATCACCGGTGCCACCACTGGGGCATCAAACCCCATCATCAGCTCCTCCAGAGGAACCACAGGAGATGCTCCATCCCCTAGTCCCTTGAAGGTCTCCCAGGGTCTCCTTTCTGCCCTGGCTTTTACTCCCCAGCCCTTTCAGCCCTTTTTCTTCTGACCAGGAGACCTCTCCCCACCGTGCAGGCACCCCTTGATAGCCACCAGACACCATGGAGTTGTTGCAGCAGGGATAGGAAGAAAATTAATGTAATTTGCACAAGACAAGGACAGAACTGATCAAAATAAGTCAATAGATGATTAGGAGGTCTGGCCTCGTCTCCTGGCATGGGAGAGTTTCTGGACCACTTAGAGCCATGAATCCCAGCTTGGGGTCCCACTCCAGACACGCATCTTATGTCTTTATTAAGGGAAATATCAGAAAATAGTCCTAATCCGAGCAATTCCGCACCAGCATCTTTTAAGGTCTCACCCAAAGTGCTGGATCCCGCCTCTGCCTTGGGAACGACGTCTTGGCAGGGAGAGGAAATTCCTGATCTTCCAAACAAAGTTTCAGATAAAGAAATTAATTAAACAGCCTCAAACCTACTATTGCCAGCGGTGACCATGCCGTGACCAGTACCCAACACCCTGCAGCGGGACGGGGGCTGTCTCGAGGGGCATCTGGGGCTCGTGGGGTGATGCGGGGCCAGGAGAGCGCCCGTGGTCCCTGGGGGAGGAGGGGGTTGGGCAGGAGGAGGTGGCCTGGAGGGGACCTTCAGTGAGGACCCACACTGGTGCACACCCCCAGCAGCACGGTGCTTTCGGACCCACGTTCAAAGGGACATCCCTTTGTGCTGGGTGGGCAGCTGTGATGAGTTTGCAAGTGCTCAGCGCAGGCGAGGAGAGCAGGGCTGAATCCCAGCATCCCTGTTCCTTTCCTCCAGTGCTTCGGACAGTCCAGGTAAGCCCCTAGATGAGGGTTTCATGCAATTAAGATTTAATTCTGACTTTTACGCTTTGGGTAGGCAGATGCCATCAAGTGCAGCGGGGCGGTGAGAGCAGAGGTGTGCTTTTTGCACGCCGTTAAATCGCAATCCTGGCAATGAGCTGTTCAGGGCAGGAGCAGGTATTTCCATAACTCAGGCCGAGGCATGGCTCGTCTCCCTGCGGCGCTCGCCAAAGGTGACGGTAAAACGGAGTTCGCGACCCGAGGAGCTATTGCCGGCTGTAATAGTGTGTCACGTATTAAGGGAGCATGTTTGAAACCACATTATATTATTAAAATTCATAGGAGTGATTTATAGGGGTTTTTAAAAACAGCAGCTTGCCAATATAAATTGGCTTAGGAAAGCCAACTGTAATCCACCCAGGTCCAAATAATGACATTTCCTCCAATACATCCAAAAAGCTGAAAAGCAGAAAATAATATCCAGGCTCCAGAGATAAGGCGAGTGCCCAAGGGAAAGAGGACTCTGAAATATTCATGCAGTCGTAGATTGGATGGTGGAAATGGCCATTCCCAGCGGCTGTGTTTAGGGACTGATGAATTTAGTTACTGTACCTTTATATTTATCGCTCAATAAACAAGACAAGCTCCTTTACGACGCTGAGCAAGACTAATTTAGCTATTTTAGCACTAAGGAAATGGCTTTCTGGGCAAGCCGAGGGTTTGATAGTTTTGTATGTAATTAGGAGACTTAATTTAGCCAAGGCAGCAAGCGTTGGTGGGCTCTGATGGTGCTGGAGACCCAGATTTGAGGATTAACCCCCCCCCCCCCGCAGCAGGTTGGGGTGCCCAGCCCTGGGTATCGGGGGACCCTGCACCAAGAGCGGGCGCAGCCTTTCGGGGCCGCCTGCATCCGCCAATGAAGATGTTCCAGCTCTTGATTTTGAAAGATTATTTTTTCGAGGCGGAACCCATCGCTATAAAGGTTTTACAGCAGCCGTGCTGGAATTAAGCGTGGCTTCGTAAAAGTGTCAGCAAATGAAACGGCGATGCCCGAGCGGGTATTAGCGCTAAAATGACCTTTTGGATAGTTAGGGCTTTATGGGATATTGTAAATTCTCCCTGTGTTGGCAGGGTTATAACTAGGACATTAGCGGTAATATCTTCTCCAGCGATACTCCAAGGCGTCGGCGATACCCGGCGTTCAGAGGGGAAAATACCCAACTGAATATTATTTTTTTAGCATTTCTGGAGCTTAAGAGTTGATATGAGGCGTTTCCAGCAGAAATTTGAATGTGCGTGGTCAAAAGGAGATTTCTTTTATTAAACATGAGTTTTGAACACTCAGGTAGGATTCTTTTTGAGACCGCTAATATTTCCCACAACCCAAAATCAAAGTGATTTAAACGTATTGCTTGGGGTTTTTTTATTTCCTTAGTTTCTAAGACTTTAGATTAATATTGTCAAGCCTTTTTTTTATTGCCATGAAGGCAAGGAAAGTCCTTTTTTAATGAAAGCCATGAGCTTTATACAATACCTTGACTCCGCAGCTGCTATGTGAAGCACTGTATTCCACTGAACTTACACAGAAATCCCCCGAGTGAGCTAGCTCTGATCTTTGTTTTCACCTCTTGCATTGCCACTGGGAAATAAAACCAGTTTTTATGCTTGTATTTATTATGAAGGATATATTTAGTCAATCCGTACTGCAGTTTAGCAGCTTTGAGAGCTTCAGGGAGTTGTTTCAAGCAACTCTTCACTCACCTGCTTATTGAAACCCTCTTTAGAAAGTGCTGCTGGGTTCTGTTTCGCTCGTTTATTCCCCACAGCCCTTCGCTTTGACTCTCCTTTGGCGCTGGGAGCAGCAGCAGGAGGAGAGGACGGGGCTGTTCTTCTGGCCACCTCGTCGATAAATGTTGTTTTCCCAAAGCCACCCATCCTGGGGCTGCTGGGGATGGGCTCGGCTTTGCCATTCACACCGGGGTGATGCCAGCTCCTCCGGAGGAGTCCCACACCCCGATCCTCGCTCACGAGGCAGTTAATTATGTTCGGCAGCAGCTAATTGCCTCTGCATCCCCCATCTGGCATCAAACCCCTCCACATGCTTAGGTGAGCTTTTAGGGGGGACAGAAACCATTTCTGTTGCTGTTAAGATGCTCAAAGCAGTGACTGCATCAGCTCCAGCATCCCTTGGGATGCGTGGTTTGCTCAAGCCTTGGGTGTTTAGGTTTTATCACGGGGTACCTGCTGGCTCTCATTAGAAGCCCATCGCCACGAGCACACCTGGCGGCTCGGCCGTGCCGGCGGTGCGGGTAGAGACCTGGCAAACTCATTGCCTAGTGAAAGAAGGGCTTGTCTGCAGCTCACGTCGCTTCTGAAGTGGCCGGTGGCAGCAGCCGCCCTTATCCTGGGAGGGACTTTCTGGCTGCAGATGGTGCAAATGAAGCAAGAAAAAAACCTAACAGGATCTGGAGAAGGCCAAAAGTGCTGCAATATTTCGATTTTGGTGCTGAATTGATGCTCGTGGTCAGCTGGGCTTGCAGCTCGGGCTGCATGGAGGGGCACCATCTCCAGCTCCCTTCCCTGCCTCTGTGCAGGTGGCGCCTGAAAATTTGGCTGAAATGGTCCAAAAATACAGGCGGTCATACCTGGGGTGGATTTCTGGCTGGTGTGAGAAGGCTGGGCTCCTTCAGCCTCTGCAGGGCTGTCTGTGTCCCCATCAGGATCAGCTGGCCCCCCAGAAGAATCACAATTACTGCCGTATCAGCCACCTTTTCACATGGAATAAAGAAAACAGACCCAGCGGGGCTGTTAACCAGTGGGTTTAGCCACTCTGCTTGAGATTCTGAGGTTTGTGGCCGTGGCTCCCCGGGATGACCCCCCCGCCCCCGCCTCAGCCATTGCAGACCAGTTTGCAGCTGGAAAAGGCTGGACCATGCCTTTAATCTGGGGTTTCTGTCAACAGCCACCAGGTAAAGCCACTGCTAGCACCCGAGGCAGTGGGAAAAGCAGATAGCAGCAACAGCTGAGCAAGAAGAGCCAAAATTAATTGGAAATTAATTTGCACCTCCAAGCACGAGGCGTCATACTGTGACCCTGGGGCTCCTCGTCTCAACCACCTCCCCAGGTGCCAAAGAGCCCCCAGCAGCCCCCAGCACTCCCGCCCACCTCCCCTGACGGCTTGCCCTGAGGTTTATGACCAAAGCAGCAAAATAAAAACCCCTCAGCCCTTAAAAACTGCATTTTGGCAGCTGCTCTTCGAGAGGAGCCTAATTCAGCAGCCCTCCGCGTGAAGCGGCGCTGCCCCGAGCCGCCCCGCACGCTCCCCACGCCACAGCCGCGGCACGAAGAAAGCACCACTCAGGCTGAAGCACTCGAGCTCATTTATTCTAGCTTTATTTTTCTTGTACAAGTAGCCACAGGCTAAAATCTAAACAGAGCAAACTACAAAAAAACTGGGTTTTATTTTTTTTTTTTTATACAGAGCTAACAATCGTAGGATCAGTGGGATTTCAAATATCAAGACAGTTCAAAGTAAGAAAGGTAGAAAATAAACAGTAGAAAAGTGCTTTGCAATTTGGGTTTTTAATATTACTCTTAACAGTTGATTCCCAAAGAGGACTGGGACAAAGATTTAGTATCGTCTTTATTATTATTTTATTACAAACACAAAGATATTGCAAGTTTAAATGATGGAAATATGATCAAAGTAAAATCCCTCTTTGCTTTGGAAGTAAGACCCTGATCCAAAGCCCTGTGAAATCAGGCTTTTCCCCGTCTCGCTGGGCTTTGCACCGGCCCCGTCCCTTCTCGTTACACAAAGCTGAAGCTCAGACTCTGTTCTCGGAGGAAACCCGGCGCCGTTTCACTGATTTCCAGTGTTACGGTGGGTTTCGATGCCGTGGCCTCGCACCAGCAGCGCTTTCAGCTGGGGGTGCTGGTGCTTCTCACGTAACCCTGCCTGCAGCTCCAGCCCAAGCATCTTTCCTTTTTTTAATTTGATGGGTGAGGAAAATAAATGAGCAGGCATCAAGTTGCTAGATAGGATCTTTACTCTGCCTTCACTGGCGCAGCACGGGGAGGGATAGATTTCCAAATATTGTTTGCACAGATGAAGTAAGTAAGTAGCTTCTCCTGCCGTTTATTTTCATAAGCTTTTAATTTCCTTTTTTTTAACTGATCTTCCCAGACTTAAGTGCTGTCAGTCAGCTCAGAGAAGGCTCAGACACTGCACTGATATCCCTTCCCCCCCCCCCCCAAATGCCGTGGGACAGTTATCCTGCAAAAACAGCCCACGGGCAGCAAAACCCTTCCCTTCACCATCCAGAAGCAACAACACTTCGTAGCTTCTCTCCTCTTTTATTGCCAACTTAAAAGGTACAGTCCCTTGGTACAATTTTGGGTGGAAGCCTTAAAATTCCCAAACTGGTCCAGCACTTAAATATTTCAGCATCTTTACTAAACAAGGAAGAAGAAAGATATGGTAGACAAATAAATACCTGAATCCAACAGCATGAATATACCCTGTCACAGCATAAAACTATTCCCTGTTCAACTAAAGACAATGTGGATACTATCCCTGAGGTAGCAGCCATCTCTGGTAAACTTGAGAGCTCCGAGAATAAGTTGTGCCCATTATGGGTTACCAAAAAAACAAAAACAAAAAAAACCAACCAGCTTTTGGATACTTTATTCCTTTCTGTAATTTCATCTCACCACAGCCAGAAAAGCAAGAGAGATCTGCCCAGAAAAGGCAGCAAGTTGAATCAGTGGAATTATTTGCTTGGAAAAATACTAGAGGATGAGATTCCTACCCCAAATGCAGGCGGTAGCCAGCGGCTTGCACCGGATCCAACACCTGCACGTTACCCAGCGGTTTTGTCTCCAGATAAAACTCTCTGATTCCTCACGTCGAGAAAAGGGGGGAAAAGAAAAAAAGAAGTAAGAAATCTGGCAAATTGTTGCTTAAATGTTTGAGGTGCGTAAATGAATTATCGGGGCAAAGGGAGCGCCTGCTGTTACCTGCTCTCTGGCAGGCAGGCGAGGACGGGTGCAAGGCACCGGTAACGACCCCGGCACAGCCTGGCTGGTCCGGCCCTATGCTCTGGGTATGTACAGCGATGGCCGGACCCCTCTGCTATGGCGTAGCCCCCCAGCTGCACGCCCCCGTCCTGTTTCTGGCCCCGGGCAGCGGTGGATTTGGTGGCTGTGGGTTTGCGCCCTGGATACAGCAGAGCTTTGTCCCAAGGCTCAGGAGGGCTCACCCCTCCTGGGATGCTGCCAGGGGCGACGAGACATGCTCTCAGAGCAGAAATGTGCCTGTTCAACCAACAGCCTGGCCCAAAGCCTGAAGGTTATGCCTTTGAAGAAGTCTCTGATTCCATGAAAACAGGTACGTGCTCACGGAAGACCTGGGAAGAGCATTTCTGACACCTGTAAAACCGCCTCCAAACCACCAGCAGCACATGGGGACCTGCAGTCCTACGTGTCTACCCAAGGACAACATGTCTACCTGAGTACAATGTGTCTACCCAAGTACAACTGCACCCCAAGCACGGAATAATAATCCAGAGGTTTCCCTCAAACACAGGGCAGCGGTTTGGATGAACCAAGGACAGACTTGAAGCTGTACCCCACGCTGAAACTGAACACAAGCTCTTTTTTTTTTTCTTTTTTCCTTCTTGTTTTACAGATTAAAGGCCAGACCCAGTCCAGGTGATGTTTTCCCCAGTTTTCAGTTGGCACAGCTTTGCCTCCAGCCTGGCTCAGGCATCGATGAATGGCGAGAAGGGCTGTGACATGTTGCTTCTCCAGCTAACTGGCAGCTAGATGTACTCCACGGCACAAAGCCAGAACGTGCCATTTTGAGTGATTTGGTTTTGCCCAGCTTTGTGGACTTGGGAGGCTTGGATAATTCAGGGAATACCACGTCCTCCTGCTGAATCTCCAGACTTCAGCCTCACCTCTTCGGGGGCTGACCTGCCACAACCATCTGCTTTAGGTCCCAATGGTATGGATCAACAAGAGTGGAAAAGAAACCCCAAAAAAGAGGAAAAGCTAAAAATCTAAAAAATAGTCTTTAAAGATTCACATCCATCTTCAACCATCTCAAACCAACACATAACCTGCATTGGTTTAAACCATTACATTTCTGCATAATTATTAAAAAAAAAAAGAAAAAGAAAAAAAGCTCTATTCTTGATATACTTTCGTATTTCAACTAGTCAAATGGCACAGCATTTCCCTTTAATAAAAGGAAGTAGTGACAAATACTTGTTACTATTACAATATCACAATAATATGATATTAAATTAATAGCATGTTCACAGCTCCAGGAAGTCTGAGCTGAAAGCTAGTCTAAATTCTGTGTTCACTTTGGCAACAGTACTTATTCAATGTGAACGTCGGCGTTACACAGACAAAAAAAACCCAACCCAACAATAAAAAGAAAAGCTGGGCTGGAGCAGGGGCAGGATGGCAGGAGGAGATTGGGATTTCTTTGATATGAGGTTAAAACTTGAGCCATTTGGCATCTCCTCCTCCCTCCTGCCCTTTCCAAGCCCCGGCATCCTCCGGCTCCCAGGTCAGGCTGGGCTGTGCTACCGGTCTCGTGTGGTGCCACCAGCGCTGTCCCACCGCGGTCCCTTCCCAGGCTGTCTCCAGGTGCAGCATCATGCAGAGGGAGCATCCCCCCACAGTAGGTGTGAGCAGGAATCGGTCTGATGGCCCATTCAGCCTTTTTGGTGGCCAGAGGCTGTTTGGGGGTTTAATGCATAAGTTTAACCCTTCAGATTTTTTCTGTCCTGCAGGATGGCTACAGGAGGAGGAATTTAATGGGAGAAGGCTACAAACAC
The DNA here is from genome assembly GCF_963921805.1 of Phalacrocorax carbo. Classification (NCBI taxonomy): domain Eukaryota; kingdom Metazoa; phylum Chordata; class Aves; order Suliformes; family Phalacrocoracidae; genus Phalacrocorax; species Phalacrocorax carbo. Next base: position 3,712,981 of record NC_087519.1, on the reverse strand, counting down.
CGAACCTCAAGAGCTCCTTGCTCTCGAGGTCAATGCCGTTACATCTGCTTGGGCCAAGCGGCATGATTTGATCTGGAAGGACAGAGCCCTGCTCACAGCTAAGCCAGCCCAGCACCAGGACACAGCACGGGGGAGAGACATTTGCTATATCATCGGTATATTGTATTATTTACAGTCATCCCATTGCCAAACGGGAAGGTGACAAGGGATGTTTCTGACACAAGGGACTCTCCCACTGGTACCATTTAAAAAAATACAATTATTTTTTTTTTAAACTTAAACTCCTTTCCTTTCCTGATTCCTTTCACTTTTCCTTGCAAATACAGCGACGTTTGATTTACCACCACTTACACAAAGAGTTCAAACCTTCACATGCACCCAGTTTTAACCAACCCACGTGGTGGGGAAAGGGCTGCTGCCCTCCGGCGCCAGCTGGCCGATGTCCCTGTCCCCTGTGCATGCCCCCATCTCACTCCATGGACAACTTACAAGGCTGCACCATGCCAGGACAACCCAAAATCATGGTGGCACATTGGCAGTGGTCCCTGGAGCGGGGGAGTCACGCATAAACCCTCTCTTTGGTGTCGGGAGCGTCTCTGCCAACCCTGGGCATGGGGAAGGGGCAGCTGCTGACAGCCCCCCAGCATCCTCCCGCATGGGGCCCTGCTCTGCATCACCACCGGGTGCCCTCCTCGCCTCGTCCCTCCCAGGGAAGTGAGCCCTTTTTGGCTCAGCTCATCCTTTAGCTGTGCCTGCCCGCTTGGAGATGAGCCCCTGCTCGCTGGAAATACACTGGAGGAGCTGGGAGCAGCCCAGTAGCATCGCAAGGGGTCTGGGAAGTGCTGTGTCAGGGTTTCCTTGTAGGCGCTCCTGATGGCAGGGTGGGCTTTGAAGGGACAAGATGGTGACGACCAGGTTCCCATCTCCCAGGGGTGGGTTATGCTGACACATGGCAAAAATCATCCTGCAGGGAATCAGCCTTGGCGAGCCATATCGAGTACACCCAGGATGGACCAAGGGAGGCACCACCACTGCTGAAATTGGCCCTGCAAGAGCAACAGTGCCAGCGAGCCACGGGGCATCAGGCCGTGTGCCTGTGATGGTCCCAACAGTCTTTAAAGTAAAAAAAAAATCCATGATACAACTCTCTGCCACACAAAAATCACACCAGAGCCCTGCTACATGCCTAAAAGTAAAGCTCATAACACTAGTGAAGCATCTCGCTTCACGCGGGGCTGGGTGGGAGAGGCAGGAACTGGGGGAGAGGAGAGGGGACACACACACACACACACACATACACACGAGTTTCTATCACACTTGAGGTAGAACATTGCTTTCAAGGTTTGGAAGTGCTTTACATGGGAACGACAACAACAAAACCACCAAGGCGGCAGATACAGAGCGTGACTGCTGAGGTAGGACCAAGCTTGTACTGACCAAGTGCTACGCTACTTGTTTTTTGAACACGAAGGAAGACACAGGTATTTCTGCTTCCCAGAAGACATTCATTCCGGTTGAGGTAGGTTTTGAGTTCACTCGGGTTGTCTGTCCAAGTCTTTCAGTAGCCCTCAGGCAGGCATCCTTTGACACACACACTCTTTTTTTTTTAATCCTTTTTTTTTTCATTTTTTTTTCATATTATTTTGAGTCAATCAGCAAAAAAAAGTATCCTGAGAAATAGCAAAAGTGTACAAAATCATCAAATCCGTGGAGAGATGGCCTTCCCGGGCCTCGATTTTTGGAGTCAAGTTAGAAGGATTTCTCCAAATCCAGTCTTCTGGAAATAAAAAATAGATCCAAAAAGTAGTCCTAAAGCTGCTCATCAGGAAAAAGTCTGGGATGTCAAGAGAAGGAGGCTCCACCGCATCCCCAGTCTGTCAGAGATGGAAGAGTTTGCCAAACTCTGCCAAGGAGTCTTTTACTTAGCAGCTGCAGGGAAATCCATCGCAACCATTCTCAATAAAGCCATCATCGGAAAAAACACACCGAGAGGCCCGAGAGAGGTCAGAAAGATAAACTTCACAGAGTTTCCAAAAGGCTGTATACATATATATATATTTATATATATATAAAAATAAAGCAAAACAAAAAAATAACAATCAGACCTTAGAAATCTTCAATTGACCTGAGATTGACGACTCATTGTAAAGACATCACCAGCCACGGGTTTGGTTTCTGGTAACTCCTACAAGAGGGTTTGAGTCTTGGCAGTTTTATCCTTCATTGGAGGGACCGTGGTTGGGAGCCGGAGCTGTGGGGCTGCCACTGCAGGGGCTTTTTGGGAGGGGGTCTGGCTGCTCCTCGATGATGCTGAACTCATCCAGAGGGAGCGTAGATATCTGGGTGTCGTCGTGGGCGGCCGGCGGGCTGTGAGCCGACTGGCAAGAGAGAAGGGGACAATGCAACGATGGTGGCAGGTCACCCATGCGCTTAGGCATAAAGCCGTGCCTGCACTTCCCAGGCGTGCTCCCATCCCACTGAACTTACCGTTATTCCCTTATCCTGCTGCTCCTGGGACAGGGATGCTGGGAATAACCTCTCCAGCTCGTTCATATCCAGCTGCTTTCCGTTCAAGTCCCGGTCGTCCCTGTCTCTGCGAGTGGTCCCGTTCAGGATGAGGCCCGTGGCACTCCGCTGGCTCCTGGGGATCTGCGGGGTTGACAGCTGCTCCTGCACATTTTTGCACATCAGCAGCCTGAAAAAAAAAGAGGCAGAGCCTGAGGGTGAGCAAAGCCGGTGCCTCCACCCCCTTCCTTCCCACAAGCTTGAGTCTGCCTTATCCCTCTGCTACATTCCTTCACTCCTTAAATCCCTCCTATAAAGTCAGGTCTCTTCCCCTTTCTGTGAATGGTTTTGGTGTACAGGGAGGGTCAGGGCTTGCCATAGCGATGCTCCTAGGAAGTACCAGGTCCCTTGATGGGGACGGGAGCTGACGGGGTGCATTTGCAGAAGCCTGCTGGGCCTGGGTGCCTGGGAGGGAGGCAGGAGCCATGCTGCAAACAGCACCCGGCATTCACGGGAGCCGGGCTGTGCAACAGCACGCCACGGGATGCGTGTCCAGAGATGCGCATGGGCAACAGCCCGTCATCGCACTGGGGGTGCGAGACCCCTGCAGGGACACCCACATGGCATTAGGGACCACTGCCCCTGGTGAGCAGCGGTGTGAGCAATTCCTACCTTCCTCTGTACCCAAACATGAGGAAGAGGACACAGAATATGATGCACGTGACGCCGATGTGGATCCCAATGATGATGCCAGTCGTGGAGGTTTTATTGTTCTGCTCGTCCTTCATGCAGTCGCACGGGGGATTCAGCACTGCCACGAGAAAGGGAGAGAGCGGGGTCAGCGTTGCTGTTTTCCTATTCCTCCTCCAGCTTTTGGGGAGCCCAGAGCAAAAGCTGGAGCCTGCGCGGTGCTGGGAGCTGTGTAGGGGGAAGAGCAGAGCGGGGTGATGGGGGTCACTGCCTGCCAGAGCAGCTCCCCTGCTCTTGGTACCCCAGGAAGGCAGCCACAGCAAGCACAGGACTGCAAGGCCTGTAGACAGCCAGCCCCATTACCTGGGCTGCTGTTATTGGACACAATTAAGGAATAAAAAAGACTCCAATGCTAATTTTTGCAAAACCCTGTGTCCAAGGTGGGAGGTGAGAGGTGGCCACCACGCCAGAGCAGGCTGATGCCTGACGGAGAGTACCAAGGAGGCAGATGCCAGTGAGATTAGGATCTACTCCAACACAGTCAGAGTAATAACTCTCTCTTGAACATATTCCCACTGGAAAGCTTAAAAGGCTTCCAAGAGCAGCACGATGTTTTTTACACATAGATGAATATGAAAGGTGCGATCAGTTAGAGAGTCCCTCTAGAGATTTCCCCTTTTCTGCCACATAATGCAGTGCTCATGCTCTGCAGCCCTTCTCCTTTCCAAAGCCATGTGTCGTCCCTTCCCAGCACCACTGAAGGTCAAAATATCCAGGAGAGCTCCAGGAGAGCGGAGATGCTTGGTGCACCATGTCCCACCTGAGGACGGCAGCTTTTAGCTTATGCGTGGGGATTTGTTCGTGTTCATGGCCTCACCTCCAGCTTGAGCTTAGGGGACAAAACTGGCAATTATAGGAACATTTGGTGTGTCCTCTCCTCCTTGCTGAAAAAGTCACAGCGTGCTGTGAAGGGGTGTCAGCTCACTAACTCTCATGAAGGGCAGCAGGGATGGTGCAAGCCACGTGGCAGAGAAGCCACCGCTACCGGCACCAGGTGGTCCCAGCCCCGCAGAGTTTCGCTTCATCATTATTTATGATGCTGAAAATAAAGGAGCAGCTGAAAACGAGATGGTGGGGTAGAGCCGTGGGTGTCTGGGCGATGTGTCTGGTCTCACCGCCTTCCTGCAAAGTGGTTGTCACAAACGACGTCCCGTCTCACCTGTCCTCTCCACAGTTTCTCTCAAGGACACGAAGCGGACAGTTGAATTTCCATCTCCGTGCTGGTTATAGGCGAGCAGCTTGACTTCATACACCACCGACGCATCTGTTTTGGAGGAGACACAAGAGGGCATTTCAGCCTTAATCATTAGCGTTATCTCCCCAAGTGATGCTTATTTAGGAAATGCACATCTTACCAAATACACACAAGATGCTGCTACTGGGACAACACCCCAAAAACCTGGGGGAGAGCTGCAGCATCTCCCATTTAGTGGCTTTGCAACACACCTGAGCTCTCCCACCACGACGGGCTCTCCCAGGGTCAGGAGGCGACGCAGATCAAGCTGCCACCATACTCACCCAGGTGGGTAATGTTGTACGCTGTTACGTTGCTGGGCAGCAGCACCGGACCTGTGTACTGGGAGAGGTGGACCTTGCGGTAATACAGCTTGAAGCCTTCGTGCTGGCCCAGTTTGATGGAGGGCTCCCACGTAGCCTGGACAGTGGTGCTGTTAATGACTTTAATAAAGAGGGATGGCATGGCTGGGACTGAAACAGAGAGAGAAAGACAGTGAGTTGCATGTGGTTTTTTAGTCTGCATGATGAGAAACTCCCCAGCAGCCTTTCCCTGTGGTCACTGCCCCAAAACATGCGCTGGATGAGATTTGAGAAAAATCAGATCAGCCCAGATCCTGGTTTAAAAGCTTTGAACTTCTTCAGGGAGCTGTAGGAGTTTCCAAGGGTTTCCTCTGCTCGGTTCAGCAAGCAAAGAGGCTACTTTTACACTCCACTTGCAATCTGATGCTCAGCCCCCTCGGGTCAGGGCAGGAATGCAGGACTTTGGCAACGCATTCCCAAATTCCACTTTTCTGCCCTCGCCCTGAGGGTAGCGAGGACCTTTCAGAGTGATTAATGCCCCAGGGAGGAAGGAACCAGAAGGGATGGAGCTGGAGGCATCCATCTTAAAACCGTGCTAGGTACCTGCACTGGCTTGCAGGGTGCACGGGATCTTGCTCTCCCCGTTGGCTTTGGGAGGGAGGTTTGTGATTCTGTGTCACTTAGGAGAGAAATGGGGCATCTTCATTAACAGCCCTAAATACCTGAGCAGCCTGAGATCCCTGCACAGCTGTGGCTGCCTTGTTTTGGTAGGCTGGCACTTACCTGGCCTTAGGGGCGCACGGGGGTTTAGCTGGGAGGATGTCCCTGCTGCCGCCCGGTGTCACCGGGGCCTGATTCAAAGTCCACCAGGATGCCTTTTGCTCCAGTCAATGCCCCCAAACCCTGCCCTCATTCTCAGGGTGTGCTGCGGGGAGGGGGGTTCATGGCTGTTTCCTCCCCAGGTCTCCAAAAAGCTGCCTGGCCCCATCAGCCTGGGCTGAGAGATTTGCAAACCAAAGCCAATTTTCTTGTGATGTAAATACCTGGGTATTCCAAAGCTGGTTCTGCACCAAACCCTGCCCGGAGCCCTGTGCAGCACAGGACCACTCCCCAAGCCTCCTCCTTCCCCTGTCCCTCCCTTTCTCCTACACAGATCACCCCAAAGCAGAGATGTTGTCTCAGCAGAACATTTCACTGATGACTTTTTTTTCACCTTTTTCCACAAAATGCCCCCAGGCCAAATGCTCCCATCAGTTCTCCAGCCTTTGGCACCATTCAGAAGGTGCAAAGCACCAGGCGTTGCAGGCTCTGCCCTGCCCAGGGCTCTGCTCTGGCACGGGGAGGAGAAAGGTTTTCGGGCACTGCTCTACCAGGCAGAGAGCTCACCTAAACCCTGCAGCAAAAGCACTGGGCAGAACAACAGTCCTGCTTCTCCAGCAGCCTCCAGGCTTTGAGGCAGAGCTAGTTTTCCAATCCCACACGATTACAAGCTCAGAAATCCCCAAATATAAGGATTGCTGGGGTTGCATTGGACCAGCGCTGCGTTTTATCTTATTTTTCCCCAAAGGGTCTCTAAAGGATGAGCATTGCAAACCCGGTGTTGACGGCATCCTCTGGCAGAGAGTTCAGCGCAGTCATTTAGTGAGCAATGGTGAAAAGCGGATGAAACGTGGCCATGTCAATCTAAGACTGACAAAAGCTGAAAAGGGCACTTCCTCAATGTAATAGTAAAGGCAAACCGCACAGCACACCGGTTTGCCTCTTCTCAGGCACTGAGAGCTCGATCTTTGCCACAAGGAGATTTAGGGCAAGCAAAGACATCTCTCCTGGTTAGCAGGAGGGTCTGGACAATCCTGTCTCTTCCCAAAGTGATCCCCTCCATCAGGCTGCAGGAGCTTTGCCCGATGCCCTCCACATAAGCATGATGAGAGGAACAAGTCCATGCTGACTGGTGAGCATCTCCACGTGGACTCAAGAGGAAAGACTTGGAAAGCAGCTGTCCTCAGTCAGGTTAACGAGATCCCATCCTGCCTGAGTGCTGCTGCTGGGAACAAATGGGCTGAAATACTTTTTCTTGCTAGGATTTATTCTGACTTCATTAGTGGGAAGGCTGCGCTTAGCAATTTCTGGGTGCAAAACAGGGTAAATTCTATTTATACCAGAAAGTACCATTCTTCCCAAGGCTGCATATTTTTGCAATCTAATTAAATACTCTTTTTTTTTTTTTTTTTTTTTTTTAAGTCTCCAAATTCCCTTTAGGGCAAAATTAGGAACTCGCTGGATCCCCCCTCTGAGAAGTTGGACTCTTGCTTAAAGCATCATTTTCCAAATCATGGGTGAAAACGCCACAGGAAGGGAAATCGCATTATCCCATGGACAAAGAAACACTGATGTGGGTCATCCTGATTTGCGAAGAGTTGGCTTTATTTTATGGTTGCAGAGCCTTACATTTAATAAAAACCACAAGAATATCTCTCCTTCAAAGTACGGAATATATAGTATTTATTCAAACTTTGAGTATATATATGTATAATATTGGTTATATGTATGCACTCGCAGAATGCATGTGCTGTTTATAACGCTATTACACAAATAAGTGTATACAGATGGAGTATATCTGCGTGTGTATAAATATATGTACACACACCGGTGTATATGTGCTTCACAGAAGTATATATAAGACACAATATGGAGCTACTGTAAGTGAGGCATGTCCCTCATGCTAAGGGCTGGGATACTTGTTTTCCTCTTCCGTGCTGTTTGGAATTTTCCCCAGGTCATTTCAACTTTCTTCTTGAAGGCGTCTTTAGCCGAAGATGACTAAAGGAACAGTCTTCATCCTAGAGAAATGTCAAAAAGTCCTGGAGAAAACCCTAAAAAGCATTAAAAGACAAGAACAAGGAGTGTGTGCTGCTTAATGAAGCGGAGAGTTTGAGATTTAAAATACCATGGCATTTGTGAAACGGCGTAAAGGAGAATGACAGGGAGGAGACAAGAGGACCTTCCTAGTGAGAGAGGTTTATGGAAGACAAAGTTCACTTGGGTAGTTTCTCTATGGCTCCTTCCCTTCTACTTTTTATCCAAAATTATCACTGGCACAAAGGAAGGAGCACTGTGTGTCTAGAAAGCGGCGGAGGTTTCAGCCAAGTGCATTCTCAGCATATTCCTAGCCCTGAAAAGCTGACCTCCCCAAGCCGAAAGCAGCCCTGCTCCTCAGCACCTTCACCGTATTCCCACTCCAGACAATACCAGTATAACACGGTCACTCAGATCAGCCTCCAGCTGGAGCATCTCTGCTGGACACTCCGACAAGCGCTGCCCCGGCTCCGCCGAGCTGTCCCTGACTGGCAGATTCACCCGCCGTGCCCTTTCCACGCAAGGCAGGACGCAGCAGCGTGGTGACACGGGCATCCTGCCATCACGGGGCTTCACGCACAGCTCTGTGCACATCTCACGCGCGTTACGCTGAGCTGGGATGACAACGCCGAGACACGGCGTGTCGGGGAAGTCCCGTCCCTTTCTGAGGCTGTTAGCACAGACCCAGGGGCTGCCCAAGCCCAGGGAAGTCACAGCTCTCTGGTGCACCCTGGGAAGGCATGGCGTGAAATGGCTTGGCTGTGAGAAGAGGCAAATCTGCAGGGAAACCTTAATTTGGTGACAAAAGCCGCTGGATCCTGGCTCTGTGACCCGCTCTCTCTGAGCAGAAGGCAACAGGCAGCCGTGTGAAGCAGAGCAAACAAATTAAGCCAGAACTGGGGCTTTTAAAGCTCTTTTTGTCTTCCTACAAGGCAATCACTAGTTGGGGTTGCGTGATCTTACCCAGACCAGCTTGTCCATCCTGAACATGGAACTAATTGCTGAAGCTTCATTACACAGGACAAGCCTTTTTTAAAGGATAGCAGAGCAGGACAGTGATGCCTTGAAACTTCAGAGGGCCAGGAAATTTATGATCCCATTACCGGATACCTAACTATTTCTGTCACGACTGAAGGTAATAATGACAAAAAGTCCTCTCTAGCTTGACCCAGACTGCTGCAGGAACACCAAGCTCTATGAAGCATGGCTGGCTTCTGGCTCCTGTAGCTGAACTCAGACCATCGGGTCAAGGAGTTTCAAGTGTTGCCTTAGTCCATCCTTCTGCCTCTCAACTGGAAGGAAAAACAAACTCCAAGGGTGACCGATTCCCTGCAAAGTGCCAAGGAAAATAAACTTGCAGGGCAACAACCCAGCAGGGCGTGGATTTATTGGCATTGTTGCTTAAATGCTGTAGTAAACATCTGCAAGGGTTGAAAACGGAATGAGAACTAGACCCCCCACCTGGAAGTCAACACACGCTTTCCTTTGATCCTAAATAACGTCCTCACACCCAAGGCCCTCTCTGCTGCAAATTCATGATTACTGAGTGTTCACAAGAACAATGCAACGCTCCTAAGAGATTAGTCTTGATATCATAGAATCATAAAATCGTTAAGGTTGGAAAAGACCCTTATGATCATCGAGTCCAACCACTAACCTATCACTGCACGTGTGAGATGAGCCAGGATTCAGAGGTGCTGGAGAGGTACATGGGTCTCTAGGAAAATGTTCCTAAAACGCCAGCTGACAGATCACACTGGGGCTGTGGTTTCTGTCTGGTGTCTGTGTGCAAGGGTCCTGCATTATACCGCCCACTTTCTTACTGACGAAGCTAACTGGTGGTCACATCTGGGAGGCCAAGCCAGGGAAAAAGTCCTGGAGATCACCCTAACTTCCCACTGAAACAGAAGGCTGCTCCAAGGCAGGGATTTGTAAGTCAGAACAGCTCAGCTCTAGTGTGATTTCTCCAGGGTAGAGCAGAAAAAAAAATAAAATTTAAAAAAGTGTGGCACCTATCAAGTACGAGCTGTGAGTACCAGAGCTGCTGGAGGATGCTGAGACGCTGCTTGAGCAGGAAATCTGCATTTAGCAAGCAGTTTAGGAAAAGCCCAGAGCAGCTGCAATGCATGAGACCAGCCAGACTCGCACTCACCCCCTGCTACAACGTCAGCTGTGAGAGGCAATGCTGCATTTAAGGCAACCAGTCGATGCCCGTGTAATGATGTGAGTTTTACACAATATCCCAGAGTATGAGGAGGAGTGGGAACAAGGAGCATCAACGCCACAAGCTATGTGCCAAAGCGCTCCGGAGTGGGTATCGGGGTGATGGGCGCTGCTGCTACGCACAGCGGGTTTCAGCATCTGACGGTCCAAGAGCAAAGCGTTCCTTACCTTCTCCCAGCGTGCTCACCACTGTGACTTCTGAGGCTTTGCTGGCACCCCGGGAGGTGTAAGCCTTTATATAAAAGCTATAGCTGGTCGAGGGCTCTAAATCAGTCACTAGCTGCTGGAAGGTGCTCTTGCTAACGGCCTCCTGATACTCCATCTCTACGGGATCTGAAGTGCAAAGAAAGAGAGAACAGAGCAGCGTTAGGCTTTGCGAGAGATCAAGAGACTAAACAGATGCTGCATGCGGTAATTTTGGTCCCTAAGGGGGATATGCATCTGCCCACATCCTTTTCGGCTGACACTTCTGTGCGTTTTGCCAGACACCTAAGTGGGCAGCAAGATCTGACCACACAGCTTCACCCTCCTCACCCTTTTGGTATTTACATCAGCGTTACTGCCTCATCCCTGTCTTTCAGAAACACGATGGAGATGCTGGAGAATATGGGTGGCAGCGCTGCCTACTGCAGTGCAGACCTGGCTTATCTAGTGGGCCGTGTTGCTAAATTACAGGAAGGCTGAGGATGCTCTGGGCAGCGGGTAGAGCACTGTACCTGCAGCTTTCCGAATGTGCAGCACGTAGCCGATGATCTCCTTGGTGTTCTGCAGAGGCTCTTTCCAAGACACCTGGATGGTGGTTGCAGAGACCGTCTCAGCCTTCACGCTCTGCGGAGGACCGGGCAGCCCATCTGCCCACAGGACCGTCAGGCGAGCGCTGGCTTGCGTGGAGCCGGCGCTGTTCTCGGCGATGCACTGGTAGATGGCTTCGTCTGCCTGGTTGATCCCATAGATGGAGAGGGTGCTGTGTGGGGACACGAGACATCTCAGCGCTCAGCAGTGGATGTCCCTCCCCTCCAGCCATGCCATGGCCACCACGCTGGCTCTGATAGCAGGGCATCCCACATGCCTCTATTTCCACAGAAAGCTTCCAGGAAGCTGTGGGCTGGCACCTTTGGGAAAGGAAGACCCCAGGAGGTGGATCCATCGTTCCCCAGATCCTGTGACTGGGCAGATTATCTCTGTTTTGACTTGCAGAGACTGTGGCTCAAGTACAGCCAGGTGGGGACACAGGGTGGGACAGCGAATGGCAGGATCTGAAGCTCTAAATTCAGGAAGATCCCAGCCACGCTACAGAGGTATCTCTGAGGCAAGCGCATCCATACACCCGAACCAGCTTTAACTGGCCTAACTCCAGTACACACCAGTGAGACCCATCCAGGCACTGCACATGGTTGCTAAGCCAAGCCTAATGAAGCACAGCCAGAAAGCCCTCCGGTGATGCTCTATAGCATTGCTTTAGAGCACATTAGAGCAGTTGTAGGGTAACACTGGGATTAGCTGACTTAACCGGCAGGGTTACAGCCTCAACTCCTGTTCCTGCGTTTTCAGAAACATGATCACCCCAAGCCAAAAGCCAAAGCTTACGAGCAAGTTGCAGATTTTGTCTGAAAAACCTCTGAGGGGCTTTTTGATGCTGGTGCACCAAAGCTTGCTCTCCCAGGGCAGCAACCAGGACGGTTCTTCCAGCCTGCTCTCCGGGGCCTCCACACCAGGCTTAGATGCTGTTTTCAACCTCTAAGATAAAGACAGGCACTGGCTACCCTGGTGGAAAACATCCCTAAAGGAGGGGGAAAAGCCAGCCATGTACCAGCTTCCCAAATGAGCGCGCTCCTGAGCACGGTGCCCATCTCCACACCACTTCTAGGAGGTGGCAGCTTAGTGGCTTGATGGGCACAGGGACAACCAGAGTCCATACATGTGGCCACCTGAACTGAAGGTCCTTTCTGAGCTGCATGATGCTCCGGCAACGGCTGTGTACAACCACAGCAAGTTCAGGGCCAGCCAATAGGTTGCACTGCCCAGTATCTTTAAAACAACGCCAGCAAATATTGAATCAGAAATAATTGTGGAACACATTAGCGCTGTCTTGCCATTCAGTGTGCAAAACAGCTTTTCTTAATAACATTTGTTCACAAGCAGGGACCCGTCAATGAAAGCTCTGCTCTCTCAAAGGCTTGTGCCCTTCCTCAGAAACCAAGCCAGGAAAAACGTGAGTCAATTTGTGGCTAGCCAGCAGACACAAGGCCCCATAAATAAACACCCAGTGTGTCTCCCTGCCAAGACATGGGTTGGGGAGTCTCAGCACACTCTGTCCAGCTCTGAGCTGCAAGTGGAAAGGCAGCCTTTGATGCTGGAGATGTTTTTCCCAACCCTGAGGCAGCAGCTCAGGTTATGATACAATATGCTTACGATGCCCTTAGTCCTGGTAGGATGTTCTCACGAACAGGGCATCTCAGGGAAAATCTTGGAAATAAAGTTCCAGTAGTGGCCCAGACTGGACCAACTGGTGACGGCTTTGACATCACTGTAAACTGTATTTGTTACTGCAAATTGTGGGGATTGACCAGTCCTATAGATAGGCTATAGGGCACACACTGAATAAAACACCTCTCACCACTGCGTCCCCTTCCATTTTAGAGCATCACCCATATGTGCACCACTCTGGATAAATCCCTATTTGTCATCTCTATTTCCAGTCCTGCCCAGCTCATTTGAACTGTGGTTGGCTCTGGCTTGGCATGAATGCTCATGAATGCTTCAGCATCATCTCGTTGGCTTACGCCAAAGCTCACACAAGCTTTTCGGTTGCTATTTTTTGTAAGAAATGGCCCGAACCTAGCCAAATCCACATCCCCTGCTTGCTTCTGGGGAGAAATAAATTATTTTCTTCTCCTGCAGTGAATTCCAGGTGGACTTGGGACTTGACTGCACATGAGTAAATCCCAAGCACCCTTGCTGATGCGAGGGGCACTTCACAGCGTTTTGGGAGTCATAATCAAAGCTGCCCTTTACGTAAATGAAAAATTGTCCATAGAAACTGGAAATTATTAATAATGTGCCACTGTCAGCCTGTAGGTTAGAACGAATGCTTCTTCTAATTGCAGCAAAATATTGGTCTTCCTGTATTAAAATTTATTATTGCTGTTGATTTAACATTCATATTTCTGCCTTGCAAATTATTGGGGCCATGGTGAGTGAGCAAATGTTTAACAGTCATCTGTTTATGTCCTGTGCCTTTGTTTCCTTGGAAACATTGTAAATGGAATATCAAATGTGATGGTTTCAGCTGATATGGTGATTTTAGAGAATCAGTCCTAAGCTCCCCTCATAGTCACAGGCTCAACGTATCTGATTAAATGGAAGGAGAAAGCCAGAGCTGGGAGGGGGGCGCAGGGAGGAAGGACCCTGATGTGTGGCTCAACTGTGTCAACAAGGGCTGATTCCTGTGAGGACAGATGGCAGAAGGCAGGATTACGGCGTCCAAAAGCTGTACTTGCAGCTCTGCACAAAGCAGATGTGTGGAAGGAGCACAAAGCAGATGTGTGGAAGCGCTTCCTTCTGCCCCCTCAATGCAGGGATTATTTCCACGCGGCTGCTGTGCATCTGGGCACCCAGGAGCAGCCAGGCTGGGCTGGCATGCAAGTCAAGAGTAGTGTTAAGCTTCCCAAGCACAAAGCAGCCCGGGAACAATGAGGAGTATTTAGGCTCCACTGCCTCCAAGAGTATTTATTTGCTTTACACGGAGAGAGGAAAAGATGCGGAGGAGGGAATAGGGGAGCCTCGGAAGGCAGTGCAAGGGTGCAAGGAGCCTGATGGCAACAGCATGACGCTGGGGCCACAGACATCTCTCTCCTGGGAGGATTAGGGGCTGAGCAAAGCTCATCTTGTGCAACACACGTGATGTGCTGGGTGCCAGTGGTCCTGGAGCAGGACAGCACTTGGCCACTGGGACCTGGAGCTGGGCAGAGCCTCAGACATCCCAGATGCCTCTCTGCAGAGGTCCCAGGGTGGCTGGTAACACTGTCACACACTGCCAAGTCAGAAGAAATAAATAAAATAAATTTTCACAAAGTGGACACGGCAGGTAGCTGGAACTTGCTTCAGGCTTTGAAAAGTTCATTTTCATTGAGATTTACAAGGTTGTGTTGGGATGTACCATGCAATAAGAGCCTTGGCCATCCACTACCTGGGGCCCACATTACCCGGAACGACACACAGGCAACGGGGTCAATGAAACAACTGGATTTTCGTCTATGTCTATAAACCTGGGTAAGGAGCAGAAACCAAGTGCAGAGTAGTTGGCAAGCAGAACCACCAGCATCTAAACACCAGCTTTATGAGAGTAAGGGCTTGCTTTCTCTCTGTTGGGCCCTCTAACACCCACCAGCAGACCTCTAAAGGAGTCTGCCAAGCTCGCTGCAAGCCCTGGTGTGAGCTCTGAAGCATGCTGGTAGCTGCGATGAGGAGGGCAGGAGGTGGCAGTGAGTTACATGAACCCCAGCACCCTCCCAGTTGACACCTCTGCCGTGCATCCACTTTCATCTTAGCTACTGGCAAATTCTTCCTGCCTTCGTCCACCACATCACACCTTGGGATGCGGGGGATGCGGTGGGGCAGAGTCCGCATTTGGTCCAGCAGCTTTCCCAGGTTTTGCTGTTTTTTGTCTTTTCCTTTTTTAAGGAAGCTCAAACAAAAGGAAAATATGTAGTTGCCGTGTGAGGAGGCGCAGAGCGTCTCCGCACGTCAACCATCTGAAATATGCAGTGTCCTTTTATTTCTTCCTGTCAACAGGAAAAAAATCTGTCGCTTTGGGACATCTGCTGTTGGAAAACTTTCCCGCGAGTGCCAGACTGGCAGCGCCGTGAGCACGTCAGACGAGGCGAGATGCCAGAAGGCTTTCTGCTGGTCACCAAAGCCGCTCAGCGAGCCGAGGGCTCCATCACATCTCCGCACAATGCCCTGACAGGCATTGATGGAAGTGGGGAGAGGAGCTGCTGTAGATTCACACCCGGCTGAGCTGAAACGAGAGGCCTCCACTGCTCGAAAGCCATGGTATTCCCAAGCTGTCTTCCCAGTTCATAGGCAATCAGGATGACTGATCTGGCTCGGGTCAGGGGTCCGGGCCGGTGACCGGAGATCGGCTTTCCAAAGGCTCGTCTGAAAAAGTCTGAGAACTGAAGGAAGCCTCTTCATCGATTCAGCAGCACAAAGAAGAAGAGGGGCCCATCTGGAAGGATATCAGCATGCGCGCGCACACAGGCACACAAAAGAGGGAGTGTGATGAAATTAATGCGGAGAGCAGGCTGTGGCTAGCGCAGAGAGCATTTTAAGTGCTGGCAGCTCCAGAAACCCACCAGCGCCTCATTCAGACGCCCCGTCCCCGTGCCCTGCTCTGCCTCCATTTGTTACGGGTCGCGTTGTGCTGTGCCGTGCCGAACAAACTGCTCCTGGGCTGCCGGCCGGTGCCGTGCTGCAAAGGAGCGTTTTTCCCTCCAGTGCTGGTCGTTGGCAGCTTTGCAGAAATGCCCTGTGTTTGAAGGTAGCCTCGAACAAGCTGAGAATAAGGTGCAAAGCTTGAGGAGTGACACGCACCATTCCAAGGGGACGCTGCAGATCATCCCCAGCCCTCTATAGATACGTTCTTACACCTCCAGAAATGAAATATCGTGCAGGGCTTCCTAGGCGAAATGGGGTTCTGTTATGCAGGAGAAACTGTTACCCAGATGCATCTCAAACTGGATTATATTTAGCAGGTACTGCAGCCCTCCCGCCAGGACCCCAGCCTGATTCTGTGGTTACAGGCTCACCCAAGCACAGTTTCTGGAGGGATGCTGCTGATCCCAGCGGAGTGCACGGTGCTGTGGAGAACTAGCCCACCCTCCGCACCAGTGCTGGATGAAAGGGCTGGCAGACCCTCAGCCTGCAAAGCTGGTTACAGATGGTGCTCCTTCTCACCCCACTGGGAGAGGACAGAGTCCATCAGGATGGAGATTTGGCTGTACGGTGTGTTTTGCACAAATGGGAAGTTGTAAATGGCATCACATTTGCTACAGGAGGCACAGTGGTGGCACCATTTCATCCTGAAATGCTGACCCTTCTTTGCTGGCTTCATGACAGCTGGGTTTGCACTGTCTTGATATAACACCAAGCACACAGGCTGAGCCCTTTGGGGAATCTGCTGCTGCTCAGGCACCATGCTCGGGACAAGCAGAGGCTTGCTCAGCTCCACAATCCAACTGGACACCAAAGTGTATATCTTTGGAGGCTCTGGGTCCCTGGGTTCAGCTCTGGTCCACATCAGAGGTGGTCTGAGCCTTCCCAGGTGGGAAGGACACATCCAGCTGGTGCCGCAGCTCAGCCCTGCCTTGGAGCACCTCCCAGCATGGCATTAAGCTCCATGCAGAAGACCTTCAGCAAGCAAGTGGCTCCAATTTCCCACAAGGTCTATTCACTCACATCCATGGCCAAGGCAAGACAGTCCAACCGCACTGACGGTGGTGGAGCTGTGTCCTCCCGTCCCTGCAGAGCTGGGAAGTGCACCCTGGCACAGGCAGGAGATGACAGCCAGAGCCAGCTGCTCCTTATTACAAGGCTTGCTGGTTATCTGGTGAACACGCTGGCTGCCACTCAACCTGTTTTCACAAGTCAGAGAGTGCAATCACAGATTTAACTGAATCCTGTCCCAAGGAGGGAGCAGAAAAGTCTTTACATCTGCAGAACCGCAGGGGAGCACAGAACGTCTCAGGAAAAGCTACTAGAAGAGAGGGTAGCTGCCTATGTTGGTAGGACTGCTAATGCAGACAGCTGGGAGAGCTACCTGCTGCTAAATGAAAAGTCCCCCAAACCTTTTTCCCAGCAGGGAGCACAGGCATTGGAGAGGAAAAAGACCCAGCCTAATCCAGGGGAGGCTGAGTTTGGCCTGCCCCATGATAGGCTTAGGCCTGCCTTGAAGGCTCCCGTATAAGGAACTTTCTCTGCAGTTGTATTTTGCTGTATGCAACAGTTTCAAGAAACACTTCAAAATCCTGAATCGGTAGCGCGCTTCAAGGGCAGCTCAGCGGAGCACCACACCGAGAAAAATTACACAGGCAACTTGGTAGCAAAATAATCGCAGCCACGTGAGAAGGAGAGACTGAGGCCTGCTGCCGCCGGCTGCTCTGGGGCTGCTGCAGATCCGTTTCATGGGATACGGCTGCATGATCCCAGCACGGGATCCCTGCTTAGTGCGGGGAAGGCGGGATCACGCTGGTGCCCCACTGCTTGGCAGGGCTTTGGGCACTTGTGTGGAGACCCTCCCTGCAAAGGCCGTTTCCATGTGTCTTCCAAACAGAGTCCAACCCATAAATTATTCCTAAATCAGGAGCAGCTGGTTCACATCCTAGTCCTCCACGTACTTATTTGTCATGCTCTGGGAACTGAAATATGATTTGCTATACGGTACCCTTCCCATAGTCACCAATGATCTTCAAACTCATTGCATAAATAACCTGCAGGCTTGCCTGTCCTCCCTTAAGGTGTTCGAATCTCTACAAATTCAAGGGTTTGTGGGGTGTGTGTGCTAGGAAAGGATGTACAAACCCATCTGCACCCCTCTGCACCCAGCTAATGTGGGTTTTATAGGAAAAATCCACCTTGCGAATGACAGGCTGTAGTTTCCCTGGGTTTGGTAGCAAAAGGTTGTCCCATCCCAAGTGCTTGTGCTAGGATTAAGCAACACGACAAGTTCAAGGGAACCAAAGTTGTCCTGAATTTTATTTATGGAGGAATATTTTCTCTGAAGAACCCTGAGCATTCGCAGCCCTTGGAGTGAGTCATTCCCAGAGCACTGAAACAAGTGCAAACCAGTGAGGAAGAATTTAAAAAGGAGACAGTTCATAAGCGAAGGTCACTGACAAGAGCAAACGCCACCTGAGCCCAGGTTCTAACGAAGCCTTTTTCCGGTGGAACAAATTAAGTCCCTTAATTACCATTTTGTAAATAAAATCTTGGAAAATCAATATTTAGAGCCTGCCTTCTCTGAATATGTTGGCCTTTGTTCCTTGCTATTACAGCAATATAAACCCCATAGTGTGATATACTTCTAGGCTGAAAATTACCCCCCTGAACCTGATTGGGTCAAAGGAAGAAAAGCAATAAACCTTTCAGAGCCGTAATTTGGGTACTATTTCATGCTTCCTTGTAAATTTTGAAGTAATAACCAAGAAAGCATGATTTTACACAAGCCCACAATTAACTCAGCCAGTAATCCACCTTCCTCCTGCAGCCTGCTTTCGGGAGAAGCTGGTGATGCTGGGTGGGAATTTTGCTGGAAGTGCCCATTACACCTCTCAGGCATTTGGATTGTGATTAATCTGAATCACCCCAGGAGCAATGCCAGCAAAATGGCATCTCTGATCAGCAGAGGGACGGACCCTGCAGCTGCTGGACATGGGGATGGCTCCACCAAAGCCAAAAAGGCTTCATCAGCTTCTCCATCCAAGAGCATGGTCCAGCACAGCATCGCCCCAACAGCCATCGGCTCCATCCCCAACCCAGGGATCGCATGTCAAGAGGGCCCCATCGTCAGCTCCTTCAGTGATTTTTATTCACAGCTTTTAATGGAAAACCCCACAATTCCCTACGCCTGAGCCTTCATGCATTTTTCATTAACAATTATCTGCTATCCCAGAACTGCTTTTGATTTTTGCTAATCATCGATTGGATATTTTGTTCCCACACAGCTGGCATTTTCAAAACATAACAACCACCTCTGGAGAGGGCACAGCAGAAGGCTGATCTTTAATGCTAATGTGCCCAGAAATCGTCAACACATCAGGTGATGAGAATTCACATCTGAGGGACCACGAGGGAAGAGGTATTTCTTGGAGCCAGCCTGTGAGGCTTATTTTACTGTGCTGAAAGGCTGGAAGTTGCTTAGCAAGTGACTGTCTGATGTCACACCAGCAGCCACATCCAATCTGTGGTGAATCCAGTCCTGAAGCTGCTGTCCCATCTCAGCAACGATGGGCTTCTGAAGTCCCCTGACCTTGACAGTTTGCTCTCCTTGGGTTTGCAGTTAGAATCATAGAATCATAGAATCGTTAAGGTTGGAAAAGACCTCTAGGATCATCCAGTCCAACCATCAACCCAACGCTACCATGTCTCCTAAACCATGCCCTGAAGTGCCATGTCTACATGTCTTTTAAATACCTCCAGGGATGGCGACTCTACCACCTCTCTGGGCAGCCTGTGCCAGCGCCTGACCGCTCTTTCAGTAAAAAAAATTTCCTAATATCCAATCTAAACCTCCGCTGACACAGCTTGAAGCTGTTTGCTCTCGTCCTATCACTAGTGATGTGGGGGAAGGGACCGACCCCCACCTCACTACAACCTCCTTTCAGGTCGTTGCAGAGAGCGATAAGGTCTCCCCTCAGCCTCATCTTCTCCAGGCTAACCCCCCCCAGCTCCCTCAACCTCTCCTCATAAGACCTGCTCTCCAGACCCTTCACCAGCTTTGTTGCCCTTTGGACACTCTCTGGCAACCCAATGTCCTGCTTGTACTGAGGGGCCCAAAACTGAACACAATACTGCATATGAGAGATGGTGTGGGGTGATAGAGACGCCAAAGGGCCCTTCACAACTTTGTGAAGCAACAGTTTGATGGACAGACCTTCCCATCGGCTGTGGGTTTGTGCAAACACGCTACTGCCCAAAGGAGCGATGCCTCAGGCGGAGGCTGTACTTCCAAAGCTTGCAGGAGCGGAGTGGCATCTCAAACGCACCGTGCTCTGCAGGTCTGGACCTCACTTCTAGCTGTGCTCATTTACAAGAACGAAGTTGCTCATAATGATACATTTTGCAATCAATTAACACATGATATGATTTGGGATGATTTACGCTTTTTTTTTCCTAAAAATCCCTTTGGGGACATTCAGACCTTTATGGCCATATTACGCAGAGTTTTAATCCAAATGAATTTTCTAGGAAACCATGTAATCTAATTAAAAAGCTCATAGTGCAGTTTAGTAGCTTCATTACTAGTAGATTCGAGATCCATCTTTACACGGACAAATATTTTCCAAGTGCAACAGACTGATAAATCCAAGGCATAATCACAAACTGATTCTGCCTGGAACTAAGTGGGTTACAGCACTTAGTCATGCCCATGAGAATGAAACAAAGGACAACTTGACACAGCTCAGAAAAAAAACCAGCCGTTGATATGCTTCCTCCAATTCATGGAGCACCCAGCCCCGCTGTACGAGCGAGGGCATTTTTCAGACTGACAGCTTTGGAAACCACCAGGAATGGCCACTTGCCTGAAGCCTGGGGTCAGAGTAGACCAAGAGTAGTGCAAAAGAAGCTAAAAGTTCAACATCGTCAAGTACGATGGCCTCAGGGCTCAGCTTTACAATCACATTACTATAGCTTGAGAAGACGCCACGTGTCAGCTGAGCCCCAGTAACCGGCTGAGCTCCCCAAGCCTGTGCCAGATGCAATGTAATCTGATCATTTAGCTCGCAGTGGAAAAGACTGACGCTAAATTGCATTAAATGATTGCCATAAGAAAACGATTACAGCAATGTTCGCCAAGTCGCACTGCAAGCGCAGCTCTAGGCACAGGGACCTGGACAGGAGACATGGCCGTGAGCAAAGACCCTGCTTTACCTCCCTCAAACAGTGAAGAGGAATGATTTCACAGTCAAGAAATCTGGGTGAGAGAGCAAGATGCAGAGCTGGACTCGGTGTGAGCTTTGTCACGGATTTAATGACCGCTTGTAAAGTCTTCCATCACTTCTGACTCCGCTTCCTCGTCAATAGAAGGGGATGCAATAATTTCCCTTCTCCCATTTCTGCTCTGTTCATTTTGCCAGGACAGGCATGCCTCAGAAACCCATGCAATGAACTAGAAGCCCATCAACCTGGACTGAGTGGCATTGGTGTGCGCTCACACACTTTCCTGAAGCTCTAAAAACTTCCAGCTCAGAGAAAACCTCCACTGATTGAGATTTTATTACAACTCACACCTTATCCTTCTTGCAACTCATATCCTTCCATCACTCATAGAACAAAGCTTTAAAAAAGCCTCGAACTTGAAAACAAAAAGACATATTATATAGAAACTTAGAAAAATAAACCCACTCTTCTCCCCTGGGGAACAAGCCACAGTGCACAGCACTTCCCAACAGCCTAAACTGAAGGTCCAGACCCTCCAGCAAGGTTGGGTAGTTGCATTCATGAGATGCATTTGTTAATATAGATAGCAGCTGTATGACATCGAGTACAAATCTCTACCAATAATTTAGGTTTACAACACAGGTACTATTATTTTTCAGTATATTGTTCCATGCTATTTCCATAGAAACTATGTTGTCAGCTTCTAATTTTCACACTAAGTGCATCCCACCGTATCATTTCCTCAGTACAAACATCCCCATCGCCTTGCACAAAAACGCAGTTATTTAGTACTCGGAGAAAACACTCTTCCCCGGTGAGATAAAAGGCTGAAGTTAAGTGAAAGTCAGCTTCCACGCAAATACTATTTCAAATGTTTTTGCATTTGCACACCCAGCCAGGTCAATGTTCAGGGGTTAAAGCATGGTTCCTCCACTGCGGAGTGAGTGTGGTCCCTGCCAACTCCAGGGACAACACTGTGTCCTTCCAGAAATACCCAGATGATGATCGGGACAAAAGAGAAACTTCCGCTGTGTTCCAGCATCATCAGTCAAAGTCTAACGCTGATGTCCTGGTACAATAAAGCTCAAAGCGCTGAAATGTAAGCCGACCAAGTGCAGCTAGTAGGACTGGAGCAGTGTTTTAGTATATCAATGCCCAAGCTGAATCCACACATCTGCTTCTGAACGTTACCACCTTCACGTCAGCTCTTTGCTAATGCAGAAAGAAAGCCAACGTCTCTTTCATTCCCCTTTCTACTGGAGTCCAGATAGATCAAAATAATGGCTTTTAATTCAGCCTCTCTCAAAAGCAGGGTCAGGGGGCATTGTGTGACAGCAAGCCACCTCACCTGCCGAAACCCAGCCGGCTCTAAGGCACTCTCTTCTCAAGGCGCTCAAGCAGCAGCGCCGCAGCCTCTCTGCATCACTCGTGCCCGTCTCAGCCTCCAGCACGTTAGCCATTGCCCAGCGCCACGGGGCTATGGTGAAAGCAGGGCTTGCACTGCTCACCAGGACGTGCTGCAGACCCCACTGCTCTCTGCCAGCCTTCACTGACCAGTCCAAAATGAACTACTGCACACGTTCGCCTCAGATCCGCTGTCTGCGCAAAAGCCGAAGCCTGCGTGAGCTAACTGGCTCTTTGCCCAGGAATTACACCTGCAGGGACAGCTATTTCTGGACCATCAGGCGGGCACTGTCAGTCCTCCATGTGTGTTATCTCCAGATTGACGCTGGGGAATGGCACAACCCAGCTGTGTGTCTCACACCGCCCTCCGCCCCGCGCCACTGTGCCAGCGGCCAGCACACGAGGACTTACCTGTTGTTATTCTTCAGCTTAATGTGGTCGCTGGTCTCCAGGATCTGCCCGTTCCTCAGCCAAGTGATCTGTGGCGGGGGTTCCCCCTGGGCCACGCATGTGAAAATGGCAGTAGTCCCCACGGGCCTGGAAATGGACTGGGGATGCTGCACAAACTCTGCGGGGGCTGCAAGGAGGAAGGAGAAGGAGGGTCAGAAAAGTCATGATGAACCCACTTTATCCTTGCAGAAAGAGCAACCTCATAGCTTGGGCTTCAATAAGCCTCGTCCGCTTGGGAATGTGGGCTGCTTGGCCAACCCACAGCACAGGCAGCAGATAACTATGGTTTGGATGGTGTGTCTGTAATCAGTGCAATGCTGAAATTTGGTTGCCCACCCTGGCAGTCATGGCTTCATAGAAGACGCCAGAAGCTCAGCTCAATACTGTATGGAGAGCCCAGGTGAGTCCTGCAGGGTTCAGGCAAACAGAATCAAGGTCCAAGCCCCCTCACCTCTCCCCAGTCTCCCACTGAAAGCAACCCCAATGCTACAAAATAATCCATATCTGACAAAATGCATCCTGCCTGTTAGGGCAACAGGCTGGAAAGTTGGCAGTCTCCGGTTGTTTGCACACAAGTGAAACAGAAAGCATGCACAACCTTTCATTGCGCGTGGCACCGCGCAGGGCCATCACCCTGGCAGAAACGAGCCCTCTGCTACGGAGGCTTGCAAAAATCAGCACATATTGACAATACAGAGAGTGGTGAGGAAGGAAGGCTGCAACCACATGCGGCAGTTATAGTATTTGTGGTTGGGGAAATCTGCTGTTTCATCAATGGCAGAGCCACAGCAACGCCCTGGCTTTGCCCAAAGGACCTGTATGGCATTAGCAAACTGCTTGCAAATGGAAAGAAGTGTGTGGATGCGCATACAGCAACCTGGCAGGTTGTTCCTTCCCCAGTAAATATCAGATTTGCTGCAGACTGTCCTGGTAGCAATAGATTGGAGAACTTTCTTTACCCCAGATCTGCAGCCTGGCACCCTTGGGGTCCTGCCAAGCCTGGCAGAAGGCTCCACCACCCCTGTAACTGCTGCTCACCTCATAACCAAATGTTTTCACCTTTAACAATAACGTTTTTAAATGGAAAGTGATTTCCCCTCTTCCAGCAGCTCAAAATAGATTTAAAATCATTTATCATAATAAAACAGCATATCAGTCTACAGAAAGCAGGGCCTGAAAGACACTGCCAAATTGGTGAGTTTATTCAAGCAGTTACGCTTCAAAGGGCAAAGTGATAAATATACCCCACATTGCTGCTGAAACCTAAAATCAGGTGGAACCGGCAGCAGGCACAATGAAGACAAACAGACGAGAGGCGCGGGCCCGCAATGAATTTACCGACCAGCGTCACATAATGGATTGCTGGCGTTAAATTTTCCCGACAAAAGCAAGATTATTCAGGGGAAGCAGGCTCAGTGCCACTCGCTGGCATTTCCCAAGCATGGGGTTGGTGCGGTCTGCCACCAGCAGAGATGCGGCGATGGGAGAAGGGAGAAAACTGGTCCAACAAAATGCATTGGAGGGTGGCCAGGCTGCAGGCAGGAGCAGCTTTGCAAGAGCAGAGCCTTACAGTTCTTGGCCAACAAAACCCTTCAGGGTCTGCAGCAGGAGCATGGGGTGCTAAAGCTCTTCCCCAGGGAAAAGCATCGCTGCTCCTGCTGCAACAAGGCCAAACCGCAGCGAAAGGTGCTTGTGTGTAAGCGCAAAGTCATGCACGTTGTAAGTCCTGCAAGCAGAAAGACACAGAAACTCGTTGAAGAGCCCATCTACCTGAAAGGAACCCCGTCTTTCATTTTTAATAATCAAAGGTAAGCAGAGCATGGCAGGACTGACTTATGTTAGCGGTAGGGGGTGTCCGCCAGCAGAGTTTATTGTCAGGCCGCTTCTGTTGGCGCTTGGGTCTACTAATGGACGTGATCTCAGCAACCTAATGGACACAAATTTCCAGAACCTCCTGCTAAACTTCCCCATGTGCCAATCGATCCCTTGTCCTTTTGCTTCCCTCCTACATTTCCCCCATTCTAGACTTCTAAATTAAAATAAAATTCAGGATGGGTTCAGTAAAAGTTGGAAGCATTGATAAACAGGGGGAAAAACTCCTCATCCCTGCAGTGAATGGTCCCTTTGTGGCATATAGTGAGAGCGTTAGAGACTTGATTTTCAAGACTTCCTTAACCTCCCACCCCCCGCTTTGTGCTGGCGCGGTTTTGCAGGAGCAATTATTTTGCAAGTGGCTGTGCACCTCCCTGCTTTCATCTGGCCTCACGAGTTGCACTCGCAATACTCGCAGGTGCAAACCCACGATGCCAAGGAAGGGCACAGCCATCTTCCAGCTCCTTGCTGCAGCTTCATTAAAGATCCTGCCACTTGGCTCTTTGCCTCTGCCTCCCCATCACTTCACCAAATCTCAGACCCACCATTTGTTCCAGCAGAAACAAAGTTTAAATATGGAAAGAGGCATCCGGCGTAACCCTTCTGGAATCGCCCGCTCTCCTTATCCTCCCTTATTAGCCCATGTCAAGAGGGAGTAATTGGAGCGGTGTCGCGTGTGACTCGGGGGTAACGAACGTGCAGCTGCGGCCGCTGGCTCGGCGCCAGCGATGCTATTCAGGACTGCAGCCCCTTGGGTTCCTGGGGTCCCTGCTCCCCTCCACCATCCCTCCCCTTTGCTGTCTCACTAAACGCAACCAGATCAAAACCCCGGCCCCTGTTTAACTTGATTAAACTCTCTGGGGAGCAGGCGGCCACTCCTTCAAACGGCTCCCGCCTCCGCCGTGCCGAGCTGTCCCTGCTCGGTGGCATCCCTCCCTGCAAGACGTCGCGTTAAAAGGCTCCTCGTTCCCATCACCAGCTTCCGACAGCATCAGAGAAAGGACACGGTCCGGGTGCCACCAGGGTCTTAACGTGGGGACAGACACTGCTGCAAGGAGATGCTGCTCTGCTACCCCGGACCAGGGTGCACCCGACCTTGTGTTCATAGCAGCGTCCCCAGGCAGGGCGCCCTGCGGCAGCTGCTGGTGCCTGGTCTCGGGGTGAATGGCTTCTTTCCTGGGCAGAAAAGCATCTGCTCTCCTCCCTCTGGGTCCTCTCCCTGCCCTGTCAAATGATTTCGACAGGAACTGAGAGTTTGCCACCCCTGGCCCTGGGTTAGCGGGAAAGGAGCAGAAGCCAAGCCCTGCCTTCAGCCAAGCCCTGCCTTCAGCCAAGCCCTGCCTGCTGCCAGCCCTCCAGCCCCCTCGTCATTCATAATTAATAGAGCATCCTGTCAGTGCTCCTCTTGCCCTGCACGGAGGCGCAGCGGCCTGAACGCCTCTCCCCCTTCCACACCACATGCCAAAAGGCCATGGCAGGCAGCGAGAGGAAGTGTTTCTCAGCCCTCCATGAAGATCTTAACGAAGACATTAATGAAGATCACTGTTAAGTGCAGAGGATTCAAACCTCGTAAAGAGGAGTGGGCAGGATCCAGCGATGGCTTGTGGAGTATGAAGAAACCAGAGCGCTGATTATTCAGGACTTAATGGGAGGGAGGGGATCATGTGGTTTTAATGAATATTTAAAGGCGTAACATTGGTATCAAAAAGCAATAACGCTTAATACCACCCCCAGAATCGTTAACGAAGTGCTTCAATAGCTTTTACTGTGCTCAACAAACTGTGATAGCATGAAGATGCACTGTAACAGCGGGTTGTAATGGGAGACGAGGACCGGCTCCACCTCTTCAGGGACATCTCGTCTCAGCAGTGACCGGCCACCAGTGTGTCCCCTCCGACAACAGGGAGCTTCACTGCCCTTGCTGTGAGTTTGCGGCGTGGTGCTTACTGCAGCGCCTGGCAGCTCCCTGAGAAGGGTCGGGGAGCCCTGACAGTCCGTGCACCGGTGCCGGACGAATCCTTGCCCCTTGCACCTCAGTATGAAGCTGTCATTGATTCTCAAGTAGCCAGAGGGGCAGTGTGAGGGAGGGAGGCTGGGGTGAAGAGAAGGAAGAAGAGCATGGAAACAACAAAACCTCATAAAATTAGGCTACCGGAACTGCAGTAAGGGTATAAAGGAGAAGACAGGTCAACAGGGAACTCAGTCAAGCACAGCATCAGATGACAGGAGATTTAAGACAAAAAACTGCTGCCCACTTGGCTTCTCTCTGTTGACTACAGAGGATGCCCAAATGCTTACGTAAATAACTTAAATAGTTAGGTTGTAGAGCTGGTGGGACTGCTAGGGCCAAAGATGGAACTCGTGACCATGTCGCCTGGGAAACAGGCAGAGACCACTCAAGGAGGCTGTCATGGAGGCTGTCCAGCAGCCCTCAGTGGGTATCATCAACTTCTTGTCCTGGCAAGGTGCAGGCTGGAGCTCTGCAGCAGTGGGACGTGTTTACCTGTCACCTACCGGTCTCCTCCTGGGAGGATGCTCCGGAGGCCCCAGGCACCCCAGCTTACTCCAGCATCCCAACAGACACGATTTGAGTGCCCACCTGTACCTGCATGGTGGCTTTTCTTGAGAAGGAAAACATGGGCAGGAAGGTGACTGCTCCACAGGGCACATTGACCCATGCAGCATGTACTGTGTACTGAAGCTGGTTTTGCACCATAAATTTAGGGCTAAACTCGAGGACAAACCAAGTACCATAGAGCCGAGCCTAAAACACAGCAACTGCAATACATCTGCTGATGAATTCAACCCCGCAGCCAACGCTTGCAATGCCAGCCAGCAAGAACGATGGAAGAAACATCAGGAAACGCAGCGGTGGCCGGATCTGCTGGACCAAGGAGCGCTGCCTGGTTCTGCCGGCAGAAAGCAAGGCGAACAAGGCAGTCATTGTCAGCAGAGCCTTCAAAAACATGTCCTTAAGATGGGCACTCATTTATGAGATGGGATCTCATTTTTCTGCATAGCTTTCAGGAGGAAATGAAGCGTGGAGTGGAGAACACTGGTGACCATCTGGCCATTCACAGCCCATCAGTTTGTTATGACACCAAACACATAATAAAGCACAAAAGATTGCACAGGAGGTAGAGAGAAAGCGCTTTGATATATTTTTTTTTCCTTGCCACCGAAGCCTGCTCTTCCCTTGCACCACACGCACGCACACCCTCCGTTTCAGCCAGCGATGCATTCGGCCCTTCGACAACTCCCCCCGTGAGACTTTCATTCGCAGCCCGCCACAAAGCAATATTCAAATGGCTGTGCCGGGATCTGAAGAGAAAATGGAAACTTTCTTGTGTGAGAACCTTACAAAAGAGATCAAAGGAGCCTAAATGGCCAGGGGAGGGCAGGGAGGGAGGGAGCGGGGGATTGACGCCTTCTCCTCTGAAGGGAGGAGGAATTCCCAGGAAGATAATAAGATGGCGTTAGATGATCTGAAGGAGAGCCTGCAATGCAAAAGGACATTACTGCCAGAGCAAGAGCAGAGCCCTGCATCGGGACACCTCTGCCGACGCGACTGCTGTGATGGGGACGAGGACCACCGCTGGCAGCGGGAGGGTGGACGTGGTCTCAGTCCGAGCCTCCCGCTAACTCCTTGCCTTGCAACAGGAAGCATTGCCCTTTCTCCCCCAGTTTCCCACCCATAAAATGTGCCTCCTTCAAAAGAAGAGGGGCAAGTTAATTTGTGCCTCCAGGCACTTCAAGGGCCCCTGCATAAAGGCAGCAAGTACCTGGCCTGGTGTGCTTTGAGGACGCTGTATTGTCCTAGCCCTACGCTAACTTCCTCTCCAACCAGGCTTTTGATAGCCCGCTCTTTGCTTTTATTCTCTTTACGGATGTAATTTGCATCACTGACATCTTGACAAAGATAAAACCCACAGTCTCCCATGTCAGTCATTATCAGTGTTTTCTTCCCAGACAAACCTGAACAGCAATCATTTGTACCTCTCAGCTGGAAAATTCAGGCAAAATGAGATTCAGAGGAAGGAAAAGTAGCTTCCAGAGGGAGGGTGAACAAACCTGGGCTGGGCCCAGCTGCCTGGCCAGGGCCTGCCATTAGCCTCCCTGGGGAACGACAACCCATCCAAAAAACGTGAAGTATCTTAGGGACGGGCAACACAGTTTGGGGTCCTGGGCACTGCAGCTCATGTCTAAGGGCTACACCAAGGCCACACTGGCCACGCTTCTCCATCCCACTGCCAACTTCTCTGCTAACACTGAACGCAGAAGCATCCCCCTCCCATAGCCAGGCTGGGCTCCAACGGCCCTGTGATTACCATTTTAAGGACAAATTCTCATCTTGGTTCCCCAGGTGAAAATCCACAGTAAATCTACCCAAGATGAACTCCAGCACTAGCCCAGCTGCTCAGGAGCTGATGTTCAAATCTCCAAAGAGACTGAAAACTGCCCATCTGTAGCAAAGAGAAGTCGTGCTACCTTTCCCCCTCTCATCCAATTGCTAACAGGAGCAGTCAACAGTACCCAAGAGCTGTATTTTTACAACTTCACAGATTTTCCAGGTAATTTCTGTTGCCTGTGCCTGCCTGCTTCCTGTACATCAGCTTTGTGTTTGGGTTTAGTAGACCTCTGCTACATGCACCACGTGCAGAGCTGTCTTGCAGCAGCTCTAAAGGGTTTGTAGCAGTACACCGGGGTTGTTCTTAATGCCTGGGTTGGTGTTTCTTAACAAGGGGACTTATGGGTGTGCCCACCACCAGCCAGCCAGGAGGCCCCCTCATTGCATTGCTCACCCAGAAATCCAACAGCGAAAGAAACAGCGAGTTTTCACCTCCTGTTGTGTCTGATTAGTACCTGGGACTCAGGAGGCATGAGCAGCCCTGTATAAGCACCCTTTCTACATTGCTCCTCACTGGCCCCAAGGCAAGGGGGAAGAGGGATGCCAGCAACCAGGGACCACAGCTGCTGCACAAGTGGTGCGGTGCCGGATCACCGCCAGTGGGCCCGGGACCTGTCAGGTGAGATCAGGGCTGGAGCAGGGCACTTTCCCCATCACCAGTATGAAAGGTACAATTAGCTCGCTTCGGCAGGAGGTGTGTAATTTTAGATTCAGGATATCATCAGTCAATAGTTAATGAGTGAACTGATGAGAGCGCGAGATGCTTTAAGTGGACTAGCTTGAAGAGGAGGTGAGTGCCTGTAATCAGGGGTGGATTACTGCCATTCAGAGCATGCTGCCAGCTGGGTTTGCCTTCCGAAATACTTGCCTGGCTCCCCTCACCATGGAAACTGGTCGCACGGAGCATGCGGAGGGGGTACGTTTGGTTTCTTGAGTGCTGATCTCTACCCTGGGCTGATTCACCCTTTACAAGTGGCATTTCAGGACAGTTGCTGAGGGGAAGAGGAGCGACCTGCATCCTCCTGGGCATCTCCCCCAAAGGGTGCTTTACTCATCTTGTGGCAAGGGGCTCAGATACAGTGAAGAAAACAAAACTAAAGAATGAAAGAACAAAACTAAAGAGAACAATCTCACTGACTTTTTGGAAATGGTTTTAGACTTACTGGCGCCATTTCAGTTGGAGAGCAATACTCTGAGTGATATCGACTCCCGGATCCACTGCAGGAGAGAGATGTATCATGCAGAGGGGTCCTATGTGGGAACAGTGCCAGTCTGCCCATATCACTAAGGACCGTGCAGGGGTGAGAGATTAATTTGGCTGATTAATTCAGCCCAGGCTTTCTGCTGAGATGTACAAGTATGATAACAAGTAACAACTGGTGTCTGTTAAGCCAAATAAATGCCGGCAATGGAGTGGGAAACCATTGCAACCCATGCAGCTGAGGCCTCAGTTGAATGACAGCTAGTTGCTACTCATCTGTGTGGGACACAGAGACGTACACCCACCTGGAAAGCCACGTGTCTAGAAAAGAAGTCCTTTGTCTGACACCATCAGAGAAGCAAAGTCAGCATCCACCCAACCCAACCCATCACAGTGCCCAGGTGACACAGAGCCTGTGCAGAGGGCACAGCGAAGTGGGCATCACTGCTCCCCAAGCCCCAGGTTTGCTCACCTTGTACAACGAGCCTGCCCTGCGCGGTCCTTCGCACCCGAGTGCCAGGTTTGTTCGCGGCGCACACATAGATGCCAGAGTGCTGCACGGTGAGGTCTGAGATCATGAGATTTCCTGTCCCCAGCACCTGGATCCCCTCCACGCCGATCGGGCGGCCGTCTGAAAGAAGGGGAAAAGGGTAAGAGTCACACGCTGGACCTTTGAGTGAGGTTCTCCGGGGCAGAGTCCTCGGTGAGGTCCTATCTAAGTACTTACGGAGCGGTGCCATGCTGTGTTGCTGGGATTTGCCAAATTAAAGTCAGTGGGGTTTAGCTGATGCTCCTAGCAGTACTGCCTTCTGGAGAAAACCAGGATCCTCAGGTGTTTGCCCAAACCCACACTTTGTGCCGCTTGGAAAACCCAAGGTACCGTCACAGGAAATGTGAAGCTTTCAGCCACGTGTTCAGATCAAGATGAAAAACCCAGAACACTTTTCAACAGAAAGGTTAAACCAAGTTAAATCATATCAGTTTCTTACATTAACTGACCAGGGATCCAACCAGCTCAACAGCCTGCTCCAAACAGAGATGCTCTGGGAAGGAGACGACCAGCCGACCTACAGCAGCACCTCCCTGACACACTCTCCCAGCCACCAGCAATTGGTGAACTGGGGATTTCCTGAACCAGAAGTTATGCCTTTTTGCCTGCTCTTGATGGATTTTTGTGGCTTCAGAAACTGTGTGAACACTAGATTTTCAATTTCTTAGCTCCTGAACAGGGCTCAGGGCCAAGGAGCCAGACTCTGAGCTGGTGGTTAGATCTGGCTTGGAAGGGCAACTGGAAAGGGCTGCCTCCATCTTAAGTGCTGGGTCTGAGGCAGGCTGGCAGGAGGGCAGTGATGTTTCCAAAAAACCGTGCCTGGGCTCCAGCACAAGGTCTTCAAAATCGAAGCACTTAATGTGAAATAGTTCAGTCTCAGGGAATTCACCTTTTTCCAACAAAGCCTGTTTTCACTGGAAAATTCCCAGCCAGCTCTAATTAAAATGTGTTTCATTAGTATCAGGCTATTGCTTTTTATTGTTTCATTGGTTTGTGTTTTAAAACACTGTCTGACAAAGGCAGCTCTAGATCAGTCCTGGCATGTGTTGGGGTGTCTGAGCAGAGGGGCAAGGCAGGGGAGTAGTTTTACTGGAGGAGCAGTTAAAGGGAGCACACTTTTATCAGACAGAAAATGGGAATCCAGTTCCTCTCCCACCTTCACTCAGGGAGGAAGTTAAAGAACCTACAGAAATGAGAGATGCAAGAACCAGCCCTGGTGATCTCCCCACCTGACCATCCCACGAGCCCTCCATACACGTGTGCTCTGCAACAGCAGAAGAGCCTGTGTCTTGTGCTTCAAAGCTGTGGCTAGTAAAAGGGAAAATTCAGCTGAAAAATTCCTCCTGGGAGCTCTATTGCCGTACTCTTGCTGAGGAAATGGAAGAAGCCAAATAAAACCAGAACTGCTCTGTAGGAAGCAATGGGCCATGGGGAAAGATCTGAGATGCTCTAGCTGATTTCCACTGCTCTAGGCCACCTCCTGAGAGATGCTAGGTAACGGCTGTTCAACCCGCTTTAAAATTTATCATCATCCAGTGGGCAGAACAGTTTCCAGGGATGTTTAAGCGCTGAAGGACCTCAGACTCAGGCTGGTTACCAATATTTGTGGCACACAACCATTTCAGTGGCTGCATCTGGTGTAATCCAGCAATGGGAAACCTTCATGGAAAACACAGAGGGAAACACAAGCTGCCGTGGGCTGCTGCAGTCACCCCAAAGCACCCCATTATCCCCAAGGATTTCCTTCATAGCCCCTCCTATACAACAACATGGCCCCTGACCAAGACCTGGCTCACGCCTGACCTCGGGCAGGCTCCATGCTTCACCACAGGCAGGCATGCAGGGCTGGTTAAAAGTTATCTTGCAAGCGTATGCTTTATATGCAATATCACCTTTGCATAACAAGAATATGAAGAGGATTTGGGCCATTCATAACCAACAGGTTCTGGAAGACACTCAAGGAGAGGGACAAATTAACCATCAACCCAGAAATGCCACTGCTGCCCAGCAAGTGCTTGGATCCCCACAGAAAGGCACGTGATGGGATGGAGAGCAAGTGTCTCTGGCAGCATTCATGAGAGCAGCACATGTTCATCAGCTCGCAAGCCTGGACCATACAAGTGAGGGATCCCATTTCAGATTAACGGCAGCATCCTGCTAGGAACACTGGCAAAACACAGACTGAAAGCTACAAAGCACTTCACAAATTTATCTCCTGCCATGCTCTTTATATAGTGCTTTTCAGGAAATTTTTAAACTTAAAGGTTTCCTTGCTTCATTAGGCAGGCAATGCCAGACCACTTAATTATTTGCATTGCAAAGAAAAGCACTCGGGTCTTTTAGAGAGAGAAAAACAATGTCATTAAATGATTAAATGGTCACATAGCTGGCCAAGCCACTGCAGCAGTAAATGGCTCAGTCATAAAAAGGACAGTAAAACATGACCTGTCCCACATTTAATGAGCAATAAGAAGGAACCATTCCTTTCAAACATCATTTGAACTGAAGTGTAAAGAGGTCTGAATTAAATTCAAATTGAACTTGATTTCATCTTTTAAATTAGACTTTTGGAAATCCATATTTACAATAGGCGTAAAAATCAAATATCTCTCTCGAGGGAGGGGCGGGACCAGAGAAAGATGCTAAGTGGCCATACCTGGATGCTTCATCACATCATTGCCTTAAGAAATACCACAGAAATGTGACTTGAATGTCAGTAGTTTTACTGTATTATTTATAACGTGCTACATAATTTAAGCGTGCAAAGACCCAGCCTGCAGCAGGTACTCCACACAGTCCAAATACCAGCATCGATATGTCCTCAGTTGCCTCTCTAGCTCCAGCTATTAATTAGAGGTGTGGTGGTCTGAAGAAATGTCTCCTGCCAACCAACCATCTCTCGTTTCCCTGAAGAACAAAGCTCTCCACGCTCAGAAACCCTGGCGGATCTGCCATTTTAAGCAGAGAGTGTGGCCACCTCTAACAGCCAGCAAAGATCACCGTGCCAGATCATCCCATATGCCTCTTGCTCAATTCCTCCCTTCCAAAGAGCACTGAAAAGGGCTTCTAGAGAAATATCTCTGCTTTCCCAGCCTGTTCCATCCTCCTCCTCACTCTACCGTGCCTCACGCAACCTGAGCCATCCTGTGATCAGTTAGAAGATCTTCAGCTAATATCAAGTCCAACTTAATAACACCGACAACACGTATAAATAATACAGAGTATTTACACAAGAAATTCATTGCATCCTGCAAGCTCAGCACTTTGCAGAAGTGCTGTGCAGAAGGACTGACATCTCACACCTGCTTTGCAAAGGCTGCTATTTCAACCCTGTTTCACTTACACAGAGACCTGAAAAGTGCCTTGGATCAAGGGATCCCAACCCTAAAAACCCACCTTCCTGGCATCGCTTGCCATCACCAAGTCATCTCTCCACGGAAGCAATCCAAAAGACTGCTGAAGCTAACACTGTTGCTCAGTTCCCAAAGCTCCCAGGACGTGCGCAGGCTTGAAACCGCTGCTCATTTAACATAACCACCTACTTCTTCTGATTAAGTCAAAAGCAGAAAATTTGAGGGCTGAAAACAAGCCAGTCTGGGTGGAAATGTCTGGCAGATTCTCTCTGTCAATGCCTGATTGATGAGGGCTGAAGGAGGAGGTTCAGCTGGTTGTGAAGAGCAGCCGGTCAACTGATTAATAAAGGAGACTGTTCTCCAAATGGGAGAGGCTCCCAAGGGATGCCCCGGCTATGGACAAGTAGAGGCTTCCACGTTCCCCATTGGGGTAAAATCTGGACGAAAGACACCTGGGGTTTGGGAGCCGCATTATTTATTTTTCCAAGGTGTTCGTGATGCTTTATGGAGTCCGTTCTCCGCCCGCTAACCGAGTGATTGGCACACCAGCACCAATTACGGAGGCCCGTTAAAACGTGCCAGGCGATATGAATATGCAACAACACGAACGGCTTTCTTTTATAAGTAGCAAGTAGAAAGAAAGTAACAACTTTCTAATGTTGATCATTTAGGTCTTTTGTGAATTCTTTGTATTGTGCCATAGTAGCCTTCCACTTTTTAGACACATGGGTCTCCTGCTCCGGCGGACACTGGGCACTGTGGATTAGCATATTTAGAGTACATTGCAACAGTTGACTATTCAGTATGTGAAGTGGTGAAATTTACTCTATTATTTCTAAACACTTACGGGAACGGTGCTCCTGTCAACCAGTCAGCCATCTATTGCAAGCTTCTGTGTCCAATAAGTTACCAATTAATTGGCTCCTACAATTGTTGTATAGTTTACTTCTTGAATGGCTCTCTCTTTAGTAATTTCCTTCCCATTGTGCGACCCTTTCTGACAACTTCTGTATAACGCTATCAGATAATCACTGTCTTTTCTCTCTCGCCTCACTTTTCTATATCTCTCTAAATAGTTTATTATTCTGCCTTGGTACCTTTTATGGAGGCCAGCTCAGTGGCCTGTCAGTTAAAGGGTAAGGATACATTAAAATCGTCATTCATTCAAAAGGCTTTGCAGTAAGTGCCCAGGATATTCATTTGTGCACACATACAGGTCCAAGCCTGAAGTGCGTAGCTCTGAAAGGAGAAGCCCTATCTTCCCCTGAACGAACCCTTAATGATTTTACATTTCTCTCAGAGCCTGCTCTCTAATGAATGTTGACATTTCATGCACGGCAAGACACAGGAATTCTGTTTGTGGTCAGGGGCTACAACATATTCCCAAGGAAATTAAATTCAAAATTGATTGTGTGACACTCAAAAACTGGCCCAGAATTTGAATGATTTCCTTCAAGCAAAATATAGCTGCCTTTCCCATTGAAAACCGGCCAGGTTTTAGCAAAGCCAAAGCAAAAAGTGCAAATGTTGTTTATGGCTTGCTTTCCCCTGCACAGAAAGCTGTAAAAGCAAAATTGTTCTTTTGCTCCTTTCTGATAGAAGAAATGCCACAAAATCAAAAGTGTGAGCAAAGAGCTTCAGAGCGACACTCCGAAATGGCAACATGCCCTGTGCAAAGACCCGGCATAATGGCAGGGCCACGACTCTTCTTTATTTCGACCAAGCAAGAAACATGTTCACATATAATTGACTTTATTTGTTTAAATTAAATCAGGCCTATTGTTAAATCAGTGACCATAGATTTTTTTTTTATTTCTGGAAGTGGATCAAAAGGATTTTTTTCCAAGCTGAGTAAGTTAACTGGCTACTTAAGCTGGCCAGCTCTGTAGGAGGAATCTCTGGAAGGAGACCCCCATGTGGGAGGAAGCCACATGTACAGACGACAGATGCTCGGAGGACCTCCCCGTCCAGCCTAAACCCTTCTCCCTCCTCCTGATCACACAGACACGGAGACATGAAAGCACTTCCAGAATGGCTACAAAGGGATGCCAAACCCACCAACTCACCCGAGGGCCTGTACGCCACATCACTGCCGAGGCCGGTGTAATATTAAACAAGACGTTGGGATGCTTTGGACAGGAAACATTCCTGCTGAAGGGGAGGGAAAATAATGGGATCTCTGTCTCATTCAGTAGCTCTAATTCTGCTGCTGTGCTGCAAAGCAGCTGGGAGAGGGTATTTATTTTTGGTGGAAGGCAACGGTGAACTCAGACCATCCAGACAAACATCGCACGGAGCTATTACATCTTCATTATTGCACTGCTCTATAGAGACAAGTGTTTTGAAGAAGGTAATAAGCACTTATAATTAAGGCAATTATAAAGTAGTTTATTATAGTTGAGCGCTAACATAGAGCTGCCTTGTGTCCAAGAGAACCAAAACAGTGATACAGCCTATCTGGGGAATTTTTAAAACAGCATCAATCTGATGTTTATGGCTCTGGAGGAAAAAAAAACCCAGTTAGTGGCAGACACAAGCTGATTTTACAAGCCACCAGAGGATGAAGCAGGAGGGCAAACATGGAGAAATTGTGCTATTGATGCTGGATGCGTGTCCTTGTGCCCTGGCAGATGGCTCTGGAGTGGGAAGTCACCCTTCTCATGAGCCGGACCCCAACCCTCAGAGAGCCACGGGGATGAAGTCCCACATCCTGCATGGCAGCATGAGACAGGATTATCCCTGTTTGTGCTTCACAGCCACCTTGGGGGACTTGGGGAGATTAGCATCCCAAAATGACGTGACCTTGCAGACGACAAGGGCTTGGGAAATACTAACTGAACCCAACCCCACAGTGTGCACAGGCAGAGTTACAAGGTCTGGAAGAGAAAAAAAAAACGATCAGCTCTTTGCTCAGCACAGGTTTCTGTAGGGCAATGGAAGCCTTGCTCTGAGCAAAATAGTTTCTGAGCTACTATCACAAAGTTAGAGCCTAAAATAACCCTTGTTTTCAGACTGGGAGAAACGCAGCACGTTGCTATTCCTTGTTTGTATGATGCTATCAGACACTGCCTCTGGTTTCCATGCTCATTAAAAAAAGTATCACGGACCCCAGCAGCATTTGTTTTTTCAGAGCTTCAGACACGTGACTTTAACCACTCTCTTCCCCTCAAAAATTATTTTAAAACTCCCTGAACAGTCAGCAAGTTTCTTTCAAGTCTGTTTTACGTGAAAGATGTGTTTGTGTATGCTTTTGCCTCTCTAGGCCAACAGTGGTGATGTTTTTGATGCAGCTGAAGAAGATGCTGTCACTCGAGAAAAGATAAAATTATCACCTTTCATGAAACATCTACAGGTTTAACCAACCCACTTCTCTAACAGGTGAAAATAGGATGTTGGCAGATAGAAAAAACAAAATGTAGACATGAGGATAAAAAACACTTCAAACCTAAAATTAACTTCAGTGGGAAGGGAAAGGGTGAATCACTTGTTGCATAAAATAGTCAGCGGCACCTACTTATTTCCCATGCGATGGCAATGGAGAGGAGGAGGAGGAAATCCCGGTCACCCCAGGAGCTTACCTAGGCGGCTCCAGGAGACGATGGGCCGGGGATTGCCCGTTGCGATGCACTCCAGCACAGCTGTCTGGTGCACTGTCAGCGTGAGGTTCTCCGGACCCACGAGAATCATGGGGTCCTTATAAACAGTGGAGTGGGAGCCTGGAAGGACAACATCATCGTTAAAAGGCATCTGATTCTCTCGTGTTTAATGGAAACGGTGAGGGCTTCATGCACCCTCTAAGTACAAATGATGTGGCTGGTGTAATCCCCAACAAGCTCGAGATGTACGTGAAACAAAAGGAGCACAATGCTTGCGTGACAGTCACATTGTCTGAACACGTTTTAAGCGTGCGCTGATACTCCTGGGGAAAATCCCTCAGCCAACCGACCCAGCCACAGCAGCCCTGTTAACGCCCAGATACGGGCAGCATAACGAAGGAACCGCGCTGTGAACTGCAGAAAGCAGATGTGCAGGAAAAACACGTTGCAGAGGAAGGACACAAGCTGCAGGACAGCTTGTGCAGACAGGAATGCAAATAAATGAAGGAGTTGCTTTATCTTTCAGCATCTCAAGCCATAAAGTAATCCATGCAGTCCACAATGCCTAAATCTGCGACTCTGCAAGCATCCTCCCTTGCTGCTGGTGTAATTTGCTCCAAAAGCCCTGTCCTGGGACACAAAGAGTGATGGAGGTGCCAGTCCCTGACTCCTGCTGAGGATCTTTTTGAGAGGAAACTCAAGTAAACTCCTCTGATGACTGAAGCCCACAGGGTGGGCACCCCTATCCTAGCCCACTCTGGTGTAACTGGGTGTAGGGAGACGATGCATCCCATTGCTCTGATATAATCGTGATACAATCATTGCTAATGATGTGATCACCAATCATTTATTTGCACTACAGTAGCACCAAGTGGCAGCAACCAAGAACGAAACCCGTCATACAAGATGATGCACAGACCCGTAATAAAATAAAGCCCTGGCACAAGGACTCTGGAAACCAGACAGGCACAGGATAAGCAAAAGAAACCACATTTCACCAGACAGGAGGAGACTGCGGGATAAAACCATCATCCCGTGTCAGGTACACTGCAGCTGATCCTGAATCTCCAGAGTCCCCAAAAAGTGCCTTATCCCTGGGCCAAAGCTCCCTTCAGCCTTCACCTCCATTTGTTGGGAGCAGGAGAGGAGGAAAAGAAGGAGATATTCTCAGTTCTCTATAAGTAAACAGGAACACCAATAATCTCTGCATTAGTCTTTTCCCAATTTCTGATGAGAGCTGGGTTATACTCCAGAAATGCCGAGGTCAAGCAGTGTTTAAGGAATTTCAACAATCTGACAGCTGCTGCTGGCAAAAATGCTCTGTACACCTGGGGAGAGAAATTCTTGGGCTTGTTGTCTCCCCCCAAGCAGGAGAGGGGGCACGGGGGGGGGCTGGGGAGCAGAGCTCTGCCACAGGCTGGGCTTTGCTATAGGGACCATCCCACACTGACTCTGGTACATGGACTTTCTGTCGTCCAAAAAGCTTGTTAAAGAGAAGTGATCCACTAAAACCAATCTGCAAGGGCTTTTCTCCAAGCAAAAATTTATTTTCTTCCTGCACTTTTTAACGTTACCCTTTCACAGCAGCTCAGGGGCTGAAGTCAGGGCATTAGCAGGGGGATTTCGCAGCGGTCCGAGGGCAAGCACAGATCAGAGCGGCTCGTTTGTTACTCGTTCCTACAGGGGCTAAACAGGGAGCGATAAAGCGACTCAGAGGTTGTGACTAAATGGGCAAAATC
Source organism: Phalacrocorax carbo (assembly GCF_963921805.1). Taxonomy (NCBI): domain Eukaryota; kingdom Metazoa; phylum Chordata; class Aves; order Suliformes; family Phalacrocoracidae; genus Phalacrocorax; species Phalacrocorax carbo. The sequence continues at coordinate 3,673,879 of NC_087519.1, read as the reverse complement.
CAGGAAAAATCACCGTGTCAGTGTGACTTAAGAGCTGACTTTCTCACTAAACGCATTTCACTGCAAGTCATAAAATGCAGATTTTTTGATGAGAACCAGAATGCACAATAAATTCATATGACCGGCTGGTTAACCCCAAGAGATCTGAAAAACAATACCTTCCCCCTCAGTACCTCAGAGTGCCTTTAAAACCCATGCAGATTTATTGTTCTGAATCACAATACTAAATGTTCACGCTTAGAATAATATGATATTATCATCGTATTATATAGTGATTTCAATATTTCAAAACACAGAGAAATGAAATGAATTGTCCAAGGTCACCCAAGAATATCAGTTAACAGGAGCCGAGACCAAAGCAGAATTCATAAAACACTATTTTGACAATAAAATATGAAAAAAAAAAAATCACACTCTTTGATTTATACTCTAAGTCCTAAATAGGCATTCAGGTTTTTGGGAGTGGGCTCAGCTCCCCGAGTTTGGCCAGACCCTGCCCAGCTCTGGAAGCGGCATTTCCTCCGCTGCTCACCTTCCCCTGCAAAGGCCACGTAACGGTCCCGCAGCTTTGCTGCCGAGCCCAACGCCCGCCGCAGTGCCAGCTCCAGGGCCAGAGGGGACGGTGACCCAGCAGGGACACGGCGGCCAGATGCCAGCACCATGCAAAGGGGTTGACCGTGCCTGACTATCGAGGAGGAGGTTTCCTTCTCCAACCAGAAAAGCTCTTTGATGCAGGGTCAGGAAGGAAGGAGTAACAAAACGAGGGACTCGCGGCAGGCGAGCGCTGCTGGAGCACAACAGGGTTCAGGGCAACGCGAGGGGGTTTGTTTTGAAAGGGAAAAAGGCTCTAATGATACACATGGTCCCCAGGGACTCTGCCAGCAGCAATCGCGGTAAGAACGGGGAGGTCCCCGGCACCACCAGGAGTGACAGGCACTCTAGCAGGGATGGGAGCGTTGCCGGCATGGGCTGTTAGATCTTGATCAAAAGGACAGCAGCACCGAGAGCTGCAGCTCGTGCTGAAAAGGTGTCGTCAGCACAGAGGCAGGCAGCCCCTCGGGAGCATCTCCGCTAAGCAGGCACTTGAAAATAATCAATCACTAGGGCTGGAAGACATATCTGTGCCGCTCACTGCCGGCAGCCCTGCCACCACTGCCAGCAAGAGGGAGGAAAGTGCTGCGAGGAGCCTCCTTCATCCCCTGCAGGCAGCCATCCTCCTCCTCCTCCAGCCGGGCTGTGGCAGTGCCCTACAGGGCAGCGGCTCCCAGAGCCCATCTCCATCATCTCCCTCCTCCCTCCTCAGCCAGAGCTAGGCTTGGAAACCCCGGAGAGGCAGACCTGGCGCTTTCCTGTGGGTGAAGCATTGGCTGAAGTTGCTGCCCTGTTAAGAGAAGAGGGAACCCTCCCACCACGACGAAGAGCAGAGAGCACCATTCCCTTTACCCCTCTACACAAGATGGAGGCGATGGAAAGATCTGCAAGATTAGGCATGGTGGGGTAAGCAGTAACGACATGTGCCCAGCAGCACTCACGTTAGTTCAGAATTTACTGATACAACACCCACACCAGTGAAGCAGCGTCCCTGTGCTACCTCTGTGGCACACCACAGCCTCCAGCAGTGTGCCAAAGCCTAGGGTTAACATGCTAGCACATACCCGCTGTCCTGGTCTAATTTGTGTGCTCCCAGCGAGCATCGCAAAGCGTAAACCTTTTTCACTGGGGTTTAACCCGGTGCAATGGGTTTTCCATGGGGTGAGAGCATGCAAACATCCCGTTACGGCAGCTCTGCTGACATGCAGTCACTGAAGCATGGTCCAAGCCCTTCTACAGACACTTACACACGGTGCCCGTGTTCATCATCCGACTGCTTTAAGGAAGAGAAAAACCACAAACGTTTCACAGACAGGAAACCTGGAAAATATCCATCTGAAATGAGGGATGGTCAGACGAGAACAACTAGCACTTTCTGCCCTGTGAGAAATAATAACTCAGGCCAGTAAATTGACACAAAGAACTTCACCACGTTGGTAATTTACGGTTCTCTCTTCCCTCCACATGGCTACTGTTCGCATAGATCAAGAAAACAGCTAAGTAACAGGCATCAAAAACTCCTAGGTCTTTCAGAACTAGTTAACCTGCTTCCTTTCCCCGTCAGAGTTGATACACACAGCATCACTCTTTCCTCAGCCTCACCCCATTTCACATGTTCTGCTTTTTTACAGCTGGCAGAGGCTAGTTTGACATTCGGTACAGGCGTTAAGTCTCCTGCTCCAGAACCGCTGGCCAGGCAGCCGTTCCGGAGGCTGAAGGCAGGCTGTGAGGTACGAGCGTACGCTGGCAGGCCTCCAGCCACCGGCTACCAGCAGTTATGTGTATCTGATGGACAGGAGGATCACAGCTCATGTAGCGGGGAGACCCTTTGCTGCAAGCAAAAAAAGCTCACAGAGAAACAGACACCCAACCAGCCCTGTGCAGACTTCCCTTGCCTCTTATCTCCAAAGCTGTCATCACATTTCCACAGGGAATCTAGGCTGGTCCCCTAACCAAGAGCCACAGATCCATCACCACTGCTGTCACAGGGGACCACAGTGGGTACCCAGCATCCCAGCGGGGTTCTGACCTGCACAAAGTCCTGCATCTCAGAGGCGACCCTGCCAGCAGGACATAGCCACAATTTGCAGGTGACTACTTCTTTGGCACTCTTACCTTCTCTGAAGGTAACCCACAAATGCTCTGAAGTCCAGAAGCAAGCTGTCCTGTTTTCATATGAGGAGGTTGAGCATATCAAAGGCATGTCTAAGAGGGCACAAAAGTGTCATTCACTCCTGGCTGCTTGACCGGGCTGGCCTGTACGATTTGACTTCATATTTCCTACTTCCTTCATACTAGGAGCAGCTACTGAAACATCAAGGGAGACTGCTGAAGCTAAGAGTGTTTTAAATGAAAAAGAGTGACAAATGAAGAAAGCTGAACTAGAAGGTGACAATCTAACATCAGGTTTAGAAATTGGCCGATGAGTTATTGCTTGAAGGGGCTCCAAGAGATCAGCTGGGTCCCACAGAGGCAGCTAATGGAGGATGGGCAATGGGTGGGTCAGCAGAGGGTAGCACAGCCATGGAAACACAGCGTATTTGCACCCTGATCCTTCCTTCACGGTGCCCAAGGTCATCACTTCCACATGATGTTTTGTGTGCTTTCACAAATAGGCCAAACTTGTGCACATGCAAAGCATGGATGTGGGTTGTTTTGGTTTGCCCTTAAGCTTCGTCACATCCTACCTCCAGCAGCACAAAACCAAACAGCAGGTATGTGATTTTGGTCCTTTTTTTTTGGAGAGGAGACCTTAGGGCACCGTCATTTCTTCAGCTGGAGCTTTCAGACGTGAAAACCTGTTTCTGCCACTGACTTCAAATGTGGATGGAGAACCAAGTTGAAATTCAGCCTGGGGTGCTCAGGGCTTCTCTTTCTCGTCTTCCAAAGCAAGGTTAGCCCGCTTTGGTCACAATGCAACGCTAACAGCCTACAGAACATAATTCCCCCATTAGATAAATAATTGATCACCCTCTGTGCTGCAATTATTTCCAGAGTGGGCAGGTCTCATAAGGAAATGATGAATCTTCCACATTTCCAAAAGAATTTATTTAATGTAAAGCTGCTGTAACTCATTTTCTCACCACCCTCCCTCTACCCAGAAACTAGCGCTAATTTACAGGCAATGAGACAGATTTATCTGCTATCAAATGGACTGATCTGGCAGGAAATAATAACAATCCAGAACCAGGAAGGCGCTATGGCCGGACAGAGGGATGCTCCTCAGTGCTGTTAGCCTAAAGCTCTCTTAAACTGTCCTGGTCCAGGCCAACAGTGGGAAGAAGAAGACAGAAAGACAGTCAGGAGAGTGTTTACTGGTACCGACCTGATACGGTGAGTCTGGCCTCCCGGCTGAACTTCACATTAGCAATATTGGTAGCAACGCAGTGAAAAATCCCACTGTCTTCTGCCCTCAGTCCCGTAATCTGGAGGACCCCCTTGGGAAGCAGCGTGTACCTGTGGCAAGAGAAAAGCAGAAACAAAAACTTGCAAAGCAGGACACGATGCGAAAGCAGGCTGCACACCCATCCAGGTGAGGCAGGCTGGCTCCCCGCATCCCGGTGCAGAGGCGCCAATACCACTCCAGTGCTGCAGCCCCTAGCAGGCCAAGCCCATGCTTATCACTGCATCAGTTCTTGATTTTGTTTTTTAAATATTTGAGCCTTTGTTCTTCTTTTACAGGGATTACATTCCCTGTCTTCATCTTCTGATGCGTCCTTGAGAAAGGATTACTTTTGCTGGAAGGCTACAAAGTAGGTGCTTCTTACTTCATCTGTAGAAAAGCTTTGGCAGTGCATTTGCATGTGAACACAGCGGACGTGGGAGTTATCACTCACCAGCTGAAGCACAGTGACCATGGACGAGCACCAGGTGAAGTGTGTGCTCCACAGTCCCAGCCCCAGGGCTCATATCCACATAATATTAAAACCTCAAATGCTTGGAAAGGCGTGTTTAAAATAGATAGCGAGTAGGCATACATACACATAAAGAAATATTTTATGCATTTAAAACATAGGTACATTTAAATCATGCATGCACACACACATATATGTATACATACATTACAGGTTGCTTGGCAACTGTGTGTTTAAATTGGCTGGTAGTAAGTCATTACATTGCGATGAGTTAATAATCCATTTCCGTCTGGAAGATGAAGAATATCTTTTTCCCTATCAGCATATGGTTAAGTGCCTATAACCCGCTCCCTGCGCTGGGTTCCAAACGCGCAGCTCGGTGTCGGTGGCAGCGTGACAGCAATCAGTTTTACACGTCCCAAAGTTGATTGCAATCTCTCTGGGACTTTAAAATGCCCATTGTTTTGGATGAATTATACCACAAGAAGCCTTCATTTTTGTTAACAATCTGCCCACAGCATTAGAAGATTCAATTCCAAAGCTATTATTCTGCCTTCAAAGGCTCCAAGTGCAAGACTCGGCATACAAATTTATATACACTTTATACGCAGAAATGCACCAAGCATGATTAATGCAGAAATCCAATTCAGTTAGAGAAGCAACCCTCATCACCCAGGCCTGTTGGTGTCAGAGATTAATCTACTGAGCTGACAATAAAAACCTTCCCCAGTAACTTTACTGCTACGAAAAGCCAAATCTGTTCAAAATCAGGACACTGAACATAGGGAAACTGCTTCTAGCCCACATCCTCCAGAGCTTGGGCAAGCTCCCTGCGCTGGAGGAGAAGCAGCTTGGGGCTCTCTGGGTTGGAGAAAAGTCTGGGCTCCTCAGTCTTGGAGCTTGTCAGTCTTGGGGCTCCTTGGTCTTGGAGAAAATTCCTGTTCACACTCAATTCCCTGCCACGTCTCTGACCATCTCCAGACCCGTGACCCCGGGCTCAAGTGGAAAGGAGCAATAATGCATGAAGGACTTAAACAGAACTTCACGTGTCCTGCAGCATCACGCTGGGATGCACACAAGGTGTCAGGCCCGGTTCTGTGCCCCTTACTTTTGCTGACAGCACCTCAGACCACTTGCCCTGCTCTGCCACATCCCCAGTTTAGCACTTCTGCAAGTAAGGAGCCTTCAGAGGAGATCAAGTTTAACAAATCAACCCTGTGCTGGGCTAAAAAAAGCTCAGATGAAAAACGCAAGAAAAAACAAAACCTGACAGTTGCAGTTTTCCACAGCAGGGTTGGGCCTCTTGGGTCCTTCTACTGTAAGTTCACAGCAACGCTGAAAAGGTCAGGCATTGTTCCAGCTCTTCTGTTTTCTCCTGCCTCCAAAACACCCAACCACGTTCTGCTGCAGAACTGACATTTTTAAGAATAGGGGCTTTCAGGAAAATATTTACAGCTTCCTGGTTTTGCCTATTCCCAACGCACAGATGTCAATTCGCGATCAAGGTGTGCTGCGACCGATTGTCTCCCACCATCAGTTGCGCAGCCTCTGAGCTGCAGCTGGGACCGCCGGAGGCTGCCGGCACGGAGCACGCGTTTCCTGCCACCTGTCCTCCGCCGGGCCCCGCCGCCGCTTGGAGGATCAAACCTCGATGAGGGATGTTTCCGACGCGAAGGGAGCAGCCTGTCAAACACAGGAAGCAAGGACGTGCCGTCCCAGGTCTAGGTTGGGGAAGGGGGGCAGCTGGGGTTTCTCTCTAGGAGGGTTGCGTGGGAAACGGCAGCCCAGGGTGCTGCGGGATGCTCTCTGCAGAGCTTCCCTCCTGCCACACACAAAGCATCACGAGGGAGTCCACCTGAGAAGGGAAGTCTAGCAGCCACGGTGTAATTCAGCGCTTGCAAGAGTTCAGGATCCACATGGAAGACCCTAAGTCATGGATCTGGCTTGGAAAGAGCTGCACAAAATGGAACCACAGAAGGGTGATGGATGCCAAAGGTACGCCAGCTCTCCTAGGATTGCTGGGTCGGCTCTTCATGCTGGAAAGTAAACCTGGAGTAGGGCTGATCAGGGCAGGTCAATGCAAGCCCTCAGCCCCTCCAAAATCAGCTAACAGGGTTTATCTAGTTCTCTTGAGAGAGTGTTTGGCCAGAAGGAGCCCAGGCAACCCACAACATTAACTGAAAGAGCCTTCCATGGCAGAAACGCTGCCAAGACACTCAGCCCCGATCAGCTAAGCCCTAACACAACTGTGAGAGCAAGTGCAAGCCTGGCCACATTTGTCCACCTAGGGAAAGGACGGCAGCTCATGGTTTGGATATGTCCTACCTTTCGTTGTCTGTGTTGACCGGCATGCGGTTCTTTTGCCAGAGGATGACCGGCTCAGGCAAGCCATGGATCTGGCACTGGAATCTGGCTACACCACCTTCCTCCACCACTGCATTCTGAGGGTGGATGTGGAAGTCAGACATTGCTGGAAGACACAAAGAAAGACAAAAATATTCACATGTGAAAAGAGATCCACGGCCAACAACTTCACATGACCTAGAAACGCCCTGATTTCCCAGAGACAGTAAATGGGATTGTAACGCAACAACAGAAGGCTGGTTTGCAGCCTCACCTCCTGCATGGAGAAACAAGACTAGTGGCAAGTTCGTGCTATACACCTGCCTCTGCACGTTGAACTAGCTGACTCAACCAGGACAGGAGACGGCGCTCCATGACCCACATGCTCCACAGCGAGGTCTACTGGGACAGGGAGACGCACAGACACTGGCACTTATCAGAGGTCATTCTCAACAGCTCCAGCAGGCTTTGGATCCAGTCTCACATCAGAAAAGAGGTGTCTATCCTTGCTGTTGCTGCTAACGTCTTATCTGCTGTAAATATCCTTCTGATGCGCATGGCTTGACTATTTTGCTTTAAATACCTTGACCAAAAGAGCTCCCAGATGCCTTAGTAAAACTTACAGCCCTTGATTTCCATTTCTGTTTGGCACGTGCTCCAGCTCATTGCGTACTCTGCCTTCCAGCACCGCAGAAGGAACGGTCGCATCCCCATGCTGTGGAGCAACAGGCTTCAGCCGACAGAAGGAGCAGCTGCCAGGAGCTCAGCAGCTCAGCTCAGCTCACCCAGGCTTTTGGGGTTGGGACTACCCGACAGCAAATGACAAACCTCAGCGTGCCCACACAGGATGAATAGAGACCAGCCTGTTTCAGCACAGCCACAGCTGTAACCATTGTGCAGAAAGACTCTGGCATGCTGTTAGAGCTACATAAATAATACAGTAATTATTACTATTAATTAATTGGAAGGTGCTGCCTGTTGACTCTGCAATAAACATATTTGAGGCTAATAAACATCCCAGTGGTTATTTAGCTCGTGATTCATTTATAGTGCCGCATCCGCAGGAAAATCTCTCACATTATCATAAGAGATAAACTCCAAGAGAGCCCCCCGCTCTGCCACCAGCCCAATAATACCCCTCTCCCCAGCGAGAAAGCCTTGTCCCCTTTTACATGCGTCAAGTGTAATGAATGTACCTCTGCGAAGAAACAAGCTGCGTATGTGTCAGCGTGGCTTAATCATTCATCTGCAAACTCCACTTGGGCTCAGGCAGATGGGCGATGGCCATTAGCAATCATACATTAAATATGTGTTGCATTAACCTGCCCCGCTCCCCCAACCACTGCTCTCAACCCACTGACTGCAGATTTGTTAAGCTGATCGAGTAACACGGCGCAAAGCCCTGGCCCTGCATGGCCGTAGGGTTGGGAAGGTTTTGCAGCCGTGAGGGTGGGATGGGCAGCCAGCCCCACATCGGGATGCAGTGATGGGAGCGGGACCGGGAGGTGGCTGTGCAATGCTGCGGGGAGATGGGAACGCACCAGCACAGGGCGCAAGGTTACACAAAAATACATTTCCCTTTCCCAAGATGAAAGCTAATGCAAATATCCTCTCCGGTAGGGGATGGAGCGCACCAGTGAAATGGCAATTTACCCAGTTCATACACGTTTAGCCTGAAAAGGAGACTGCTCATGGCCCAGCGCACTCAGCCGTGTGGGAAGGATCCCAAAGGCTGCTGGGGGGTCTCTCACACCAGGTGATTCCCCTTCCAAGGTGGCAAGGGATGCTTCAAAAAGTAGAGGAGTCCAGAAGTACCCATGGCAGGAGAGCTCAAGGGAGCCTGCAGAACATTTCAAGGCTACCATTCGGATGTCCAGGCCAGGGCAAGCATCTTGCAACCAAAGCTTGTGAGCTCTCATGAAGAAATGAATCCAGGAATTAATGAGAATGATACAAAGCTCATTAATAAAGAAAAAAAGAAAGAAAAAAAGCCAAAAAAAAAAAAAAAGAAGCAGATATTCAGATGCCTGCAGGAAAATTCCTCTCAGATGTGCAGATGCTCAGCACTGAGGATTTTCGGTGGCTGACAGGGCTGGTAAGAAGAGGGAGGTGTGAATGAGAACAGCCCCAGCACAGACTTCGCTCTGCTGGCTACAGAATCCACTGCCGTTCCTTTATTTCAATAATATCACCTCTTATAGGTAAAACTGCAGCAATAACCTCTACTCTTAAAGACACTAGTATTAATATTTATATGAATAAAACATGGAAAGTTATAAATAATTCAGTTATGAGGATGTTAAGTAAAATATTACTCTTCAATGACCCTATAATGTGGCTTTGAAGCACAGTTTTATGTTAAATGCCTAGGAAACACTGTGACCCTTGCCAAGACCAGCTGGTTTGCAGAAGATGCATTAAAAATTCATGCACCAAGCTACAAAATGCTATTTTTTTTTTAACACAGGTTTATGAGTTCATTTACAGTTGCAGAGCCAAAAGCTGTTGTAGCATCTCCTGTAAAACAGCAACAAAACTTGAATGTGAGTGATTACCTGGGATGCTGTTTTCAGCCTGGAAATAAATCACTGGGTGTAAGGGGAGGAGAGGGATAGGAGCACAAGTGCTTTACAGGGCATCGCTCGGAGGGGCTAAATCTCTGCTGACCCATGTAAGAATTTTATATATGTCCCAACCGACTGTAACAAACTCATACGGCGGAGTGCTTCCTCCTATTTGTTACTTGTCTTTCAGCAGCAAACGCCAGGACCCCCGATAGCAGCCGGGTGCTATTGTTTCAGCTGCCACAGAGAAGAGCTGCACACCAGCCCGGGTGGGGTTGGCCATCAGCCAGGGAGCTGCATCTCATTTCTATGCTAATGGCCATAATCATTTTAAAAATAAATACATGCAATCACAACATTCACCCGCGAGCTCCTAAGAGGGGGGACACCCTCTAATCCATCTGCACGCTGTCTCTGTCGTCCAGCAACGCAGCATCTGCGTGCCAACGGAGGGACTGATGCTGCCCCAGGCCCCTTTTTACTGTCATCAGATGGGGTGATGGTCAGCCTGTCCCATTAAACTTCCCTCTGCTGTCTCCATGTGTAGCACGGTACCGTCCACACACACAGTGAGCGTAGAGTAGTCATAGAGCCATAAAAATCAACCTAAACCATGCACACACTCATTGCTCCGTATCGATCCTCCACGGCATGGTGTCTCAGTGCTCCTGCTATCATCACACCTGGATTTTGGCCATGGTACACCCAGGCTGGCACAGGGCAGGGAAAGACAAAACAAAATGGGCTCACAGCAGACGGGGAATGGATCTATCAGCCCTCCCACGCTGCAGGCATGGGTGCACCTTCTACCAAAGATGTTGGCCTAGGCTAGATCCAGGCTGAGTTGTCTACAGTCACCAACGCATGAGGCAGAGGAGTTACTCTTCACCTCTTCTTCCATCACGTTGTATCATGGAGGACCTCTACTAGGATGAGGCTGAATCAGAGGTGAGGTTCTTCCCTAAAGAGAAACCCATGCTTGGGATCTCCCATCGCCTAACCCTCACCAGGATGCACTTCCCAAAGGCAAATGAGGAGAGGTTGAGGGAACTGGGGTTGTTTGGCCTGGAGAAGAGGAGGCTGAGGGGAGACCTTCTCGCTCTCTGCAACTACCCTGAAAGGAGGCTGTAGTGAGGTGGGGGTCAGTCCCTTCCCCCACGTCACTAGTGACAGGGAGAGGAAACAGCTTCAAGCTGCGTCACGGGAGGTTCAGATTGGATGTTAGGAAAAATTTTTTTACTGACAGAGCGGTCAGGCCCTGGCACAGGCTGCCCAGAGAGGTGGGGGAGTTGCCCTCACTTGAGGTATTTAAAAGACGTGTAGACGTGGCACTTCAGGACATGGTTTAGGAGACATGGTAGCGTTGGGTCAATGGTTGGACTTGATGATCCTAGAGGTCTTTTCCAACCTTAATGATTCTACGATTCTATGTCCTACAGACACAGTGCAGGTGAGCAGCAACTCTTATCCTCATCCATATTCACAGAGGATTTGTTCTGGCAAATGAATTTGCTGGGTCTCCCCTAACTGAAGTGCAAACACTCCCTTCCATCCTCACAGGCCCTGTGGAAAGGCCAACAGAATAAAAATGAAAATAGGTTATCAAGAGAAATTTTCTTTCCTCCATGAAAGACTAAATTGAAACCATTAGTGGCCAATCCTTTTTTGCTCAGTACAGCATTAGTGCTAAGCTGGAGATTGACCTAGATTTGATATAGAAAAAGAAAACATTAACTTGGTATGTCAAAGCAAATCCCAGGCCTGTTAGAATCATTAAAAGGCAAACATTATTATCAACTGCAGGCACAAGGGGAAGAAGAAGACTTAAAGGTTCAGTGCCAAGCCTGGTGTTAGGAGAGTATTTGGGAAGCCCAGCTAGTTCTGCAGTCACATTGCTTTATGCTTTGAAGTTACTTACGGGGAAACATACCCAGGTTGGCTCTGACACGAGAGGATGCTGGGGAGGAGTTGAGCATCCTCACCGACAGTGACGCCAGACAGTTCACTAACAGCCGCCCATGAGACCCTTTTCTCCACACTTCTGCCATCAACCTGCTAAATTCAGACCTCTTCCAATACAGGCATGTGGTTAAAGTGCCTCAAAATTAACACAGTCCAAGGAACAAGAGTTTAACGGGGACATGCCTCCAGTACCTGGGCTCCCAGACACCCCTGCCAAGGAGGACAAGCTTCATTAGCTCCATCACAACTGATGAAGGTGAAGCCTGGGAGGCAAATGGTTTGCCCAGTGTGACAGAACATGCCATGGGCAGAGCTGACCACTTCCAGAAGTGGCTCCATCCCGATGCTGGTGACAGCTGCAGATTTTCATATTGAATTTCCCAACTTACTAATAAAACTGAATTTCCCCTCGGGTCAGCAGAACTCAGGGTCATTTTTAAAACACAACGACCACCATGCTAATTACACCCAGACCTAAGCCACTCCCAAACAAGGCTGACAGCTCCAGCAGAACCAACCCTTGGTATCTGTGAGATTTATTAAGCCCCCATCCTCTTTGGTACTGCAACTCCTTCCCAAACACTTTCCCTGCCCCAAAGCAAGCAGCAGGATTACATCTTCCTCCATTCCCTCCTGGCTTAGGAGACATTCACCATTTAGTTAGCAGCCTGCCAGAGAATATTTTCAAAGAAGATGGCAGGTGAAGGCTTCACAGACACAGGCCCCCTGTTTGCTCCCCTCCACGCTCTGGAAATGGAGGATTCTCCTACAAGAAACAGCCGGCTCAAAAGATGGGGGGCGTATGGACAACACAAATCCCATCCTCTCCTCTCTTCCCCCTGCTTTCAAACAGGGACGCTTCCCAGGTCTTGAAGAAAAAGGCATTACATCTTTCTTTACATTTTTTTTTAAAGATGCATTTTTATAAATATAAAAACAGCCCACATCACAACCGCCCAGTGGCTACTCCAGCTGCAGAGCTGCCTCTGCGCCTGCGAGCCGGCCCTGCGTGTCTAATGATGCTATTGTGCGAGCTTGTTGCTGAACTGCCATGAGCCCAATTTTCAATGCAAGTTGCTTTGTGCATAGTGAAGCGTGAACAACAGCGCCGCCCATTTATCTATTTAATTCTCCAGGAGTAGCAGGAGCGGGGGCCTTTGCTTACATCTAAAGGGAAGAAAAATCGCCTTTCTCTCGGTTGTGGAAAGGGAGGGAAATATTAAAGACCAGCCGTGCCTCTCCCAGCACACAGGAAAATCCCCTCTGCCCCTGCCCACTAATCACAGGGGTGAAAACCCCAAATCTCTATTGTCCGCGCTGGGCCTCAGATCTCAAAAGAAAATGGGCTGCGAGACTCAGGAGAGTTTGAAGCAAGGAAGACATTTTGGAGGAATGTAGCTCATTTAAGAGGAACCAAAACACATGGTGAGATGAGAGAGGGAGGAAGCCCCATCTTGCTCTGTGCTGGGCAAATGTAGAGGGAAAGAGGGTCAGTCGTGCACGCCTTCCATTTGCAGTATTTTCAAACAAACGCTCACTTCTCTTTCGCTTTGGCTGTCGTTTTCTCCCCCCGGCGCTGATATGGCCGCTCAGAGCAGGGACAGAGGATGGTCCAGGCTCCCCGCCCTCTCTGCATTTCGTATGTCTCCGTTGTTCTCACACTCAACCAAGGCTGAGTGAAATAAATCAAACAAGATTGAGAAGACACCCCATCAGACAGAATTCTCTGGTTGGGGAACATAGTCTCCACCTGGCCTCTTTTTTTACCCTCTTGCCCTAAGCCCCTGGGACGGGGATAAAAGGGAGACAACCGAGCTAATGCCTCGCAGTGGGACACAGCAGCTGCCCGCGGGAGGGAACACGCAACAGATATTTTACAAGGGGGTGGGGGTGGGAAATCTTCTGCTTCATGACTCAGGTCCACCAGGAGGCAAACTGCTGCCTGATCTGGGACTGTGGCTTCTCAATTTTTTGCATAACATGTGAAATGACTGCGAGCCAAATCCAGCTCAGGTCACCTCCCTGCCCCACTGCAACGAGCGGCGCCGATGGACTCTACCGCTCCGTGATTTACTGTTTGTTTTGGTGCTTTGAGAAGCAAGTGGAAGAAAGCACAGAGCCCTACGGGGGCTGCTTCTGCACAGGGATGATAAATAACCTCTGAAGGTAATGAGCACATCTCCACTGCACACAGACCGCGGGAGGAACAGGGTCAGAGGGAACGTGCTATGGGGTCCCTGGTTGCTCTACCCACCCTGCATGAGCAAAGGACGAGGGCTGGGAGGAGAAGGAATGTCATTCCTGTGAAGGTCCCTGTAGGGGCTTTATTGTGGCACCTGGAAAACTTTCAAATGCCCGTGCTGCAGCTCCACTCCTCGTCCTGAGGCTCCCTTGAACATGCTCCTCACCACCAGCACACCCCAGCCTCTCCTGCACAATCCCACGCACCTCCAAGCCAATCTCCCAGTCCTAAAGAACATTTAGTAGATTTATGGTATTGACGATAGCTCACTTATTGGAAAAATAACTACACCACCATCAGTTGTTGATGCAGGGGCATTCTCCCATAAGTGGGAAAGATTTTTGACTGGATAAATGCAGTCTCTGAGCCGTGCATGGAAATAAACAGGGGCCATACACCCCAAGGGCTGTTTTAAACTGAAATGTTTCACAATTTCTATAAAGCTCACAAAGTGCTATCCCTCTGGAAAGAGACTGGGCCCACACTGTACTGCATCCCAGTATGGCATGTCAGGGAGCATCCCCAACATCCAACACCCCACCGCCCTCGCTATCTTGACTTGGGAGGATAGAGAGCACCGGGGGAGCTGCCTGTGCTGGAGGAAACCCCTGAAAGCAGCTGGCCTTCGCCACGCTCTGCCTCATGCAGCGGCACTGCCCAAATGCTGCCTGCTCAGACCCAAGACCTCCTGTAACATGGCTGCAGCCAGAAATCATCCCAGCCTGGAAATCCAGAGCGGTGAGTCCCAGTGCCTCAGCACAAATGCCCTCTCCACAGCCCAGCAAGCAACCAGGGCTGTCTGAGCATCCTCAGACCGTTCCTATAAACATATTGGTCATTGTACAGAGACAGGCACAGGGGACACAAAGTGACACTCACGGTCACAACCCAAATCCAACATCATCCCTTGAGTACTAATGGCATGCTCCACCCACAAGGCGAAGCTGTTCCTTATAAATCACTTCGAAAGATGCATCTTGGCAATCCCACGGATCAAATTTCTCACTTCCCTCTGTGTTTGGAGCACACAGCAGCATCCCATCCTGGTACCTGCTATGGAGAGCAGTACAGCAGACAGCCCAAGGTGGTTATTTGTCCTCCAGCACCCTCTTGTTTTGCAGTGGAATCAACTAATAAACAGCCCCTTTAGCGCTCTTAAATTGGTTTCAGGGAGAGAAGTTTCTGGTGGAGAGGGAGGCATCGCTGGGAGAGACCTTTATCAGGGAGCGCTATTGCAGTAATTTTTCAAGATGAAATTGCTCTCTGGCTCATGACAGCATTCAGTGTATCCTGAGGCGACCATTTGTGAAGCCAAACCTGTGGTCCTGCTGCCCCACTGCTGGCGGAAAGGGGGAGTATTAAATGTCATAAACAACTCTTAATTTGCTTGGGTGGACTGCATATGGGGCTAGCGATTCTGCAGTGCAGGAGGAGGTTATCTGTCATCATTACAGTGCTCCGGCACCAAGGGTGATGCTGGCTGGGCAACACTGGCTGCTGTCGCACCTGCCCAGTGGCACTAGTCCCCACGAAGCCCTCCTGCATTTCTGTGGGGTGACCTCCTAAGAAACTCCAGCATCACGCAAGGTTCCCACCCTAAAGCAGGGCTCCCCTCCAGCACCGCAAGAAGATGCTCCCTCCTGTTGCATCCACAGCTCACCCCGCTTTGGGCAACGGCTTCTTCAGGTCCTCACCACCTCCCCAGCTTTCCTCTGAAGCACATGTTTGCTCTTTGCAAAATACCTATGATTTAGCCTACTCAGGTGCCCCTGCAGACCCCTGAAATTACGAGAAAATGAAGGGCAAGCTGTCCCACAAGCCCCCAGGAGAGGCTGTCTCGGCGAGGGCAAAGCCAAGCGTGCAGCACGCTGCCAGCAGGCAGGTCTCTCCTGCCAGATTCCCATCCGGAACTCCTCATGTTTTTCCTACTCCTAAACACACAATTAAGACAAATTACATAGTTACCATTTTGATTTGTTGCACAATAACAATGTTTTCCATCCCTCTCCCAAATATTGATGGAGATGGTACAAGAGGAAGCTCCCGCACAGCCGTTTTTGGCCCTGGACCACTTTGTTTGCAGCCAACTGCTTCCAATAGCGAAGCGTGGACGAGCAATCCTGCTTTTCATCAGCTCGGAGAGGCAACGAGCCATCCCAACACAAGGCGTTACCGCAGTCCTTGGAACACCTCTAGGTAGAAGCATCCCCACTCAGACCTCCTGGTCTGCAAAGCCAGCAGCCATCCCTGTTTTTTCGTGCTCATCAATGAGCACACGCTTCATTTCGGCATCTCTAGAGGCGACGGTGGAATCCAGAAGGGTGAAGGAAAGGAAGCTTTTCATCACGACTGCCCACAGAAATGCCATCAGCCCCGCTTTCAGACAGGGAGCTGTCCCGATTTACGGGCTAATGAATTTTAAATGAGATGCATTTTTTAATTTTTTGTTGTCAGCCCCCATTTTTCTGCTAGCAATCATTCCAATAATAGCTTTCAATTTCCAGCATCTGTTTTTACCAGCTCTCTTGTAATTAGTTTACTAACGTATTTCACTGCGCCTTTGTTATTTTCAGAGAATGACTCCATTCCCAGCTATCAGAGATAGTGCACTTCAGTCTATAAGGAGTTTGGCCTTTGTTCCCTTGTGGTTATTCACATGGGGGAAGATGGCTCAGTGAATGACAAGCCTTTCTATCACCACACATTCTCCATTTAATGTCTTTATACTGGCTCATTAATTACCACAGAAAACTCCTTTCCGAATGGAACCTGTGATTTATAGAGGACTTGGGCAAGGTGCCATTTTTATCGGGCCGACAGCAAACAGCACCAGTGCCCGTAATTCACTCTTCATTTTCCCTTCTGCTGCAGCGAGGTCAGCCCCGCTGCTGTGGGAGTTTTGCCTGGGCAAGGGAGCTCAGCAAGTGCCGAGTGCGGCTGAGCTGCGGCCGTCACGCTGCTCCTGCACGGCTCGGGCGACTGAGTCCGTAGAAAACTGAGCTACAGCCCGTTCTGCCCGTGTACTGTGGTACCTGCCGTACAGACTGATGCGCTCCCTTGGGCGGCGGCTGGATGAGGGCCTGGAGGAGGTGGGAATGCCTCCAAGATGATGCCTTGCATCTCTCTATCAAATCTGGTGGTCGAAGGTGTCGCGGTGCGTACAACAAAGCATCTCTTAGCACTCGGCAAAAACCCAAGCGCAGCACGGAGGGAGGCTCAGGCTTTCATTAAGGGCTGGGCAGTCAGACACGATGGACTCCGGAGTACCTGGATGCGCCTCTCTGCCATGTCCCGCTACGCAGCACAGGCTGGATGGCAGGTTTGAGTCCCAGCTGTATCCCTCAGACTCTACAACATTACAGACTTGCAAACATCCCAGCAGCACCGGGTCTGGCCAGGGGAGAGAGCTGTGCAAAGACACCAGGTAAAGGCTCCCTGTAGACCCAAGGCAGCCAGAGCACGGGAGAAAGGCAGCTGCCCTGCCTTCGAGAGGGAGTAAACCGAACAACGGTCTCTCTGTCCGACGGAAATTAACTTTAAATCCTTCAGAACACTATGTCTTTCACCACATCCATACCCTGTGCCGAGCATGATAAACTGCCCCCTTCTTTATTAAGGAATGAAACAAAGGTGGAAAAGGCACACAAGTTGACTAAAGAAATTATTCCATACAGAAAAAACTAGAAGCACTGCCCTAATGCTCCTTTCTGTTCACTTTAACACTGAATTTCGCTTGAATGCAGGTGAGTTTTCAAAACGCCGAGTGCTCCTCTGCTCCCATCCCTTGGCGATGAGCACGGCCACTGTGTTATGACGTTACCTGATCCAGATGGAAGGTGATAATATCAAAGATGTAAAAAGGACTGAACTGCTGTGATACTGAGAAAATCCAGCTTCCTCCAAGGTCTGCTTTTCCTCCTAGCAGCAGCTAAGCCGTTAGCTGTCATCTCATCCCTGTGGCTGAGTTACATATATAAATTCCTGTTCGCTCCTTGGCAATAGCAACAGCTTCCTATTTTGCTGGCAGCGATCCAGGGGAAATTCAAGCTGAATTACAGCCATTCTTCAGAAAATAGGCCAAATCCACGAAAGCAGGACACATGACCGCAGACGTGGAGCTCGTCCTTTTTCTATTTATTTCACGGCGAGAAGCCCCGTTGGCTGAAAATAGCTTATCTCTGGAAGTCCCCCTTTCCGTTTGCGGCTGCCGCTCCTGGCTGCTAGCCAAACTATTACCACCTCAAAGAGAAAGTTTATAGCTCTGGCGTATCAGCCCCACTGTACAGGACGTGTGGTTTGATGTTTTCACCGATTTCTCTCTGGGAGCTCAGAGGAGACAGGGATTGTATTTCTGTGCATGAGCCACAGAACGTTAAGTCTTTTCCTGCGCCTCTGCTGGGATGCTTGTACTTAGGGTTCTTCCCCAGCATCGCTTGTCAGCGTATGCACAGTAGTGAGCGTACACGTATGTGCACACACGTGCATGTATGACACAGCATGGGTGGTAACACAGGACTCCATGAGCCGGGGTTCCTCCAGATGCCCATTCCCATGTCAGGGTGAGAGCTTACATTTCATGCCGGGTCCACGTGAAGCAACCACCCCATCCAAAAGCACCTCCGCACCCGCAGCAAGTCCCCTCTCCTCCCCATGTACCCCGCGGCGCCCTAAATACGACTGGGAGGCACATCGCCCTCCCGAGGCACGCAGATGGACAAATACAAGTAAGGACGCAGGAGGACAGTTAAGAAGGAGAGGGAGGATGGTCACACAGAGGAATAAAGTGGCGGCAGAGTTACAAACAACAAATCTCACTATCTTTATCTTCTTTACCATCCCCAGACCATCACCAAAGCCGAGGAGCACGGAGGCATTCCAGAAAACACAGCTGTCTGGGAAGGACTGGCTTCTGGTTGATAAGAAGCGGGGAGGCTTATCTCCCAAACTCGCAGCGACACCTCACCCCGGGCCCAGTTTATCAAATTAAACTCATTACCTTCGAGGACTCGTTAAAAAGAGGTGGCAGGAGAAGAGCGGTGGGTCAGGGAGGCAACGCTCCCACCACCCCCGGCTCAGCGCACCCTTACCGGCACGTACCGAGCGGCGGCGGCGGCTGGTGGGACAACACCGCCTCCGAGACCACCACCAGCACCAAAATGTCTCGGAGTGCCACGCCAGGGAAGAAAACCCACAGAAAGAGGAGATGCACTGATTTATTGCGAGGCCGTCACACGGCGCTGCAGGTTGCTGTGTGTACGGCCGCGCCACGTAGGGCTGCACTCACTGGGTGCGTTTTCTGCGTATAAGACAGTTTACAACAGCAGGCTTCTATATGGTAGAAAGATAACCTCACCGTGCCTACGGGAGAGCGATGTATTGGGGATCCACCATCCTCCAATCTCCATGCTGTACCACAACCAAATACAATGTTTTGCACATGCAGCTATTACTGGCAAGGAGAAATAACCAAGTCCTTTCTACAGGAAACTTTTAAAACGAGCAGCCAAGCAAAACAAAATGTCAGCCATGAACACTTTCCTAAGGTATTCAGACATATACCTTGGATATTAATATTTTTTTTTTGCTTTTTTTATCATAGCTTAGACAAACACCGGTAACCTAGGTGGTGTCTCTTCTCTCAGAGACCTTTGGCACAGTTTATGGGAACAGGATACAACACGAAGCCCTGTGAACCATGAGGTGAGGCTTGGGAAGCCTTTGAAGAGCATAATTCCCGAGGGGTGCTCCCAACTAGGACAACTATTAGCTCACAGGGCTACGAGGGGCTCTATCGATTTGCTGGGAGTAGGAGAGATGGGAAGAGCCTGTGTTATTTCCTACTGTGGAATTTGCAAATATTTTACCCAAATGAGTTTCAGGATGCACAAACACATGAAGAAGCACAAACGCAGCGGGTCAGGGTGGGCAGGCTGCCGGACTTCCCAAGCACCAGTCCCCTGACTAGGGGACACAGATTGTCCTGCGGGTGTGTGGCGACCATCAGATAAACTCTCTGCAGATGCACCAAGTTCCTACGTCCTCCATCACACTTCCAAACAACGCCTGGCAGCAAAATTCAGTGTCATAGACAGAAGGCAAGAGCAGACCTTGATAAGAAACCCAGCGCCCCATGCCCAGCCTGGAGAAGGGCTCAGCACCCACAGCTCCTGCTGAAGGAAGCAGAGCTAGAAGGAAAGGCTGGACGCTCAAGCTGGACGATGCAATTCAAATTTAAATATCAATATTTGCCTTCAAAGGCTCTCAGTGACGGGAGAGCCATGCAAACCTGCAACCGCCCAGCTACGATGCAGAGGAGGGATGCAGCCACGTCCCTTCTGTGAAGGCTTCCTGGCTTTGCCAGCTGGGTGCACCCGTGGGAGAGGATGATCTCGCCCCGCGCACCCAGGACTCCTCCATCCACACCCCTGCTCGTGCACTTGCTGTCCCTATTCGCTTCCTGGATGCATTTCCCATCCAGATGCCAGGGTTAACAGCATTTAGCCACCTAAGCTCCCTGTTGTCATGAAATTGCATTTTAATTGAGGTTTGTTAAGGGTTTGGGATGCGCACATGAGTATGCAAACTTGCCTGGGCTGGAGCGATGCTAAACGGCAAGAAACAGCAGCGTTGTAAAAGCAATGCAGGTTTTAGAGAGCAGGCAGAGGTCAAACGCTGTGCTTGAACAGTGGGGTTGCAGGGGGGTATTTTTACTGACTTTGAGCTCTGAAGTTGAGCTTTGCCCTGGTGTTCGCAGCACACTGGGGAAATCAGAGCCAAAGCCCCGTAAGCCTGATCTTCAGGGGGCCTTTGCGGGGGTGTTCAGCCCCTCCTGCACCGAGCCCGGGGAATCAGTCCTCTCTCTCCTGAAATATGCATCTTCATCAGAAAAAATACTTGCCCCCCAAAACAGGCACCTCTCTGGTATTAACACAAGAGATGAAAACTCAGTAACAAATGTGTAATTGTAGCACAGACTGTTAGAGACCTGAAAAACTGCCGGGACACCTGAAATATCCAGGATGGCGATTAAATCCGTCTTAACAAAACCTTGTGGCATATAACGGCTCCCCAGGAGACCCACTATGATACCCTAATAACTTGTTTATGCAACCAGATTGCCCAAGAAGAGATTTTCCGTGGGTTTGCACGCACACGGCACTGCGCGCCCCACGTGCACATTCAGGCATGGAATAAAAGACGGGAAATAGCGAACTCTGTAAGATACTCGCGTGGGACAAGGCAGAGGCATCCGTACGGAAAACATCACCAGCAACTTCACAGCCCTCCCCACCGTGAAACGAAATGGATAAATAGAGAGAGAAATAGCTGCGAGGGTGACAACGCCGAAGGAAAATGAAAGCAGAAGGGGTGTGGGGGGGGGGGGAAATCCAGCCCCGCTCGCTTTTGTGTCCCTGCACAATGGGGCACGTCAGCTCCAGAGCCTCCGCAAGCCATCACCCGCCATCTGGCACCGGGCTGGACCGCTAATGGGAGGCCCCAGCGCCCCAGCTGACTCCCAGAGCCACGGGGGAAATCAAGCTGACGAGGTCCCCACATTAAGCCGTCTAAATTAATGCAGATGCGTGGCCCGCTCGCAAGATATTTGGCTGGCGAACGGCAGCAAAGAGAGTGGTATGAGCCAGCTGCAGCACGCCACAAACCCTGCGCCAGCTCGGAGTCACAGCCCAGCCATCGTATTACGCAGGGCCAGGGTGGAGGCGAGCCGCCCTTGCTCGTTTGCAAGGCGGATTGTTGGCAAAGGGATCTGGAAGTGCAGCCCTCTTCGTCCAGCGCTCACAGCTCGACTGCGAGGCGCACGACGCCGGCCAGATGCAAATCCTGCAGCAGCGGGGACGGCCCAGATTAACACCGCCTGCCCGATACGTCGCTCTCAAAACCAGCCTCATTAATTGATGTTGCTGTAACGCCGTACGGGAGCAGATCGGCTAGGAAATTACTGTGCGTGGGCGATACACAGGGAAGGGGATGAAGATGTTGATATAAGCGCTCGGGGCCAAGCTCGCCAGCGGTACCTCTCCCCAGGAGCAACCCCAATGATTTTGGCAGGGTGGACCCCAGAGGACTCACCGCTCCAAAGGAACATTTACTGCCATGAATATCTGTTTTTCCCCTAACACTATGGTACAGAATAAGGGTGCTAGAGCCTGGTACTGAATCACAAGGTAAAATTCAGTGCTGCCCTGGTGAAGCAAAGGGCTGACTGAGCACCTTGTTGAGGACACGAGGTCCAGCTCCAGCCCCTTCCCTTGCCAGCAGTTGGATGAGGAGTGAGAAGAGAACAAGGCACAGGGGATTTAAGATGCACAACTCTCCCAAGGCATGGAAATACGTATTTGGTAGCCCGTCTCCAGCCCATGGGTGACGTGCGATCCCACCTCCTCCCCTGCTCCTAACACAGCAGTGGGCTTTGGGGCCGTGCAGAGACCTGTGCCTCCGAAAGCATCCAGGGTGCTGCCCTGGGGGCATCTGGGTATGCTGATCAGTATCTAATGCTGTTCCTGTGGCTTAAGACGCAGGTCAGAGCTCCCTGAAGGGACTCAGGTCTGGCTGGAGCATGCAAAAAGATCTGCCCCCTCTACCTGGGCACAAACAGAAATGACAACCTTCAGTCAGGAATTTCATATCTCCTCTCCATCACCTGCTTCCAAGAACTGATGGGAACCCAGCTCCGCAGCGGCCCGAGCCAGGGATCAGAGACAGCAGGGTTAACTCAGAGGCAGGCGAAGAAGAGCCTGGGAGGATCAAAGGAACATCGCAGGAGCAGCACAGCACACCAGACAGCTCTCACCGCTGTGGTTTCACCGCAGCGCGCGTCACGCGACGAGCGGCGCTGCCTGCCCGCAGCCGGTCCCCCACACGCTGCCCTACACCGCAGCATGACAGAGGCAACCGATACCCGCGCTGCCTTTTTGCATGCCTTTGCCACGGCTGTAAGCAGCAGCCTGCTTATTGCCAGTGCCGAAAAATAGCCATATACCTCCCCAGGGTGAACGCAACCAGCAGAGACCTCCAGGGAATTGCTGTGACAAAGCCCGGGCCAAATAAAAACCAAATCTTTAACAACTGAGGTGCATTTCAGCATCCCCAGGTACAGCTGCTGTTGCACAGCCCAGGGAACCTCTCAGGGTGGCAGCGATGCCTTGCAACAAGCAGGTATTTAGGGATCCATCACTGTCGCTGACAGCTGAGCTTCTGCTTACAGCACAAGGGTAAACCCAGACCCTTTCTAATGACTTTGGATTCATAACCTATTCCTACAGATGGAAAAATTTATTCCCAAATGCACAGAGACCCACACGGCAGCAGCTTGAGTGATTATAGTCTCTGCTCTGTAGAGCTGCTATCATTTGCAGGGAGGCAGAAACAGCCCCGTTTTACCTAAAGGGGAGGGTGGTAGCATATGGTAAGCGTAGGTTACACTCAGCCCCAAGAGTAATGCTGTAGCTCTTACACAGCTCACGCCACCTCCGAATCACATTCCAGGTCCTTAACGTCCCACCAGAAGAGAAGCAGATTTTTTGCTGGGGTGGCAGAACAGGAGAAAACCTCTCGATGCAATTAATTTGCCTCCAAATTCAAGCTAGTTGAAATAATCTGTTGGTAAACACAAAACACCATTGGGATATATTAAACAAGCATCTTCAGATGAAAATATCACTCATCTAAAAGGCATCACCATTCATTCATGCTCAATAAAACACAAAATGGTTACAGATAGAACTGATGGAAAATGAGAGAGAGAAATGGAAGTAAAGGTAAAGCTGCCAGGCAGGAAACAGCACAAAAAGTAAAAAAAAAAAACAAAAACAAAACCAACACCATGAAGAGGTTGATTTAGCATTCTGCTTTAGGAGACATTTCAAAAGCAGGTTTTAACATCTGATAAAACTTCACTGCTGGTTGCCACGCTGCCTGACAGAAGCACAGAAGGGGACTAATAGCCCTGGCGTACGACATGATAAAACATTTTAAGCTCCATAGCTTTACTTGGCCTTGCTACTTTTAAGGACATTTTATGGTTCACTGCTGTCCCTCAGTGTCTTACCAACAACCCCTGAGCATGCACAAGCTCTCATCTACCCACCAGGCAGGTAGTTTCCTCTAAGACTGAGTTTTTCCAGCCTGCAGATTGCCACAGTTGACTATTAGCACCTGGCTGCTTTGCTGCAAGGAACTGCAAGGGGCTCATTGCAGGACCGTCCGGGCTGGTGACTCTAGTCTTCCTGCCTCGCATCTGGCTCCTCCAGGGCTCTCCAGTGTCTGTCCTGCTATAACGGGGGCCCATTCGAAGGCCCCCCATCTTGCAAACCCTCCATCTGACTGGCTGGATGCTGCTGACTTGGCGTTAATGAGAGACATGGGAGCTCGGTTTTCAATACACTTCTGCTTTATTGATGATTTCCCAATCTAATACAGAGGCAAAACATTATCTGTCTTTTCTTCTCTTATTTCCCAAGGAACAATAAGCCTGGAAACATCTTTCTGCTTCACTAATAGAACTTTTATAACTCACTTCCCTGAGCCCCTGAGCAAAGGCCCTTTTCCCAACGAGAAGCCTGGGATAAGCAGGGAAAGGAGCGGCACGATCTGTATTCACAGCCCGTCCCAGCTCAGGTGGCGGCGTGAAACGTCAGAGTCACACTTGGATGCAGGCTGCAAAAATACTCCCCTTCGCTGGCTGCCCGGGATTGTTCTTGCCAGTCAATGCAGGCAGAAGGCTTTACTGGACACAGGGCAGTGTAAGTCCCACTCCCAAGATTTAAAAGCTATCTGGCCAGTCCAGGAAAAAAAGAAAGGCAACTGAAAACATAAAGGCACCTAAGATGGGGTTTGTTGGCTGGTTTGAGTCTTATTTTGTTTCATTTTTATTTGCAATGCTCTGGTACCAGCCTGCATTTCCTGGCAGCCATCCTGCCATTTTCAGTTTGATTTTACGTTAGGGGAGAAGTCAAAAAACAGGCAAATTTGGCCACGGGATGGACTGGTCCACCTGCACGTCCCTCTGTGTGACCGCAGGTCTCGGCGCAGCCTGCAGCTGCACTGCCACGCTGGTGCTGCTGCCAGGGCAAACTGCTCTGGTTACCGGACAGACTGTGGGGCAGCAGGAGCAGTGCTCTTCTGACCCATACCTCTGCATTTCCAGTATTGCCAAACTGGTGTAGACCTATGGGCAAAACTGCTGAGACTACAGAGCAGGCTTGTAGATACTTGGAGGCAGAAGATGACAGCAAGTTTTCCAGAAAGCGTACGGTCATCAGTGCAACAAATAAACCCAAGAGGTATCAGTAACTTCCACGCTGTATTTCCAGCTGGAAGGAGGAAGAATCGGCACAGAACAGGCTGTGTGCAAGCAATAATGCTTCTCAGTCTTCCTTGTGATGCTGCCCGACACAGAGTAACACTTCACAAATGATGCCTCCCCACGTGGGAGACAACCCCAGCAGGGCGAGCGAGAAGAGGCACAAACCCACTGACTCATGTCACAGCTCTGGGGCTGCGCTGAGAAAGGACAGGGTTGGCCAAAGCAGATAATTACTGGGAAGCCCTAATTAGGAGAATGGAGAGGAAGAACATGGAAGAGGAAAAAAATATCCAAAGCAATATGCCTTAATCACCCTGAAGGAGCCTTCCCCGACGGTCCGCTGCTGCCTCCATGCACACATGGATAACTCTGAAGACTGTTTCTAAATCCAGGAAACCTCTCCTGGCCACAAGCACAGGGTCAGGAGGGGGAAGAAAGGGGGAAGAAAGCTACTGAGGAGGAGGAGAAGGGCAGGAAACCTTTTCTTTTAAAAATCACATAAATCAAGCCAGGGAAAAGACTTCATGCCCCAGAAACCCAAGGCCAGGTTACTCATACATTCAGTCATAAACTCCAGGAAGGAGAGGTCTTTCCTTTCTTTCTGCAAAATGCTTTTTTTATGTCAGGAATGGTTTTAATTAGTGTGCCCAAAGCTTGCAAGCAGCTCTGGGAGCTGAAAAGCCTGCCCCGTTAACGGTCGTAGAGAAAGCGGAGTGCCCCAGCAGCACTCGTCCCAGCTCCTGGGGATGGCTCATCCTCCCGGCTCCACACCGGAGAGCGGGCAGGAAAACAGAGCACGGGGTAGGTGTCCGCATCATGGGAGATGGTCAGGTTTCCAAAGGCCCTCACAGTTTCTTGGCAGCCCCATGCTCCACAGCAAGCTCCAGGTATGGCTCTGAGCAACACCAGCCCTTTCCTCCCCACTTCTGAACGGTTTGCAGAAGTCAACATGAAGACCACTAACAGGCGTTTCACCGAGCGCTGCTTCAGGCTAGAGCTTTCCACGTATGCCTGAATATAGATAAAAGCTCCAAAAGCAAATACCCGGTTATAGGTTCAACTGAGCACACCTCGCCTGCTGAAAGGTCCAAGCCATTTGCAGGGTACACACGCGACGCCCACGCATTTTGCACTTGACCACAAGTTTGTTCAGATCCCGGCTTGGCACACGGCAAACAGCTGGGGAAAAGCTCCCTTTGGAGGTAACATTACCCTTTCCCTATAATCCTTTCGCCCAACCAATGATAATAACTGCTCATTAAACCAGAGTCTTGTTTAGAAGAGCGCATACCACCTCCTTCTACATTAAAATAGCAACCTGACCTCAATAAAGTATAAAACAATTAACTTACTAATTAGTCAACAAAAAACTGTTTCACCCAAGTAGATACTAAGTTGTTAGGAAATCTATTAGCATTTCCACTGTAATTTCATGCTTTGCTGATGATGAATAAAACATGGTTGAATGGGACCTATTCATGTCCGGAGCACAATGCCCAGTAGCTGTAAGATAGCTAGTGGGAAACTTCCTCAAAAGAGCCAAATACCAGGACCAGAACCACCGTCTGGATGGTGTCACCAACGCTACAGCAGCACCAAAACCCGGCAGGGACAGTGTCCACAGCGAAAAGGAAGAGCAAGGGCTGAGAAGCTGCTAGGGGGCAAACAAGCTCTGCCTGCACTTCTCATCCAACGTTCATGCATGCAAGTGGATGGGGCCAAAAAAATCCCACCATTTTTCTTAAATCAATTGTTTTATATTCCCCCAGCCAGCTCCACCGTGGGCAATAGGAATCTTAGCAAAAGAGCTAGTTTTTGCACACCTCTCCACGTGCCCTCCTGCTGTGGGCAACAAGCAAGGCCACCAAAAGCCACCAACCCATACGCATCCCCCTCTCCACTCCCTTCCAGAGGACTGAAGCACCCCCCGAGCACAAGCCAAAGGTCAGATTGCATGAAGGCCCTTGATTTACAGCACACTGCTACCAGCCCTTCCACTTAACGTGGGCAAGTGTTAATGTGAGTGTCTGTGCTGGTCCCAGGGATGAAGGCTGGGGTCTCCCAGGTGACATCCATTTACAAGATCCTCTTCCCATGTCAGGACGTGCTTCTTGGATGTATTCTGAAGATGCCACAGGGGAGATTTGAGCGTCTTCCAGCCCTGCCTGCCTTCTCCCCTGCCCTGGCTGTGAAACCTCGGCGTGCAGGCCAGATGGGACCCCATCACAGGAAGGGACAGGGACACAGCTAGCTCAAAACCTAAGTCTACACAGTCCTGGATGAGCACACACATGTCCAAAGATGTTCAGAGACACCAATGATAATATCTAAGGCCAGAAAGAAGGGGCAAAGGATGTAAGCTGCTGTTTAACAAGAAGTACCAGAACTTCCTTAGGTCTGTGGTCTCCTTCCCACCTATGGATGAAAAACACCTAGAGAATGAGTGTGAAATTTGAATCGAATACAGTGAATCAACAGGTGCCCTGGGCTGCCAGCAAGGCAAGGCACAGTCTGTCTGCCAGGGGTACATTCAGCACGCACACTGGTTTCATAGCTGTTTGCTGGGCTGGGGAAGGAGGCTGTGGATTCAAGCTGTCCCGTTCACACCAGAGCAGAGGGATTATAAAACTCCATGGTAGGGGCTTTGTAGGGGGAGGAAAAAAAAAAAAGAGCCGTGATGCCTGGATCAGTGAAATATTCTGCAGCCATACACAGGCCTCCCCATCCAGGCAAGGGCTGCTGTTCTGCTCCGTTTTACCAGCACTTCAATCACCCCAAACCCAGCATCCTGCCCAGCATCACCTTGTGATTCCTGGAGAGCTTCTCAGAGACCTTGCAGTACAACACACCCAGCCAGGAACAGGGCGGCACATCCAACTGCCTGCAGAGTGCCTGATTCCACTCACACAGCACACACCCACGAAACACAGCCCCTGCCTCCCTTTCATCCTAACGCACGCCGGCTTCGGAAAAAAATTTGCATGTTAGAACAATTAGATGTGAAACATTACATGCCTTATCTCAATGATATTACATAATTGGATTTGCGGTGTACACAGATAATGAAAGCCAGAGCTTCCAGCATCCAGAAATATAAATCAGACGCTGGATTTTCTACAGTTAAAGTTAGGAATATTTTAAGAGGCCCCAGCAAATACGTTGTTTATGTTAAGAAATCGAATCATGTTAGTAGGCCTTCCATTTATCTAGTAAAATCTTTAAAAAGCTCATAAACTCGTTACTTTATTAGTTCAGACTTATTATATGTATTTGAAGCAATACTCAGAGGTATTGTTAAGCTACTGCAGGCAAGGGTTACAGGTCTTATGTATTTTCCTTTTGGTAGTACCAGATGTGTGGGAGGCAGCAGCTGTGCTGGGGGCTTGCTGGGAAGCTCACTGCTCAGAGCAAGCCCAAGCAAACTTCTGCGCGTTACCGTTCACCGGAGACCCGCAGCACATTCAGCGCGCGGGCACCTTTGCTTTTTCCACGGATGACTCCTCACCGGCCTGCCCACCCTCCAACCCGTCCTCCCCCAGGAGGAGAGGCCACCGGAGAGCTGCCTGTGCAAACACAGCTGCGATCCTGCTCCAGAGGCAATGACGCCTGGACTTCTTGCACTAATTAACCCAAACAAGTTCCTGCTCTTCATCACCGGAGCACCCACGGAGAGCGTGCTGGACCCTAGCGCGACTTGCATATCAGGGAATCGTTTACAGAGCTGCTCTTGCAGCAATTCATCTCCATCATCCTCTCGGATCCAGAAGATTTATGCAAATAGCTTAATGTGTTAATTTACATATTTGATGAATATGCATTGTCGTGCCCATAGAAGTGACAGCAAACATCCTAATTACCAGCACACAAGCCCCATCGGGCTGCAGGGTGGAAGGAGCTGATGAAGCAGAGCTGTGCCGTGGTTCTGCTGGCTCTGGCTGGGTTACACCGAACGCTGCTCCACGCACTGCCCGGCTGCCCCCGGAGCTGCTGCCCCTCATCTCATCGCCCAGCTCCTCCATCGCCTCCCGAGGTGCGCCGTGCACCGGGGCCCTCAGCTTTTGTAGGGGCAGGTCAAAGAGCGTCTGATCCCAGAAGCCTCCCAGTATTGCCAACACATGTGCTTTGATCTCCAGCCTCACAGTGGCTGGCGTTCCTCCCCGACCCTGCTTGCGGAGTCGTGCAGGAGGATCTCAGCTTAGACTGGAATAAACAAACCCATCCCCGGCGGCTACAGAGAAAACTCTCATTGGGGACCACAAATCATCCTCAAGGACCAGAGTGCAAAGTCACAGATCCCCAACATGAGGGAGATATTTTCCTCCTTTGGCAATCCTGTCATTTTTAACCCACTTTCCTGACTTTTTTGGGTCGGATCTGATTCTGGAAGGCTTAAGGCCACCCAGAGCAGGGCGTATGAACACAAGGGCACCAAGCCCTGTTACCAGCCTCCAACACGAGCACGCCCAGCAAGCCAAAATCATGCTCCAGAGTCTCCAAGAGACGGGCAGGACCCCATTACATCATTTTAGGCAGCACTGCTCCAAGAGGACTACACTTTTAACAGCTGCCCTAACCCCCAGGTGGTGATTCACACCGTCACCTCGGCAGCGCTAAAGATCGTGTCCCCAGCACACAACCTGCATGCCGAATTTGGCAGGCTGTGGGGTGAAAGGCATGTGCGACGTGGCTTTCCCCACGCTGCCTCCTCCGTCCCTCCGCTTCCCCTGGGCTCCTTCCTCCCGGAGCAGCTGTGCACCAGGTGAGCCGGCCTGCGGGGAGGCTGGGCAAGGGGCTCGCAGCCCCCGTGACCCTGCAGCTCCTCTCCCCCCTTCCCAATGCCTGCCTGCCTTTGAAGCTCGGCTAATGACAAAATGACATCCTGCTCCCTCCACCTCCCCCTGCCCGCTAACGGGGGCCCCTCGCCTGACCTTAAGGTGTGACGGCTCCTCAGGTTCAAAGCAGAGAGAGGATGCTCGGAGCTGAGCCCCAGCCGGCTACGGCGGCGCTGCCTTCGGTGGGGAGGCTGGCGGGGGGGTCGAAGGGGCCGGGGCGAGGAGCCCCATGTCGCCAGGCGCTTCGGCTCTCCCCTCCGACCGCTCCTCGCCGCCTGGCAGGGAGGAAACCGGCCATTTCGCAGCCGCAGGGGCGACGGCTCTAATGGATGTTGCAAACCACCACCACGTTTTTCCCTTGCACTGCACGGGCTGAAAGTCCTGAAAGACTCAAGAAAAGCTTTTCTCTGGCTCCTTTTTGCCCGCTGAAATGTTAGCAGATTCAATTGTTACGTTGGGAGCTTTTACCTGGAAATCAAGCCCTTTCCAGGTGATCGGCCACCACAGCTCCCTGCACCACCAGAGTCTAAATACTTTATAAGGTCTAACTATTGATGCAAGCAGACAGGGCACGGATCGCTCCTCGGCAGTATTTCAAAGAGGTATATCAGATGAGAGCTAGCTCTCTATCTGATATGTTGTTGTCAGCTTCCCCTTATCTGCTTCTAGGCTCAAACACTGGCAAAGACAGACGAGACGATTTCTTAAAGTATTTCCTATCTCCTCTTTAAAAAAAAAAAAAAACAACAAAAAAACCCTCACAAAACTTGAACAAAGCCCTCCCAAGCTTTCCAAGCAGACAGGGAAAATATTTTTAATCTCTCCCTCTGCAGTTTAATATCAGCAATCAGTTACCATTGGCTCAGATTTATTTAACAGGATGTACAGCATGAACAAGCAAATGTCTACTATTAGAAGCTGGGGATGCAAAACTCCATCACTGGCAGCTGCAACCATCGTAAAGGCCATTAAGGGAGCTAGTCTGCCTAAATGCACATAATCAGCAAATTTATGGCCTGTTTCTTCTGCTCAGTGAGGAATTGGCAGAGGCAACAAAGATGTGTGATACTGACAGCTTACAGGCAGGGCTAGCGTGCACGCTCAGAAACATCGTCCGCCCGAAACCTGCACAAATGTGTAGTTTGGTGTACAAATGTGCCACGCATCTCACGACAGCTCCATCGCACACAGACACAAAGCTGCCCGCTTCAATTTAATTGATTCCCCCAAGGGCTTTGGTATGGGTTTTATAGTGCATAACTAATACCGATAAGCAGGCATGATAAGGTAGTGTTATTACCCAACTAATGGGTCACTTCATCCACAAATACTTTCTAATTTAATTGAAAACAGGAACATGAGCTGCAAGCAGTCAAAACCTCCGGTACCGTCCACACCAGCATTCCTGCCAGGGTTTTTTGCTCTCCCCTTCCCACCTCCAGTAGCTGGTGAACCACAGCAGATGTCACAAAACCATCTCTTGTGGCTACAGATTCACAGTTGAAGATCTCTGGATTCAATTCAGCCATGCAGCGAGGACGTGCAGCTCCCACGAACTTCAAAGAGAATTGCATCCATCACTTTCGGCAGGGCTGAATTGGCCTTTGCTTATACCTACCTCCCTAGGTCTGCCCTGGAAAGGAAATTCCTTGAATAACTTTCATGTGCTTAACCCTTCGGAAATGGTAGGCATTAATAAAGTCCCTCCTCAGCATCCGCTTGCCTGGCAGAGGTTGGAGGCCATCCGCGTCTGATCGGCAGAGATGTTTGCCGGTCATTAGCAGAAAAACACACCTCCGCATTTCCATTCTGCTGGAAAAAGAGCGTATTTCCAGTCTCTCCCGAGGACATTCCTTAAAAGCACAGCTACCATTACACAAATTGGTTTAACGAGAGCCTGGCCTCCTCTAATAACAGCTACGGGACCAGACAGAAATATCAGATGAACTTCTCGGTTACTGGGGTACTGGAAAAAACCGCAATGACCTCTAATTCACAGCGAATAAAGTATTTTCTCCATTTTCAGTTGGTCTAGTGCTAGCCCTCCTCCTCAGGGGTATTTTTTGCCCACCCTCACCGATCCTGTGCTCGGTACCGTCGGGTGCCACCGCGTTGCAACGCTCTAGCTCGGTTCACGCTTAGAAATCAGACCAACGCCTATGGTTAGAACGGAGAATTATTGAAGTATTAACGATTACGTCTCCCCCTTGTGCCTACAAACTCTGCGAGAGGCTACAAGCCCAAGTTCAACATCAGAAGTTTTCCTTAACTGGGAGAGATGGACCTTAGAGCAAAACTGAGCCCAGACCAGCAGCTGAGGGCAAGGGCTCAATGCGGTCCACGAACTGGAGCATCGCTTGTGCCGGGGGTGGGCATGTCAGTGGGCTCACGCTGTGAGTGCACACCTTGTCCGTCGGAAGACACTGGGTTTTGCAAAGCTTTTTAAATAAAATGCTTCCCAGCCCGTCCATGAGTGTGTTTCCCTTCATTAGCACTAAGATCAACAATTTAGCAGGAGGCAGCTAGGGGATAGTAAGACCAATCCAAACAGTTTTACTTAAATTCCATCTAAATGAACCCAGTTTTCTGGGCTTTTAGCAACAGAGGGATAATGTATGCCTATTAAAGAGCATGTCAAAGCCCCAGTCACACAGTCTGGGCATTCAGTTAAAGCGAAGGTCACAGATCTGTGCCCTGGGGCCAGGGGAGAAAGGCTCAGAGGAAGAGGAGTGGCCATCTGGTCCCCCGCTTATGCAAAGGTCACTGCTTTCTGTCACCCCCCCTGTGGCCTCTGACTTCTAGGACTCAAAGAGAGGAAAAAAAAAAAAGCCAGGCATGATGAAAGTGGGGCCCTGATGTGCTGAGACAACTTGCTAAAAGAGCTGTAACTAAAAACAGCCACATGCTCTGCACGGTTAAAGGCACAGCTCTCCACTTCCCAGCGCCTGCTGCAACACTGACTCCTGCACGGGAGCATTTTTCCACGTGTGGAAAAAAGCTGGGATGAAATACCGAGCATGGTAAAAACCTACTGAGCCATCAGGAATGGGGAAGCAGGGAGCCCGGTGTAAAACACATGAATACAGCAGCAGCCTGATCAGGGTGGAAAGTGAGGCGAAAAACAGAATCACAGCCTGTTTGCAAAGCTCTCTGAAGTGCAAGATACTTGCACATGCCTGAAAATAAGATTGATGCTATCCATGCCCGGCGTGCTGGTTTCCTGCTCAGCAATGGCATGTGCACTGAATCGAATCCGGTAATTGTTCCGTCCGCATCACAATTTGCAAACTAGATCGCTTAGGAGCCAAGAGAAAATAACTGAAGTGTTTATTAGAAGGAAAGCTAGTTTCATCAGCACCGTCTCCAAACCGCCTTTCTGGTTCAGATGTGACTTTGAGAGCTGCTAGGGCTTTTATTCCTCTGGAGATACTCATTCAGCATTCAAAGCAGAAAGGCATTATAGTAACACTGCCATTTATTTTCAGAGTAAACAGGTTTCTTGTTCATTAATTACATGGGTCTTCAGATAACACACACTATTTCCCATTACCTGGACTCTGTGCAGTTTGTTCCCTGCATGCCAGAACACCGTAGACGTCTTATCAAGCAATTCTCCTTCATTTTAATCTGTGATTTATCTGAGGGCCCAGCATCAGCGCCTGAAGGGTATT
The DNA here is from genome assembly GCF_963921805.1 of Phalacrocorax carbo. NCBI lineage: Eukaryota > Metazoa > Chordata > Aves > Suliformes > Phalacrocoracidae > Phalacrocorax > Phalacrocorax carbo. Next base: position 3,640,497 of record NC_087519.1, on the reverse strand, counting down.
GTTTAAGTAACAATACTGATGTACACGTTCCCACATCAAACGTCAAGGGAGAAGAGGGCTGCTCCAGAGGATGCACGGACTCAAAGGAAATCATCAAAAGCCACTGGCCTGCAGAAACTAAACTGTATTCAAAAAGAAAAACTAACAACAGACAGGAAGCTACTGGCAACCAGGCATGGTTTTGGAAAGCGGCTCTGGGGGGAATAGCTCAGTTTGCCCTTACAAACTCTCATCATGGCCCAGTTTTCTTTTTTTAGGCAGTGACACACACAAATTTAAATTTCAGTTCATACACACAGCCCTGGCGCGCAGATCGGTGTTGTTCAGATTTAATTCTTGTTTTTCCCGGTGTGCAGCGGCATCGCACCTCGTCCCTTTGAGGCAACAGCAAACCTGCCACTGCCCGTGGATGGAGCCAGGATTTCACCAGCCCTCCTCCCTCCCCGCCAGCTTTGAAGCCACTGGAAATTAGTGCAGCCCCATCAAAAGCAACGACTCCAATTAAAAGCTGTTGAGAACCTTTCCCATTTTATATCCCAAATGTGCTGCTGTTAAAGCACACCCTCGAGCAAGCGCGAATCAATCTCGGGGAACGCCACAGTTTTGTGACAACAGGAAAAAGAGGTTTTGTATTTGCTGACTCTTCCTATATTTGCTCAGGAAAGAAGAAGTACTTATTCCTAGGGTGCGATCTGCACTGCAATGGACTTAGAAGCTACTTTTAAATTAAGGGAAGGGCGCAGTGCTAAGTAAAAGGCTAATCGGCACAATGCAGGGGGAAAGCAAACCATTATTTTTGTCAGAATAATTTTTAAAAGAGCTATTTATCTCAACCCTGCTGCTCAAAAAAGGTCAACAGATGCTACTACCATGCCAAGGATGGAAGCAGCTTTCAAAGGTGTTGTGCAAAGAGTCCTCAATCCCGTAGAGCAGTAAAGCACCTACACAATTTACAGCTGAGAGTAATGCCACCAAGTGTTGACTTTGTGGCCCAGATCCTAGAAAGGCTAATGCTCCTGGAGGCCCCAGGGCGATGGGTACTACAGCCCTCTGGAAAGCCAAGGAGTGCATGTTCCACCCAGGGGGGTGGATTGGAGCCTATGAAGAACAGCAGAGAAAAGAGCTGCTGGTTTCATTTTCTCAGTAACAGATCACGTTAACGAAGTCTTGACGCTACGGAGGTGCTCCGCAAACACAGGGGAGCAGTGCCAGGGAGGGGCACCCCGGCACACCGCGGTCCCAGGGCGCTGGCACGGACCCACGCAGATGCCACTCTCCGCAGTCGCATATTCTCAATGAGTTTCCAGCCCCAGAGGTACCTGTTCCTCTGAGGGAATGGGGCATTTTAGGGAAGAATTTGGGGCAGGACTACTAGCCCCACTGTCATCAGCTCTTTTCCTCCAGGAAGCCCAACAGTTTTGCAGATCTCCAGGAGCACAGGGCACAAAGCTGTTATCACTGAGCTCTGGAGCACTTGCCAAGTTAAAGCAGCTACAAAGGTGCTATTTCCTTAGGAAACCAATACAGAGCAGAGGGAGAAAGGGAGGATGCCTTCCTAATTTGGCACCGAGCTAGGCACCACCAAACTTCACTAGCAGGCAAAAGCACAGCTGCTTTCATTTCACTGTTGTTTTACTGTGTTTTGTTCAAAATAAGACTGCATTTTACTTTACCAACCATCAGCAGAGCAGCTCCAGAGGTCCCTGTTCCCATCTCACTAATACAAGGGTGCCTCCAGCAATTGGGAGTTAGCTCACGAGACCGAATTAACTCAGCTGGCACTGGCCGATCCAGGCCCAATTCAGGAAACAGCCCACCTAAGAACAACAAGTAACAGGCTTAGCCTGGTTTAAAAGGTTCTTCAGCCCACACTGGTGCTGTCCTGGTTAAGGATATTTTCCAAGAACAACCATCACAGGAAAAAAATGTCGCCTTGCGCCATTAGCAATGTTTTAGTGCGGGCTGTGGGACTCTCCAGCTGAAGGACTGTCACCTTAAAGCACTCGCTCAACTCCCAGCTACTTCTTTTCCTTCTGCCCCAAGGCTGAAGCCATTCCTCTGCTTTAGCCGCCTCCGGCGCGTTGTCATGAGCCTGTGCTTGCAGCCCACGTGAAGTCCACCAGCCCTCCATGGCCACAGCAGCCTGCCAGGAACCCGCCTGGGCTGCGACGTCCCAGGGACACACATTGCTTTTCTCGCAAAATAATTGGTAAGGCATAGCTGTATGTAGAGCGGTTGCACTGTGAATTCAAACAGAAGCTCCAAGATAAGCTGGAAATGCAGCAGATCTCATGGATCTCCTCTCAAAACAATACAACATACCAATGTCTTTAGGGAAAAAACATTTGCAGTGTACTTCACAATAAGGAAGGGAGAGAGGAATTAGACGCTAATTCATCTGCAAATATAATTAAACTCTGCAACACTAAGACTTCATTGTTAATTTAGTTGCACGTCCATGTCATATGTGCAACAAATCAGAAACAGGCCTATTAATTTACAACTTTATGTATAATATATTCAGAATGTAGCATAAAATGGCAGGAATACAGGCAGTTCCATCTAAAACTCTGCAGTTGGTAAATTAAATCTATTTGCAGCAAAGTGAATTGAAATACATACTGAACTTATTACTGTGTCTAGTTTAATATCTACAAATGGGTTGGATTTCTCCAGGTGAATATTAGCCATATGCAGCGAAAGAAATTTGGCTGTTTCCATCTCTGCTCACAATATCGCCCTCGTCCTGGAGGGGCTACTTAGCCCGGACTGGCACCGGGGGCTTGGGGTGGATGGGGGGATAGAGTAGCCAGCACACAGAGTTTCAAAATTTGAGTGTCCTCCAAACATTAATAGAAAAAATATTGTATTTTCAAAACACGGCAGCGTCTTGTAGTGCCCTTGCAAGATGTCAGATGCACAACTGGAAAAATCAAAGTGTTTTACTCCTCCACAGGAGCATTTAGATGTCTTTATACCCAGGAGACCATCAAACATGCACTCAGGAAGGTCAGGGATGTCCCACAGGCTATTACAGCCGAGGCCTTAGGACACAAGTCAGGGTTGAGCAGAAATTCGAGGAGGAAGAAAAAACTCATGTAAAACGTTTTTCCCACCTACAGGATCCCTTTGCTCCCGAGCCAGCAGACCCAAAGACTGAACGTCTAACCGAGACACCCAGCCTGAGCTGTGGAATGATTTCCTAGCTTTCTGTAAAGAAAACCCAGACCTGTACATGAGAGTGCACTTCAATTTAATTTTCAGAAAAAAACCATCCCCTTTTCCACCCCCACCTCACTGCTCCTGCCTAATGGGCTTTATTTAAACAAAACTCACCAACAGCTCTCCCCCCACCCCCCTTAATACTTTCAATCCATAATGCCTGAAAGGCTCTTTCCCTGGACCTTGCACAGTTTATAGGGTTAATTGAATGCACACTGATCTACTAAGTGTCCATAAGAAGAAGAGCCATTCTTTAAGATGTCATTTCTCCCCCCCGGCCCCCTCCCCGGCCCCCCAGACAATGCTGCGGGGCTGTGCCCGGCCAGGCTTGGCCCCAGCGAGGTATTGTTCCCTGGCCGAGGGGGCTTTGGAAAACAAAGCAAATCAAAAGAATCCCTGACATGCCTAAAAAAGGAGACTTCATGCCAGAGCTAACCTTTGAAGATTTATTCCCTGCTGCCCTTGTGACCCAATTCAACCTCCATTACTCAGGAATTCCCCAGACAAGCCCCAAAAGGCAGGGATGGAATTTCGGACTTTCTAACTCATTTGTTTGTGCAGGACAGGGTGGTCTGGCAACCCCATCCAGACAGGGAACTCATGTGCTGGGAGAGGCTTTATATAAATATACATCTGTATTTATAGGTACTTTAGGTATTATATGTAATTATCATGACGATTCCCTCTCCCTCCGCTTAAAATTGCAAATCTCCACCTTGCACAATGCGAGTGGATTGTAATAGGCTTTTGTGCGGTTGCTCCCCTCGAGCCTTAGAATTCACCGCCTACTTTTGGGGCTGTAAACTGGAGGGGGGTGGGGGGCAGGAAAATCATGAGACTCATCTACATTATAAAACTGAAGCATGTTTCTCTTGAAAATATCTCTAGTGGGGTGAGAACTTGGGAAATGCTCATTTGGGACATCTGCTCCAGAACACCTCCTGCAGCAAAGCCTTGGGAGGGCTGTGGGGCGAGTGGGGTTCACGATGTGCCGGGCTGGGCAGCCCTTAATGCAGGGCCATGGGAGATGCCCAGAGAGACGCGTCTGTGCCCAGCAAAAAGTCAGAGAAACCCTGAAGGGAAGATGTAAGAGCCATAAAGTCAGACAGACCCACTCTCAGGAGCATTATCTCTGCATCACTCTTCTGTCTGCAGATGGCTTTCCCAACAACACCGGGGGCGGGGTGGGGTGAGGGAAGGAATCTAATTTAACACTAAAAACTTGGAGGAAATAGCTTGGGAACGAGTCATAAAAACGTCACTTACGCCTAGTCTCATTAGTCCAGCAAGGGATGTGCGTCCCCGCTGCCATGCCGAACACAAACCAAGCTGGAGAGCGCGTTTATCCCAGGTCCAGTTCAATCCTCCGAACATCATCTCTTGCAGAGCCCTGCTGGACATGGGACGAACGCCACAGCCCCATGGGAGCAAGGTTATTGCAGCTGCTGAGGTCCAGGGCAAGAGCTGCACCCTCTTCAGAGGGTCCACTTTCTCTCCCTGCACAGCAACGGGCTCACCAATCAGCCACGGTTACCCTTGGACCCTTTGCCCAGGACAGCAGGGGGGATTTTGCATGCCTCGCACTCAAGGAAGGGGAAAAATTCTCTCCCTGTGGGTAGCAGTAGGTGACAAAACCTGGCTGGGCAGAAAATAACCATCTGGCACTCTAGGTACCCACCAGCCACGTTCTGCAAAAATAGCTACAAGCTGCCTGCAGAATTCCTCAGATTGGGAAGAGTTCGGGCCAAGGCATCTCTGCCTCAAGCCAACATCTCCCAAGGTAGATGGGGACCTCCCTAGGGAATGGTCTCCAGCCCCACTGCATGGAGCTTGGTGGAGAAAAAGCAACACCACTAGAGTTGCTGAACACCTCAGAAATCAAGAAGCCAACAGAGGTTTATCTGCAGGAGATCTCAGAGACATTTGTCCCAATGAGAAAAGGTGCTCTACACCCCCACAGCACAAAATACTCATGCTGCTGCTTTCCTCTTCCAAAAGGCATTATCCTGCCTACCTACCTGGGCAGCAAGGCAGGAGCAGAGAGCACTCACAGGCCATCAAGCCAGACATGAAAATATTCTGGGCCAAGCAGAGCTAATACGCTGGCACAGATGTGCCTCTCCGAAGAGCAGGCAGCTCCTGCCCGCTTGCAGAGTGGCAGCACCATCCAACCTCACCAGCAGGCAAAATCCCTGCTCTTCACTTACAGCACCAGAAAGATTTTGCCAGCTCTTGTCAAGAGTTTAATCACTGCAGTTGGTTAAGTGCAATAATTAATATTACTGCCATTTGTGTATGAAAAAGCATTGAATTAGAATGGGACCTTTTGATGTTGGCTTTGAACGAGCATGAATGACTCCAGCAGAGCAGGTCTGAATTCCTCTCTGCACAGAGCACGCAGCCCCAACAAGAGACTGAAGGCTTTCACGCTCCACATCTGCTCTCCAACAGAGCTCTGGACTGTCTCAGCATCATCCTACCCCTCCTATTCCTTCGTGTCCCCTTTGAAAAATGACAGTGATAGCGTTCACCTGCTTTGCCGGCCCTGCAAGAATTCCCTCGCTAATCTTGGTATAGTTCTTTGTAGATAGAGAGCTGTTCTCTGCTGGAGCTGTGCTGATATACGCCAGCTGGAGGTCTGTCCCATTAAGGGTAGGTGTTGCTCAGGTCTATGTTCAATACCTAGGAAACAGGCTTGAGAAATGAGGTTATGCACACAGCATGGTGCTGCATGTGAACTAGTAAAAAGAGCTTTACTTCTGCCTAGTTGATGCAGCCCTGAGTGACTGGCTGATTATTCCATCTATATACAGTAAGGCTACACTGTAAATATGTCAGCATTGTGTCAAACAAACCTCAGAAGTGGTAAGTACAAGGTGAGAGCCTGGAATGTAAAAACAATCCCATTTTTGCTGGTATCTGCTAAATACGTTGGCTAAATGTCTAAACTGTTATAGGAAAGAGCTTCGAAGTGACCGTCACTTAGCACAGCACACATCTCAGAGGCGTATGCAACACAGCCCCACGCACCATGCTAGCCAGGGAAAAGTCACCTGCAAAATTCACTTTATCATTATCCAAATAATTTTCCAAGTCTCGGCAGACATACTAAAACACATCCTGGATTTCTTCTACAACCTCTCTCCCTAGAAAAGACTTCAGAGGACATTGGCATTAAATCCCAGGTAGCCACACCACCCCAGCTAAAAAACCCAGCTAAAAACCGTAGAGATGTCCCCCAAACAAACACAGGGTAGGCCGAAACACCCTCGCTAAGCAAAGCTCCATTAAACTCCTGACCCTTCTCATTAAGATAAATGAGGTCTGACTGTCACTTTACCTTGCCACCCTTTCACTTAAAACTGAGAAGGAAGCAGATGCTTAATTAGCATCCATCATGGGTGTTCACAGGTCTCGGTGTAAGGAGTAAGCAATCTGCTGTTTCTTCTTAGAAATCCCGGGTGACATCCTCCATCCACCTGCAGCGATGCACGCTGCTGAGGTCCCTGGAGGGACGGAGGGACAAAACTCTAGATTTGAAACTAGAGCTTTGCTAGGAGCTCAGCTTTTACCTCCATATCCCAAGGCAGCCAGATACCCAAGTCAAACACCTACAGCTACAAGGTCTGTGTGATCACTGTGGTTAAGATCAAAGATTTTCTAGGTCTTAGCCAAGATAACTCATCCACTCCAGTTACGGACCCAGGAATGGAGTGTTGTACAGTCAAAACCCCCGTGCACTATTAGACGTGCATAAACTCCCCTCAGCTAGGGGGAGGTTGTGTGGTGAATGAGCTAAACTGGCTGCATTAGAGTGCTTCCTTTGTTATTGCTTGAGACTTTCCTGCCATGGACTGCAAAACTTCTGAATCAAGGAGCACTGAAAGGTTTCAGGAGGAAAAGAAGAAGAAGGAAAAAAAAAAAACAAAACCACACAAAACCACAACCCCAAAAACCTAGACCTGTTTTCAAAATTTTTTAAATACCATGGGTTGAAGCCACTCATTTGAGGACCAGCAGCTACAAGGTGACTTTGACACACCTATAGGACCCAAACAATAAACTGTGTATACAACCAGTGGAAAGCTCCGGTCTCTTTTCAACCCCACAAGGACAAGTTGGATTTAGCACAACCATGAGCCCCTGGTCCTTCTCCCTGTAGGAGAGACAGATTCTCAGCTAGGAGGCAACCAGGGGGAAGCAGTTTGCACCTATGCTAGCTTGGTCCAAAGACACAACTACATGAAAAGCTAGTCTGCTTTAAGCTCTGTTCGCACCCCTTACTCCTTCCTAACATTTTGCAGCACCCAGGGAAATCACAGATTCATAGAATCATTTAGGTTGGAAAAAAGACCTTTAAGATCACCACTAAATCATGTCCCTAAGTGCCACATCTACATATCTTTTACATACTTTCCCAGATGATGACTCAACCGCTTCCCTGGGCAGCCTGTTCCAATGCTTTATAACCCTTTCAGTGAATAAATTTTTCCTAATATTGCTTAAACCCTCCCTAGTAAACAGCCCCTTTGGGAACTGGTGCTGAGCCCAGTCTGGTTGCGCACCCAGACCCACGTTGGTGAGGGTCAGCAGGCATCATACCCCGCTCTGGTGTGCCAGACATTGGGGTAAGGGTCCAGCCTCAGGTAAGCTTCAGTTTCCTGCGCTTTTGTTGTACCTGGCCATGGTCCATCTCATCCCCGTAGTCTCTTTGGTCGACTTGCTTCACCTGAAATACTGCAGCCATCAAGAGCTACCCAGGTTCTCCAAGGAAGATAGGAAGGGACAAAAATATCTCTTTGAGAAAACCAGGAGGAAAAGGACCCTGGAAGGAAGGCACCAGAGCAGCGCTGCAATCAGACCCCAGAAGGACGAGAGCTCTGCATCCAAGGTAGATCCCCATGCTGTCATGCAGGGGGTCGTCCCATGCCACCTTTTACCGAACCACAGCCACATAGCTCCTGTGGCAGCAATGCGAACCGGAGTTCCCACCTCCCAGCGCTGCTCACCCAAATCTCAGGGAGGAGTTACCACAAGGAGCACTAACGAGGAATAAGAAATCTCCAAGGTGCCGAGATTGTCTAAATAAATCACGCTTTGAGGCATGATCCAGCCGTTCTTCTTCCCACCTGACAAGACACTCAGCAACTTTTCTCCAGTGAAAATACAGCAAGTCTCCAAGTGAGAAAGAGCAACAGATTAGACCCCTCAGGAAAAAGATAAAATGGACTATTGGCTGTTTAAGAGTCCTTGATTTGAGGAGGATGGGATTGTGGTTCAATTTTATCAGCTGCTCAATAGGTACATTTAATGAACTACAATCCTGGCAGGTTCTTGACTTGGGTAGGGATTAGCATTAAACTGGAAGAAAACAAAGCAATTTGCTGGAAAAACACATGACTGGAGCAAACTGGGATGGAGACCACTTCGACCTCCACAATATCATGGAAATGTGCAGCTGAACCCATAAAAAAAAGTCCACAAATATCCGAGATTAAAAATTTAAATCCCCCAAAGTCACCTTTAAGCAATCCTCCATTTATTTCCCATTAAAAACTCCTGGTTGTGTAAATTGGATTCAAATGAATGTATTTACATTTGCAGTAGGAACCTGAAGTCAAGCTGTCAAAATGTCACTCTGTCACTCATGTTTTCATTGCACCCCGTCACAACACTGAGACGTTTCCCCCCACCGCCTCGACAGCCTCCTTGGACACAAGGGAATGAGTGGCAGGAAGGAAGGACGGCTGCTGGGAGGGTGTCTCGTAAGGATGCTGTAGTGGAAAAGTGTTATTTGCCTGTGAATTCTGGCACGCCGGGCTCTTATTGTCATTGGCTTTCAGCCAAGCACCGCCAGGACACAAAAAGTCAATTTACGTCGGGATTTTCATTGACTCACTACCCCTCATTCCTCACGTTTTTGGGGCAACTTATTATGAAAGCTGGCACTGGCCATATGTGGAGTTTTCACATAAGCGTTCATCCTAATTAGCAGCATGCCAGGGTGGAGAGTAAATTACAGCGGGCCAGGATTGTGTTCGCTGTGAAAAATAGTGTGTTATTAATCTGGGACAATCTATTCTATGTCAAGGACTACATGACTCCTCATTTTCCTTAAAAAAAAAAAAAAAAAAAAAAAATGCCCATGGGGAAAAAACAGTCTTTAAAACCAAACAGTTTAGAGCCATAAAAGCCCGCTCTTCTAAGTGAAGTTTCTGAAGGCAGTAAAAATCTCCAGAATGAAAATAAATTCCAAGTAAGAGCAAGATTTACCACTTGAAGCTAAACATTCAAGGGAAAGCATCAGTAAGTTATTACTTTTCATTTTATAAGAGGATGCTAACAGTGCAGCAGAGATAACAACTACATTTACATCAGTCTCTATGTAAGGACAGGGCAATGATAAAAGGACCTCACCCCGTCTTTTTCTGTTTCTCCCCAAAAGACCTCTTTCCAGGATCTCTCTCTCCACACCTTTTGGGTAGCAGCTCCCAAATATTTTGGGATTGACTTTCCCTTGGGAAGACACGCTGGAGCTGCACGCGGGATGGTGAGAGGAGAGCAGCATTTTAGAGGAGACACCCACACAACCCAAGGGTAGAAACTCATCTTCTTTTTGGCTACTACCTGACAGATATTTTTGCAGGATCAAGCAACAAAATAACCACAAACTGATAGCGCTCCTAAACAGAAGTCAGTGCTAACTAAGCTGGAAAATAAATCTGCAGCTCTGAGCACCAATGACAAAGTATATGAGCTGCCGATGGAAGGAAAAAATGTCCAGCTGCACACGCACCCTATGGCATGGGCAAGGTCCAAGTCAGCCCACGGAGGCAAGAGATAAAATGGGCAATTGCATGGCTTCTGCTTGGCTAGGCTTCCAACCCAGGGAGCAGCAGGTCAATCTCTGGAAACAGGGAGTATATCTCACTTAGTCTGAGTAACATTACCTCTGGGAGGACAGCCGTGGAAATAAGGCACATTAATAGAAAAAGCAAAGCAAATGATGGCAAAGCTGGCAAACGACGCCACTTCCAATAAGACACAGGAGATGGACTAACCCCTACAGACCATCCCGCCGCCTGCAGGGTTTAATCTGTAATGAGCGAGTACCCGTGCGATGGGAGATCTCAGTTGCCTGTCATACACGGCTCTAGGGCCGGCCTTAATTCTTCCAGCCAGGTCTGGAAACCTCCCTGGTTTTGTAAACAAGCCTCTGCCTCTGGCAGGGAACACGACTGCAGTCAAACAGCACTGAGAAACACTTAAAAACACTGCCATATAGAAAATAAAGAATAATCTTGGGTCCAACCAATAGCATGAGAATTACGCTGATACCCCAAAGGATGTGCCTCAGGACCCTGGGTTCACTTGCTCTCGGGAAAACTGCCACCAAAGCCAGAATTGCTAGGATGGGGTAAGGTCTTCCAGCTCTTGCCTAGTGGGTTACCATGCCAGAGCAGCCTGCTAGCCTTTCTGGGCCCTATGTCATGAAGAAAATCTGGAAAACAGGATGCTTACAGCCTCCAAAACCAGGAGACAATGCAAGATATCTCTTAGGAATGACCTCTAAGCCCAGATTCTGATTTTTAAACATGGCTGTTCCCAATCCAGAGATGGAAGCACATCCCATGTACCAGAATATCCCATGTTTTACTAATGAGTATCAAAACAAAAAAATGCTTATTCTCAATACCATGTCTTGCCCTTTTCTCTAAACCATCTGGTTTGGACCCTGTCAGAGTCAGGAGACTGCATTAACCAGAGCTGATGTACTAACCCATCAATTCCACACTCCTCTGAGATGTTGCCTTCAAGCTCATTATCCAAAGCTCAAATTGCAAAGAATTAGGTACCTTCACTCTGCATACCAGCAGGAAAAGGAAGAAAAAAAAAATCAAATAAAATTCACAAGCTCACAATCTAATTAGGAAAAAAACTTCCAGTCCTGAAGCGTTTGTCAGTTTTTCATCCTGCAAAATGCATACTAATGCCCCCTCCCCTGCACGCTGCATGGGACTGCCATTACGCTGCTTCCATAACATGTCAGGAGTGATCAGCATTAGGCCTTCCTAATGTGTCTCAGAAACAATAGCAATTACGGAGTCGCCCATTCATATCTAAAGGCTTACCAGACTACAACTTCCCTCAGGAGGCTAAAGACATTTCATCGAAGCAATTATATTTATGTAGCATTAAAGTACTTCCTTTGAAGCCACGGCAGTTACCTTTCTGCATTAGAAGCAGAGCAGTAACGAGGAACCCTCTCACCCGATCCAAACTCCTCCAAGCGTCTTTTTTGCCTGTTTAACGATTGCTAACACACATACCTTGGGGTTTTTGCTGCCTTATTTTTAATGTTATTAAATTCCCTTACCCGAGGGATCTGACATGCAGATTGGAGCCTATTTGCATGACAAGGGACCAGAATGGAAGAAGCTCATCAGTTTATTCAGCTTTCCCAGCTCTCATCATGTCATCAAGGACCTTGCGATGTCTGGCAAGGCCGTGAAGCCCCAACTTTCAGCGTTTCACAGTTCTGTCAGCCTTAGCTCTCATTATGTTAAAAGCGAGATGTTTTCAAGGTTTTTTTTTCCTCCGCGGGTCACAAATGCTAGAAACATGACTTAAGTGTATCATAACAGCTAAAAGTCAATCAACAACCTAAAGGAACTAATAAGTTGTTATTTTTTAATATCAAGAATTCAGAACAAGTGTTATGATTTTGGGAGGGGAAAGGCAGCTCCACTCAGGTTTTGAATGCTGGAAGCTGACAATATAGTACATTATTTTCCACTTCCCCCCCCCGCCCCTTCCCACAGGAAGCCAAGTAACTCTCTAGAAATATTCCACCTATGAATTTCACAGTATGCATCGAAAAAACAAAACACGAAGCCTTGGCGTGACATCTCAAATCTCTGCCATTCAACAGCTGATCATATTCTCCCTTTGAGCTGCACCAGCTGCACCCCACCGGCACGCCTGGCTCGCGCGGGGCTGCCAGCGGCAAGTTCGGCGGCCGGGATCCCGGCTTGAAGAGGCATTTCCTTCAAAGCAAACGCTACACCTAGCTCTGGTACACGGGGAGGATTTTTATAGTACTTGAACCGCTAATAAGAGGAACGGATTCCTTGTGTTTGACCAACATTCCTTGGATCTGGGCTCTCCATCTTCCTTCCCGAGCTCTGCGTGTTGGAGAGCAAGAGCTATCACGACCCTGCACATGGGTGCTGCCCTGCTCAGGATCCCAAAAGGATCACACGTTCTTTTTGGGTAGGAAACCAGCAGCCTGGATTTTGCAGCTGGCAGAGCATCTTGCAGGCACGAAACCTAACCCCATCCCTCCTGTCCCCCTGGGTCCTTCTGGGGATGCCGCAAGGCTGGACCAGCTCCTGGCCACCTTGCCACTGTTGCAGCCAACTGTTGTACTGGCCTAAGGATGAACTTGTTGCCATGGCAGGAGTCAAAGCACGCATTGCCCTGCCGGCATGGCAGCGAGCGGCAGCACAGAGCGCCGGCTGCTCCTCCACAACGGCTTTTTGTTGTTCCTTTCTCACCGAGGCGGCCTCGCCACAATGAGCCCATCCTCTCGCCGTGCTGGAGCAGCCTGGCAAAATCCAGCTGACCGTAAAACACAGCAGCACCGTGGCCGAGGGCCCAACATCGCGCTTCTCTGCTGCAAACTCTGCCTCTTCCCTGCCTGCTGCAGGGCACAGCATGGGAAAGCAGACCCCACGGCACAAGGCGAGTGTCCCGCTGCAAAGACAAGACACAAAGGGATGCCAAAGTTCTGAGGCAGGAGCTCTGTCCAGTACAGTGAAGGAGATTTTAAGTGAAGGGAAATAGCATCACTCAAAAAGGAGGTTGTCTCCAGCTAATGCATTTCCTCACTGCTGCTGGGATGTTTGTCACAGGACAGGCTTAGCTCAGCTGCTGGGTAGTGCCTTTTAAAACTCCCTTACAGCTTTGATTAGCCTTGCTAAAACTAAGGGCATCTCTCATTCATACACTAATTAATGGCAGGCTCAGAAGAGGTTGGTATCCCTCATTGCTGCAGATTTTAACAAGGAGAAATACAAAGGTGGGCTTAAAAATAAAAGCAGTGCTCCTTCCTGAGCAGCGGTTTCAGTGCCTCGGAGATTACAAGCCAGCCCCGCTCTGTGTGTCAGCAAGCCTTTCCAAAATAATGAGCCTGCTTCCGTCCCAAGCAGCTCCTGTTGCACTGGAGAAATGAGCAGAAAGGTATTATGGGCTCACACTCACCAGATGGATGTCCTGCTTTGTTCTCCGCTTACAGAAAACCCTACACATACAGTTTGGATTATCTTCATTGTAATTCTAATCACCACCTCTCTGTAAGGGAGGGAGGGAGGGATCCTTGCCTCGGTCAGGAGAGCTAATTAAAAGTTGTGAGTCATCCAGACTTCTCTGCACATTGGAAATGCTTTTGGAAGATCAGGTAATCTCTCTTTCTTAGGGGAACCTAGTTAGCAAAAGAAAAATTAAGCAGGCTCCCCTTGGGCAGAGAGCTGTACGAGAACAAATCCCGCTTCCCCCGCAAGACGTGGCAGCATGAATCGCAGAGGTGCTTCAAACGTATGCAAACTATGATTTAAAACAGAAAGGCTTGTACATGTTCCCCAGCACAGAAACAGAAACACCACCTGTGTTCTTATACCCACGCTGGCTTTCAGAACTCATTGTCTAGGAGGCTTTCACATACAAATACGACGCAGGGACCTCTGTCTTCCTCTAAAAGAACTTCCGAACCCTCGAGCTCGTTCCTGGATGGTTGGGTACAAGCTCAAAGGTCTCAGAAAAGCCAGACCCACGAGGCTCATGAAAATCGACAGCCGGCAGCGACACAAGGTCCACACAGCGCCCCAACTCCTCGACCCCGATTAGCTGCAGAGCAATCGGCCACCGAGCAGCGTGCCTGGAGGGAACCGGCCTCCCCAGACCTGCTGCGGTGGGAACGAGCTGCCCGTGCTGGAAACAAGTTCTGACAGCTTCAAGTGGGGTCAGGGCCCCCCACGCCAGCTTGGCGCAGTCTGCGGGCGACGGGCCCCCAAACCCAAAGGGGCTGGGAGGAGCTGGGCAGCACCAATGCCTCCATCCCCAATCCCTGGGCATACAAAGACATCAAGAGAGTTGCTCAAGATCACACAGGATGGCAGCAGTGGAGCCAGGCTTCCCAAGGCATGAGCCACCACGCTGCTTCGGCTAAAATGGTCCAGCCTGAATCCTTAACGCTAGCAGCCAGGCTCTGTATTTAATATGTTGGCCAGTCCCTGTCATTTAGAGGTGCTGAGCACCTGAAGAGCCTGACTGAGCCCCCACAAAGGTCTAGAGCACCCATGGTTGTCCCAAGGGACAAGGAAGCTGTTTTCTCTTTGGCTACCATAAAATAATAATAATAAAAAGATTATCTTTGTAGTCATCCTCCAAATGACTGGTCCAGCATGCAAAGCGCCTCTTTCACCTGGGCAACAAGTGCTGCTGCTCTTCCTGCTCCTCACCACCGACAGGAGAGATCGGGCAGAGACCACTGCTGGGGTGGGGAAGGAGGGAGAAGGGGTCTAACTAACTGCATCCTCAGGGATGGCAAAACTCAGCTGCGTTCATACAACCGGGCAGCCTGTGCTGCCATCCCAGGCACCTGGCAATGCCCTGCAGAGCCATGGCAGGCCCAGGGCACGGCAGGCACGGGGCTTCTTGGGGCAGAGGGAGCGTAGCTAACGTGGCCCCACGTGTGCCCTGGAGCATCACCTCCACATCCCCCTTCTGCAAATGTCTCTCTAATGCAGCAGAAGAATTTAAAGACAGATTTTTCCCAATGGTCATAAAATGCCTCCAAGCGTTACTACCTATAGGCTCACTTAAAATACATTATTTTTATAAAGACTTTTTCTTTTCTCTTCCCCCCCCCCCCTTTTTTTTTTTTTTTGAGAGAGAGAGAGATCGAGCTGACCCCCTTGGGGCCCTGCCTCTCCTCTCCCTGGAGCATTAGGATCACTAATGAAAGACACAGTCGGGACTTTCCCTCCCATGCCTTTACACATTGCCGTGGGAAATCATGGTGAGCTGGATGTGGATGCTGCTCTGAGCAAATAAAATGCCTCGGCAAGTACTCTCACCTCGGCAGGAGCCGCCACGCCAGGGACCGAAGGGACACGGCCACATTGCTTGGCCATTCAGGGCAATGTCACTGCAGAGAGCTCAGGATGAGAGCAAACCTCTGGACCGAGGCTGAACGTCCAACTGCCCTCTGGGGAAGATGCTGAGCTGCAGGGAAAAAAAATGGTAATGGGCAAACCTCACCAAGGACCGAGGGGAAACAGGGGACTGCCGCTTCCACCTGATCATTTTGGAGGTTAGCTCAGTACCATAAACCTGTTTTGGTTCAAATCTATTTAGCCTTTGCTTCATGGGAACCCCACAGGTCCTGGAGAACCCTCTTGGCAAAAGGACACCCCAGACAATGTTCCTACCTTTCTGCCCAAGGCAAATCAAACCAAAAATAGACATGATGCATTTCTACCACCAAAATGATTTGCAAACTGATTTTAACTGGCACAGCCTGGGGATCTGGACATTTGCAACCAGCTCATCCCAAATACACATTAGCTCTGACTTGTTTTTGTCTGTGAAGACTTGGGCAAACCTGAATCACGTTTCTTCAACGATCAGTAAAGCCATGAACCCAACCTGTGCACACCTGGCTTTTCCTTGTCCCCTCCTGCTGCATCCATGACATCCCTGTTGACTGAAGTTCACTGTCCCCCTTCCCTCTTTGACACCTCCTCCAAATCAGCATTCCTCTGCAGTCTCAGCAAAGCAGTGCAATCCCTGGTAGAGCGAGCTACGGCCCGAGGTGAGGATGGGCATCACCCTGCCCAGAGAGGTGGACCGGGAGCACAGTGAACTGCGCTCAAAAGCCACCAGCCAATTTGCAGTGCCACGCTCCAAGAGGAGCAACACAACTGAAGGAACACAAGCTCCTGCTCTTGCTGCTGGCCAAAAGCATCTCGCAGGGATTAACCATGACTTGATCCGGCAGGTTTGCTGTCCCTGCCCCTCCTGGGCACAGCAGGCAGGAAAACACTTGGTTTTTCCTCGATGAATAAGCACAGAAGTATCGATCAAATGCAGCGGAGTACAATGCTGCAGCTGAAGTACGCACACACTGAGCCTTTTCTGCTACCGCAACACTGCCACTCATTTACACACCAGCAGCCTAAAACTATCTCTTTTGTACACCCAAATTGATCCTCACTCTTAATTAGTGCTCTCAGTTGCAGCAAAATTTCATTTGTTTCTTCCAAACGTGGCCTGATCCATTGTCCCTCTCCCGTGACCTATGAAAATTAGTCATTGAGCTCGGTGACAGTGGTAAGTGTGAAATGCAGCATCAAAGGGACATAATGGGGGCCTCTTAGGACTGACAAAAAAACACCATTAATCAAGGCATGCTCAAGTGGTGCCAACTTACCGAGGCATGTGAGTGGCACTGGTCCGAGTGCGGGCCCTCCCGTGGGGTGCAGAGGGATGTGTGGGCGCAGGAGAGCTCCCCGCCACCGGGCAGGCGGGTGTGTGCAGGGTCAGCTACCCCAGCATCGCTGCTCCCTGGGCAGACGGTCTCTGCTCTGCATGTCCCAAGGATTTGTCTACCCGCTTTCCAAAAGAGGTTGCAGAGCCATGCTTTTCCAGGCACATCCTTGGTTTAGAGAGTGTAGATGGAGCTTGTCTCGTGATATCCAATGCACTGCTTTAACTGTGTCCGTGGCCTCTCCTGCTGTCAGGAGCGATATATGGGACTCCACACCAGACCAGGAGGGAGATGTCAGCATCTCCATCTGTTTCCAGAGCTAACACAAGAGCCTGAAGGCTCCCAGAGCCAAACACATGACATTGTCCATCCAACAGCACCCTGCACTGACCCCACTGTGCAATCCCAGGACCAAGCTAAGGGGGAAGGCACAAACTGCACAGACAGACCAGAGTGATGTGGAAGCAGCAGCAAAATCACCCAGGGAATTATCCCAGGGATCAGGGCGTGAGAGCCCTAAGGAGTAACCTGTGCAGGTACAAAGCCAGAGCAGTCCCACAACTGGTGAGACAACAGCAGAGCAGCTGAAAGGGTAAGGGACCAGTTTTAGCTGGTGGGGGCAGAGAGAGTTTTAACATCAGAAAACCAAAGCAAAGGGGTAAACCTCTGCAAAATTCAAACCTCCGTAGCGAAGCAGTGTGTTTAAACCCTCTCCCGCAAATCCATGTCATTAAACAGAATAACTTGGACTCGGCAAATCCAAATGACTCTCACTTTCAAGGTCCTGCATTCAGGAGCCGACAATGGAGAACAATGAGGGAGAGAAAAAGCTGAGGATCTTGACGCCGCATTCAGAAGGCCATCTGGTCCGGCCAGCACAGCCAGCGCTGGGAACGGGCAGCGTTGTGGGTTGAGATTTAATCTGAGCCACTTATTGAGTGACCTCAGGCGAATCGTTTGACCTCCTTTTGCCTCAGTCAACCCAACTGTAAAATTGGGTTTAAAGCAAGAACCTCTCTGAAAACCATATGCTATGCCTAGGAGGAGTGGGAGCAGACTCCCTTCCCAGCAACAGGGCTGTGATGGTGGGTAGAGTCAAAACCGGAGTGGAAGAGGTGGTGCATGGAGCAGGGATCTGGCATCCTTCGGTGTTGGGGAGCTCTGGCTGACGGCTCTCCTGGGTCTCACCCTGCCATCCCCGGGAATGCAGCTTTGGCCCCTGTGTGTGGGCTCACCCGTAAGAGGGGATTTGCGAGGTCTGCCCTTGCTCATATCACTACTGCATCCAAAGGTCCCAAAGATTCAAAGCAGGGTGCCCAAATCCCGATCTCATAGCAGGCAGGCTGCTGTGGGCAGGGATCAGCACAAAAGACACAGCCCTGACAAAATCGGGTATCTTCCTCTGCAGCTTCTGCGCCCTTTTATTTATTTACGTGTTTGTTGTTTTCAGTAACTGTGGATTATAGCCGTGACCAGAGCTTCGAGGCAAACGCAGCGATGCTCTCCTTTAACTCGCCTGTTACCCACTAGATCAAGAGCATTGATTGCTCTGGTCAAATGCCCCTGAAAAATTGATTCCTACTCATAGACTTGCCAATGTACAGCGGCAAAAAAACAGCCCCCCCCCCTCACCTGGGCACCAGCCTTTCCCCAGCACTGCACACCCTTCACCTCTTGGCAGGCTTGCAGGGAAGCGACGGCGCAGGTGAAACACCATCCCCAGCTAATGCAAGTCCCCAGTAAACACAAAATAGCAACCTGCCCCCCTGCCAAGATGGTCACGGGGTGTGCAAACAATGGCACCGAGGCAAACCCATCCTGGGTTCAGAGAGGGGAAACTGAGGCACAGATGGGGTTACTGGCCACCCCATGGTGGCTGGCTCAGCCAGCTGGGACCCTTGCAGGGCAGTAGGAGAGTGAAAGCCATATATAACCATCATGCCATCAGCAGCCTGCTGGAAAAACAACCATATAACTAGTGGCATTACAAATCCTTAAGCATAAGTAAATAAAGAGCTGCTCTAGCTGACAGCACCAAGGAGATGCCGGGGTGATGACTGCAAGCAGAAGACTAAGGTAGCAGAGACCTGCCCTGGCCCCATGCTTCAAGGAGAGGCAGGAGCAAAGCAGCAGCCAGAGGAACAAGCAGCGTAAAAGCACACGAGGCTGAGCACCGCGCTGCCTCCGCAGAGCTGCCCGCACAGGTACCTGCAGAGCATCACCCTGGGTTAAAAACGCAGGCAGCGAACTCGGGAGCAGCCTCGTGCTGCAGGCACTGGCTGCAGAGATGTCAGAACTTCCTCAGCTGTTCTCCAAGAGTTAATTGAGACAAATAACTCAACGGTGCTACCATTAATGAAATTCTTCTGATATATTTCCCCTGAGCTTTCTATAAATGACTAAGTGACATTACTGCCTGCAGTGCAAACCCCCTATATGAGAGATAACATTGCCGGAGCTAAGGTTGGCGCATCTACGTTAGAAGCCTCACAGAGAAGTGCAAGATGATATTTAAATAACTATCACACTGCTAAGAAATGAGCAGCCAAAAGAAATATGGTCTTATAATGTGCTCAAGTCTCAGGGTGAATCCTGGCTGTTACATGCAGACACTGAAATGCAGTGGGTGGTAAGTGACAAACTCTTTTAATCCCGCAAATCTACTAAAATTCTCAGTCAAATCTCGCCGATCTCCCCCTGGTGACTCCTATATTTGTATATTTGTTTTGCAGCACACAGAGGGCCAAATACTGCAACAGTACAGATGTGAGAGGCAGCATCACATAAGCCAGCATATCCTAGAGGCAGCCAAAAGAGCTGATGGAAGGAAATAATCCACTCACCCATCATTTCCAGCCCCAGGAAACCTCTCTCACAGTATTTTTGCTTTACTTAATTTCTTTTTCTTTCCTATTTTTTAGTAATTCCTCATGGGTATTTTTCCCTTCTGAGACCAACTGCTACAAGCCCAGAACTTGGTATGGGTTTACTAAGAGCCGTGAGCATTCAAAGCACAGACAATAAAGAAACATCACTGGCATCAGAACTGAGCCCTTATGCTCAGCATTTGAGAAGAAAGGGCATTAAATGTAAACAGAGCCACAACTGAAGGAAAAAATAATCTTGTTTGTGGATGGAGGAAACTTGGCGTGCAACACCAGGGTTTAAACAGCAATAAAATGCAAGCCACCATTAGCCAAAAGTTCCTGGGAGTAACAGGACGACTTCTCCAGAGCCGCAAACCGACACCAGGGCACTTGCTTTAAAAGCATACCTTTACCTCCAGCACGTGTTTCGCACCACTAAAATGTGTCATCACAAAAGTATCCCGCTCCCGACCGCAGAAACAGGCTCACTCGATCTAAGCACAAGCGATAGGTTGGGCTCTGCTGACAATACGGATACTTTACACGCACAAGAGAAACCAACACCAAACCCACGTGTTTAAGGTCTGCCTTGATGTTTTGAGCTGAGACTCGCAATCTGCATCCAAACAGTGGCATTGCCCAGGAAATACCTTGGTGACAACTTTGGTGCCACCTTATTTAAATCTTAATTTAAAATGCTAACTTCATAATGAGTGGAACAAAACTGTGTAAAAACATTTCCCACTCTAATCCTGGTTTGATCCCCCCAGTATGGCCTTCTTTTGTAATTACATCCCTTTGTGATCTCACTCTAATGCCTTGTATTGTGACCCATAAAATAATCAGCCCCCTTTGTCTCTCCCTAATCCTTTTAGACTTCCTTCTTGTCTCTACACTCTTATAAATGCTGCCATTATTTGGGCTCAGCAGCTCTTCCCACCACCCCAGAGCCTGGAAAGGGGGCTGCAGGTTAAACCCTGAATATATTCTGTGCAGAGGAGCTGAAACGATGGGAAGATCTTTCCTGCTTTAAAAACCCCACAAGTCCCAACCTCCTCCCCTAACCACACAGCTTGGCAGGGAAAACAACTTGCAGGCATGCATCCAGACCTCTCCCCCTTTTATACTTTGCAGATGACCTTGAGACCCTTGGCCTGGAGGTCACAGCAGCCAGCGTGTTTGTGGGGAGAGCATGCTTGGCCCCAGGCTGGGCGAGAGGCGCTGCTGCTGCTGTCTGCAGGGATCAGTGCAGAGGAGAGGCGTAACATCCGCCTTGCCAGGGCTATCCACCCTTCCCTCCTGCCAGCAGGGTAAGTGCCACGGATGCCCAGGCACAGTGGGATGGAGGAGAGGGATTTGGGGCAGGATGTGGAAGGGAAGGGGCTAAGGCAGCAGGGAAGGGATGCACAGTGCTAAGCTCGGCTACAGAACAGTCCCCCTGCAGCAAGACACAATGAGAAAAGCATCTTTACACGCCCAGATGTCTCCAGAGCTATCCTCAGGTCCCACAGTACTTGGGCAGGTCCATTTCGCCAAGCTTCAAGAAACCTCTTTGGCTCGAAGTTGCACAATTGACTGACTTTCTCTCTTTCCTGATTTTTATAGCACCAGATCAAACAGGGAAAATTGCTACTCTCAAGCCGGATGCGTGCAGAGCCTGATCCGATACCCAGTTTGATGGTGATTTCCAATTAGTGGTAACTGCTTGTTATTGAGTGATATAATCAATGGGTCTTACTCCACCGGCCGGGCAGTGATTTATGATGATGTGGAGCCAGCTCCATCAAACTACAGCATTGGCAAAAAAGGGCTGGAAGTGCCATGAGGCAACATGATCAGAGTCAAGTAAGGCCAAGTTAAGCAAAGGGTGGTGATGAGAAGAAAGGCGGTTGCGTTTTGGGGAGCTCGCCTTCCGAAGGAATGGACTCTAGCCGTTACTGTTGCTCAGAGGGTATCTTCCTCCACCGACAGCAAAGCTGTGCATCAGCTTCTGGCATGCGCAAGGGAAATACAGCTCCTCAAAGAGACCCGCAGAGACACAGCCAAGCAGTGCCTCCAGAGAACGCTCTGCTTATGAAACTGATTTTAATTAAGACAGCTCAGAGTCATGCAAAATTATGAAACTGTCATTAGGAGAAAGAAAAGATCTGTATTCAATAACCTGATCAGATTATAAAAACATGTTGCATTCCACAACCTTTTAAACTAACACTCCAGGGTTTGAACAGACGCAGAAACAGCAAGCGAAAAAATTCCAACCAGCATGTTAGGCAGAGGGTGGAGATGCCGAGGGCCTCCGCTCAACTCAGTCACGCGTAGGCTTCTTGCACACTTGTACTCGTTCAAAAGAAGGTTACGCTAGAAAAATATTATCAGTGTGTTTAGTACCTGAGCTGCCAATCGACAAACCAGCCAAGATCCACTTCCCTCCGCTGAGCATCTCCGGTTAATAACGACGACATACAGAAATTCCCCTGAATATTAGTTAAATAAATGTAACGAGTCAATTTTTAGGAGGAAGGTTTTAAGAAGTGCCCGCTCCGTGAGGGAACTGCACGCACCTCAAGCCCATCAGGGCCGCACGCGCAGCGGCTGAGAGCAGCATGTTCTTCCAGTTAAATTTTACTCAATGCCAAGCGTTGAAGTAAATTTGAAACATAAAAATACGATATCCAGCCCACATTTCCTGAATGCAAATATGTACATTCCTCCGAGCCAAGAAGATTATATTCCAAGCAATAATACAAAGCCAGGGTCTGTAACGGTGATATGAGACTAACGGCCTGCCTTTGAAGACAGCGGAAAGTGCAGCAGAGCTCTCGAGGGGCTCCGGCCTGTCAGATCCCTTTTATTCCTCAGTAGCACGGCCTTGATCAACTTTCAAGATTTTTGTTTGCGAAAGGTTTTTATTTCTCCTTTGCTTTTGTGTTCAGATGTCAGGCTCAGAGGGTAGCAGAGATCAGCGCTGGGATGAGGTTTTACCCACCGGCAGTATTTACTCTGCTTCGCAAAGGTCTGCTTAGCACTTGGGGTTTTTTTTTTTCCCCTTCCAGGCAGCCAGCACCCATTTCTTTGATGCAATGGTCCCCTCATCCCCAAAATGGGGATAATCACCCTCCTTCTTTGTTTGACTTGCTTATCGGAACTTGGGGCAAGGAAAACTGCTATTACTTATGTGTAACCACCCTGAGACATGGGGGCTCAAGGGTACAACTATGATTCATTCTTAGGAGATTTCATCTATGCTTAAGCCGAGTCCTAAGCGCAAGTGCATGCTCCTGCAGTTCAGGCACAGCAGGGGAGCTCACCCTGAGCAGCAGGTTACATTTGCCAACAACATCCCATTTTATTCCCATTATCAGCAGGCACCTGTGGCATCGAGGCCAGGTGCCCCATGTTTTGTGCTGGCTTCACCCAGACTTTTTCTCCGGCCTGGCAAGAAACCAAGCCAGAACAGAGACCAGAGCATTTTCAACCCGATCCCTTTTTCATTTTGATTCACACTAAACTACGGCTACAAAAGGAAATGCTATTCAGGGACACACAGCACATCACATACATATTGATGGAGGAGCCGAGATAACAGTGTTTATTGACAATCCACTATCCCAAAGGTAATTCCTCCAGCTCTCACGTCTCCTGTTTACGGGTCCGAGAAGTTTGACATTGTGCTTGTGCGTCAGCCAGCTCCCGGCTCATAAATGCCAGAGCTGTTCACCAAAAGTGCTCCAAGGTTTAGCACCACAAGACTGACAAGTTTGAGATCCAGCTGCTAATCTGGCACGGACCCAAAGCCCTTGGCTCCTGGACAATGTCACTTCTTACACCACTGAAAAGCTAGGTTTGCAGATGGCCACTTCATGCACTCGGGGATTGTTACACACAAGGGCTGGAGTGTTCCCTTGGTGGGCTGCCAGCCGGCCCCGGCGCTGCGGGGAGTGGGCGGCAGTGCTCCAACAGGCCCCCCAGTTCGGGGAGTGCGGCCAGGGAACCCTGGCCCCAGACTTTGCCATAGGCTTTTCCTGCTTTGCACCAAAAAATCACGGTGTGATTTACAAATGCAACAGAAGCGATAGTAAGTTGCTTGCACAGAAAGAAGAATGGTAGCCATTGCCCAGACAAGTTGGAGAACCCTTCAGTAAAACTTATTTAACCAGGTCTCAGGGCCATACCAGACGCCCATCCTCATACCCATATATAAATTACATATATAAATTTATATATAAATTACACCCATATATAAATTACAACCAGAAGCAGCAACTTCTGGTTGAATGCAAAAAGGATTAGTGGCTGCACCCCCAGAGCCCACAGAGAGCCTGTGGGGAAAGCTGGCCACCAACTCAACGGGGGCAGAAACCACCAGGACACCTCAGGTCTGCCAGCAGTCCCGGGACAACCAGAGCCAGCAAGGGGAAGCCCAGCAGCCTGCGTGGCAGGAGACCCAACAGGACCAACCGCTCCGGCCATGGCAATGCAACGGGCTAAGCTGGGTACTGCGCAGGGCTGGAGTCACAGCCTGCCCCGTAATTCTTCCTCCCCCAGCTTTAAATTTCGTTCCCTCGCTGACATTTTCATCTCTTTCCTCCTCCAGGCTCCCCCACCAGACAATCAGTCTGGTGTTGTTAGCCTTGCCCCCAAAGGCGCTGCCACTCTGGGTAGTAAATAAGACCTTGCTGCCTCCACACTGCCTGCCTTCAATAACAAAATGACAGAAACCATGACCTTCAGAAGGTCTTTGCTTATGTTTTGGAAAGCGCTGCCTGCCGAGTAGAGCCCAGACGAGCTGCAAAGCAGAGGGGCTTCCAAACTGACCACAGGAGATACACAAACCATGGACTATTTCACTGTATGACTTTAACATAACTTACCCCTCCAATCCAAGACAGAGAATTTACTAGGTGGCAGCTTTAGTTTTCTCCCCCTGAGAAGGCTAATTAGCTTTTCTTTCACACCTGGACAGCTACGCAGTTTAGATGCCAGCCAGATCCCCACACCAGCTCCACGTTCTTTTTTCTCTTTCCCCTCTTTTCCCTCCCTGAACACCCAGCACCCACCACACCGCCCTCCTGCTTCCCAGCAAAGCCAGGGCCCCTTGCGGGATTGCCCCATGAGGTGCAGATGCAACGATGCCCATACTTACTCGCTGCCTGAATCCTCGCCTTCCGGCTCACCACCAGCCCGTAGTGGTTTTGCGCCATGCAGTCGTACTCTCCTTCATCCGAGGACCCATCTCCCCGGACCCTCTGGAAGCGGGAGACGTAGAGCGACCCGTTGGCCAACATGAAGGCATTCTCACTGTCCACGATCATCACGCCATTCTTCCGCCACGTGATGGTGATGGGCTGAATGCCCTCCACCTGGCAGTAGAGGATCAAGGGTTGCTCCTGCACAGCTATGTCATCACTAGGCTCCACAACGAACGCCAGCTCGGAGGAATGGCCAAAATCTAAAATGAAGAGATAATGACAGAGTCAGCAGCGTGTCCACAAACAGCAGCAAGAACCCAGTGCTAAGGCAGCTAATGGGATGGTGAATGCGTTTTGGATATAGTGGGCTACACTGGGGCTACAGGGTGCAACTGTTTTGGAGAAACACAGACCCCTTGGGCATGCTTTGCCTCCCAGGGCTTTGTTATCAGAATCTCGAGGCGCATCTGCCGAAGGCACAAACAGGCACAGACCTGCAAGGCTACGTCTGGAGACTCCACTGAGGGGGACAGGCAGACATACCCCTTCGGTGGCTTGCCAAACCCCAACTCCACTTCATACCCCACTGAAGACTGCCTCTTCACCTCCCTTTGCAGGAAAACAGCCATACACAATAAAAACTTGCTCAAGCATGGGGCAGCGCTTACTTCACATCAGCCATTCCCAGCCCCAGGAGCAGTTTACACCAGTTCAAGAAATCTGCTCCCAGGCGGGGAGGGGGCTGCGCCATGGCACAGCCCCATTAGCAGCACAGCCGGCGGGGGTGAAGAGGGGGTTCGGCAGCTCCCGATTCAGACCATATTGCCACCGGCATCTTCGTGACACTTCTCCCGCTTGGCAGAGCAGGAGGCTGTTTGCCTCTCGCGCGTAACACATGCCCTTCTGTCGCTTTGGTCTCTCTCGCGCTGTAACAGGCAAAGGATGGTGCTATTCAGTCCTTAATGAAGAACAAGTTAAGCACCGAAATACAAATGCACAATGTTCTGGCTCAGCGACACAAAAGGTTTCTTGCAAAGCAATTACGCTAAACGAGGTCCAGGAGAGATAAGTTACTGCAGAATTTGTACCAACAATAGGCAAACCCTCGCTTCCCATCGTACAGATACATACTAATTTACTTCTTTTGCCAACAGAGCCTTTAAACACTACATCTTTGGCATGTTATGCTTCACTTGGTCCAGCACACCTTTTTAGGGTATAATTTGCCCTAGTCATGATTAGACCCTACAGAAGACAACAGAAATAGAGCTATTGTTTCAAGATTAGCCCAAAATACATGCTGACATGAAAGACAAAAAATGACCAAGAAACAGGAGTCATATAAATATCTGAAGGGTGTAAATGCAGGGATGAAGATGAATTTTGTTTTTCTTTTAAAGAAGAGCAATGGAGAAGAAATCCCAACAGAGTAAGAAAACTACAATTTCATCCAAATATAGGGAAAGCCTTTCTAACGATTATCTTGTGCGGCAGCCCCTCGATGGGTGGAGGTTTCCAGCTGCTGAAACCTGCGATACAGCGTCTCCCCTCTCTCACGGGCTCAGGGGGGACCAACTCCACAGCTGCTCACAGAATTGGGACGCACGTGGGCAACTTCTCTTGGCAAACACCAGCCCAGCACAGTCTTTGTAATGCCTGTCCCTAATACAGATCCCACCGCACTAGGCTCAAAGTCAGAGCGAAGGTCAGATTGTTAATGCATGGTAAAAACAAGAGATGAGAAGAGGCAGTTATCCTAAAGAAAAAGAAGGGGGAAAAAAAGTCTGTCTTTTCTGCTCTGCAAACCCAGTGAGATTTTTTCCTTCTTTCTGTAAATCCCCATTGCTTTCTTCAGCAACTTAAATTGGATTATGGGGGATAAACATTGAGTGCAACCTGAGCCGAGGCAGATGGACGGAGCAGACAAAGAAGGCAGGGGTAGCGCATGGCAGGTCAAAGGTACTGCTGTCAAGGTATGAGTGTGTGCAGGGAATGGACAAACTCTACTTAGTGACAGACACCTAAAACACACACTTTATTAACCCATTAAGTCTTAAAATGCCAGGCTAGCTCCAGCCATCTCAGTGATCTATCACTCACCGTGGCTTCTTTTTTATGAGATAGCCCTGGGGTCCTCTCAGCAAGTTAGACTACAGCCAGCACAAACCCATCAATTACTCTTTTCTTTGGTGAAAATTAAGGAATTAGATGAATGCTCCACATTTTTCTGCAAAGTGGCCAGAATCTCAACACCACCTACCACACCGGGGCCCATTCCCTGCACGGGCACTCCTGGGAACTAAGTAGGATAAGCACCCTTGTCCTGACTCCCCACTGAACCGAGGGGGACTTCTGACTCCAGAAAGACTGAACAAGATTTCAGGATTTAGCCTAACAGGCAAACAGAAAAAAATCCCTAATGAAATAAATGCCCCATCTTCCCCCAGCTCCCCTGTACTCTTAGATAAAACAGCTTATTATTAGATGTACAATAAAAGGAAGAATCAACATAATTACATGCCCTTCCCACAATAGCTGTCATTACAATAACCATCATTAAGGCCTGTGATTGGAGATAATCATGTTTACCTCCATAAACATTCGGTCTGCATCCTAACTCCAGGCTGCGCGAGCAGCAGAAGTGACGACACTCATAATTAGGGGACCAGTGCCCTCAGACGCACGCCGGGGTGGGGGCAGACACTAGCTGGTCCTGGGGTCTCTTGGGGCTGTAGTCAAGAGGGGGATTGTGTGACACTGTGCAGTGGACAGTGTGCAACTGGTTTGTAACCCACAGACGCCTCACCATGTTCAGAAGCACCCAAATTCCTCCTCAATGGATGCTTTTTTTGTAGGAAGCTTTTCTGACCTTAAAGAAATCCCACTGCCACTTTCCCGGGGCTTCAGGGCCACATAGCCAAAAAAACGGGCACATGGGGAGAAGCAAGCCCAGCCCATCTGGGGATGTGGAAGAAGCCAAGCTCCATCTTTCACCCCAACATGGCCTTTCCATGCAAACTCAGCCAAAAGTCTCTCTTCTCCCCCGATACTTAGATGCTGAAAGACGCAGAGAGGCATACTCCTTTCTCTGGCACCATGGGCACATTAGACCTCCTATAGCTGCCTATCTGCATCATTAAATAGCTAGATCTGAAATTGCCTTAAAAAACTGAGCTTTGGTCCTCAAAGGCCTCGGTATCCCACTCTGCAAAAACCACAGGCTCTGTTTTCCATGGGGTAAATGTCTGAGTCTCACAAATAGGTAAGTCATTGGTGGCAAAGTCAGCAAGAACCAAGCTTGCAAGCTGACCTAAGCGTGTTTCTGCACCACCGTGGCTCTGCAGCCCAGCAGGTCCCCAGCATGCAGCAAGCTCCAAGGAAGCAACCATGGGCTCTTCCCCAGCCAAAGGTCACCTTGAAGCCAGCACTATTCCCTACGGTCCTCAGCCTCGTGGCCTGATTTGGAGGCACAGAGTGGGCTTGGTGAGGACAATCAATGGTGTGCTTCTACAGGGCATCACGGAGGTTCCTGTAGGTTTTCTCAAAAAAAAAAAAAAAAAAAAAAAAAGAGATGAGGCCCTGGGATACTGCACACTGTCAGGAATGGGTATGAGAAACTGGTCCACAAACAGCCCAACCTAAGATCCACAGGGCCAATGGAGAGCCGTTCTGGAGAGAACTGGGTGCAAGGCATGGTAGAAAGCTTATACCTTCTTCATCCCGTTCTAAAGACAACCCCCCCTTCATCCATTTGGCTGTAACCATGGCGCTATTTGCATTAGAAGCGGTTTTCAGGGATTGGGCTTCAGACAGGGACATTGGGATTTGGCCTTCCAAGACTGGCACTGTAGGGCTCCAACTCTCAAAGGCAGATTCTGAATGCAGAGCTTCCCTGGGATGCTCGGGATGAGAAACAAAAGGACAAGGACACCCACAGAGGAATCTCCACGGCAGGACAAGAAGGGTCCTGGAGTTTGCTCTAGAGGTCAGCTCAGACGGGTCAGAGGGAGGACCCACACAAAGCAAGGAGGTAATGGGGGAAGAGAGGGACCCGGCTCCGTTAGCATAAATAACTGATTGGAGTTAGCAGCGAGGCACAGGAACGATGCTGCAAAGTTGGAAGTAAACGACACTCCAAAGGCACATGGAAACAGTAAAAGTGCAATTAATTGAGAGAGACAGAGAGGAAATCGCCGAGGCCGTGCACACTCACTCAGGGAGCCTGAAAGGCCCATCCCTCTCCAACTGCTGGCTGCGTATCCAAACCCAGCTCATCCCACACAACGTCCCGGGTACCGCCCGAAACAGGCTGCGAGGCAATGTGGCTCACAGCCACTCTCTGCTCAGCCCACGGCAGCTTGAGTTTGTAGTTAGAGGCAGGGGAGCTCAACAGACCGCTTGTCTCAGCGCCGGGGAGCGTGCGAGGGAAAATTGCTTTGCTTTCTGCAAAAGGATGGAGGAGGAAGCGTTATTAGCTCTGACATAAAGGCCACAAGAAAATTATTGGAATCCTCATTCTACAAGTCTCCTTTTGAGAAACATTTACCATCTCCCTGAGCAATACAATATGTGACTATATGTGCAAATATTTAACAAAAACTACTTCCCCTATTGATCAAGCAGACAGGCATACTCAGAGAAACCAATTAGCACTTGTGCTTTTGAACCAAGAGATTTATTTAGCGCTGAGAGAAAGAACTTCGAATTAATGGGAAGCTTAAAAGACACTTTGAAGTACATTTAAAAAAAAATAAGTTTAATTATTTTTTACTTGACACTGTGATTCATGTTCAAAGCTTCAAAAGAACTTGCTCATACCCTAGCATTGTCCTTTTCCATTTGGGAAACCCAATTTCAGCTTTCCCTCCCGAGCTTCTGAAAAATACAGCAGCTAATCTCACCGCTTTAATTAGTGCTGACATCCATCGCAAAGGACCTCAGTCACATCACGGCTCATCCTCCTGGACCCCGTCCAGACCCACCGCCAGCAGGGCCATCCCGGCCCCGGGAGCACGTGGTCCCGACAGATGAAGCCCGTATTATTACTCCCATTCTAGACAGGGAACATTAATCACAGAGAGATGAAATGACCTGCCAAGGGCCCGTTCTGAGCTCGTGGCAAGGCGAGATATTGCAGGAGCACTCAGATCCACCCTGCTCTTCCTGGCGCAGCATCACTGGGGGCACCAGCGGGGAGACTGAGGCAGCCCCAGCTTCTCTCTCATCACACCAACAGCACATTCCACCTGCAAACTGCATCTCGTGAGCAGAAACTTGCCCCCTCCTGATTTACCGTGTTCATTCCCAGCATAACACAGCATAAATCAGCAGCGACCCACTGGCGAGCCTTACCATCACCACGAACAGCCACTCCAGTCCTGCTTCAATAAAGCCAAAAGAAGATTCCCCTGGAGTCCCACGAGCCCAGGACCAGAGGTTTTTATAGTGGGATGCAGGTTAATATCAGGACCAAAAACCTGGGTGTGGGTTGGGACAGCCCTACAAAAAATGGCTCCTGTTTTTTCAGTAGTGTGGGTTGTTTTTTTTTTCAAACCCTTCTGCAAATGGGAGAATATGGAAAGAAGAGATATCTGGACCTGAAAGATATTCTCCAGCAGATTAAAACAGGTTTCAGGCTGATAAAATTGGCAACCCAAAAATCCAGCTGGTGCTCCCTTAAATCTCCTTGAGGCTGACCCAGACCCTATGCAGAAAAGCACTACACTGCAGTAAAGTGCAAATTGGCTCTTTAGGGCATCCAGAAAAATTTACATTTAAAGAAGAGGAGAATAGGCTCTAACAGGCTCAACATCTTGCTGGCAGTAAAGTTTACTAGCTCAGAATTTTTTATTCCCTTTCCTTTTGGACAGGACATTATATAAAGCGATTTTTCCATCAGGGCACATAAACCACATCCACTCATTAAGCAATTGCAGGAGGTCTCTGTCAAGGATAACGCAACCTCTCGGCCACCTGATGTGGAGCCCAGAGACATGCCCAGCGTTGCTGCCCTCGCTGGGAGCACAGATTTTAGCCGAGGTAGGCAAACACAGCCCAAAGAGCAAGAGAAATGGCCCCAAATAATTTTCAGATGTTCAAGACCGGACTGGGCAAATCCCAGGAGGTCGCTTGTTAAACACAGTGTGGAAGCTGGAAGTGTTCACAGCACAAAGACCCTTTCCAGGATGAGCTCCGAATTCTCGTGGGCTCCCCCATCTCTGAAGGAGGCAGGGTGAAACCTGTTGGTATAGCTGGAAAGGGCAAAGACCTCTTCCGAGTTAATCACCCCACAGTAGCTCCATCCATGGTGAGGCATCCAGAGAGCACGGCAGCAAGCCGAGCGTAGGATGTGTTGTTGTTTGCATTCCCCACGTGTTTCGCAGCCCTGACCAGATCACAGTCCTACCGCAGAGGCCATCAGCGATACAAATACGGAGCAGGAAAATATCGTGCACGAGAGGATGACAAAGGCAGCGGCCAAGATGGGAAATGCTGTGTCCAGACCCGGGGTTCCCCGCAGGCGTCAGCCCCCCAGCGCCGCTCTAACGACAAGCAGGGGTTTCAGCCCCCAACTCTGCAAGAAAGCATCAGGGAGGCGGCTGTCCTTGCGGCTGGTCCCTTGCACAGACCTGGCAGGGCACGGACTGGCCACGTGGTACATAACGATGCTTGTGGACCAGAGACATGGTGGTCGGGAGAAGCATGAAGGCATGAGGCTGCCGAGATGCCAGGCACCCTGGCATCACGGTGCCAAAACCACCAGCCACCAAAGCCCCAACACTCAGCCCTTGAAATTCAGCTTGAGTACTGGCAGGCAGGACTGGATGGTGCGCAAGGAGAGGAAAGGCAAGGTCCTTCTGGAGGAAGAGAAGTTTCTGTGCACAGTAAAATCTTCAAAACTCTTAATTGCATACAGGGGATTCAAAGGAAACACAGCACTCTCTCCTCCCTGCCACCCCTTCTGCCTCATCACCTCCCACCCTGAAGTTCAGGCTGGAGGAAAGCATCGCCTCGCTCCTCTTAAGGAGCCGGGCACCGCACCGATCCCTGCTTGCTCCAAAATCAGAGCTGTTTCAACAAAACACTAGCACTTCTCTCCCTTTTCACATACTCTCAGGCTGCAGCAGCAAAGACCCTTTTGCAAAAGCATCTTCCCAACCCAGCAGAATCACCCGCCACAACCCGCATCCTCCTGACTTGCCATTAGCTTCATCAACACAACCGCATGCACAAGAACAACAGGAAAAAAAAAAAAAAAAAAGGCAGCAAATCCTTGACTCTGGTCTGAAACTCTGGTTTTAAATTACCAACGCAGGAGCGGGTCTGGGTTGTTAAGTGACTGGGCTCCTCTCGAGTGGAGGGTGCGATACAACAGTGACATTCGATATAATAGCGAGGCCAGATCAGCGTGCTGTGTGCTTTTCTCGGTACGCTCGCCTGTTTGCCTCTCTCTTCTCTTAAAGCGCAATTATTGACATGTTCGCCTCCTTAACCATCAGTTTTATATGCTTGCCAAGGACTCCTGAACATGTGTAAACAATTATTTTTATTTTCTTGCAAAACCAAAATGTTACATATTCTTTTGGATAAACAGACTCGGGTAGATTTTCATGAGCCCTGCTACATAATTTATTAGTTTCTAAACTCTGTAAAACTAAAAGCTCCAGTAAAGTTCAAATAAGTTTGTGATTTCAAAGTAATTTTGAACGGACTATTCCTGTTCCTGCCCGATGTTATTCAGTTGATTTAAATGGGAATTCTTAATCTGCAGAGGGGGACTCCTGTGTCGTTTTGTTAGACCAAATAAAAGGACAATATCCGGGGTCAGAAGCGCAGGAGCGCAAAGCATGAAATATAAGGGGGGAAAAGGGGGCATGGAGAAAAGCATCTTCTGTCCCAGATCTGTTGCAGGCTGCAAAACGAAACGCATGGTCTGCTCGAGTGTGTGCTGGATGAGCTCGCTGCTTGGGGGGGGGCAAGCCGGGCGCCGGCAGTGGCTTCACAGGAGCTCCGCTCACGCCGCTCCCCGTGCCACAGCCCCGCGTCGGGGCCCCGTCCTGCTCCCGCCGGAGCCCGCGCTGGATTCCAATGCCGCGGCGAGGCGAGCAAGCCGGGAGCGGCCATCCCAGAGCGGCGGAGAGAGATGTTTCGAGGCCGCGGGACAGGGAGGTGCAGGAGGAACAGCATCCCAAGGGTTTGTGAAGCTGGCACTGCACGGGGTCGCTGCTTGGCACGTCACACGCTGTGACACAGGACTCTCCAGAAACAAGGAAATCAGAGAAAGAAAAGTTTGAGCAGACAGAAGAGAGGGAGAAAGGCTTTCTCATTTGCACACATAAAATGAGAGCAGTTTTGCAGCTCTCCGCCGGGCAGTCCTGCTGCTGAGCTGCTCCACGCTGGCCCGTGACACGCTGGTTGCACCAGGGTACGTGGGCCAAAACTGGGATAGAGCAGGAAGGAGAGGAGTGGGGAACTGGGCTGTAACCTTGGATCTGGAGCTCTCTGCCCAACTCCTCTCCCCAGGACCCTCTCCCAGCTCCTAAGCAAGCGCAGAAGCTTGTGCTGTACAAGTTCCAGTGTCTGACAGGTAATAAGAAAAGGAACAACTACACTAGTTTAGGATTTCTAACTCTGCGCAGGGGGTGGCAGGGCAGATCAGGCGGGGACCAACCTGCCCTATTCCCCTCTCTATCAGCCAGCTTTTAAATACTTCCAATGCAAAGTTTAGTTTTGGCACCGCGGCGGCCCCAGCAGATGTTTGCGTGCCACTGGCACGGGTGGCTGCACGCTCGCACCCCTGCGTGAGCCTCGCGCCCAGCACCGGTCCCAAACGTGGTGCACAAGTACACGGCTCTGAGATGACCGCCCCTTTTCGCCGGCCGCATCCACCACGCAGGAAAACCACGTCCTGAGATTCTCCTGTTGAACTCCCCGAGAGACACAAAGCCCAAACGTGGGCTTGAATTTCATAGACCATCTTGGAGTATTACTGGGGAAAAATGATACCAGAAACCCTCTACATATATTAAGAAAAAGGATGGGGTATTACACCAATTTAGGAGAAAACAATCCTTTTTTTGCACCTAAAAAAAACCAACAAAGCCACACAGAGCAGGAATTAGTGAAAGCTTATAGCTTTAATAATTTAGAAGTAAGCCTACTTAAATATAAATGATGATGTTTAATTCCAAGGCTGTTACTGAGCGGGGCTGGGGAGCCTCTCGTATCCAATGCCCGCCTTTGAATGCCGGGCTCAGCAATAACAGACAAAAGCTGTCCACCACCCAGAACAAAGAGCTCCAGGAAATTAAAAAAAAAAAAAAAAAAGAAGGAAAGAAAATACTGTCTCACTGCTGAGCCACTCCAGCACGCTGACCAGCAGCTCCCAATGCCTGCTTCACAGTCCCCAGGCCAGCGTTTTGGGGAGTTTGAAAACCGCAGGGGTGGGAGCGGAGCATCCCGTCCCGCGCAGCGCGGCACCGCTCCCGACGCAGCACCCGTCCCCGCAGCGAGGCTTTCTGCTCCGGCGCTGACTGACACCGACGCGGGAGGGTTTATTAAATTCAGCAGAGCGCAGAAACGCATTGCCTCGCTGTTGACCGCATCTAGAGCGTATAAACCCACCGAGGGGGGGAAATACCTCAGAACAGAAAAAATTCTAAAGTGCGGCCAAGCACACTTCAGCGGGGCCAGCAAAACACACCCCAAAGTCAGGAGCCACTGACCTGCCAAGTCGCAAAATAAACACACACACAGGGTGATTTGGACAGCAACAGGCGATAAATGAGACACAAACTCAACTTACTAAAGTTTTGCTTCCAAAAATTAACTTCTTTTCCTTCCCCCCCCCAATAAGTACTTTTTCAACCATCCTCAATGCACTCTTGCGTACCCAAGAATCCCAACAGAGTAACGAGACCTGCTTCGTTACATCCACTTCACAGATAACTTCTATTTCCCGTGAGTTACGCTGGCTTCTCCTCGCCGTGGCTGCTATGAACCACGTGGCGAGATTTATTATGGGAATAGCCCACATCCTAGTTTCCTAAACACCCCGGCAGCTAATCTCTGATTAATCTAACACACGCTTTTCTCCCTCTGACCACGCTGGGCTGCTTGTACATTTTTTTTAAACAATTCCTACTTTCCCTTATCTTTAAGGCTGCTAGGTGAGACGAGGGCAGGATACCCATGGGTATTTCGCTGCATAACAGCATCTTTCTCAGATTAGACCCATGCTTAAGCAGCATCACCAGCAGAAGGAAAATATTGCAATTTATCAGCAGGGCATGTGCACAGTAGGTCCAGGGAAAAATCCCTTTGATGTTTTTGTAGTTCGGCCCTGGTCCGGTGGGTGGTGTTACCAGTTGCGGCTGTGTGAACCAAGCCAGGCATTACAGGAGAGCACATTACTTGTGGGTTTGAAGTAGCTCACCGTCATCCCCGCAACTTGCAGCCCAACATCTCTTTTCTGCAGCTACCGCCTTTGCTAACAAACACGACGCGTGTGTTCGGGCGCTGCCTCCCGCTCCCATCGCCAGTGAGGATTTCGGGTCCGGTGGCCGAGCATGGATGCCCAACCACACCACCGCCACCGCAGCCATCCCATCCCTCCCAAACACTGGCCACAGAGGGGAGGGCCCCACAAACACCGCGGTCCCTTCCCCGGAGCCCTCTGCACACGTGGGTTTTCCAATTGAAAACACAGCTTTTTGGGGGAACACTGAAAACACTGCGTTTGGGGGAACACGTAGGGACTGTCTTCGGATGAAGGCGCTGGACGGGCTGATGTGGAAGCCGACAGCCGAAAGCCGTGGCCCCGACGCGCCCTCCCGAGGGACGAGCCCCCCGCTCCCGCAGAGGGGTGCTGCCACGGCGGGTGACACCAACGGCCGCGGCCGCACAGGCGGACAACACGCGTGCGGGGGCCGCGCTCGGTCCCTCCAGCCCCCCGGAGCTGTTCGGCCCCGCTCAGCCTCCGCGGCGGCCCGATGCCACGGGGACGGGCTGAGCGCGGGGGACCGGGACCGACCGCAGGGTGGGGAAAGACGCGGGGGGACCAGCACGACCCCGGCCACCACGGGAGTGATTGGGGTGGGGGGGGGGGGATGCGAAGTGCGGGAGGGACCGCGGGCAGGACCGACCGACGGACGGACCGACCGACCGAAGGGCGAGCGCGGCGGGGAGCGGCGCCGACGCCGGGCGCGGCGGCATGTCCGTCCCCCCCGCCCGCTCCCCAAGCCCAGCCCGGTTCTTACCTCCGCGGCAGCCGAGCAGCAGCAGCCCCAGCAGGCAGGCGGGCAGCGCGGAGCCCGGCGGAGCCATGGCATCCCGGGCGGGCGGGCTCGCCTCCCTGCGCCCCACGGGGAGGGAGGGAAGGAGGGAGGCGAGGCGAGAACCACCCCCCGCTTGCGGAGAGCGGGGCGGGGGGGGGGAGGAAAGGAGAGGGGGGCGGAAAAAAAAAAAAAAAGGGCAAAAAGCGGATTTCAGCGCTGCTCCCCTCC